>NC_141699.1:249873340-251195840 GCF_964263255.1 Lissotriton vulgaris | reverse complement strand
GGGCTTGATAATATGTCCTTGTTAATTCCCATAGAAGCCCATGTTCTGATGTTAACATGGGCTTCTATGGGAATTAACAAGGGCGTATTATCAAGCCCATTATCGCCGTTTTATCGTCAGTTTCCTGCCGATAAAACGGCGATAATTTTAACACCGGTCCTTGATAATATGCCCCCTACACTTCTAAATTTCTATTTGAAGCACTCGACCTACCTCTACCAAAGGGGTTTAGAGATCTCTGTGTAGGACCTGCATATGAAGGTCCGTATTGTGAGTGGGGTAGGGTGGTGAAAAGACAGGGGCTAGACATAGAACCCAATGGGTGCCCAGAGACAGGCTGCATTGTGGTGACAGAACTGTGTCACTCCATGCAAGGGCGACCCACCTGTACTTGACACCCATAGACATCTTTGTGCAGGACCTGCGGCTGAGGGACTGAAAGGACAGGGATAAAAAAAGCACATGACTGCCCCAGAGCTATGGGTGACAACTTCCTATGAGCAGTGACTGTAATGGAAATAAAAATGTGCAGGTACTCAATATTCTAGCTAAAGCTTCCCCAATGAATAGCTTGTTAGTTCTGGTAACTCTCCAGCTACCTGTATGCAGCCCTCCTATGTACAGCCCAGCCTACTAAATTAGAAGCTTTTACTTACTTGCGCTCTGATACCCTTACGGGTCTGGTTCGCGCTCTATAAAACTTTAAAATAAATAAATAAATAATATATGTATACCAAAATTGTATAGCATGAATTCAAGATGGAACTTTCAGAAGTCATAAACTGATGTTTGGAGAAAAGGGGTTACGGTTCTAAAATAAATTTAAAGCTGATATTTGGGTGATAAATCATGCGGCGTTGGGGATGGCTTATTACTAATGTAGTGGCAGGGACATTACAGTGGTGGCTGTTATGTAATACCCATGCAGAGGCATTCCATGTTGACAACGCCTTTTTTTACATTACTGGCGACTATGACTGATGAATTGAGGTGATCACTACTGGTATTCCTGCATGTGGTGGCCTCTAATATAATCTTGACTGATGTGGGAACTGTTATAAAACTAATAATAGCAGCTTGGGGTGATTTTTGCTGAACATGAGCAGTTCTGCTTACCGAAAATGTTGGCGACTCTTTGTTTTTGCTTATCTGTTTCCTAATGAGAGTGTTCGTGCTCTTCCAATAGAAGTAGTGTACCAGTGTTAAAAAGTGATGGTACCCTCTCTTTCAAATTAAAGTATATTTATTCAGATCTTTTCCATTTATGCACTGCCTCAGATAGGACAAGAACAGAATGCTTCCTACCTGTATCAGAGGTCTGTAGAGGTCTATAGAGATCTCAGTGAACGATTGCAATTTTAAACGCTGGAATTCAGTGGTGGTGAGGGCAGAGGGTGGTGACAAAGGTCCCAGAAGATACCCAGAATCGGGCTGTAATATGATCAGTGCCACTGGAATTGTGCAATTCTGCTGCTTGTTTTGCATAATCATGGATTTTCCATATGATCCATCATCTGCTGCATAAACTGCATTTCTTTAAATTAAAAAAAATAGTTTTTAACTAAATTGGATCTAAAGTTACTGAAAGCATTGCACTGTGTTTGCATGAGTGAAAGGCCCTTAGCAGAGGTTAGCTGGTCATCTTTCAGTTGCTTATTATCTGTATTTGTTTTTTAAGCTGGTACTAATGAGGGGAACTAACTGCCCAGACCATGTGTACAAATTACAAAATAATGAAGTAATACTACCAAAAAATGTGCCTCATTATGCTGCATAATTTCCCTTTTCTTGTTGCATAATTTACTCAAGGGCTTTTAAACCTTCTGTGGACCCCTCTTAATCTTAGTCATTACTGGAACACAGGGACCCCTCACTGTATCAAAAATGGCATCCTATGACCCCCACTGAGTAATCTTTATATTTTCCCCCTTATTTCTGCTCTACAACAACTGGAGGTCACTGTCTTCAATTATGCAGATGACCTCCAGTTGATCTTCAACCTCTCACACTCTCCTGAATCTATCTCTAATTTTCAATCAATCATAATCTTCATCAGGGACTGGATGAATTTTAACCACCTCAAACTCAACCCAGACAAAACTGAGATGGTTTTGACCGGTGGTGAATCCAGTCCCTGGACTTCTATGTTTTGGCCCCCTTCACTTGGTTCCCCCCCTTCACCTTCTCATTCTGTCAAAACACTCTGGATCACGTTTATTTTATTTTTTATTTTATTTTAGGTTTTTATAGAGCGCGTAGTCACCCAAGAGTATCCCAGCGCTAAACCTCGTGGTCCTGATGGATAAAGGTACGGGGGTGAAAGTAGTTTACGGGAAGAGAAAGGTTTTAAGGGATTTCCTGAAGCGGAGGAGGTTGGGTTCTGATCTAAGTTTCAGGGGGAGCGCATTCCATTGTTTCGCTGTGTGGACTGAGAAACGGCGGCCTCCTGTGCGGGCCTTTTTCACCCTGGGAACCACAATAAGATTTTCATGGTCCGATCGAAGCGCTCTTGTCGGTCTGTAGGGTATGATCCAGTTGTTGAGAAATGGTGGGCCTGCGTTGTGGAGTACTTTGTGAGCCAGGCATAGGGCCTTGAATCTCACTCTTTCCCTGATCTGAAGCCAGTGTAATTCTTTCAGTGCGGGTTTAGCTGACGTTCTGGCTGGGGTGTTCGTGAGCATCCGGGCAGCGGCATTCTGGGTTTTTTGTAGTATTTGGAGAGTGGTTTCCGGGGCTCCTAAGTAAATGGCGTTGCTGTAGTCCAGCCTGGACACAATTAGGCCTTGGATCAGCAGTAGTCAGGACTGAAAAGGGAGTAGGGGGAGCACCTTTCTACATGATCTTAGTAGGCCGTAACAGATGCCGGCCGTTTTCCTTGCCTGCGTTCTGAAGGTGAGGTCTTTCTCTAACCATACTCCTAGACTTTTAACTTCCGTCTTAGGGGTAGGGGGTTCACCCATACAGACGGGCCAGATGTTTGGGGGTAGAGTCAGTGATTTTTGGCCTAGGAGAAGGATCTCTGTTTTTGACCCATTTAATTTCAGTGCTGAGTCGCTCATCCATTGATGTATATTGGAGAGGCAGTCATGGAGATTGGAAGGCTCTAGCTTGGGGTGAGAGAGAGTTACCACCAACTGAGTGTCGTCAGCATAACTGACGATGGAGACTTCAAATGGGGAAACCAACTCCTCCAGTGGGGCCATGTACACGTTGAATAACGTGGGGCTAAGTGATGAGCCCTGTGGCACACCACACCGGAGGGGGATGGCGGGGGAGCGGCCTTCACATTCCCAGACTTGGAAAGAGCGTTGGTAAAGAAAGGACGAGAGCCATTTCAGCGCTGTGTCTTTCACTCCGATGTTTTCATAGGCGTTTGGTAAGGACCCGGTGGCTGACAGTATCGAATGCCGCGCTCAGATCCAGGAGGACCACTGCCACTGATCCTCCTGTATCGAGAATTTCTCTGGTCTTTTCCACTGCTGCGAGGAGAGCGGTGTCAGTGCCCTGACCTGGTCGAAAACCCGTCTGGGAGTTCTTGAGGAGATGGTTAGTTTCCAGGAATTGCGACAGTCTTTTGTTTACCAGTTTCTCTGCGACCTTACCAATCCAGGGGAGGAGGGAGATTGGTCTGTAATTTGATAGATCCTCAGGGTCTAGTGATGGTTTCTTAAGAAGCCCTTTCACGACCGCCTCCTTCCAACTCGAAGGGACTTCACCTTGGGCTAAAGAGGTGTTGATTAGGGCGGTCAGCGGGGGAACTATGGTATGGGTTATGTCTTTGAGAAATCTTATGGGCACCGGGTCACTGGGGGCGCCACTCTTGATTGAAGCAAATGTTGCTGCAACTTCCTCCATGGTGACCGGGCCGAATAACGCCAGCTGGGGAGTGTCTGGTTTTGCGGAGGAGTTCTTTTGTAGGGGCGGTAGGTCCTGAGTTTTTCCAGTGGTGTCTGGTTTAGCAGTTGGAAGGGAGACCAGGATTTTTTTAATTTTTTCGTCAAAAAAGTTGGCTAGATTGATACACTTTTCTTCCGCTGCTTTGGGGTCCATAGGTTTTTGTGGGGGGTCGGGGACATGGAGAAGCTCTTTAAGGATGAGGAAGGTCTCCTTGGCTGAGCAGGAGGAATTCTTTATTTTTTCCTCGTAAAAGGCACTTTTGGCATTCTGAAGTGCTAGTTTGTACGCTTTCATGGATGACTGAAAAGCGTCTTTTTCCTTCATCGACCTATCTTTCCTCCAAATGCGTTCTGTCCTTTTGCACTCCTTCCTTAATGCGTTCAGGGAAGGTGTGTACCATGGAGCTGGGTTGATCCTTTTGATGTGTTTAAGGGTGCTGGTTAGTGGAACAAGGCTGTCTAGGGAGTGGGTGAGCCAGCCGTTGAATTCTCTGTCCGCCGTGTTGGGATCCGGGGAGAGAGGTGCGGTGGATTCTCTTAACTTGGCTTCCCATTCCTCTGGTATCAGCTTGTGCCACCGTCTCCCGAGTGTCCTGGTTTTCTGTGTTAGAGCCGGGGTGGTTTGGCGGTGCCAATACATGGGGACCAGTAAGTGGTCTGTCCATGGGAGGGGGGTGGGATCTTGGGTTTTGAGGTTCCTAATATTTGTAAAGATCGGGTCCAAAAGCTGGCCTTTCTCATGGGTAGCTTTTGAGTTCAGTAGGTGTAGGTCTACTGATGCAAGATCTGCTAGTAGGTTAGCTGCGGTGTTATCCGCGGGGTCCAGGAAATGCAGATTCAGATCTCCTAGGAGGAGAAAGTTGGAGGCAGTAATAGTTTTTAGTGTGATGTGGTCCATCAAGGTACCGGGGAATTCCCCTAGTGAGCCTGGCGGTCGGTACACTAGTAGTCCCGACAGTGAGACTGTTGGCGAGATCTGGAAGGTGAAGTTGCAGTTTTCACAGTCTTTGACAGTACCACTGTCGATTCTGCAAGTGAAGTAATCTTTGTGAAGTATTGCTAGCCCGCCGCCTCTGCCGACTGGTCTATTCAAAGAGCATATTTGATAACCTGGTGGGACTGCATTGACCATATCGAAGTTACTGTTTGGTGTTATCCATGTCTCTGTCAGGAACAGTATGTCCCGCATAGAATTCTGTACGAGGATATTTATCTCATGAGCATGTTTTACAAGAGACCTGCAGTTCAAAAGGCCAAGTCGAAGTGCTTGGCTGTGTTCCGTTTCCTCTGTCGGGTTGCAGAGGGTGCAGCCAGAGAAAGGGGTGTCTTCCTTGAGGATGTAGTTACACTGGGGATGTTTATTCGTGTTACAAGCTCGAAGCGTTAAACCAAAACCTTACTTTGCACTCTCAGATCAGTATGGTGGTGTCTTCCTGCTTCTTCACTCTTCGCACTATCAGGAAAATCTCTAGATTCTTCTCCCTTCCTGCCCTCAAACTCATCATGATGGCAATGGTTTTATCACGGCTGGACTACGGTAACATCCTGTACAACGGCGTTCCAGCTTATGCTCTCCGACGCCTACAGCTGGTTCAGAACCAAGCGGCCCGCCTTATTTATGGTCTCCCTAAATTTCAACATGCTACCTCTGTATTGAAGAACTTGCATTGGTTGCCCATTAGGGAGAGGGCCCTTTTCAAACTGGGCTGTACTGCGTTCCAGGCACGAGCTGGAACTGCCCCAGCCTTCATAAACTCGGCAATCTCCAGCTATACACCAGTCAGAGAGCTCCGCTTCTCCTCCCAGTCCCTTCTTTCCGTCCCTTGTTTCAGGAAGAGGAGGATGGGGGGGGGTGAAGTTTGCAGTCCTCAGCCCCACTTTCTGGAACTCCCTCCCTCTCAATATCCGATCCATCCCACTTTACCCTGACTTCCGTAAGGCCTTAAAAACCCATCTCTTTCTGCAAGCATTTCCAGCCTAGCTTTCTCACAGCTGCCACCCGGGTTCTAAAGTCCTCAGCGCCAAGAAACCGCTAGGTAAAAGCGCGCTTTATAAGTGTTTTTTAATTCAAATTCAAATTCAGGGACCAGACCGTCTATGGGTGAGGTACCAAAAGGTAACCCACAGCAGGGTCCTGGTGTGAGAGGATTTCACATCTCAGCATAGGCAGGCCGGGTAGTTGCCCCACCTGTACCTCCGGGCTTTGGAGATCTCTGTGCAGGACCGGCAAAAGAGACAAGAGACTTTGTGTAAAACATTAACACCTGGAATAACCCATTGTTTATGATTCAAAGGCCATGAGTAGTCAGAAACAAGTTTTGGCTTTTGAGGATCTTGCGTGCTGTATGTGATGTAGTACCTGCTTGTTACTGGTGCTGCTTCATGGCTGTGCGGGGCAGTACTTGCATCTCTTCCCCCTCCTTTGTGTCATGTCCCACCATGGACCTAGCGACTTTAAGTATTTAAGGTGTTTTGGGTTTTCTGTGTGAGGGGGTAGAAAGACAAATTACTGCTTGCACTGCTCCCCACTGAGTTTTCTTTGAAGAATTTATATAGACTTTAGTATCCACTGGCAGACCTAACAAATCAGGATCTTCTTAGAGATGGTATTTTGAACCTGTCCCCACTACATTGAGAGACTGCCCAACCTACATAGTAGAGGATTGGTGCTGAGGAGCCCCACTCTTGCCTGTTCAGTGCACAGTGATTGCTCACACTTACACTGAGGTATTAGTGAAAACAGATATGCATAAGCAATTCACAGCCCTGCGTTAATATAAGGATAAAACAAATTTGATTTAGGGTCACATGATGTGTAACATTTGGCAGACGTGAATTATTATGCTGTGTATGTCGCAGTGAACCTGGAAGTCTGCTACCCATTAGCTTTCCACTTCCTGCAACTGAAAATATAGCAATACATGGCAGTATTGACCAAGAGCGCCTACATATCCTCTTGTCGCCCAAGTGGTTCTTGCTGATTGCCCCAGACATCCAAATGCTTCCGCCGCGGCATAACCCTGGAGTATTTCTAGTTCAAACATAGAGACTGAAGACAGACCGCATGAGAATGGCTACACAAGGAAGAGGCATTAAGTGGTAATCGCATTTTATCCACCTGTCAGATATGGCTCGCTTTCCCAACATCACCTTCCCCTACTTCCAACATCTATGAAGTTGGAGAGGAGTAATGGGGGTGCCCTATGCCAAATGCATTACAAGAAAAAAAAAGGTTTAAAAAAATGTCCTCCTGCCCCCCATCCTCTCCACCTTTGAGATACCCTCCTACTCCCCTAATTTAAAGGGAATACCTGGCTTCCTACATCCTATCCCCACCCCCCCCCCGAAACAGAACGAGATGAACTAGTCTCCTACCACCGATGCTCCTCCACACCCTCGGTGCACTCCCTCCCAGCCCAAAGCTGCTTTTCCCGCTCACGCACTGAGATGTTAGAGCCAGCCCTGCGCTGACAGCGGCTCCGTGAGCTGAGCAGTGATGTGCTGACAGGGGCGATGGTGTTTGTGCATGCACACTATGGTCACCCATGTCATCCTGTCTCCCTCCATCCGTCCTGCGGCTGTCCCTCGGTTCTCTCAAGACCAGGGCAAGGCAATGGGAAAAAAAGGGGCACAATCGCTACCCCCGCGATGTCACGACAGTGGCTTACCCTTTTGGTCAACCACTGTTGTGACGTCACAACAGCGAATAACCGAATTCCGGTCTGAATACTCACACTAAGGGCTTTGAATGGAAGCCATAACATCATGGAGATAAATTGTGTATTTGACAATATTATATTCCAAATGTGTTGTACGTTTCAAGGTTGTCGCATGTTCTGTAATGGAACATATGAACTAATACCTCATGCTGTCCTAATAGACCAACTGACTGGATGTACTAAGTATTTCACCTAGTTAAAAGTAATAATTGGCAAGTGATGTTTAATATATAAGTTTGACCATGCAGCTTTTTGTATACCTTTGGACTGTTTTCTCTACTGCACTGCTAGCTGTGGAAGAAATGTGTGAATGTGCCAAGCCGTAATCACTTCGGCCTGTGGGACCATTCTCTTTTTATTAATAAAGAAGGGGTCTGCCTCTTAATGTGACCTATATAGGTGCTTGGGAACTATAAACGGAACTGGTGTGCAGTGTCATTCCAAAAGACAAAACAATGTCTCCGTTCTATCTTATCTCTGTATTATTCAGTCTTCTCAATTGATGAGAATACAGTCTTATATGAGGTCAAGGTCAACAGTCTGGCTTAGAAATTCTTTGTTCCTGGGTCCACCTCTTCACTGACACCCAACTCTCAATGACGCATTCACCTTTTCCCTGAAGCAGAGAGGTGCCTGGATGCCTTGGCCCAAGGGTTTAAGGGTCCTGCATGTTTGTGTTACCATGGTGGTGAGTACAGCCTCCCTAAGTGGAGTGGAGTGGTGTGGCTCACTGGTTAGAGGCGGCAGACCCGGAAGCAGAGAACGGCCCGGGACCAGGGTTCAATTCCCGACGTGCAGGGTCGTGGACCCAGGTCAGCGGACTCGATAATTCTCGCCTCAGTGCCTACTCTAACCAGGGATCACACTCGGCAACTCTGGTCATTAGCTTGCCTCATCTCTACAACAGCCCCCCACATTCGCCAGAGATGCCTAGTTTCACCTTGGAGATACCCAGTAGGGACCATCTCACAGGGATAGCCAGGACGGGTTCCCCAGTGGTCTACAGTGCCACGACGCCTCAGGGCAGCAGTGCGCTTTACAAGACACATACATACATAACAGTCCACCTGTCCTCACTGCCCTTTAGTGGGTGGATAAACTGGAAGAGCTGATGTTGCTTTGCTACTGACTGGGGTCCAAAAGACCTGGGTTCGAGCCTCGGCTGCCACAATTTGTCCGGGCCTTGTGGCCTATGCTGGTTCTTTCATTTCCTTCTAGACTCATACCCTATCTACTGAAACATGGAGGAGCCAATTCACAAAACTACTTTTGATATTCACAGAAGGCATTTAGTAGTAGTAAAGTTAGGACTTCCAACTTTACTACTACTGTGACAAAATCCTAACTTTATGACTTTCGGTATTCACAAAAGTTAGGAGTCCTAACTTTACTACTAATAAATGCCTTCTGTGAATACCAAAAGTAGGAAGTTTAGGATTTTATCTCAGATTAGTTCTGTGAATCGGCCCGGAGTGTCCAGTAAAAGGTAAATGCCAATAGAATAACATCGTATAAAACAGGTAAGCAGCGAGCTGAGATGTTGGAATGTTTTGGTTTTCTAATGAACAGGCCTGAGCGCAAAACTCTACCTAAAATGCAAATACAAGTAGTGCGTTTTTGCACTGAAGGTAAGGAGTTAGAACAGGTAAGTGCATAGGCCCTTGACTGATTAGCTTGCCTCCCAGAAACCATTTACCATTCTTTATCTGTACGTTTGCCTTCGTTCTCATGTTCCTCTTGTCACGCGTTCCAGTTCTGGGAAGTACTTGCTGTATTCTTTTTGAAGAATTCTGTTCTTCTCATGCTAGGTTTATTGCATCAGATGCGATCAAATTGCACGATTTAAGCCTTCTGGTGTTAGTTCCTGTATAGGCAAGAAGAACTACCTATCCACATACCTGAAAAGGCTCTGCCGCTTTATTTTCCTATTTGTTCGAAACAGAGCAGTTCTTTTACAAAGAGCTGTCAGTAAAGCTATCTTTTAAAGCCTCACTGCAGTCCTACCCAAATTTGCGTTCAGGGGATTATCAGTCATTAATGAACCACACACAATGCATCTGTTCACAAGGAGAACTGCTAGACTATTGCGAATTAAAAATGGCCTAGATAACAACTCTTGCTAGAGTGCTGTACAACTCACCCTGGAAGCAACTCAGTGGGCCCTGTGAGCAGTTACCTAGATCATGGCGCAGGAGCAGTACAATTACTGGACAAACCACGGTCCATTCAGGCAGTGGAGTATGTATGGTATGCGCAGGACGTGGTTGACCCTTCGTAAATGTAAATTGATACTTGTATAGCGCACTACTCACCCGCAAGGGTCTCAAGGCACTTGTACGAATACCGCTGTGGAACCCATCCTGGCTTTCCCTGTGAGGTGTCCACTCCTGGGCACCCCCAAGGTGGGGGCCGTTGTGGAGATTAAACAAGCTATTGCCCAGAGTTGCAGCGTGGGACCCATGATTAGAATAGGCACCGAGGCAAGAATTATCAGGTCCGTGGAATTTTGAGCCCAAGACCCGCCGAGGCAGGGAATTGAACTCTGGTCCCGGGCCAGACCTCTGCATCAGGGTCTGCCGCTCTAACCATTGAGCCACACTTTTTGCAGTGCAGTGCACTACCCTCTGAACCCCAAGGCATGCGGAGATAAGCCCAACCGCTGCAGTATTCAACCTCCAGGCCGCAAACTGGGACTGAAATATTTTGACTCTCAGGTCTGGTACCAAGAACCAATAGTTAAGTGGGAGGAGTATTGCACTCCTGGCTAACCTCTAGTACTCCTTATCTGGCTACTACCACTATTAAGGCGATGGGGACTTAGACAATGTCGTCCTGCAATGCTACGTCTCCAACTGCTAGAATCTGAACCTGTTTGCTATCATGTCCTTAATTTTCTAAATTGCGTTATGAAGCATAGGAAAAGCCTGTAAAATTCATGCTGGATTTAGTCCCAGGCGACGCAATGAAATAACTTGATTCTTTGTTTTAAACATATTAATTTGTCTTTGTCTGAATTTTATCCTGTAACATGATCTCTCTTTTAATATGAAATTGTATTATCAAATGTTGCTTTTATGGTTTTCCAATGTGTAAAGCCGAATAAAGAAAAAATTATTATTATTATTATTATTATTATTATAGTACTCCTTGTCTCTCGTCTCATCACATTACTACTCCTGAGATGGTACCTGTACTTGGAGATCCAAACCTTGCTGTCCCGACAACAATGTATGTTTTTCAACTTCTTTTTTCAGCTCCTGGGAGCGGATTCTTCCTTCCTCAGATCCACTTCCGCACAAAAAACAACGCTTTCCTGCTCTTCACTTATCCATCATATCTACCTTCTAAATGAGTAGCTCACATCAACAGGTTGTACTGTAATTAGTAAGAGTAGTCTATGCCTACTGGAAATTACAGTTACATAAACTAGGGTCTGAATGTAGTAAACACAAAATCACGAGGTTTGCCAATGCAAAAGTCGGCTATGCAATGTACTAAACTTATTTTGTAAGCTGGAGAACCCTTTGCTACTCCCAACGTCCCCTCTTAATTTCCATTCTCAGGTGTATCTGGGACTGTAATTACATTGATAAGTTACCAACACCTCAAATGAGATTGTAATTACTTCTTTCTTAATGCATAAGCTGTCCCTGATAATAGCTTCCTTTATGGAAACGAGTGTGTGCTGCTTTAATGTAAGTTTATTGGGGTCCAGAGAGCTAAACACACCCACTTCACCCCCCAGGTGTTTCCCTGTGAGAATATTTTTTTAAGCACCACATGCTCCTTTAAGGGGCACAAGCTACATGTTTTCCCCAGTTGGTAAAACAAACGCAGGGTTGGTTGCCTGTTGTCCCTTGAATGCCACCATCCACTGCTGCTGGTCTGCTGTCCCTTGGATACCACCATCCCTGCGTGGTCTGCTATTCCTTGAAAGCCATCATCCATCACTGCGGGGTCTGCCATTCCGTGAATTAGTGCCAGCTGTAGGGCGGTGCGATCAGTGCCACCGCACCGGGTGTCAAATCTCAGTGGCGCCATTTGCGCTCCGAAATTGGCACAGATCGCATTGCCGAAAAGCCTGTATTGTGATCACCGTTGTCACTATTTCATTTCCGTGACATATCTCATCTTGGAAATAAAAAAGGGACAACTGTTTTCACGTGATCACGTCATCGAATATGACTTTTTTTCGAGCTGCCGTGCATCTGTAGTGGATGGGACAGCTGCTTAGGCGGCCGGGAGGCAAAGAAACCGTTTTCAGTGACCTGATTATTGCAGAGCAACGTAGAGCCGAGCTCCACTCTTGTATTAAAGGTCAGACTAGCTCATAGTGGTAATCTTTATTATAGTTGATGCTTTGGTTCATTTAGTTAGAGTTAGCACCTACCTGGCAGACCAGTATTGTAATGTCCCTATGACACAAAGCCTATGAAAATTGTCTAAGGCTGTTTTTTGCCACCTTATTAGTTCACAATCTGTCAAAGGTGGCAACCTAGTCCCCACACTTATTTTTATGCACTTCTACCCCAGCTTTAGCACTTAAGTAAGTTGCATGCCGATGTGTAGCTTCCATTGTTGTAGCAGGTTCAGTGGTACCGGGCCAACAGGCCAGATGAGCCCACTGAACCGTGATTATTGCTGTCTTTTATCATTCAACCGGGCAGTGCTGTCTTTAGGACTGTGCGACCAGTGCCTTCGCACTGGGTGTCAGGATCGAAGATTTGCCCTTTGATATGCCGAGACTAGTTGCGGGAGTGGCTCATTCAAATGCCTTAATCTTTAGGCACCATAGTACCTTTCCTCCAGATTATAACCTCATCTCCCTAGAATCACTCTAGGAAGTAAAGATCAGGCAGTATCACAAGTGCCAAAATTCTATTTTACTGCCCGAGGTGCCAGATATTTTCCGTACAGTTGCCGTCAGTGTGGAATGCTACCCCCTCAACTTTACTCTCACTCACTCTCGCAGCCTTTAAGCAAAAGCTGAAAGCAAGCTTCTTTGGGTAAGCAAGCTTCATAAGAACCAGTGCTGGTAAACCATAGGTTGGTAGTGCATGCTAGAAGTGCTGTGTGTTATTGCCGATACCAGGTGCATGATGCTGAGCCAAGGACTGGGAGGGTAGGCAATACCTTATATAAAGGAGCACAGGTTCAGTTTTTTGTTTCTTGCTGGAAACCCCAGGTTATGAATTAAATGAATAGAAACAAAACGAGTCACCAAGATCACACTAAGAATCAGTGGACCAGAAGGTGTGGGAATAAGAGTGGGAAAGTAAAGTGACCAGTTAACTTTACAATAGAAGTGAGTAGCAACACCACAAAATGAATTGGTTGAAAAGAAACAAAGGGACTCGTTTAAACCACGGACAGTGAATATCTGTGCTAGGGTAAGGGTACTGCTAAAATCACATCTGTGGTCAAGAACAGTTCCTTGGTAAGAATAGGTGCATGAAATCAAATTTAAAGCACAACAGCACACTACGAGTCATTGATCGAGTGGATGTAACATAAATAAGGTGGCTCACGAAGATCACAACAATAGGCAGTAGCAGTGCCAGGGTACAGAGGGAGTAAGGGAAACATGATGAATCAGCAAGATCACACTCGAGGTTGTAGAAGCACCTAGAAAAGAATTAGACAAAGAGGAGTAAAATAGCGTGCCTAGGTCACAACAGGATCCTGTGTGCCCGAGTAAAAATGGGGGATGTCACTAAGATCACACGAGGAGTCAGCAACAGTGCGTTGATGAGACTGAGTTGCATGAAAGTACTGCTATTAGAGAATATTACTCTAGGAGTCAGTTGAAGCCATATGGTATGAATGGGAGTGAGAGGCCTAAAGTGGCTCACTACGGTCTCAGTAGGAATCAGTAGAAGGCCCTGTGTAAGAATTCAATTTAGAAGTGGCCCCCCTACAGCAAATGTTATGAGTAGAATGAGAGCATGCAAATTAAGTGACCATATCAAGAGTGTGTAGCTGTTGCCAAGGAAACAAAACAAAATGAGCCCCAGGAAGTAATGCAAACCACCGGCACCAGAATAACAAGGAGGGAAGTGAAGTGACTCACAAACATTGTGCAAAGTGCAATAGAGACAGCTTTTCTCTGGGTTTAAGGAATGTGTCCTGCCAAGAGCACACTAAGTAAATGCCAATCAAGTCTGCTTTTTCCTCCTGCTTGTTTATGACTGTGTATGAGTTGCAGGCATGTGTGGAAAAGTGATTGTTGGTGATGATGTGATGGAACACTAGTAATAAATTAGTTCTATAAGTGACTATTATGGATGCGTTGATTGTGTATCTGCTTTTGTGTTTGTGTTGTGGGGGCAATGGTTGGTATTTAAGTCAAGTTGTGTTCTTTACAGGCATTGCTTCTTCTGACAGAATGTGCTTTATGTAATAGGCTTTGTTTTACCATACGGCTCTAGCATAAATGCAGTCCGGGGTCTGGCTGCATGGTCACTTGGCTCTGGTGTTTCGCGCTCTCATACATGTTGTACCATGTGGTCTGTGGCAGCTTGTCTTGGGGTTGGGGGATAGGGGGTCTCTTCGGGTCGGACGTGGCTGCTTCCTGTCCTTCCGAGTAGTTATGGGTGATCTATCCGCTCTGCGCGGAGATCCTGCCAGTGGTTGGGCACAGCTGGCAGGGGCACAGGGCACTGATGGGCAGCCGCTGGCGGTGCCATCCTTAAAGTGGCATCAGACAGCCCACCTTCACAACAAAAGTGATTCCGTCGCCACAGACCGTGCTAGCAACTTTGTTAATTTGACTAGAGAGGACTTTTTGTGGTTTTGTATAAGACAGACTTTTCGAGTTTTTTTTCTTCGTCACCCTTAAAAATCTAATCAGACCAATGTACGTGTTAGGAAGATGGGTGGGCTGTATTTGTCCCCAAGTTGGGAGAAGGGCAAGGCACGTGATGTAACCACAACGAATCCCCAGCATACCGAAGGCGGGAAGGTGCGGACCGGAGAGCATAAGGTCACTGCAGCAGACTGGGGATTAATCAGGCTTTCCTGCAGCCTTGCAGAACACACAGCGTGTCCGTAGAACAATGGCCGTGAGGTTCATAGACTCGCCCGTTGTCACTGAATATGAGGACTTTGAAATGACTGTTTCAAATGGAGGTGAAAGAGTGAATGGGGTTTCTTGACTATGAAATGAAGTGCCCCATGGCACTTGGAAACCCTTGTGGTGAAGGTGTCCAACGCAGGCCAAAGCGGACGGATCTATGCCAGTTTTCTAGCTAACCACTGAACTGTGTAAATTAATTTCAGTTCAGACTAATTTTAGTACATATATGTGGATATTCGTACAATCTAGCATAGATCCAGTCCATGTTGGACTCCAGTGCTTTAGGTTGTGAATTTGTAGTTTGTGCACTTTACTAAAACATGGCTGCAGAGGGGCAAGCGTCCACACTCCTTCAGTCCTTGGCTCTGTGCTGGGCAGCAAATTGCGCGCAAATGTGATTGGGGATTTTCTTAATTTAGAACACTTATGCACGTATTGGTTCGGAATGACATCCTGGCATTGACCTCGGTCAGAAAAAA
This sequence comes from Lissotriton vulgaris, assembly GCF_964263255.1. Classification (NCBI taxonomy): domain Eukaryota; kingdom Metazoa; phylum Chordata; class Amphibia; order Caudata; family Salamandridae; genus Lissotriton; species Lissotriton vulgaris. The sequence goes on along the minus strand of NC_141699.1, from coordinate 251,180,671 downwards.
AAACCCAATGGGTATCTGTAATTCTTAACAGCAGCAGCGATTTAAAAAGGAAAGGCCCGTTTTTAAACCATTCCTACATTTAAAATGATCTTCATTTCGCCCAATTCATTTAGTCTTGCCCTGCACTACCCTTGTTTGAACAGGCACTTAAAGCTCAAGCACTCTGAGGGCTACGGTTCAGCTCTCCATCCTGTAAGAACTCACAGAGCAAGACGAGGGTGGCGGGGAGGGGAGAGGGTAGATGACATTGAAAATTGAGTTCGTGCATATGCAATAACTCGCAATAACTCTTAGCACCTCGAAATGAGCACGCCTCGTTAACAGGAGCTATACCAGGGATCTTGGAGCAGTGGGAAGTGGGTTGCAGCATTGTGGATGCGGTTCCTAAGAAGAGAGACTGGTAGGCCTAAATTAAAGACACAGGGGGCCCCATGCCAGGCTCTTACTTTTCACTGGAGACACATCTTTTTGGTGAGCGGTTATTTCACTCGTAAGGAAGGCCTACTATCATCCTGGTCCTCTCCCTCCCTCCAACACAAGGTAGACTTTTGAAAGTGAACCAAATATGTGAAAACATAAATTGTTTGCCCCGCCCCTCCCCCCCCCCCCCCCCCCCCTCCCCACGTGCGCCCGCTCAGCCGCTAGCCTTATCCACCCACCACCAGCCTTGTGCTCTATAGAGAACCCACAGATAAAACATTTCAAACATTCACGGTTACACAAACCAAAACCAGACTCTAATGAAGTCAAAATGTAAAAAAAAAAACTATTTCAGAGTCTTTGTGTAGTAAAATAAACTTTGAACGCCCAGCCACCGATCGTGATAGCTACAAATCTAATATTAAATTGAGATCTACCCCCTCCCGCCACCCCCCGAAAAATTAAGAGTTGAGAGGGGCTCATATTGACATTAAGGACATCCTTCTGAGACCAAGACAAACCATAATGGCCTCCGTTTTAACAGGGTTATGGTTTGACCGATTGTTGTGTCGATTCGATTGGCTGTTAATATCGCATGGCACATCCACAAGTTTACGAAGGCAATTGCACAGAACGACCTAATGTGCGAGGCAGGCAGTCTTTGAGGACTGACTTCAACTTTGCTACATTTATTTCCCATTTCTCTCTCTACAACCAATATTGAATTAGAAGAAACGCATACTTTGGCAGCTAGAAACGTACACACACCAATCAAGCATTAGAACAAAGCCAGGTAAAAATAAAAACGTTTTATTGCATAACATGTCAGTGCTTGAAGGCAAACTAATTACATGGCTCAGTATTAGCACATTAAGACACTCTGCACAGGATAAAGCATAAAAACTGATTACCGGTTGAGGTGATGCTGTTACTGGTATCACTGAATTGCAGCGATTCTGCCTATATACACTAAATGAGGATATAAGAGCACAGTGGACATGATCCACTGAAAATAGAAATGGAGTAAGGGAAGCAGACTTTACACACAGAAGAAATTCAAGGCTAACAACGGATATACTTTCCTACAGAGGAACGAGGCATTGTATTACACTCCACTTTCACAGCTATAGGCACGGTGTGCTCTATAAGTGCTAGGGCAGAGGGAAGGGTGGTTTAGTGTCAATCTGCTAAAGAGAGCCCTTGCATGGACTTTCAGCAGAAGTTCACCGTCGTAAAATAAAACAACCTCCAGTGCTCAGATAGGGGAGATGGCTGCATCTTACCCCACTAAGAATGGACGACCCCCCACCCTCCCACAGCTTACATTACATTTAGAGGTTGGATGACACGGTGAAAAACAGTTTCAGGCTCAATTGAGGTGGTTTTCGTCTGATCCGTCGACTGGGTTAGTCCCTAAACAATGTTATGAGTCCAGCTCACACTCACAATTGTGTCTAGTCCTTAATTGTTCATTCTCAGTCTGTAGCTTGGCCCAGGTGCCAAGAGCGCTCAGTCTGCAGGACTGTTCTAGGCATCATAGCCTTAAGTCAATTCATTCCGAAAATCTGACAGCAGAAAATAACAGCAAAAGGCACATTAGAACTGCCTCCGCTTGAAGTGCTGATCCTGTTAAAGTCACCCGTTTAGCCCTAGCTGTAGGAATACCCCCTGCTAGGTGTGACACTTGCAATAGTCCTTGGTGCCAGACATCGCATTTGCGGTAGTCACTGGTGCCTGACTTGACACTTGTAGTGGCTCCTGCTTCTAGGCATTAATTCAGAACACAGCCAGGGTGGCCTGCGTGGAAAGTACACTGAGATCACTCACATCAGACGGGTGACTTTGGAAGGCCGACAATACTTGGATAAGCATGTCACAGCAAGGATGGACCTGGCACGCCACTGACTCAACCCCAGCCCAGGTGCCTTGTAGAGCACCAGCATGCTACGAAATGTGTCCACCCTTTCTCGTGCAGACCAGCCTTCTTCAGAGGACGAAGTCTACACCTTGGTAGCCAGGGAGTGCAGCTCGGACTTCTGGGTCTGGGCGCTCATAGTGGAGGAGATGTTGCTCAGCTGGCCCTGCAGCGCCTTCTTGATGTGCAGGAGCTGTAGGCACTGGGCCCGGAAGCGAGGGTCAAAGAAGGCGTAGAGGAAGGGGTTGAGGCAGCTGTTCATGTACGCCAGGCAGGTGGCGTAGGGGTGCAGGCGCACGATGAGGCTCTGCAGGCCGCAGGAGAGATTATAGGCCTCCATCAGGTTCAGGAAGTAGATGGTCTTGAGCAGGTGGAAGGGCAGCCAGCAGAGGGCGAAGACCACCACCAGAGCCACGATGATGCGCAGCAGCCGCCGCCGCTTGGGCCCCTCCTTCAGGCCCTGGAAGTGCGCGCTCACCCGGCCGCCGATGAAGCAGTAGAAGGCGGTCATGAGCAGCAGCGGCAGCGCGAAGCCCAGGGCGGTGGTGAGCAAGCTCAGGCCGCCGATCCACAGGCGCTCGTTCTCGGGGCTCGAGACGCTGCTGAAGTCCATGTCGCAGACGGTGACGTTGTCGCGTGTCTGCGTGTCGCGCAGCATCAGCGCCGGCAGCGCGAGCAGGCCGGCTAGCGCCCAGATTGCGGCCAGGGATAGGCGCAGGGCGCCGCGAGACCGGGGCCTGCCGGCCGGTAGGGGCCGCACGATGGCCAGGTAGCGCTCCAGGCTGAGGCAGGTGAGGCAGAAGACGCTGGCGAACATGTTGAGCAGCACCAGGTAGCTGCTGAGCTTGCAGAGCGCCGAGCCGAAGGGCCAGTGGAAGCCCAGCGCCGTGTAGGCCGCCCAGAGCGGCAGCGTGACCACGAAGGCCAGGTCTGCCAGCGCCAGGTGTCCGATGTAGGTGTCGGCCGAACGCCGCTTCGGCCTGCCCTTCCACACCGTGAAGATGACCACACCGTTGCCGGACAGGCCCAGCACGAAGACCATCATGTAGAGGACGGGCAGCAGGGAGAAGGACAGCTCCCAGTCCGAGTCGTCGCACACTGTGTAGCCGGTGTCATTGCCGTAGTCTTCGTAGTAGTTTCCGTCTGGGTACTCCTCCATCCCCTCCAGGATTTGCAGGCGGCGGGAGTGGTTTCGAGAGTAAGGAGCGCACCCCAGAAGAGCACTCGTACCAAGGGGCGTCCAGGTAGCAGAACCGGGCCAAGGAGTGCACCCCTGCACAGCAAGGCACGGACACCTCCAGTCAAAAATAGGTGGGCAATGAGGGCACCTTCAGTCAGTAATATAAATGTGCAAAGAAGAGGGCACCTCCACGCAGCAGTGTAAAGACTCTTTTAGTCACGAAGACTCGGGCCCAGAGCACAGCCAATCTAGTTAGTGAGAGCACCACCAGTCAGAAAGGGAGAGATACCGGTGTATCCTGCTACAAGTGGCGCCACCACATTCAGCAAGGCACGGAGAAAACTCAGCGACAGACCGTCAGGCCGCAGTGAGTGGGCACCGGGTGCGCCTCCGGTTCTTGTCGGTCCGAAAGCTGCTGACAGTGAGGGAGCTTAGCAGTGCGTGGGGCACTGGTTTCTTCTCAGCAGGGCAGAGGCAGCGAGGGTAAGTCCAGTCGTTAGGGCTGAGCAGTGATGGGCAGGCTCTCGCAGTGCTTCCAAAGACAGCCGGACACGAGCAGTGATGGGAGGGCTGGTCCCACAGCTCTTTAAAGAACTCCCCCATTCCCCTCCCACTTGGAGCCAAGAGGCAGAGGCCACCTACTGACATCAATCAGGGTCTGGGTGTTATCTGGACTCCTCCCTCGCCATGCACAGCGCATCCCTCAGCACTCCCCTCTGTGTTTTAGAGAGGTTCTCCACCTCCCCCCAGTGTGTCTCACTGCTGCGAGCAGTTACTGGGGAATCAACTGCGAAAGCCCTCCTGTACGTCTCCTCATAGGACAACGAAAACAACATATAAATACCAAATGTAATTCTAAATTACTTGGTGGTTCCATGTATTGTATAAATAACTTATTGGCTAAATGGCAAACTGTAGTGACACATTCAAGTAAAAGCTTCATACTTATTTTGATACCTACTAGAAATGGTCGCTGCACAAACACAAAGTAGATAGTTCATTATTAGACCGACAGCGTGGCCAGTTCCCCACTTGATAAAAGGATGGGCAGTGATAAATTCCACAGATTGAAAAAAATAAATTGACGCCTATCGATAATTCATTTGTTTGGAAAACAAACAAATCCTTGTTAAACGGTTTGATGAACAGGAAAAAAGTCCATATGCCTCTTCCTCCCTGCGCCTGTTGACAGGTCTTGGTTACTTGCCTTGGTTACTGGCCTCGTATTCACCCCCTCCCACCTCCCCCCTAACTCCTCAGCCTGCTCACATCACAATTCCTTGCTAACTCTAACATCTCTCCACTGAAAAAATGAACGAATGCGGAAAAACATCCACTGTAATTCGGCGTAGAAAGAACTGTGATGCACCTCATGAAAATCTACAGCTTAACGAGCATAACCAGTGCTCCAAATACCCCTGGCAGACCTCTGTGCACTGCCAAAATAACGCCTCGTCATATAGACGCTTCTTTATGTTAGAAGCAACTTCGAGCCCATGGCGCCAACGGCGTGCAGAGGTGCATTCTTCGATTGGTGGCACCCACAGTCCCGTTAATCCCCCCAAATTTACCCGCTCCTTCCATTCCCCCACCCGCGTCACTGTCCACGCCACGACTCCTTGCTCCTTGATAAGGCAGAGACGGGGTTTTGGAGATTGTGTTTTGCGATAAAGGCGTGTCTGCAGAAGGGTGAGATGCTTAGCCGTCACGCAGGCTGTACATGCAGGGCTGCCCTGCAACAGCACCAGTGGGGACAAATAATTTATGCCCACCTCCACCCGAGTCCATGAGGCCGCATCTTGCTACAAGTGAAGGCACGTTCTGGGAGCGCAGGCCTTTCATAGAATTGCAAACCGAGCTCTCATCCCACAGAGATTAATTAGTGAGTGGCATTGTATCAGTTTAGGCGAAACCTAATGACAGCTCTCTAATGGCACTGCCCCTCCCCCAGAGCAGCTGCGGAGTGTAGGGCCAGCTGGTGCCCCGCCACTCTGATAGACCAACACTTCTGCCCAGGCTGTGTTGTTGCCTCTGACGCTGCCCGCGGTCCAAGGTGCCTGGAGCACGGGATCTCCACGTTCCGGAGATTTGAATGGGTTCTGATGTGTTCCTGCTGTTGTAAGTGCACGAATATAATTTCCTCTCCGGTACCTGAAGCAGAGACGGCACTTCTTCGGGTTTTAATAGCTCATTTTAAAGGGTTCATTAATTGATACCTAATGTAAACAAAATGCCCCTCGTACCTTTTCCCTTGACCTTCACATGAACCGGGGAGGTCAGCGGCGCATATGCGTCTTCGTTCACTGTTAAAGATCAGCCAAGTCTCCCTCGACTGAACCTTTTATCAGAAGACCCTCCACTAAGTCACGTTGCACACTAGACTCCCAACCTCACTAATCGTCCTAATCGTAGACTTCAAGTGTCGCACATAAACCTGATGGAGAACGCATCCTTCCCTTCCTGATGTCGAGGCTAGCATGAAGCACTGTATAACGTGTACGAAGCAATACTGTACAGGGGTGGCAAGCACGCTAACGGAAGCCCCATGCTTCTTGGTTAGGTATTTTTATATTCATTTAGGCTTACTACCTCTATATGGGAAGCTGATGCGCTTACCTGCACGGGTACCATGCTGGCCATGTAGGTTGTCACAAGAGTGTTCTAGTGTTTTGTTCTTGTGCTGGATGTGTTTCTGTGTCCGACATGGCGGAGACGCATCACCCCACTGTCTTAGAGCCAGCAGGGGAAAGATAAAACGATATACTATAATCCAGGGCTTTAAGTGGGCCGGGTCTCACCAGTGCTGAGCACCAGCAGTTTTTTAAAGGGGGCATCGGAACGGGTCTCTGTCAGGCTCTGTTTTGTGCCCTGGCACAGGCGGTCCTTTTTTTTCCGGACTGCAGTGACAGCAGGCACATTGATGTGCTCATGCTCACATAGCTTACTTCTCACTAGTGGAGAAGTACGGCATGATGTCATGCCAGGTGAGCGTTTTAGCCAAGAGGGAGGGAAATCCTTTAAAGAGAGTAATTTCCTTCTAGATTTCCCTTCTCTTTTTGAAACTCAGGAGCAGCAACATTGTCATGGTGGCTCTAAGTCGAAGCTTTTTCAATATTATATACAAGCCATGGTTGCTGCTTATTTATCTTACGCAGCTAACAACCATTGACAAAGCCAATAGTCGTGACTTGTTGTTGGTATAATGTTACTTGTTGTATCATATATCTGGATTCAATGACAGAAGTAGCATAATATAAATCGGGCGTTACACTATGCTAAGCACAGGTTTTTAGCTTACATGTTTTTAAGCCATGCCCCTAATTACATTGGCCACGCCCCTTTGAGAGACCCCCCCCAGTTTTTTCATCTCCCCCGCCGGACAAAGCAAACAGCAACAACAACCACCTCAAGTGCATCCTCCTCAACACCCGCTCCGTTCACAAGCACGCAATCAAACTCTGGGACCTCCTCGACTCAACAACACCTGACATCGCCTTCCTCACGGAAACCTGGATGAACGCCTCCTCAGCCCCCGACATCGCCATAGCCATCCCGGATGGCTACAAAATCACCCGGAAGGACAGCATCAACAAAACAGGAGGAGGGATCGCCATCATCTACAGGAACACCATTAGCATCACGACCAACGCCGAAGACACCATCTCCTCCGCCGAACACCTACATTTCCAGATCCACACCAACCCCCAGACCACCCTCAGAGGAACACTCATCTATAGACCCCCGGGCCCACGCACACAATTCAGCGAAACCATCGCCAACGCCATCAGCCCGCACGCCCTAGCCTCACCAGAATACATCCTCCTAGGAGACCTGAACTTTCACCTGGAGAACAACAACAACAACAACAACACCACCACCCTGCTCGACAATCTCGCCAACCTCGGACTCAAGCAACTGGTGGACACCCCCACCCACCTCGCTGGCCACTCCCTCGACGCCATCTTCACCGCCAGTAACCACGTCGCCTTCAACCATTCCACAGGACTACACTGGACCGACCACAGCTGCATACATTTCACATTCAAGAAGACTACATCTCACCACCAGACGCATCGGATCCCCCCGCAGATGCTGGAGCAAAGTCACCACTGACCATCTTACCACGTCACTGAGCCAGAACCCACCTGCTGACACCAACATACCCGAAACCAATGACGTAGCTCTAAACTTCACACAATGGATCACCAACTGCGCCGACGACCTCGCTCCACTGAAAAACCCCAACAGCAAAACCACCTCCACAAAACCCTCATGGTTCACAGACGCCCTCAAAACCGCAAAGAGAACCTGCAGATCACTTGAAAATACCTTGCGCCAAGAACGAACAACAGAAAACATGACAGCCCTCAAGGCCGCCACCCGTGAATACCATCAGCAGATCCGGAACACCAAGAGAACATCGTTCAAAGAGCGACTGGACAACAACACCCACAACAGAAGGGAACTCTTCAGCATCGTCAAAGAGCTCTCCAACCCCAACGCCAGCAACAACGACATCACCCCTTCGCAAGACCTCTGCAACTCCCTCGCTACGTTCTTCCACCGCAAAATTACAGACATACACAACAGCTTCGGACCCCAAACTCCACTCCAGGACAGCAAACCAACGACCCCCGGCAACACCATCGACTCCTGGACCCCCATCAGCATTGAAGACACCACCCACGTCATGAGCACTATCCACTCCAGCTCCCCGTCCGACCCATGCCCCCACCACATCATCAACAAAGCTGGCACCACCATCGCACCCCACCTGCGGAACGTCATAAACAGCTTCTTCACATCAGTGACCTTCCCTGAAAGCTGGAAACACGCAGAGATCAACGCCCTCCTGAAGAAACCCTCAGCTGATCCCAAGGACCTCAAGAATTTCAGACCAATCTCGCCCCTCCCCTTCCCGCCTAAAGTCATCGAGAAGATCGTCAACAAACAGCTGACTGCATTCCTCGAGGCCAACAACTCACTCAACCCCTCCCAGTCCGGATTCAGAGCCAACCACAGCACCAAGACCGCCCTCATCGCAGCCACAGACGACATCAGAACCCTAATAGACAACGGAGAAACAGCTGCCCTCATCCTCCTGGACCTCTCAGCAGCCTTTGACACCGTATGCCACTGCTCTCTAATACACCACCTCAGCAACACTGGAATCCAAGGAAAGGCCCTGGAATGGATCATCTCGTTCCTCTCCGGAAGAATCCAGAGAGTCCGCCTCCCCCCTTCCGCTCCGCGGCCACCAAGATCATCTGCAGCATCCCTCAAGGATACTGTGTGTGGGGTTGTGTGTGTGGTTGTGTGTTGTAGGGTGTGTGGGGTTGTGTGTGTGGGTGGTTGTGTGTCATTGTGTGTATGTAGTTGTATGTGTGGTTGTGTGTTGGGTGTGGTTGTGTGTGTGGTTGTGTGTTGTTGTGTGTGAGATTGTGTGTGTGGTTGTGTGTGTTTGTTGGTGTGTGTGGTTGTTTGTGTTGTTGGTTGTGTGTGTGGTGGGGTGTGTGGGGTTGTGTGAGTGGTTGTGTGTGTGGTTGGTAGTGTGGTTGGGTGTGTGTGGGTGTGTGTGTGGTTGGGTATGTGATTGGGTGTGTTGTTGGGTGTGTGGTTGGGTGTGTGGTTGTGTGTTTGGTTGGGTGTATGGTTTGGTGTGTGGTTGGGTGTGTGGTTGTGTGTGTTTTTTGTGAGATTGTGTGTGTGGTGTGATAGTGTGTGTTTGTGTGATTGTGTGTGTGTGGTTGTATGTGTGTGTGTGCGTGGTTGTATATGTGTGTGCGGTTAGAGAAGGATGTATGTGGAAGAGAGCAGTAGATCAGCACAGCAGAAGAGAACAGGGAGTTAAAGAAGGAGGCGGGTGGAAGAGAGCAGCAGATGAGCACAGGAGAAGCGAACAGGGAGTTAGAGAAAGAGGTGTGCGGAAAACAGCAGCAGGTGAGCATGGGAGAAGAAAACAGGGAGTTAGAGAAGGAGGCGGGGTGGAAGAGAAACGCAGATTAGCATGGGAGAACATAAGAGGGAGTTAAAGAAGGAGGCGGGTGGAAGAGAGCAGCAGATCAGTGCAGGAGAAGAGAAGAGAACAGGGAGTTAAAGAAGGAGGTGGGGTGGAAGAGAGCAGCAGATCAGCACAGGAGAAGAGAACAGTGAGTTAAAGAAGGAAGCAGGTGGAAGAGAGCAGCAGTTCAGCAGAGGTAGAAAAGAAGACAATAGGGAGTTAGAGAAGGAGGTGGGGTGGAAGAGAGCAGCAGATCAGTACAGGAGAAGAGAAGAGAACAGGGAGTTATAGAAGGGGGTGGGTGGAAGAGAGTAACAGATTAGCACAGCAGAAAAGAACAGGGAGTGAAAGAAGGAGGTGGGGTGAAAGAGAGTAGCAGATCAGCACAGGGGAAGAGAATAGAACAGGGAGTTAAAGAAGGAGGTTGGGTGGAAGATAGCAGCAGATTAGCACAGGAGAAGAGAACAGGGAGTTAAAGAAGGAGGCGGTGGAAGAGAGCAGCAGATCAGCACAGGAGAAGAGAACACTAAGTTAGCATTTGCGCCGCGCGGCTGTAAAAGTGACGCCTCGCGGCAATAAAACAAGCTCTTGGCATTTCTGTGGGGGGGCGGGGCAGGAGCGCATTGGCGGGGGAGCAGCAGCCTTTGTTGTGCGAGCGAGTGGGAGGGAATGTATGTGAGGTACTCAAGCACACGCTGGGGAAGCGTCGCGCTTGAGTAGCTCACATGCATTGGGGACAATCCTCGCTGGTTTCAAGAGCTGTTTTGCCCACTATAATCTCGCAGAACAACGCATGCGCTTTGGTTCAGCGAGACCTAAAAATGACACCTTTCTGTTTGGCTCTCCAACCCAGGGAGGGTTGTAGGGTGAAGCAGGACTGTGACAAGGAAGACCTGAACTCTGAGTAATGAAGATTACTGGTAAGTTACTGAGGCATTACCTCCTCATCCACCTTCCTCATCCCAGTCCTTACTGGGTGAGATATTACCCAAGCAGAATGAAGAGGCAAACAGAAAAAACACAATTTCATTAATAAATGATGCAAGAAATCAAACATTTATTGAAATATCAAAGAAAACAACTTCAATATTATGCTGAACTGCATCCAAAACCTTTCTCCAAAAACTGCTTACACCTCACCGTCTACTTACAGTTAATACTTGTTCATAAATGTGTGAGGTGAGGCCCAATTACCGGCAATGCACTTATCCTTCATGGAAGCTCCTTTAGCATGGTAGAGGATGCTTACATATCTCTTGATGATCCTCCTTGGGCCCTCCATGGCAAAGATTTTTAGGCCAAGATAATAGTCTGTTTCAGCCAGTGCTTTAAATGGGCTGGTACTGCTCGGTACGGAGTACCAGCACTATTTCATTTTCAGATGGAGCGTACCAGCACTTCTAAAGAGAGACCTAATACTTTTAATTGGAGAGTACGCACACTTCTCAGAAACAAGCAGGTACTCTGGTACAGAGTACCTGCCCTTCTATTTTTCATTTCAAGCACTGATTTCAGCCATCTACTTAATTTGGCAGAAGAGGTTTGAACCCTTGGCCAAATGTAACAAAAAGAGACTGAATTTCCTCAAAGATCCTATCCCTGAAATACAAATAGGCAAAGCGCTATGCAAATCAAATGTATGTAAACTTTCTTCCAGAGAAGATGGATTTGCAAAATAAACTAGAAGAACCAGGTCTGGAGATGCACGGATCTCCAAAGGAATTTCGGGAATTAAAGAAGGCTTCAGTCTCAAAATACCTTTTTCTGGAAAGAAACGCAAAAAAGGGTCAAAACAGGGGTGTGTGGGTTCTGAGTCTAAGATGGCAGACGTGTTAGCCTGTAGCTCCATGCCAGTCCTTCAGTAATCCTCATCTATCCGATGTAATGCGCAGCTGTTCCACCCGGTTCCTCACTCTTTGTTGGCCGCCTGGCTTGGAGTGTGGTCTCCGGGGAAGCTGCTGGGCGCAATGAAGATGGATGACCGAGACTCGCTGTGGGGGCTACCCCGGGCTCTGCTTAAAGGTGGCAGAGCCTGGGGAGCTCCCATCTCAGGGACTGCACTGAAGTTGCATCGGTTGTTGCCTCTGGTTATTCCAAGACCCGCAGGATGGGCCTGCTGTGTCACGGATAGCTGCTCCCACCACCCCACGGGGCCCAATCACTAGACTGATGTAGGTGGACACTGGAGCTGGGTGAAAAGTGTCTGCACCTGGGGCCTGGATTAAGACCCATCACTGTCCTGGTCTGCCGAGGGTGCCACTTGAGGTCGTTGGCCAGCCGGCTGAGCACCGCCTGGTGAATCGGCGGGTGGTGGTGCAGTAGACCATTACTGTACTGCCCCAGCTGGGCTGGGTGGACCACTGCAGATGCTGAGGCCTGCCGGGACCAAGTGAATGTAGCCCCTGGGCCGCCTAAATGTCTCTTGCCAAGTTATAAGAAGAAACTTCTACCTGAAGAGAAGGAACCGGGTAAGCTGTATGGAGGAGTACTGTACCGGACCTGGGGGATTGGCCTGCAGTGTTTGCCTTGCTGCTGAAGGAGGAGAGAAAGTCTTAGATTTGTGTTTTCAAGTTGTAGAAGCCCTGGTGCGCCAGGCATCTGACCCCGGGAGCTTGTTTCCTTCCCAGTGTAAGAATTGGCTTTTGTAGTTTGGTTTGCCCTGTTCCCATCATGCACTGGGACAGGAACAGACTAATTTGCATACAGCCAGGTTCTGAAACTGGGATGGTGCAGTGAGCTAAAAAACGGTGTTGGATCTAGCCCTGATCTCTCGACTGGGTGAGAGCTTTCTGCTTAATTCAGAGACTCTGTCCCTCACCACCCCTTGTTGTAAATATTTTTGTCCACCCTAAGCGTGGAAGGGTATTCTCAGATGTGAGACCCTTGCTCATTGCACCATCAGGACAAACCGGGCCGAAGACGGCTGTAATGCCAGAAACCGGTCCCCGGGAGCTTGTTTCCTTCCCAGTGTAAGAATTGGCTTTTGTAGTTTGGTTTGCCCTGTTCCCATCATGCACTGGGACAGGAACAGACTAATTTGCATACAGCCAGGTTCTGAAACTGGGATGGTGCAGTGAGCTAAAAAACGGTGTTGGATCTAGCCCTGATCTCTCGACTGGGTGAGAGCTTTCTGCTTAATTCAGAGACTCTGTCCCTCACCACCCCTTGTTGTAAATATTTTTGTCCACCCTAAGCGTGGAAGGGTATTCTCAGATGTGAGACCCTTGCTCATTGCACCATCAGGATTCAAGCAAACCGGGCCGAAGACGGCTGTAATGCCAGAAACCGGTCCCCGGGAGCTTGTTTCCTTCCCAGTGTAAGAATTGGCTTTTGTAGTTTGGTTTGCCCTGTTCCCATCATGCACTGGGACAGGAACAGACTAATTTGCATACAGCCAGGTTCTGAAACTGGGATGGTGCAGTGAGCTAAAAAACGGTGTTGGATCTAGCCCTGATCTCTCGACTGGGTGAGAGCTTTCTGCTTAATTCTGAGACTCTGTCCCTCACCACCCCTTGTTGTAAATATTTTTGTCCACCCTAAGCGTGGAAGGGTATTCTCAGATGTGAGACCCTTGCTCATTGCACCATCAGGATTCAAGCAAACCGGGCCGAAGACGGCTGTAATGCCAGAAACCGGTCCCCGGGAGCTTGTTTCCTTCCCAGTGTAAGAATTGGCTTTTGTAGTTTGGTTTGCCCTGTTCCCATCATGCACTGGGACAGGAACAGACTAATTTGCATACAGCCAGGTTCTGAAACTGGGATGGTGCAGTGAGCTAAAAAACGGTGTTGGATCTAGCCCTGATCTCTCGACTGGGTGAGAGCTTTCTGCTTAATTCAGAGACTCTGTCCCTCACCACCCCTTGTTGTAAATATTTTTGTCCACCCTAAGCGTGGAAGGGTATTCTCAGATGTGAGACCCTTGCTCATTGCACCATCAGGATTCAAGCAAACCGGGCCGAAGACGGCTGTAATGCCAGAAACCGGTCCCCGGGAGCTTGTTTCCTTCCCAGTGTAAGAATTGGCTTTTGTAGTTTGGTTTGCCCTGTTCCCATCATGCACTGGGACAGGAACAGACTAATTTGCATACAGCCAGGTTCTGAAACTGGGATGGTGCAGTGAGCTAAAAAACGGTGTTGGATCTAGCCCTGATCTCTCGACTGGGTGAGAGCTTTCTGCTTAATTCAGAGACTCTGTCCCTCACCACCCCTTGTTGTAAATATCTAACCAAAGGGTAGCATCCCTAGGTTGGGGAGCCAGGTTCAGGTGTTTGCCTGTCCTGGACGGCAGAGCGACTGTAGCCAGTGTCCTGGCCGGTTTGTCTTCTAGGGGTACCCCTGTGAACACAGGTGGGGCTCATCTTAAGTGAAGAGACCCTGTGTTTCCCAGAAGGGGTGGTACAGGCCTAGCAGGGATCTTTAGGGTCCTTGGATGAGTGTTGTGGTACTACCCTGAGAGCAGGTGGGGCCTACCTTAAGTGGAGGTACCCTGTTCTACAGTAGGAGGGTGCAGAACTCTGGAAGGGGGTCAGAGGGAGTCTGACCCCTCTGCATCCGGTGAATTTGAATCCCAGATGGCAGACCAGTTCAGGGAGCGGTGACCTCGCGGTCATGATCACCCTGGTGTCCTGTAGGCACCGCAATGTGCAAGGCCTCGCTACACCTCCATGGCATGGACTGACCGCCGTCACTGCTGCTATGGGAGTAACGTCCCGAACTGGTGGGAGAGTTGTGTTCTGGAGGGTGCTTCTCCTGGGAGAATGCGCAACCCCAGAAGTAGAGGTAGGGTGGGGCATTCTTGCCCATGACCTCTGGTCAGCCTGAGGGTGCGGACCCTAGTTTGAAGGATCAGCGGTAGTTTGGAACTACACTGAGAAAAGGAGGATGGAGAATGGCTATTGTAGGCCAGGGGTTACTACCCCCCACTCTGTGGATTGGCAAGGACCAGTGGTATCTGGGTGGCCTAGAGCCTGGCCCTAGGAGTGGACAACTAAGGAGTACCAGTGGAGTAGCCTGGTTGGGCCTGAGTTTTTTTTAAGTGTGCTTGTTTGTGGAATAACAGGGCGTAGAACCGGAGGGTGTCCCTGCATTGCCGGCCTGCATCTGTGTTCTATCGCCCAAAGCAGGGAAGTCCATCACAGTGGTGATTGGTCTGCCCTGCGTTTTGGCTGGAAGGGGGTTGTGTTGGACTTGGCCCTTCTGGCAGGTTCACCCCTGAACTTTTTGCCTTTTTGTGTTACATAAGTATAATGATTTCTGGTCTTTGTGCACTTTAGCACTGTGGCGCAGTGTAAAGTGCTTGCGCTCTCTGAGTGCGTGTGTGAGATTGGCCTGCCCTCCCATAGGAATGCATGGGGATTGTGTGTGTCCATGGTAATTCCTGATGCGTGGGGAGTGCAGGTGCGAGTTTGGTATGTGCGGACTCGTGTGATTAAATGCTGCTCGATGATGTGTGCGGCGTTATTGTGTCTAGTGTGGAAGTGCCACTTCTAGAAGTTGGCCTGTCTGTGCAGTGAATGTGCTGGCTTGTGATTGGCTGGAGATGGCTGGTGTGCCAGGCTCCTGGAGTCTGGATGGGTCTGCCCCGGTGGTGAATTGGGAGATCTGCATGTTGCTGGCAGGGAGAGGCTGCACCTGGGACCTGAATAGGGCTGGGCTTTCCCCACACATATGCTGGCTCCGCCCCCTGTGGTGCGTCTAATGACCCTAGCCTGGCCAGTGAATAGTGAGAGGGGCTGAGCCCATCAGAGTGCCCCCAAATCAGCTGCATCTGGTTTTGCCCCCACCCTACACCCTAGAGACAAAGGGATTTTCTGTATAAAATGAGGCTGTGACCTCATGTTCAATGTTCTTGTTTTCCTGACTAGAATCTTCCAGGGGCGTGCTGCTGCTGGGGCCCAGGGGAAGGCTTGCCTCCCTGGGCCCTGCCCAGCCCCTGGATTACTGATGGATGTTGTTTTGGGACCCCTCTGCCTTGCCTGGGTGCTGGAGGACTTCTTTTTGACCCTCCTGCCCTCTGCTCCTAGGAGGACCTTTGTGCTAGGGCCCTGATTGCTTAAGGGGGTAATTCCTGAGGGGCCTGGTGCTGTCAGTGCCCCCAGCCCCTTGAAAGCGCTTTATTTTTCATTGGTGGGCAGAGCGCTGTCCTTTTCCCGAGGGGGGAAGCGCTCCTGCCCTTTGGATGCCCCCGAGTGCGCAGGTGCCCACCCTGCGTCTTCATTTTCATTTTTAGCTTATGTACGGGTGCCCACCCCGTTCATGTGTGCTTAACGAGTGCCCACCCTGTTTCTACTCGTAATTTATATACCGAGGGTGCCCACCCCTCATTACGCCAGAGAAATCACCGCCGCGGCTCTCTTTAAAAACCGTAAGCCAGGCAGGCCCACCTGGATGGAGGTGGGGCCTGCACCTAACCAGGAAGTGACGCGGCCGAAAAGGAAGTCCCGAAGCCTCGCCGGCTCCATCTAAGAAAGTCCCGGTCCTGAGATGGGGGACCGGGTGAGGACCGGCGCAGGCAGACAGCGGATCTCCCATGAGGAGGGAGAGCCCTGCCAGTACCGTAGTCTATGTCCTGCGGGCGGGGCGCGAGGTCATGACCAGTGCCTGCCCCCGCCGCGACCACAAGAGAGGAGCCTTTCCCCCGCCGAGAGCAGGTAAGGGAAAGCGGCTGCGATGGGGGGGGGGAGGCCCCACATGCACCCCAGGCACCAGAGTGGTGCCCCTTCTTTCGAGCTGCCCCAGATGGCAGCGGGCCTCTCCACCAATGGCTCTTTGTTGTATCCAGGGCCCCATGGGGGCCTCGGGGGCCCATGTCCCCCAGAGCCATGGCACCCTACCTCTGGGGGCAGTAATTATCTTTAGAGCCCAAGCATGGCTCCAGTATGGACATTAGTAGTTGCTACAGCCTAGAAGGCTCCCCAGGGGCATAGTTGATTTTTGAGCCCAATGGGCTCCCACGTTGTGCACAGATGATTTTAGAGCCTAGAGCCCCCCACATGCGCAGTCTTTCTTCTAAGGGGCCAGAGTGCTCCCATACACGCGTGTTGGTTCCAGAGCCTAGAGGGCTCCAGCAGTTCGCGCAGTCTCTGTCCTGAGGGCCTCTGTCGCAGATTTGCTTCACAGCTGCCCTGCAAGTAGTGGGCAGCTGCTACGTTTAGGTTCTGGCGCAGTGGCGCAACCTGAACTTTTATGTGATATGATTTATGCGCTAACGCTTTGGGTGTTAGGATATGTACTGTGTGTAGTATGTTTTGCGTACCCTGCGTTCTGACACCTCTGAATGTGTTTTCATGCATCATGTGTAAAGTTTCTGGCCTATACCCCTAAATGTATTGTTATGCTTAGGTGGTTGTTTTTCCTAGTATAGTTATACTAGTGAGTTCATGGCTCCCTGCGTGATATTTTCCTAAGGTGTTTAGGATTGCGTAGGTGGTACTTACCTTTTACCAGTGGTTACTGGTTGTGTGCTACATTTGTTATTTGGTGCTACAAGTATTATATGTTCTAAAAGTGCTAGTTCTAAAAGTGCTTGATCCTGACAGTGGTCCACGTGGCCCTGTCCCTTGTACATAATCCCTTGTAAATATTGCCCGTGCCAGTTGGCACAATGTACAGCCTGTGATTCTGATTCTGATGTGTTCTGATAATACAAAGGCTATTTTTATATAACCTTGTGTGGAGTTCCTTTTGTGGGGGGCCTGGGATGTTGTTGCTGGTGGGTGCGTGCACAAATGCTTTACACATCGCCTCTGAGAGAAGCCTGACTGTTTGTGCCAAGGTACCAAGAGGGCGAACAGGGGTTATCTTGGCGGGTGACTTCCTTGCCCTGACTTAGAATGGTGGTTTCTGCCTATCTTTGGCGCAAGTCCCAGCCAACCAGAAATACCCATTTCTAACAGGGGTGTTAGATGGGAGACGTCCATGTTCGTCTTTGGAGCTCGGGTTGTGGAGTGCCTCCTGAGTGTGGCTAAGAAGTCTAAAGGTGATCTTGCAGTTGACAGTGAGCCTATTGTAGGTATCTCAGGTGGACGGTCATGTGGCTGTGGCAGGGGATGTTGAGGATGAGGTGTGCGGATGCACCCTGGATGTGCACAAGTCCTCCTGGAGTCTGGCTGTTGTTCCTGCGTAGAGGGCGTTGCCGTAGTTGAGTCGGCTGGTGTCATGGACCTAGGTGAATGTCTGTCTTGCCTAGGAGTGGATCTATCTGAAGATCATTTGCAGCATGCGGAGGGAGTTGCAGCATAAGGTAGAGATTGTGTTGAGTTGCATGGTTATTGTGAGCGAGGAGTGTACGATGGACACCTGCTTGCGTGCGTGGGCACTGTGTGCTGGTGCGCTGCCCAGGCCGGTGTGACACAAGGAGTTGTCCCAGCTGTAAGGGGACAATCCTCAGATGATGACCTCAGTCTTGTCCAAGTCCAGCCCCAGGTGGCTGATGTTCATCCATTCGTCAAGGCACCTCATGCCCTCTTGAAGGTTGGATCTGGGAGTGGCTGGGTCTCTGGTGAGGGTGAGGAGCAGCTGGGTGTAAATGGCATAGGACATGATGATGAGGTCGTGTGCGCATGTGATGGTGGAGAGGGGGGTTATGGAGACATTGAAGATTGTGACGCTGAGAGATAAGCCCTGGGGCATGGGCCCGATGACCCCAGTGTACTACGTGCTGAAGGGGGAGGCGGACTCCCTGGGCCTTGCTGGTGAGGTACTTGGCGATTTCATTCTGGGCCCTCCTCTGGATCCCAGTGTTGGAGATGTGTGATCTGACAGTGTGGTAGCACATGGTGTAGAATGCCGTTGAGAGGTCGAGGGGTGAGGGTGGTGGTCTCACCATTGTTGAGCAGGGTCCAAGATGTCGTTGGTGGTGGCAATGATGGCTGTTGCAGTGGGGTGATGACTGTGGAAGATGGACTGGGGCGGGTTACCTGGAGGTGTTTGCTTGGCGGGAGATGGTAAGTTGCTCGTTGACTGTCTTATTTATGACATTTGCCTGGTAGGGAAGCAGGGTGATGTTCCTGGCGATCCTGCGGTACTGCCGTCAATTTTTAAAGAAGGGCCTGGGTGTCTACATGCCTCCAGCTCCCATGGAATGTGACGTACTCAAAGGAGACATTCATGACGTGCCGGAGGTGGGCTCCAAGGATGGGGTATACTGTGATTGAAATGTTGTGTGGGAAGGGTGCCGTTGTGGATTGTGTACATGAGCCGGGTGGTGTCTTTGCTGCTGATGGGAGTCCAGGAACTGAGGGGGGAAGGGGGTACGTCATGTGGATAATAGTTCTGTCTGCCTCTGTGTGGCGAGGCTGTCGTGTACGTCCATGAGCTTGCAGTGGTAGAATGTTGTGAGGGATCCCCGTGGCCTTGCAAGGGTGGGATGTCTTTTGGATGGAGAGCTGGGGTTAGATAGTTCACACACAATGCTTATGAGCTCCTCGATGTTGTGTGTATTGGTGCCTATGCCCTACCTGAAGGATGTCCTCTTGTCCGTGCTGATGATATGGTGATGTCTGTGTGTGGCGGGTTTCAGGGCTGAAAGGTAACTGATGGTTGTTTGTTTCGCAAGGTTTGCACAAGAGTCCGGCTAGACCTGCATGAGTCCAGTAGGTCTGCCTTGTCCCAGGTGGCTTAACTGTTGTACTTCACAGGAAAATCCGCCAATGTGGCAAGATTGTTGGATCAGTCGCTGATCCAGTGTGTGAGGTTGCAGGGTGTGGCGATGGCGTTGGTTTGAGTGTCCTGGGCTAGGGTTCCACACAGCTCGTCTGTGCTGACTTAGGTCAAGCATCTCTGGGGCATCTGTAGCGGAGTGTGGGGCAGTCTGTTGCTTGTCGGAGAACTGGATGCAAATGTTGATGTACCAATGAAGGATGGTGGTGTGGTTGTCCTCCTGCCAGAAGTTGCTGTCCCCCTGCCACATGTACTAGAAAAAATGGTTAGGGGTTCTGCCCACCTCACCCTCCCGTACCTGAGCAGGAGACATCCAAGGATGAAAAAGTAGAAACAAATGGTACTGAAGGGATCAATCCACTTTTAATTTTCGAACAAGAAACAATTAATTATCTTTTGATGTACGAATTATACACAGGATGAGTATATATTAATTCATATACACATATATGAGCGGACAGCCAGAGAGGCACAACAAATAACACTATATACCGCACATCGCATGTACATTATATACAAATATACAAAACATTTACAATATCAAAAACACTTCTCTGTACCCTCAAGACAAAAAATATTTAAAAATATATATGCACACCAATTTACATATGTACCTCCTCTTAAATTGGGGTGGAGTATACAGCAAAATGGTAGTCCCAAAAACAAAGCACCAGGGGGTTAACACATCAACCCAGTCTACATTTGTGTTGGTGCACCTAGGAAAAAAATCAAATCTTCCTGGAATTTTAACAGGGGACTCCGTTCAAAACAAAAGGTGTTGACGCAGTCGCGGTCGCGTTTCAGCCAGATGATATAGGCTACATCAGAACATGGTTACTCTAGTAACAACAACTACATATATTATCCTCTTTCTTACCTAAACAAGACAACACATTACAGCTGCTAGAATTAAAACCTCTCCCCCACATGTGGAAATGCAGTGTTAATAGGTGATTCCATCAAGGAAGGGTAAAAGAGACAAATAGTCAAGGCCCAACCAGGTAAAACTCCAAAAACAAATAATAGTAAAGTAAATATTAATGATACAGGAGGCTATCAAAAAGAACCACAGCCACACCTCCAAGGGTGAACAGCGCAAACATGTGACAAAATCAAAACAACTAAGGACAAAATGTTTTTTCAACTTATATCCCAGAATGTATAAGTGTATATACATGCCAAGTGCGACAAAACATATCTAGTGTCAAATATAAAATTACCTAATCTTCACGGCCCTGGCAAAACCTAGGGCAGGTGTTGCCGGCCAGCCCACACAACCACCCAAAAGGGTGGGGTAGAACCACCGTCTCGGTTCTAGTCTCGAGAACTCTACATGAAATAAACATATAGAGATGCCAATCAATCACAGGAGGAGATCCAACAAGGGGGAAGTGGCCACATGGCAGCCATCACTATCAACAGGATATCTAAACCAAGTCCCGGCGAACATACCTTGTATCTTCACTGTGTCTGCCCAGATAGAGATAAAATATGTCAGAAGTGGCTCAAGTCTCGCGGTCTTCCTACCATCATACCGGATCCCAGGAGAAAGAAGAAGAGAGGAACAACACATCGTAAGTCACTCAAACCTCTTTCCTCATTTACCCAACACCAGTGTTCACACGGCACTAACTAAAGGTGCACACATGTTAGAATACACACATCTGAAATCTTTACTCCGTCCGAAATTTCCAGTTATTAGCTTAACAAATAATGGAGGTCAGCCGGTCGAAAGCAGGTCTAAATCGGGGAGACGGGGCAGCTCAAAATACCCATAAATCACATGCCCACCAAACTCCGAGGGTTCCGCTCTCAAAGTTACATGTCGGTTAAATAACAAACCCTAACAACGACCCTCAAAGGAAGAAAACCGAGGGGGCCATACTTGCCTATCACTCCACTGTCATACCTAACACACTCCTCAGTATTCTACTTTAATTTACAAGGACTTCACTGCCAGCGCAGCGTGCTCGCATAAATATGCGGAGAGAGGGAAAGAAATTACCTTCAGTTTCCAAAAGGTTTGGCGGCACGTTATTACAGTGCTCGCTGCAGCTTCTCTCCAGTCAACCCACCAGAAAGTTGGGGGCGGCCGACAACGCGCATACTAATGAGGCGCGTCATACGTCAGACGGAGCGTCCATCCCACAGACAACACTAAAAAGGGACTACAAGTCCCCAAGCGTTCTCAAAGTCCGTTTACTAAAGACCAAAGCACATCTACCAGCACTAGAGAGTCACACAAGCTCAAATTATTTCGGAAAGAAGACCAATCTCATTCAATCATGCAGAAAGACACAAACCAATAGTTAGAGTAAATGAAATAAAAAATAAAAAATAAACATAAAATGACAAATAGACAAAAAAAGCCCATAGTGACATCAAGAAATCGTGTAGCATCCACTAATACTCCTGCATTTCCACTACTGGGTTCCCATTCTAAAAAAGGCACCGTGACCTTACATCCCAAAGGACTAAACAGTATCAAAAAAAAAAAACAGTATCATGTTCAATCTGTGGCAGAGCACAATAAATACACAATATATACACAATGACGCCCCATCAAGAAAAAATATATATATGAATGTATATAAACAGCATATCTACACATACATCAGTAATTAGTGCCATACCATATCGCAATCCATATTCACTCGATAAAATCGACAGCAGAAATATACATAGTACAGAGATCAAGGCAATGGACAAATGGATTCAGATCACCCCCCAAATTTCATCATGCTCATTAAGTCCCTCCTCAGAAGTATGGTACCTCTCTATTAGTCTTGCTTCTGTACAATTCAACTTGGTCTCTAATTCTGTTTTATTTTTAGCCGAGATGGTAACTAAGACTGCCCAAGTCAACTCTTCTTCATTATGGTCTGCCTCCATATAGTGCTGCACTAAAGGCGCCCCAATGTACTTGCACCTTATGCGTGATTTATGCTGTCCAATACACATTTTGACTGCTTGCGTAGTTTGCCCAATATAGAACAAATCACAAGGACATGTCACTGCATAGATAGCGTTCTTGGTGTTGCAATTAGAGAAGGTAGGCATCGTATGTATATGGCCATTGATATCAATCTCTTTCAGATCCTTAGTATTCGGACACACAGCACAATTCATGCAGCGGTAGTGTCCGATCACAGGTGGTAATCCTAATAAGCTCCTAGTATCTTTTTTGCTTGTCATCACTCTACTCGCCTTCACCAAATGCTGCTTTATATTTTTTCCTTTTCGAAACGCAAATAGCGGTTTTGGGATATTCAAATGTTCTATAAGTCTCCAATTTTTTTAAATAATCTGTTTCGCCTTATTAGCTTTAGGTGAATGTTAGGACGCAGGTCAAGGATGTGCCCTCTTTCTTTTCTTTAGGTGTCAACAAACTTTCTCGAGGCGTGTACCAAGCACGTTTCAGTGCTGCTCTGACCAACTTCCTGGGGTATCCTTTATTACAGAGTTTATTCATTAGTGTTTCCGCATTATCAAAATAGTCGCTTTTGTTGGAACAGTTGCGACGAATACGCAAAAATTGCCCATAGGGCAAGTTTTCTTTAAGACTCCTGGGGTGACCACTACTGAATTCTAAAAGTGTATTACGATCAGTAGGTTTAGTGTAACGGTTAACCTTCTGGTGTCCCTCGCTGTTATAAATCCACACATCGAGAAAATTGATTTTATCATTGCTAGCACTCATTGTGATTTTCAAATCCGAAGAACACAAATTAAGCCACTCATGAAACCTAGTGAGTTCCTCATTATTACTATTCCAGATGAGGAATATGTCGTCGATGAAGCGCACCCACCTCGACACCAAGTGCCGAAATGGGTTCGCCTCACCGAAGACATACACCCCCTCAAATTGATCCATCACCAGGTTGGCAATCTCCGGTGCAAAACAACACCCCATCGCGACTCCCTTAAGTTGTAAATAAAGGGAGTCTTTAAAAGTGAAAAAGTTATTTAGATAGTTCACACACGATGCTTATGAGCTCCTTGATGTTGTGTGTATTGGTGCCTATGCCCTACCTGAAGGATGTCCTCTTGTCCGTGCTGATGTTATGGTGATGTCTGTGTGTGGCGGGTTTCAGGGCTGAAAGGTAACTGATGGTTGTTTGTTTCGCAAGGTTTGCATAAGAGTCTGGCTAGACCTGTATGAGTCCAGTAGGTCTGCCTTGTCCCAGGTGGCTTAACTGTTGTTGTACTTCACAGGAAAATCCGCCAATATGGCAAGAGTGTTGGATCAGTCGCTGATCCAGTGTGTGAGGTTGCATGGTGTGGCGGTGGCGTTGGTTTGAGTGTCCTGGGCGAGGGTGCCACACAGCTCGTCTGTGCTGACTTAGGTCAAGCATCTCTGGGGCATCTGTAGCGGAGTGTGGGGCAGTCTGTTGCTTGTCGGAGAACTGGATGCAAATGTTGATGTACCAATGAAGGATGGTGGTGTGGTTGTCCTCCTGCCAGAAGTTGCTGTCCCCCTGCCACATGTAGTCTGTGTAGGTGAGGGCCTGCGTGCTGATGTAGTTGTTGATGGCTTAGTGGAATAGTGGGTGTAGGCCTGGCGATATGTAGATGAGTGTTAGACTGAGGGTGGTCAGGGTGTTGGTGTGAAACATGAAGTGCAGGTGCTTCACAATGCTGAGTGTGTCCCTGTTGTTGTATGTGACTCTGAGGGTGTACTTCAGAATGAATTGCAATTCATCCTCCTGGATTGTTGGTGCGGTCCCTGCGGGTGATCTTGTATCAGTCTGTGATGGCAATGTTGAAGTTATGTGCTGAGGATGCGTTCAACCAGGTTACTGTAATGAAGGCAATGTGGGGGGCTGTTGTGTTGAGGAGGTAACAGAGTCCAATGGGGTGCTGGTGGATGGAGCGGGTGTGCAGTAGGAGGCACATGACCTGGTTGTACGGACATGGTCTGTGAGGTGGGACAGTGCGGTGTAGGCAGTAGGAGTTGCACACACAGCATGTGAGGCTGTCATGTGTGCGCTTAGGGATTGCTTGATAGCAGGTGGTTGATCAGGTGCCTTAGGGGCTGCACTGGTAGGGGTTCCAGTTTTTCTTCAGTCACTTGTCCAGTGACTAGTGTTCTTACATGTATAACACCATGGTTTCCTTTGGCCATCATTCTTCTTCTTTATGGAAGTTTGGGACCCCCCTCCGTGGTTTGTTGGGGCCCTGTAGAAGACTTCTGGTCTTTTGGTTTCTGCTCCCCACCCTTCTGGTCTGCTTTCTTCTGATCACCACCTTGGCCCTGGTTTTTCTGCTTAACCCTGGTTCTAACCCATTTGTCTGCCTTCTTTCCCAATTCTTGGGGAGAGGTCAGATCTGAGTCAATCAGGTGTTGATGCAACTGCTGGTTCTGACAATTATTTAGAATCTGTTCTCTCATTAAAAGATTGTACAATCTTGTATAGTCAGTGACTTTACTTCCCAGTAACCAGCCCTCCAGAGCCTTAGTGGCACAATCTACAAAATCAGTCCAGTCCTGAGTCTGTGTCTTCTGGGTATCTCTGAACAACAACCTATATTGTTCAGTGGTTAAGCCAAACCCATCAATCAGAGCACTCTTCAGGAAAGAGTAGTTGTTAGCATCCCCATCACTAACTGTGAGGAGCTTATCTCTACCTTTTTCTGAAAAGGAGAGCCATATGATTGCTGCCAAGTGACTTTGGGGTACCTGCTGCACTTTGCAGGCCCTCTCCAAAGCAGTTATCCACTTGTCGATGTCATCCCCTTCTTTGTAGGGGGGCACACTCTTGCTTAGGTTTCTAGTATCATAGGACCTATCTTTATCCTTAGGGACATTGCTGCCACCAGTGGGTTCTAACCCACTCTCTCTATGCTCTCTAGCACGAGCAAGCTTCTCTTTGGCCAGGGCAACCTCAAGTTCCTGTCTTTCAATCCTAAGAGCAGCTTCTTTCATTTTGGCCTCATGTTCTCTCCTCTGAGGGGAAGTCATCCTCCTCTGAGTAGGGACTCTAGGGCCATTAGAGGCATTGCTGTGCTGGGATTCACTTGAGTGATTCCTGTTCCTCCTATACCCCTGGTTAAGTCTACTTGAAGGCCTGAATGGGACTGGCCCATTCTCAGCTCCAAGGTGACTTAGGTTCGCCTGGCTAAGCCTCCTGACTGGGACCTGTCTATGCCTTCTTCCATCAGATTCGTCCCCTACCTGATCTGAATCATTATCATCATCATGGTTACTACTGTCATCATCCTCAATGAGGAGGACATGGGGATCCCTAGCATCATCTGTTGGAGTCAGGACCTCTTCATCATCCCCTGTAGGGGCTGGCTCTGAGGTTTTTAGAGCCTCAGACTGTTCCAAGAGCTCTAGGAGGTGCTGAGTGGTAGGGTTAGACCCTTGTTTCAGCTTCCTTGTTGAACACAAATTTCTCAACTCCTGAAAGGTGAGAAAAGCAAATCTGGATGGTGCCTGGGGTTGGTCACTCTCCACAGTTGGAATCCCACTGGGTCCTTCTGTGCCAGCCATTTGCTCTAGTGAGGTGGATATGTTGCAATCTACCTACTCTATGTGTTCTCCTACTAAACCCTCTCTAGTAGTTGTAGTCAGGGTGTGCTAAGCCCTATCCTCTACAACACTAAGTTCAGTAGAACTTAAATATACTATCTTGTTTTATATGTACCTATAGGTACCTGTATGATATTTCACAAGGTATTGGCAAAGATTACAACGGTAAAACAACAGAAAGCTCAAATCCCAACCGCTGCTCACCAATGTGAGAAGTTGGTCTGATATATGATGTTCACTAGTTCTAGTGACCACCTTGTATCAGTCCAAACAACCCTTATGGTGATTGGTTGTAAGTCAACCTTATAGACCAGCTATCCTAGTGGTAGCGTGGACAAAGCAGTCTTAGGCTAAACTCTTTTGGCATGTGAAGCCGGCTGTATTACCATATGTAACCCATTGAACACCAAGTGAAAGGATACCACACAGAATATATATTCAAAATACATATGTATTTATTACTACAAATAGTCCCCTGAACTCTTTATGAGCACAGAAGCGTTAAAACAATTCAATTGATAAGTATACAAAAGTTGCACAAATATGGATAGGCCCTGGTGGCCCCTAAAACCATATACTAAAAAAGTGGTATAAGTACCACGAGTCGAAAGGAAGTAAGGCCTAGGGCCTTGGGAATTGCTGGGGCTACGCTGTACTAACGAAGGTTAGGAACTAGTAGGCCCACGGGATCTGGTTTGCAGTGCGCAAAGTTAGAAGCAGTACACATTGAAATCAATGGATGCGTAATAGTTTTAAAGGTAAAGGTAGGAAGTCTTCCGGTCAGTCTAGAACTTAACCCTTTGGAATCTGGACACTAGGAGAGTTAAACTACTCGGGGGCACTGGAGTGCCAGCATTATCTCACCCACAGGAAGCGGGTGCAGTGGAGTCAAAGTGTGTCAGGATTCTGCAGGAGTTCAGATGGAGCCTTGGAGTGTTGATGCTGTAGGCGACCTGATGTGAAGAGTTCCGGTGGATCCAAGGGTGGATCTGAAGTGTTGAAGACCTGAAAGCAGAGGGGACAATGTTCAAAGTCACTAGCCAGTGACCGGCGTGGAACCAGGAAGGAACCAGGCGTTGTCGGGTGCAAACAGGTGATGTCGTGAAGCTTGTATCTTCAGCCACGTGGACCAGGCGATGATGATGATGAACAGGAGTCACTCACGAGCTGTCCCACGTAGGCTCTAGTTGATGGCGGTGCCGGCTTCTTGATCGGAGCAAACAGGCCTTGGCTAATGCAAGCCACGTAGGAAACAAAGAAGGCTTCTCACTCTAACCAGCAAGGTCAGAGGGGTTGCTGCTTTTAGGAGCAGCAAGGGCCAGTCTGGAGCAACCAGACCAGTGGTGGAAAGTTGTTGTTTGGTTGCCAAAATGGCCACTAGCCAATGGACTAGCAACCGGAAGGCGCGTCCAGTGGAACAAAGCAAAAGGGCCCCACGCAGATCTCGTGAGAGTTGGAGGGCTGGTCCTTGGTGCAATAGTAGCTCAGTGGTGGGGCTTCTCAAGACTCCAAGCACAGCAGTGAGGGTGCCTCAGGTGCTGCGCAGTCAGCTTCTCGTGGACTTTCCAAGAGGTCCGGTCCCACGTCTCAAGTCACCTCCACGGGTCTCTGCAGGGACTGTGGATCGGGCTGTTAGATGTCTGGGAGTCTGGTTTTTGTCAGGCTCTGGGCTCGGGCTCTGGTAGGAGGCGGCGGCAAAGCAGTCGTTAATCGCTGGATGGTGCCTGTATTCACAGGGTGGTCACTCCTTGGCCACAAGGGAGATTCTTCAGTCTTCTGAGCAGCAGAACGTCGAAGGTCCAGAGTTTCTTCTTCTTTAGTCGAATTTCAGGGTAATCTGCCGTCTTGGGACTCAGCTCCTACTTTTAAACCAATTCTAAGGGCTGGACTACCTACTAGGCCCCTCCTATGGGTGGGACCAGGAAGGGGGCTGGTTAAACCCCCTTTCCTTTGTCCAGTTTCGCGCCAGAGCTGGGGCTGGAGTGCCCCAGCACCGGTTTGAACTGGCATATTCACAGGGACACCTTGTGTGCCCCGGGAATGTCTGATTCTATTCAGCCCTACCTAACCAGATACACAAAATCCTGTCTGGGGTGGTGCTAGCACCTCCCAAGGCAGGAAACCCTTTGTCCAAGCCTCCCTCGCTGGAAGGACTCCCAGCAGCAGGAGGTCAGACTTGTGTCTGTGGTGGCAGCATCCATTTTGTGATGCTGAGGCTCTGTTTAACTTTAACCGGGGTTCAGATTCGGTACATGTCGTGTCCCTCTATAAGGGTGGAATGCTACCCCCGTCGCCAGAATTGGCGAGGGGGTAGTATTCCAATTCGTATGACACCTTACTCGACATGTTTTGATAATGTCAAACCAGAGTTAGCATTTAACCGCAAGGTTCATAATGCACTTAAGAGTGTATGGTATGACGCTATCAGGAAACAGCTAAAGGACATGGTTCTGAAAGCTGCAGACAGGCTCAGCTCATGCTAGAGCACCATCTCACACATAACCAAGCACTCTGCCTCCAGGATTGATAAGGCCTGCCATAGGAGTGACTTATAGGTTACTGTGTGTACTTGTATGTGTTAGATATAGAGATACTATACCTAAAGCAAAGGGTGATTACACCACGTTGCCCCAGCTGAGTGATCAGCCAGTTGTGTCAAATAGTAAGGCCAGGCCAGGGGTGGCACAATACGTGCTGCAGCCCCTGGTAGGCCTTGGATGCACCTATGCCCTGGGTACCTAGGGTACACTGTACAGGGGCTTACAAGGTGATCCATGTTCCAATTGGTAATGCACCTAAAGTGCCTTGGCATAAATTTAGAGAGGTAACAGCAGGCTGTGGGTCTGATTGCCAGGCCCACAGCCACATTAAGTAAAAAACCAGTGAAGTAAAAAGCAAAATTTGGGGTGATCATAGGATAGCAGAACCTACTCTCCTACAAAACGCATCCCAAAAGTGGCTGAGTGAAATCTACAAGATTTCACTCAGTCACTTTTGGGCCCATGCTGCGTCAAAACCCTGTGCCTGCTTGAAGCAGGCGTAAGGATTGATGCAGCATTGTGCACATAGGGCCCCCCTGATCATTGCTGGAGCTGCGTCGCGCTTGCGATGCAACTCCAGCAATGCGCCGCTTTTACAGCACAGATGGGTGACTCATCTGTGCCGTTTTTGCCCCAATATTGCGCCGCATTGTAAATGCGGCGCATCAAGGGTGGCGGAGCTGCGGCGCACAATTACTGGCGCATCCCTGCCGATATGCAGAGATTCGCCAGTAATTGTAAATCTGCCCCTTGATGTCTCCCCGATTTATTTTATTCCCATATTGAGTTGCCAAGAGCTGTTTTTGCTTCTGGAGTACTGTGCACCTGGAGCATAACCACTGAACAAATTTGGACTAACATTTGTGGCAACAGAATTTATATATGGCTATCTAAGATTTGGTCTGAGGGTTGGTTAGTTATTGCAGCTGCTAGACACTCGGCTATACGTCCTTCTTATTTACATTTCACAGGATGTATGATTCTTTCATAATGTTTCCAAACTATGTTATAGGCCTGACCAGTTCTGCTGTTACTGCCAAATTGGTAGCTCAAAGAACTTTTACTTTCATAAATGGAATAGCTCTTGGCTTCTCTGTGGACGATGTAGTAGCCCAGTGTGTGTTTTTATTACTGACAATTCCATTACATTCACAAACAGGTTAGTAAAATAAGAAATAACGTTAAAGACTAACATACTGTCGAAGGTGAATTTGAATGAGTCACCTCTGCTCCGGGTTGCAGGGAGTATTTGGAGATTGGAGCATGAAGATTTAAAAAGTTATCCTCATCATCAGTATTGTTTTGCTTCTCATTTACACATTTGTCAGAGTTTGCAATGCCTGCATGTGAAGTTTCACTAGAGACAAGAAAGCCTTCCCTGCCAACCCATTAGTGCTTCTTGGTGACTTTGAGGAAGATGAGTTACAGGAACAACAGAATTATGAAGGACAATTGACAATTTATTTATTTATGATCTTGGAACTCCGAAGAGATCCGCATAAAATTTGAAATTTACATTTTTGAAACATTCAGCTATAATATACAAATGTTATAAATATAAAAACATCAGAATAAAACCAATTTTAACTAAAATACTCAGCATATAAATGTTTCAATATATATCTAAAAAGAGAGAATAGATAAAGATAAACAGATAGGCCTTATCCATTTACGACAACATGATAATAGAGCAGGACAGATAAACAGTACATGCATAATGTCCTGTACAGGATTATTGCACAAATTACAGGCTGGAGAGGAACCATACCATTTAGATAGTAAGTTGTTTAAAGGGAGAAGACCTTGCCTCATTAATAACCAAAAACGGCGCACTCCATGAGGCAGGTTCCAAGTAATATATGCCTGTGATTTGTTTATCATACAGGAGTCTCTCTTTAAGATGCAGGCTTCCCTATCCCTTGAAAAACTCAATTTCCAAGTAGCCTGTTTCAGAGTGGCTTTTAATTGATATGGTGCTAGGGTGAAAAGTACGGTTTCATCCAGTTGAAGTAAGTCTACTGCAGCTCTAAAATGTTTAACAATTAGAGATTGCTCATTTAAGCTTCCCAGTAATTCTTTCCGGATAAAAGATCTTATTGTCCCTACCTCACCCTTTACAATACTTATAAACCAATGTACTATCCCCGCAAGTCCCTGTACCCAGGTACTTCTTAATCCAAATTCCAACCTTAAAGCAGCCACGGGACAAGCAGAGTTAACTGAGGCTAGGCTCCGTAAAATTTTGCCTTCTGTTATATTTAGGAAACCCCATTTTCCTAGGTCAAGTAATTCCATACCATATAACAAATAGGCAGGAATTTTAGCACGAAAGACCTCCAATAGCATTCCAAAGTGTTTCCTTCCAGTTGACCTATAGAGGGAACCTAAACTTTTCCCCTGTGTAATTGCTTTAAGAATATTATTTTCTATGTGTGCTTTATCACCTAAATTGCTACACACTGTTTTTCCCAAGAAGACATAGGATTTTACAAGTTCTAGTTTTTGCCCACCTACAGACCAAACGAAGTTTCCATACTTCACCTTTTTTCTACCATGCATGCACATTACTTTGCTTTTAGTTACATTTATCTTTAAAAAATGGGCCTCTGCATATTCATGAAGCACCTGAAGACGACTATTTAATCCCCTCGGCGTCAAATCCAATATTAGAATGTCGTCCGCATATAGTAAACAAAACAATTGATTTTCCCCCCAATAACGGAGCAATGCCTTCACTTTGGGACAGAACATAGGGAAGGTCAGAGATATAAAGGGAGAAAAGTAGAGGGGCCAATAAACATCCTTGTTTTAGGCCATTTACAGTGGGAATTATTTGGGAGAGACCCCTTTCCCCTCCCAATAAGACTCTACACCAGGTATCTGTATAAAGAGCACAGACTAACTCCAAAAGGTTGGCTGGCATACCCAGGTTCGACAATCTTCCCCACAGCAATAATCGATCTACTTTATCAACTGCTGTGGAGAAGTCTATAAACGCTGTGTACACTCTTCCACCTCTGACTTTAACATATTTTTCATTTATTACCTGTAGAGCCAGTAAATTGTCCATAGTTCCATGTTTTGACCTAAACCCTGTTTGTTCAAAAGGTAAAATTTCACCCCTCCTTCACCCAATCATTTATTTGCATCCTGAGGCATTTAGCAAAAACTTTACCTACTGCATTTAAGAGGGCAATTTGACGATAATTTTTTGGGGCACCTCGGTCTCCCTTCTTGAAAAGGGGGACCACTATACTCCCTTTCCAAGATGGGAGGACCGTTTTGTTTGCATAGCAGTAGTTAAACACCGGATAAAGGATTTTACTCCACATTTTACTGTTTTGTTTTAAAACTGTAATTGGTAGCTCATCCGGTCCTATCGCCCCGGAGGACCGCATCCCCTTGATCGCCATTTCAATATCTTTTTCAGATGGCGAGCCATATAATGATAGATCTTCCTTTAATGCAGTGCATCCCATTGTAGCTGCATTACTCGCATATAGGTCATGTATATAACTATCCCATTTATGCTCCTCAATAGCAATTGAGAGAGGACATGATCTAGCTCCACATCCCTCCCCAATGATAGACCAATACTTTCTTACTTGGCGTTTTGACACTGCTTCTCTCAAATTTATCCACATTTTGTCTTCCCTCTCTTTTCTTAACTTTACCTTTGCCCTAGTCCTCCTCCTCTTTAATAACAATATTGTATGATATCTATCAGAGGAGTAGTGAAGGTACTGTTCTCTAATCAGCTTATTTATTACAAGATTAAATAGATGTAAGGGTTTAGGGGCTACTTTAATGCTTCTTTTTTGCTTTGACTTCCTAGCAATAGCTACCAATTTCATCATAAAATCAGTAAAACTATCAATTTCTGATCCATTCCAGTTAGCTAAGTTCTCTACAGTAGCCTCTAAGATACTATCCAAACCCAGAATAGCCTTAGCATCCCAATAGCATTTCCCGGAATTCTTAGCAAAGCAAACTGCTTCCCTGTTTAGTGCCCATGGGTCGCACCCGGGAAGATCTAAATTTATAGTGAGAGTTAATATTTTATGGTCACTTTAGAAAGAATTGGAAACCTCAAGATCCTTCAATAAGAAAAAGGATGTACTTCCCACTGCCACATAATCTAAAATAGATTCTCTGTTATTAGATTTACAAGTAGAATTCGCCGGTGT
This sequence comes from Lissotriton vulgaris, assembly GCF_964263255.1. NCBI lineage: Eukaryota > Metazoa > Chordata > Amphibia > Caudata > Salamandridae > Lissotriton > Lissotriton vulgaris. Next base: position 251,148,235 of record NC_141699.1, on the reverse strand, counting down.
ATCAGAGGAGAGTCTTCCATTTACTACAATGCCATCAACTTTTGTTAACTCATCCAGAAGCATTTTCCCCCTCTTATTTGTTCTAATATTTTGTGGAAGAAGTGCTTGTGGTATCTGTAAGGATTCTTCTTTTTCCTTATTTCGGAATATATCCAGAGTGGAATTCGAGATTTTACAGTTCAGATCCCCTACCAAAACTATGTAGGGGGAGAATTCTACTTCATTGACTTTTTTATAAGAGTAAACCTTCCTCAAAAGTACATCATGGCAGGCGTCAGGAGGAATATAAGCATTTATCAACGTCAATGGTTTACATTTTACATCATTATCGGAGTTATACAGTGTTATTGTCATAAAAAGGTTAATAGGATCTTTATAGTAGTCATAGTTCCATTTTATCTTATTTGACAACATACATGCCACTCCTCCCTTTGCATGTCCTCTCCTAGACTGAACTGCCATACAATCTAAATAAAATAATCCTGACATAGAAATTCCTCTGTACACCAGGTCTCTTGTAGACAGATCACGTTTGCACCAAGTGCACATATGTATTGTAACTTTTCCTTATTATTCTTTATTCCTGCAGCATTCCAGGATATTATTTTTAATTCATTATTATGAAGGAGAAGAAGTGTTTAATGAATTTCGAGTTGTGTGGTGATGGATGTTTTGGGTTACACCATAGAAGAGCACAGGTGCTATGGAATGTCATAAGAAATTAATGGTCCTGTACAATCTCTTTATTATTGTAACCTGTAACAGCCATGTTTTCTTGCTCATACTAAGCATTCTTAACTGGAAGTTTCCAGTCTCCTATCCTAGACATAAATCGCCCCTTGTTCTGAAGGTGAGGTTTAAAAAAAAAGTGCTCCTTTTGTAGAAATGGTGCTTATATATTGATACTGGCAAACATGTTCTATGCTTGTTCCGATGAGTTTTACTGAACTGTGTTGTAAGGTTGTTCTTGCACTGCTTGCATATTTGCTCTCTTATTGAATTGCTGCTTTCCTTTTCTATGCATTGCAGTACCTTGCCTAAAGGTTCCATGTTATGCTTTAAACGGGAACGTTCCTGGCTTGGCAGTTGCTTCTGACCAGGTGAGGAAAGGTCCGTTTTCTGTCTGCCCTGCGCTGAATAAAGATATTTACTTATCTGAACTACGTGGACCGTGCGTTCATTTGCAAGAAACGGCTTGTCACAATGTGTAAAGCAGAAGAGCACTTTATTATAGGTCAGTCAATCACCACTGATCTAATGCCCCAACGGTTTCCTATGGAACGTTCTCACCACCAGCTTCTCGGTGCTGGCTGAGCGAATCAGGTAAAGAGGCAGGGGAGGAGAAGGCAATGGAAAACAAGGCTCATGGGAGAACCCATATGTGATACAATACAACACTGCTCCATATCAAAATATTTTGACTCGTGTCACTTTCTAGAAACTTCTCTAATATGGTATACATTAGTTCTTCGCTTTGGCCTCCAAGACCTCAACTCCTCAGCAGATGCTGGGGGATTCCTTTGTTCCATTGTTCTATGTTTGACATCCTTTTTTAAATAAATACATTTTTTGACGCAATCAAAACGCATTTTTTTTACAACGACTTGCATGCAAGTAGTCTGTCACACTACAGATGATGTCAAAGATAGCTTCTGGCTGACAGTGGCACCGGAGGTCAGGCACTGCACAGATGCTGCTGCGCTGGGAAGGCCCCTGTCTGACAATGGTGTCCTGAGTCAGGAATGGTGCCAGTGAGGACCACTGAGAGGCAACTGTCACATCACAATCCTTTGCATGGGCATTACAGCAGGACAACACGTCTTCCTGAACAGTGGTTACAGGTTGCCTTGTATGCAACCATCAGGCAATTTGGAGCTCTGCAGCCTTAAGAAATGCTCCTAATGACATAACAATCGTTTATTTAGTGTATCCTTTGAGACTTTTGGACCTCTGAAAGAACAGCACAGACAGACCTTTCTCGTCCGAACGGATGTTGAAAACCCTGATATCTAGCATTGTGTAGCAAATGGTCAACTTGCAAGTAGCAATGCATGGATTTGGCACGGGTAGATTAAGTGCCGTTTTTCAGGTGCACAGAGAGTAAGACGTGAGAAAAAAATAGATTTTAGAACTACGGGAGACTATAGGTTAGCACATCCGTACACCCCAATATCTACCTCCACCTGTCTCCATTAGGGATTAAACACAAACTAATTCCAAATCCGTATATCTGATAGAAAACTGAAAATGGAACATACTGACATTACTCTGCAGAACAACAGACACAACAGAGAAGACATTAGTGACAAATCCGCCAAGTGTAAAAGAAGACAGCCAGAACAATACACTAAAATGAAACTTTTGAGGATCGCACACTTTTTTTCTTCAGTGATTGCCCTGCAGAAGTAATACTGTGACTACAAAAATGCAATGTCTTCGTGTTTATGTTTGGCAGAACACTGGAATTCCCTGACAAAAGCATGAGGCCTACACCCTACATGCATTCCCGCACTTCTCTCTGTAAAAAGGTCACCCAAATATGTTCATACTGGACAGTAATGGAACTAAACCATGGCAATATCAAGTGAGTAGTTAGGGTGTAAGTTTCATAGAAATTTGCCATGATGTTTGCTGCAGTATTTGGCCCTACAGGAGGCAAGAGACCTAGCCAAAAATCAGAAATGTGTAAACTTGCATGAATCACACAGTTTTATAGAGAAAGTCCTACGAACAGCAAACTAAAGCGAAGGTTGGAGTAAGTGCAGTTTCCCTTTATCGTGGCCTGTTATGCTACCTATATTTTTCTGCACTTGTCAAACTAATGATGTATAAGACTGGACTTAGAACCACAAGTCCTCCCTTCTTTCGTAGAAATGTTTTTAAGGTGTATGGCTTGAGTATGTGTCCCATGTTGAGTTGTGCGTGATGCAGAAAACCCTACCACCTCAGACTTTTTAGGTGTGGCTTAACAGTGCAGCTGTCTTTTTATACCTATTGTTATCAATACTTTAAAATAAACATGGTGAGCTTTGGCTGCACCCAGAGTATTACTCTGTCACATCATGCTGTTGACTTTTTAATGTATGTTGGATCTGCCCTCTCTGTAGGGGCAGACTCAAACCTTTTGCCTTCACCCCTCCTGTTTTGAGCTATAAGGACATAACAAGTTCCGGAGACCTGTCCTGCTTAGCTGCCCAGATTCAACTGGACCTGTCTGTGCCTTGCTGCTGTCCTCTGCTAGAGTAAGCCCTGATCCCCAAAGGTGCTCCCCAGGTCCTGGACCATTGGCTGGCATCAGAGTGTACGACTGCTAGCCCAAAGCAGGTTCCCTAAGAACGGACGTAGGCAAATGCTGTTCACCCCAGTACGACACAGGACCTTGCATCTCAGTCCAAGTATAACCAGGTTCAATGCCCACCAGGTTCAATGCCCCATGGGCCAAAATAACCTCATTTGGCGCTTTGCGCTTTTTGGTTCTATTTTTACCTAAGGCTTTAAAATTGCATAGCTCCAGTTCTACTGATTGAAGTTTTGTAATCCTGACATCATTAAATTGATTACATATTACTATTTTCCTTAGATTTATGTGAGTTTTTCTTGTATTGTGTTTTCACTTTGTTACCCTTTGAGTGCTGCATAAATACTTTGCACATGGCCTCTAAGTTAAGCCTCACTGATTTTGTGCCAGACTACCAGACAGTTAAGCACAGGTTAATTTAGTGACCTTTTGTGGTTCACCCTGACGAGGATTGTGGTTGTTGCTTGAGTAGGTTTTCAACCCCTCAAACAGTAACCCACTTTCTCACATTGGTTGCAGTGGTGGAATTCAGTATTTGTGTATGTGCTGTGCCATTCAATAATTTTGTGTAGCACTAAAATCCCATTATAATAATTTTGATACCAATTTGACCTTTTTTTAAATTCTCTGTGATTGGCCTCTTTTGCTTTTTCCAAATTCTCTTACATTCCCCTTACCTTTGTGCATCTGTGACTCTGCATGCAAGCATGCAGTTTGAGCGCAACAACCTGGAGAGCTAAACTGTGGTTTTAGGGTTTAGGGGTAGGTAAGGGAATTGGGTTGTAAGGATGTTTTTAGGGTTTAAGGGTGGGTAAAGATATCGGGTGGAAAAAAATAAAGGTTACAGGGACATTATAGTTAGGCTCAGATTTTACACACACAAAACCATAGAAATTCAGCAGTTATACCTGCCTGAGCTAACTATAACTTATGCCTCTGCACTGTGCATTGAAGAGGGACAAGGGGAACCCAATAAATGGCTCGGGACCTTGGGTATCAAGTATTTATCAAAGTAACAAGTGGTCCTGAGCATACAGGAATAAGAGAGAACAAAGATATCATATATAGACCACAATGGGCTCCTATATAGTTCAAAAAACCTTGTCCAGCCGGGCAAGGAATATTTATTTGTTTAATAGATTGTTTGTTCTAAAAATACAACACATAACCCAAAAGAGTGGGGTTATAGTAGGGCACAGTCCTGTGCCTTACGTAGGGAAGAAGTGAAAGTAAGTGAAAGAAAATATCAGGCAAACAGGGTGAGCTTGCAGGTCACTGATATGGATTTACATTGACAGTGTATCCTGGAGTTACTCATACAAACAATAATGTGGTGGAGTCACATGTATGAATTACTCTAAAAGCAGTCGACGTTTCGATCCCAAGCTCGGTTATAAAGGGATCATCTTCAGGACATGACAATAATTTTGCCTGAATAAAGCTTTTTTTAAAACACCTGTTTTGGAAAAAAGCAAGGGGGGGAAAAAACAGAGACATACATAAAATCAATTTTTGTATAAGGTAAGTCATAGTCAGCATTAGCTTATCCATTACGGTATTCGGAATCGCAGTGTAAGGGTTGGCCTTAAGGCGTGGGCATTCAGTGCAATCACTCTGAGATTCATGCTGTTGTAGAGAGACCTTCTGGTGACCAGTCAATGTGCAGCTTTCGGTGGTGGCAAACTATAGGGTAAGAACGGTGTGTGGAAGTGATCCAAGATCCTATATTCTACGCAAGGGTAGTGAGGCATGATGCCGTGATAAGGATGTGCTGCAGAGTGAAGGTGAAGGTTTTGTGAAGGGGCATAGTGAGGTCATAGCCGTACTATAGGTGCATCTGTCATCATTAATAGTTAATGGTCAGTGGTAGGAGACCTACCAAGTTGGTGTCTGGGATAAGGAATTTCTTCGGATGGTGTGGCCAGATTAATAAGACCACCGTGCATTGCCCTGTTGGGAATAAGGAATTTATTTTAGTCTTCATCATGGCCAGTTGGAGGGTAAAAAAGGTGAAGAGATGTATCATTTTACCATTGCTGAGGTTTCCTTCTCTTTTGGGGCAATGATGCTTGAGAGCTCTGTAGAGGTGCCGGGGTTTGTTATCCAGTCAGGACGCCACTATTGGTACAGAAAGGATGTAGAGCTGACTGAAACAATCATAGATATGGAGAGGCTTTTGGTGTGATACATAAATTGGGGGTGTCGCATTACCATAAGGATTGCTTTAGAAGTAGTATCTGGTACACCGGAATTGAAGCTTTACGTGCAATAAGCCAAGGCCAAGATTTGCTGCACGCATGAATTGCGTTGCTGTCGGAAAAAGATAGACATTTTAAGTCATGGGCCATCAAGGGTGATTGTTAAGTCTGTGAGCTCATAGTGAAGCATTACCATGCCAATATGTGGTAGGAATGCGTCCTCAAAAGAAAAGCAACGCAACAGAAGGTTTTTTGCGGTTATGGGCTCCTAGGTTCCAGGATGCCTGCTGAGACCGCGGTTGGGGTAACATGGAGAACAGGACTAAAAAAATGGGTTTAAGGGGTAATGAACGGGAGTACAATAAGGCAAAGGCCAAAGACGCTTTATTGTGAGGTTATGGTTTCACTTTGCGGACGTAGTACATGCGCCGCGTAAGTAGCGAGCTGCGATGTGCACAATCTCTGTGGGGGTAAGAGGCATGGGGTTAGTCTGGAATTAAAAAATAATGGGTCAGCTAGCGGGGAGCATTACTTTACCCGAGTGGTTTCTTGTCAGACGGGAATCCGTGATCCGGCGTGATAAATGGCGCCGTGTTGAAGGGGCGGCCAGATTGATGACTGTTCCGCTGCGGGACATAATTAACAAAAAAATGGGGGGGGGGGGGTTAGTTGTCGAGTTGGAGTAGGACTCAATCTAAGGGCAGCGGAACGGCGGGCTTACCGGGAGTTTGGAAGATGCTCTGCAAACGCCGGTCGCACACGCTGTGTATGACTGGATCTCTTCCTTGTTGTTAACCACAAGGATTGTTATTGGTTAAACCAGTGTCACATGGCAAGTGACTGATGCGGTCCATGCTGGCTTCACTTTTTTGGGGGGCAGCCATTTTGGGATGGGCAAAAGTTGCTCTGGTTGTTAGGAATCGTAATTATGAATACCGTTCTGATTAATGGGATTGTATAAGAATCATGGTTAGGTGGAAGAACCTCATGTGATCCACAGGGGAGGGTAGGTTTCAGAGCTGGGTCATGACTATAGTGCACCAATTTAGAAGTGCCGTTAGAGGTGCTCAAATTGTGGCCAACTAGTGATCAAGTGCATAGATTTAGGTGACATTAATCCAAAATTACTGTAAAAATTCGTAACCTTTCATCACAGAATTACAAAAAGATTTCTAAAAGTGTACTTGCAAGGAATAAATGGACCTTTAAAACACTATAAATTGTTTAGACCAAAGTTTGTGATTTGAACCATCTTTTGACAGCCTGTCGTAGAAAGGTTTTTCAGTGTAGATGCTTACAGCAGGGTTGTCCAGTCCTCACTTCTGTTCAGTCCTGTGTGAATAGTGTTGAATTGAATGATTGTCTTTAGTTCCTCTCGGTTGAGTAGTTGAGCCAAGTTACCTCCTCTTTGTGGGAGTTTCACTGTCTTTAGAACCGTCCATTTGATATAATCCGGGGTGTGTTTCAGTTCTGCAAAATGTTCAACGAGAGGTGCGTTGGGGGTCCCACATCTGATGCGGCTTCGGTGCTGACATATGCGGGTCTTTACTTTCTGAGTGGTCTGGCCAACGTACATTTTTGGACAGGGACAAAGGATAGCATAGATGACATTGTGGCTATTACAATTAGTGAAGCTTATCATTGTCACTGTCACACCGTTATGGCTGAAATTACGTGCCTCAATCTGCACTGTGCAGCCTAGGACCTCACCATCACTCATGATGTGGTCAGTGGCACACTGATGACATCTCAAATTATATTACTGATGACATCCTCCAGCAAAGTAAACTACAATAGACTTCATAAAATACCATGACATTTTTTTTAAATAAAAAGAAGACACAGGTGATAGACGTACAGTACAGAGCTCACTATAACCGTGTCACCTATTACACTCAATTATCACCTTAGAGACAGTTCTCAGCGGATAGTCCTGCCACTTATGAACCCCTACTCTAAACACTAATAACCAAAGTAAAATGTCTAACTGTATAGGCTAGCCTGCTGCAAACCACACCTACACCATTCGTGAACCTGGATAGAGGTTTTAGTCCAATATCTGATTTATCTGACTTGATTGCCAATTGCTCACTCCGAGACGCAAACAACCTGATCTCGGGGGACCGCAACCTACACTGGAACGAAGAAAACATCTCCCTAATCCAAACCCTGAAGGATCTCCTCCACATGAACAACCTCACTCAACATTGCCGACATCCAGAGACTCTAAGAGAAGTCCAACACAGGCTAACTATAAATCATCTAAAACTCAACCAAGAAAAAAACAGAAATCCTCCCTATTTCCAACAAAGATGAGAACCTCCAAATCTTAGAATGGCTAAAAGCTTTTGATGCTCTCAATGAAAATCTCACTCTGGCTAACTCTGTAAAATCACTGGGAATCACACTAGACCGAAGACTCTACATGGCAAAACACATCACGAACCCCTGCAAAAAATGCCTTAGTCAACATGAAACTACTCAACAAAATAAAACCCCTCATCCCGCAAGAGACCTCAATCAAGCGACTCAATCGCTAGTGCTGTCCAGACTCGATTATGGGAACGCAACCCTTACTGGGACAGCAAAATCCCACTTAGCTCCCCTCAGGACAACTCTCAACTCAGCAGCTAGAATGGTCACTGGAGTTAAGAAATTTGACCACATCTCACCCGCGCTCAGAGAACTAAAATGGCTCCCTGTCGAAATGTGGGCCAGATTCAAAACCGCCTGCCTTACGCACAAAGCCCTGCACACAGAGAAACCTGAATACCTGGCCTCCAAACTCAAGAAACCGGCCAGGCAGGAACGTCAGGAGCACCAAAATGCCCTACTCCTCATTTCTTTGAAAACACGCAAACAAAAAACAGCAACACAGTCCTTCGCTGGAAATGCTCTAAAATCTGGAACTCCATTCCAGTTCATATCAGGACTATCTCCTCCTTTGTCAAATTCAAGGGACAGCTCAAAGACCTCTTCCTCAATCGTGCGCTCCCAAACCGATAGCTGCCGCCGAAGCGCACAAGCCAACACACTGCTGCATTCTGATACTGGGACATTAAGTCTTCTACCGCCGCCACTTCCACGAGCCCGGCCGCTACCACACCTCCCCTAATGGAGACCTTATGCAAGTTACCAAAGGAGACTCGATGCAAGCTAACAGGCACACAACCTGTAGACTACCTGACCGTCGTGCATCTACATCGTACATCAACCAGAATTTTCAAAGCAACATGAGCCTATATTTATACTTTCTGCTAGACTGTATGACTCTCGAATGACGACTGTTGTAAAGCGCTCCGATACCTTCGGGTATGGCCAGCGCTATATAAAACTTCTAAATAAATAAAATAAATAAATACGTAAACCACTGCAACATACAACCAGCAGATGGGTCGTAGTGGACGGGCCACTGTATCACAAACCACTAGTAAACTTATTCTTCATTCTGGAGAAAGGTGCAAGCAGGGAGGTTAGTCTGTTGTAAATGTCTACTACACTGAGCCATCATGTTAGAGAAAGGTCTGAGTGAGCAGTTGAATTTGTTGGAATCTACTACTACAGTCATTGATCACAAAGGAGAGCGGGATAAGGAAACTGGTCATAAGGTCACAAAACAGAACTATACTTAGCCATCACTGTGGAGTGAAGTCTCGGTGAACAGCTTACACTGTCGTTGAGAACTACCATACACATACATCAGCAGGGGACCTGAGAACGTTTAGAAGCTAGTTCACTAATAAATAGTTTCTCTCTGAAATACAGGATTTTAGATCAGAATCACATACTTTATAAATAATATTGCCCATTACTAGTACAGAACAATTAGTAATTTAACTTAGGCAGTCGCTTAATATATATCTTTAAGTCTCAGAAACTTTTGCAAAACACTTACACTCACTGGATGAATAGGGTGACCACATATCCCAGATTTCCCCAGACAGTCCTGGTTTTCATTAGCATTTCCCGGCGTCTCAATGCTTTTCTTAATGTTGAATACATGTTCCGGTTTTGGAACAAATGTCAACCCATCCTGGAAAGGAGAATTGAAAGGTATGCTTGGCTCTGCTAAATCCTAAAATACCATTTGCAATTTATCTTTTTGAGGGGAAACAGAGTGGGGAGGAGAAAAGGGGTATTAAAGGTGGAGGTCTTGCCATAGGTAATGTTATGTAAACGTAGCCTTGTAAATGTGCGCCTATATGCGTGTGTGTATGTATACACACATACGTATGTGTGTGTGTGTACATATATATATATATATATATTTGTCTGCTCCCAGTCACACTGAAAGTCGAGGCACTCACGGGTGGGTGCGGTATGCGGTAGTGGGTGCCCGCAAAAACACAATGCTCAGCTTCCAAGAATCCCCCTCAGAAGAACCGCACTCGTAGACCCAAGTTTGATGCTCTCACCATCATTATTTTATTTTCAGAGCCAACAGACGCGTTTCAGCATCAAGCCTTCGTCAGTGTTAGTCACGCTTCGCAGGTTAGCCTGGGTATTAATGCAATTGCGTATTGGCTAAACATTGTTGATGGACTCAAGACATTGCAACTCAGTATCGCGCCATCTTTGAACATGCAAAAACATAATAGAATCCGCATTTCGGGTACACATTCCCGTCTTTGCCCCGCATTTACTCAGTGCAACATAATCGGAGATATAATACAATAAATATCGCCGTGTATCGGCATTGCTCCCCGCAATATGACCTTACGGGGAGATTAGAGGAGCGCAAAGCCTCGCACCACCTTTTCAAATTTCCGACAGTCCATAAAGCCATGAATTGGCAAGTTTCACACATTAACAAGCAAGTAAGGCATCTGATGCATTATACCACACCGATCTTCTATACAATCCACTAAAACAGTACAATACATTTTTCTTATTATTGTCTGAGGTGCGTATTCTCTTCATTTCTGAATTACATTCTAGAATCTCAACCCCCAATCTCTCCTCTTACCTATATTATCCCAATTCATCTAGTTCTGTGAGACTGTACAATTTAGTCGTGATCACTAAGAATTCGATCAGATAAATAAGTCCAAGAAAGGAGGGGAGAAGAGGGGAGAGCAGAAAGGAATCACAAGGAAAGAAATGAACAAACAAACGTGACAGAAAAATTAATGATTGTTCGAGATCCAAATAGTGTTAATGATAACAGGGGTCATAGAAAGTCCATCACGATAATCAGGGTCCTCTACAGTTCAATTAACAACACTGTTACATCATCTACTCATTTTCCTAGATGGACAGCAAGCTCTTCCCCGCTGTTCAGTCGTAATGGTGCCTTCGTCATCAGATCTATAATGTACCTGGATTCCAGGCGTCTCAGCTTTTTTAGCCTATCTCCTCCCCTCACACTTTCCGGCACATAGTTTAGGCCGAAATATTGCAATTTATTCCTGTCTCTTTTGTGTATCTGGTCGAAATGTCTTGCGACAGGATAGGATGGGTCTGCTTTGTCAATCACCCTAAGGTGTTCCAGGACTCTGACCTTCAGTTGATGAATAGTGCTCCCTATGTATCTTAGGCCGCACAGGCAGACAAGACAATATACGGCGTGGTTGGTGCTGCATGTCATGAATTTTTCAATGGGTTTGGAGATGCCTGCACCCGTAACCTCATACACTCGAACCCTCTTACTACCTGCGAAGGCTTTGCATTTGCCACAGGGGTAAAAAAAAAACCATCTCTGCTATTTTGCCTGTTTTGGGAGTAACTTTTTCGAAATGGCTCCTCACTAATGAGCCTTTCAAAGATCTTGCCTTACGATACGTTACTAAAGGTTTAGGTGGAATATCGTCCTTTAGTACTGGATCAGTTTTTAGAATATGCCAGTTTTTATGCAATATTCTTTTTAGGTTATGGGATTCGCTAGTGTATGGTGTGATCATCCGAAATTTACCATCATTGCTGAGTTGTTTATTTACATGATTCTGTATAAGTAGGTCAACCCTTTTGATCTTCCTCACCTTTTTCAATGTTTTGGATAGAGAGATAGGATCATATCCTCTTTTACAAAATCTCTCTACACAACCATGGGCTGCCAACTCAAACTCCTCATCCCTACTATTGTTCCTTTTCAGCCTCAGGAGTTCCCCGTAGGGGATACTTTGTATCAGTCTGTTGGGGTGGTTACTATCTGCTCTCAAGATGGAGTTACCTGCCGTAGGTTTGCGGTATAGCGAGGTGTGTAGCCTGTCTTGTTCCACAAACACCCTCAGGTCCAGATAGTCAGCTGTTGCCGGACTGACTGTCCCCAAGAAGTGCAGGTTACAGTAGTTGTCGTTCAGGACCTCGATATACTGATGAGCCGTCTCCACCATCCCCTGCCACACGATGAAGAGGTCATCAATGTATCGGTACCACCTCACCACCCTTCCTGCCTCATGCTCTCCAACCTGGAGCGCCATGGGCACCCGCTCCTCCCACCAGCCTACGAACAAGTTCGCGTAGCTGGGGGCAAAGCAGGTGCCCATCGCATATATATATATATACGCCAAAACCGGGACAGGCCATATTTATATCTTGTTCATTATCAGTCATTGTTCCTACTTCTATGTCTGGCCTGTCCCGGTTTTCATGTCATGAGTGATGTAATATGAGAGGTCGTAAGCAGTGCATTATGGAGGCATTAGTTATAGATAGCTCAGGTAACTATAACTGCTGAATTTCTATGGTTTTGTGTGTGTAAAATATGAGCGTAACTATAATGTCCCTGTAACATTCTGCTTTTTCAGTGAAAAAAAAAAATATATATATATATATATATATATATATGCAAGCTCCTTTTTCCTTATTTCTTCCAGAAAAGAGCACACACTCGGGCAGTTGCCATGAGTTTTATTTACAACGCAACAAACAGACGCGTTTCGGCTTGCGCCTTTTTCAACATCGAAAAAGGCGCAAGCTAAAACACCTCTGTTTGTTGCGTTGTAAATAAAACTTGTTGCAAATGGCCCTGTGAGTGCTCTTTTCTGGATGAAATAAGGAAAAAGGAGCTTGCATTAATTTCGTGGGTACACCCCCACGACTAAAGCACCCGTCCAAGAGAGTGCTCAGAAAAAGGTGGTTGGAGCTGTAATATACATATATCACTCTCCTTTTTTACACTTATCTGCATTGGAAAGGTATGCGTGGTAAAGACAGATGCATGGTAAATGAATACGTTGTAAAAATGCGTGGTAAAGTCATGCTTGGTAAATATCTATGTTGTAACATTGTACAACCATTCTAAGATCTAAGGCAGGCATACAATTATTTACAATGAGGCCTCCAATGAGAACACTCCAACACCAAGGTCTTGGCAATCCTTTATCCCACCGGAACCACTTCCTGAAAACTTCAGCCTATGCGGCCACTGCCACCACACTAGGGAACAATTTCACGTAGGCCACATTCATTGTGACCCCATCATCATTCTAAGAGGAGTGCTAGTTCTCCCCTGCACCACTAGTACCCAGTATGGCCTCAAAGCCTACAATGCCAGCAGAGTCAGTGAAATGACCAAGTGTTTGGTTGGATATCAGCTGCATAGGCTAAATAACTGAGCCATTGAACTGCTGCAGAAAACCGCCCCACATTCTTTCACCCTGGCCTGACGTCTGGTGTGGTGATGCTTCTGTCTAAGGCCAGTAATTGATCTGGCGATAGATCTGGAAAATAAACTAGCCTCGAAGATGATCCTCAACGCAAAATATCATTTACCAACTAACACCTGGAGCTGATGCAGAGCGATTTTTTTAAGAGCCAACATTGCTTCAATAGACTGACAGAAGGCGTGTACCTTGTCAGAAGGCAGGCAACATTCTCCCTCCACAGTATCTATCTCAATACCTAGAAAGATGTGTAGGGACCAACGGGTTTTGTCAGGAGCCAGGTGATCCAAGTCCCATAATAAGGATGTAAATGCTTCCAAAGCCCAATTACATGTCTCTGACCTGGACGGCCCATAATCAGAAAGTCAGAGACTAGTAAATAACATCCTGGTGCCCATTGTTTTTGTGAATATCCATTACAACAGCAAACTGAACTACTCAAAATAGGTGCAAGAAACTGCATAGCCAATTGGCATGCATTTGTCGTAATAGAAGTGGTCCCCAGATTGTAATCTCAACAGGTGATAATCATCTGGGTGTACAGGGAAGAGTCTAAAGGCGTATTTAATATCGACTTTGACCAACATTGCTCCAGGACTAATTTCTGGAACTTGGTCAATGTGAGGTCAACTGAGGAATAACTGACCAAGCAGAACTGGTGATCGATGGCATAATTAACTGGAGACTCCTTCCGGAGGAGAGGTTATGAATCAACCAATCTGGACCAGCGTTGGGAAGGGGTGGCTAGTTTTAAGGCTTAGTGCATCCTTTCCTTTTTCCTTTTATTTTTTTTTATGTACTTAAACTCGGGGTGGGAGGTGTGGCTGCAAAAGGAAGAAAGTGTTTGAACATACACAACCCATCTGGGGGGACCTGAGGCCTGTTGGTGACAAAAGGTTGCTTCAGAGGAGTTTTATTGTTAACGCTTTGTAGTCTAACATTGACTTCGGTCTGGTTCCACATGATGTCAGGATCCTCCACACTTGCCTGCCTAAAGTCACAATCATAATCACGCCATACAGTACTCTCATACACATGATGAGCCTTGAGTATTTTGTTTGAAGAGAATATCATGGAAGTTGCCACTTGAGTTTTTTCCCTAATATCCCTGTCATGTACACATTGAAGCCAAAATGCCAATTGGTAACAGACTCCACAACCTTATGTTTTCTTTCCTTCGATGAGGCATCTTTCCAATCCTTACCTTTTGACGCAAAATCCCTTCTCTTGGTGCACAGAAAGTGAAAAGAGATCAACAAAATCACCCTTCCACATCATTTTCTTCGCCTCCAAGGGTGCGTGCATTGATGACTTACCCAGCTTTGACAGTAAAGTATCTTGGACCCCAAACCCTGTGACAGCTGAAATGTCATCTTTCTAAACCACCCTGTCAGCTTTTTAGGGCTCGCCTATTATATCCCGCAGGGATTAATTATTCGGGTTTATAGCAGTTGAAACAAAGTCTTGAAATCAAGGGCTTTGGCAGGCGGATTTCTCACAGTGCATGTTCCCGTGCACGAGCTTGCCATTTGCCCCCCCCCCCCCAACCGCGTTGTCGCATCAACGCGTCAGACCCGCTACAGCAATGCCGAGAGCTTCAGCTTCGAAGGAATGCTCTGCCCCCCTCAGCCACTTCACGCGCTCCAATTCACGGCAACTTGTTTTATTTTTTATTGTTTGACTCCTCTCCTCCCCCCTCCCCACAGCAATGCCAAGAGCTTGTTATCTATAGCTTCGTTTTATTTTCCACAATAATACCAATCCTGCTGACTTTAAAGTGAAAGCTTTTTATTGGGCAGGCATTTTTTAGCACATACGCACGTTTTTTCATTGGTCCTATATTTTTTTTTTCTCCATTATATGTCCAGGCCAGTAAGTTGCTAAACGTATAGTGCAGCTGACTGAAGAAACAGAACTGGCCGACAGTCGCCTTCATGACATCTGGTCAGATAAACAAGCAGGGCATTTTAATAGAGGAGCCCATTGCTACACTCTGCCAACAAACACGAGTCAGCTACATCCAAGCCACAATGTGTTGCTTCTGGGTTCTGATCAAGGTGCTACATTGGAAGTCTCTTCTGATTTTTTGATTTTTTATTGTTTGACTCCGGCCGTGTAGCAGCACGGCACCCTCTTCATGTGGACAAGTGCTTCACGTTTCCTCTCACATTGCAATAAAAGCCAAAACTGACTGAGTGCAAACCGGCTTGAAAACACGCCTGTAAATCCTTCTTTTCAGGAATTTGCCTGAGCCGCTCTGCCGGTCACTGCCTGTTATTTTAACTATTTCGGCGCCGTTGTCAATTACACATGCCATCTCGTCCCCGCCCGTGGCTGCCTCTTATTTTCAGGTGAACGATGACAACTGATGAAAGAGTTTATTCAGATTCATGCAAACTAGCTTGATTTAAAAGCTACAGTCATGGACAGGGAGTGGCACCAGTTAAAAACAGGTAATGTTATTTTTATACAAACGGAATAATCACATAATATTTAAACTACCTGACTGGGTGTCAGTAACAACATAATTTCTGTAACAATATTTCTGATTTATTAGGTTAGCAAGCTGCTTTTACTTGAGGGGCAAGGGCCAACAAATGAAGCTAGGGTCAGAACTTTATTACTGCCTCAAAACTGTAATGTGTCTGTTAAAATGGAACACCTTTTTCCTCGTAATTGTGAGAATAGAAATACAGCTTGCAATTTCAGAGGCACAGTAAACTGATTTCGTGCTTGAATGTAGAAGGAAATAACGTTAATTGCTTACAGCAAACATGCTTCTGGGGTGGTGAACAATGAGAGCCCTTCATAGTTGTATCACGTCTTGAGCCTGTCCTCAGAGTTGTGGGTGTGCGCTCTGCAGCAAATGGGTTGAGGCACGCAATGAGGCGTGGGTTTAGGGTCCAACGCGATGTACCGTAGAGAACAAGGCCATGTTTCTCTCCATGGGAAAACTGTGGAAGGCGCACCTTGGGGGTCAAAGCCATTCTTTCCTCCACTCCTTCCTTTAAACACGATGGGTGGATTCCTTGGTTCCAAATGTGACGCTATTGTTGCCCTTCCCCACTTGCTGCCCTTTTCCTGCCCCGTCATGAGTAATAGTGATGGAAGCATTCAATCAAAATCATAAAGAAATGCAACAAACATGCCAGGAACCACAATAAAGAAGCACTCCTGGAACAAACAAACAGACCTATGAATGAAGACATCTTGACCTGTGTCACTACCTATTCGTCAGCATCCAACAAAGTTAAGAAAGCTATCAATATGCATTGGAGCATTATCACCACCAAGGTTTGCTAACAAATGAGGCAAAAGTATTCAAGAATACCTGATGCACCCAGGGCCAACATCTCGCCCTCAAAAAGAAAACACAGTTTCCGCAGCCTGGGCCCTGCAACCTATCACTGGTCATTACCCATGTGGCACATGTTGGGTGTGTCACCTTACCAAAAAACAACAACCATTGACCTTGACACCAACTTGAGATGGACAAAAAAATAACATACTAACTGCAACACCGCCAATATGATCACCTGTACATGGCAACTCAAGTATATAGCCATGAGTTGCAGAAACGCAAAAGTGCGGATAGTAGAACATTGCAGCAATATCAAGTGTGTAAAAATAACCAAATGTATAAGCAACCACTATCGCACGGAAAAACACACAGAGAATTACCCGGAATGGGTTATTCTGGAGACACTCGGCTCCGCAGTTAGAGTACAATGTCGGTTTCCGACAGCCTTCCATGTCGGCCTTTCCAACGCGGAAAGGCTATCAGAAAGTGAATTTGGGGGCCCCTAGCAGAGCCCCTTTCCCCCTGGCCCTCCGCTTTAAGGCCTGGGGGCACCTATGGTGACGTCCTAAACATCCCTGCACCATGTGGCAGGCACCCTGAGGTGACTGCCACACAGTGCAGGGATGTTTGCAAACATCAATTTTTCAATGGCAGCTTATACTGCAGGCCTTTCTGGCCCGCCGAACAAGCTGCCATTGCAAAATGGATGTTTCTGACCCCCTATGCACATCCAAATTGTGCTGTTGGAACTGCGACCTATGGTCAGGTGGTTCCAATCCGCAACACGTTTGCCCGACATCGTAATGATGTCATTTGTCTGGTCCAGGGCGGCAAAGGAAGACCGCACTGATGCAGCGTTGGCTGGGAGCATTATTTAACTAGAGGACGGTGGGGGAGTGAGGCAGGTGGAATTATTGGGTGCAACTTTTGTGGATGGCACCAGTTTTTATGAAGACCGACAAACAAACTTAAAATATGGCTAAAATCAAAATCTCCTGCAGTTTTCTTCTGCTGAAAATACCTGACTGCAGCAATGCCAAGTGAGTTATTTTAGGCATGAGAGATAGCTGCAGTGTTGGCCTCACAGCCAGCCTTCATCCAGAAACCATACCAAACTCTGACATCACTGAAAATTAAAGAGGCATAGGGGTTGAAAATGATATTTAAGCACCTATGAAGCAGTAATTATGAGAAGAGCCATCGAGGAAATCCGGTGCTCACCCCTTTCCAAAAGTGCCTCCCATCACAAAAATCCCAGTTTTGACATTGCAGCAAACCCAGTATCCTTTGTAAGAATCCTTCAGGGAGAGTGTGTGTGCTCCTAATGAAAAGCACAGCTACATTTGGAGCACAGCTCTGCAGATCCTATAGGAAAGAACACCATTGTAAAGGGGAAACCTTCCTCTTTCCAATGGTGTCCCTCACTTGGGGCCATATGTATCAAGCCTTTTGTTATTCGCGAATTTCGGTCTTTGCGAATCGCAAACGGCCTTTTTGCATGTTTTGGGATGTATGAAACATTCCCAAAATAAGGAATTGCAAATTTGTGCAATTCCTTATTTTGCCATAGCATTTAGGGAATCGCAATTTTGCGATTCCTTAAATGCTATGTATGTAGCATTTTTGGCTAGCGAATTTTGGTTAAGGAATCGCAAATTACCACCAACTTGTAGTTGGTGGTAATTTGCGATTTCTTGTAAATATGCACAATTGTGCATTTGTGAGGGTGGCATATGACGCACATACATGTATGTGCGCCATATGCACACACATGTAATTTACAGGGGTGCAGCAGGGTGTCCTTGAGACACCCCTGCACCCTTGCAAAAATTCTCAAATTGCGATTAGTAAATTGCGAATTCGCAATTTGAGAATTATTTGGAAATCATTCCTATGGGCCTCCTGGCCCATAGGAATGCATTGGAAATAATTCTTTAATTGAAGCTTAAGGAATCGCTAATAAAAAGCGATTTTCTTCATACATACCATTTTGCGAAACCTAAATAGCGATTCCTTAAAAATCGCTATTTAGGAATCGCAAAACGGAACTATGATACATATGGCCCATAGTCCTTGTGGCATAAGTTTCCTCAGTCACTGTGCCATTCTTTGACGAAGAATGCTGGCAAAAACTGCTAATGCCTCGAGGGCTTTCTTTGCTGGGGGCAGATTGAGAAGTAAATCATACTCTGCAGTGCCTCCCTCCTCCACAGTCTTAGGGTAAAGGCATTTATGGACTAGGGTTGGGGTCAAGCTCTGTATCAAGAGTCAAACTGCCACACATAATTTATTTATTTAGTTTGCAGTTTTATATGACATGTATAACGCCCAATTCGCAGTGGAACACTTTTCAGAACAAGAAGAAGTAGCAGGTCAATTTGTAGGTGTGTATATTGATGTTGTAGAGCTGCCTCGATGACTGATAGTTAAAGTAAACAAAAACAGCAAAATCATGTTGAAAATAAGTATGTACAATTTTATATAACATCCAAGTTAAGTATCATGTCTGCCTGTTTTGCAAAATCTGAAAACTAGAGGAAAAGGCTGGCATTTTTATCTGACAAAGATGGCAACCCTTCCTCCAAGAGGAGCAGGTTAAGATGGATGGGAAACCACCATTACAACGCAGTCATTCCAACGCACTACATTTACAATACAGTCATTACAACGCTACTGCCTTTACAACTCCTGGCCATTACAACGCAGCTATTACAACGCATGTCACGACAACGCATGCCATTACAATGCATTATAAGGTAAGTAATGCCGAATAATAATTGTTACCCCTACACTTACACTACTGTTGCACTCACTGGAGTGGGAATAGTAATTTTTACCCATACAGTATCCAACACTTACCCTACTGTTGCTCTCACTGGAGTGGGAATAGTAATTTTTCCCCTACACTATCCAACACTTACCCTACTGTTGCACTCACTGGAGTGGGAATGGTAATTTTTACCCATACACTATCCAACACTTACCCTACTGTTGCCCTAAAAGTATTATGCGTTGTAATGGTATGTGTTGTATTCGAATGCATTGCAAATGTATATTCTAAAAATGCATTGTTATGGCATGCGTTGTAAAATCATGCTTTGTAATAGATGTTGCGATGTTAAAACCGCATTGTAAAGGCATGCATTGTAAATGTTTGCGTTGTAACATGTCCTACTCAGATCGATGAGGAGTAAATTGATCTTTTTCATACCATTTGTTCTAGTAGAGCCAATTCCAAGGTAGTAAAATACAATGATGCAAGGCCACACACATCACATGAACATGAGCTTCATAGACTAAAATAGAACACACCGCTGGGGACTCGGTGAGACCACTGGGTATCCACCCTCAGTATTTGCTTTTGATGGATCTGACATGCGATTTACTACGAGTCTTGAGAAACCCCCGAGCATACTCATAAAGGAGGCTAAACATGTGTCAGATGAGATACTTATATCTATCACAGTGACAGAATGGGACTTTATATCCCTCCAAAGTGGATGAACATTTCCAATGAGACCAGTGTATATAATGAGGAGAAATTGATCAGTCCACAAAGCAGTCTTCAATTTGTTGGAATCATTATTTTTTTATGGATATCTGAGAACATTTTTAATGGTGTAATATGTATATTGGACTCTAAATTTCGTGAATTTTGTAATGATTGATTTATGTTCCTTGACCGGATGTGACAAACAGCATTAGGACACAAATAGATTATTAGTTCATTTTGGCTCATCTACACGAGTAGCTAATTACTTACATTAGGTTAGTAGTACACCTGGTTTGACCCTATTGATCTCACATAAACTTTTATCCCAATTACTAGGATACATTGGGTAAGGTTTCACACACTGAGGTCCTTTCTGTCACATTGAGGGGTGCAAGGAACATTTTGGAAGACTTAGCTCCTCCTCAAACCTGGAAATGACGAGGTATTGAACCAGTACTTTAAGGTCCTGTTCACACATGAATGGTTTAATCACAGGTATGAGTCAAAAGTGATATTGAGTGTTTGTGAAAATAAAGATGCTTTTCATGAACAAAGTCAAAGGATTTGAAACATTCAATAATAGTTTTCTGTCGATGATGTTGGTTGAGTCAAGCCAAGTTTCAAAACAAGAGGAGGCGTGCATAGTAGAAATAAGCAGAAATCCAGTTTGAATGTGATTTGTTTTAATGATTTTAAAATATGATCCAAAACAGTTGTACTTTGCCAAGTGTTAGGAACTGGAATACCTGAAAGTAGAGACCCACGTCAAGGTTGAAAAGTATATGGTCTCCGTTTATTTCTTACTTCTTACACAGCTAAACAAGCGGAAGACAAAGAGGCAAGAGTTAGACTTTGATATTGTAATAGTTGAAACATGGTTGTGGAAAGACTTTCTGACACCGTGCAAAGAGGGGTATGTAAGGGTGGTTTATTTAATTTATAATGAGGATGAAATAACAATTCTGAATTATCTGTAAATGAAACTAGCAAGGTTTATAAATAAAGTTTTTAAAAAAGAATCATCCAAGCTTTAATATTACAGAGGGCCCAGGCTAGTTGAGATACATCCTCATAGATGGCTTTTTTATCATTGGATTATTGCTGATATATGCCTTAATTTTTAAACCATCTCTCAATGCGTTTGGGGTACAAATGAAGGTAGAGGATGCTAGAATAGAGCCCTTGCGTTTCCCCTTGATGTATGGGAGCTGGGTTAGAGAAAGAGCATCCTGTCTGGATCTGCAGTGAATAGTTTGCATGGTATGAGCCTGACCAATTCAGGACTTTGTAGTGTTGAGGTTGGGTATGAACCTCCCGCAGTACGTCGCCATGCCCAAGAAACTCCGAACTTCCGAAACTGTTGTGGGCGCAGGAACAAGCTGGATGACTAGAGACTTCCTGGGGTCAACCTTCACGCCCTCTTGGCTGAACACGTATCTGAAGAATTCAATGGATTTTTTGAAGAATTGACACTTCTCTTTGTGGAGGGTGACCCCATGATCTGCAAGGCATTGGAGTGTGGCTCGGAGCCGACGGTCATGCTCTTCAAGTGTTGCTGAGTGTATTAGAATGTCATCGCTGACATTGAGCACCCCTAGAAAACCGGTCAGAATTTCCCTCACAGCCTTCTGAAAGATCTCCGCAGCCGACGATATCCCAAAGTTCAGTCGTTTATAACGCCTGAGCCCCAAGTATGTTGAAAATGTGGTGATGTACCTGCTTTCTTCGGCTCACCTTAACTGGTGATATCTGGCGTTGAGGTCCAGTTTTGAGAACCACCGGGACCCATTGAGGTCAGCAAGTATGTCATCAACCGTCTGCGTCAAGTGTCTCTCCCTGCGTATTGCCTGGTTGGGCATTCTCATATCTATTCAGAGCCTGATTTGACTGGGTTGCTTCAGTTTTTCAGCTATAGCCATGGGTGACACCCAGGGGGTTGGTCCAGTAGCTTTTACTATCACTCCTTGTTGCTCAAGTTTTTGGACCTCTTGTTCTACCAGCAGGCGTAGGTGAAACGGGATGCGCCGGTGTCGCAGGGCAACCGGTTTTACCAATTTGTCTGGGTGTATCTTTACTGGTGGTCGCTTCATGCTCTCTAAACCTTTGAACGACTGTGGGAATAGCTCAAGAATGTCCTATGTCTGTAGTGTCTTTACGGCGTTTGCAAACGTTATCAGGCTTAAGTCTTCTGCAGGATGACTTCCTATCAATATATCTGCTTTCCTGTCGACCACATGGAATGTTGTTGTGATTTAGCCGACTTCTGACTTCACCTGGACGGTCATTTTCCCCTTCAGGGGGAGTGGCGTTTGGCTGCTATATGTGAGTATCCTCAACTTGGAAGGTACGAGCATTGGCCTCGGGTTGAGTTTTTTGTAGTGTTAACTCCCCATGACGTTTACCGACGCTCCAGTGTCGATGAGGGCCGTGACAGGTGACTCTGCGATTTCAAAGGTACATGTGGGCTGGAGACGCCGCCTCCGCTTGAGGTCACTTGCGAAAGATATGAGGTAGCATTCTTCCTCTTCATCTGTGGAGGAGTCTTCGATGTATGGCCTACACTGTGTCGGAGTTCTCAGCATCCTCGAATCGTCGGGCTCATCTAGTGAGAGGTGACTCACTGATCTAGCCGAGGTCTATGTCCGGGAGTTCCCCTGTTTCGCATACCGCCTCTGCATACACCCGAAAAGTGATTGGGGATTCCACACTTTGAGCATATCTTGCCTTTTGCTGGGCAGTCATTTGAGGATGTTCCTCTCTCCCACAGTATCTGCACTGTGACTGTCGCAGTCTTCTGGTGGGCCATCGTCCCCGGCTTCCGCGAGCTGAAGTGCAAGCTGCGTCCACTCGCACTGCCTTGACAGTCACTGTTGGGTCGCTTGGTTTGTTAAGCTCTGCTTCCATGGCCGTAGCCCTGACTTCCGATAGTTCATGGTAGCGTGCCAGGATGAGAATATCCTCTAGGGAGATGCGCGATTGCCTGAGGATGAGGGTCCACAGGGTCTTGTTGCGGCATCCTTGGATGGCCTGCGACCATACTTCTTTGTCTTGGTCATCCTCAGTGCATGTGCTGGCCAGTTCTCTGAGGTGTGCATGGAAGGCGTCCATGGATTCACCCTCCCTTTGACGGGGTTGCTGCAACTTAAAACGTTAATAGTCTGGGTTAAGTTGGGGTTCAAAGTGAGCTTTATGCGCTACAACCGCAGCATCGTAGTCTGTGGAATCTCCGGTGTTTGGCAGATGCGCAAATAATTTGTAGATTTTGTCACCTGCAAAATGCAGCAGCAATTACCTTTTTACTGCATCATCTGTCTCTCTCGTTGCAATAAAGTAGTTATCTAAGCAGCCAATCCACAAGTTCCACCTCAGTGATGCGGTGGCAGGATCAATCAGTTCACTAAATGGTGGGAGCGCACTGACTTGAGAGTGTGCATGCCCTGGTAGTGCCGCCAGGGGTGCTGGCTGTGGAGCTGCTGCAGTGGTAGCCGGTTCAGTCATGGTTGGGTGTGGCACGATGGTTCTCGTGGCTCAGGGTTTTTTTTCCTTTTTTTTCTCTGTCTTCAGGTGGTGTACCTGTCAGAGCAGTAAGCCTTGCCAATGCTTGTTTGTTGTATTGGTTTTGGTTGTAGCTGCTGCCAATGTTTGTTTGCTGGGCTTGTTTGAGTTGTAGCTGCTGGCAATTTGTCAACTGTCTTTACCAATGCTTGTTTGCTCTTCTGGCTGAGAGCTGACTATGCGCGCACTCGTTGCGTATCAGTCTGGGCTTGAAGTTGATCCGGCTTGATCGTGGCAGGGCGCTTCTGCGCCTGCGCGTGCTACGGGCCTGGGGCTGGCGTTTTTCTCGTCAGTTTCAGGCGGGTAATGGCAGGGCTCTGAGGCGCAAGCGTGCCTTGTGCTTTCACGCTGCTCTATCGAGGCCTCACCGGGAGCACCAGTGGACCTCTGCCTAACGCTTAGTTGCTGCTCCTTGGTTGAGCACAGGATTTCTGGCCGTACCTCAAGCCCCTGGTCACTTCTCGACCCTGCTCTACGATCCTCACAGGCAGATCCTCTCAGGGCTTAACGTGCTGAGGCGCCAGTGGGACAGGTGCGTTTTGCTGTCTCTCTGACAGGCCTATGGGCCGGGTCAGAGCATTCGCGCGAGTTGGGGGGACAGCAGGTTCTTCATGCATCCCACCCTCGTCGCCAATGTCGTGATGTGGAAAACTATCGCGATTGGGGTCACGCCATGGTGGAGGCCTGGGCGCTCAAATAATGGACACAGACACGACAGTTGGACACTCGTGTTGTCCGGAAGCCCCGAGTCACTCCGGCCCGTTTATTTAAGCCTTCTGGCAAAGCCTGGCCAGAAGGTGTTACAATGTATGGGTGTGCTTCCGGGTGAACAACTAGACAGCTACACCAACCACCAGGCCGAGAACCTCTGGATTGTCATCAACAGCCAACTCAACATGACCACTCAAGGAAATACCATGACAGACTTCTAGATCAACATCCTGAAGATGCTGAGGAAACTCTTCAAATGGATCCCCAACAGCACAGGCAAAACCAACACCCTGGCCTTTGTTGCAAGCAAGCTGTACTATGGGAACACCCTTTATGCAAGTATCAGCAAGCACCTAGCTGGGGAAGTCCAAATCATTCAGAATTCTGCAGCTAGGATCACACTCATCCTTCCACACCACATGCACATCACACCGCACCTCAGTGAGCTCCACTGGTTTCCAGTATACAAATGAGCCCCGTTCAAACTTCTCGCACACACCATTGAAGCCCTACACACCTAGGGTCTAGCTTATCTTAACTACTGAATCTCATTAAACAAACCAACTAGGCACCGTCGCTCTGCTGGACTCCTACTCACACACATCCCAATTATATGCAGATCGAGTGCCGGTAGTTTTCCCTATGTTTTCTCTGATAACACTAATTTTGAGCAGAGATGTTGACCCATGCTTACAGTGATAAAAGTGAGGCTATGATTTCTTGCGTGGTTAATACTGAAGCTTAAAGCCAGTGCTAGCTGAAGATCACCCTTGTGACATGGGACTAGTTAACAACATGCTCAGATCCCTCTGATGTCAATCAAATCTGTAGCATGGAGTTTGGTTCAAGCCATAATTGTTCTAAACAGAACCTAGCGATAAGTCAGTATGCTAACACCTTTACAGGTGTGTTAATTATTGTGTGTTAAAGGAGTTCCCCTATATGGAGAAGGGAGGTTTTTATATAGCTTCTTCCCCTTTAAAAAGTAAAAAAGCAATATGAATATAATACAGGTATTGGCTTTTTCGCACAAAAATCATCTCATAATATTAGATTCAAATATAAGACTGGGGAACGTCAACGTAATTTTTAGAAAACTACTTACTAAGAACGCACCTGAGCAACATGAAGGGAGCACAATAGAATGAAACCTAGGCACTTACTCCCCTTTCCAAGAGTCAGCGAGATCCCACTTGTCATTGAAAAAAAGCTTTTTTATAAAATACTTGACAGAAATATGGTGATAGGTTTACTCATTTCGTTCCCTTTATGCCACATATAGGACACATTATAAGAAAGAGGCATTTTTCATTCAGGTCAGGTTCTGAGCAAAAACACTTTACCAAGCCATAGCCCAGGGCTTGTCTCCTCGGTGGCCCTCAGTGCCTGTTTGGCCTGCTGCTGGTCGTGGTTTATTTAACAAAATAGCCACGTGATTTCCCTACAGGCTCATATTTCGTTCTTTCCCCTCCCACTGATAATCACTGCCTATTCCCTCGCGCGAGATCAATTTACCGGGTGTCATGATTCTGGAGTGATGTCACAACGGGGAGCTGGCAGCGCGAGCAGTGGGGCAGGGTGGCGGCAGTGCAGGCCTGTGCGTGAATTGTTTATAACACTCGCCTCACTACAAAAGAGAAAGACCTACATTTGAAAACAGACTGAATCCTCGCAAAATTCCACTGAACTACAAAAACGAAGAGACGACTTAGTAATAAGCACAGCTGGCTGCAAAAACACGAAATGGCTCATTAATATTGACACTATTTTCATTTCCAATCCACACCATCTGCTTCAGGATAAGGAGGTCAAAGGTCAGAAGTCAGAAGGGTATGGCCCATCTCAATTTTTGTCTTGTTTTCTCCCATTTGAAGGGGCGGCTTTGTCCGCTCCTGGCGCGCTTGACATTTTTAGACGAGAGGGTTAATCAGTCCGAATAACAGAGAGTAAGGCTACCTGCATATCTTCAGCCTGTTACTCAAGAAGGTCATTTGCCTAAAAGTCACAAAGCACCGGCATGGATTGGCCAGCAGTCTGTTGCAGAGGTGTTTTTTTTATTGCTGCAGTTTTGTGTCACGCAACTGTGGCCAAGAGCATAGAATTCTTGACATGAGCACCTGATTGTATTACAGATGTCAGATTTCTTTTTGGCACAGAGAGGTTTGTCCAGAATCCTTGATTGCCCAGAATCACAGGATGGTGAGCCGACGATAGGACTCAGACTTGGTTCCCCAGTTTCCCGGTCCACAGCTCCCCTGGGGAGGACCAGCAGACTTCCATCGCATCATTCGAAATCTCAGAGTGCCTTGCCTCGTGACACCTGTCTCTTAAGGGACAGGGTTCATTGTGCCACAAGTTGCAATCTGCAATTCCGATATCGTCTTTGGGAGCACTTCCTCACCTTTCAGTGACTGGAGCCTTTACGAGGAGAGTGTGAGCCGGTAAATTTGGACAGCTTGCACAGAAGGATGAAAGTCGGAGCTGGCCTTGTAAGAACGTCAGCTCGCTCAGCCATCTTGCCAGCTTCAAGCACCTGTAGGCTCGATGGCAAGGGAAGCTTGTGCTGCTATTACATGTACTGTAGCTGTTCAATGTGTGTATAAGGGGAGCTGGCACTGTTGCTGCCAGTGCTGTCATTCTTCTGTGTGTGTGAGGAGCGTTTGCACTGCTGACTATGAACCTACGCTGTGCATGTTGTTGTGTTAGAAATATTGCTTGCTGCTGTCCATGCTGTACCTCGTCTATGTGTTTTATTGAAGCTTGCCAAGGATTTTCAATAGACACAGGCTAAAAGATTTGGTTTTGGCAATGCTTGTTTCCCTACCCCATTGAGTACTAAGGTCACAAGGAACCCTGTGAGAGTCCTCTCTCATCAAAGGCTCCATGGGCGAGGAATGTCTCAAAGGAAATTGAACATAATACTTGTTTGTGACCTTTTTAGGTCTCGGGACCGTTAAGCTGCGAAGCAGCTTCCGGTCAGGAGATTTAATGACTCTTAGTAGGGCAGTTTAGACCCGCCTCTCAGCTCAGTTCGCTTCCATTGGCTGGCTTCCTAAACAGAGGCCAGCCATTGGAAGAGAAGTGAGTCACTCCAAACAAGCCCCGTCTTTTTCAGATTCGGGGGCGTAAGTTTTGCTGTTCTTTAGCTCGTGACGTCGTCCGTCACTCAGGACAGCAAAACACGCCCCCGAATTCGAAAAATTCCGATAGCTTGAGGCCGCCATTTTTTTTTGTCCGTCGCCGAGTCTTCAAGTGTAGAGGAGAGCCTCCTCCTCGCAGCACCGCAGTGAAGGTGAGCAAACAGCGCTTTCAGGAGCTGCTCGCCTCCCCCCTTCCCTCTGCCCTCCTCCGTGTCTGTCGCCGAGTCTTCAAGTGCAGAGGAGAGCCTCCTCCTCGCAGCACCGCAGTGAAGGTGAGCAAACGGCGCTTTCAGGAGCTGCTCGCCTCCCCCCTTCCCCCTGCCCTCGCCGTGTCCGGCGCCGAGTCTTCAAGTGCAGAGGAGAGCCTCCTCCTCGCAGCACCGCAGTGAAGGTGAGCAAACGGCGCTTTCAGGAGCTGCTCGCCTCCCCCCTTCCCTCTGCCCTCTCCGTGTCCGTCGCCGAGTCTTCCAGTGCAAGGTTGTCTCTGAGAGGCCTGTTCGACAGGAACATATAGCAGGACAGGGGGGACCAACCACACACACCCAAGCAGAGCTCAGACCACCGCCAGGCAGGCAGGCTCGCGCAGCCAGGCAGAAACTCTTTCCAGGAATCAGTTCTCAAAAGAGCCCTGCACTCGCTCCTCAGTATGACTCGTACATGGCCTCATACCCCACCACCCGCACTTTGTACGTTTTAGAAACCCGCTGGTGTGCCCCCGCTACATAGCTGGCTGGCTTGCATCGCGTCGTGCCCAACGTAGAAAACATGCCGCAACCCCCTCAATTAATTCAATGCTTGGAGGGTCGGACACGAGGTGTAACCCGTGCCTCTCTTTGCTGTGGGCGCCTGGCTGCCTTATCGGGGGTCCACTGTAAACCATGTCCTGCTCAGCGGCAAAACAGCAGGAAAAAGCTTCTGTTATCCTCAGTGTGTGAAGCCACTTCCACACTCTACCACCCACGAACCCTCGCTCGTTATTATTACCCTGGAAGTAGGATTCAGCATTCCGTATTTTGTTGGGGTAGCAACCACTTGGGGGGTCTCATTATTTTGGTAGGGGGGTTGCATGAGCCACTTATGCTGATCATGGGTGCCGGACCCACAAGCCAGCACGAAAGAGGCGTGGGACGCACACCTTCCACGCATGGTGTTTATATGTAAACAGAGGCCACCTTATCTTAGGACAGTGACCCTGACCCATGCCTGATGCTAAGGGGAGGAAACCCCTTCTCCACCGCGAGGTACATGTCCTCCCCTGAGTGTCACAGGGTATCCTAACCGGGACCCACCAACCAGCACCTGCCTGGTGATTTAGCGCGTGTTTTGAAGTTGCATTCGAGCAGGAAGCCTTGCGCGCTGTGGTATTGTATATATATTCCGTGGCTGATGGTGTCTCGCGCCTGCTCCTTTGTGGTGGTGCTGAGCACGGGCTCGCTTCACGAAGGGGGGGGGGATGGATCTGGTGTATCGCCTCTTTTAAGACCCTCGCGCCTCAGCAGCACTCATATGTCCGGCCAGAACATCATGCTCGTTTTGTGTCATCCTCACAGTGGTGTTGGTGGACTAAGTGTCCCTGCCTGGGACGCGGTACTTGCTTTGTGTCGTCCTCGTAGGGGTGCTTTGAGGCAGTCGGTGTCGAGGTAGACACTGGGACTTGGGCCTAGCCTAAAAGTGGGGTGGATTAGGGAAATGTGAATGTGTATTTGCAGGCAGAAGTTCCCCCTCGCTCTTTGTCATGCAGCAGTTTGGTGATGTCCTTCATACCAAAGGGTCTAGTAGTGATGTATAGTTTGGTGTAGAGCCCCCGGAATTAGAAATTACTCAATTTGCTAAAATTCCTTTGTGTGGGTATACCAGGGCAGTTGCAAGTGTGTATCAATCCCAAATCTCCCTTTTCTCTCATGGGCTT
This sequence comes from Lissotriton vulgaris, assembly GCF_964263255.1. Classification (NCBI taxonomy): domain Eukaryota; kingdom Metazoa; phylum Chordata; class Amphibia; order Caudata; family Salamandridae; genus Lissotriton; species Lissotriton vulgaris. Next base: position 251,119,026 of record NC_141699.1, on the reverse strand, counting down.
CACCGGACAGTGGTCGAGGGAACCCCACGCTGGCTATTGATGAAGTACCTAAACTGTGTACTGGAGGAACGGCTTTCAGTAGGTACAAACTACTAGGATATCTTTAGAATTATAATGTAGAGTAAAGAAAAGACTGTACGCTCCCTCCCCCAACACTGTCAGTGCTTCACGTGCATCACATGTATCTGTCAGTACCTGCGACAAAGGGACTGAGAGCCTACAGCTTTTGGGGCTCTGAGTTTCAGATGCACGCTTTTCAGCTTTGCAAGAAAACTTGTATGTACGCAATCATATTGTTCGTCTGACTCTGTGGTCTTTGTGCACGGAAGTGATGTCAGACTTCACCTGAGCCGCACGAGGGTTCAAAGCGGTCCCGATTGTGCATGGGGTTCTAATGCCAGTCGACAGACTAGCATATTAGCGCTACCCAGAGCATAAGTGCACGGGAGAGGTACTTGTCAGCCTCATTAGCATCACATTGTTCGTGGGGTTGACTGAGTGGGGGAGCAGCCGGGTTTTGGAAGGGCAGGGCTCTGGATAGTCAAACGCCTGCAATAACACACCTCGACATTACTAAGCTTTGGCCTTGCCTCGCCTCTGAGATCTTTTTCTACCAAGCATCGCCGATATTTGATGCTCTAATGAACTTTAATGAGATTTATAATTGAGTGCTAATTCCAATTTTCTTTTCGCCGCTGAGATCTGTTTATGATCAAATATAGGATAATAAATGCATTCCCTGGTCGTAGTGTATTTCAAGGTCATCAGTCAGTTGAGATGCTCATAGGGCAAACACCTGCATCCTCCTCTTTACCCCTACCCTGTCACTCTCGTTTGCCTTCTGGGAGGTATTCCTCTGAATATTTTCTCTTCACCCTCCTAGACCCATGAACCCGCTGTCTTTCTCCTTCCTTAGCCACATTTACGTCATTCTGATTTCATGTTTTTCACCCCACCCCCCAGTCTTACAGTTCCCTCTTTTGGCGTCACCTCTGGTTTCCAGTTGCGCTCACAGCAAACACCCGAGGCAGACCAGTACCACCTTTTCCATTTTTATCATGTGCCAAAGTCCCCTTCTCATTATTAATATTTTTACTATTTATATTAATCATTTACCAAGATAGACTTTGCTCTTGCAGTGTGAAACTACTGAAAGAACGCAATTACGCCAGTTTGAGTAATGAAAGATTACGCTGCTCGCACAATTACACCTGCTTGCGTGTGGTTTTGCTTCATTGCAAGTAATTACGTTAGAGACAAATATGCCAGTTATGTCCAACCCCAGATAACACCTGAAAATGTGGGTGAGTTGCCAGGGAAGTATCCTGGTGTGGGTCTCTCCAAGCCCTTCATGTTAAAGACTCTGATAAAAATAAAAATAAAAACGAGTGCAATTGAATTGAGTGTGTAAGCGATGAGTTAATACAGTTTGTCAGAGAAGTTCTCTATTAGCCTGTTTTTCAAGTCTGTGAGTTAATGGGAAAAACACCAGGGATTACATTGTACATGAGAAAGGTATGCATCAACTTCATTGGTTAGCTGCCTCTCTTGGGATAACTGTCACTTTAAATCTCCATGTCATTAAATAATTACTTGAACAGTTTCCAAACTTTGAAATGAACCCAAATTTTACCGTAGAAAGTAGAAGTAACTCAGAAGAGGTGCAGTCGTGAGCATAAGTCGGCAGAAACGTCGAGGAAAAGTAGTTCAAGTGCCCACTGTCCCAGCTTCTTTCTCAGTGGTGGGGCAGGGCAGTTCGGAAGCCCTTCCCACCACACTGTTTTGTTTGTTTTTCTCTGCCTTGCAGTGGTCGAGCAGCTCTGGGTCTGATATGCACAACAGGGAGAGATCAGCCATGGCTCAATTACATTTCCTGCCTTAATATAGGTGGTCGCTGCGCAGTGTATTTTCAAACATTTGCCTCTTAACAATGAGGAAGGAATGGTGCATAACAGTCTAGGGCGAAGTGGGGGTGGGGGTAGAAGATTAGTGCCTACCTCAGTGGCTCACCTCTCTGATGCGCTAAGAGGGCCAGGTCAATTGACTAAGGAGCATAGCGCCGCATTGTCAATTGGACCTGCTTCGGCCTCTTAAAATCTCTGAGGAAAGTTCTGCCCCTTCTCCCCCCTAAATCCCAAAAACTTTTAGTCCAAGGTCTCATTATTTCGAGACTGGACTATAGCAATGTGATTTACCTGGGTGCCCCCGAAGCGACCCTCACCAAACTACAGATAATTCAGAACACGGCCGCCCGGATCATCACTAACACCCCGGCCAGATCATCTGCCAAGCCCGCTCTTAAACTCCTCCATTGGCTCCCCATAAGGGAGAGAGTCAAATTCAAAGCCCTATGTCTTGTTCACAAAACGCTGCAGAATCAAGGCCCTCCTGTTCTCAGTAACATTATCACTCCCTATAGGAACTCTAGGTCCCTCCGCTCCAATGCAGAAAACTTCTCCAACATCCCTAGATTCAGGAAAACCCGAGCAGGAGGAAGACGTTTCTCAGTACAAGCCTCCCGCCTTTGGAACTCACTTCCCCGTAATCTACGTCTTGAACCTCAATACCTGCGCTTCAGGAAACTGTTAAAAACCCATCTTTTTCCCTAAATCTGTACTCCCCCTCCCCTCTTTTCTGCTTCAGTTCCCCCCTTCTTCCCTCGTCTTTCTCAGTCTCTTGCTCCGTTGACCTGGTGAATTCATGGTTCTTTAGCGCTGGGATACCCCCGGGTGACTATCGCGCTTTATAAAAATAAATAATAATAATAATAATAATTGTGCATTTGACTCGCTCTGTCCTCAGCGCTGCTTTGCTGCTTTGGGATTGCTGCTCTGTGTTAGCTCTGTGCCTAATTTCATAGCGCCGCCTGTCATTCTTATTGTGCTGTGCTCATAGCGCTACTCTATGTTAGCCATTTCTCTTCTAAAATAGATATTTTGATCATTGCACCCCACTGCTCGCCCCAAGCTCTCCCTGCGTTAAGTGTTTGTTGTTGTTGCAGCCATTTGCTTCCCTGTGACGTCCTAGCCCGTCCCTCCAATCACGCTCCCGCCTCCCAGCTGAGCCTGCCTCGCCCCTCCCCTTCGACTATCCACTTATGACAGTGGCTTTTGCGCGCAGCGTCCACGCGCAGCGACCGCGCCCCATTCGCGCCGAAGGTGCGCCAAAGGTAAGCCCGTCTACGCCCGTCCGCGCCTGGACCGCGCCCAGCGCCAGAGCCCCTGGTCCTCGTAATGTCCATCCCTCCCGCATTACTTACGATGCCACCACCCTCCTAGCCCTTAACCCCGGCCGATCCCCCAACTGCGCCCAAGCCGCCCCTGGACACACCCATGGACCCTTTTCCTGCATCTCCTGCAAGTTCGACGGCACCAAGAACAACTCCTCATCTAAGAACACACAACAGATACCCGACCCCAACCACCTACAATGCATCCTGCTCAACACCCGCTCGGTCCACAGGCACGCCATTGACCTCTGGAACCTACTAGACACCATCTCTCCGGACGTCGTCTTCCTAACAGAAACATGGATGAATGCCTCTTCAGCCCCAGACATCACCATTGCCATCCCGGAAGGCTATAAGATCATTCGCAAGGATCGTACCGGCCACACAGGAGGAGGCATCGCTATCGTCCATAAGAAATCCATCCGCATCTCAACCAGCTCAGACGTCAATCTCGCCAACTCTGAACACCTTCACTTCCAGATCCACATCGACCCCAAGACCACACTCAGAGGCACCCTCCTTTACAGACCACCAGGACCCCGCGCACAATTCAGTGAAGACATCACGGACTTCATCACTCCACACGCGCTCCCCTCCGAGGACTACATCCTTTTGGGAGACCTCAACTTTCACCTTGAAAAGAACAACGACCGCAACACCACCACTCTTTTGGACAACCTCGCAAACCTCGGACTTAAACAACTTGTCACCACCCCCACCCACATCGCAGGTCACACACTCGACCCTATCTTCACCTCCAGCAAGCATATTTCCTTCAGCCACACCACAGCTTTCCTTTGGACTGACCACAGCTGCGTCCACTTCACCTACAACAAGTCCACATCCAACAACCAACCCACTCTGCAAAGAAACTGGAACAAAATCACCATCGACCAGATCTCCTCATCGCTTCTTCAAAAGCCCCCCGCCCACTCCTCAAACCCAGACCAAGCAGCCACCAACCTCACCCAATGGTTATCCAACAGCGCCGACATCCTAGCACCACTGAAAAAACGACAAATCAAACTAAGCAGCAAGAAGGCCTCCTGGTTCAACGATGATCTTAAGAAATCCAAGAAACTCTGTCGCTCCCTCGAGAAGGCCTGGATAAAAGACCCAACCACCAGCACCAAGGACGCCTTCAAAAACGCCACCCGCATACACCACCAACTAATCCGAAATGCCAAGAAAGCAGCCTTCAAGGACCGTCTAGATAACAACGCCCACAACAGCAAGGAATTATTCAACATCGTCAAGGAATTTACCAACCCCTCAGCCAACTCCAACGACATCACCCCCTCTCAAGCCCTCTGCGACTCCCTAGCCTCATTCTTCCACAACAAAATTGCAGACATCCACAACAGCTTCGACAACCAATCCGAAGACCAACCCACCCAATCCCCTGCAGGACCCCCACCCCCCCTGAACATCCTCAACGACTGGATGCCAATCTCCACTGAGGACACCATCCGTCTGATGAACTCTATCCACTCAGGATCCCCCACTGACCCTTGCCCTCACCACATCTTTAACAAAGCAGACTCCATTATTGCACCGCACCTCCGAGACGTCATCAACTGCTCCCTCAAATCCGCAACCTTCCCGGAAAGCTGGAAACATGCCGAACTCAGCGCCCTCCTGAAGAAACCCACAGCTGACCCCACTGAACTCAAAAACTATCGCCCTATCTCACTCCTTCCATTCCCGGCCAAAGTCATCGAGAAAGCTGTCAACAACCAGCTCGCCGCATTCCTCGAAACCAACAAATCCCTCGACTCCTCACAGTCCAGCTTCCGAGCCAAGCACAGCACCGAAACCGCCCTCATCGCAGCAACAGACGACATTCGAACTCTACTGGACAATGGAGACACAGTCGCCCTCATCCTCCTCGACCTCTCCGCAGCCTTCGACACAGTCTGCCATAGCACCCTTCTACAACGCCTCAAAAACATCGGAATCCAAGGAAAAGCACTGGAATGGATCACCTCGTTCCTCTCCGGAAGAACCCAGAGAGTCCGCCTTCCACCATTCAAGTCAGAGGCCACTGAAGTCATCTGCGGCGTACCTCAAGGGTCCTCACTCAGTCCCACCCTCTTCAACGTCTACATGAGCCCCCTCGCGGCCATCGCACGCCAACATAACCTCAACATCATCTCCTACGCCGACGACACTCAACTGATCCTATCACTCACCAGAGACCCTAACACGGCCAAAACCAACCTACACGAAAGAATGAAAGAAGTAGCCGAATGGATGAAGCACAGCCGTCTGAAACTGAACTCAGACAAAACAGAAGTCCTCATCTTAGGTACCTCCCCCTCCGCCTGGGACGACTCTTGGTGGCCAGAGGCCCTTGGAAAAGCACCCATCCCGACGGACCACGCACGGAACCTGGGCGTCATCCTGGATTCCTCACTTTCGATGAAGAGACAAGTCAACGCCGTTTCTTCATCTTGTTTCAACATTCTTCGCATGCTCAAAAAAACATTTAGCTGGATCCCTACCGAAACTAGAAAAACAGTCACCCACGCTCTGGTCACGAGCCGACTGGACTACGGAAACACCCTCTACGCCGGCACCACCGCAAAACTACAGAAAAAACTACAACGCATCCAGAACGCCTCAGCCAGGCTCATATTAGACATCCCGCGTAAAGAACACATCTCTGATCACCTGAAAAACCTCCACTGGCTCCCCGTCAATAAGAGGATCACTTTCCGGCTCCTAACCCACGCACACAAAGCACTCTACGAAATCGGACCCGAATGCCTCAACACACGACTATCCTTCTACACCCCCTCCCGCCAGCTACGATCCTCCAACCAAGCCCTTGCCACTGTACCTCGCATCAACAAAACCACCATGGGAGGTAGATCCTTCTCCTACCTAGCAGCTAAAACTTGGAATTCACTTCCCACTCACCTTCGCCTTACTCAGAACCACCTAGCATTCAGAAAGCAACTCAAAACGTGCATATTCGACAAGTAACTCCCCACCCTTCTACAAGCGCCTTGAGACCCTCTGGGTATGTAGCGCGCTATATAAATCTTTTGACTTTGACTTTATGCGTATCCCCTTTTTGAGTGGTACAGTGACATATTGAATTAGTGGATGGAAGAATAAACCTCTCACTTTCCACTTCTTCTGCACATTTAATTGTGTCAAGGCCTTGGCCGCTATTTTGGCAAAAAGACACTTTATCCATGTTTCAGGCCGTCAATGTGCAGTCATGCCCGGTGTCGGTGTTTTCTTGCCGATCAACGTTTGCCCTTCAGATAAGGACATAGAAGTGAAAAATTATGTAGTTCTTGTATTATTTTGTGCCTAGATAATGAGGGATTCCGGTGGCCATGAGCATATTAAATATAGAGAAGATAATTGCTTGCCATAAATCACACTTTTTGTGTAAGCTCATAAAAGCAACCCAGTGACTCCTTAATGCAAAACCTAGTGCCTAAAGGGTAAAGTTTTTGAACTGAGAGCTTCCAATTTAATGATGTTCTCTACTGAACGCAGCCAGTCTCCAATTTTGTCCTCTACAACGGACGAAACTCGCACAGTTCCCTTTTCCACTGCATTGGCAATGTAAAGGACAATGCCATTTATTTATGATTAAAAAAAAGTCATGAGCAAGGCCAATAGCTCTACCTTTAATAATGCCGAGACCATTGCATTGTAAATGCTTGTACTTAGTATTGTTTTTCACCAGAAAATGGAGCTAAAGTGACTTGCAGTTGGATTCGAACTGAAATCTGATTTCAAGGGCTACAGTGTAAACACCAGATTACAATGATTGCATTAGAATTAGTGCAACATTATTGTGATCTTTCTGTGTTGTATTGTATGGGACATTTGATCCATCTCAGTTGTATCTTTTTCAAGCATTTCTTATATGCTTTGGATTCTGGTGTGCTCAATGAACATGGTGATTGCCGTAAAGTCGCTGAAATTGAGCTGGCTACTCCTACCAAGGTCATACATTTAATTGAAATCGTATTGGATTTCATCAGTATAAAAGCTAGCATCAGGAGTGAATTACCCCAAAAATCACTTCCACTTATCACTGCTCTACAAAACTGTGCAAGAGGCTAAGAGTGTTCACTTTCATCAAGTTATGTCACGTTACTGCAAGAAAAGTGGGAAAACTCACAGATGTATACAAATCGTCTCCCAAAAGTACTTTAAAAACGCAGGTGTAGACAGAAGGCGAACCTCTCATTCAGAGTTGGCATAACACCCTTGCAGCCTGTCTGTTGACCATTCGTCCTTGTCTCTGCCTTAATTGAGACTCGCACCTCGTGATAATCATTGTTTCTATCACCCTTTGGTCCAGACACACAAAAATCGAGTTAGTTTTTACGTTGCGATGTCATTGTCAGTTAATGCCCAGCACTTTACAGAGATACTGTGCATTTCTAATAGTCGTCGCTTAAAAAGGCAGGGCACGCTTGCTAGACAGGCATAGTTCTTTACAATGCGCTTTAATAATAGATAAATGCGTATAGAAACGAAAGCATGTTTTTTTCTTAAAAGCGACACGCACAGACCCGTAGAGCCCGAAAGCCAGACAGTGACTGTCGTGGACAACTAAAACTCAAAGAAAGTGCAAACACAGACAGCGCGCCTTTCATACACATGCCAGACAAAGGATCTTTCACGCAAAGTGTACATCAGAATACTCTGCGAAATGGCGCCTTTCTTTAAGGCATCTCCGAAAGCCCTTTGCAAACACACACGGGGTCTGTGGCCTTCTCCTCGGGCCTCCACCTGGAGCGGTCTGCCAGGGGGCACGCGTTCACAGGACCCTCTGCCCCCGCCCCCTTCCCGCCGCAAGCCCGGGCTTGTCAGACTCTCACCTGCTCCCACGCTTTGTACACAATGATCCCACCCTCTCTCCAATTCACACAGACCAGCAGTCTGTCCCCGGCGCCCCCTGCCAGCAATAAAAATCTGCACGATAGGAATCTGCTTTACTGCCCCTTTACCAGGTGTGAAAATCCCTTTATTGTCCTGAAAATGGCCTGTTTACCCCTGACAACACCCGAGAACGGCGAGCTTTGAAGTCTGTAATAGGCCCTTAAATAAGGTGAATGTTACTTAATAATTAGCACTTTTCCTCGACAGCCTGTAATTAAGGACGGAGATGTGTATCTGTTGCCAGACCTGTACTCTTTGTGGAATGGGACAAGCTCTCTATTGTTGTCCTTCCTACAGCAGGGGGGCCTTTTTGTCCTTACTTAGAGCGGAGCTTTTGAGGATGAGGGGAATTAGCCAGGTATGCGGAGAGGGTCTTCTCTGAGCTCAGGGGTCACACCACCCAGAAATGAAATGCTCTCGCTCACATTTCTCGTGGTGCCGGAGCTCAGTGATATGACTGGGATTGTCACTTGTGAAGCAGCGCCCTGGGCCCCACGCACAACCCGGCACCGCTTCCCTTGCAGGCCACTATCTACCCATCACAAACACCCACTTGACCATCCAACTTAATATACGTTTTAAAATCATAGCCCTCAAGCATTGCTAAAGGCAATAGGCGTGGCTAGCATTTTGATTTCCGAGTAACATTTTTTTAAACCCTCTGCTGCAGCGTAGAAGGAAACAAAAAATGTGGTTTCTGTATAAAATCCATCTATGAGATACTTGAATTTAATGTGTGGTGGTTTAAGGTACTTTTCAGGTTGTAAAATAGTCCCTCAGGCATTGCAATTTAAGCACTGCATAGAAGGAGGAATAATACACCAAACAGCCAATACCATGAGGTGAGATACCTGTAGTTCTTTGGGTGGGGCCAGGCCCGGACTGATAATGTCGGGCACTGGGCAATCCCCCGGTAGGCTGGAGGGGGTGGGTGCCGGTTTTGGGACAGGGGGCCGGTTTTTGTACTGGGGGCCGATTTGGACCCTGAGAGTGACTGACCGTACTAGTCAGACTAGTGCTCTGACGTGTCTCTCTTTTCCTCCGCCTGCAGCTGCACATTATACATGCTGCTCACAACGCTCAGATGTCTCCTGCCCCCGCCGAATGTGCGCGCCGCTGATTTACAGTTCACCCTTAGCTGAGGTGGGTCTGGTGATGATGATCATGCGCATTGGGGCTCGCGCAGCCCCAATGCTCATGATCGTCTTTTCAAAAAGTGCGTGTGACTTGCAGAGGGGACTTAGGAGGAGGCAGGCATCTCATGATCTGAGAGGCCAGACATACGAGTCGACGCTGAGGAGATGCACTCCGTAATTTATTACATCTAGACCCCCTGTCTGCCGCCCGCAGGTGAGTCCAGTCCTTTGCATGAAAATATGCAATCCCTGATTACAGCACTGAGGGGCCGACCGGGCCGGAATTAAGAGCAAAAAGCTAGGCCCCAAAATAAACAGCATTTCCGGCATGAAACGCTCTGGTAGCTTACATTAACAAGCAGGGCAGGCCGGCGCGTGGCACAGGCTGGAACACAATGATTAATCTAACAACAGCGCCAACAGATTGCCTCTTTTCACTGCTTTCGAGGCAATGATGTATTTTTTTGCTCAGGAAAATGGGCCTTCGCAGCGCTGCAGGTGCGATTGGGAGGGAGGGCGAGGGGGGAGAGAAAAGTAGACCAAAATATTTGAGTGTGAAAAAGGCTGCTTTATTAGGAAACAGGTGCACATTACAATATATAAAACCTTGGCAAAGCCTTACAAAACTATACCTCACTAAATAAATAATTAACTACAAGCCCCACCCCCACCCCCTCCCCTAAAATTCTTTGGCACCTCCCCCACCCAACAATATAACATTAAAACATTACAATAACATTATAAACATAACATCATCAATAAAGCATTACGTCATCAATTAAAACATTACGTCATCACTTAACCCATTACGTCATCAACACCCCAATCACATAATGAAAGCCAGGCCCTCGATAACCAAAAACCCTGCCTGACCCTTCACCCCTGTCAAGACCCCCCAAAAACTGAACGCTCAAGCAATGACCAACTTCCCCTTTACCTGTCAATCAATGAATCAGACCAATACTCACCAAAACTTTACAATAAACAGCACCGAAACAACAAAGACCCCGCCACCCAGAAAGGTAGGGGGGGAAGGAAAACTACACCACCCCCCCTTTCTGCCCCCCCAACTAGGAAAATAGAAGCAGAAACGAACAAAATTCAACGCTGCATCGCCAGTGATCGTGCCAAAACTTCACGCAACTCCAACAAATAGAGGTCCATCCCTACTCTGGAAAGGTGAACACCATCGTCCCTGAAAAATTCCACTGTCTCAAAGCGAATCTCTCTATGAGAAATTCTGCTGAAACCAAGCAAGCGGCAACATCTAGAAACCTCAGAATTTACCTTTTTCCTGGCTCTGTCTACAGCTCTGGGATTTACCGCTCCTCTCCAAATCCTACGCGGAACTAGTTCAGTCCAGAAAACATGGCAACCAGCCCAAAATTCCTTAATAAGACTCAAATCTTTCTTGATAGCTCGTAACAATACAACACCCTTAGTGGTACATAGATAGTTCTCTCCCAAATGAATCACCAGAATGTCAGGACATAGCCCGCCCACCATACTGCTGTTGAGACATGGAATTAACTCCCTCCAGAGCATACCACCTTTCCCCTTCCAAACCATGTTGAACATGCGAGCATTAAAACCCAGAAGCTCTCCGAAGTAACTCTGCGCCGCCTGGACTCGGGCCCATTTCACGAAGGAATGCCCAACTATCCAGACTGTCACCACTGGAGAACGGGGCCCAGCTATAGATCCTATAAAAGAAAACACAGTTAAAGCTTATGGAAAGGAAGATGACGCATGCGCCTCCTCCGCCTGACCTCTCACGTAGCGCTGAAAGCAGTTCGAAGACCAACACCCCAACCTCATGATATCCCTTTGCGTCCAACCTCTATTAAAAGCTTCAGTTGCAGCACCAATCCGGAAAGAATGTGTACCATATAAATTCCCATCCAGGCCCAAGTGGTGTAACGCCTTGCGCAAAACCATGCGAAATTGGTACGCTGTAACAGGAGTGTTATCAATATGCTGGAAAACAAGAGCATCATCACCACCCCCTGATAAAGAACGCCAGCGCCGGGCCAACAGGAAAGGGCAAGTGATCATCGGAGAGCGCGCTTCCAACCACACTCCTTTCCCCAACTTCTTCTGATCAGTTTTGGAACTAGCTAACCAAACATGCACCCCCTCATCAGAACAAAACACATCACGCCAAAAAATTCCACACTCACATTTTGAGCCCAACAACTCCGAAACCCTAAAAGCTCCAAAAAACATAAATGCCATTAACATGGAGAATAAGCAGGACTCAAAGTCATCTGTACAAACCGAAGGCAGAATAGTTATCAGCCGAGCCAGCATCTGCCAAGATAAAGAGGCCCGTAATCTACTGGCATGACCTTGTTCTCTAGCCCAGCCCTCAAGCATTCTCCTGCCAATCTCACCCGCCGAAGGAGAATAACCCCAAACCAACTTACCCATGAAAGCTATCCCTGCCAATTTTCCTGCAATAGTTACTCTGGTCAAGCCTTTATCCATGAGATCTAGAATGAATTTTACCACATCCTCAGAACGACGCCAAACCTCCTCACGCCTGCAAGCACCGGACTCCAGAAACTCCCTCCAAGCCAGAGAATAAGCTGAACGCGTAGACACAGATAAAGAACCTACCACCAGTTAGACCCGACGTTGTCTACGTGCCACAGATGAATCGGCATCAGGGTTGGTGATCTGTCTGCCTCCCTCGCCAGTCCACGGAATCTCCCCCACTGTGAACGAGACAAAGCATCTGCAATGTCATTGTCCACACCAGGAATGTGCAAAGCACGAAAGTGAATGTCATGTTTCAAACAGCCCAGCACGAAGACTCTCATGAGCTTCAAGACCTGTTCATCCCTGGTGGACTGTCGATTAACAATCTCCACCACAGCCATGTTATCCACACGAAAAAGCACCTTCTTGTGTGCCAAGACCTCCCCCCACAGAGTCAAAGCCACCAGTAAAGGGAAAAGCTCCAAAAAGGTTATGCTGCGACCACCATTCAACCACTCATCCGGCCATCGTCCTGCACACCATCTCCCATTCCAATACAAACCAAAACCATCACTGCCTGCTGCATCAGAAAACATTTGCACATCCCACTGGAAGTCAACATCCCGAACCAAAGGTACACCATTAAAAGAAGAGAGAAAAAATGTCCCCATTCTCAAATCTTCTTTGACACCAGCAGACAAGCGGACACGATGGTGGGGCAAATGCTGACCTGCAAGGGCCCTGCCCAATCTGCGACAAAAAGTCCTCCCTGCTCTCACCACCCTACACGCAAAATTGAGATGACCTAGCAACACCTGAATATCTCTCACCAACACTTTTCGTTTTGACAACATGGTTTCCAGCAACTCCAGCATCTTCACTTTTTTATCCTCGGGCAAGCGAGCCCGCATTGCCACAGAATCAATTTCAATTCCCAAAAAGGACAAAACAGTGGCAGGACCCATAGTTTTCTCGGGAGCCAAAGGAACTCCCAGATCCTCCATAAGCCCTTGGAAAGTGTCCAGAGCAGACTGGCACTCCGTGGAGCCCGGGGACCCGACAAAGAAAAAGTCATCTAGGTAGTGCGTTACCAGTGAGTGACCAGACTGATGAGTAAAGTACCATTGTAAAAAAGTACTGAAACACTCAAAAAGAGCACATGAAATGGAGCAACCCATCGGCAATGCCTTGTCCACATACCATTTTCCTGAAAATTGTATGCCCAGTAGACACCAGTCATCCGGATGGACAGGCAGCAGCCGGAAAGCAGACTTTATATCACACTTAGCCATCTCAGCAGCTGTGCCCGCGGTCACAACAAGTGACATGGCCACGTCAACTGAGGAATAAGAGACCGAAGTAGCATCTGGGTCAATAAAATCGTTTACAGACGACCCTTCCGGCCATGACAAGTGTTGAATAAGCCTGAATTGTCCCGGATCTTTTTTAGGGACCACTCCAATAGGTGATATTATAAAATTAAGGATCGGCCAATCATGAAAAGGGCCACCCATCCTTTCTTCATGCACTTCTTTATTCAACTTTTCTTGCACCACTGCGCCATACTCAGACGCTGATTTCAAATTGGCAGACCATCTCCTTTGTCTGGAACCCATGTAACCCAAATGGAATCCAAATTCAAAACCGTCCAACAATTTTTGTTTCACAGCTTCATCATCATAATCCTGAAGTGCAAGGCGCAACTTTTCCAACTTAACCGGCGTATGAGCCCTTGGGCCCAACACCCTGAGTACCTCTAGATCCCCTACCTCCTGAAAACTGCTGGGACGTCCCTGAACCACCTGCACCTGACTGTTTCCCCTGTTGACCACCTGCTGGCTTGTTATCCCAGCATCTAGCCAATGGGTGCCGCCTACCACAACCGGAGCACTCATGTCTGAACTTACAATACTCTCTACTACAGGACCCCTTGTTAAATTCCCAGCATGTGCCAAAACCAGACTGTGTGTTTGAGCTACTCACCACGTCTCTCCGGGTGGGTTTGCCCTGAAAGGGCCGGTAAATTAATGGGAGACCACTGGCTGTAAAAATCGTCTTACCCCCCGATGCAGATCCCATAGTATGCTGCCATAAATCAGTGTCCAGCTCCCCTCACTTGGCCTCCGGATCCCAAGCCATCCTGGCCCTAAACTCCTCATCATACTGGGACCAAGCAACCCCCCCCAGTAAGCTGCGCCTTACGGATAACATCCATGTATTTAAAAAGAGACACGCTGCGCTCAGGAAATTTTTCGCAATACACACTCGCATAAATAAGGAATGCAGCCGTCCAATTCTCAATAGTTAATGGGACTCTAGGTCGTTTTGCCAGTTCAAACTCTTCTTCTTTTGACCCTTCCTTGGACCGGACTTCCCGGTGTAGCAGTTTAAGAATTTCAACATATTCTCCCTTCCAAATACGCTCTTTTGTAGCCAACATTAAATGTGCACCCAAATGCTTTGTGACTCCCATATACAGCAATTTTTTAATTTTCAATTCCTTGCTAGCTAATGGCTCTTTTACCCCGCTTGGAGCTTCAGTGCTAGTACCACTCTCCACTTTACCTGTTATCTCTAAAACATCGTCAGTGCCTACAGCAGTATCTTTAACGTAACGTCCCTTCAGCAACCGCCCTTCACCAACCCCAACAGCCCCTTCCCCTCCTGTGCCCACAGACACCATAGTAGGTTTGGCCTGTGCAGCTAACTGCTCACCTGGTAACAAAGAGACCACTCTCGCAGGCTCTGCCAGTGGTGCCGATACCAATGTATCCTGTCTTCGAGGCGCCCTGACTGACGGGCCGTGTTCTCTTCTCTCCTTTACTTGTCTTTGCACCGCCTGAGCCTGAAAAACACTACTAGACACATGAGAGGGCTCCCCCCCTCTACCTCCCGTAACTCTCCTTCTTCGGGACTATCTTCATCATAATCCAGGACCACTGAATCGAGTTCAGCAGGAAACACCACACTACGGGTCTTACCTAACCCGGCATCAACAATATTACATTTTAATTGTTGTGAAGAACCTCCAGGAGGGGGAGCAGACTGTACACGCCTGTAACACCCCTTGCGCTGACTCTGTGGCTCCATAGCCGACGGTAAGGTGGACCACCTAGACCTGCTATTAGTTGGGGCCAGCGGGGTCACGCCAGACCCTCGTGTGCTGACCGCGGCGGGTTCCCTCGGTGGAACAGAGAGGGCCGCGCTAGGCATTCTCCTCACTTCACCTCGGCGAAATTGGACTGGACCACGCCCTGCCAAGTCTGGACCGCCGCACCTATCCCTGTCCTGAAAAGAAAAAGTTTGGACTGGTGTGCTAGGATCCCTAAATACAAAACCTGACGCAGACCCTGTCCCCTGCAAATCGGAACCAACAACCTTCTCTTGAAACCTATCCAAAGAACACCCTCTAGTACTACCCCTCAAAGGCACCCCCCTGACCGGAGAGTCGCCTATCACCTCTTCATCCTCACTCCAATCCAGATTATCAACCGCCATTGTTGAAGAAGAAGCCCGAAGAGGAACCCCTGTACGCCAATCGTGACCCTCACCATCCTTCTGTAGCACCAAAATGCTCCCACCCCGGAGAACCAAACATCAAAGAGGGGCCTCCTGCACCCCCGACCAATATGGAACAGCATCCCTAGGCCCCTGTACAGGCCCACCACTTACTTGCCTGAAACCCCTTCCATGCTGTGACGTTGTGCCAGGAAAACCAACACCCTCTACACTCCTTACAACAGGTCGCCAAACCCCTGCAGAGTTACCCACCACTGCCCCTCCAAGCCCCAAACTCCCTGCACCAGGTACATGACCCGCAACATTGACATCACAAGAAAAAGCTCCATGGCCCACCTGTGGCACACCCCTACCCTCCCTTTGAAAACGGTCATCCACCTCCATGAACCCAAAAGACCCCGCCCACCCCTGGCCGAGAAGCCTCCAGCCCCAAAGCAACACCAGAAACCGAACCCCCTCCCCCATTTGAGCCCACTCTCCCTCTCCCCTGGAACACCCCCCCACAGACAATGCAGCACCCACAGAAGAACCAGGGGTAGAAAACAATAAAGGGCTGCCCACATTACCCTCCACCTCCAACTGACCATCACCCACATCATGAGAAGAAACAACCTGACCAACCTGATGCTCCAAACCCCCAGAGCCCTCCGCCCCACCTGATACAAACCTGCCTGGAACCATCCTTCCCACAACATGTTTTCCTGGCACTAAATGTCTAGAAGGGGTTAATAAAACCTGAGTGCCTGCATCCAATATAAACTGTGATTCAGCAACAACCAGCTCTGAAGGATTCAAACTGGGCTCAACCTGTTCCTGGCATACACCTTGTAAATTAGGAAATTGGACAGAGCCCCTGCGCGCTCCTCGCGCAACAACCACAAGCTCCGGCTCCACCCGACGCTCAATTAATGGGTCTGAGGCACAGCGCTTCTTGCTCCCTCTCCGCCCCCCCCTGCCTGCCCGATACATTCGAAACCGAAGCAAACGCTTCAACGGGAGCCACACTGCCCGCCCGCACCGCCTCAGGGACAACCAGCGCGCCTCCCGCCTCACCCGCATGCCCCGAGGTAGCACCAGACATCGCCGGAGCTCCCCCCGCCCCAAACGCCACTCGCGCTTGCCCAGCAGGGGCCGGACGCGCCTCCCTCGCGCACACTGAAGGAGCGCCAGACACCGCCAGAGCTCCCCCCTCCCCAACCGCCACTCGCGCATTACCAGGAGGGGCCGGTTTCCTCGTACGTGACCGGCCCCTCTCACTTACCTGCCCAGAGCATCTCTTCTTCGGAGAGGAGCACGCCATCACCGCAGCAGAAACACCAGGGGAGGCCTGGCGCTGAGGGCGCGCCGGCCCCCCTCCCACCAACAAATCCATGCGACCTGCTTCAGACAAAAGCCTCATCGCTTCCAGCACACGATAGTCCTCCATTATACTATAAAAGTAGAGACAATGAACACTAAAGGGACTGCCCTAAAACTCTACAAATAATCTCCAGACAAAAAACGCTAACTATCCTCCTAGCCACCAGGTCACCAAACCTAAAATGGTGGCTAGGAGGCGGGAACACATGAATTTATAATTGGGCTGGAAAAACCTACTAGACCAGCCCAATTCTAGAAAGTTCTACCTATTACTTAACCCCTCGCAGCCCTCCCAAAATGCCCGGGGGAGGAGACCTCCCTTCGGTCAGCTCCCTCCCCCAAGCCCCCCTTGGGTGTGAAATTAGAAGGTACGTTCGATGAGAGGGCAGCTGCCGCCCTCCCTGGCTTGCAAGGGAAGAGGTAAAGGACTGCGTGGAGGAAGGGGTGGGGCAGGCATGAGCTAAGTGACGGAAAGAAAGCATGAAGAATGGAAGGAGGGACGGAGGTAGAAAGGAAAGAAGGAAAGACAAACAAAAGCAAAGGAATTAAAAAGGAAGGAAAGGGGAAGAAAGGTGATGGAGGTGCGATAAGGGAAGAAAGGAAAGAGTGTAGAATGAAAGGAGGGAAAAAAGGAAGAATGGGAAAAAGGAAGAAAGGGAGGGAGCGGGAAGGGAGAAAAGCAGAACACTAACCATGAAAGGAAGGAAAGGAAAGTGCATAGGAAGGGGAGTGCAGATGAGCAAGGGAGGGAGTGGGAGTGAAGAAAGGAATAAGAAAAGTAACAAAAGGAGGGTTAGTGGAGCAGGAAGAATGAAAGCGAGGATGGTATAGAGGGGGAGAGATGAAATAAGTGTGAGGAATGGCCATGGCCGATGGGGCAATAAACTCAAATTAGAAGACAGGACAGTAGAAACAAAGGAAGTGAATGAAGGAACAAGATATATATAAAAGAGAAAATAAGGGGATGAAGGAAGTATGGCTGAAAGGAATGGGAGCAGATGGAAGGAGTAGAAAGATGGAGATGGAATGGTTAAGGAAAATAGAAACGAAGCAAAAGAGCAACTAAGGAAGAGAGGAAGTAGGAAGAGAATGATGAAATGTTGACAGAAATGAAGGAGGAAGAGCTGAAAGTATGGCAAAATGGTATAAACGTACAATTGAACAGAATGAAGAACGACAAAAGTGAGAAAGAAAGGAAAGAAAGAAGAAGGAAGGTAGAAAGTGGGCAGGTATAAAGTCAGGTGGAGAAAGGACGAAAAGTTAAGTAAAATACGAAGGAAGTAAAAAAAGGGAGGAAGAGAAGATAAAAGAAATACAGGTACGGAGAGGAAGGAATGAGGAGAAAAGACATGAAAGGAAGGAAGACGAAGGAATGAGGGATAATTGAATAATGTACAATAAAATGGAAGGGACAAACAAATGAAAAGGAGTGAAGAAAAAAATGAAAAAGAAACAGTGTGGAGGGTAAAATGGAGGCCTATCTCTGATAGTTGTCTTTAGCGCTGCCCAAAGCTGCTCGAATTCCCCACGGGTAAGCCTCCTCTCCCTCCGGTCTGGAAGGGCCCAGTGAGCAGTGGTGTCAGATGAAGAAACTAACCCTCTCCTAATGTAGTGACGTGGATTTAGGAATTAGATAACTGTCGACGTTTATGTTTTTTTTAATGCAAGGGTGAGAGTTTGGCAGCCGTTATTTTGGAGTTTAGGTTTTTGTGAGACATGTTTTTATTCTTCCACGTGGGCCCGTCTGTTCCTGGTTCGCCCTGGTGACACGGGCATTAGAAGAGGGGCCTCACTCTTACCACCAGAACTGTCAAGGGCCTCTGAGAGCGAGGCTGCAGGACCCTGTCGGTCTGTGGTGAGATGGGTGGTCTGTGGCAGCTAACAAAGACGCCAATGGCCGCTGACACATATCGCCTAGTGCCGCGGTTGCCGCGGACGAATGCAGGGAGCGCCTCTCTCTCTTGTGTGAATCGCACCTGGAAGCTTCCTCCGTGCTGCAAAGGGTGTGAGTGTATTTGGTGAAACATTACTTCAAATTGGTTTTTTTGTTGCCAGGGCTCGTAAACGATGTGTCTGAGGCTCTCTGCCCTTGGGTGTACCCTCCTCCCTGCGCACTCCTGCTGTAAAGAGAGTTTCATTTCTGGGAGTGTTCTATAGTGCTTCCCAGAATACTGTGTTTTTCACAGCACTAGTGTAGGTTACATGTGTTTACCGCTCATGAGAAAGGTGTCACTTTGGTCTTCTGCTTTCTTACGCATCCACATGTGCAGAATTTTGTTTTGACATTAAGATTCCATTCCATCAAATGATGTATTTGTATTTTGTATAGTGCTCGGTGCTGAGAAGCTGCTTCTAAGCACTTCAAGAACAAACAGTGTCTGTGAGGCAGGGGGTTGAGAATGAAGGAGGAATGACAGAGAAAAACAAGAATTGCCACAGCTCCCGATTTCATGACCATGTTAAATTAAAATGGGCGTGACTTTTAAAAGACCCTATGTTGCAGGCTGTTCCCACTGGTTATCCATGTGATTTTTACCAAGAAACTATGCATTTGTGCTGGTGGAGTTGTCTGTCCATTAATAGTCGACATTGGAGTTTTTCTGTAATGCTTAAGTCTGGTGCACTTTCAAGCAAATTTGAGAAAGCAGGAAGGTTAATAAAGGAATTGCCAGCAGTCAGCAGACAGTCACTAACTCACTACACGCACCAGCACTAGGTCTAGTGTGACTGTGTGCGCCGGTGACGTGGGCTGTGCTGCGCCTGGGACGTCACCACACACACAGCCATGGCCAATCGCTACTGCATGGCTTCACTGAAGTCACAAAGTGATTGGCCATAAATCTGTAATAACAGGTACACAGGTATTACTGCACAGTAATTACCACAGTATGTAGAATGGTAATATTTAAAGACTGTAGAAGTGGGTGCCTTAATTCCTCCATCTCTCTCTTCATTCTCTGCTCAACCTGCCCTTCTTTCTGTACTTGGCCTTTCCATCCTACCTTCTCTCTTCCTTCCTCCTTTCCTCTCCCCTCCCATCCCCTACCCCTCTACTCCTCTCCTCTTCTGCCGGTCACCCTCTCCAGCCCAGCCCGCCCCTCCTCTCCTTAGTTCCACTTCCTTCATGTACTCTCCTCCCCTTCTCTACACTTCCCACTACCCTCCTCTCCCCCCCTCCCCTCAATTCTCCTCTCTCTACTCTTCTCTCTCTTCTCTCCTTCTCCTCCATCCCTCCCATCCTGTCCCCTCCCCTCCTCAGCTCTCCTCTCCTTCTCTTCCCTTCCTTTCTTCCAGTTTCCATAAGGGGCCCTGGCACTCGTCTCGCAGGCCTCATAGTCAGTTTTCCAGGCCTCCTCCTAATGTTCCGTTTCGCGCTGACACGAGTTTTATCATAAGAGGTGCGAGCCGGCAATTAGTCTGCGCAAGTGTTGCAATGAAGGACAACATAAATAGAATAACTTCAAGTGTGAAGTTTATTGCAAGATAGAAAAGTTGAGGTGGTCACAGTGACGACGTGACAAAGCCAGCCATCAGTCAGACTCAGCAGACAGTCACTGAACTCACTACAGGCACCAGCACAAGGTCTAGCGTGACTGTGTGCGCCGGTGACGTGGTTGCACTGCGCCTGGGGGGGCACAGTTAGTATTCGCCCTGATCGCCCATTTAGACCCGGGGGCTGCCGCTGCCCTGGCGGCATGAAGCAGCACCCTTAGGTCCCTTGTAAAGGTGGAAGCCTGTGCTCTGCGCATGCTCGGGCTGGTTATAGCCCTGTGCCACTCAAACAAGCTGCCGCAGCCCAGCCGGTGTCGCCCCACCCCCAGGCTTCAGCAGCGTGATGCGTGAGGTGAGGAAGGAGTCGAGGACGGAAGGTCAAGGTAAGGAGCATTGGCAAATACAATTGCATTTTGCTTGCTTAGCGTGTGTGCGTCCATGTGGGTTAGTGGGGCTACGCCCCAACGCCCCAATGGACGCACCGCGCCTGCCATCAAATAAGAGAAAAGGAAAGTGCTCGGAACAGGCACCCTTGGAATGCCTGTGCACCGCGGCTCGTCTGCTTCATGAACACTTTTCTTATCTGCTTGCAGAGAAGAGAGACCATGCGCGTGCACATCGCCTGTCTGTGCACGCACATGGTTTGTCTCCCTTCGCTAGCAAAAGCCACAACCTAAAAAGTGCACAGCGTGGACATGCTGAAGGTGGTACGGTACACTTGACATGTCTAAATAGCATATATTAGCACTCGGACATCCGATTATCAAATTAGAAGAATAAATATCCTCTGTGCCCTTCTTGCAGAATTGTATCTGCTACCTGATGACTTCAACTGTATTTTACCTATTGTCACCCAAGCAAAGCAGGCATTTGTAATAGCATTTCTGGTGCATTCTGTGCGTAAAAGATTACTGCTGAATGCCGTGAGTAGCACAGATGTATCACTTTCAATGTGCACAGCGCAGAAGTTAAAGCTGTAACTTGCATTTCTTTCCTTTTCGGTAAAGCAGAAATAACAATTGTTTCAAAAGATGCAGTTCTATCCAACAGCAAACAAAGCAACAAGTAATTACAAAAACGCCAATTTAGATTGACAACTTTTTGGCTGCAGCAAAGCTTGCTTGAATAAATGTAAATTAAAAGCAGGCTTCCGTCGTCTACTGCTGTCTGCAATAACAAATTCTGAGGTTGAGATACGGGGGAGTATTATTAGCAATATTTTGAAATACAACTATGGTGAGAGTTCATTAACTTTTATCTGTTTTTGACACGGGGAGCTGATACTACGGTATCTGATATCCGTTTGGTCTTCACTTTTCTTCATTTGCACTGTTATCATCACAGTAATCCGTGCCCATCTTTGCTCCAAACATGGCTCCCAGGCTGTAGCTGCTTTTCACCTCAGTCTCCCAGGATATCACGGTGCCACAAGACGCCTTGATATGCTTCATGCACTGAGAGCTGGTGTTGCTTGGTTATGGATGTTTGGGGACAGTGTGAGTGACCCATTCTCCGCAAGCACTGTTAGTGTTTCCACCTTTGGGAGTGTGCAACCCAATGTGTATTATGTGATCCTTGGGTTGGTAGAAAATATAATTGATATACTCTTTTGAGGTTAATATCCCCTCAGATACCTTGGGAGTGAGTTCAGCGTACATTTACACAGTTTTCACGAGCATAACTGCCAAGCTTTTATATTGTTTATATGTCTTCCATAGTGTAGTACCTGACAGCTTGTTCACCCCTTGTGTCCCATCCAAGCCAGGCCTTTATTAGCATGCAGCTCAGGCTCCAGTGGCACGTGAAGTATCAGTAGGTGTTGTAGCACCCAGGATAATGTGCTGCATGGCTAAATGCATACAAGTTCCCAAAGGCGAGACCTATTGGCTATGCCAATGCTTGTCTAATAAGCTGTTGAAAAGCAAAATGTTTTAAAAACTGTTTTGAAAAGAGAAATAATAAAATATCCCAATAGTTCTAGGTTTAGCAGACCACCGAGTAGCAAAATCCCTTCTAAGCGAACGCGGATATGCCCATAAAGAAATTTTGTTGCAGAAAAAAATGGATGGAAATCAGTATATTGTGGTTGCTACAGGCGATGCAGTGCCTATCTCAGGCAATGTTCCCTCCAAATGAAAGGGGAATAAAAATCACAAGCTCCAAGAACAAAAGTGTATGTCAGAATATACTGTCCATCACTGTTCCTCTGCCACTAAACACACCATCCAAAATTCTTTAAGGCTGCTAGGGTTATTATTCCTGCATGACAGAGTACTTCTCATACTCTCAGCTTGTGAAGGTAATCACTGATCCTCAAAGCGGCAAGTGCTGCTAATTGTGCAGTGAGAAAGCTCACAGAGTCAGTGGCAGATTAAGCTACTAGAGCTCCTGTTCAGGGTGGTGCAACTGGAAAGGTTTAATCATTAGTATATCTCAGGGCTCACTTGCCCATCAGATTGCATATACATCCAAGTGACAGTGCCCACTTTACCATAGTATGACAAGTACATACTATCATAACATTTTAAAACTGTAAATCACCATTGTCATGACATAAAACAAAATGTGCAGATATAGAAATCATACCAGAAACCAGATTTCTCTGGTATGTGAAGCATTGCTGAACCAGAATTGATCCTTCTCAGCCATTGGACAATCCTTCCTGTCTCCCTCTTGCCCAGGTATTTTTTTTTTTAGATAGATAGGTACATTTATTTCAGTTAATAAAAAGCATGGAATATTACACAGATACAAACTTTAAAAGATCTTAATTCTACTGAAATTAAAATCAGATTTGAAAAGTTTCCTTTAGCGTCACTAAAGTTCCAATTGTGCTCCGGTTAAATAAAGTCACTGTGGAGCCATCCTTAGGTTACATTTGTTTGACTGTTTGCGGTCAATAATTGTTCGGCTTTAAGATACAATTTTATGAAAGCAGACATTATTTGTGGAGATTCCTTTCATACAAAAAAATCAAAATAGTAGTGCATGCTGACATGATCTAATGCTAAACATATTGCCCAGGTATGTCTAGCACCACTGTCAGGCCAAAATACACATCATCTCGGTATGTACAAATATAGAGCCATACCAGAAACCCTGGTATGTAAAGTCTCCTTTCAATGCACAAACATTTCCTAACATGCTGCCATACACTCTCTAAATCCCATCTCCTCTTCACCCTCTTCTATCTTCACCCTCCTCAAATGAGTATCTGAGGATACATAGACTTGGAGCTGCAAGTGATGTCCACCTGCGACTGACCCAAGTGCCAGCTCCTTAGTGTGTTACTACACAGTATAGACTGAAACCTGTGGAAAGTAGATTGAAACCTGCACATTAAGTGAACACGCTAACTCGACATAAGTCTGTCTCACTCATCTGTCCTATGCCTCCTAGGTTTGCCCCATAATTCGCTGATCCCAACCAGCAGATTGAAAACAAAGTTTTTGCACAATTTTGGTGACTACAAAGTATGGTCTTTTGGAATTTCAAAGCATTTAAGACCTCTGAGAGCTTAAAAGGTCCAGGACAGGCTCGTCAAATATTAGATTACCCTATGAAATATTTTGTCTTGCCTATAATTCAGACCGACACCGCTTTAACAAGTAATGCTGTGTCTGAAATTATCTAATGTCTTTCCTGGTCATTTTGCCAGTATGGCGGGGCAAATCCAGTCATATATTGAGCTGTTTATGATAAAAGTGCAAGCAGTGTATTATAGTTTGAACAGGTTATGATATACCCTTTATGAATTGACTGTAGTACCAGTTTACAATATTAAGGAGTCCCCTGTCAACTTTTTATAAGGATACTTGACTATTAGCTGGCCTGGCTCTAGGCTATCATATGAGAACCGGAGCAGCAGCGGTGATGTGTACACTAGCATGGCAGCTGGGTGACCCAGAATGGATGCTAGTGTACACATCAATCCATAGAAAATTAAATCAGTTGTGAAGTCCGGTACCATCCCATGCAGGCGTCTGAAATCCTTCTGGACATATCCCCGATCCATGGTAAAAAATTTGTGGTCTGACTGAGGCCTCCCATTTATCTGGGAGCAGTTTGTACTTTCTTTGGTGCATGCAGCGCACATCAGGGACTTTCATTGTTGCTAGTGATGGAGTGCTATGCCAATTATTAACTCCTCGAAGTAAATGGACATGCGTATCTGCTAATCTGCGTCACATAACACTCAGAATAGTTTAAAAGAACTTTAAAGAATATACACTCGTAAACTCTCTCCTGTAGTAAACATTCAATGAAAAATGTGTTGAAAAATGCTTTGTTTTGGCCTTTCTGTCTCCAAAATTTTCTTGGGGGTACAAGCCCCCAAACTCCCCCTAGTAGTTGGAGTTGTTCTCACTTTTACTTTGTTCTCTCTGATTCATTACTTGTGTCTATTTTTGGTGCTCTCTGAAAGACTGTCTATGGGTACATATGACTGGGTGGGTAACCTGGTACTCTTTAAGGTCATCATCTATTTACTGTGATTTGAAAGTTGATACAATTGAATATGTAATGAAAAATGTGCTGTAAAATACACCATTTTGGTCTGTCTTTTTCTAAAATTTTCGTGGGGGGAGAACCCCCCCAAATCCCCCTATTGTTGGTCGTGCTCGCTCGCTGTGCTCGCTCGCTCGCTAAGCGCGCCGGGCGGGCGCTGGTCTGCCAAAATTTTCCAGGGCTGCTTTCAGTTCCCAGTCCGGCCCTGGGTGGGGCCTAAGCCCATTCTATGGATACTTTAAAGAATTGGTAACAGTAGGTCTAGCAAGCAGCTGTGCTACCAAGTCTGACCTAAAATGGCAAGTATATCAGGATACCGTCTCATACCTAAATGTTCAAGCTCTACAAGCAAAATGCCACTGTATCTCTCTTGCATCTTTTCGCTGATGCACAAGTGTGGCTACAAATCTGCTGCAACCCTTTTGGAGCATCTGCCAAACCACATGCATGACGCCAAAACTCTTCTGACATAGGCCACTCCGTAAATCCATACTCTATGACTCAAGCGCAACCGATGGAGTAGACATTTACTCATTCTCCCAAGAATGTTTTGTTGCCTTGTCAGGGATGTGAGCCGATATGGCATGCTACAATGCATATAAATTCACTATTATAAATGTATATATATTTTGCAATTTTATATAGCGCGGACATGACCGAATGGCATCAGAGTGCTTTACCAGAGTATCATAATACAAGGATAAAGCAAGTTACAGTTACAATAATCATGTTCAGACATCTTGCATCGGTAGAGGCGATCAGGACAAAAGAAGCCGCCGGACAGTAAATGCCACTTAAGTGGCCTCATCACCTATATCTCTTTCAGGCAGAATTCACAACGTAAATGTAAATGTTTTTGTACTTGTATAGCACACAGCTACCCGCAGTGGGTTTCCCGGCGCTTGTACGAATACCGCAAGGGAACCCTTCCTGGCTTTCCCTGTGAAGTGTCCACTCCTGGGCACCCCCATGGTGCAGACCAGGCATCCCTTGCGTTGTGGGGGCCGTTGTGGAGACTAAGCAAGCTATTGCCCAGAGTTGCAGCGTGGGACCCATGATCAGAATAGGCACTGAGGCAAGAATATCCGGTCAGGGGAATTAATGAGCCCGAGACCCGCCGGGGCAGGAATCAAACCCTGGTCACTGGCCAGAGCTCTGCATCGAGGTCTGCCTGCCCTAACCATTGAGTCACACTTCGCCACAACGTCCTTGCACAGACTGCAAATATGTTGTGCAAATAAGATTTATGCAAAGGGGTGCTTGAAACAAATGTAGAAACCATATTTGTACAAGGGAATCTACAAATGCACCGTTTTATTGAGTCAGTTTATAAAAACAAATTTCCCTTAGTAGTCGTCTATAGCAGTGCATCCCGGATTCACAAATATACACTCCCCTTGCACACCCTCAAATGCCAAGTGCACTTACCAGACTTTTTTTGATGTGCATTGTCCATCGCCTCTTTTGAATAGCGTCCTGTTTTCTCCATCCTTCCTCTGCCCTTTCAACACATGGACTCTGGCATGTCAATGAACATACACGAGGCAGCACACATACAGCTCTTATCTGTATGTTACAGCTCGTGGGGCACATCACTAACCAGCACAGCTGACCTCCTGGAAATGTGCAGGCCACTTTATTAATTGCATACTTGTGTTTTTGTGGGAATTGTGCAGTTGTGGAGTGGTTATGCACCACTGCATATTTGCTCCAAAGTTTGGGAAATGGGTTTGTGCATTTTTAGAAGTTTTTGGCAATGGCTTCTATGTGATATCAAAGTCCTGGAACTCAGAACTAAGGACTGCAGGGATAAGACCGAATAACTAATTAGAAAGCAATCACGTTTTCAAAGCTTTACAGAAGGGCATCAAATGATGGGTGGCTTGCGGTGGAATAGTTTAGAAATTTAGGTATTGGCTGCCATAACTGAGAATGCTCTGCCTCCCATGTGAGAACAACTTATATTTGCTCAGCCAAGAGAAGCATATCAGAAGATTTTAAATTTTGGACAGGCTGAACGGTGGAATTTCCACAGATATGTGGGGCCAAGGCGACGGTCGTCCCTCAAAATAATGCACATTGCCTTAAAGATAATTTTATAAGGGACTGGAAGCCAACAGAGTGCCATCAGAGATGAAGCTGCTGGGACGATTAAAAGCCTAACGAGCAGCCTAATTTGGAATTCTCTGTTGTTGATGCAGAATGAATGCAGACAATGCCAATCATAGAGATTTACAGTGGTCCAAATGGCTGTTAATCGTGCCTTAAACCACTAATGGTCTAGGATGAACAGGAGGATAAGATAAAGATTTTCTGAGAAACTTCAACAAGAAAAACACGTGAAAGAAAGTTTGTTTCCGTGATCAGCCGAGCATATATCTTTGTCAAACTGAAAGCCCAGAATGCAGATAGAAGAAACAGGAGTAAGATGTAGGAGGGTAGGATCTGCTTACTATGGTTACCCCCGCTTTTTGCTGGTGTTGCACTGATTTGTCGAATTAAGTCTGGTTGCGCCCTGCTAACCAGGACTCCAGCCTAGCTGCTTCCTCTCTAAATTGATTGCATGTACTTTAGGTACACGCCAGATTGGTTACTAGGTTACCCTTGTGAGTCCCTAGTATATGGTACTTTGAGTATTAAGGGTATAAGTACCCAGAGGCCTACCAGGGGCTGAAGCATGTATTATGCCACGCCAGGGAAGCATTCCAAAATGACACCACAGGTCTGCTACTGCAGCCTGGGTAAGGTGGTGCTTGCACCCCTTACTAAGATATAGGCTACCTATATCTACCCTTAATAACAGACACATATAAACCTATAAGTCACTCCTATGGCAGGCCTTGACAATCATAAAGGCAGAGTGCTTGGTTTTGTGTGAGAGGGTGCCCAAGCATGAACTGAGCCCCTCTGCAGCTTTTGGAATCACTTCTCTATAGATGTTCTGTTATTCAGCCATACCATATACTCTTAAGTGCATTATAACCTCGGGGTAAATGCCAACATTGGAATGGCTGCATCAAAACATGTCATGTTTGGTGTCAAACACTTTGGAATCTGACCCCCCGCCAGTCCTGGCAAAAGGGGTAGAATTCCCCCCTTCTAGAGGGAGAAGACATGTACACACTTACCTGACCGGTAATAGTTTAAAAGAGCCCCAGCATCACAAAATGGATGCTGCCGCCACAGACACAAGTCTGACCTCCTACTGCTGGACGAAACTCCGGCAGGGGAGGCCTGCACAATAGGTTTCCTGTCAAGGGAGGTGTAACCACCTCCCCAGACAGGCTTTAGTGTATTGGAGCTGGGCGGGTGCATTCAGTGCTGGGGGCACACTTGGTGTCCCTGTGCATACCCCAGTTCAAACCGGTTGCAGGGGCGCTCAGCCCCTGCTCTGGTGCGAAACTGGACAAAGGGGAAGGGGTGTAAACACCCCCTCCCAGGTCCTCCCATAGGTGGGACCTTAGAGTCAGTACAACCCCTAAACTTAGTATAAGTATAGAAACCAAGGGGCATATTATCAAGGACCTTATCACTGCTTTAGAAGGACTTTTTCCCGCTAAAGCGGCGATAATTTCATCGCCCTATTAGCAAGCTGTTGCTAAAAGCAGTTAGCGAGTGGTCTGGGGCCCGCTTTGCATCTAAGCGATATTTATCGCTAATGACATCAAAGTGGGCATACCCAACATGTTAGCGACTGTCGCTAACATCGCTATCGCTTATTATCAACGCAGGCATAGCGATTAAAAAAATGTGCGCTAAGCGCGAATATCGCCAAAAACTAACGCCTGCTCAGACCACTTCTTAACCTGTATATCTAATGGGAGTTGGATATTCTGGTTAACCTCTTGCATGCTCATGACGAGCTGAGCTCGTCATGAGCCACGGCGCTCCAGTACTCATGACGAGCTGAGCTCGTCATGGCCCGTGGAACGCTCAGGTGCGGGGAGAATTCCCCCGCTGTGCTGAACGTTCCACGGAGCCAATGCACCTGTGACGAGCTGAGCTCGTCATGAGCACAGGAGCGCCGTAGCTCATGACGAGCTCAGCTCGTCATGAGCATGCGAGCGCTGTGTGCGCCCCCCCAGCACAGCTGGGGAATAACCCCCGCAGCGAAGGGGCTAAGACCCTATTGGCGTTAATGCCTGAATATCGCTGGATTTCCAGCGATATTCACGCATTGAGCCGCTATCGCAGGATATTTCATCGCATTTGAGATAAACGTTGCTAATAGCATGTTATCTCTGTGATAAAATCTGGCGATGCGCGGCGATAAAAAAAATATCGCTAAGCTCATTTAGCGACAAATATCGCTAGTTGTTGATAATATGCCCCCAGTCCTTAGGACTTTAGATTACCCTGGACAAAACTCTGCAACATATATCCTGGAACTTCGACATTCTATTTCGACTAGAAGACGGAAGGATCTCTCTTGGGGTCAAGGAGTGGCTCTCCTGTTCAAACAATTCAGAAAAGGGGGTGGTGATGAACAGAGTGTCTGAATTAAGCAGACCACTCTTACCCAGTCCAAAGATCAGGGCTTGATCCATCACCGTTATTTAGCTCACTGCACCATCCCAGCTCAGAACCTGGCTATATGCAAATCAGTCTGTCCCTGGCCCAGTGCATCATGGGAACAGGGCAGACTAAACTACCAAGCCAATTCTTCACCAGAAAGGAGACAAGCTTCCGGGGACCGGTTTCTGGCATTTCAGCCGTCGTCGGCCCGGCTTGCTTGAATCCTGATGATGCAGTGAGCAAGGGACTCATGTCTGAGTATACCCTGCCACACCTATAGTGGCCAAAAACGATTCAGAAAAGGGGGTGGTGATGAACAGAGTGTCTGAATTAAGCAGACCACTCTTACCCAGTCCAAAGATCAGGCCTTGATCCATCACCGTTATTTAGCTCACTGCACCATCCCAGCTCAGAACCTGGCTATATGCAATTCAGTCTGTCCCTGGCCCAGTGCATCATGGGAACAGGGCAGACTAAACTACCAAGCCAATTCTTCACCAGAAAGGAGACAAGCTTCCGGGGACCGGTATCTGGCATTTCAGCCGTCGTCGGCCCGGAGCTAAGAAACGGTGTTGGACCTAGCCCTGATCTCTTGACTGGGTGAGAGTATTCTGCTTAATTCAGAAACTCTGTCCATCCCCACCCCTTATTGTTAATATCCCCTGTTCAGGCACCAAAGAAGCATCTTGCCGGTCTGCATTTCCAAGCCTTCTGCCGGATCCCGAAGGATTTGCGACACAGGACATGGACTTCCAGACATATACGAGGCCGACACGAGATCACAGCAAAGATGAGACCTGTAGCCATCAAGAGAGACGAGGGACCGGAACTACTGGACACCTTGCACATTTGCTAGTGCATCTACTTTCCGAGCTTTCCCGAAGGTGTGCATTGGGCTACTCGTAGTCCAAGCCCTGAGCACTATCTACACCAAACATTGTGTGCCTACACTCCACAAGTGGTACAAAAGGGTGTGGTGATGGACGGAGCATCTGAATCAATCAAACACTCACACCCAGTCAAAAGATCTGGGTTTAATCCATCACCGTTCTTTAGCCCACTCTGCCACCCCAGTTCAGACATGGCGATATGCAAATCAGTCTGACCCTGTGCCTCATGGGAACAGTCCAGCCCGAACTGCCAAGCCATGTCTTCCCTGGACCAGAAACAAGCTTCCGAGGACCGGTTTCTGGCATTCCAGCCGTCTTCAGCCCGGCTTGCTTGAATCCAGTGGCAAAGTGAGCAAGGGACTCACGTCTGAGCATACCCTGCCACACTTATGGCGGCCAAAAGCGGTACAAAAGGGGGTGGTGATGGACGGAGCATCTGAATCAATCAAACACTCACACCCAGTCAAAAGATCTGGGTTTAATCCATCACCGTTCATTAGCCCACTCTGCCACCCCAGTTCAGACATGGCTATATGGAAATCAGTCTGACCCTGTGCCTCATGGGAACAGTACAGCCCGAACTGCCAAGCCATGTCTTCCCTGGACCGGAAACAAGCTTCCGAGGACCGGTTTCTGGCATTCCAGCCGTCTTCAGCCCGGCTTGCTTGAATCCAGTGGCAAAGTAAGCAAGGGACTCACGTCTGAGCATACCCTGCCACACCTATGGCGGCCAAAAGCGGTACAAAAGGGGGTGGTGATGGACGGAGCATCCGAATCAATCAAACACTCACACCCAGTCAAAAGATCTGGGTTTAATCCATCACCCCCTTTTGTACACTCCACAAGTGTTCTGTGGTCCCGCTTCTAGCATATCTGCTTGAGGCCCCTTCGTGATCCCTGGTCCTGTGGAACAGGAGCCCATATGACAACCGATGCCCAGGCTGCTGGCGCAAGACGCCTCTTAGTTCCCATTCTGAATAATTACCAAAATAAAGAGACGGGCGCTGGAAGCAGGAATCAAGAACAGAGTTTAATTCTCATGAGGAGAGCCTGTCATGTCAGACACGAAACAAGGTGCCATCGGGAGGTGCTCTAACAAGTGAGCTGAGTCTCTGTCTTTTATACTTTACAGAACACTTGGCATTACAGTCACAGCATTGTAAAACAAAGAAAAGACATCCTCATAATCCTCGTGTAAATCCTACCCCACATGTGTTCACAATAAGGACCCTTGACCTGCTGATAAGAGGGGAGGGCAATCACGCAGCTGTGTGTTCCGTCAACTGTTTAGAATGTGTGCGCCTGATCATAGCCCAGGGGGTGGGGTGGCCAGGATCAATAGTGGGTTCTTTGAAAAGGAGTGACTTCATACAATAAGGGTCAGTAAATGGTATCTCCTGGCTTAGGCGATGGCCTCGGACATGTGTGGTCAGTCGGACTCGGGGGAAGGGGTCATCAAAGAGGTGGTATTCATGCAGTGTGGACAATCGAGCGTGGAGGGAAGGCTTGTCAACAGAGGGGCATTCATGGAAGGAAAGGAGGTGCTGGTCAGGCGCGGCCGTGACTCCCAAGGACAGGGTTTTGCAGAAGGAGAAGGTTTATGACTTGTCCATGTGAGGGAGAAGGAGGGGGTCAGGGTGCGCGCAGGGTCAGAGTCGTACAGAGAGAGAGAGAGGTCTTATGACCCGTACATGAGAGAACAGGGGCAGTCAGATACAGCTGGGGGGGCTATGTCAGCTGAGGCGAAGGATGCTTCTTCAAGAGGGAAATGGGGGGGGGGGTGCCTGGGTCAAGCAGGATGGTTGCCTTTCATAGCAGGGTCGCGCAGAGTGCTGGGTTTCATGGTCTATGCATGTGAGAGGGGGAGGGGGGTGCTCAAATGCGCGCAGGAGGGAGGCCAGTGATTCTAATGAGTGGGCAAGAGGCCAAGGTGCCTAAAATGGCTGTCATGTACACATGGGTACAGGCCTTTGCGGGCGGAGGGATGCAGTCAATGCTTTACAATATTCATGGTGCGTGCAGGGAGGGGAGTGGGAAAAGGGAAATGAACGTTGCTTATGTACATCAATACTTCTTATTTTCTACAGTCGCCCCTTTTTACATAGCAAAGTTCATTTTTGCAGTCGATGAAGGTACATATAAACAGGTGCGATCGAAGAATTTGCATTTGTCAATACTAACATATGGCATATAATCATGGACAGTTGATGTGTTTGGCAGAACGCAGCACATAGGGGATGGCATTTGTCGAGTTCCTATCATTTCAAATCACTACATAGCATAAATGTTTCTGACTTAAAAATGTGACCAATGAACATTTTGACCAAGTAGTTAAGGGAGGAATTCAGTTCAATAAGCAAGATCTCTTCGTCACAGTGTCTTTTTATCAGTGAGACATCACTGGTAGGCTCTAGTCCGTGTCCTTTCGTTGGCGCTGTTGAGCACCGGCGGTGGAGCTATAGGTCCAGCTCGGTTCTATCCTTGCGCGTTGCAGGGTGCGGTCAGTCCTCTGCTGTTAGACCACAGTCCTGTTCCCTAAACAATCCGTTTGGCGGCGCCTTATGCTCGGCACCTATAGTTCTGTGGCAACACCCTATTCCCATATAATTGCAGTTCTTTCCTTTGGCAAAAAGTCACGTGGGAAAGAGGGTGAATGTAGTTCAAATAGTCGATAGGAGAGAGAGTGAGCGGAGTTGGGTCAGAGTTCCTGGGACACACAAAAGGGACCAAGGGAGCAAAGGATAACAAGCAGGCAGGCCCATCAATCGGGCCCAAAGAAGGCGGACGGAGACTCCAGGCACACGTGGGTTAGCAGTCGGGGGGCTTCAAGGCGGCCCGTCATTTTTCATTTTCCACGTTGAAATTGCGGTCTCGTCCCGTGTCTTGTTGCTCTGCGGCTCCACCTCTGGTCGATGTCATACGTGTCCCAAGATCTGCAGTCAGGCTGAACGTCACATCTGACCCATCTCCTCCGGTGATCGTGAATCTTTGAATAGGTACAAGACAACGTTTTAGAGAAATGGCAGAAGAAGACATCTACGCATATGAATTCCTCCCTCAATTCTACGCATTTGAGATTTTATGCTCATCGGTCACAGTCAGAGGTCTATTACCAAGCAGTGCATGTGTCAGCATTCCTACTGAGTTTATGGCAGGTTTATTCATTGTCCTGTTTATAACTCACGTGAGGATAAATGACATTTCCATCAACTGTGCGTTACATCATATTCAACATTACAGAGCATTTCCCTTCAGGACTGGCTAACATTTTCAGACAGGGCGGGGGGGGTGACAGTATCGACAGTCGGGTAAAACAAGATTTCCTCAAGGGTCAACAGCTACTCATGGTCATTATGTTTATATCCGGGACAGCAGCTGGGGTCTATCAAATGGGGAGGGTATACTTCAGGCGCTCGCGCTTGGGTGCGAAGGGGTGGGGCAATCTGGGCATTGGGGGTCAATCTAGACGTTGGCGTTCGTCTCTGAAGAACAGACATAAGGTGCCATTGACATACAGTTCCCCTATGAATAGCCAGATTTGGGGGACCTTAGCCGTCTCACCTGTCCTTTCCTTTTCAGCCAATTCAAGTTCATCTATTTTTTTTGTGGAAAGGAGAGGTAGTAATATGGCAAGTTCAATCATTTTTATTTCGGTCAATTTCGCTGAACGCCTCCGCGTTCAATAAGTATCAAATCAGACTGGTGCCGGTGGGGCACAATTTTACCAAAAAGAGGGAGAGAAAATAGGGAGACTCTCATAGAGAGTGAGAGTCATCCGCAATCTAAACGAGCCATTCGGTACACGTATGACATGTAAAGAGAGAGAGATAAAAGGGGTGGAGAGAGAGAGAGAGAGAGAGAGAGAGAGAGAGACGTGTACGAAAATAGGTCATTTAGTGCGCTCACAACACAGAACAGCAAAGGTCGGGTAACATGCAGATATAGACAGAGGGGAGACAAATATTCGTACGTTACACACACACAAACTCAGACAGGGAAGACGGCACATGTATTACACATATACAAGACATTCACAACAAGACAGGAAACAATTGTTAGTCTACAAGATCTGTTTTTATATATATCCTACGTATCTTTACTATCCTATTTATCTACGTGCTTAGCTCTTTCTGCCCTTCCCCCCTTTTCCTTCTCGTTTGTCACGCCTGCGAGCGTTCCCAATTACCAATACTCACACCTCGGTTGGTTGATCAGAAATTAACCTGGTCGCGCTAGTTACCCATGGTTGGATCTTAAACCATTTTTCTGTTCCCTCCTTTGGTGGGAAGTTCTCCAGGCTGAGGCAACGGCAAGCATTGATAGGGAAAACAGTCGGACAGCTTGGCTATATCTGTAAGAGTGTGAAAAAGGGGGCAGTGCATTTTGAACGTCGGCAACATTTCTAACTTCCTAGGCGGGTGGTGCCGTGGCAACCCTTACCCGTACAATTTTTCTTTGTCCTTTCCCTACCTAGTCAAAACGTCCAGTTACATTATTTAACGCGTCGTTTCTAGTCAAATTTTTTTTTTTTCATTCAGTACTTGTCCAGTCTCTATGTCAGTCCATCCTCCCGTTGCTATGTTCTAAGGAGGAACAGTCATGTTTAAGTCTACGTCTTTTAAAAACTTTTATTTGTCATAAGGACCATGCTCATATTCCCTTCTTCCCCTTCTCATTGGCGGTTCGGTCATCGTCCATCCATACATCAGCCAGGGTTCCGACGTGACCTGCAGAAGGGAGGAGAAAGAAGGGGTGGGGGGGCAATATTCAAACCTCATCAGCATGCAGTAATCCGGAAATGTTTTTACCTACCACATACTCGACCTATCTCCACGTGGTGCATTTCCCTACCATCACGGCGTTTAAGCCCAGATGGACCAGAAATGTCAGACAGATAATCATTGACGATCTGCGTATCTACATGAGTTACTTGGTCGTAACCCCTTTTGATCGGGTACAAGGGTGGCGGTCAGGTGGCATTTCTGTGGTGTCGTTTTTAGGTCTCCTAAAGCACTTTTCCGGCTGCCTGTGACACATAGTGTGGCTGCTAAATATCGGGTCCTTTTTAACCTTTAACCTTCATCATACTTTCTCGTTGCTCACAGTAGTAATACATTCAAAACTCATTAATGCAACCGCTACAACTATGCTTTCGTTTTCAAAATACTTTTAATAAAAAGTGTTGACGTATAAATACAGGCCTACAACCCAGTGGACTAGCCACAGAGCAGATTGGAACTGTACATAGGAAGAACAAAGCTGGTGGCAGTTCATTGCATAAAGTGCGGCAGTGCAATAAAATCGTATTAAACTCCCCTACAGAGCAAGCATGATGCATGTCAGTAGTTCATCTTTAATAAATTCATAAATACATTATCCAATGTTCATTCATTACCTTAAATTACACCAATTCATTTTCCAACTCATAATCAGTCCCCACCCTAAGTCAATTCATTGTCCAAGCACATACTCAATATCCTTCATATCTACTTTCATTATCCAAAACGTTATATATATCTCGGGGTAAAAAGCTTGCGCAATCAGGGTGCAACAAAGTTCATTAAAAACGTCTTATTTTGTGTCGGCGCCATTTTGGGTGGGGTCAGGCAAGTTCCAGCACAATCAGAGTGTCTCTAGTCTCACATGGTTGGCCCAGAACTTTCCGTTGGCAGTTCAAAAAGTCTTGTGCTATGTGGTTAACAGTCTAACAATATGGACCATGAGTCAAAGAGTGGGAAGGGCGGCAACAATTTTCCTACCGGGTCATTCTGGTGTTCCTCCGGAACTTGAACAAGTCTGTGCCGTGGCTGCATTTTAGCCATTTCCAATCCGAGGCTGGTGCCGGCAGGAGTTGCTCCGATGTCGTGGTTCCCAGCGAAGGGGGCGGGGGCACCCATGCAGGGGGTCGGGGGCCCCCCCCGGCTCTTATAGAATCTTCAAGGTCGAGGAGAGACGATATGGAGCGAGTGCCCGTCCTGGGCAGAAGACCGCTTTTTGATGTTGACCCTCTTTAAGCAAAGAGTGTTGGGGTGTCGCTGGAAGCCTCCACCTGGAGGGAGGTGGGGGAGGTTCGTTCGCGCCACCTCCCCCTTCCAGCGACCCCGCGCCGTTCTTCGGCTCCGTCGCTTCGATATTGGCCGTGCCAGCCATTGAAGATGGGGGGGGGGTGGTCGGCGGCTGAGGCAAGACAGCCCCCCCCCCTCCCTTTTTAACATGTGGCGGGACTACCTCCAACTCTCCAGGGACCCGAAACGTGGCGGGACTACCTGTAACTATGCAGGCGATGGCGAATTTGGCATGTGGCGGGACTACTTGATTTGCCGCCGTTCTCGCCCCTGGCTTCGGCCTTCTTCGTGGGTCGGACCAGGCGAGAGACAGAAGGGGGGGGGGGGGTGGTCGGTGGCTGAGGCAAGACAGCCCCCCCCGTGGCCTGCAGGGCAGCAGGAGAGGAGAGAAGGAGAGGTCTCTGCCATTCTTTGGACCGCCTGCCCAACATCATCTCCTCCTGACCGTGGCCAGGCGAGCCCCTCGTGCCACGAGGCCTCGCCTTCCGGATGGGCGTAACCGCGAACCTGTTGCACTTCGGGAGCTTCCGGAATGGGGGTAGGTACCTATTGAATTGTTTCTATTTCATGTGACCGTTATTTGGGCGTGGTGGGCAATGAGGCAGACATGTTTAGGGCAGAAATAGGCAACGGAACCTAGCTACCTCGTGGCTGCCTTGGTGTCAGGCTTGTCTTCCCTCGCCATTTTTATGTTTCTTATTGCTAGTTATTTCTAACGTTTTTTATTTTATTTTTAACGAAGTTGATAACTCCTCAGTGGCCTACTGATTTCGCCCAACTCCTTTTCTTGTATTTTTATGCCATAACCTATTATGAGCCATAGCGACTAGTCCACACTTAATGAACAGGTCCTTATTAGGTGTGCCCTCCAGTGGAGCTGGATAGTTCAACTCTAATAAGCGGTCCGGGCTAAAACAGGCTACCAACCAGTGGGGAGAAGATAGGCATGACGGATTACAACGGGGACAAAAGTCTGCATTACCTATCTTATCACAGCGGGCAAAGACTAGGCAGAATATTTCTATTCTCCGTTGTTTGGCGGCGGTGAATACCTCAAACGAACCAATACCGAATAATCGGCCAATCAAACAATTCAGTGGGGAGAATAAGTGGGCACGAAAAGTTATCGCTACCCACTCTTTCTCTACCTGCAAAGCGAGACCTTGTTCTTCCCTGTTTGCAGACAAAGAATCTCCAGACAATAATCCACGAACGACAGTTCGGGAAACAGTGGGGGAGGAAGATAGGCACGACGGATTACAATGGGGACAAAAGTCTGCGTTACCTATCCTTCACTGCTTGCAAAGAGAGAGCCTGTTGTTTTCTCCGTTTGCAGACGGTGAATCTCCAGAGGGTTTCAACAAAGCGTAATACTAGTATTATCCAACAAACAATCATTTCACAATTTGTCGCATTTACGCGACCTTACCCGGACCGGACCGTGTGGGCAGTTCTTCGCCTTCCTCCTTCCAGCGCCCGATCGTTCTCTTACTCCATGATTTTACCGCAGCAGTCCTGTGGGATTCCAGTCAGGACAGTAGGTCACTCAAGAGAGGTCCGTTCAGAATAGGTGAAGTTCATTCAATCGGCAGCCGGACGAGGGCCCTCTCAAGGCAGGTATACTCCGATCATTTTAGAT
The DNA here is from genome assembly GCF_964263255.1 of Lissotriton vulgaris. Classification (NCBI taxonomy): domain Eukaryota; kingdom Metazoa; phylum Chordata; class Amphibia; order Caudata; family Salamandridae; genus Lissotriton; species Lissotriton vulgaris. Next base: position 251,081,278 of record NC_141699.1, on the reverse strand, counting down.
GTTCACCTCATCGTCTGGATCTCTCTTACTGGACCGTATGTCACTGATGGACCCCGCGTTGGGACGCCAATTGTGGACAGGAGCCCATATGACAACCGATGCCCAGGCTGCTGGCGCAAGACGCCTCTTAGTTCCCATTCTGAATAATTACCAAAATAAAGAGACGGGCGCTGGAAGCAGGAATCAAGAACAGAGTTTAATTCTCATGAGGAGAGCCTGTCATGTCAGACACGAAACAAGGTGCCATCGGGAGGTGCTCTAACAAGTGAGCTGAGTCTCTGTCTTTTATACTTTACAGAACACTTGGCATTACAGTCACAGCATTGTAAAACAAAGAAAAGACATCCTCATAATCCTCGTGTAAATCCTACCCCACATGTGTTCACAATAAGGACCCTTGACCTGCTGATAAGAGGGGAGGGCAATCACGCAGCTGTGTGTTCCGTCAACTGTTTAGAATGTGTGCGCCTGATCATAGCCCAGGGGGTGGGGTGGCCAGGATCAATAGTGGGTTCTTTGAAAAGGAGTGACTTCATACAATAAGGGTCAGTAAATGGTATCTCCTGGCTTAGGCGATGGCCTCGGACATGTGTGGTCAGTCGGACTCGGGGGAAGGGGTCATCAAAGAGGTGGTATTCATGCAGTGTGGACAATCGAGCGTGGAGGGAAGGCTTGTCAACAGAGGGGCATTCATGGAAGGAAAGGAGGTGCTGGTCAGGCGCGGCCGTGACTCCCAAGGACAGGGTTTTGCAGAAGGAGAAGGTTTATGACTTGTCCATGTGAGGGAGAAGGAGGGGGTCAGGGTGCGCGCAGGGTCAGAGTCGCACAGAGAGAGAGAGAGGTCTTATGACCCGTACATGAGAGAACAGGGGCAGTCAGATACAGCTGGGGGGGCTATGTCAGCTGAGGCGAAGGATGCTTCTTCAAGAGGGAAATGGGGGGGGGGGTGCCTGGGTCAAGCAGGATGGTTGCCTTTCATAGCAGGGTCGCGCAGAGTGCTGGGTTTCATGGTCTATGCATGTGAGAGGGGGAGGAGGGTGCTCAAATGCGCGCAGGAGGGAGGCCAGTGATTCTAATGAGTGGGCAAGAGGCCAAGGTGCCTAAAATGGCTGTCATGTACACATGGGTACAGGCCTTTGCGGGCGGAGGGATGCAGTCAATGCTTTACAATATTCATGGTGCGTGCAGGGAGGGGAGTGGGAAAAGGGAAATGAACGTTGCTTATGTACATCAATACTTCTTATTTTCTACAGTCCGTGGACTGTTGGGTCCCCACGGAGGTAACTCTTTCGTTTCTTTGGCTTCCTTGGTTGCTCCAAACGTGCCTGACTCCCCTCAAAAGGGTGAGTCTCCCAGACCTTGCTGGTCTGCTCCGAAGTCAATCTTTACATTCTGCATGTGTTTATTTATTTATAAAGTTTTATATAGTGCAAACTGCTGTTGCCAAGGCTTTTTGAGTCCAATCCGGATACCGACGCCGCAGCACTCGACATCCGACGTGGGACAGCTCGAATCCAGCTCTTGGTTGTCACCGACACCTCCTGGTCTTCGTGGCTGAAGATTCAAGTTTCACCTTCTGCTCCTGAAATCACCCGACATCAGTGGGCATCTTCTTACTGCCTCCCTGGTCACTGGCAAGTGACCCAGACTCTGTCCCCTCCGCTTCCAGGTTATTCAGATCTCCAATCCACCCTTGGATTCATCTGGACACTTTTCACCTGGTCGCCTGCAGCCCTTCTTTGCAGCCCGCCATAGGAAACGACAACAAAACCCAACACGAAAAGACACCTATGCACCCGGCTTCCCTGGGTGAGGTAACACGAGTACTTCGGTGCTCCCGTGGGTCTTGACTCTCGAACTGTCGAGTTCTCAATGGGTTTGCTCCTAGTCCACTCCTAAGTGTCCCTAACCTTTAAAAATCTAATCGCAACTTTCTCCATAGAAGTCAATGGTGATTCGCGGCTGTGTTTAGATACTGCAAGCCTCCCCCGTGGGTCTCCTGTGTCCCTACCTTGGGTGGTTCCTGGTTGCCCCAGTGGTTCTTCAGGCCCTAGGCCTTGTCTCTATGCCTATTGTGGTTCTTATACCACTTACTTAGTATATGGTTTGTGAGGCCCCTAGAGCTAAACGTATACTGTGCTAATTTACTGTGTGCTAAATAAGTTTACTGTATGTACTTTTGCCTCTAGCCTCATAAAGAGACTAGAAGGATGTGTTTAGATTAAATACATATATTTTATATATATACCTGGTGTGGTTCTCCTTCCATTTGGTCATTACATGAGATTATAGACTGGTAAAACAAGCTGCTTTACATTCCTTCAAGACTTAGCCTGAAGGCTGCTCTCCACAGCTACCCCTAGAATAGCTTTCTATATAGGTTGTCTTTAAACTTACCATCAATAAGGGTCGTTTGGACTGGTGCAAGGTGCCCACTAGAATAGTGGACAGCATATACCAGGCCAACTTCTCACTTAGGAGATATCCCTAATTAATAGGGTGAAATCCCTGTGGGAAGAGCTTTAGGAGAATTACACCCAGAGATGACAAGAACGTCAGTCTAGTCCGTATTTATTTAAGACAGTTAAAGTTCATTCACTCTCCCACTACCATCATGCAGCCAGTGCTTGATTTTTCTCACAAACCTGCCAGAACCCATTCTTAATATCTGGGTGGTCAAATACCAAGGCTTTCTAGTTTTATTTTGAACTCATGCCTCTTTAACCCATCAATATGCTCAACCTACCTCTCTTGTAGGTATCTTTTCATACCTGCTTATTCCCTTTCCAGCTTTCTCTCCCTCCTGACATCCCTCTATTACTGCCTTTCTTTCTTGTTCTTGATCAAAATCTGATGTTTACAAATCAGTCTTAGTCCCCAAAAACGAGTGCAAGTAGGCCCCACCTGAAGGCACTGGGTCAAATTAAGCACGGCATGCAGCTGGTAAAGCTGGAAATAGAATCAAAAGACGGCTAATCCTAAAGGTTAAAGTGAGTGGAACTTAGCCATGAGCCCTGAAAAACATCATGAGACACGGTTTCCCCTCAGATTGAAAAGGACGAAGCTGCACAGCTTGATCCTTGTCTGACAAATAAGACACAATCTTAAAGACAGTGCAGAGCCTCCTATTCCAACCTCCTGTAGACGTTACAGTAGACTGTCGTTGAGACCTCACGCAAATCTAACAGAACAAGGACAGAGGAACTGTCCTCGTATGCCAAACGTTGTAGATCATCAAGTACAGAAACCAAGGTAGTGTCAGTGTTACGGGATGAGCGAAACCCTATCTGGACATAATCCTGACTGGACCTTTTCAAAGATCTAGTTGTGTTGTATAAAAATTGTATTGGGTGAGGAAGCAATGAAATTGGCTGATAGGTACTAAGAAGTCTGCTTTAACTTATTTTAGCAGGGGTAAACAAGTGCCTGATTCAGGCTTTCGGAACTATCTCTGCTGTTGTTGATTTTTTGCAAGACCTGGAGCAGCAGTAGAGATTCACAGAAAAATACCTGAGGGGAGGCAAAGATATAGGAATAGCCTGATCACCCGTCATTAGATCGAGAAGGTCCAGTCTCGAGAGCAAGTTGAAATTAAGAAGGGTCTGAAACTCCAATGAAGCTGTTGATGAAAGGATAGCTGATGAAACCTTGGTCACATATATTCTTGATTTTCTCGTCAAAATAGTCAGATACATTGTCATATAGTGCCTGAGAGAGATCCAGAGATGCTTCCATGCACTATGGATGCAACAACTCACTGACAACCTTGAGGACCATTCTTGTGGCATTGCGTGTTTTGAGAATTTTGGTGTGATAAAAGTGGACTTAGTCACCAAAACCAATCTTTATATTCACTAAGGTTGACCTTAACTAAGATATAAAGATCATAGCCCCAAAGGTAATGTTGTTTGAGCCTTTTGCACTCCAGCTTTGCTAGTTTCAAGTCTGAGTTGAACCAGGGGGGTGTGGGACAACAACTCAGATGTCCCCTGGACTACGTAGGCAGTACCAAATGCAAAGCCAAAAAGATTGAATTATTAAGTTCAGCAAAATCAGTGTCTGGTGTGGAGCACAAAATAGGAGTTTCACTTTCCGATAAGTGATTTACCAACACGGCCATTGAAAGAGTCTAGACAAGTGCAGTTCGGGGTCCTAGCTACTGTAGAACTGCAAGAGCTAAAATCCCTCTCAATAAGTCTAACCGAGAAAGGCATAAAAAATAATCTGCCCAGGCTTGAGGAACAGGCTAATCACAAATTAAAAAAGCCCAGAGAAGAGAAAATATAATCCAAACAATGTACTGCAACATTACTAGGTCCAAGTACCCTTTGACATAAATGAAGCACATCCAAGGATTACAACAATGAAGATGCTTAAACCCCTAAATCTCCCAAAAGCAAACAGGCACGATGCCTAAGTACCGTAGGCACCAGAGAATCAGCTAGCATGCTGCTGAAACTGGAGTAGGAAGAAGGAGGAAGATGACACAGCACCCCAAATAGCATGAAAGTTGACATCCATGCAATAGAAAAGCCTATCTGCTCATCTGCTCAAAACTGGCTAATATCAATTAACGTCAGCCTAATGCTGTCTTTAAATATAATGCTAACATCGGCACCGTGTTATTGAGCTGTGGGATGAGAAGTATTTGAAAACAAGCAGGACATGCAAGGGCAAGAACAAGTACAGATGAGTCAGTAGTCCAGGATTTAGTAACAAACAACAGCTCAAGGCCTGAGCTAATAAGTAGCTCATGGACCTGGAGCGAATGCTTTAGTAAAGTGTGGGCATTAACAAGAGCACAGTTAAGCTGTGGACGCCAGGGCTGCAGCAGAACAGAGGATACTAACATGGAAAAAGGTGGCAGGTACGACAAGGATAAGCAAAAATTCCCATACATAAATAAGTGGCTTGTGGCTTACCAAAGTATTTCCTAAGAATGCAGATGTCCCAGGAGAGTATGACTCATGCGGTACACAATCTGTGCGATGATGGGTGCATACTAGCTTGCTATTGCTTGCCTTTAGTGCCCATCAGCACGAAGGCTACGAGGATGTGCAATAAGCTGCTTTTAATAGTTCCTGGTAAAAAACCACAAGGCAGAGCCAATCGCTAGAGCCTAACCGAAATGGCAGCAAACCAAAGTGTATATTCATGAGTAAAAATAATTTGCAACAAATAAAACAAGCATTGGCATAGCCAATAGTTCTCGCATTTGGGAACTTATAAGTATTTGGCCATGCAACAGTTGGTGTTGTTGCACCAAGGATATTCTGCTGCATAATTAAATACTGATAGGGTCCAAAAAGCGAGACCTATTGGCTAGGCCAATGCTTGTTTGTTTCTTGTTGCTGTTTTGTTTCAATTGCCAGATCTACAATAGCTGTACATTTGTTAACAGTTCTTTGCATCAAATTAACTTGTTTTTATTGCTCTAAATGTTGTTTCCATTCTGGTTTTCGGGGGTGTGGGGGCTGCCTAGCTGTGCGCATGCTCATAAACTTTGCAAATTAGAAAAAGCCTGGGGCAGGCGCAATTTACAAGTGTGGAGTGAGTGAGCCCCGGGAAGCATTACTCACCCACACAGGAGTTCATGCACTGCACCTGCATACTCAGCACGGTTTAAGAAAACTCGATCCACTCCCTCCCTGGCATCGAACACATATTTACCAAGAAAATCTGAGAAGAGCCTGACTGCTGCACTGACGACTGGTGGTGTGTGTGCCTGGTGGAAGCGTGCACTGATGGCTGGTGGTGTGTGTGCCTGGTGGAAGCGTGCACTGATGGCTGGTGGTGTGTGTGACTGGTGGAAGCGTGCACTGCTGGTGGTGTGTGTGTCTGGTGGAAGCGTGCACAGACGGCTGGTGGTGTGTGTGCCCGGTGGAAGCGTGCACTGACGGCTGATGGTGTGTGTGCCTAGTGAAAGCGTGCACTGACGACTGATGGTGTGTGTGCCTGGTGGAAGCAGGAGCATTCATATGATAGAAGAGACAAATGAAACTGACGAAAAGGGAGGGGGAGAAGGGAGGGGGAGTGCGAGCAGGGAGCATGATTCACAGCTAGAAGACACAAATGAAGCTGACCAGGAGGGAGGGGGAAAAGAAAGGGGGTGGTGCAAGCAGAGGAGCCTGATTACAGCAATAAAAACGCAGATGGCAGCTGTGCATGTGCAAGAGCTCGTGAACTCAAGCTTTAGGCCAGCAAAAGCCTCTGGTGGCACTTTTAAAAGCCACTTACTAAATGTCTCAAAGAGACAGCGCATGCGCTGTCTCAGGCAAGACCTAAAAAGCAGATTTACTGTACTCATTCACTACCTTTCATCCCACAATAAGTAATGCCAATTCAAAAAACTATTGTGTTAATCCAATAAAATGATCTAACAAACACTCCTAAAAACAATTTAGCATAAGTGAACTGTCAGATGATGTTACTTTCAAATCCCTGTTATATCTTTGAATATCCATTAGAAACAAACCCCTCACCCCCGAAAAAGCAACTGTGTTCCACTGCGGTATTATTTTCAACACACTAGATAGTTGACCCAAGGTTAGTCCAAATGCATTGAATCCAAAATAGGGTGGTCCGTCTGATGCCATAAAGCCAGCAGCCATGTGGCAGATGAGTTATTAGTAAGATGTTCCTACAGTGAAGGTGAATAAAGCTCCACTGTTGAAAACACAACGATTCTCCCACCCTAATGAGCCAGGGGAACCATGAGTTCGCTGGTTTTATGACAATGTCCCATTACCGCTCATCTATTAATGACCCACAAACACAGCCAAGACCCTGATTTGTTGAAGTAAACCATTGCATTTGCTTGTGCAGGCTCATGTTTTGTGGAGGATGGAACATACAGTAGCAAACCATTGTTGGGTGAGGTTTGCTGCATCAGTTTAAGGGTATCATTCAGAGCATTAATAGACCAAAACGGTGGCCACAATCTCGGGGAGACAGGCGCATAGATGGTATTGCCTAATTTGATCAGATGTTTTTGCTATAAATTACATTTTAACAAATGGTAACTCATCTCAAACTCTCTTGTGCCAGAGCCAGCATTTTAGGAAAGTAACTATAACTGCTAGTCTCTGCAAGACATGTATTATTTATTAATTGAAAGTGCTATTTAAAGAACAGCATTTATTAAATTAAAGTCTAATTACTTTATTCAGTCTAGTTAAAACTAGGCCATAAAAGTACAATATGATGTATTACAATTCAAGAATATAAATAAAATAAATAAAAGAGTCCAAATACAAGCGACATAATACATTAGCAGCTCCTGATTTCAGCAAACATCACAATTTAAAAATAGTTTAATGATATTTTCAAATCCAGATTCAAGACCACCCTACGCAGATAAACACATTCAGATGCAAAGGCAGGAGAACAAAGGCCGCATATAAATGGGGCTGTTATGTGCCTCTACTGAGCCAGAATAAAAACAGACAAATCACTGAGAGTCATGTTCTAAGGTCTTCCTGATCTTGATCACGAATCCGAGATTACACTCCCAATTGTTACAGTGTGGAAAGGACACTAACCTATGGAATAGGTTTGATCTAAACTTCAAGAGAATAAAGTGCCGGTAGTGCATTTAATGGAAAAATGAGCTCGGACCATTGATAGGGGCCAACAGTAGGTAGGAAATAACCAGTGAAAGCAAATGACAGGCAAGCCTATTTTCAGTAACCTGCAATGCTGTTGCATTGTGAATTCTCTAGCCCCCTGCCCCATACATCACCACTCTTAAACATTTTTCCTGATAGATTGCTAGCATCTGTAGATTAGATCTTTTGCCCAGTTTTGCAGCAAAGCAAAACAAGCATTGACATAGCCAATAGGTCTCACCTTTGGGACCTAATAAGTGCTTAGCCATGCAACAGTTGGTGTTGTTGCACCAAGGATATTCTGCTGCATAACTAAATCCTTATAGGGTCTAAAAAAGCGAGACCTATTGGCTATGCCAATGCCTATTTGTTTTTTGTTGCTGTTTTGTTTAAGTTGCCAGATCTACAATAGCTGGACATAGTTTTTGTTAACAGTTCTTTGCATCAAATGAACTTGTTTTCATTGCTCTGAATGTTGTTTCCATTCTGGTTGTAGGAAGCAGTCATTCCGAGGGGTGTGGGGCTGCCCATTCGCTGAACTTTGCAAATGAGAAAAAGTCTGGTGCAGGCGCAAGTTACAAGTGTGAAGTGAGTGAGCCCCAGGCAGCATGACTCACTCACACAGGAGTTCATGCACTGCACATGCATACTCAGCATGGTTTAAGGAAACTCGACCCACTCCCTCCAAAGCATCGAACACATATTTACCAAGAAACTCTGAGAAGAGCCTGCCTGCTGCACTGACGACTGGTGGTGTGTGTGCCTGGAGGAAGCGTGCACTAATGGCTGGTGGTGTGTGTGCCTGGTGGAAGCGTGCACTGATGGCTGGTGGTGTGTGTGACTGGTGGAAGCGTGCACTGCTGGTGGTGTGTGTGACTGGTGGAAGCGTGCACAGACGGCTGGTGGTGTGTGTGCCTGGTGGAAGCGTGCACTGATGGCTGGTGGTGTGTGTGCCTAGTGAAAGCGTGCACTAACAACTGATGGTGTGTGTGCCTGGTGGAAGCAGGAGCATTCACAGTGATAGAAGAGACAAATGAAACTGACGAAGAGGGAGGGGGAGAAGGGAGGGGGAGTGCGAGCAGGGAGCATGATTCACAGCTAGAAGACACAAATGAAGCTGACCAGGAGGGAGGGGGAAATGGAAGGGGGGTGGTGCAAGCAGAGGAGCCTGATTACAGCAATAAAAACACAGATGGCAGCTGTGCATGTGCACGAGCTTGTGAACTCAAGCTTTAGGCCAGCAAAGGCATCTGGTGTCACTTTTAAAAGCCACTTACTAAATGTCTCAAAGAGACAGCGCATGCGCTGTCTCAGGCAAGACCTAAAAAGCAGATTTACTGTACTCATTCACTACCTTTCATCCCACAATAAGTAATGCCAATTCAAAAAACAATTGTGTTAATCCAATAAAATGATCTAAAAAACACTACTGAAAACTATTTAGCATAAGCGAACTGTCAGATGATGTTACTTTCAAATCCCTGTTATATCTTTGAATATCCATTAGAAACAAACCCCTCACCCCCGAAAAAGCAACTGTGGTCCACTGCTGTATTATTTTCAACACACTAGATAGTTGACCCAAGGTTAGTGCAAATGCATTGAATCCAAAATAGGGTCGTCCGTCTGATGCCATAAATCCAGCAGCCATGTGGCAGATGAGTTATTAGTAAGATGTTCCTACAGTGCAGGTGAATAAAGCTCCACTGTTGAAAACACGACGATTCTCCCACCCTAATGAGCCAGGGGAACCATGAGATGGCTGGTTTTATGACAATGTCCTATTACTGCTCATCTATTAATGACCTACAAACACAGCCAAGACCCTGATTTGTGGAAGTAAACCATTGCATTTGCTTGTGCAGGCTCATGTTTTGTGGAGGATGGAACATACAGTAGCAAACCAATGTTGGGTGAGGTTTTCTGCATCAGTTTAAGCGTATCATTCAGACCATTAATAGACCAAAACGGTGGCCACAATCTCGGGGAGACAGGCGCATAGATTGTTTTGCCTAATTTGATCAGATGTTTTTGCTATAAATTACATTTTAACAAATGGTAACTCATCTCAAACTCTCTTGTGCCAGAGCCAGTCATTTAGGAAAGTAACTATAACTGCCTGCAAGACATGTATTATTTATTAATTTAAAGTGCTATTTAAAGAACAGCATTTATTAAATTAAAGTCTAATTACTTTATTCGGTCTAGTTAAAACTAGGCCATTAAAGTACAACATGATGTATTACAATTCAAGAATATAAATAAAATAAATAAAAGAGTCCAAATACAAGCGACATAATACATTAGCAGCTCCTGATTTCAGCAAACATCACAATTTAAAAATAGTTTAATGATATTTGCAAATCCAGATTCAAGACCACCCTACGCAGATAAACACATTCAGATGCAAAGGCAGGAGAACTAAGGCCGCATATAAATGGGTCTGTTATGTGCCTCTACTGAGCCAGAATAAAAACAGACAAATCATTGAGAGTCATGTTCTAAGGTCTTCCTGATCTTGATCACGAATCCGAGATTACACTCCCAATTGTTACAGTGTGGAAAGGACACTAACCTATGGAATAGGTTTGATCTAAACTTCAAGAGAATAAAGTGCTGGTAGTGCATTTAATGGAAAAATGGGCTCGGACCATTGATAGGGGGCAACAGTAGGTAGGAAATAACCAGTGAAAGCAAACGACGGGCAAGCTTATTTTCAGTAACCTGCAATGCTGTTGCATTGTGAATTCTCTAGCCCCCTGCCCCATAGATCACCACTCTTAAACATTTTTCTTGATAGATTGCTAGCATCTGTAGATTAGATCTTTTGCCCAGTTTCGCAGCAAAGCAAAACAAGCATTGACATAGCCAATAGGTCTCACATTTGGAACCTAATAAGTGTTTAGCCATGCAACAGTTGGTGTTGTTGCACCAAGGATATTCTGCTGCATAACTAAATACTTATAGGGTCCAAAAAAGCGAGACCTATTGGCTATGCCAATGCTTATTTGTTTTTTGTTGCTGTTTTGTTTAAGTTGCCAGATATACAATAGCTGGACATAGTTTTTGTTAACAGTTCTTTGCATCAAATGAACTTGTTTTCTTTGCTCTGAATGTTGTTTCCATTCTGGTTGTAGGAAGCAGTCATTCCGAGGGGTGTGGGGCTGCCCATGCGCCGAACTTTGCAAATGAGAAAAAGTCTGGTGCAAGCGCAATTTACAAGTGTGAAGTGAGTGAGCTCCAGGCAGCATGACTCACTCACACAGGAGTTCATGCACTGCACCTGCATACTCAGCATGGTTTAAGGAAACTCAACCCACTCCCTCCAAGGCATCGAACCCATATTTACCAAGAAACTCTGAGAAGAGCCTGCCTGCTGCACTGACGGCTGGTGGTGTGTGTGACTGGTGAAAGCGTGCACTGACGGCTGGTGGTTTGTGTGCCCGGTGAAAGTGTGCACTGATGGCTGGTGGTGTGTGTGCACGGTGAAAGCGTGTTCTGACGGCTGGTGGTGTGTGAGCCTGGTGGAAGTGTGCACTGATGACTGGTGGTATGTGTGCCTGGTGGAAGTGTGCACTGACGGCTGGTGGTGTGTGTGCCTGGTGAAAGCATGCACTGACAGCTGGTGGTTTGTGGGCCTGGTGGAAGCGTGCACTGATGGCTGGTGGTGTGTGTGCCTGGTGGAAGCGTGCACTGACGGCTGGTGGTGTGTGTGCCTGGTAGAAAAGCATGCACTGATGGCTGGTGGTGTGTGTGCCTGGTGGAAAAGCGTGCACTGATAGCTGGTGGTGTGTGTGCCTGGTGGAAGCGTCCACTGATGGCTGGTGGGGAAGCGTGCACTGAAGGCTGGTGGTGTGTGTGTCTGGGGGGTAAGGGTTCACTGGTGGCTGGTGGTGTGTGTGCTTGGTGGAAAAGCGGGCACTGACGGCTGGTGGTGTGTGTGCCTGGTGGAAGCGTGCACTGATGGCTGGTGGGGTGTGCCTGGTGGAAGCGTGCACTGACAGTTGGTGGTGTGTGTGCCTGGTGGAAGTGTGCACTGACGGCTGGTGGTTTGTGTGCCTGGTGGGGAAGCGTGCACTGAAGGCTGGTGGTGTGTGTGCCTGGGGGGTAAGGGTTCACTGATGGCTGGTGGTGTGTGTGCCTGGTGGAAAGGCGTGCACTGACGGCTGGGGGGGTGTGTGCCTGGTGGAAGCATGCATTGATGGCTGGTGGTGTGTGTGCCTGGTGGAAGCATGTACTGATGGCTGGTGGTGTGTGTGCCTGGTGGAAGCGTGCACTGACGGCTGGTGGTGTGTGTGCGCCTGGTGGAAGCGTGCACTGACGGCTGTGTGTGTGCCTGGTGGGAGCGTGCACTGACGGCTGATGGGGTGTGTCTCTGGTGGAAGCGTGCACTGATGGCTGGTGGGGTGTGTGCCTGTTGGAATCGTGCACTGACAGTTGGTGGTGTGTGTGCCTGGTGGAAGCGTGCACTGACGGCTGGTGGTGTGTGTGCCTGGTGGAAGGGTGCACTGACGGCTGGTGGTGGGTGTGCCTGTTGGAAGCATGCACTGACGGCTGGTGGTATATATGCCTGGTGGAAGTGTGCCTGGTGGAAGCGTGCACTGACGACTGGTGGTGTGTGTGCCTGGTGAAAGTGTGCTCTGACGACTGATGGTGTGTGTGCCAGGTGGAAGCAGGAGCATTCACAGCAATAGAAGACACAAATGAAACTGACGACGAGGGAAGGGGGAGTGCGAGCCGAGGGGTATTCACAGCAATAGAAGACACAAATGAAACTCACGAAGAGGGAGGGGGAGAAGGGAGGGGGAGTGCTAGTAGAGGAGCATTCACAGGATAGAAGACACAAATGAAACTGACGAAGAGGGAGGGGGAGAAGGAAGCGGGTAGTGCGAGCAGAGGTGCCTGATTACCGCAATAACAAGCATTGAACATGCAATAGGTCTCACATTTGATTAAGTTAAAGCCATTTGCTTTGCTAATGGTATTGTATAGCAAGCAAATGTCTTTAATTTAAAAGAAGGCGAGACCTATTGCATTTTCAATGCTTGTTTAATCATATGTTCACAGAGTAATATCTGAACCCTCCCTAACCTATACCTATGCTATAATTGGTTAAATTTACTTTTGGCGCTTTCTATCATTTAGCGCTACGTAAAACAAGTTTGATAAATATGCCAACAAACTCTTTATTCACCATGCCACTCACTGTCACTGTCTCATCCTCCAATTCCTCTTTCTTTGGATCCCTGAGTCACATGAGCCACGCCCCTGACGTCCATACCACTTTGTTCCTTCCTCTGTTTAACTGTCACTCCACACCTTTAAAAAAGGAAATACAATTCAGTGATCTGCAATGGTCTTGATTTCAGATGAAGGTCAATAAAAACCTAACCAACCCTGCCTGCGTAGCCTCCTACACTGTGCAGTTAATCTGTTATTGTGTGATGTCATAACGCGTGCGACAAGCCTCACTGACAGGTCTTCATTGGTTAACTCTGCTGTGAGTCAAAATGATGCGATGACATAGAAAGCAAACAATAACATAGCTTCCTCTGCTGCCCCCATTCACTCGATCATATACGGGCAGAAAAGTTAATCGTCTAGCGGTTAGAAAACTTCACTGAACTCTGGAATTAATGCTGAATGTAATTATAAAAAACAGACCCACGGAAGTAGCCGCGCCCAGTCTAACTTCAACTAAAGCAGCTGCTAAGGAAAAAGTAAAATAACGCAGAGTGAAGTAGCGGCGAGCACAGTATCGGCGTTGGATAAGATGGCACGGGGAGAAAAGCATTACCAGCCCAATTCGCAATATTGTACACAGTCGGAGGGAGAGCGTTGCAGCAGCCGGATCAATAAGACTACACAAACGCGGATTTGTCCACAGTTGGAATGCCTTTCATCCTAAATATCCTCAGTGGCGGAGCAAATGGGTTTTGATGGGATTATGGAGCTACAGGAATCGTGTCTAGGGGTTGTGGTTTGGGTGACGGAAGCAGTTAGAGCAAGCAGCGGAGGGGAGAGGTTAGTACAAGGGCTCACAAAGGGGTCTGGTCATTGCTAGCACATCCTCAGCCCGCTGAAGTGAAATAAAGGAAAAAAAGCGCTCGACAGGCAGCCACAGTTTATTTTTGCATCTCGCTTTCATTTTAAAGTGAAAGCGAGACGCAAAAATAAACATGCGGCGGAGCTTGTCTTTATGCGGCCATGTGTTTGAAACACATGGCCCCATAAAGATAAGAAACCTTTTACTTCAGAAGGAAAGCAGAGGAGCCCGTCCAAGTGGGCCGGCTCAAAAAGAGAAAAGTTCACGTAATCAAAAGTTCTTTTCCAATGGATAGCCACCGTTTAGCGTAAACAGTGACGTCAGCCAATGGAAAAGAGTGGCGGGGCTTAAAGACCATGGCTGAAGTTCCTCTAACTCATTAGATCTCGCCAGCGAGGCTCCGCATGTGCGCAGCCCACGCCAGCCGAGACCTAAAAACACAGATGGCAGCTGTGCATGCGCTCGTGAACGCAAGCTGGAGGCCAGCAAAAGCCTCTGGTGACACTTTTAAAAGCTACTTACTAAATCTCTTGAAGAGACAGCATGCGCTGTCTCAGGCGAGACTTAAAAAAGAGCAATGATACTCCTGGAAAACTGGCTATTTCCGTTCTCTTGCTGCAGAAACCAGGACCATTTGTTGTTGAAGTTCACACCAAGGTAGCTAAAATCGCTCGTGTCTTGAGTAACCTTGGAATTCAAGTAGCATTTTGGTTTAACAATACATTTTAAGCTGCAGGGCATAACAAATGTTTTACTTGCGTTTACTTTCAGGTCCAGTCCTTCTATAAAGGCTGAGAACCAGTCAAAGAGGTGCTGTTGTGCCACTTGGGTGTGGCTCATGATAACAGCATCGTCTGCGTACTGCAATGCTTGTCTTGGACGCTGTCCAATTTGAAGCATTACCCTATATGTTAAAACCAACTCCCTCTCCAGCTGATTGATACAAAAAGTGAAGAGGAAGGGGCAAGGGCACGTCACTGGCTAACACCCCCTGCGAACACCAAACGATTCATCCCTCCCCTCCCCCCCACCTTACAGAAGAGCTGAGGGTTGCAATATATTTGCCTAATGGGGTCAAGTAAGGACCTGCCCACGTCAAGATTGTCTATAATGCCCCACAATGTGCAATAAGAGATACAATCAAAAGTGCTGGACAGGTTCGAAAATCCCAGAAATAGGGAGTCCTGTTTGGCGATGGTATGCTTGCCCAGTAAAAGGGAGAGATTAGGCACTGTTCCTTCATCCCAAGCTCCCTTCTGAACCCATATTGGATATCTGAAAGGGTGCCGATTTCTTCGGCCCGTGCCTCAAGACATGACAATAGGACATGGCCCAGGAACTTCATCATTGAGTCCTGGAGAGAGTTCGGGCGGTAACACCCACTCCCCCTCGGTCTCCCTTTAAAAAAAAAAAAAGAAACTATAATAGATTCCGATCATGTTGGCAATTTGCTAGAACTACTCGCTGCCCATAAAACATTGCTTACCAGAGAGGCCCAGAGTTCAACCTGGAAATTGAATAGGTCCAAGGGAACCGTATATGGACCTGGGCTCTGCTCTGAGGTTGATTTAATGGCCTCTGTTACCTCGTCTACATTAGGAAGGTATTTTGGCAAGAAGTTTCCCTTTAAGACACTGTGGGTGTCAAGAGTACATGACCCCACCTTATGCTCCCTCGTTCCTTCCTCCCCAGCCTCATGGGCGTAGATCATCCCAAAGAAAGATGCCCATTCCTGCCCTGATATGCTGATGTTGATGGAAGGCTCTTCAGCCTCTTACAGAAATGGCTGATTCACAATACCCCTGAACGTTGTTTAAGCTCTTTCCTGCAACATTGTTTCCTCGAGATCCTCCCATGCTTTCATTTTTAGAACATTTTGCCTGGCTTGTATAGGCTTCCTATATGCTTTCCTGCACCGAGCCACCTCTTGTGGTGACCTATGGGCCTTTTGCAGAGCGCACATGAGGGCTTTCTGAGTACATGGACACTTTTTATTAAACCATTTATTCCGGTTTCCTGAGTGCGATTAGATGGGCCTACTGAGGGCAACTTTGATTGGCTCAGTTGAGGTGGAAAAAGCCTGTATAATGTCACTGGTGTCCGCCTCTTCATCTAAGCAGATATTAAACAATGTGCGATTGTCCGCTACCAGTTTAGCTATAAAGACTGCAATGTTCATAGACTCTCAAATGATCCTGGGGCCTCTCTTTCTGTGGCTCGAGATGTCTGTGACACACCTATCTGTGCAGTAAGTGGCCTGCCACTTAGGGATATTAATTGAAAGGCTGTGTGGCAAATGATCACTGATTGGGATTGTGTATGTGAATAAATTGCCAGCAGTAGAGTCTAAATTGGCCGATATAAGGATAACATCTATGAGGGAGCCCTCTCCCTTACCCGCATAAGTGTTGGAGAAAGAGACTTTGTTTTTGCTAGTTTCGTTAGCAAACCCCACGTTGAATTTCATCTGGATATAGTTAAGATTTCTGCCGAGCGCATCATGCAAAAAAAGGGTCGGTGGGCACCCAAACATATCTAGAGACCCATAAGCCTCTCAAACAATAGTGGGGCATAGAGGTTCATTAGCCCCCACTCACCCCCCACCCCCACAGCAAGCCTAGATGTTTATTAAATTTTTTTAGGTCTCGCCTGTCGATGCGCATGCGCATCGAGCAAGCGAGACTATGGGGGCTTATCCACTCTTTGTCCAACTTGCAAGGATTCGTGGCGATTCCTTGCAGTGCCCGTGACTTTTAAGCTCAATGCGCATGCGCATTGAGCTTAAAAGCGCGTGCACATGCCCCCAGCCGCCTGCCTTGCCTACTCTCCCGCCCCCTCACTTCTTGATTGCACGGCCGCTAGGCCGTGCCTCCCTACTCTCCTCCCCCCTCCTCCTCCTACTCTCCTTGCACGGCCGCTAGGCCGTGCCTCCCCTACTCTCCTCCTCCTACTCTCCTCCCCTCGCCGTCTGTTCCCACACCCCCGCTCCGCCCCCTCCCCTGCCTGCCATGTCGCGTCGCATGGAAAGGGCTTATCTGGCATTGAATGATCGCAACTTAATTATTAAGTATTGGCTAAACAGCGGTATTATCCTTGCAACATAAAATAATTTGTACTCTTCATTAAAAATAAAAGTGTATTTTGTGTAACGCTACCACAGAGTACCCTTTACAGTTTAAAATTTCGTGTTTTGGGAAGGTAAGCTCACCTCGCATGATGTTTTTAACAGTTACATTTTACTTCACCGGAGTCTCGTTTAGGACAACTGGTTCGCTGACACTCCTGCAGTAGCAAGCTCTCTGAAGTTGTGCTTTAACGATTTTACTTCCAGTTTCAGTCCCGGGTGGGACCCGCCTCTTCCGTGTTGGCGCCATGAGTAGAACATGTTCTTTTCTGAAGAGCGCTTCTTCCGTGGGACACTAAGCATGCGCATTCAATAGTGGCCATGTTGCGGTCAGGCGCTCGAATAATTACTCCTTTCCCCGTTTAGTTGGTGAAGTTGATTAAATATTCTCCTGACCCTATCATGGCAGCCGAAAGGACGTACCCTTTGCTTGTTTCGCTTAGGCTAGCGCATGCGCACCGCCTTTGGCTCTGGCACTTAAGATCCACGAGGGTGAGCTGCAGAAGTGGGGACTTGTTGCAGGATCGGTAATCTTTTGAGCAGAGCAGCTGTTGTGACTCTCAAGAGCACAGACCGGACATCCCGAGCCAGCAGCCTCGGTCTGACATGGAGCACTGGGTGCGAGTACTCGCTGCACGCTCCCTTCAAAGTGCTGCTTCTGTGCCTCTTAAAAGCGTTAAAGTGCTTGTTATCATACCGTTTGGCTAAATTACTATGCCAGTGCAGGTGAACTGTACAACCAAGTAATTCGCGTGTACAATTCATAAAGTGTGGTCTACAAATATAGGTGCAGGAAATCCACGGCTAAATATGGCAATCTAGACAGCGCCGTGAAACGCCTCCTCCAGACACTGATCGCCAAGAACGAACCAGCTGACTTGAGAGAGTGGCGTGGTGTAAAGGTGAACTTTACTACATGATTTCAGAAGCTTGGATCGTTACATCTGCCTCATCTGCATATATAGCGAGCCACCCATAGAAGACACTGCACTGGTGAGAGGGTGCTCCTGGGAGGACGAGTGCTGCCCTGCCAAAGAATAGTGCCAGCACTGCCCTTTCCTAGTGTGGCCGCTCTGCTGAGGTGTGACTCACTGTTTCCTTGAAAGTACAGCAGCGCCGCTGAAAGGTGTCAGTACTGTTCCATTTAAGTATGGCAGTGCTTCCCATTCACATTATGTTCAACTGCAGAACTGCAGAAAAGTGTCAGTCCTGCTTAACTTCGGATCCTCATTTTGAGTGCTGTCGACAAATATCCGTAGTTTGTATGTGGGGTGAAAAGCGCTGGTAATTTTCTTGTCTTGGGCCGCTCCTGGCCCTCTCTGCGCAACAGTCTTCCGTCACACTGCTGCCTTTCTTGTGTGTTCACAGTTCGTGGTGTCCTAGGAACGCACTCACCTTTGCCAAGTGCGCACCCTATTGCACCTGTGTCTTTGTAATGTCTCGCCCGAGGCCTGGAAACAGCCAAGCCAAGCCAAGCCTCTGTTCTACGAAAGCGGATTGTGCCACGTCATGATCACCCTCACCCTCACTCACCCTCAACCCCTCACCCTCACCCTCACTCACCCTCAACCCCTCACCCTCACTCACCCTCACTCACCCTCACCCTCACTCACCCTCACCCACACTCACCCTCACTCACCCTCAACCGCTCACCCTCACTCTCCCTCAACCCCTCACCCTCACCCTCAAACCTTCACCCTCAACCCCTCACTCACCCTCACTCTCACTCACCCTCACTCAGCCTCAACTACTCCCCCTCACCCTCACTCACCCTCAACCCCTCACCCTAACTCACCCTCACCCTCACTCACCCTCAACACCTCACTCGCCCTCACCCTCACTCACCCTCAACACCTCACCCTCAACCCCTCACCCTCACCCTCACTCACCCTCACCCTCACTCACCCTCACTCTCACTCACCCTCAACCCCTCACCCTCACTCACCCTCACTCACCCTCAACCCCTCACCCTCACTCACCCTCACCCACCCTCACCCTCACTCACCCTCAACCCCTCACCCTCACACAGTGCAATAGGTCTCAGACCATTTCAGTTAGAGCTTTTAGAAATGTTTATGGCTTTTTTTATTTGTAATTCTTTAGCATTGGCTACAGTAAACAAAAATGCTAAACATTTACAAAAAACCCATAAACAATTCTAAAAGCACTAACTCTAATGGTGCGAGACCTATTGCATTTCCAATGCTTGTTGTAAGAGAGTTAATGTCTCATTCCAACCTAGACAGAACACCACTTCTGTTTGCAGATGGGATTTTGTCATAGAAATTGATGATGCCCAGACTTGTACCATCCCTAAATTCAAGGATGAGTACCTGGTACAAAGGTGTATCACATTTGTATAAGAAGTGTGGTAAATATTTGATTTACCGTCCTAATTTCTATGCAGGTAAGTACTTAATCAATAATAACTCAATCGGAAAGAAAAAGGCAGAGTCCGTGGTGTTAGAGTTCTTAGGGGTTTTATTCCTTAAAAAGGAATGGTCATGACCGGATATCTTGTTCCTGCCACCACTGGGGTGCAGGAAGGGATAGAGCCCTATTTTATTGACAATACATAGCTTATATACTTAAGTTACATTATAGAAACCAATACAGTAGGCGTAACAGCTGAGAGAAACAAGATAAAACACACACGTGGTAATGATACGTAATTAGAAGGCGTGAACTAGGCGTGAACATAGAGGTGTGTGCTAGAAACGTCACATGTAAGTGCCATAAAGGGGTGGCAACAAAAAGCAGAATCTTGCAATGTCAGCAGAAATCTGAGGCCTGGATGCGCGCGCAGCTGCATGACGTGTGATTTACGTGAAACTGGAGGGTGCAGGGGACTTGACATTTACAATGGCGGAAAGAGACAGAAGTCTGGCATGTCAGATCAACTCGTACCTCTATCATATCTGATATCTGATGTTTGGGAACCATATTATCTGGGCGGAAAAGGTCTCTGGGGCAGAAGCTATTCTATACTGACTGTGAGTGCGTGTATAAGCGCCTAAGTGTCTGCATGAGATGCGAGGGGCATGGGCCTGCCATGGTAACAGAGGCTATGAATTACTTGCACGGAGACAGTAAGGCCGGGCCCTTCGCTCTGCAGCTGGGGGGATGTTTACTTAAACTAGTAGGCAGGAATGCATTTTCGGAGAGCGGAACAGATAACTCGAAGGTTGAATTCAGTCTTGGCAGGCAGCAGGCTGAGCTAAACGCGGTGAGCCGCGCAGGGAGTAAGGCAGAGGTCACGGGTACAGAGACAGCCTGGGCTGAGGCTTTCAGAGTCAGAAAGCGGAAAAAGGCTCGATGGCAGAATTCAGGGCCTGCTTCGCCAGAGCTGAAAAACGTGTAAAGTACACCACAAAAAGACGTTGGCATGGCATACTTAGGAACGGACTATTCAACCCATTCTGGGTGGGTCTGAAAGAGGACATGTTAACGTTGGACGCAAATGTATTTGCGTCTTCATAGCTGGCACAGGAGGGAAGTTACATGCACTTTAAGCTAGTACATGGAGACGGTGGGGTACACGATAGGGAACATAACTTGACCAAAAATTTATATTTCCTCATTCCCTCCTTGTTCCCTACGGACCCTTCATGATATATCGATCCTCATGAATCGATCAGTCTGTTCTTGTAACATCATTTGCTCGTCTTTCTTCCTTTGTCGGTTTGAGAGAAAACTGGAATGTTCAATGCACGATGTGGCGCACAGTCCACAAATCGCTGGCCCACACTGTAGGCACAGGCAGCAACTGAATACTATGACAAGGGCAATGCCTAGGAAGGATAGGATCTTCCATCCCCAAGCGGTTAGTGTTGTCCAGAACCAACCGGACCAAGTCCAGGTGCCTGGATTCTGATGTATCAAACTTGCGATCTTATGAAGACGTGTAATAGCTTTGTAGACAGTTGGCGCGTTTTCTGGAATGAAAACACAGCAACTTGACCCGATGACCTTACAGGCTCCACCTCTATCTGCCAAGATGACGTCAATAACAAGACGATTCTGAAGAACAACAATCCGCATAGCAGACTGTTCCTCTGTTAAGTTACCTAGAGCGGAGGCAGTTTCATTTACTACTGCTTCGAGTGTTCTGGTTAATCTACGTATTAATTTACTGTTTTGGACGGGGCCTGTGAAGAAAAAGAATCCCTTATTGAAATCTGTGTATTGCTCCCATGCCGTTTCGGTATAGTCGACAATCAGGAGATCTCTTCTGAGTCTACTCTTTACTAGATTTGTATTTCTGTGATAATCAGGAGGGGCTAGGAAAACAGGTGGCAGAAGGAAGGCAATGTAGCAGGTACCATCCCAATCTGGAGGTAAGCGTATGTATGCGGTATGGCCACAAACAAAATAGGAATGACGAGTAGCTTTAAAGGAGGACTTGCCATGATCACTGAATTCGACCACGGTAGTACATTTACTATGACCTAAGTGTACTGAACCCTTCTTTCTGACACATAAGTCACCTGTGACTGGTAGTACTGACATAGCAGGGAGAACTGGTGCGGCTTCGGATTCAACAGTGAGAATCATAAGGTTAATTGTATAATTACCTAATCCATATACTTCATTTTCTAGATCAGTTTCTACTCTAGTGGGGAGTCCCTTCTTGTCAGGGTAACAGGCATTAAGCAGAACTAAGTTCAAGTTTCCCAAAACCCAGCTCCCTTTAAAAACAGCGACATCAGGATCTAAGGAATTGATTATTCTAAACCATGCACGACAGGAGCCATTATGAGTGAACGGGTACGGAAAGAGGGGCAGAACTCCCTTGTATTTCTGGTAGGGAGGGAGTCGGCCACATATCCAACAGTTTGTAGCATTGTTAGTCTGATGGGAATGGTGTAACATACTAATGAATGTGTTGTTGCGCAGCGCGAGTCTGTAAGAAAGTTCGTGGGGAGGTAATTCACTAAAAGAATGTTCAGCAGAAACATTGAAAGCAGATTGTTCACGTTTGAAGATAGGGTAGTATATGGGAAGCAATATGCTAGCAACAATAATCAGGAGACTTAAAAAGAACATAATCAATAAAGTCACTATACAGTGACTACGGAGTGATTTGCAATATGCACGTTTCTTGAATTGTCTCTCTCTCTCTCTATCTCGATCTAGGGGATACATGTCAGAAACTATTTAACCGATTCACCTAGGGGAGGACTTAAACAATTAAACTGTCTGACTTGCTAGATCGAAGTTTCAGTCTGTACTCCTCTTGGGGAGTTTTCTCTCGTTCGGGAACATTAAAGTCACTAGGTTCGATACAGTCTTTGGAGGGGGTGGACGAGTCTGGGTCTGGTTTCAGTTTATTGCACTTTTTAATATGACTCGTATGGATCCACCCCTTTCTGCCTTCCACCTTGATCGCGGTCTTCGTAGTAAGAAGGACGGTCTTCGGCTCTTTCCAGCGGGGCTCCAGCGGACTTTTCCTGTCGAAGTTCCTAATTAGGACAATGTCCCCTGGTCGGACATCGTGTGGCTTTACATCAGTGTTGTCAGGGAAGGCTGCAGCAACCTGTGAACGACATGATTGGAGTGCAGACATCAAGGAGGCAAGGTAATCTGTCAGCATATTACAATCAACATCAGTAATTTTCTTAGGCATGGGCGTCCCCCACATATTCGGTGGTCTACCAAAGACCACTTCGTACGGGGATAGTCCTGATCTCGAATGGGCAACCATTCTCATGTAGAATAATGCAACTGGCAGGGCGACTATCCAGTCGACCCCTTTCTCTTTACAAACTTTGGCAAGGCGGGTCTTTAGTGTCTGATTATGCCTTTCTACAAGGCCTGCGGCTTCGGGATGTCGGACACAATGGAATCTCCACTGATATCCTAGCAGAAGGGAAACATGCCTCATAAGTTCGGATGAGAACGGCTGTCCGTTATCTGAGTACACGACACGAGGCAAGCCGTACCGTGGGAAGAATTCTCGAACCAGCTGCCTGGCAGTGGTCGGGGCGGTGTAATCTGAGACTGGATATGCTTCGGTCCAACGGGAAAGTGCACAAACAACTACGAGAACATATTTGAATCCTCGACAACGGTCCATCTGGATATAATCCATCTGGAGGATTTCAAAAGGGTGATCGGGAGGATGGAATCCACCTTGCTCTACAGGAACGCTTTTACCGGGATTGAACTGACAACAGATCATGCAAGTACGCACTTTCTGTTTTGCTGCTGCTCGTAAGTGTTTGTTGTACCAGAGATTCTGTAAACTGTCTAACATAGCTTTCTCTCCTAGATGTGCCGGACTATGTGCTGTATTTATCATGATTTGAACCATTGAGTAGGGGAGAAACCATGTAGATTTTCCCTTCGTGACCCATCCTTGATCTGTCTGGATCCCTCCTAGTTCAGTCCATTTCTTTATTTCATCTGAAGTAGCATGTGTCTGGATATCGATTACGTCTAGGGTGGGATCCCTGACTGACATACACTGTGTTGGTACTATTGTCTTTGTCACATCGGTAGTCTGGGTGTGAGTCAATGCTGTATGTTTTGCTGTCTGGTCTGCCAGGTCATTACCCTGGGAAACAGAATCTGTAACTTTTGTATGTGCCTTACACTTCATGACGGATATGCCTGAGGGCAGATGTATTGCTTCTAACAGTGCTTGAATGAGGGGACCGTGTTGGATCTTGGCACCATGAGAGGTCAAGAAACCTCGTTCTTGCCATAACATTCCGAAGTCATGTACAACTCCGAACGCATAAGGGGAATCAGTGTATATGTTAACATTTCTGTTCTTGGCTAGTATACAAGCTCGGGTCAGAGCGATGAGCTCCGCCGCTTGAGCAGACAGTGTGTCAATACGATGTGTTTCTTTAACTTCAGTTTCAGTGGTCACTGCATACGCGGCCACTAATTCTCCTGTACTTGTTCTCATGCATGAACCGTCCACGTAAAGTGTCAGGTCTGGATTTGTCAGTGGGACATCTGTTAAGTCTCGTCGAGGCTTTGTTACTGCATTAATGATCTCTATACAATCATGCGGGGCTGGATCTGTCATAATTGTAGGTAACAATGTTGCGGGATTCAGAATGCTGCAGCGTCTGATTTCTATGTGTGGCTGGAATAGTGTCAATTCATAACCTGTCAGTCGTGCTATAGTCAAGTGCTGAGTCTGAGTTCTGTTTAAAAGAACCTCTACAGAATGTGGAACTTGTACTGTTAATTGATGTCCTAAAACAATTGAGTCGCTCTGTCTGATTGCTAGTGCTGTTGCTGCTACTGACTTCAAGCACGCAGGGAGTGCCTGGGCTACTGAATCCAATGTACTTGAAAAATAAGCGCAAGGCTTATGTGAACCTGCTTGGTCTTGAGTGAGGACAGACAACGCTGTACCATCACGTTCTGTAACAAAAAGTGTGAACGGTTTGCTGTAACATGGTGTCGCTAGAACTGGTGCTTGACATAAAGCTTTCTTTAATTCCTCAAAAGCCTGTGTATGTTCCTGAGTCCAAGGGAGGGCAGTCGAAGTCGCTGCCTCCTGTGTTGTTAACTGAATAAGTGGTTTAGCTAGAAATGCATACTGAGGGATCCATTGTCTGCAGTACGAGGTGAGGCCTATAAAGGCCCGCACTTCCTTTTGTGTCTGGGGTTGTGGTATATTTACAATTAACTGGATGCGATCGGGAGTGAGCTGTCTCCCCACTTTGGACAGCAAGTGACCCAAGTACACAACTTGCTGAACACAGAATTGTAGCTTCGAAGGAGACACCTTGTGACCCTTGTCGGCCAGAAAATGTAAAACTGTCAATGATGCTTGTTCACATTCGGGCTCACTTCGTGCGGTGATCAGCAGATCATCGAC
The DNA here is from genome assembly GCF_964263255.1 of Lissotriton vulgaris. Taxonomy (NCBI): domain Eukaryota; kingdom Metazoa; phylum Chordata; class Amphibia; order Caudata; family Salamandridae; genus Lissotriton; species Lissotriton vulgaris. The sequence goes on along the minus strand of NC_141699.1, from coordinate 251,056,658 downwards.
GTATTGCAGTAAAGCGGTGTTAACTGGCATTATGATACAATCAAGTTGTCTTTTCAGTGCTTGGCTATAGATGCTGGGGCTTTCTGTGAATCCTTGAGGTGCGCGTGAAAATTTGAAACTGCGTCCATTTAAACTGAATCCGAAGAGATATTGGCTCTCTGGGTCAATAGGTACACTGAAGAAGGCGTTCTTGAGGTCAATTACAGTAAAGAACGTTGCTTCTGAATCAATAGCAGTCAATAGAGAAGAGATGTCGGGAACCACAGGGTACTGTGGAACAATACATTTATTCAGTTCTCTTAAATCAATCACCAGCCGATATACTGGCGGTGCATTGGGATCAGTACGTTTAAGAATCGGAATGATAGGGGAATTACAGATATTGGAGTCGGTCTCTACGACCACTCCTTGGGCAATGAGCTCTTCAATGATTTCCAGTAAAGCCACTACAGCATCGGGTGGTAACTTGTATTGTCTGATTCTGGGTAGAACAACACCTGGTTTGAGTGTAACACGGTATGGTGTAATGTGCATACAACCTACGTCAGTTGGGCCTTTTGCCCATAAGTGATCCGGTACATTTTTCAATCTGACATCAAACTCTCGTAATACATAATGACCCTTAAAGTCTCTCAAGAAAAGTCTAACTCCTTCCGGAGAACAACAGATCACAGCTCCTAGAGCCTTCAATGTTTTTATTCCTAACAGATTTTCTGGACAAGATTTCGTAAGTAACAAGTCTGTAACACGCGATAATGGACCCACAGCCAGGGGGACTGGTTTCGATACCTCATTTACAATAGGCTGTCCTGAAAAACCAAGGGAAACATTCTGTGAGCCTGAGAGGGGTGCCCCTGGGACTTCATCATGGCTGATTGTGGTGCGACTTGCCCCTGTGTCAATTAAAAACTTTCTGTCTTTTCCCAATACTTGACTGTGTACATAAGGACCCTCTTGATCTACAGGAATTTCAATAAGAGGCAAGCCACCCTCCCTCTCTAGGCTGTTTCATGTGTATCGTGGATAATCGGGGTAATCAGATTGGGCATACTGGTACATCTGCTGCGAGACTTGCTGAGTCGCGGCAATGGGCTGTGGCTGTGACTGTGACTGTCTCTGTGGTACCGCTACTGTCTGTGCTGCATGTGGTGAAACATGCATAGGCTGTGTATTCTGCATGGGCTGTATATTCTGTGAAGTCTGTTGCTGACCCTGATTTTGTCTAGGTGGATGTGGTCTTTCTTTAGTTTTACCTGTGGATATATTATGTTTCAGGACTGGGCATTCATGTACGTAGTGACCTGGCTGCTTGCAATAATTGCATGTCCCTTTAACGGGAGCTGCGGCGTGACCTGTCTGGGTCGTACCCTTTCTCTGACCGTCGGCTGGAACCGACTGGGCCACTAACATTTTCATTTTCGTGTCTTTCATACGTTTCTGTTCCTGATCCTGTTCTTCTCTAATTCTGTTCTGATGGTATTGTAACATTTGTAACATCTGAGATGGCGTATTTGCTTGCCAAGTACTTTCAACTTTGTACACGCGGTTCTTAACTAATGGCAGGGAATTCTCGACTAATTTTGATACAAAAAGATGCGGGTACGACTCGCTACTCGGCTTAAGGCCACTATTGATAATAAAACATTTCTCGAATCTTGAATAGAAGTCACTAGTATCTTCATCGTGTTTCTGTTTACAGGCCGAAATTGCGTCCCAGTCTTCCTTTCTAGTTGTCAGTAATCTTGGCAGAACCTGTACTATTAAACCTGGTAATGCTTTAGTTTTCTCCCCAAGGCCTAGCCCAGGGGTACGAAGTTTCTCCTCGTCCTCTATTTCTGTCCACACAATCTTTTTATCTCCCACCTCCCATTCTCTTTCCTTCAGCTTCTCGTAGATGCCCGTGGGCAGCAGTACCTTTAACATTTTCATAATATCTTCATATGTGTAATCTCCCATCAGTAACATGTCTTTAAGTTCTCTGTGAAAACCTGCAGGGTCTTTATCGTGACACGGTACTAGTTTCTTCATTTCCAATAGTTCTAACTTGGTCAGAGGTGTGTGTACATACACACGTTTCAGGGTGTTATCAGTACCCATGACTGGGTGTACTTCTCGTAAGGGGTTCTGACTTTCAATGCCATGCAGACGCTCCATATGATACATTTTTCTTTCTGGGGGCGGAGCGGGAACGTATTCGGAGCTTAAGAACGTGTTATCTGTGCCGTTGTTCTAGAATTATTTGAATTAACTTGGTACTTAGGCCTCTCCATCTATCCATGAGTAGTGCTTCTAATGTATCGTGTAAGGGACCTGGGTCAGAATGTTGAAGTCTGAATAACGTGAGGAGGTGCTGAATCATGTATACACCTGCTAATTTCTGCTCGTCTGGGGAAAGGTTCAGGAATGTCTGTGCTACTGTGTCATCATTGTATATGTTCGGATTGTCAGCCCATAGTACAGCTGACCGGGCTAGTTCTTGTTCATCCATAGAATTTAGTACATGGTACCCCATTCGTTCTCGAAGCATTTTATCAGTCTCTTGAAACTGATGTTCAGGAGAATTCGGTTTTGTTATGCCAGAGAGGAAGACTCTCTTGCTTTCTGGACGAATGCCTTTCCTAAGATAAGTTCCTTTACCTACATACGCTATCGTGTCTGTAGTCTTTTCTGGTTCTCCAGATCCTTCCTCCTCCTCAGAGGAAGCTCCTTCTTTCTCATTTTCGTGTACTTCTATTACTGCTCTTCTTATTTTCCTGTACATACTGGCTATGCAATTCTGTTTATCATGCTTTCCTTCGGCTATATTTTGACCCCACTTTGTTAGGGCATCCATTTCATCCTGTTCTGTCTCAGGCCTGTCTCGTTCTCTTATTAAGCAATTTATGAAAAAACGTAGTATGTATGCTTGAGTGTCGACTTTCTGATGTGCCATGGCCTCCTTAATACTTTCAGGGTTTTCCCCAGTCCGGACAAAATGATATATCCTATCTAGGTGCTCTTTCATTCCTGAGAATAACACTAGGTAATCTGTAGCTTGTCGTAAACGTAGCGATGCTATCAACATCCTATCGTCTTTACCGGGTACTGGATCGTATCTGCAAACTTGAAGCGGTTCTTTGAGTATGTCGAGACGGGGTGATTGGAATGTAAAGGGCTTCTGCATGTCCCTAAGGTTTAATCTGTGTGTTGCTGGCGGGGTCTGGTAACCCCCGGTCGCACCTCCTGAGGCGGAGGCTTGAGCATTATCTCTCTGTGGAGTCTGTATCTGTACTTGAACTTGTCTTTTAGTAGGATCTAGCGCAAGCGGATTTGGTATATTAATTTTAGGTGGGGGGAGTGGTGGAGGTGGAGGAACAGGCTGTCGGACGGGAGAACCTTGTTGCGGTAGTGGCAAAATACGATCTTGGGGCGGGTTGCCACCTCCGTCACCGTCAGTAGGCGGGACGCGGGCAGGTGGATTGGTGTAAGCGGGTGCTACATCATTTAGATAGGAATTCAGAAAGATGTCTTTAGTAGTCCTGTGTTTTACTTTAATTGGAACCAATGGTGGTGGCAGATTTTTCGGCATTTCTGAAGTGGCCTCAGGCGTACCTTCGGCTACTAAGTACATACCATTTACAAGATTGTTTCGTGCGCGGTCTACTTGTTCTGATTTTACTCGAATCCCTTCAGCAACTAATTCGTTTTCTCGGGCTTTATCTGATTCTTCTCTATGTCTGTCTTCTCTACGGAGTGCTTTTTCAGCACGTTTATGTGATTCTTTACGCCAAAATTCTATGGCGTCTTTCTGAGATTGTCTGGCTTTCTTTTTCCATAATGCTTCTTCTACCTTCATAATGCACTCGGCATCCCATGTTCCGGTAACAGGCCATCTGTGTCTCTCGTCTAGATGCTTAGTATAATCGGCCCATAAATCTAGATACAAGATGGCGTCTATGCCATGTTTCTGATACATGAAGTTTCCAGGAGTGTCCCTAGGGGGGATAGGAATTTCTTCCTCTAGTATCCCTTTTCTAGTTCCTATCTGTTTTAACTTATTGAAAAACGGCATCTTGTTTACTTAGTACTGAATGCTCAATCCTAGCTGTTTAATTCTGACTCTGAACACAATTAGTTACACAAGAACACAATAATGCACATTAGAAACAGTCACTCATACCACGACATTAAACACATAAAAAAGACATTTGAAACATATATGACTACCCCCTATACTGGATGTACTGCTAAACAGCACAGATACACTGCTGAGAACAGTGCAAGAACTAGGATAACTGATATACTGCTAAACAGTACAGATACACTGTCTAAAACAGTGCAGACCGAATTTGTGTACCCAAACCCGTCTAGATACGTCCCAGCAATGGTACTCACCGGGAAGCACGGAAAACAGAAGGCCTCGGAAAACTCGACTGAACTGGACCGGAGTCAACTCGACTCGACACGTTGATACTTCGGAAAACTGGTGGGCCTCTTGACACCTCGGACCTTGCTTCTTTCGACTAGGCTCTGGTCGGGATCCTCCGCGCTCCTCACCGCCTCGTCTGGGTGCTGATTGCAGTCTTCGTCGCCTCCGTGGGCCAGAGGGAGATACAGGAAATCCTGCCAGTACGCGTAGTTTCCGTCTAACTGATGGCAGGGGACAGAGCTTGCAACGCACCAACCGGCGCGTGGGGTGGGGGAGGGGTCCCTGTTCGGGCGCCAAAATAATGTGGTAAATATTTGATTTACCGTCCTAATTTCTATGCAGGTAAGTACTTAATCAATAATAACTCAATCGGAAAGAAAAAGGCAGAGTCCGTGGTGTTAGAGTTCTTAGGGGTTTTATTCCTTAAAAAGGAATGGTCATGACCGGATATCTTGTTCCTGCCACCACTGGGGTGCAGGAAGGGATAGAGCCCTATTTTATTGACAATACATAGCTTATATACTTAAGTTACATTATAGAAACCAATACAGTAGGCGTAACAGCTGAGAGAAACAAGATAAAACACACACGTGGTAATGATACGTAATTAGAAGGCGTGAACTAGGCGTGAACATAGAGGTGTGTGCTAGAAACGTCACATGTAAGTGTCATAAAGGGGTGGCAACAAAAGCAGAATCTTGCAATGTCAGCAGAAATCTGAGGCCTGGATGCGCGCGCAGCTGCATGACGTGTGATTTACGTGAAACTGGAGGGTGCAGGGGACTTGACATTTACAATGGCGGAAAGAGACAGAAGTCTGGCATGTCAGATCAACTCGTACCTCTATCATATCTGATATCTGATGTTTGGGAACCATATTATCTGTGCGGAAAAGGTCTCTGGGGCAGAAGCTATTCTATACTGACTGTGAGTGCGTGTATAAGCGCCTAAGTGTCTGCATGAGATGCGAGGGGCATGGGCCTGCCATGGTAACAGAGGCTATGAATTACTTGCACGGAGACAGTAAGGCCGGGCCCTTCGCTCTGCAGCTGGGGGGATGTTTACTTAAACTAGTAGGCAGGAATGCATTTTCGGAGAGCGGAACAGATAACTCGAAGGTTGAATTCAGTCTTGGCAGGCAGCAGGCTGAGCTAAACGCGGTGAGCCGCGCAGGGAGTAAGGCAGAGGTCACGGGTACAGAGACAGCCTTGGCTGAGGCTTTCAGAGTCAGAAAGCGGAAAAAGGCTCGATGGCAGAATTCAGGGCCTGCTTCGCCAGAGCTGAAAAACGTGTAAAGTACACCACAAAAAGACGTTGGCATGGCATACTTAGGAACGGACTATTCAACCCATTCTGGGTGGGTCTGAAAGAGGACATGTTAACGTTGGACGCAAATGTATTTGCGTCTTCATAGCTGGCACAGGAGGGAAGTTACATGCACTTTAAGCTAGTACATGGAGACGGTGGGGTACACGATAGGGAACATAACTTGACCAAAAATTTATATTTCCTCAGAAGGTTCTAGCACAAACCATGATGGAGAGGTAGACTGCCAAGCCACCCATTCGGTGTCCAGAGAAGATGGAATAGCAGCAAGATGGAAAGTCTTGAATCCATTGCAACGCACCAGTTTTACTGTTCAGCACTCTAGCAGGCAGGCTGTTGTAAAAGTGGCCATAAATCTAATTCAGGATTCGTTTTAAAGTTTGGCCCTGAAACCGGCCATGTTCCAGAAGAAGATTGTCAACTTTTGTGCTTTGGGACTTGATATATAGAGAGTCCCTGAAACAGAGGATACTGTGCCCGTAATGTGGACAAGTTATTAAAGGGCACCCCGGCCTGATGGGATAAAGACACCTGGATCTTCATCTTTTGTGGATTGCTCTTTCTGGCCACAAGGGAATACTCATGTTGATTAGACTTTGTTATAGCAATAATATCTGTGTAGCTATTAGCTGGCTCAGAAACAGAGGGCAAATAGTAGAAATTAGTTGGCCAGTTCTCATTTCCCTGGGCATGAGACTAAAATTGACACATGATATCAAAGAAATGGAAGACAATCGCAAGTTAATGCACAAGAAACACCTGTATAGGCCAGGTGCATAGGCCAGGTCCCTGGGCTTTGTGAGAACCACTAGGCAGAATCTTAATTTGATTGTTTAACCAGTAAAGTGCTAGTAGCTTGCAGGCGTTCAAACCTGTTCCTTTGCCGTTCTGGGCCAACAGCACCTCTAAGAATGCCTGAGTGTGATGATGTAAGATTAGAAGCACTGGGAGATAAGGAGCTGGGATATCGCAAGGTGGCCTATAGCAAGACCTCAATACCACAGTTGTCGATCTTGTGCCAGAAAAGTCAGATTGGATTGGCTATAGACTGGGAAGACTAAGAAGTCACTGTAATGTCCCTGCCTCGCACTGTTGGGTGGGGCTTAAATTCTACGGCTTCAAGGTGGTTAGAGTTTATGTGATCCAGGCCTTTCAATGAACCAATCGGGTTGAGGATGGCACTTCTACTAAGGATGTAATTTGCCTCTGGACACATAGGTTGGAAACATATCGAGTATCTTGGTTTGCAGACGAGAACTACTGTTGACATCATACCCTAGTGATGTAATAACACAAAGTGCCGGCTGTGACTCCTGAGAGCAGGTCACAAATTCCCTAGGGGTTATGTAGTTCGAATCCAATGGATTATGTTGTTACTCTAGGTGCAGATTCAATGACACATGATCGTCTATGCCTTGAGATGAGCAGCTTCCTGTTGCTTTATCAATCCACTGGCCCTCATGAAGTTGGGCAAATTGCTGGTTAATCAGCGATGATACTTACTTAGAAGTGACTATATTATCACTGCTCCTAGAGCACAGCGTTCCAAACTTTTCATGTTGGTGGCACACCTTTTTGTGAAAAAATGTTCAGGGACACGGTAACGTGAGCAAGCGAGCCCAAACCACCTAAGGGGCGTCAGGCCTCACACCCCACACCCCCCCCACACACACACCCCACACCCCCTCACACACACACAACCCCACACATACACACACCCACAACCCCACACACACACCCCACCCACCCCCACACACAGCCCCCCACACACACACACAACCCCACACACACACAACCCCCCCACACACACAACCCCCCCCACACACACACCACACCACCACGCACACAACCCCACACACAAAAAAATGCAAGTGTCCGTCTGTAACACAACTGGTGCGTATGTAAAGCGCTCTGATACCTTTGGTTCTAGTTTGCTCAACAAAAAAAGTTTGGCATAAACTGCGTGGTAAGCTTAAAGGATGTTTTCTAATACTATTTATCAACGTAATTGCTGTCTTAGAATTACCTCACTTGGCTACACTGATGGTCGATTGGTCCCAAACTACGTTCACTTAAGAATTGCCTGTTTTAGTACTTTGAAGCCCTGGAACATTTCGTGTTTGGCCCTCTTTTTCTGCTTCAACTACCTAAAATGCCTCCCATGAAGAAAGTGTTAAGCTTCCTCTACCTGGCTTCAATTTTACTATTTTCACAAATACCACCCCCAGTGCAAGATCGTTAATATGGGCACACTTGTAAATATGTACTTCACTTGACCAAAAACAAAAGGTTCACAGTAAAGAAAATGGGAATGGTGTCTCTCTGAAAATAGCATTCTGTTGACCTCTAGTTGAATACGGAAAAGCTGCACAACACAGAGTTAGAAACTTTAAAAAACAAAACGTTGGTTTAACAACATTAGCCTTTTTTTTCATCTGTGTTCCAGTTATTGACTTCTTTACTGCTCCTTCCGTATATCTTTCATCCCTAATTCTTTCTCCCTTTTATTTTATTTTTTTTCTTTCCTCACTCCACTTCTCCCTTCCGGTCCCTTATGCCCTTCTTTCACTTCACTTCCCTTCCTTACTTTCTTCCTCATTTTCATTATTTACAGTACACGATTTTCACAGTGATCTAAAATCTAGCTGGATTGACAAAATGAAGTAAATGCAGCAGCTCACCTCGCCTCATGCACTACGTTAAGATAACAATCAGCACACTGGCAAAGGGGCATAAAGCAGAGAGGGTCACGATTGGGCAGTTTCTGTCATCTAGTTTGGAAGTGGCGTGCACGACACAGAAAACAATCAGTGGCCTGCCGCCCCCTGACCCAATAAACTCTGTTGTCTTAAGTAGAAGATGGAGGCGTTTTTGGACTTGGTGCAACCTCCACTGGCAAGAAAGCTTAACATTCAACTGAGACATGGCTCCCTACCAGTCGGAGAATTCACTTCAAGATGGGCTAAAGCGACGAAACCTAACAGCCCTGCCTGCAATCATGACAGGGAAGACATTACACACATCCTCTTTTTCTGCCCAGCATATGGCGAAATCCGGAAGTGCTGGATCATCCCACTTTGCAAGAACTTGGGCTTTAGGCACTGTGCTCTCGCCCGTAGAGTCTTAACTTATGATACTACCCCCCCCCATTGTCTTCGTTGTTTCCAGGTTTCTTCTAGGTATGTGGAGGAGAAGATCCGTAATAATCCACAAGGACTAAGGGACGACCGCTTCCATCCATAACTATTACTTCGATATCCACTGTTTAATAACTTTTTAACTTGATGTATTTATATTTTAAAACTGTGCTTGTACATATTTTATTGCACTTTTATGGTCTATGACTGAAATAACGTTATCAAAGTAAGTTAAGTAGAAAAGGTGTCAGATCCACATGAGCAGCTGATCTCCAAGACCAGCCTATGCAAGTGAGACCCCGTTTTTCTGTGCTCAAATAAATGATAAAGGCCATCGCTCGGAACTGCATGCTTAGGTGCTTACTGCACTGCATATCCTGGGTAATGGTTCTTTTCTACGGACCAGCGCCATCATGGCAAACCGGTTCCAAGAGCTTTCATCAGCACCTGCGACGCACATACGAGTGTCGCAGGGTTCGCCATGCCGTCTCCAAGATTACAGGCACTGCCCCTCACAGCGCTGCTGTAGACCCTCTTCCCACCTCTGCTCGGAGCTATGGAGCTCTGAACATGTTTCATTAGAGCACCCAGGTAGATGGCACATCAGCAGATACTTCACACTCGTTCGATCATTTTTCTGCTGCAACAGATGACTGCTTGACAGTGCCTTACGGCCGCCGCCCCAAAGATAGTGCCGCCTGGGGTAGACCGCCCCAAACCCACCCCCCCACCCCCCTTCCCCTAGCTACGCCTGCAGGTGATCGGCTGCCACTAAAAAATTAACGTATGTATTTGGACTCGCTGCCTGACTCAGAGTCTTACAGTGGCCATGAGCAGCGCCGTAGCACTCTGGGGGGGGGAGGGAGAAGTGCTACGGTGCCATCGCGCGACACACCTACGTATGGGGCGCGACACAGTAACGTGTCGCGCCACACAGTTTGGAAAGCTGTGTCCTAGAGGGAGCCAGGATGGGCTCATCTGACTACAGAGGAGAAGGGTGTTCCATAAGGATTGGTGGATCAATAAGTAAAGATAACAGACTCGGACGTGCAATGTGCAAGTTAATGCCTGGTTCTTGATTGCACCTATCTTTCCAGGCTTGGAGCTGTCCAGAATTTGATGCTATATCAGATTGGGGAATTGAATAATTCTGTTTTCCAGTAAGAGGCGACTTCCCTTTTGTGGAAGCTTGTAAGATGAATCAATGTCAGCCAGGGGGAGGGGGCATGAAGACGGTGAAGGCTGTATTGACAAACCCACCCCACCCTATCATGACCGGATCAATGACCTCAATTATTCCTTGCATTTCTCAGCCATTTTCTGTCCCTTTGTGAGAACGTCCTTCAAGGTACGTATGGTGAGGAATGGGGTTTCCCATCCTTGGGAGGGTGGGACTTGGATGACTAGCGCCACTTGGTAATTCGCTGGGTGGGACGATTTGGTCAGTACATACTTGCTTTGCTGTTGGTCAATCTCAAATCCGTCACCGTCAGTTGAGATAGTTGGTTGAGCATCATGCGTCAATGCCTCCTTGCTGCTTTTCATCGTAAGGATTATAGCAATTTGAGACCATAGGCCTTTAACTTCCCCCAATATGACAGCTAAAATAGACAGGACAGGAGTAAGCAGGTTGAGTGTCATGAACAATGCATGAAAGAGCACAAGGTATAGTTTTCAAGCTCAGGTACATACTTTTTTCCCTCTTTTTTTAAAACCTTTATTTAACTTTTTTTTCCATTAAAGACATTGCATATCACAGCTGCAAAAGAGGCCTAAAAAAATAGTCTTGCGATAGGTTATCACAGGGAGCTATCAGTTATTACAAGTGATTCAAAAGGTACACATCACAACCAGCACTGTAGGTGTATCTGGTCATAGCAATACATCACTGTTGTATGAGTGATGACGAGCATGAGTGAGTCAACTTGAACTCTTAGGACCATTTCATTTAGCGCCCTCAGTTTATTATCTATTCCGATGACATGAACTGCTAATGCATTGAGCAGATCCACCTGGAACTCCAGCTTATCAGAGTGGAAACTAAGGGCAGAGGAAATCACTTCTATATTGTTTAAAAGATCAACCCAAAGTGACGATGTTGATGGGGCGGGGTTATTGATGTTAACGAGTGCCCCATTCCTATCACTTGCCACAGTGGCATCGTTCTCGCCTGAGTACTACGGAGATCCAGAATGGATGTAGGATGGCTTCCAGGTGGGCAATGACCTCCTCCTGTTAGAACCCCCAGGAGCAAGGGAAAGGGTGTTGTAAGTAGGTGAAGGGTGGGCAAGGGGGAAATGGGAGCTGCCCACCACGCTGGAATAAGGAGCAGCCACCGTTAGTATAGGGCCAATCCATGGTGCGGGATGTGTTGCGGAGTGTGCCCCCCAAGCTCGATTGCTGCAGGGCCGGGCATCTGCCTGCCCGTATGTATGCTTGCACGTATACTCTCTGGGCCGGTGGTTCCCAAAGTGTGCGCTGCGGCACCCATTTGTGCTGTGATGAGAAGCCAGGGGCGCCGCGCCGCCGCCCAGGATGTGGGTTGTGGAAATTGCAGCCGCAATTCCTCCCCCTCCTTTGTGCTGAACATGATCCCAGCCCTCACCCTCTGCATTTAAATGGCTCAATTGATCCGGTCATGATAGGGTGGGGTGGGTTTGTCAATACAGCCTTCACCATCTTCATGTGCCTTACCTGTTCCTGCAGTGCCGTGCTGCTCATTACTGGACTCCCATTGTCCTTGCAAATAAGGCCGGCCAGGGCGGGCCTCCCGTGCAGGGACCTAGGAGTCCAGAACCCCCTGCGCGACGAGCACCGAGGACCGGACCAGGAAACCTGAGGAGGAGGATCGTGCGGAGGAGCCGAGGCAAAAGCCATGGGGCCAACGATCCTGTGAAACACCAAGCTGTGCTCCAGGAGGAGCGTGGCTCACACAGGTGCATGCTCTGTTTTGGGGCCGAGGGTGGTATGTAGAAATGAGGTCAGGGATGTCACATGGAGCAGAGGCTCATGCTTGCTTCCTCACACGGCCTACCTAGGCCCCGGGTCCTCTTTGCTTCCTTTCTGGTGATAGTCCTCTCCACACCCTTTCAGCCTGATGGGTGTATGCATTCCCTCACTCCCTGTCCTGTGTATATGGAAAGGAAGTGGCCATAGACCTGACACCCTGTTTTCTTTCTTTTTGTTTATTTGAGCAAACGACGGTTCCTATCCTGGGCTTTCTTTGGATTTTATATTCCCTTTTGAATTAAATGTTGGTCTCTTTGTACCAAGCTGTAACAGTTGATAATGTAGTCTAGTTATTTTAATTTATGATGTCATGTTTAACATGTCATGAGTGTTGTACTATATGAAGTCATGAACGGTGCATGAAAGGGCACAAGGTATAGTGTTCAAGCTCAGGTACATACTTTTTTCCTCTTTTTTTAAAAACCTTTATTTAAATTTTTTTCATTAAAGACAGTGCACATCACAGTTGCAAAAGAGGCCTAAAAAATATGTAGGCTTGCGATAGGTTATCACAGGGAGCTATCAGTTATTACAAGTGATTCAAAAGGTACACATCACAACAAGCACTGTAGGTGTATCTGGTCATAGCAATACATCACTGTTGTATGAGAACAGATTCAGGCAACATTGGGACTTTATATGTAACCATCTGACACCTGGAGGACGTCACTAACAAACAACTTGTATAATATATCATAAAGCGTATGGTGAAGATAGCTGAAAATCCCCCAACAAGGAACATGCATGCACAGGACGATGGTCCACAGACACCTGCATTATGGAACGTTCTGTGTGTCGAAGGCCATGGGATGGGGATTGAAACATGCCTAGAGAAAGTTAGTCTCAACTTTACCCTCTAGTATCCTGCTCCGGGGGGAAGGAGTCAGACTCCTCAGTGGTGTGTGTTAAGTGACTGCTACAGAGTTAAGATTTTTTTTTCATCCTGAGACTGAAGGCAAAAATGGAGAGCCCGATAGAAACCCATCATGACACCTGCTTTTTAGGACTGCACCGGCAGGACCCAGCTCACTTAAAACACTGGGTAGATGGGATCTGGTGAGCCATCTTGGGTTCATCAGAGCCCACCCCATGTAAACTTCTTGTAACATCACAGAGCTCCGTGAGCCTTTCCCTAACCTGGTTACTTTTAGTGGGAGTGCTTTAAGCTACTCTATGATTGTGTTGTGTGCATTGAGAAGTTCTTTATAAGATCTTTGTGAATGCAAATAAAGTTTTATGGTGGTGATGGCTAGTCTCTGAATCCTTCATCACATTTAGGCTTGATTCTTCATTTAGACCAGTTGTTCTCAAAGTGTGCGCCGCGGCACCCCGGGACGCTGGTAAAGAAATGGTAGGGAGCCACGACCACCGTCCAATTAGGTTTGGGAAACAGTGCCCTGGGGAATAATGGCGGAGTCAGGAGATATCGGAAGGCGAGGGGTCACAGGCCGTTGCAGCAACTGGCTTTCTCAGCTACCTGCCGTCGCTGCCCAACTGCCGCTCACTCTCCCTAATGCTCCGCACCCAAGGTCTGATGCGTGTGTGAGCTAACATTTATTAATTATTAAAACATTTCACAATTTAAGAAAGATAAAGAACCTGTAACACACGATACTACAGTTGCAAACAGGTGTAAATGGACCTACATTTAAAAACAAGCAGGTTATGTGGTGAAGAAGCAGCATACACATCACTTTTACTTATTCATATCATTCCAGCACTAATCTTATGGTACTTATTTAATTAGTCATTTATTTAGCTTAACGGCAGACGTTAAAAGTTGAATTAAGCATGAAATGCATGAAAAGCCATTAGTATTAGCGAAGAGTTGCATGGTTAAATCTGGGGACTCTGAATGGTTTCACTGTCTTCATTGGCTACTGAAGATTTATAATGTTTAGAATTTATTTGCAATGTTTGTCTCCTTACATGAGGCTGGACGGGGCGTACGTGCAATGCTGTCGTTTTTAGTGCACGCTAATGCATAATGCTACACTGGAGTCAGCATTTTCATCAGTGACTTGGGTAATTTTTCGTGTGACCTTCAAAGCCAATATTGGGAGAGGATGTAGCCTTACGTCTAGAGTGTCCGACCTCGAAACTGAGGAACTGGGTTTAAGTTTCGGCAACTACGCTAAACATCCTGTGATTCTGGGAAATCACTTAGGGGGAGATGTATCAAAATACCTATTTGCGATTCTCAAATAGCGATTTTTTGAGAATCGCTATTAGAGAATTGCAAAATGGTATGTATCTAATCTCTCTTTGTGTACCAAAAATGAATATGTTCATCTGTAACAAAACTGATGTTCATGTAAAGCTTTCTGATACCTGATATATTCGGGTCTAGTTGGCGCTATATCAGCCCCGCCCCCTCAAAAAAAAACACAAAACATTATGCTCGGGCAGAAACCTTCTATATACCCGAAACATATGCAGTGGAGTTTGGGGAGCAGCCGCACTCAGGAGGTGTGCCCCCCAGGGATTTTAGCAGGATGGGTCAATCCAGGCTATTTTGGGGATGTTTTTGGCCGCCTTTTCTTGAGCCGGGGGGAGGGGATTTATAGACAGCCATTTACTGTCATGGGCCAACATTTTAGGTGGTGTGTCACGATGGCCGGTGCTCCGGATAGTGATAGACAATTTTTGCATTTCCTTGTGTCAGGGCAGTTATTTGGCACTGCCAGCATGTATGCTGACACGCGAGTGACGGAAGCCTTGCGCCTGTTAGCGGAAGCATGTCACATGGACATGGTGTCTGTGATCGTGTGTCTATCAGCGCGCCCGGCGAGATGTATCAGAACTGGTGGGGTGTAGGAGAGTACCTGGGTTAGGATGGGGGGATGTGTGGACAGGGATGATAGCTTGGCGTTGCTTATTTAGCAGTCTAAGACTGATCAGAGAATCAGAGGGAAGACGGTAGTCTTGCAAGCATTGCCAATATTGAACCTATGCCTGGTGAGGTGGGGCACCAACCTCAGAGCAATTACCAGACCACGAGAAGGGGTAGTTTTAAGGCACCTGGATGGCACTGGGGTGACGTCTTTCCAACTCTCTTGGGCTTTGAGGAGGGCACTGGCCACATTGGGGGAACCGGCGGGCAATGTGGCACGCATTATTCCAGGATTGGCCGCAGGGGCAGCATGACAAGGATGGGGCAAGGGCAAGATTATGCAATTGGCCAGATGGTCATCAAAGTGTTTTCAGCATTATGTGAGGCTGGGTCAAGGGAAATGATCATATTGTAGTGTTTGCTTTGTATCTCACATATACCGTTCTTTTCAGGTACTGTGGCTGATCGGGAGTCCGTAGAACTCGCAATTTGGATAGTAGGACATTCATTTGCCAAATGTGCAGAATGGTACGAGTTGCAGAAGGGGCAAGGCTCCAATCTTGGTTTCGACCGGTGGCATTTTAAATGGTCTTGGCATGGAAAAGGTGGTCTGCAGTGGTACAAATTGTTGCGATGTTTGAACGGATTGTTGATGAGGCACACATGTTCAGATATCCTTCTGCTCCACTTGGGGTAAAACAAAATGGTAGGGAAGAAGGACCTGGCCTTATTGAAAGAAATTAAGGGGTCTATTAGAAATCAGGAGACATTGGACGGGAATGTTCGTTATATGGACAGAATTTATTCCAAGGAGGCAATGGAGAGGTGTGGACAGGCCCGCACTCATTGATAAGGCCAGACGGAAGGTGAATAGGGACATGCGTTTTTTCTGTAAGCAAGAAGGTTTGGTAGGGTGGAGCATCTGGAATTAAGAAATGACAGTTTGGAATTTTTTAGAGGGTATGGGGTTTATTTGTTGAACTATGGGATAAAGCTGTACTTAATACAGATAAAGGAGATGCTGGAGGATACCCTCAAGGGGGGTTAGGGGCTACGGGAGCCCGGGAGTCAAGAGTGGAGTCAGAAAAGTGGGCCTTTTTGAGTAGCAATTGGCACTGTAAATTGACATGTTGCTAGATTAAGATGATTGTGGTGAACATAAGTAAATCATGACAATGGGGGTGGTAATAAAGGTAAACAAGGAGGAAGTAAGAAGTTAAAAGTTAAGGTGTAGGATACCTAGCTAGTTAGATGTTAATAGACATAGGTTAAAGTTGGAAGACAGTAAAGGGCCACAGTTTAATAACGAGATAGGCGTTACAAAGTGGCAGGGTAACATGCAAAGGGACGGGGATATTTAAGGGAGGGGGTAATGACGTACGATAATGGTTGCATAGTGAGGTCTAGTTTTGTAAGGCTGAAAGCCTAGGGTACATTTTGTGCAGTTCACCTGTTTGCAATAAAGCTGCCTTTTTCAAACACTGAACATCAGGTCTGTGGTTGGTGCTGCTCCCCTATATGCCAATGGTATATAAAAAACGCTCTCTGTGACCTGGAAACGTTGATGCAGGCTTGCACGGACACTGGTTGGATGCAATCTATGCAATCAGCGTGTGAAGCTGAGAGCTATGTTTCTAAGCATGTTTATCACATAATGCTGACATCTAGACAATAGGAGACTTGTAATAGCCACATCTAAAGTGTTGCACGCACATTCAGAAAGACAAAATACAAAATATTTTGAGTTGCTCAAACTAAAAACGCTGGTCAACCGCACGCCCCTTTCCTGTCGTCTGAATTTATTGTGTCACAGCTCCACCCCTGTTCTGGCAATGTGCTTTTAGTCTTATTGTTTTATGCTCTACTTATATTATTCCTTCTAGACATGTTTGTGTTTCTTACGTTTATGCTTTAGCACATTTTATCTTCTAAATATTTAGCTGTTACACGTTTCTTTTCCTATATTTTGGCTTCCATATATTTTTGCATTTTTTTCCTTTTAGTATTTCCTTCACTTTAACTGTTCTCCCTCACAATTTACCCCCTTTACTTTCTAATATTTGTCTTTTTAGCAGGCTTTCTTTCTGTGTTTACACTTTCCTTTCTTTACATTTTGTGCCATACCAAAGCTAATATTTCCCTCATATTCCTTGCCATCCCCTCAACCATATCTTCTGGGGTTCATGAAGCAAACCTTATGAGCCAGCTATGTTCCATGTAGGTTCTTACTGCTGCCTCTTAAATCACTTGAACCCAGGAATAATTCTTCTTTGTGTATATGCTGTAGAGGGTGCGATCGCTACTGTTTCACCCAGCTGGGTGTTAGGACAATCAAGGCAGCAACTGCAGCATGTCTGCAGGGCGTGGACCTGTCACTAATGACCCGCCTATTACAATATTTGAAATTAGCAACAGCAGAGCTGCAGTGAGCAAATTAGGCTATCAATGCCTCTTTTTGTCCACTTCAATGAAGATCTGATCCCTCAGCGGTGGGAGGGGAAGGGGCAGGTAGAATGTGACTAACTGTAGAAATGATGCCCACTGAGCCTAGGATAACAATCACGTCTGAGAATGTGGAAATCAGTGGTACTGGATATTTTAAACATATGGCAATTTATTTTAGGATCTCAATTCAATGAGCCGATTGGGCCCCATATGCACTTGGCACTTTATCTCCTCACTAAGGGCATGATTTATATATTGGCAGTATGAATACATATCGCCAATATGGAGTTCCACCTGCCCAATTTACATGCCACTGCAGAGTGGCCAAACCGAACTGTTGGCCCTGGGGAGTTAGGGCCATGGGAGAAGTGGATACATATCCACCCACCTAATTTGGATGGGTGGACATGTAATCATTTTTTTTACTGTTCCTGACTGCCAGGCATAAAACCTGGCGGTCAGGAACAGTAAAATCGGTATAACGCTCCCCCGCAATGGAAGAAGCCTCCTATCGTAAGGGGAGAATTACTTTTTTTTCTTTTCAAAAAGAAAATTCGGTTACAGGATTTTCTTTTTGAAAAGAAAATAAGAATATTGTTTGCTGCAGGCCTGCGTCCTTCCGATGCAGCACTGCAGCCCACAGTAAAATGCATTGACAGGAATCGCAGTGAAGGCAGTTCATGCCAATGCCTTTATAAATGAAGGCCATTTAGGCAGTGATATATAAATCTGGCAGGCGATCCTTCAACCAGGGCAATGGAGTAATTTACCCAGGGACCGTCCACCAGGATATAAATCAGGCCCTAAATGTCTATAATGGACATTTGCTTACTTTATGATTGCCTCCTGGGGTCCAGGCAATAACTCAGAACATGAAATTCTCGAGACAATCAAACTGGCAAAGCAGAGCACTTTACTGCCATCTTAGTCCCACTTGAACGGCTAATGGGGGTCTCTTCTACCACTAGACACCCTAATAATGAGTTATTGGCACTTGCCTCCTCATGATAATTTATCAGAAGCCAATATGGCCCAACAAATTTACACCATGCATGCGCTTCCTCATCCTTTTGTAGGTACAATGCAAACCCCAGGGTCAGCTGTTGACCATATAATTCACTTGGCATGCTCTGAAAGGAGATATTTGTATGAAGGTGTTGACACATAGTATACATTTGCATTTTTGTTCTCTGATCTACCTGGTGATCTTCCATTTCAATATTTTAAAAAAAAATAGTTAAATAGGGTTTGAAATGTGCATTGGACTATTTTTATTAATATTGTTGAATTTTTGTTGTGTACTCTGATTTAGTTATTTGCAATGCTTTGCATTAACCAAACAATAAACTTTGTTGTTGTTGCTAGGCTTCCATACAGGTCATGTCTAACTTGTGTGAGCTGGGAATTCTGGGTGCATCCAGGATTCTTCGGCCAAGGATTCTAGCTCCCAGTCATGTCTAATAGAAGTAGCAGACTGACATTGGTTAAAGCATTAAAATAAAATTAAACGCTTAGGAAGTTGTATGTGCTTGTCATCTGGGACTTACCACATCTGGACCATCCCCAACCATTGGTCTGTACCCAAGCAGGAAAACACAGTGTGAAACTAGGGTATTTTGTTTGATTTAGGATTAACTTTTACTCCTGAGTTAAATAACCTGGTCTCTACAAGTTTTCTTTCGAGAATGTTGTGAAAGAAAACTCACATTTATCCACATGACTGTCAAAATTGATATTATTTAATTGACAATCTCAACTAGGTTAGATTATGTAAATGCTGTTTACCTGGGCTTGTCTAGTTCTTAGATCAGGCCAATTGATTCCTTCTCTGTATGTCACAAATATTCACTTAATATTGCTGCTCACCATGACAATGAAACATCCATAACTATCCCAATTTCTATTCTCATAGTGTTCCCACATGCCTATTGGTAACTTGTCCAATGACCCTTTTTACCATTCTAGAGCTCAGCTTATATACTCTTATAATCTTAGAGGCCTAATTATTAAAACACCATTCTTGAAGTCAGATACAGGAGAACGCCTACTGTGCAGGGACATGTCAAGAATGATTTTGTAATTGCCATGGCACCAGTGGGTTGGTTTAGATGTCAAAGAAGAGATAAGAGTGGGGTACTAGTCATGCAACTGAGTGTGTTTGTACATATATGACTGACGTGGGATAGTATGGGAGCAAGCAAGCAACCTACTGTACAATCAAAGGGAGATCTGCAGATGCAATTGTGTTACAAAATGTCCCAAAGTTCGACCTTAACATCACATCAGTGCTGAACAAGTTGACCCACTCAATCCAAAAAAACCGAAAAGAGTCTAAATTCTGTAAACAAATGTTGCAATAGAGATCTAGTTGAGAGGAAAAGAATCATCAAACCCCTGATTGGTAGTGGTGAAAATCTATCCAAATGAGTGTACGTTTTGTTGCACGATCCTCTTGAGGAACTAATGGAAATATCTTATGACAGCCAAAAGGCCACCATTATGCAATTCATTGGCAATAATTCAAATCAATTATGGGTGACCATTAACACTGGAATATTCTGAATACTGCGACTGGTAATATTCCGTTACCACTGTTTGCTTTCAGAAAGGGCCCAAGCCTACGAGATAGCTTGGTGCACACTAGACCTAAATACCAGCTGAAGTATAACATCAGCAGACTCTGGAATTTACCCCCGGTTTGCAGTCATAATCCATGCGGATCATGCAGTGTATGTCCACAAACATGTTAAACACAGTCGGTAGACATCAGGACCGTGAGACCTTGGATCCTGAATACTCATACGAACTGCAATTCTGAACGTGTTATTTACATGATTACGTGCCCTTGTTCGCTAAGGTACTTTGGACACACTACTCGCAAAGTCAAAATCGGGATAAGCGAACATAAAAGTACTATTCGCTGTAACAAACAATCAACATGCCTGACAAACCACTTTTTGGCACTCAAACATAAAGCAGACGACATGAGGCGGCTGATCCTTGAACATCCCTTTATCCCACCACATGTTAGTGATATATCACGCTTCTTGTTCATCAAAGAACAAAAATGGATTTTCAAGCTGAAAAGTGATACTAATGGTCTCAATGACAATATTCAGTGGATCTCGCTGTAATTTGAAAACCATCTCCGGTTCCACCTAGGGTGCTATCTGAAACACATAAGCTGATTTTGGACAAGGTTCCAAAATCTGAGGGTGCAATACTGTATATATGCTATGGTGATGTATACCTCACTCAGTGCAAGAATCTCTCTGAGCTCTTTGGGGTTACTGTCCTTATCCTCTATACAACACACTTACTCTCAGACACTTAATGACAATATTCTAGATGTTCTGCACACTATCAACCAATGAGTAACATACTTGGACACTGGTCGTCAATTGTGAGGCTTGGCATGTTCACAAACATGCCTCCATCAAGGTTCTTGTCACATTCTAATTTCCAGGAGATAACGCAGTTTCATTGTATTAATGAAGGGTACCAATTATGATAAGTACCATATAAAGATATACCGTGCCCCATTCTATTTTATTCATTTTGTCTAAACATCTCGGCATTATCGAGAATCAACTGACACTGTATACATGTCCTGAAGAATATATGCACTAGCTCTATACCCCTATGTCACACTAGTACCTTTCTAATGGTTTTCACAGAGTGTGTCTTTTTATAAGATTTTGTATAAATTGTTGGTAAGATCACCGTATTTGATTAATACTACTCCAACCACCCGTAATACTTTAACAAGCACATTGGGAGCTACGCGCTACCACATATTCAACCATTGAGTGCTGCATTAGGTTTGCGCATGCGCTCAGTCTCAACACTGCCGATATCGGCGAAGAGAGGCATGCGTATTGATTTCGAGCAGCACTACATATGTGTTGTCCTCCTGCATGCGCAATGATGCGCACCACACTTATCTCTGTCCAATGAGTATGTACTCCTCTGCTTACTCATAAACAGAGCGGGCCTTATGCACCGAGCCGTTGCCGGGTGAGGTGAGGCTTTCTCCCACACAAAGCTGGGTGAGTAAACTTAAGAGCCTGTAAATGGCTGTATTTACATAATTATGCCACAAGACACTCTTTCTTGAGGGTAACTATGGAGTACCCTGTTTTGCAAAATTTATAAATATTTCAAATATTTGCCTCTTCGCATTTTAAGCTAATTGTGAAGTTGTTATTGTTTGCTCAAAAGGATGTTTGTTTATGTTCTTCTTCTTTAACTCATTTATATTTTACTACAGGAAAGAAGATCACTTATGGACTTACCAGTTGCCATGACCTACGTCCTGGTAGGGTGGTGATTAAACCACTTATGTTTAGCCCTCTTAGGAATTAATTTGTTAATTTTCACTACATAGATTCTATTGCAGTAGCATTACATTTCTCTTAGGTCCTGACAAAAGCCAGTGAACATCACTTCCGTGGCTGAAACATGTTTACCTTTCACCTATTGCTAAACAACAGTGATTTTTTCACACTGTTAGGCTGTTGTTAATCTTGACATTCGACCAGATCCCAATAAAATATATTGTCTGATCGTTTAGTCATTTTTAAATATCACACTTTTTCTTTGCACTGCACTCCATCTGCACTACTGGCTTATGGGCACTGTGGCCAAACTACTTGCCGGACAAAAGTCTAGTGTCATATAGCCATTCCATTCAGGCTTGGAAACACAGACTTTACTCCGAAGTTTCCCAGATGATGATGCTCCGCCAAAGCAGGTGGGCTGATGGAATTCACATGAGCCCTTAGTGACTTTTGAAACAAAAACTTTTTTGTTAATAAATGTCCTCTTGAGCTTACATTTCATATTTGTCAAATCGACCTATACGCTCACTTTTGTGTATTTCATGTATCTGATTAGGGGTGTGGAGCTTATATGGTCTTTAAACATTATCCCCTAGACCTTCTTTTTCAAGTATTTTTCACCATTAATATCTACCTGGAGATGACCAACCCAACACCTTTAAAAATTGCCCATGTGCAACCCACCAACAGTACAAAGAATCTCTGCCATTTTTATTCTAATATTACAAATATCTAGGATGATATCACCAAAAATCTGAATCTTACCCTTCTATTATTTCATCCTCAGCATAACACACCTCGACCTCCTTCCATTCACTGGCAAAGGAAGAATTGTTGGTCAAAATATGGACATTGTGCAGGATCACTACCAGATCTAGTATTTTCCTTTTTGCTGAACCCCATTCTTACTTGCTATTGAAATCTGCTAACCAGTGGTACATTTCTTGTGCTCCTCCTTTAAACATGGAAAGATTATTACACTCCTGATCAGCACGTTTCATTTACTTATAAGTTCCCACAATGTGCTACCAATTGTACACAGGAATTGTAAATGATTCCAGTTTTCATTGTGCTACCTACTGCAGTAGCACTGTAAAAGCTGGCTATTACAATAATTGCGTTCCTATAAAAATAGTGAGAGAAATAAAATACAGCCAGACAGACTTCTAAAGGAAGTACACACTTTATACCCATAATCATAGTTCTGGGTCCATAAGCAACAGTATAGATTATCGCTTCCACTAGACATTCACCAGGTAGCATCTCACTGCAAATACAATCAGATCAGATGTATTGGTTTTAATAATCCTGTAAGCAACATAGTACCTGGTTACTCTGAGTTTCAGACAGAGAGGACGAATCCAGTTCCGCCTGCAGCCCAGGTACACTGGACAGAAAAACAAGACATGCTCTTCGGTCTCAAAATCAAGCTCACAGGCTGGACATAAATTGGATGCTGTAGATATATGGTACTTAAAAGTAGGACAGGTAAACATTTAGTGTTAAGCGTCCTTGCAAGGAAAAGTCCCTAAAAGCTACTTTCCTTGCAGCAGGGTTGGCTGTTTCACAGGAAAGCACTGGGAAAAAATATTAAGTTTAATAAATGTTATCTTCAGGTATTAACAAGCACAAATTTCTTTTTGGGACTTTTTGAAATATTTATTACAAGCCAAATTCACCAGTGTAGTCGAATTTCCAAAAAAAGGTTTGGAAAGGGAAGGTTTAGAAAGTTACCTTTGCCCTGCCTAAAGTCCCTGGAAGTTGAATCTGCATTTTTCTCTCTGACTTCTGCCAGCCAGTGACTAGCATTTGAATGGGCATAAATGAGGTGTGAACTTGTTCCCAGGAGCAAACAATAGGTCCACATGAATGGGTAGAGATGATCCATCTGAAACTGACAGAATATGTAGGTTGGGGATCCTTTTTGACGTTAAAGTGTTGACATCATAATGAACTTCCACCATGAACCTCCAGATCAACACCGTCACCTCATCATGCTTCCACCTGCCTCAGAAAACCTTCCGATGGATCCCCACTGAGGCCAGGAAGATGGACACCCACAAACTCATCAGCAGCAAACTCGACTATGGCAACGCACTCTATGCAGGCACCTCCCAGAAACTCCTCAGAAACTTTCAGAACTCGCAGAACGCCGCTGCCAGACTAGTCATCAATCTACCCCGCTGTAGCCACATCTCCGAACAGCTATGAGAACCCCACTGGCTCCCAGTCAACAAAAGAATCACCTTCAAGCTCCTCACACACATCTACAAAGCCCTCCATGACGCCGGACCAGCATCCCTGAACCTCCGCCTCTCATTCCACGCACCCACCAGACACCTCTGCTCTGCCCAACTGGCCCTCGCTACTGTCCTTCAGTACCAGGACCAAAGGAAGATCCTTCTCCTACCTCGCTGCCAAATCCTGGAACGCCATGCCTCTTCACCTCATGCTCTCCCCGTTTCTGACACACTTCAGACCCGTCTCAAGACCTGGTTCTTCAAATGAACCACAGTGCCAAGTCGGACCTGCAACCCATCCACCCTACACCCTGCCCCTCCCCCCGAGCGCCTTAAGACCCTCAAGGGTGATTAGCCGCATTTAACAAGCACTGATTGTTTGATGGAAATCCTGTTTGAATTTCACTTCTTGCTTGACAGGCCTGTTGGTGTTTTTTCATATGACACGTTGGGCACACTTCAAAGAGAGATCCAACGTCACAGGCAAATGGTAGCTGATACTTGAGCAGGTCCTTCTTTTGTCCCCACCCACAGCCAGACAGGCTACAATCACAGAGGGCCTCTGTTTTGACATTACAGTGTCAAAACTTGTTTGATAGGTATGCTCAGTCTACATATAATGTTTGTGATGCTTTTCAAAGGAGGGAAGCAGGATTCCAAAACAATTCAGAGGTATCCACTATCTGGTTGTTAAAACACAGCTTTTGTTCTATCAGACTTCTGTCTATGAGGTTGTTGTGGCATAGATACTACTTCAAACTGGAGATTAGTATTAGCTGTGGGAGGACATTAGTAGCACCATAGTACATGTCCTATGCACACCCTCAGCCCTCAGAGTCCACATTTTGCGTGGTTGAAGCCATCTTTAAAATGCCCAAAGTAGGTAGCGTTAGCCATTGAACCATTTAAGCTTGAAATAGATTATGCAGCAGACGTTGGATTATGTGGCAAATGTGGCGAATCAATAATTATGCGAAGATCACAAAGGCCGCAAAATCACATAATTCCAGTGGCTATTGTCATAGCTACCAGAGGATTGAGATCAGATGTATGTAGTGATTTTAGTTGTTCACCTTGGCAAGGATTGTGAATGTTACATGTGGGGGGTCACTTACCCCACTCAACAATTTCTCATAAACATCAAGTTTGGATGAACAAAAGAAAACTATCTAACCAGCTTGAGAAGCCATGCACAGAAGTAAGCAATCCCTCCCTTTAATTTAGGTGAACACCTCATCCTTGATAAATGCTAAATTTCTTTACAGAACTAGACTCACCATTCTGAAGCATGACATGGCCTCTCTTTGAAAATCTTCAGCTGATCCAACTTTCCTAGCCCACTATCAGTCGATTTACCAATTACCCTACTGCTGCAAGATAGTGGAGAAGGAGGCACCAAGACAGCTTAAAGAACACCTGGAAGGACACAACATTCTGAATGATCATCGGTATGAGTTCAGTCCAGTCATATGCATCTTAAATGCCCAGCCTAACATCTGAGAGCAATTCTTGCTGTTCTTAGATGAAAATAGAAAGTCAGCCCTCGCATTCCTTGACCTTTCAAGAGTCTACAATACCGCAGGCAATGATATCCAGCTGAGTAGACTCAGAAAAGGAGCTGAAATTGATGAGTCCTCCCTGACATGGATTAATCTTTCCTGGAAACCTCAACTAAGTAGTTTGGATTGGGCATTCTTTACAGTTGTATAACAAAGCCCCCACAGCCCCCTTTGCTCCACAGTGGGGAGGCCCAAACTCCAGGGGACCCACTGTATCAATTAAAAGAACTTAGATCCAGAATATGAAGATAGATCTGATTTATTGAAGATTAGTTTCAGGTTGAGATAATAATACAGAAATATGTAGGTCCAATTATAACCCCACCAGGAGCAGCTGGACTGCTGCTCAGCCTCAGATGTAACTGACTCTCATTTCAAGCCTACACAACCCGCACTCTATGTGACATCATAGATATGTGCTGAGCTAGTTATCACAAACACTAAAGAAGGACAGAAAGAAGGAAAAGCAAGATGTTACACCCACTCAGCACAGACACTGGCCTGAGAGTTCCTGAGTGAGTACGGAGGGGGCCCCTCCATGTACTTTGCAGGGGGGCACTCTCAAGTTTCGTTAGGTCACTGCAGAACATCAGCTCATCTCCTTAGAACAGCGAGCTAAATATGCCGCTCTGGAAGTTATGAGAGGAGGCGTATGGCTGCAGTATGTTTCCATTATAATTTAGATAAATTAGAAAGGTGACCTTTAAACCTAATGGGCATGAGTGTGGGAAGCATTTTTCAGGGCAATACGGGATTTTAGCATGGCCATTGTTTTAAATGTGCGCAAAGCTTCACCCGTCAGCAATTTAAATTAAAGGTTGTGTGAAACAAAATCGGTGCCCTCGCCACCAAGTTCTCTAATTAATCTCTAAAAAAATGACATAAAAAATAAATGTTTTTTTTAACGTTTTACAAGTGGCAACTCCTTGCTTCAGATGGAAAACCAGACCTAAACCAATTGTGACAGGAGGCTTAATGGTAGGTGTGACATTCTCATCCAGCTCTGGATTTTAATTGCCAAACCTTTGCATTTTGAAATTCGTTGTTTTTTTTCTCATTCTCAGTAAGAGATTTTAAAAAGCCAAGCAAGCACACAGTGTACTGCAAAAATAAAAAAAAAGATTGAACATGTCACTAACATGGTGCCCCTTGTGAACTATCAAACCCTTACTCACATATTTTGTGGGAGTGAACACACATCATGCATTAAACAAATGTAAAAAAAAATGCTTTTTTTTTTGTTGAATATGGAATCTTTTCAGTGTGTCCTCCCGAATGGTATCTTTCTGCCCGAGCACCCCATTCATGCGCCGCAGGTTGAGAGCTGTATTACAACCTAGCATAAATCCAGACTGGTCTGGGTGTACTAAATTGGTCATGATTGGGAGCGACTGCATCGCTAATAGTTTAGCCAGAATTTTGACTTCCACATTAAGCAGAGAAATAGGGCAGTAGGAATCATAATGGCAACACAGGACTTTGGGACTTTGGGAAGGTGGAGACGGATGGATGGATTAAACCCAGATCCTTGTGACTGTGGGTGAATGTTTGCATTGTCCAGCATTCCGTCCATCAATTGTTTCTTTTGCATATGCTGTAAAGGATGGCTTGAAACATGCAGGTCATTGATTTGTTTTTTTTATGTAGAGAGCTCAGTTGGTTACTGTTTTTGCTGCAGAGAGCATTGTGTCACAAGTTAAAATCTTGGTCATATAGCTTAGTGACTTATGATCCTGCATTAAGGATATGCATACAGACTACAAGGCAAACGTTTGGAAACATTGTTTTTTCCTCAATATTTTATTATTCTCAGTTCGCTAAAAAGGGTTACTTTGGTTAATATTAAGCACTTATAAGTAAGTACTATATAAATGGGTACTAATGTAATAATAACTAATGGACAAATAGATTAGATATTTTCACATTGCATGTATATTTTTTGCATACAAAGTTAGAAAGGTGAAAAACATAGCCCCACCCTTTGCCACGCCTCCTAACTCCACCCCCAGTCTAGTGCTCCTCTGGGGAGTACCTGCACTTATTTTCCTCCATGTAAAGCACTGCCTGTGCCATGTTCTCTTTCTAGTGAGAACAGTGATCTGGGGCTTTGCATAGGCCCCCTGAATACTCCATGTTGCACGGGGCCCTCAAACCCTTCAGAGAGGCCCCATTCCACCCAAAGCTAATAAATACCTGTGAGATATTGGAGACTCAGGAGCCCTCTACATATTCTGCCGGGTGGATGTGGGGGATACATCATTTTACGGCGAGATCCAGCTCACCATTATTTATTGAAGTTTTATCGGTGTTTGTAATGGCTTCTGGTGTCCTTATTGGTTGAAATTATTTCCCTCTCATCTGTCCCACCCGGGCATATTCGTTCTGTACAGACATCCAATATAACACATTTTTGCTACCTTAAATTATTACATCTCTGTGTCTTCCATTTCTCTCATCTTTTCCTATTATTTTGTGCTTGTGCATTTGCTCTTTCGGTACATTTTTGTTTCTTTTTCTATTTTTTTCGCATTTTATTTTACCTTCTGGTTTTTATCTGTTTTATTTTTGCTTCCTCATTGTTATTTCTGCACTCGACAGACGTACGGCGCTACATGTTAATTGGCACGGAGCTCGTGCAGAACGCGTGCACGTTCATTGTTCTGTTGTTTCCTGCGGAATGCAATTTAATTATCACATTGTATTCATTCTTTTTGTTATGTCTTGCCGTAAACTGTCGATACCCGGGCTGTGGTAATTTAATCTCTATTGTAATCGGCACAAACAGGCCATTATGCAAAACCCGCGCCAACTATCACAGACATAAAATGTAGGCACGGATACAAAATTAAACTTCAGCCTATCACCTACCTCAAAATCTGAAAATGTGTTAGGTTCGTGTGTATTGATAGATATTTAAGAGAGTCATGCAGTGTGAGGTTTTTACCTTCGAGTTAGGGGTAGGACGTTGATTTCCTCCCATCCTTCTTTTGGACTTAATGACTTTTTGTTAATGAGCGCACATTCATGCGTTGCCCTTATCGGCGCCTGTCCTTTTTTCCACTTTTTACATTTTAGCATTTTTTTTCCAAATGTTAGTGTTACAGTGTTTTTTCTCCTTTACTTTGGTCGATTTTTTTTCCCCACTGGACTTTCGCTTCTCGTGCTTTTTGCTTTTGTTCTATTACTTTGAGTCCTTGCGATACAGCATTTCCTGCACCGTGGTTTCCTTTGTTTCCAGTCTACTTTTCTTTGAAGTCCATCTTTAAATACAAAGAGGCTTTGAAGATGTATGTCTTAAAGAAATAAATACATCATTTAAATACACATATGTTTAGCCACACTCGTTTTGGAGACAGCCTGAGTTTCCTTGAACTCAAGGAAGTCTTTCTGCCTGAATAGCCAACAATCTCTCTGATGCTCATGTACGCCATAAATGTCCTGAAAAATTACCTCAAATATTACTGTTTTTACCACACTGCTGATTTAACAAAAACCATAAAGGAAAATGATCATTCATTCACAACACTGAGGTGAATGTCATAAATACCATCATTACCAATCATTCTGGCAGCAGTCAATGCCTTATGCTGCTCTATTAACGCCTGACAATCCTCTCTTTCATCCACTAGCCTCCCAGCAGATACTGTGAACCTACCAATATTAACCACTAAAAACAAACATAGACATGAACGTACAAGAAATCCGCACTACTGATGATCTAACTCAAACTAAAACAAAAACAATCAAAATGGCTGTGGCTTGTGATGGAATCCTCAAGAACAGGGCCTGGGGGTATCCGAACTGCGAGTGCACTATGATTCCATTCTAATGGCAACATGGGGCCATTCAAATGTCTTGAACACTACATAATATGGCAATAAAAAAACAACAGAGTATGAAAAACTGAGATGAGCAAGTCTTTCACCAAAGACCATACTACAACATCTGACAACACAAAAAAATTACCCACCATGCTGAAGGGATTCCTACAGGCCATCAATGCCAATATGTACACAAGATTAACTAACAATGGTGCAGCCATAACAGGTCTCCAATTGCTTATCAAAAAGTATAGAGACCGAGGGCCATATGTATCAAGGCAAAATGGGTTAGCAAACGCCGAAATTCTCAGAATTCCAGCGTTTGCGAACCCATTTTCGCTAAATGGTATGTATGAAACATTTTTGTTGCAAAATAAGGAATCGCTGGGGGCGTGGCCAACACCATGGTGAGCTGAGACGTGTGGCTCCGGAGCTCCCGGTGAGCTGCTTCGTAATCCATCACTTTACAACCCAAACAACCCACCAAAGTCACAGGGGCGAACCGGGGACACGGCTAGACAAAGCAGAGGCGAGCGACGAGTGGTGTGCTGCCGTGAAACGTCCGATTTACTGACTTTTGTTCCCTCTCTGCATGCCCGGCCGGAGGCGGCCACGGCGCACGGACTTCGCCAATAGAGCTGCAACCCGACTTCCAGGTCCGGTGGTGAGCGCCTGCAGGGGGTAGGTGGACGGGGCCATCGGTCTGGTGACTTGTCGGGCCGGGACATCCCCGATCCATGGAGTCGGAACCTCCGGTACTGATCAGCCCCTTACCCAAGATGCGGCGGGAGCGCCCGTGGGGCACTGAGAGGTCCCTGGAGACAGTCGAGGCATCATCCTGGGAGTGCCGTAAGGGGAGCGGCCGAGAGGCGAAAGGAGAAGGCCTTACCGGGAGGGAAGCCTGAGAGGGAACCCCGAGGGATCCATTGTGAGCCGGCTGAGGGCTGCCGGTTACACCAAGATGGCGGCCGGAGCCACGAACTGAGGATCAAAAGACCCCGGCCTGGGCCTTGGGCCCAGCGGTGCCCCCTCCGCCCTCTGGCCAGAGCAGTGAACACACCGAGACACCGTTACGATACTCAGGCGGTGTGCGGTGCACACCGGTCGCCGGATGCGCGGCCCCGGCCCATCTGTGAGAGACCCCAGTCACTGCTTGCACCCCGGACAACGAAGGCACCTCAGTGCAGCGTCCTCTCCCCCACGGACGGTGACAGAAGCGCAGGACTTGGGCGAGCAAAACCTGGGAGGCGCTCGACAGAGGTAGGGGGAACGGGAGGACCTACCTGGCACCACCTACTAACGATCCGGGTACAGTGGAGGGCGAGGCGGAGCAGGCAGTGACCAACGCAAACTCCGGAGTGGGGCTCTCGGACCCCCAGCGCACCAGGTGGGGTGCGGGTGCGCCTACCTGTCCATTAGGCTGCGACTAGTTCACTCCAGGGGTCCGTCCAGAGGCCCATCCCTCACCACCCCTGACTCTCCAAGACGACGGGGGTCTGTCCAAGCTGCGCCGGGACACATAGGAAGGGGAGTGGCCGAGAGAGACCCCCACAGGAGACACCGGGGCGAACAAACCGGTCGGGTGTTCTCCGCAACAGTCCTGAGCGAAGAGAGGAGGAGCGGGTGGCGATTCACGCAAACATCGGTGAGCAGCTGGCGGGCCCCCGAGACTCCGGAAGTACTACTGAGGAGAAGACTGATCCGTTGGAGCGCGACTACTGAGCGAGACACAAGGTGAATATCAATTGATCCCGAGTGGCTGAACCACCTGCTGTGCAGTTATGGGGAAGAAGGACACTGTACCCAAACCGACCAAACAGGGGCCCATGGACAACTTTGCCGCGCCACGACAGATGGTGGACACTCCCTCGAACATGTCCGGCGGGCGCTCGGACACTGATCTTCTCATGGGGGCCATTCAGGTATCCCGAGCCGATGTCCAGGAATCAAGGGCCGCCCTGGAGGTGAAGATAGGCGAAGTGGGATCTGAAGTCACATTGCTGAAGCAGGACTTCCGAAACGTATCCGACAGGGTAACTTCAGTGGAGGCGTGGATGGGTGAAGCTGAGGACTTGATTACGACCCTGAGAAAAGACATGACGGAACTCAAGGCGTCACACCACCAACTCCTGTGGAAGGTTGACGACGCGGAAATCCGAGCGAGACGCAACAACCTTCGTTTCGTCGGTTTTAGGGAAGGAATCGAGAAGACGGATATGGTGTCCTTCCTACACTCCTGGCTGAAAGAAACCTTCCCGGCGGTGCAATTTTCAACCTGCTTCATTATCGAGAGAGCACACAGGGCCCTCCTGGCGAAACCACCGGAGGGTGCGAGACCGCGACCGGTCATTGCGCGCTTTCTTAATTTCGCAGACAGAGATCTGATCCTCCGGGAAGCAAGGAAACTGGGGGAGATCCGGCTAGAAAACGCACATATCATGATTTTTCCGGATTACAGTCAGGAGGTGCAGAAGCAACGCCGCTCCTTTGACGCTGTGAAAGCGAAACTCAGAGACTTGAAGATTTCCTATATGCTGCTCTTCCCAGCCAAGCTCAAGGTGCTATACAAGGAGCAATCGCTCTTCTTCACTCATCCGGAGGATGCCTGGCAGTGGCTGGAGGAACGCCCAATCCTCAACAGTAGGGAGGCCGCCGGACAGGAGGAGCTGGTCAGATCTTTACGAAATGGGCCCATGTGGGAATTGCCAAAGACACGGAGGATGCATTCCAGGCGGGCAAAGAGACAGAACCCTGCAACACCCTATCGAGGCCGTGTCTCGGGAAGTCCACGGAAAGGAAGATCGGCCTCCCCGAGAGCAGGGCCTGAGGCGGGCTCGAGATTCAACTGCTTAAGAACGAATGCTCGATCGGAGAGGGACCAGGACGATGACCTTGATAGCCGTGGCTCTGGAGGAGAGGAAAGGGGAGACGAGAGTCAATCTGTCCACCCGCTGGTGGATGCGATCTGGGTGTTGGAACAGGACATGTCGGAGCAGCACAGCGCGCCTGAATCAGAGACTCAGGACTCCAGATCTTGAACGGGAGCAGATCGGGCTATTGAGTATGCAGCTCGGTGAAGGGAAGCACGCAAGTTTACACACCCGTTTTGTTATTTAAGTTCACTGTTTTATATAAGTTTGTGTTCCGAACCACTCTCTTGTTCCTGTAGTGGAGGGAGGGTAATAGGAGAGGTCTAAGGGAGGGATGTGTGGGAGGGCGACAGCCCTTCTCCTACGGACAGTTCTATCTTCTGCTGGGATAGGACTGGATGGGGAGGGAGGTGGGGAGGGGGTGGGGAGAGGGGGTTTCCATGTTGATTTGAGCTGGGGAAGGGGAGGGGGGAGTTGGGGGGTACGGGAAGCAGTTGAAAAGAAACAGCTACACCCCTTGAAGTTCCACATTGCACTGCCAACACGAACTTTAACTGCACTGACATTACACACTCATGAATGGCAAGTACACTAACAATGCAGCCAATGGATAAAAGGGGAGTTAGTATTTTGACATGGAATGTGAACGGGCTGGGCTCCAAAGTCAAGAGGGGGTTGGTGAACTCCTACATTAAGAGACTAGATCCAGATGTTACCCTACTCCAAGAAACACATCTTAAGGGCACGCAGTGCGCCTTCATAGCTAGGGGTCGATTCAGGGTGTTGGCACACGCTGGATATACATCTGGCTCCAGGGGAGTGGCGATCATTATCAAAAAGTCCCCCCCTTTCACAATTTCACACACCTGGGTGGATCCACAGGGGACATACATAGGTGTTCAGGGGGTATGGAATAGGTCTACATACACAATACTTTCAGTATATGCACCACCTAAACTACAAACACGTACACTTACGGCTCTGGCTAGCATTATCATGGAAACGGCAGACACCATCCAGATCGTGGGGGGTGACTTTAATGACGTGATGGATCGGGGAAGGGACCGTTCGGAGGTGGCCGATAGACGAGGAACGCGGACAGCCTTGGCCAACCAGATTGACACCCTGGGTCTTACTGACATTTGGAGGTGGCTACACCCCACGTGGAGTGCCTACTCCTATTACTCGGGGTGCACAAGGTTTTCTCGAGACTGGATTACGTCTTCATGTCCAGGCAATATCTAGAGGTGAGAGACGTGGCGGGATACAAGGCTAGAGGGATATCAGATCACTCGCCACTATGGGTACAGGTGGGCCGCGTCCGGGGCTCTACGGAAACATCCTGGCGCCTTGCGACCTGGGACCTTCAAAACGCAGCTATTTGGCGCGGCCTGAGGACTGGCATTAAGATTTATATATCCGAAAATGAAGGAACAGTGGACTCGGAAGTTACCTTCTGGGAAGCCATGAAGCCAGCCCTGCGAGACAGAGTGTGCAGTAGGAAGGGAGAAGAACGCCGTAAGCTCCAGGCTGAAGTCAATGATATCGAACAGGCCATTTTAAGGTGGGAAGAGGAGGGTCAGGGCAGAGGGGACGATAGTATTCATAGGAAACTGTTAGATGCCCAAAGACACTATAGAGAGCTCGTCACTAATGAGGCAAAGACTCAGGCCCTGGCCACCCTTCACCGTCTTTACGACGTGGGCGATAAATCAGGCAAGCTCCTGGCATGGCTTAGCAGCAGGGAACAGGCGGCTAGGTGGGTTGAGGCCATCAGAACTGTAGAGGGAGTGCTAGTGGCCTCGGACGTGACAATTGCTGACACGTTCGCCTCACACTATGACATTTTTTATGCGGCGAGAGATATAGGAACATGCGATTAAACAGGTCCTTACTTGGAACAGGTGGACTTGCCCACAGTGTCGTCAGAGGACCTCACGGTCCTGGAAGCTGGTCTCATGGCGGACGATATATCGGACGCTATAGCTCAACTGAAGCCCGGGAAAACTCCGGGCCCGAACGGGTTTCCGGCCGAGTTTTTAAAATGTAGGCAGACCTATTGGCTAGGCATTTGAAGGGACTATATACTAGTGCGTACCGGGATGGCCAGCTACCCCCAGACCTATCCTTGGCCACGATCGTCCCGATCTACAAGGAAGGTAAACCAAAAGAGGACTGTGCATCCTACCGTCCCATATCCCTCCTCAACACTGAGGTTAAAATATTGTCAACTATCCTAGCGCAACGCCTGAGGTCAGTCATTGTAAATCTTGTCCACCTGGACCAATCCGGCTTTTTACCAGACATGGCCAATAAGCTAAATTTGAGGCGCACCCATAATTGGCTCCAGGAGGTGAAGGGCCGAGATGAGCCGCATTGGTTTCTCTCCCTGGATGCCGAAAAGGCCTTCGATGCTGTACATTGGCCATTCCTTAGTGCAGTGCTCCGCAGGTTCGGGTTTGGGCCTAAATTTCAGAAATGGATAGAGCTCCTATACACTGCCCCGTGGGCTAGAGTCCGGGTCAACAGCAAGCTGTCGAGGGAATTCCTGATCCACAAGGGGACACGCCAAGGATGCCCCCTGTCTCCCATCCTCTTCACTCTCACTATTGAGGTACTGGCAGCCAGGATACGCCAAAATGAGAGCATCTCAGGCTTTTGCAAGACGACATCTGACCTCGGGCAAGAGAAAATATCGCTCTATGCTGACGACGTCCTTCTGTATATTACGAACCCGGAGACGACAGTCCCGGCATTATTCCGGGAGCTCGAGATTTATGGCAGATGGGCCGGACACACCATTAATTGGCACAAGTCGATCATCTATGACCCGGGGGGGTAGAGAGAGATGGACAAGGCTGCCTGACCGGTTATTGACGACTACTGAAGGCTTTCAATATCTTGGAATCGACATTACACTGGACAAGTCTCAATCGTTCCGAGTGAATTTGGAACGAATAATGTTAGACGCGGTGGTAGACATGGACAGATGGAGGCAGCTCCCGCTCACTCTTCTGGGTCGCGCTGCGATGTACCAGATGATAATACTACCTAAATTCCTTTATGCACTCCAGAATGAGTACTATCCACTTCCGGCCTCGGTACTTCCCAAGATTCACTCTGACCTACGGTCCTTCCTGTGGTTGGGTAAACAACTCAGAGTGGCACAGGCTACACTCCAACGACATCAGTACAATGGGGGGATTTCACTGCCCAATTTAGAAGCATACTATTGGGCAGAACATATGACGCCGATAAATGACTGGATACATGCCCCGGTGGACCACCCCACTTATGCCCTGGAAAGATTGAAGTTGTCGCCCCACAATCTATTGTACTATATTTATGGAGGGTCCGGGCGGACGCAGTTGTTGACTGCCACTACACTCACACTTAGTGCCTGGAACAAGGCCTCGAGACGTATGGCTGGGACAAGAAGCCGACTCGGCAGACGCCTCTGTGGCATTGTCAATGGCTGACGGAACTCCGCAAACTCCGTGGTTTCCGGGGGTGGGACGACATTGGCATCTCCACAATAGGGGATGTAATTGCCAAGGGGGAATTGAAATCATTCCAAACACTCAGAACTGTATTTGGGCTACATCACTCCCAGCTCTTCAAATATACCCAACTCCGCCATGCGTGGCGTGCACAGAATGTCCCACTTACTGACATCCCGGAATATGCTCCTTTGGAGGGACGGCTCCTTCAGGAGAAAATCCCGGGAAATGCGGTCTCCCTAACCTACAAGACCCTGACTAATAATATGTTGGGAGACATGCTGAAATTGAGGCACACCTGGGAAGGGGACTAGGGGGTCATGGAGGATCTGGACTGGGAGATTGTACTCATGCACCCAAGAGAGGTAGCGATCAAATCCAGGCTGCGACTCATTCAGTTCAAAGTGCTCCACAGGGCGTACTATGACAGACTAAGACTACATAAAATGGGAAAGGTAGAGAACCCACAATGCCTCCGGAGATGCCAACAGGATGGGGATTTTTTTCACACTATATGGTCCTGCGACAAGATTCAGACTTATTGGAAACACCTCTTCTCTGAACTGGGGGAGGTCTTGGGGATTACGCTTCAGTGTGAACCTAAACTAGCACTATTGGGCATGACTAACAACGTCGATTTACCACGCCCGCTTATTATCTTCTTGGTACTGGCACTAGTAGTGGCTAAAAGAGACATTGCAAAGTATTGGGGGGCGCCGGAATCGCCGGAATTGGAGGAATGGAGGATAGGGTTAGACCTGTACATGGCAGCAGAAAGAGTGACGTATAAAGCAAGGGGGTGCCCGTAAAAGTTTAGGAAAGTATGGGCCAAATGGCGTCAGTATCATGGGTTGGATAGGGGGTTGTGAGTGAGAGTTCCATGCAGTCATGAGTGATACTATCATAGCTTATGCTTTGAAGATGCAACGTCCTGGGAGGGAAAGGGGACTGTTTATGCTGATGGAAATAGACTGCAATGTTTGTTTGTTTTACAAGGGATTGTTGGGGGGGGGGAGGGTTTCTTATAAGGGGGGGGATGCAAAAGCAGATACTCTTCGAAGTGATTAGAGGCATTCAATAATATTGAAGTCATTCGCCGCCCGGCCTTCGGGATGTGGGCTAAATGGCAATGTGAGACCTTTTTAATTGTATTCAATACCGCAATGATGATCACCTAACCTATTTATTGAATGCTGCAACTCTTTTTCTTGTGTTTCTGCAATAAAAAACAATTAAATAAATAAATAAATAAATAAATAAGGAATCGCTAAATTTGCCATTCCTTATTTTGCAATTGCATTTAAGGATTTGCAAATATTGCAATTCCTTAATTGCAATGTATCAAGGAAAAAACATTCCAAAATGCCATTAAGGAATCGCAAATTACCACCAACTTCTAGTTGGTGGTAAGTTGCGAATTGTTTTAAAAAAGCATTTTTTTTCAAATCAAAAGGTGCCATGTGACGCTCATACATGCCCTTAGGGCATGTATGTGCGCCATATGCGCACACATGTCATTTTCAGGCGTGCAGCAGGGTGTTCTTGAGACACCCCTGCACCCTTGAAAATATTCACAATTTGCGATTAGCAAATTACGATTCGCAATTTCCCCTTCATTCCTATGGGCCTCCTGGCCCATAGAAATGAATGGGAAATTATTCCTTAATTGCGATTAGCAATTTGCTAATCGCAATTTTGGAATTTTAAGGAATCGCTAAAAAGAAGCGATTTTCTACATACATACCATTTTGCAATTTCTAAATAACGAATCCTTAAAAATCGCTATTTAGGAATCGCAAAACGGAATGTTGATACAAATGGCCCTGAGTGAGGGTGCAGATTGCATGTATTATCCCACGTCAGCTGACGTACAAAAATGTGCAAAAACATTAAAGGACCAGTTATAATGTAGTTCAGTGACAAAACTGAGAGCCTTCAAATAGATCTGACACAACCAGAGAAGCTAGCTTTAAAAGAAAGGATCAGAGTGACACTGAGAGATTGGTGTACTCTTTTGTGTACCAGAAGCAAATTGTTAATGACACTTAACATTGGGCACTTAAACAGCCCAGTGGATGAAGAGGACTGTCTGTGAGTAAACCCCTGTATGCATGTATATGTTTTTTGGATTGTTTTACATTTTTAGTTGAAAATACGAGTCTGGCTAGACATCTAAAGCTGCTTCTAGACCAGACTAGTCTTAGAGACGTAGAGTAGGTAGGTTTGTAAGTGGCCTCTCTTCCTCCTAAAAATCTCCCCTGAAAAACCGTGCCCATGTACAGAGCTTCCAGACAGACGTCACGGGCTGGGAGTGGGACTAATGGCACTCACCTGGATTGCCTATAGTTTAGGGAATGTGAACCTGTGACATTTGGATTGGAGGGAAGGAGTTCAAGAAATAGAGCTTAATTTGGCGCTGACGTGCAGTCAGATCAACATTTTGTAGTTATTTGTGTCATATGTTGTCAGATGGCACCAGAGGCAGGCAGGTACTGAATGTGTACTTTAGTCTCCAAGACACAAGTTATATGTTCAGTTTCAAATCTGTATGTCATAAAGTCAACCAGGAGCAATGGTCGAGCTCTGCTCAGTCACAAGTTTAGACTGACCTTCTAGATGAGACTGTATGAAAACACCAAGACATCATAACATCATATGTAGTATTCCACAGAGACTGGAACATCCCTCACAGAGACATGGGCATAGGAGCCCAATTTGCCACATTGCTTTTGCCCATGTTGCCGGCGGAACCTACTCCCAATTTTAATCTCACTCTGCCTCTCCACTTGAAAGCCTTGTGGTGCCACAGGTCCTGGTTCTTTAAGCGTTAAAGTCTTGCAAGTCTTGGATGCTGTTTGTGCTAGAGCCATAATCTTTGATTGATTTTATTCAAAATCTGCCCGAAAGCTCAGATATAGTAGGGTCCCAGTGGGCGAGGTGTGGTGCAGCGGCCAGAGCGACCGACTCCGGAGTGCAGGGCTTACGGTTCAATCCCTGGCACCAGCAGCAGCCTAGATCAGCATCATGTGATTCTTGGCAATAGCTCAGTTAATCTCCCTGACTTCCCCCCAGCACTTGGGTACTCTTAGGGGTGATAAGTCACCCTTTACAAATGTGTGATTATTTATTTAATTATACAGTGCAGAACTTTAAGTGCCCCACCAAAGATATCCCTTTAACACCCTATATATATCCCTTTAACACCCTATATACAATTCAAAGGTTATGGTGCTGAAAAAGGCTGATTTTAGAGCACAGAATAGTTCTGCTTCTCTTTTGTTTCAGGCTCCTGATTTTCTTCCATAGGCTCTAAGGTACATTATTCAATCAATCAATCAATTTATTTGTAGAGGGCACTATTCACCCGTGAGGGTCTCAAGGTGCTGGGTGGGCGGGGGTTTTGCTACTTCTCGAACAGCCAGATCTTGAGGAGTCTCCTGAAGGCCAGCAGGTCCTGGGTTTGTCGCAGGCGAATGGGGAGGGTGTTCCAGGTTTTTGCGGCCAGGTGGGAGAATGATCTGTCGTCGGCGGTCGCTCGTCGGATGCAGGGGACGGTGGCGAGGGTGAGGTTAGCGGAGCAAAGCTGGAGGTTCGGGGTGTAGAAAGTGAGTCGTCCGTTGAGGTACGCTGGTCCGGTGTTGTGGAGTGCTTTGTGAGCTTAAGAATTAAAGCAGACTTGGTTTTCTCCCCTGTACATAATTTCACTATTTGCTACTTCTTCGTGGTGTAATAGTTTATTTCTTCAAAATATTTATTATGGAAAATTAACCCTTCTTTTTTATGTCCAAATGTATGAAATGGTGGAGAAAAGTAGCCGTAAGCCTGCTAGAAGTCTAAGACACATCTATTGTGCATATACAAGCAAAAATAGCTATTTTCACCGTCCACCAAACCTGGATAGACAAGGTGGGTCAGTATGTGTTTGCCAAGCTCAGGATTGGTACTGAAGTGTTTAGAGTGTGCTCTATATTTTCTCCTAGAGATCTTAAGCCTACTTTTTTCTCCCATCACAATAGGCCCATTACAGAGCTTCATGTGTCTCACATAATCATGGGAGGCGATTGGAATCTGGCACTGTATGCCATTATGGACCATATGGGTCCCATTGATACACTTAACAAAGACGGGGCTCTCCTATGTGACATTGGTGATGATCAAGGTCTGTTAGACATTGTTCGTCACCTCCTCCCACCTGAAAAGAGAGGATTCTCGTTTCTCTCCATGATCAACAGCACCTAGACCTGAGTGCATTACTTTCTCATCTCTCACTTAGGATCTCCAATGGTACTGGATTGCACCATTCTCGCGGATTCTCTGTCGGATCACATCCCATTCCACTTGGACATTGACTGGAACCTCCAGAAACCTATCCAAGATCCCTGGTGCATTAACGCCGTGAGCCTAAAGACCTACATGGGGAGACAGCCATTACAACGTGGGCTTTACACCCCGCTACCATTACGACGCAGCCGTCACAACGCAAGTCATTTCAATGACTTGTGCTGGATGGCGCTATACACTATGGAATCGTATAATTTACTATTCCAACACCTTCCCTACTGTTACGTAGGCTGGAGTTGGAATAGTAAATTATACTATTCCTAAATCCAGCGCCTACAGCGTTGTGAAGGATGCGTTGTAATGGTGGCGCGGTGTAAAGCCCGCGTTGTCATGACATACATCCCCCACATGTCTACTTACCTTTCAGAAAAAAAGGTTCTGTGTAATCAGCCCAAATCCTGTGGGTGTCAGCCAAGGCCATCCTCCAATGTCAATGGATGAGAGCTGCAGCACTGTTGAACAAATTTAGAGTGCAGAAGCAGGTGACCCTGGAGCGAGCGAGTGATATTAACATACGCATTTGGGCATACATGAAGAGGCCCTCTCCTGAGACCAGACACATACTACAGAAAGCCTAAATGGATTTTCACTCCCTCTACACATCACATGCTGAAATTATGCTGTATAAGTTGATGGCCCGCAATTATGAGCTTGAAGAAAAGGCAAGGAGACTTCTAGCTACTCAATTTAGACAATTGGAGGTCGCAATGGTTGTCCCGGCTATTAGATATGAGTAGGAGAATGCGCTCAGACCCACAAAGTGTGTTGGCGGCGCCTTTGGGGCCTACTCTACCAAGCTATTCAGCTCTGAATTAGGAGGGTGGAGGATCAAGAGGAAACCTTCTTTGGCAGCTATCCCGCCTAAATGACGAGTTTAAGGTGCTCCTTGAGAGAGAAAGACATTTCTCATCTGCCGTATAATAATGCACCGGGAGACGGTTGGTTCCCAGGTGAATTTTACTGGTGGCTTAAAGAGGAGACAGTGGATCAAATGTATGCTGTCTTTCAAGAGGCAGAACACACTGGGTACTTGTCGCACATGTCAAACAAAGCTTTAATTACTGTCCTCCTGTAACCAGGTAGGAGTAGGCAGCTACCACCCAATATCTCTGCTGAATACAGGATTTAAAATACTGGCCAGAGTCTTGGCGTCTAACCTCATACAAGTTATTCAGACCCTGAACTAGTATTTTGAGTTGGGATTTGTTCCAGGAATATCATTCTGTGATCACCTCTGCTCCCCTGCCCAATTTCCTATGGATATGCAAAAACTCACAGGAGGGCGCCCTTGCCCTCTCACACATTGCCAAAAAAAGTAATTTGATTATATCGAATGGAACTGTATGTTTTTGTACTTGGTGATTGGAACTAGAGGAACATTTCATTTTGAAAGACTGGTGGTTATGCACCACACCCACTGCACGGGTTAATTGTGGTTGCTTTCCATCTGCTCCTTTCCCAGTTTACAGGGTCTCGCAACAGGGTTGCCTCCGTTCACCATTACTGTTCTTCATCACACTGGAACCCTAGGCCACTGCCATCCACCAATCCACCTGGATTGTACTTATCCTCCCTACCCTAGTTGGGCCATCAAATCTATTGATGTGTGCCAATAATATTTTGCTCACACTCACTGCCTTTGACAGCCCACCCCTGGCTCTGCTGTCCCTTATTGCGGACTTCTCTGACCTTTCAGGCAATAACATGAACTGGGATAAGAGCAAGGCCTTGCCATAGATGGCTACCCATTTCAGTGGAATCCACATTGGCTTAAGTACCTAGATATCCTTATTACCAGATGCCTAGAAAGGATGGTTTCTGTTAACCTAGACCCGCTCATCGCGAAAGCGAATTGGAACCACCTTAACCTATTAATGGGGGGTGTCTGCAAGGGAGGATAAGGGTGGCTGCACCACGTTTTAGCTGTGTGCTGGCATATTGCCCATTCTAGTTCGAACTCCTGTCATTTGCTTATTTGACATAGAGATCTTTTGTTTAGGACAAGATGTAACCATGCCTAAAAGTCCCATAACTGATCAGGCATTGGCAGTGTGGGGGGGCTAAAACTGCCCTGCATTGAACACTGCTACACAGCTGTAGACCTTACACATTTGTCCTCTATGTGGCCTAAGATGACCAACCTCCCTTTTGAAGTTAGAAGTGAGAGATCCCAAGACTCTTGGTTTAAACTGGGCATATGCAATGAATCCAGCATAAACCATATGCAGTTATTTCTTTGTGGTATAGTTCAACCTAATTTGAGTGGATTTGTGTAAGTTAACTTTACATTGAAACAAATCAAGAACATAATTACTTGGAGCAGTTATTTAGATCCTGGAGGATGGTCCACCAGCATGCCAGGATGTCAGAATTCATGGCCTCTTCGACCCTGGTGAGGACATCCCTCTTACTGAGAAATACTCAACTGCCTTTTTGGGGATTTCTGTGATGGGAAGGGCACCACCACCACCATGAGAGCTCCCTTCACAGCACTGAAGATTTGCAGAGCAGGTGCTATGTTTAAAGCAAAATCAAATGAGTGTGCGGGTCAACTCGCCCACTGGACTCCAATTAGAAACAGTGTTACAAATGTTTGGTCATTGGGGCATCTTCAGATGACCAAAGATTGGTACCACTGTCTCTAATTGGGATCCAGTGAGTGAGGGGAACTGCAAACTCGTGTAATTTTCCTGCTCACTCCTGGAAAAGCTGGACTGCATCCAACTCCTCTAACTCTCCTTCTTTTGGTGGTGATCCTATGTTTAAAGCACCTTCTTGGTAGCACCCCCTTAGTAAACTTTTTGCATTAAGAAAATAAACACTTAATCTGGAGTTTGTTTTCACAATGCAAAAAAAACAAAAGAAAATAGCCCCAATGTATGGACTTTTTTTTCCTGCATGATGGAGCTGTTTTACTTTTTTTGCTGCCTGTGCCCACCATGTCTGGCATGGCAGAGGGGAATGGAAAAATGAGTAAGAGCTGGCCTGCCCCCAGTACTGTGGAACAAACATCACTGTGACCTATCACCCCTTTGGCACTTGACCGGCAAGTTAGAGAGCTATATTGGCCAAGTCATTGGAGGCTCTGCCATTGTAAGCACATCACTTCCTAAAAGCAGCAGGGGGAACCATGATTTTGGGTGGTTGAAAACACTACCGATTTACACCTGTGCTCCCACCCCACCTTGATCTAAATAAGGCCCCGGGTCATTAGGCCCTACTCCGGGGTCCTGTAGATTGGTTACTGGAGCTATCAACAAAGCTGAGAGCAGAAACCTACCAAGCACATTCTGACAATGAGGAAATTATCTACCTTCCACAGAGGAATTGTAGCTCACAGTGTGGCCTTAGCAATAACTGTCAGCACCACCTATGCGTGCCAGTGGACCTGGAATTCAAGGTAAAAATGCACTTCTTTTCATAAGCTGGGCCACTGGAGCAATTGTATGTTGTGTTGTGATGTATGGGAATTAAAAACTGAGAAACCACATTGGAGGAAACCAAATCATGGAAAACCAATTTTAAGGAAAGAGAATTTTTAGGAAATACACAATAATTGAAAAATGAAAGGAACCCTTTTAAAGGAAATATCATATTATGGAAAAAACATAATGATGTTAAAACTGGATTTAAGTGTAGTGGGTTACTTTGGGGTTCTAGGGTGTAAGATGATGAGGGGTTTTAGGTGTAATAGAAGGGCGAAGTTCAGGTGTAGAAAGGTTTTTTTTAAATTCAGGAATGTTTATGGGGGTGAAGGGTTTTTAGTGCTCACAAATTAGTGGGGATAAGAGGTGGTGAGGGTTTTATAGAGACCAATTAAGGGTGGAATATAGGGGTGTTGAGGTTTTTTTTTTAGAGTTCATGGATGGACAGAGTTTAGGGTTGGGGAGGGGTTTTTAAGGTTAAGTGAGAGATAGAATTTAGTAATGGGGAGGGTTTTTATAGGGTTCAGTTACGGCCAGAGTTTTAGAGTGGTGAGGGATTTTAGGCGTTGGAGGTAGGCAAACTTTCTGGGCAGAAAGAGTTTTATGGTTTACAATGGGTAGAATGTGGGCATGGTGAGGGGGTTTTAGAGTGCAAAAATGGATCATGTTTAGTGGTTGCTAGAGGTATAGTGATGGATGATGTTTAGAGGAGGTGAGGGGTTAATGAATTAACAGTGTCCACAATAATTGACAAAATAAACAATA
Source organism: Lissotriton vulgaris (assembly GCF_964263255.1). Lineage (NCBI taxonomy): Eukaryota > Metazoa > Chordata > Amphibia > Caudata > Salamandridae > Lissotriton > Lissotriton vulgaris. The sequence goes on along the minus strand of NC_141699.1, from coordinate 251,012,639 downwards.
TAAAACCGAAGTAATATCACCTGAAGTAAAGCATTGAAATAAATACCTCAGACAAAAATGTTTTTGAAAGTAAGACCTGATATTTACACCTTTAAAGATAAACATGCACAAGCCAGTTTTTAAATGTCCCAATGGCACTAGCATGGACTGGCAAATTCTTTACTGAAGCCGGAAGGATCTTACGCAATGCCCGCCTACTGATGGGGATGGACACATTTTTGCACTATCCTGAGAATGAACTCGATGGATATGGCTTGAAAATCTAGTTTTGCCATGTAAAATTTGTTTTTACATCCGAGCACCTAGCACTTTACTGCTATGCATGTTTACAGAGCATTTCTGCACAAGCAGGTGGCATTTTAATAAGCAGCTTTTTGAATATGGATACCTTAATGTACAGTTTTTAGAATGTGACTACATGTACCTTGTAAATATCGCAGGTTTTTAAATCACCTAGGCTTGGCATGTGACACTTCATTGTACGGCCCCCCAATTTTGATTAATGATCAATTTGAACATCAGGGCACTTTGCACTTTATGGCTATGCATATTTACAGAGTGTTGTTGTAATAGCCTGCAGCGCTTTAGCGAATAGGTTGTAGAATTTGGCTTCCTGTACCTTGCACATTTTAAAATTTCCTTGGCTTTGGCATGTGCACCTCAGTGAACGGTCCTCAAATTTTGGTTAGCTAGCTTTTAATATTTGATTTCCCATTGACGATCTAGCAGTCCACTGCATCCTTTGACTTTGGATATGGGTTTAAAAGGGTAGATTGCAAATGCAGACTGCGGCCATTGCTGTTTTGGAGGCGCCGTTGGTCCACTCCTGAGTTAGCCCATTACATCACTGCACTTCAGGATGTTATTAAACTAGACTGTTTTTCAAAAATCCATTGGCTTAAATATATCAGACGGTCACTCATTTCCATAGGGCTAGGCGATCTTTGGGAGAAAGCTCTTGGGGGCTCTATCCCTTCCAAAGAATCGCTGAAAAAGATATATTGGTCAAAATCATTGGGCCAGATGTATCAAGGCTTTTGCGACTCGCAAAGCCGCAGAATTTCGGCCTTTGCGACTCGCAAACGTCCTTTTAGCATGATTTGGAATGTATGAAAAAATCGCAATTTAAGGAATCGCAAAAAATTGCGATTCCTTATTTTGTCATAGCATTTAAGGAATCGCAATTTTTGCGATTCCTTAAATGCTATGTATGTAGCAATTTCAATTTGCGAATTTTGGTTAAGAAATTGCAAATTACCACCAACTTGTTGTTGATGGTAATTTGCGAATTCTTTTAAAAAAGCAAAAATTGTCATTTGGTAAGGTGGCATGTGACGCACACACATGCCCATAGGGCATGTATGTGCGCCATATGTACACACATGTACAATTCAGGGGTGCAGCAGGGTGTCTTTGAGACACCCCTGCACCCTTGAAATAATTCTCAAATTGCGATTAGCAAATTGCGAATTCCCAATTTGAGAATTACTTCACAATCATAGCTATGGGCCTCCTGGCCCATAGGAATGCATTGGAAATTATTCCTTATTTGCGAATTCGCAAAATGCGAATTTGCAAATAAAGTATATTAGCGATTTTGTACATGTTATGTTATGTTATTTGTTATGTTATTTGTACACTTCTATAGCGCACGGCCACTCCACTGGAGTATCCCGGCGCTTTGATGAAGACTCCCAACCAAAGATGGGGAAAAAGAAAACATAACACCAAAAGGGCATACAGACATAAAAACAGCCTCAAAGATTACGGGAAGAGCCAAGTCTTAAGGGCCTTGCGGAAAGACAGAAGACTGGAAGTCTGTCTTAAAGAGATTGGAAGATCGTTCCATGCATGAGGGGCTAAATGCCGAAAAGACCGTCCTCCTACTCTTGCCCGTTTGATAGTGGGAACACTCATTTTTGATAAGGACGAGGATCTAAGAGATCTGAGAGGGGTATACCAAGACAGTCGTTTGGAGATATATTTGGGGCCTATGCCATGCAAGGCCTTGAAAGTCGTGGTCAGTGTTTTAAATAAAATCCTTTTTGCAACTGGTAGCCAATGCAATGTGGCGAGAAGATCCGTGGCTCTGGCTTTCCTTGGAAGGCCAAAAATGGCTCGGGCTGCAGAATTCTGGGCGATTTGCAAACGCCTGACCAGATATTTGGGAAGTCCCAAAAACAGAATGTTTGCATAATCCAGCCTGGAGCAAATCAGTGCCTGGACAATAATTTTTCTGTGCTGGATAGAGACTAGGGGGAGAAATTTGCGAAGCATCCGCAGGATGCCGAAACATTCCAATTCTAAATAGCGATTCGCAAAAAATCGCTATTTAGAATTCGCAAATTGGAATCTTGATACATCTGCCCAATTGTCTGATGTAGCCCACAAAGTTGCTAGTGCTACTCTGACTGGTGAATTTCTTGATCTTAAATCATTTTATGTTTATAGGCAGTTTTGAGCCACTATCATTGGGCCAATGGACAGGAAGTTGAACTTTCAATTTAGAGTGGGCACTTACAGTTAAAATCGATTACCCCAAAGTGTGTTCACTCTGAATCCCTGGCTTGTCCTGTGTGTAACTCTCCAAAGGAAACTTTTCCCCATGTCCTTTTTGCTTGCCCTGCGTATGCCCATGCATGTTACACTTGGCTCCTGCCTCTATGTAAAGAGTTCGGCACAAGAAGTCACAGCATTGCCCTCATTATTCTTAGATCTGATTGCCAGCCAGTATATGCCTGTGCTGTAACTAAATATTTGAGTGACACGTGGCTGGTTTGCAGGAGGGCCCTCTCTTTACATATGCGATAATTTGTTTTTATATTTGCTTTATGTATTGATATGTATTTTGCTATTTTAATTTGATCCATGCTGTATTTTGCACATACTTTTATGGCTTTTGATAGCCGAAATAAAGTTACCTTGAATTGAATTGAATATTTGATTTTTAGGCCTGTCTGAGATTTAAATTACATTTGACAATGTTTACTTTTAAATTCATATAACATATGCATTATTTTATTCCCTTATCTCGCCAGTTTTCACCCGTACCCCTGGATCTGAGTTTTATATTGTTGCATTTTATTTTTTCAAATGCATTTGTAATGATTTCAAGTTATCATATAATAAAGCTGTATGACAATTTCAAAATATAAGATATTTTATGAGTTACTTTCTATGAAATGATAAATGCCCTTCATCCAGCAAGTTTCTATTAAACTGTTTAGGTGAAATGTACAAATGTTGCTTTGTTCCTTTTGTTAATGATACTAGGATTACATCTGTTGTGCTTCCTTCCAGTAGTTGACTTCAGAATAGCTGTCCAAGCACTGTTTTTTATCATATCTCAGTTGAGGTATATCAAATACCTGTTGGCTGGCAAGACTGAAACTTACCTAACTCTATTAAAAAGTGTCCTAGAGCATTCAAGTGGCCAATGTGACAGGCGGCACTGCTCTCTTCAATAAATATGCTCAGCAGTCTGTCTCAACATATGCTTCCATTTATGGAATGATTCCAACACTCAGAGGCACTCAACTGGCTGCCACTGCGAGCATGCATTACATTCAAAATCTGCTGCATCATCTACAAATCAACACTGTCAACACCAACATTTGAACTTACCTAGCAGCCTAAATCAAGACATGCCTTGAAACTTGCAAAATGTGTGGCAGTATCAAGCCAGGCTAGAAATAAGAAAATGCAAGGAAGTACGGAAGAAATGCCTTCTGCTTTGCGCACAGGGTGTGAAACTCCACATCTAGCCATCCCTATCCCTGCTCACTTCTGGAAGGAACTAAAGAGTTCCCTCTTCAAACAACAATCTTAGCAAGGCAACTCCTTTTTCTGAACACCCTGTAAGAGAACCCAAACTTTGACACCCTTCCAGTTAGTGCCCCCTATCCTTCTCAGTTCCAGGAAATCTCTTTTTACCAGGACTTCTCTTCCCCCCTCCTCTGGGCATCTTTCATCCACATGTGCACATTATGGGGGGATAATTATCGCTATGTTGGTTTAGCAGCGATATTTTTATCGCCGAGCTGCGGCGATTTCTATCGCTTAGGAACCGTGCTATTATCAAGGTTTATCTCCTAAGCGATAAAAATTGGCCGAAATGCATGAATATCGCTGAAAAGTTAGCGATATTCATGCATTACCGAGCTAATGCTCTTAGCCATGTTATCCACCTACCATTGGATAACATGGCTAAGAACTACTCAGGGGCAGGTGTTAGCTTTTGGAGATATTCGCGCTTAGCGCGAATATCTCCAAAAGTTGGTAATAGGGGATAGCGATGTTAGCGACTGTTTCCAGTCGCTAACATCTTGGCACGCCCACTTTGTATGTCATTAGTGATAAATATCACTGACATGCAAATCGGGGCCCAAGATGGTCTCTATCTCCTACTAGCGGTCGCTAACTGGTGTTAGCAACAGCTAGGTAATAGGGAGATCATTTTATCTCCGCTTTCTTGGCTTTTAATGCCAAAAAAGAGGAGATAAACCCCCTTGATAATATGCCCCTATATTTTGATATTGAATAGTGATCTGTTGCATTATAGATATGTTAGTGCCTTATAACAGAGCTTCCCAAACTTTCTAGAATTATGACCAATTTTTGAAACAACCAACTTTTGCGGTCCATCTAGCTTTAATGGACATGCGGTAGGGGCGATTTTTTTAATGCAAGACCTGCAATTGTTTGTAAATGTCATAACCTTGATCCCACCTTTCATTATTGGACTGTGGCCAAGATATTAATCTCTGCTTATATGTGGCAGATGGTGAACTGCACTGGAGTCTGGAGCTGAAACACTTTTAAGAGTGAGATGGTGGCCTGTGCTATATATTCACTAAAATAAACAAGCACTGGCAAAACCAATAGTTCTCGCCTATGCAAGAACTATTGGCTTTGCCAAGATATTTAAACCATGTTTTACACTAGCGGGGCTGCTGTTCAGCATGGCTAAAGGCTAGTGGGCTAAAGGATGGCGACGTGGAGTGTCGTAAAGTGGAGTAGAGTGCAGTGTTATGGAGTGGCATAGAGAGTAGTGGAGTGGTATAGAGTAGTATTGAGTGGTGTTGAGTGTCATGGAGTGGCATAGAGTGGAGTGGTGTAGAACGTTGTGGAGTGTTGTAGAGGGAACAGAATGTCATAGTGTGGAAGGGCGTAGAGTTGAATGACATAGAGTGGACTAGAGTGGCAGAGTCCAGTTGAGGATCGTAGAATGAAGTGGAGTAGAACAGAGTGGAGTGATGTAGAAGAGAGTGGAATAGAGAGGGGTAAAGGCTTTTAGAGTGGAGTAGTATATGAGAGTGGAATGGTACATAGTGGAGTAGAGTATTGTAGAGTGGAGTGGTGTAGAGTGGTGTGAAGTGGAGTGGCATAAAGTGTCATAGAGTGGAGTAGTGAAGTGGAGCAGAGTGGAGTAGTGTTTCATAGAATAAAGTGGAGTAAAGTGGCATGCAGTTGTATAGAGGGAGTTGCATAGAGCGTCGCAGAGTGGAGCAGTGTTGTGGAGTGGCATAGAGTGGAGTAGACTATTGTAGAGTGGAGTGTCAAATAGTGGAGTAGAGTTTGATGGAGTCAAGACTCATAGAGTAGAATGTAGTAGAGCAGAATGTCAAAGAGTGGAGTAGAGTGGTCTAGAGTGAAGTGGTGTAAAGTACAGTGGTGCAGAGTAGACTGGAGTAGAGTGCAGCGGCCTAGAGTGTACTGATGTTGAGTAAATTGGTATAGACTGCAGCGCGAAGAGTAGAGGGTCATAGAGTAGAGTGGTGCAGAGTAGATTGCCGTGGGATAGAGGGCAGTGCTGTAGAGTTCAGTGGCATAGAGTAGATTGTTTCAAAGTAGGATGAAGTGCCATAGAGTGGAAAGGTGCAGGGTAGGGTGACGATATATAGAGTAGAGTAGCATACAATGCAGTGGCATAAAGTAGAGTGGTATAGAGTGCAGGGACATGAAATGCAGTGGTGCAGGATAGATTTGAGTGGTGTAGAGTGGAGTGATGTCGAGTTGAGTGGCATAGAGTGCATTGGCGTACAGGTCAGAAGAGTGGCACAGAGTTGAGTGGTGCAGATTAGCGAGCAGTGACATAGAGTGCAGTGGCATAGAGTGCAGTGGTGCTGAATAGAGTGGCATTGATTTCAGTGACGGCAAGGGCAGTCTTTCAGAGTAGTGGGTCGTATAGTGCAGTGTCGTAGAGTACAGCTGCCATGGCAGGTAAGAGCGGTGGGGCGGGGGGGCGGCTGGGGGGGATTTCGAGAGAAGAACACAAGAGAAAATTAAATATATAATTAATTCTCCCTCATGGTCGTCTCTCTTAATACCCCCCAGCCGGCCCCTCCGCCCCATGGCTTTTCCCTGCAGCTGCCACGGCTGGACTACAGTGGCATAGAGTGCATCGGCATTGAGTAGAGTGGTGCAGAATACAGTGGTTCAGAGTAGAGTGGTGTAGAGAGCAGTGGTGCAGAGTAAAGTGGTGCAGAGCTGAGTCGTGTAAAGTGTACTGACGCAGAGCACAATGGTGTAGAATAGCATAGCGTGCAGTAGTGTAGAGTTTTTCAGATTAGTGATAAAAATGCACAAGCCCGTTTTTAAATGTCCCAATGGCACTAGCATGGACTGGCAAATACTGAAGCCGGAAGGATCTTACGCAATGCTCGCCTACTGATGGGGATGGACATTTGAAAATGTTGGCGCTATCCTGAGAATGATCTCGATGGATATGGCTTGACAATCTAGTTTTGTAATGTAAAATTTGTTTTTACATCCGAGCACCTCACACGTTACTGCTATGCATGTTTACAGAGCATTTCTGCACAAGCAGGTGGCATTTTAATAAGCAGCTTTTTGAATATGGCTACCTTAGTGTACAGATTTTAAAATGTGACTACATGTACCTTGTAAATATCGCAGGTTTTTAAATCACCTAGGCTTGGCACGTGACACTTCATTGTACGGCCCCCCCAATTTTGATTAATGATCAATCTGAACATCAGGGCACTTTGCACTTAATGGCTATGCATATTTACAGAATCGCTGAAAAAGATCTATTGGTCAAAAACATTGTCTGGTGTAGCCCACAAAGTTGCTAGTGCTACTCTGACTGGTGAATTTCTTGATCTTAAACCATTTTATGTTTATGGGCAGTTTTGAGATACTATCACTGAGCCAATGGACAGGAAGTTGAACTTTCAATTTAGAGTGGGCACTTACAGTTAAAATCGATTACCTCAAAGTGTGTTCACTCTGAATCCCTGCTTTGTCCTGTGTGTAACTCTCCAAAGGAATCTTTTCCCCGTGTCCTTTTTGGCTTGCCCTGCGTATGCCCATGCATGTTACACATGGCTTCTGCCTCTATGTAAAGAGTTAGGCACAAGAAGCCACAACATTGCCCTCATTATTCTTAGATCTGATTGCCAGCCAGTATATGGTTGTGCTGTAACTAAATATTTGAGTGCCACGTGGCTGGTTTGCAGGAGGGCCCTCTCTTTACATATGTGATAATTTGTTTTTATATTTGCTTTATGTATTGATATGTATTTTGCTATTTTAATTTGATCCATGCTGTATTTTGCACATACTTTTATAGCTTTTGATAGCCGAAATAAAGTTACCTTGAATTGAATTGAATATTTGATTTTTAGGCCTGTCTGAGATTTAAATTACATTTGACAATGTTTACTTTTAAATTCATATAACATATGCATTATTGTATTCCCTTATCTCGCCAGTTTTCACCCGTACCCCTGGATCTGAGTTTTATATTGTTGCATTTTATTTTTTCAAATGCATTTGTAATGATTTCAAGTTATCATATAATAAAGCTGTATGACAATTTCAAAATATAAGATATTTTATGAGTTACTTTCTATGAAATGATAAATGCCCTTCATCCAGCAAGTTTCTATTAAACTGTTTAGGTGAAATGTACAAATGTTGCTTTGTTCCTTTTGTTAATGATACTAGGATTACATCTGTTGTGCTTCCTTCCAGTAGTTGACTTCAGAATAGCTGTCCAAGCACTGTTTTTATCCTATCTCAGTTCAGGTATATCAAATACCTGTTGGCTGGCAAGACTGAAACTTACCTAACTCTATTAAAAAGTGTCCTAGAGCATTCAAGTGGCCAATGTGACATGCAGCACTGCTCTCTTTAATAAATATGCTCAGCAGTCTGTCTCAACATATGCTTCCATTTATGGAATGATTCCAACACTCAGAGGCACTCAACTGGCTGCCACTGCGAGCATGCATTACATTCAAAATCTGCTGCATCATCTACAAATCAACACTGTCAACACCAACATTTGAACTTACCTAGCAGCCTAAATCAAGACATGCCTTGAAACTTGCAAAATGTGTGGCAGTATCAAGCCAGGCTAGAAATAAGAAAATGCAAGGAAGTACGGAAGAAATGCCTTCTGCTTTGCGCACAGGGTGTGAAACTCCACATCTTGCCATCCCTATCCCTGCTCACTTCTGGAAGGAACTAAACATTTCCCTCTTCAAACAACAGTAACAGTGACAGTAACAGTAACAGTAAGCAAGGTAACTCATCTTTCTGAACACCCTGTAAGAGAACCCAAACTTTGACGCCATTCCAGTTATTGCCTCCTATCCTTCTTAGTTCCAGGAAACCTCTTTTAACCAGGACTTCTCTTCCCCCCTCCTCTGGGCATCTTGCATTCACATGTGCACATTATATTTTTATATTGAATAGTGATCCGTTGCAATATAGATATGTTAGTGCCTTATAGCAGTGCTTCCCAAACTTTCTAGAATTATGACCAATTTCTGAAACAACCAACTTTTGCGGTCCATCTAGCTTTAATGGACATGAGGTAGGGGCGATTTTTTTAATGCAATACCTGCAATTGTTTGTAAATGTCATAACCTTGATCACACCTTTCATTATTGGACTGTGGCCAAAATATTAATCTCTGCATATATGTGGCAGATGGTGACCTGCACTGGAGTCTGGAGCTGGAACACTTTTAAGAGTGAGGTGGTGGCCTGTGCTGTATATTCACTAAAATAAACAAGCACTGGCAAAACCAATAGTTCTCGCCTATGCAAGAACTATTGGCTTTGCCAAGATATTTAAACCATGTTTTACACTACCGGGGCTGCTGTTCAGCATGGCTAAAGGCTAGTGGGCTAAAGGATGGTGACGTGGAGTGTCATAAAGTGGAGTAGAGTGCAGTGTTATGGAGTGGCGTAGAGAGTAGTGGAGTGATGTAGAGTAGTATTGAGTGGTGTTGAGTGTCATAGAGTGGCATAGAGTGGAGTGGTGTAGAGCGTTGTGGAGTGTTGTGGAGGGAGTAGAATGTCCTAGAGTGGAAGGGTGTAGAGTTGAGTGACATAGAGTGGACTAGAGTGGCAAGGTCCAGTTGAGGGTCGTAGAATGAAGTGGAGTAGAACAGAGTGGAGTGATGTAGAGTAGAGTGGAATAGAGAGGGGTAGAGTCTTTTGGAGTGGAGTAGTATATGAGAGTGGAATGGCAAAGAGTGGAGTAGAGTATTGTAGAGTGGAGTGGTGTAGAGTGGTGTGAAGTGGAGTGGCATAAAGTGTCATAGAGTGGAGTAGTGAAGTGGAGCAGAGTGGACTAGTGTTTCATAGAATAAAGTGGAGTAAAGTGGCATGCAGTTGTATAGAGGGAGTTGCATAGAGCGTCGCAGAGTGGAGCAGTGTTGTGGAGTGGCATAGAGTGGAGTAGACTATTGTAGAGTGGAGTGGCAAATAGTGGAGTAGAGTTTAATGGAGTCAAGACTCATAGAGTAGAATGTAGTAGAGCAGAATGTCAAAGAGTGGAGTAGAGTGGTCTAGAGTGAATTGGTGTAAAGTACAGTAATGCAGAGTAGACTGGAGTAGAGTGCAGCGGCATAGAGTGTACTGATGTTGAGTAAAGTGGTATAGACTGCAGTGACGCAGAGTAGAGGGTCATAGAGTAGAGTGGTGCAGAGTAGATTGCCGTGGGATAGAGGGCAGTGCTGTAGAGTTTAGTGGCATAGAGTAGATTGTTTCAAAGTTGGATGAAGTGCCATAGAGTGGAAAGGTGCAGGGTAGGGTGAAGATATATAGAGTAGAGTAGCGTACAATGCAGTGGCATAAAGTAGAGTGGTATAGAGTGCAGTGACATGAAATGCAGTGGTGCAGGATAGATTTGAGTGGTGTAGAGTGGAGTGATGTCGAGTTGAGTGGCATAGAGTGCATTGGCATACAGGTTAGTAGAGTGGCACAGAGTTGAGTGGTGCAGATTAGCGAGCAGTGGCATGGAGTGCAGTGGCATAGAGTGCAGTGGTGCTGAATAGAGTGGCATTGATTTCAGTGACGGCAAGGGCAGTCTTTCAGAGTAGTAGGTCGTAATAGTGCAGTGTCGTAGAGAACAGCTGCCATGGCAGGTAAGAGCGGTGGGGCGGGGGGCAGCTGGGGGGGATTTCGAGAGAAGAACATAAGAGAAAATTAAATATATAATTCATTCTCCCTCATGGTCGTCTCTCTTAATACCCCCCAGCCGGCCCCTCCGACCCATGGCTTTTCCCTGCAGCGGCCGCGGCTGCACTACAGTGGCATAGACTGCATCGGCATAGAGTAGAGTGGTGCAGAATACAGTGGTTCAGAGTAGAGTGGTGTAGAGTGCAGTGGTGCAGAGTAAAGTGGTGCAGAGCTGAGTCATGTAAAGTGCACTGACGCAGAGCACAATGGTGTAGAGTGGAGCAGCATAGAATGCAGGGGTATAGAGTACAGTGGTGTGGAGTGGTACAGAGTGGAGTAGAGTGGCATAGAGTGCAGTGTGAGAGAGTGCGGTGATGTAGAGTAGATTGTTTCAGAGTAGGGCGAAGCGGCATAGAGTGGAGTAGTGCAGAGTAGAGTGCGGATGTGTAGGATAGCATAGAGTGCAGTGGCACAGAGTGGAGTGATGTTGAGTGTAGTGGCATAGAGTGCATTGATGTAGAGTACAGAAGAGTGGTGTACATTTGAGTGGTGCTGACTAGAGTGTTGTGGTTTAGAGTATTGCAGAGTAGTGCATTTTGGTGTACAGGGCAGTGGCACAGAATAGTATGGCATAGAGTGCATTGGTTTTCTTTAAAGTGGTATAGAGTGCATTGTCATAGAGTGTAGTGGCGTAGAGTGCAGCAACATAGACTATAGTGGTGTAGAGTGGAGTGAAGTGGTGCAGGGTAGATTGAAGAGGTGTAGGGTAGCGTGACATAGAGTGAAATTGCACAGTGGAATAGAGGGGAGTAGAGTGCAGTGGAATTGAGTAGAGTGTCTTAGAGTGCAGTGGTGCAGAGTAGATTAGATGGGCTTAGAGTGAATTGTCATAGAGTGCAGTGGCGTAGAGTGGAGTGATGTAGTATGTAGTGGCATAAAGTACAGTGCAGTGGTACAGAGTAGGGAGGCATATAGGTCCGTGGCTTAGAGTACAGTCATGTAGAGTAGAAAGGCAGAGATTGAAGTGGCGTAGAGTAAAGTGGTGCAGAGTAGAGTGTAGTGGTGCAGGCTAGAGTGCAGTTGCTTAGAGTAGAGTAATGCAGAGAAGAGTGGAGAAGAGTGTAGTGCCATATAGTGCATTGCGTAGCGTGGCATAAAGTAGAGTGGGGCGGAGTAAAGTGCAGTGGCATAGAGTAGAGTGGCGTAGAGAGCAGTGGGGTAGAGTGCAATGGCGTAGAGCACAAGTAGGTTAGAGTTCAGTGGCGTAGAGGGTTTTAGAATAGACTATAGTGGCACAGAGTAGAATGAAGTGGTGCAGAGTGCAATGATGAAGAGCGCAATGGCATAGAGTAGATTGTTTTAGAGTTGAGTGGAGTGGTGCATGGTAGAGTACAGTGGTGTAGAGTAGAGTGGAATTGAGTGCAGTGGTTCAGAGTAGATTAGAGTTTCATAAAGTTGACTGGCATGGGGCGCACTGATGTGGAGTTGAGTGGTACAGAGTAGATTGCATTGTCCTAGCTTACATTGGAATAGAGTGCATTATTGCAGAGAAGAGTGGCACAGAGTGGAGTGGTGGAGAGTGGAATGGAGTAGAATTCAGTGGAGGTAAGTGCAGTGGTGCACAGTAGATTAGTGTGGGATAGAATGCATTGCATTACGTAGAGTGTTGTACAGTAGAGAGGTGTAGAGTGGAGTGGTGCAGAGTGCAGTGAAGTTACACAGTGTGGCGTGGCGTGAAGTCATATACTGTGGAGTGGTGCAGAGTTGAGTGCAGTTTGGTAAAGCGGAGTATGCATGGTATGGTAAGGTATTGCCATTACCGACAACACATCTTCAATTGAAATGACCATTACATTTGCACAGACATACTGTTTTACTGATAAAAGTATACAGGGCACAAAGAATAATGTACAGAAATGTCATCACCTAGTGCATGGGCACTCATAAACATTTGCCCAGGGGCCACAAAGTAAGGTTTGTGGTGTGATCAAGGGCTGCACTGATGCCAGCATGGTGGTGCTAGGGGGTCTGGGCGGGTCAGAGATTGTTTAACGAGGTTCAAAAACATGTGAAATAAACGGGCAAGCATCTGTTGCCTCTGTTCACTAAGAGGGCTGCCTTTAAAGGTCAAGAGGGCTGCAAGCAGCCCAAGGGCTGTACTTTGAGTATCACTGACCTAGTGTATTATTTTGTTTTAATTGTTTGAAAATATTTGTTTCCGCCATGCTCCAGAATGACCAAATAATTTGCTTCATTTTGGCTATCCCAATGCTGATATATTCTGAATATCTGCACAGTGCATTTAGCCTTTTCCATGCTCATGACGAGCCCCGGTAGCTTATCTCCTTTCTGGTAAAGAATTGGCTTGGTAGTTTAGTCTGCCCTGTTCCCATGATGCACTGGGCCAGGGCCAGACTGATTTGCATATAGCCAGGTTCTGAGCTGGGATGGGGCAGTGAGATAAATAACGGTGATGGATCAAGCCCTGATCTTTGGACTGGGTAAGAGTGGTCTGCTCAATTCAGACACTCTGTTCATCACCACCCCCTTTTGTAAATCGATTTTGGCCACTATAGGTGTGGCAGGGTATACTCAGACATGAGTCCCTTTCTCACTGCTCCATCAGGATTCAAGCAAGCCGGGCCGAAGACGGCTGAAATGCCAGAAACCGGTCCCCGGTAGCTTGTCTCCTTTCTGGTAAAGAATTGGCTTGGTAGTTTACTCTGCCCTGTTCCCATGATGCACTGGGCCAGGAACAGACTGATTTGCATATAGCCAGGTTCTGAGCTGGGATGGGGCAGTGAGATAAATAACGGTGATGGATCAAGCCCTGATCTTTGGACTGGGTAAGAGTGGTCTGCTCAATTCAGACACTCTGTTCATCACCACCCCCTTTTGTAAATTAAATGCCAAAGCGGCCAACTTTGATTCTGGGGAACCAAGATCGAGTCTGGCATGAAGCTCAAACATCTTGTGATTCTGGGCAAATCACTTAATCTCCCTGTGCCTAGAAATGAATGTGTCCATTTGTAATACAACTGGTGCTCATGTAAAGTACTCTGATACCTTTGGGTCGACGTGGCACTATATAAAACTGCAAAAAAAAAAGAAAATACATGCATACAAATATGCATTGTTTGAAGGCCAGGTGTTATTCTCTCTTCTTGCAGGTTGGCATGCCTTGCATCAACTGAGCCTTACTTCTCTCCTCTTAGAATCTCTGAAAACCCATCTGAGACACACTCAGCTGCACTTGTTACAAGGGGGGAGGCCCAGCACAAAAAGCCCTGGAGGCAGATGTATTCTATTAGCCATCCACAAATAAATCAAATCAGCTCGCCTAACTCCCCCATAGGACCCAGGGGGTAGGATCAATGTTCTTGCCACGTAACCCAGGTACCACCAAACACCTGCCCACGGGTATCAGATTTTTAACACACACCGTACAATAGTGACATTAATGATGCATACATGGAATCATCCAATAAATGTATAAAAGGTTGTCTCTTACACTTTGGCTCTTACATCCCTAGTAACCTGCAATACGAAAATAACAGTGCTACTCTACTAAAATAAGTTATTACAGCTATGACATCACAATGCCTGCAGCCGAAGCCAGCTGGCAGCCTGAAAGGCCGGCCATGGAGCAGAATTACAACTGTTTAAACATTGAAATGGATAGCTTGCTTGTCAGTGTCAGCCGCCTCTCCTCTGAATCATTCTCCCCCAAAAATTAACAACTCTTGGTGAATAGATAGAAATTTACTGCAGTGTATTGATATATTTGCACTGCTGGATTTCATTAAACGAAAGCAGGATTTCTGCATGATAAAACACATTTTAAATTATAGTCCATTTTGGAAGTGACATTTTAAGATGTGCCTTCTTGAGATTTGTTTTTGCTGAAACTTTCAGAAAGTAGTGGTTCGAAGTAAGAGTGATCATGTGATTATATATTATAAAGGAATGAAAATCGTTCATTAAACATAGAGAGCGAGAGTGGGGATTATTTCAGGAGAAAAGCAGTATAGCCTTCTAATAAGATTAATGACCACACAATCAATCCAGTTCCGCTCTCTCTACCTGAGGTGGGGTCCGACTGGGCACATATAGAAGGAGACCATTGGGAGCTTTCGGATAAAATATACTCGGTTCCTACAAAGTTCACCCATTACGAGCAGGAGTAATACAAGTAAGGCTCCCTGTTTTCCGCCTTTATTGATTTTTACAGATAAATACAGACAAAAAATATTTGTGTTCTTGTCTGTATTTATTTTTAAATGTGGATAAAAAGGGAAATTGGGTTGCTTTTTAAGTAATTCTAAATACTATTTGCCATGACTGCCAGGCCAATAGCTGTATGGATTAATAGGTAAGGGAGTTAAAAAAAGAAAGGATCATTAGCAAAGAGGGTTTAAGAGCAGTAGATATGCACAAGGTTGATACTGAAATGTGCATATTTTTATATAAGTTAATTTATTTATCTTCTGCGGATGTTCATAGCATTGAAAGCTGCCAGGCATTCAAGCATGAGTGCATATTTATTTGTTAAATAAATATGAAAAGATACTAATTTCGGCTTCATTTCTCCACTAAACCGAAAATAAATATGGATAAATACAGATAAAATTAGCGAAAAATACATACGTATACATACAGACGGAAATGTCAAAAAAATAAATACCATTAAACTGGTAGCCCTAATTACAATTTTGTTTACACTGGTGTATCAGAAAAGGTCTACGTTTGCAACACCAGGGAGTGGTATCAGGAGATATCTTTTATGCCACATATGGAATATTATCGTCTACAGGCAGCATTGACATACATAAACCCCTAGATGACATCCTGTTGAGTGAGCATGGTGAAGTAGGACAAAGTAGAGCCTTGAAGCATGTCCCCACTCACTGACACTAAGGGCTTACAATCCATGTTAGACTGGGTTTAACTCTGTGAAAGAGGGCCGGTCCCTAATAAAGGTTACTAACCAATCTTTCCATAATTTTAGACTTGCGTTTATTATAGGATGAGACTGAAGAGTGGGGCTAATGAATGCCGCTTACACAGAGACTGAAGGGGCAGTTTTTGATCAGTAGGGAATATTCACAGGAGGAGTGAGCTTGGCCTCTGATTGGTCTCTCATTACTAGCAACTACACTGAGGCATACCCTGACTTCGCCTGACAGGAAGTCCTAATGATGAAGAATCACACTATTTCGGGAGTGAGGGCTAGGTATCCTTTTAATAATTACATCCACATTTCTGTAACTATGTCGTTTACTACTTTTAGGGTGGGATACCCAGTGACTGTCTCCTTAGATATTAGCAAATATCCTACATTCTTAATTAAAGCGATATTTGAAGTCTCTCTATAAAGGTGTCCTTCCTCTCTGTGGTCAAAATGTCTTGCAATATTCTTACATTTTGTTGTCCCGGGCACTTCATCCCATATATTAAGTTGCTGTTCCTCTCAGCGTAAGCTTTATCCAAATAAGCTCTAACAACCTACACCTTTACTTCAAGCATAGGAGGCAAATCTAATTTTCTTCAGTGATATGAATGCCTGAACTAGGGGCTACCAAAGATTTTTTAGAGCACCAAACGTTTGCAAATTTCTCGATTTGTGCCACTATCAAAGATTGCAAAGTTCCCGGTTTCGCTTCCTCTTTGCCCTTGTACATTTTTCTCCACACTGTAATATACTTTTCACTGCATAGCCTCCGTGTCTTTAATGAAATCCAGATTCTCTGGTCATGTTAATAGGAGAATCACAATTGTTTTCACTTTAGGCAAATTAACCAAGCTAGACAATATATGCTGATTATTTCTCTGCAGGTTTAGTTTTTCCTGAGCTTATCTCTACACAGTGCAGGAGAAAGCACTGACTAGTTTCTGAAAAGTATACCGTATGCAGAACCATTTTATTAGTGAATATATGCAAAATAAATTGGAGCAAAAGTCACAGGGCTTAAGCAGATGTGGCAAAGCGGAAATGTTTACAAAGTTTTACATCCATCTTTGTAATAGTTGCAAAAAAATTGAAAACCCCTTGCTTGGATTGTGGTTCTCCTTGTCAACAAAACCCCCACCTTCTATGTAGCCAAAAAACGCTACACATTGGTTGAAAGTCTCTGAGGGGTACATGCTAGGATAGTGCTTTTTAATGTCAATATCAACCACATTTAAAACAATGGTGAAGTTCTGCAAGAATCAGAGGGGAATATTTACAACTAAATGCTGCAGCTCTGCACTGGAAGCAATTTATCTGCACCACGCTGCATCATTTAAAAAAATGCAGGGATGTGCTGTATTTACAAAAATATGGCGCACCCCTGTGTTTTCCCCTGCACCAGCACTAAAAAAGCTGCGTAGCACTAGTGCAGGCATCCTTGCACCATGGAATACCGGTGCCTGCAATGCAGGGATGATTGTGTTTGTGCAGTAAGGGACACCTTCCTGCACAAAAACAATCATTAATGGCATTTTGCTCCTTCTTTATGTGCTGTAGAATGCAGCACACACAGAAGGAGCAAAAAACGAGGAGAAATAAAAGTATTTTTCCTTGTTGCGCCACTCTAGCGCCTCCTTTTCAAAGGGCGTTCGTTTTTGGCACTGCCTCAGATTTACAGTCCTTGTAAATCTGGGCAAGTGTTATAAAGCACTGGGTGTTGCATGGGAACGCCCACAGAAACACCCATTGCACGCCCTTTGCAGCAGAAAACTGCAGTGAGGAGGGCCATATTTACAAGGCAGTGTTAAGCCAAGCAAACTGGCATAGCGCTGCCTTGTAAATATGGAGCAGGGCATTGCCCCACCACATCGTCAGATAAACTGATGCTCCTGTGAAGCAATGCCCTTGTAAATATGCCCCCGAGTGTCATGGTACCCGGGCAATCTCAAATACTACTTCCTTTATCAGCATGGTAAGCAGGCTCAGTCCACTTGGGGGAGGCTCTGTAAGAGCGGTATCAGCTGCTCTAAGTTCATATTCTACCTCACGCTCCTCCTGCTGCTGTTCTACTTATAGAATCTTATGTATAATTCATCAATTGTCAGGAGGACCCCGAAAAGAGCATAAACCGACCGCCCCCCCCCGTGGTAACACATCCTTGCACTATTGTGATGCTCCAGAACTTCCCACTTTGAAATTACAATTGGAGCAGCATTTGCTCAGCCCAAAATGTGAAAAAATAAGTTCTCTTTCAAATTAACACAGAGCCAGGGGAGATTTCCCTCTCCACCTCCCTGCTGTGATCCTGGGCAAGGCTGTCCCTGCCTGTTTTTCCTACACTAGTTACATTTCCGCGACTTAAGCACTTCCTCTCAAAATGCTAGGCTAACCGCTTTGTGGAATTGTGTGCAGCCACGAAAAGAGAGACTTGCACGATTAAAAAAAAATACATGGTTATATCTAGTGATCTATACAGCATTATTTTGTGATTTTTTATTATAGTTGGTGTTTATATGCGATATGTGACACCTAGAGGAGATGGTGTGCAATAAATTTGACAAGGAATGAGATCACGACAGGTTGGGTTCTTCAGACGGTAATTTCACACCACCAACAAACCACTCACCAGGATATTTTTCTAGTCTTGATGTCATCCTGCTGCACAAGATGGCCTCTTAACATTCCATTTCAGGTCCCAGAGGCGCTAATGATCTTTTGAACTGTGATCGGTTTCTGCCTCCTGGCACGGTCAACATCCATCCATTTAAAATATGTAGCAACAAGAGAGCATGCCAGCCAATCAAGGCCCTTGCACCCCTATCAGTTTCTTTACTGTACTCTGCTTTCACACAAATGAGATAATGTTAGACATGGTCATGTGATCTTGTCTGTGGAAAGTACTTGAAGCCCTAATGGCTGGACCAGAGAAACAAAACATCAGCAAAGCACAAAAGGGCCTTTCTCAGCTGTCCCCATTTGAAATTTGCAGCTTTGTAAGTCACGTTTACCTGAGGCGCGAGTTTTGAGTCAGAGGGTCAATGATATGAGCACCTGTGATTTTGTGATTTATTGTTACAGATCATGGGCTCGATTTTTTTAAAAAGTGTGCATACCTGCATAGGATGGGAAGTAACTGCGGGGCATATTATCAAGGGGGTTTATCTCCGCTTTTTTGGCTTTAAAAGCTAAGAAAGTGGAGATAAAATTATCTCCCTATTACCAAGCTGTCGCTAACACCAGTTAGTGACAGCTAATAGGAGATAGCGACCATCTTGGGCCCCGCTTTGCATGTCAGTGATATTTATCACTAATGACATGCAAAGTGGGCGTGCCAAGATGTTAGCGACTGGAAACAGTCCCTAACATCGCTATCTCCTATTACCAACTTTTGGAGATATTCGCGCTAAGCGCGAATATCTCCAAAAGCTAACACCTGCCCTGAGCAGTTCTTAGCCATGTTATCCAATGGGAGGTGGATAACTTGACTAAGAGCATTTGCTCGATAATGCATGAATATCGCTGACTTTTCAGCGATATTCATGCATTGCGGCCGTTTTTTATCGCATTTGCGATAAACCTTGCTAATAGCAAGGTTTATCTGCGATACAAATCGCCGATGTGCGGCGATAATTTTTGTCTCTAAACAAGTTAGAGACAAAAATTATTGCTAGTTGTTGGTAATATGCCCCTGCATTCTTAACGTTGAACGCTGAAACTCTGCAAGCTCCAAAGAAGACATTGGAGAGACAGAGGGCCAACAATGCATGTTACTTGTTTCACTAACATATTATGTTCACTCTATGTAATTCTTTTGCGTGAAAGTGCTCACTCGCCCAGTGAATCAGGGCTGGACTATTTACATCTGCTTATAAATAATAACATAAATACCTAAAGATGCATAAGCACAGCTCGATCAATCAATCAAATCAAAAAAATAATGTTTATTTAGACCAATTTGTCCTTGAACACATAAAAGCATCAATAAATAAAATCCTTTATATAAGTTGTAAAAAAAGAAAAACCTTACATAAAATCCCATAAAATTAAAGATGCATTATTAACTCCGCCTTTCTATGTAGTATACATTTCATCGTAAAGCTATCTAAAAACTACAATTCTGTAAGATTTAAAAAAAATTTAAACTTTGAGCATAAACCTCCCAATAGCACATGCAATATCCAAAAAGCGCATTTCAATACCAGATCTACAGCTTGTGACGATTTTCAATACCATATTTTAAGAAAATTGGGTGTAAAAACATTTTCCGTGCATCAAGGACCTTTAAACAATCTAATAATTTGTGCAAAGTATCTCATTTTGTACCTAAATTATAGGTGTACTTCCCTTTGGAGTCAATCATAGCTTCTTTTATCCCATCTTTGGCATAGCGGGGATTGATTTCAAACCTTAACCTTAGTAGTTTATTTCTAAGCCAACGATTGGGTAGTACATCTATATACGAGAACTGTTGTTCATTTTGCCATGATTTAACCATAAAACACACCCACGTTTCCCCTCAAGATACTGTCTGTCGTGGTCTGGAAAAATGACTTTCCCTAATGCTTTGAGTTCTCTCTGCTCTGTCTGTGACTAGAAGAGTGACCACTGTGATGTTGTATAAATAAACTGTGCAAGTTGTGCAGTCAGATACCCCATCATACGTGATTCAACATTCTGATATGGAATCATGTGTAGAAATTAACAGATCACCTACAAAATGATGGGGTCCCCTTGAAGAATTTGATGACAGGCCTCTGAGTTTTCCATATCTCAGAGATAAACATCGGTCTTGGGCTGAATGAGGCCCTTTTGAACGGCTGAGGGCCTCTGGAGGGTTGGGCCCTCGCCTCGCGGCAGGAGCTGCAGGGGATTGCGTTACGCCCCTGATGGGAAGAATACATATACTTTTGGCTTCTTGGTGTTTGGGGACTATATTGTGGTTTGCTGCCTTTTTAGTGTAGTGTGATGTCCCTCACATAACTGTACAGAGGATGGCCATAAGAATTTGCACTGTAGCTCAATTTTTATATGATTTGAAAGGATGTCCAAGACAGAGACACTGGTCTCCCATTTTTTGGGAAATAGATGTTCTGTTCTTTAATAAATAGTCCACATTCAGTGAAAGTTGTTGGCATTGACAGGCAGGTTTGCATTTGTCATTGCCTTTACACATTGTATTAAGGTTGCATCATGCATCATGCAAACCTCCACAATCCTGCATTTTCGGAATTGCTGAGGCACACACAACATAGAACCGATCAAAATGGGTTTGAGCTCAATTGCTCCATGCCACTTCTGAGAAACTATTCACTGTCCTTTCTGCCCTCCATACAGAAATCACCACCCCCAGCAGTTATATTGGCTGTGTTTATTTGATATGTAGGGTACCTCTGAGCTTATCAATGTAAGCTCAGATCTCATATTAGTGGTGAGATCTTACGTAGTCTGTACGGGTGAAGGTAATTAGAAAAATAGTTTATCCAGCCCTGGAAAAAAGCTATCAGAGATCCTGCTCCTTCTCTGCCTAAAAGCAACTTCCAGCGTAGAACAAATACAACACTAAAGAATGTGAAACATATAATATTTCTAGATATAGCTATGGTGGCACCAGAGGGAAAAAATACTAAAGGCAAAGTACATTTTAACACTGAATAGATGTGAAGCTGAGGCTAAATGTTTAAAGCACTAAACCTGGGATTCCACAACCCCGAAACTAAACTATTTAGAAAGAGAGATGAGTTTAGGCTTTCTAAGGTTCACTTGACTCTCCATTTGGTAGCTTAGATAAATTCAAGGCTTAATCCTGTAAGTGGTGATTGTGTTGACAAAGAAAAACATATGCAACTCAAAACAAGAGATAAAGAATACCGTTGTCAGGAGAATGGTATTTAGAGGCAACAAGCATAGTAGTCATAGCAGACCCAACAAGTCCCCTGCATTTAGGTTGAAAGCGAGAGGCTTGTGGTGATGGCCAGGAATTAGTTACATTCAAGTGCACATGTGTATGTAATCCACGGTTGGGTGTCAGTGCTTTCCTTACAAGAGTTGCAGCAGGTCTAGCCCTTTTCTTATTTCTGAACTGTGAAGGTGGTTATGTCATTACAAGATCCAGCCTGACATGGCAGCTCCTGTGATATTACATGGAATGTTCTTTCTGGTTGAATTTGGGTTCCAGGGGCTTTCATGAAAGTATTTTGGAGCTTAGATCTTCTGTTTGGGAAATGGTGTTTTTGAGATAGACATGAATACTCAAATATTTCATTAGGTCTTTTGCTGAGAGGAGCTGCCCCCTTTTTTTAGCATCACCATTTAAGTCAACCAACAGGTTCATTACTTCATCTTTACAAATGTAAGCCATATCATGGAAAACACATACAATAAAAAAAATCAAAACCTATCGTGCTGCACAAGTTACCCACAACAAATTAAAAGATTAAAAGGTTATTCCTTATTTCCGACTTGCCTCGTCCATAATATCATATGTATACCACTTAGACCTTATACCAACTAGCCTGCAATACCGGGCAGATGTGTCCAGATGGGCAATTCATAATTAAACATGCACAATAGTAATTTACAATAAAATGAAGCGATTCTCCTGGTTATGACTTGTGCATGTAAGCCCTACATCTAAAATTATGTCCGAGTCTAAAAAATATGTCGTCTGATGACCTGTCATTTTCAAAAAATGGCTTGATGGAAACAGATGCTGATGAAATACCGTCCCTACATTGGATGAAAAATGCCTTATGAGTGAGGAGAAGAATGTAAAACTATACAGCGATTTCGAATGCATAGCAGTGCTCCTACGTGTACAGGGCTCTGATCATGACATAAAGAATGGTCGAGGGGCTGCATTAGTACATAAGATTTTACCTATAAGATTATAGTAAAAAAACAGTGTTTTTCCATTCCTCTTACAACAATTTAGCAGATTATGGTGGTGACGGTTGAGACTGCAGTCTATTTTTCAAGTAAAAAGGACCCCTTAGGTGAGGCCAACCTGTTGTCTTTTCCCTGATCATTGATCAGTGTGGTTGATGACAGCCAGTTGCAGAAAGCTCACACTTCTTTGTGCCTGTGTTGTGAGAGCTCCAAGGCACAGAATACCCTGATGTGAGGGACATCACTCTACACAAAGGCTGTGTCAAGAGACCAGCCTGAAAATGGTACTTGAATGGAGAACCACCCTAAAATGAGTAAGAAAATGCAGGCAGTGGATCCACATCTCCTGCCATCATTTACTATATAAAAGTGGGAGCTACTGACCCACTGCTGGCACTAGTTCCAAGTTCCCCCTGAGTACTATGTGGAGCACTCCATTTCTTGGTCAGACGACAGCTGTGCTATCAGAGCTAATGTCTGGCTGACAGCCAGCTTTCCATGGTTGAGGTGACACCACTTGAAGTCTTGCCTTGCTAGAAGAAGATACCCATCTGACCTGAAAAGTCCAAAAGCCAACCTGTATGCTGACAGAGAAATGCAGCCATCTGTCTCTTTAGAGCCAGAATCAGTGAGACCTTAGTGCTGGTGGGGTCTGCTAGAGGAAGAAGGCTGAAGGAAATAGATCTACTTGCCTATGTGCTGGTGGGAATCCATTTGACCTGAGCTGTGATTTTGAGCTAGTACTGTGGATTTGGAGCTCCCTATGCCACTCCAACCAAAGAAATGTGCCTCTGGCTGTCCACACTGCTGTGACCAATAGAAGTGTGCTTGCAGCTGTCCACAGTGCTTTGATCGAAGAGCACCTGCTACTTTCCACGTGCCATTGCATACTGAAGATGGCTATACCCGCCTGAGACAATCCACCACTGGAAGTGCTCATAATTGGGAAAAAGTCAGCTGTGATATTTCCTTGTCCTATGATGCCACCGCAATCCACTTACCATTATTTTTGGAAAGAAAATTCCAACAACGGAGTCGGCTGCCATCCTATGTCGCAAACTTCCCAGGAATGAAGGAGGCCGTGCCAGCATGAGTACCGTGCCCTTTCCCAAAAGTGGTAGAGATAAACTGCATGTGTTGCTTGTACCATAATACACACTACATAGAAGGGGTCCAAGGGCTAGTTTAAAGACTCACAACTAGATACACGCCCCCTACTAATACCAATAATACACACAGAGTATCTAGGAGTCAGGTAAAGAAAGAAAGAAAAGCTCAGTTCATCAAAAGCCCTTGACACGACAGAAAAAAGTATTGTAAACGTGATTTAGTGTGAAAAAAATGCACGTGATCAATCAACTGGGAAAGACAGACCCAAGGGTAGGTGAAAATATTCCCATCAGTTGTCGATCTGTACCGCCACTTTTTACATCATGTGGGTTCTCCTTACCCAGGAGTTAGTGAAATCACAGTCATAAGGATTTAGGAAAGACTGTGAGAGCCGAAAAACCTTTGTATCTACCAGGTAGGCGGTCCAAATTAGAAAGTCAATGTGAGGAGACAACTGAAAAAAGCAGTGCAAAAATGTGAGTAGTGATAAGATGAAATTGGATCAGACAGACCCTTGGGTCTGTCTTTCCCAGTTGTTTGACCACGTGCATTTTTTTCACACTAAATCACGTGGTGCTGTCTAAAGATTACATTTACAATACTTTTTTCTGTCGTGTCAAGGGTTTTTGATGAACTGAGCTTTTCTTTCTTTCTTTGCCTGACTCCTAGATACTCCGTATGTATAATTGTGTTGCTGGTACACCACTGTTGTTGGCTCTGCCAGAAGGACTACCTGCATGTGGTGAGCCTTTACAAACTGAAAGAGGGAAATTGTACTTATTTGAGTGCTTCTACTTTTAAAAGATGCAATCTGCACTTGTGTCTTGATTCCTGCCTTCTGAGGTACTGTTACCCACAGCAGAGACCCACCTAATTAAGGGAAGGTGGAGGGAAAGAATGGATAGCATGCAAAAGGGCAATACTCAGCACTAGTTCCCTAAAGTAGATTGCATGAGTGTTATTTAGTTTTATGTGTTTAATGAAGTACTTTTATTTTTATAAAGTAGAACACTGGTTTGAACAATCAGTTGTTGCACTGCTGGGTTATTGTTGAATTCAAAGCTAAAGCATCCCCACAATGTCTCCCTGAGATGCCTGTGAATGCTCAATACTGCTACCACTGAAAGTTAAGTGCTGAAGGTATTGTACTTGGCCCAGTTTAGGAAGCCAAAATAGGACTGACCACGGTACATCAGAGGCAAGCAGCGCTAGCCACATCCACTGAAGCTCAATAGCCTTTGCTTGTTCATGGCCCCCTGCATGGTGTCTGACAGGGTCTTTAAGAATGTCTTTGACCCCAGAACAGATAAGTGCAAGTTATTGCAGTTCAATGTTGATAGATCAAGGACTCAATTTCCAAAAATAGAATTGTACCCAAAGTCATGCTGGTGGATGCAAATAAAAATGCCCCTCATCTGACTTAAAGACAGAGCGTATGATTTATAGTTTGCCAGTTGTTAGTCTATCAAGCTGGCGGTGGACATTACGTGGTCCACCCATATGGACCACCATCTGCCAAATTTAGAAATCACTGCCAGCCAGGGGTGAACTTTGTTACTTCCAAGGAACAGATGTCATGCCGGTTCCTCTGAAGGTCAAAAGGTTTGGTGGATGACTGCCATTGATTTTGAGTGCTATCCACCAAATCTTCTGTTTTTCAAAAACAAACTCCCAAGACCCAGTCGGTTTGGGCATGATTTTTTAAATTATTTGGTCCCTTCTCAGACAGCCAGAGAAGTTTTCTTCTGTTCTTCTGGAGGTCAGTCCAGAGGGTGTACTGATGAGTCGTGAGTGAGGAGCCAGCTTTGTAAAGTTCACTGGTCAGTGGGTGGGGTGACTACTCGACTCTCCATAACCAATGGTAAAAACGTAACCAAGAAACATTGCAACACCACGCATTGTGGTAAACAAATAAGAAAAGGAACAAAGCTTTCTGCATAATCCCTGGAAAGCCCGAAGGTCGTCTGAAAGTATAGGGAGGTAAGTCCAAAAGTAATGCCAGAGGTCATGTCAGTGATTTGGTCCACCATTATTCTGAATTTCTGCATCAAGGCTGGATTTACGATCCTCGGGTTGTGCAATGGAGATCCCTCTATAGTCAGCCCATTGCTGACTAATGTTTACATATTTTTTAGGACATCCACGAGCTTCCTATGCTGGCTTTTCTCTGTTCAGACACCAGTCTAGGTGCTGCTTTCATTTTGCGATTGGGGGTGGTGCGGCATCCTTCCAGTGGCAAGCAATATCCCTTTTAGCTACAGTAAGGTTGAGTCAGAGGAAGGTGGTCGTGTATCGATCATCTTCCAAATCCATCAAAATATGGAGAAGGAGCAACCTCGTATCTTGTGGAATGGAGCTTCTCAATACTCAGCCCAGACAGACCAGAATTTGAGTCCAGTATGTTTGTATTACAGAACATTTTAACACAGTGTGTAGGAAGGTACACTTTGAGTAAGCACAGCGAAGACAAGAGGGGAGGTGACTCTTCCCATTACCAAGAGTTTGTGATGTGTGAAGTATATGCGATGGAGCTAATTCAACAATATGAGCTGTAGTCGAGATGCAATGACTGAGCATCGCGGCGGTCCCCTAGCCTCTGTCCAATCTTCATCCCCGAAGGCCCCAATGTCCCGCTCCCAGGCTGTATGCAGTGTAGCAAAGGAATTGGGAATATGCTGGATTAAGGACAGATATACTCAATTGATATTATGCACATCTAGTTCTCCTGGGAGTAGGCTAGCCCTGAGGGGGTTATAGTCAAAGAGGACCTCCAAACTAGGAGTCGGTGGTTAACTCAGCCCCGCGTGTTGAAATTTGACAGAGATTGATGTTAGCATTTAGCTGAAGCCATCTTGTTTCCGGCAGCCATTTTGTCTGCCATGTGCTCGCCATGTGCTCTTTCCTTCTTCTCTGTCGTTTGCTCTTGTGCCTTGCTCAAAGAACTGGCTATACTTAACTTCTGCTACTCTGCACATGCGCAGAGAAGCCTGTAGCTGCCCATGCACCTGTTTAGGTCTGTTACTGTCAGGATGTTTCTACTGAAGTCAGCAACTGTTAGCCCCTCCTTCTTTGTTGACTGTGCATTTCTGTATGACCATTTATGTAGGTAACTCTCCTATGTGTGCATTGTACCGCCTTCTTATGAGCCCCTGTGTGGGTATAAAAGACCCATGGTTCTTTTACTCCTTGTGCTACTTAATACTCTACCAAAGGGTGTTGTGTGAATGTAGTTCCACCTCACTCTTTTGACATTTCAGTTTCCGTGCCAACTTCTATTTACTGGTCTGAGGACTTGTGTGCAGAGAAGGGTGAACCCCTAACAGGGGTAGGCCTTGCTGAGTCCCACCTCTACAGATTGGCGCCCAACATGGGGCTCATAGGTGACTCGGATGCCCGAAGGAGTGGTCGAAACGAAGGATTGGAATCTCGCTGCGGACGATCACTGCCCTAGGAGACCCACGTCTTGGCACCCACGGCGTGTTTCTTCTCTTTCTGATCTGACCCTCCAGGTGGTGTGGGTCCTCGACTCAGATCTCTTCTGGTGTTCGCCGTGCAGAGACCATTTGGTTGATTCAGAACTTGGCAGTTGGAATCTGGAGACTTTTGTTTGGTAAGGTCGTTGGATGCAACACTATGTATATGGAAATGGAAATTGGCCAATATATGGAATTGATTGGATATATATGAATTGCAATTTATATAGGCAGGTAATGAGGGGACTTTTCTCCAACTTTTGAATAATATGTAACGGCACACATCGGGTTAAAGGGCACTGCTGTATAGTATTGTATATGCTACAATATCTTTTGGCATGCCTGTTTCAAGCACACTTCATAGAATGTGTTGCTTCTTTGAAAGTACCAATGCAAGTATTGAATGAAGTCGGTTGGCTCCCCCCGAGGGGACACCTAATAGAGACATGTATATTAAAAATGATATTTCTTCTATAATGTACAGCACGTTATGGAATAAATATACTAATAAGGATCCTGAGTTGCGGTGGCCTATACACAGGTCATTTGATCTTAGAAAAATTCAGTATGTGGAACAATGTATGTCTAAGCGCAAAAGTAGACAAGATATGTTTGACTGTGTTCGAATGTGGGAGAAAGAACGTGGGAGAAAGCGCGTGAACGAGTGAGAAGAGAACAAGCTTTGAGAGATAAGGAACAACACAAAAATATCAATGCAAAAGCGTTGGAATTGAAAAATAAAGAAATGAAGGAGATAAAGGAGAGATAGGATAGGGAGCGTCGTTTACAGGTAAACAGCCAATACCCTGTCTGGTGCCCCCTCTACCCTCTCCTTAATAAACCACAGGATGATTCAATTTTGCTAGATCATTCTCTACCTCCATATACTTATCCCTCCGCTCCTGTCCCTTGATTCTGATGATGATATTTCTCTTTTGGATCAGGATTAAGGCTGGTCAAAGCACTATGCTACGCTCACGTAGTTTGTGAAGTTTGCGCTACTTTGCACTACGCGAATTGCACGTAGCACAGTGCAAACACACGTAGCATAGTGCAGCGGTAATTTTTTGCTTGCTCACTGTCCTCAACGTCAAGTTGGCGACCGCGAGCAAGCAAAATAACATCTCAGCGAGACTTTTTCCTCGTTTGTGATCAGCAACATCAAGTTGCTGATCGCAAGCCTGGAAAATAAACCTCCAGGCGAGCTTCCCAACCCGGGGGAAGCTCAGGTTTCTCATTGCGAGTGGTCGCATATGCTCGCGAATGCTCGCAATGTGAAACTACTAGTCTGCGTTGAGAAAGCTACCGCTCGAGTAAAAATCTACTTGAGCGGCAGTAAAAGACAGCTCGCACTGTGCAAGATGCCGTTTTCAATGATTGCACAGTGCGGACAAGGATCCGGCACTGTGCAATCCTCGCGAACAGCACACTACACAGTTTGCGTAGTGCTACGCGTAGCTCTTGTAGTGCGAAGTGCACTTCGCGTAGCTACGCGTAGAGCTACTTCGTGAACGACGCCCAGGGTTAATCAGTATCAGTCAGGATCAGATCCTCTGCGAGAGACTCACTCTATGCTAACCGCTGATCTTGCGGCTATACTTAGATCTACTGCTCGTAAAGCTGCTTTTGATAGTATTTCTGCTTCAAATCTTTTAGCTGATGTACAACAATGGCAGGAAAGGGAGCAGTTATATTTTGCAGAAATGTTTGCCATAGAAGTAATTGAACTGTTTAGGAAGCATTCCACAGAGTTAGAGCCTGTTGATGTGGCAAATAATTCTAAGCAATTGCGTGACGGTCTTTTTCTCCTCCCTCAGTGGCTGACTTAATTAGACGTGTGGTTAAACTGCAAGCTGATGCATTCAATTTGCGTGAGGAGAAAAAGGCAGCTGCTGCAGCTGCATAAACACTTCAGTCCACCATGCCACATGCTGACGCTTCAGAGACATATCAGACTGTTGTAGTTCATGAGTGAACCATGCGGGAAGCCACACCTTTGTATGTCCCTCCTAGGGGTACGAGAACAGATGATAATAAAAATTCTGTGGATGCAAAAGGTTATTTTATTTATAATTGTGTTTACACTCCTTGGAGTAGAGCAGATGTCATGGCTCTTAAAGCTGCTTTGCCTGACCCGCGGAAAAATCCGGACGCTTTTTATGAAGAAGGTGAAGGAGCCATTAGTTCTTGTACCATGACTTTATCTGATATAGATATGTTTTTTGGGCTGATTTTACCCCCTGATATGTGGAGATCTATTCGTAAAGTCAATGATCGTACAACTTTTGGGAATGAGTGGAAGGAGCTAGAACAGATTGATGCAGAAAGGGAACCCGCGCAGAAACCACAGCAAGAGATTTTAGATCTTCCTAAAGCTATACTAGTTAAATTGAAAACTCTTATTCCTCCTAAAAAGATAGATCGGGCTGTGTTAGCATCCTGCAAGCAAAAGGTAGATGAATCGGTCTCTGACTTTTATCACACGTTTTGAGGAGGCATTTCACGACTTTCATGGCCAGTTATTGACAGATGACACAGGCAGGCATCTGTTTGTCAATACATTAGTCGCGAACATGTTGCCAGGAATAGCTAGTCGCCTAAAGGCCAGCGAAAGTTTATGGACTACGACTTGCCCAGTCTCTCTTTTGACTATGGCCCAGTATTATGAACGTCAGGAATTAGAAGCTAAGGGCAAAGAGGATAAAAAGAAAAAGGAGCTGAAAACAAAGGTTATGATTGCTCAGGTTTATGGTTCATCTTATGTAAATAGTGGTCGGGGCAGACACGCAATGTATCGCCCTGGTACACCCTCTTTTTCCCAAGCTACTTTGAATGTTGATCAGTGCGCTTACTGCAGGGAGATTGAACATTGGGCTTTTGAATGTCCTCATTCGCGCACTCATCAGTGTGGTTGGGGACAAATGAGAGGCCGCCCGGGGAATCTAAGATATAGGGGAGGTATGGATTATTGTGCTAGATTTGAGACTGTTGGGCGTCCTCTGAATTCTTCAAATACATTTGATAGGCGTAACCAATACCAAATATCTGATTATTTGAATTCGGATTTGAAGGACTCTGCTTATGCATAGGAATGCCTAGGATGGAGTAAGGAATCAGTAAGAAGTCCCAGTCGATCAGAAGGGTCCCTACATCCAAGCACATGTTTTGGGTTCTACTGATCGGTTTCTGGTTGATACAGGAGCTACTCGTAGCGCCTAGTCTAAACAATTGGTTCCAAGGGCTCCCCTGTCTGGCTTAACCATTACATCAATAGGTTTCGATGGGACACCTTCCCTTAGCCCACTGTCACAATTACTTGCATTACAGGTTGATAAATGTACTGCTCCATGTCCATTTTTGCTTTCCCCTAACACACCGGACATTACTGTGGGTCTTGATATGCTCAAGTATTTTAGGGCTATGATACGCTGTTCCCCTGAAGGTGTGCGTGTTATTTTGAATGATAATTATCCGGTGGCCGAGACGTCCTGTCTTATTAGGGAGGATGTTGCATTGTCTTCACTTCCTAGTACTTTGTAGGCTACTTCAGACACTGATTTGGGGCAAATGGTTATTCCACCAGTGCACATTCATGTCAAGGACGGAGTTTCATTGCCACGATTGTCTCAATACAAAATTTCTAGAGAAGGTGAAGAGGCACTTGTACGCATTGTTCATGATTTGATTGAAGTGGGGGTTGTAGAAGAAGTCCCTTACAATATTTGCAATAGCCCTATCCTTCCTATTGTGAAGAAAGATACTGATACTAAGATCTATAGGTTTATCATTGCTTTACGAGAGGTTAACAAGATTGTAGTGTCACAATACCCAGTAGTCTCTGACATCACGAAACTTCTTACTTTGGTTCCTCCGACAGCGACTACCTTCACTGTGATTGATTTGAAGAATGCTTTCTTCTTAATCCCTATTCATCCTCATAGCCGATATTTGTTTGCCTTCACTTTGAATAATAGATCTTTTCGATTCTGTACAGTTCCCCAAGGGTATACAGAGAGTCCTAGTATTACAGCCAAGCACTGAAAAGACAAATTGATTCTTTCCCTGCCGACTGGAGTGGCTCTCATACAATATGTCGATGACATCTTGTTGGCAGCTGATATGCCTGAACAGTGTGAAGACGGAACGCTGTCATTGCTTTCCTTCCTTGCATCACACCATCATACGGTTTCACGGACGAATTGCAATATTGTAGACAGAAAGTTACCCATTTAGGTCACCTCATGTCTAAGGAGGGATGTGCACTTACACCAGATCGCATTCAAGCTATTTTAGACACACCAGTGCCCCATACTCAGAAAGATGTTTGTGCATTCATAGATCTTACTTTTTTTGTATGCAATGGATTTTAGGCTTCTCACACATTGTTAAACCCCTGTTGGCTCTTCTGACTAAAGACACTCCAATGCCCCTTCAATGGACGAATGAATGTCAGAATGCTTTCCATCAGTTGCGTCAAGCTCTTTGTTCTGCACCAGAGTTAGGCACTCCTGATTGTACTAAGACTTTTACACTCTATGTACACCAGAGAGATGGGTGCACACTCTCAGTTTTAGTACAGACACACAGTGACAGGCAACGTCCTTGTGCATATTTTTCAGCTGTTCTCGTTCCAGTTGCTCGTGCATTGCCTGGGTGTTTCCGTTCTGTCGCAGTGGCAGCTGTGTCTATACGTCAGAGTGAAGGGATAGTCTTGTCACATAGACTGTTAGTGTTAGTACCCCGTGCAGTTTATGCCCTCTTGAACCAAACCAAAACACAGCATTTAACTAGTGCTAGGTTGACAGGATACGAATCGACACTTTTGGTCCCTCATATCACTTTGAAAAGATTTTCAACTCTGAATCCAGCTACTTTGTTGCCATATCCAGCGTCTTAGTCTCAGTCACAGGAGCCTCTTGATTGTATATTGCTTACTGAGGAACAGACAAAGAGTTGTGTCGATTTTCAAGACACGCCCCTCTCAAATGTTGATGGGGAACTGTGGGTTGATGGGTCTTGTTTGAAATTACCAGATGGCACTACATCAGCTGCATATGCAATTACAACACTTCATATGGTAGTTGAGACAGCTCGTATTCTACAGAAGTCATATAATAGCTTTGACACGAGCGTGTGAATTTAGTACTGACTTGTCTGTGAACATTTATACAGATAGCCGCTATGCTTTCGGAGTGGCTCATGACTTTGGGTTACTCTGGAAGGAAAGAAGCTTTCTTACATCTCACGGGATGCAAATAACGCATGGAGAATTGGTGCTTCTGAGCCAGCCAGGACGGCTGTGACCGTCCTGGCTGGCTCAGAAGCGGTCACTCCCCTGGCATTGGTATCATAGCGCTTCACTGCTTGTGCTCTACAGACATCGTAGCGCTTCCCTGCTCTTGATTGAGATTAAGTTTAGATGCAATCAGGATAGCGCCTCACTGCTCTTGATTTTAAATTAGTGATTGTACTCTGCTAACATCGTAGCGCTTCACTGCTCCTGGCTGCCCACTTTGCATATTCTGATTTGTGATTGAATTGCTCGTAGCGCTGACTGCAAAGCTAGCATTGTTTACATTTGCAAAGCCCTGCTTATGTTGTTTTCGTCTTCACTTTTCTGCTGCCACCATTTTGATGTTCTGTCTCCCAGCCCCTCTCTCCACCCCGCTCCAGCCTCCCAGCTGACCCCCCTCGCCCCTCCCCCATCCATATATGACAGATGCCTTCACGTGCAGCGTTCACGCACAGCGGACGCGCCCCATGCGCGCCGAAGGTGCGCCAAAGGTAAGCCGGTCTGTGCCCGTCTGGCGCGCATTGGGCGCACCCAACGGCAGACCCCCTGGTCCACGCAAACCCCACTTCACCCGCATAACGTATGACGCCGCCACCCTTCTAGCCCTTAACCCCGGACGCACACCGCAATGCTACGAAGCTGCCCCAGGACGTACCCATGGTCCCTTCACCTGCCACTCCTGCAAATGTACCAGCATCAAGACCCATACCACATCCACTAACCCCAAAAACAGCTCCGACTCTAACCACCTGAAGTGCATCCTGCTAAACACCCGCTCGGTCCACAGACACGCCTCGGAACTCTGGGATCTACTGGACACCACATCACCAGACGTCGCCTTCCTTACTGAAACATGGATGAACGCATCATCAACACCCGACATCGCCATAGCCATCCCGGACAACTACAAAATCATCTGAAAAGACCGCACCGTCCAAACAGGAGGAGGCATCGCCATCGTCCATAAGAACACTATCAAAATCACGACCAGCTCCGACAATATCCTTACAACCGACGAACACCTCCACTTCCAGATCCACACCGACCCTAGGACAACACTCATAGGCACCCTCATCTACAGGCCTCCAGGAACGCCTAAAAAATTCTGCGAAGACATCACTGACTTCATCAGTCCACATGCCCTCGCCTCCGAGAACTACATTCTACTAGGAGACCTCAACTTCCACCTGGAAAAAAAAAACGACAGCAACACCACCACCCTTCTTGACAACCTGGCCAATCTCGGCCTCAAACAACTGGTTGACACCCCCACCCATTTAGCCGGACATACGCTCGACCCAATCTTCACCTCCAGCAAACACATCTCCTTTGATCACACCACAGCTCTCCATTGGACGGACCACTGTTGTGTTCACTTCAGCTACAAAACCACCTCGACCCACAACCCCCCACAACCTATTCCCCGAAGAAAATGGAACAAAATCACCACCGACCAACTCCTCACTTCGCTCAACCAAAACCCACCCGCCCTCTCTTCGGACCCAAACCAAGCGGCCATCAAATTCAAACAATGGATCACTCACAGCGCTGACGAATTAGCACCCTTGAAAAACCATCACACCAAACAAGACAGCAAAAAGGCCCCCTGGTTCAACGATGACCTTAAGAAATCCAAGAAGCTATGCCGTACTCTCGAGAAAACATGGAGAAAAAACCCAACCACCGACAACATGACCACGTTCAAGGCAGCCACCCACAAACACCACCAGCTGATTCGATCCACCCAGAAATTAGAATTCAAGAATCGACTCGACAACAACGCCCATAACAGCAAGGAACTATTCAACATCGTCAAAGAATTCACCAACCCCACCGCAGCCTCAAACGACATCACTCCCTCCCAAGAACTCTGCGATTCGTTATCCTCCTTCTTCTACAACAAAATTGCAGACATACATAACAGTTTTGAAAACAGCTCCAACGAACAATCCTCTCCACCCCCCTCAGAACCTAAACCGCCCTCTAACAACCTCAGCGCCTGGAACCCAATCACCACTGAAAACACCGTCCGCCTAATGAACTCCATCCATTCTGGCTCGCCAACCGACCCATGCCCCCACCACATCTTCAACAAAGGTGACTTCATCATCGCACCCCATCTCCGTGATGTCATCAACTGCTCCTTCAACTCTGCTACCTTCCCAGAAAGCTGGGAACATGCCGAAGTCAGCGCCCTCCTGAAGAAACCCACTGCAGACCCCTCTGAACTTAAAAACTACCGTCCCATATCCCACCTCCCATTCCCGGCCAAAGTCATTGAGAAAGCCGTCAATAGCCAACTCGCCGCCTTCCTCGAATCCAACAACTCCCTCGATCCCTCACAGTCCCGCTTTCGAGCCAAACACAGCACCGAAACCGCCCTCATCGCAGCAACAGACGACATCCGAACACTACTGGACAACGGAGAAACAGTGGCCCTCATTCTACTCGAACCTCTCCGCCGCCTTCGACACTGTCTGTCACAGCACCCTCATACAACGCCTCAGCAACATCGGCATAAAAGGAAAAGCCTTGGACTGGATCAATTCGTTCCTAGCTGGGAGAACTCAGAGAGTACGACTTCCCCCGTTCAAATCAGAGGCCACCGAAGTCATCTGCGGTGTACCACAAGGATCATCACTCAGTCCCACCCTCTTCAACGTTTACATGAGTCCACTCGCTTCCATCGCGCGTCAACACAACCTTAACATCATCTCCTACGCTGACAACACCCAGCTGATCCTTTCCCTCACCAAAGACCCCAATACCGCCAAAACCAATCTTCACGAAGGCATGAAAGAAGTAGCCGCATGGATGAAAAACAGCCACCTAAAACGTAACTCAGACGACTCATGGAGGCCTTCGGATCTGGGCTCAGCACCCATACCCACAGACCACGCACGTAACCTTGGCTTTATCCTAGGCTCCTCACTCTCGATGACCAAACAAGTCAACGCCGTCTCATCCTCCTGCTTCAACGTACTTCGTATGCTCCAAAAAATCTTCCATTGGATCCCCTGCCGAAACAAGAAAGACTGTCACCCACGCACTGGTTACGAGTCGACTAGACTACGGAAACACCCTCTACGCCGGAATTCCAACCAAATTACAGAAAAAACTCCAACGCATTCAAAACGCATCAGCGAGACTCATTTTGGACATCCCTCGCCAAGATCACATTACCGGCCACCTGAAAGACCTCTACTGGCTTCCCGTCAACAAGAGAATAACATTCCGTCTCCTCACCCACGCACACAAGGCGCTCTACAAACTAGGACCCGAATGCCTCAACACTCGACTATCCTTCTACACACCCACCCGCCAACTAAGATCCTCCAATCAAGGCCTCGCCACAGTTCCGCGTATCCAAAGATCCACCATGGGAGGTAGATCCTTCTCCTACTTGGCGGCCAAGACCTGGAACTCACTCCCCACTCATCTCCGTCTTACACAGAACCACATCTCCTTCAGAAAAGAACTTAAAACCTGGCTATTCGATAAATAATAATCCCCCCTCCCCAAGCGCCTTGAGACCCTCTGGGTGAGTAGTGCGCTATATAAATTCTTGAACTTGAACTTGAACATAATCTTCTGACTGCCTTGACATACCCGAAGAAAATAGCAATTGTTAAATGTAGCGCACACAAGAAAGTGACCGATAAAATAGGACAAGGCAATGTTTTTGCAGATCAAACAGCTCGGGAAACTGAGTTGCAGCGAAGCACCACATCCATGTACGTAGTGAAGTTACAGGCTGAACGTTGGCATGATGTTAGGCAGGAAGTGCTAAACATTCAGAGATCTGCTTCTGCAGAAGAACTTGAGCAATGGTCTACAGAGGGAACATTGGATGATGAGGGCTGCTGGCGAAATATAGACATGACTAGGTGGAAGCTGCCCACGGCATATTTACAACCTATGATTCATATGGCACATGGGCCGGCACATGTTGGAGCTACCTTGATAACGAAATTGCTCATGCAAGTTTGGGAGCATCCAGAAATTGCCGGCACAGCTAAACAGACAGTACAGTCCTGCTTGATTTGTCTCCAGTACAATGCTGGTAAAGGGACACAAACTCCTACAGGAGGGTTTGCTATACCAACTGCACCTTTTGAAGTTTTGCAAATGGATTACATCCAGCTTGAACGCTGTAACAATCTAAAGTATGTCTTCTTAGTGGTATGTGCCTTCAGTAAGCGGATAGAGGCGTACCCTACGAAGGATAATACAGCTCTTACTACAGAAAAAGTGCCTCTTAAAGAATTCTTCCCCAGGTTCGGTGTATGAAAACTTTTATTGAGTGATAACAGACCCAATTTTATTGGGAAAGTTGTTGAACATGTCTTGGAAGGATTAGGGATTAAGCAGAAGTTTCATGCTGCCTTCCATCCACAATCAGCGGGGTTAGTGGAGAGATACAATGCTACTCTCAAGTTGAAGCTAGCTAAAATACAGGCTTCCACATCCTTGAAATGGCCTGATGCATTACCTTTGGTCTTGTTGTACATTAGATTAGTGCCACATTCACAATCTGGTCTTACACCATATAAGGTGTTATTTGGTAGGCCTATGAATATTTGGGGAATTCCTAAACCACACCCCATACATGATGTACCATATGTTTTGATGAGTGACTACCTATCACAGTTGACTGACAGCTTGATTTCTATTTGGTAACTGGACATAATATCGACTACATATTATCGAATGGACAAAATATCGACGGAAAAATATCGACATTACCTAAATATCGACTATAGGAATATCGTTGGACAAAATATCGACTGAAAAAATGACCAAAAAATATCGAATACAAATATATCGACTCAAAAATATCGACCAGACAAAATATTGAAAAATAGTGAATGTAAAAAATATCGAGAATATGTAGAAAAAAATGTAAAAAAAAAAAAAAATAATAATAATATAAATAAATAGTAGTTAATGTTTAGGAGCGGGTTGTGGGTTTATAGGGGAATAGGGTGGGAAGTAATTTAATAATAATTAATTAATTAATATATGTTTGTTAATTGTTTTTATTAGATTTTAATTGGTAATTAATTAAAATTAATTAGTTAATTGTTTTATTAAGTATTTAGCATATTATTTAATTGATTAATTGGTATATAATTAATAATAATTAGTGATTTTTTTATTAGTGATGTGTATATTTTTTGTATTGATAAATTGGTTATTAATTAATAATACTTAGTGATTTATTTTATAATTAATTAGCATATTATTGATTTATAAAAATTGGTTAAAAATTAATTATAATGAGTTAATTATCTTCTTAATAATTTGCATATTATTTAAATTCATTATTTGGTAATTAATTAATAATAATGACTTAATTAAATTAATTGGATGCATTTAAATTTAATGTATAAATTAATGTTCATGTAAATTAATTAATTGGAATTAAACAATATTAATTAATCAAACTTTATTATTATAGCTAATGTGATAATATATTTTCTTTTTGTTTTTGTTAATTATTTTTTATTTAAAATTAAATATTATTGTTTAATGTTGTGTAC
This sequence comes from Lissotriton vulgaris, assembly GCF_964263255.1. NCBI lineage: Eukaryota > Metazoa > Chordata > Amphibia > Caudata > Salamandridae > Lissotriton > Lissotriton vulgaris. The sequence continues at coordinate 250,974,945 of NC_141699.1, read as the reverse complement.
ATTATTATTTATAGTGTTCAAGGTCAGTTAAATAATTTTTGGTATAGGGTAATTTTTTAGGGTTCTGGGTCAATTTTCTGTTTGTGAGTAAAGGTGTATTTAGTGGGATTTGGGCGTTTTTTCAGGTTGTGGGTCAAGGTGTATTTTTTGGGGTCAGGGTCAGTTTTTAGTTTGTGGGTAAAGGGGTATTTATAGGGTTTAGGGTCAGTTTTCAGTTTGTGGGTAAAGGGGTATTTATAGGGTTCAGGGTCAGTTTTTAGGTGTTGGGTAAAGGGGTTTTTTTTAGTTGAGGGTCAGTTTTCAGTTTGTGGGTAAAGGGGTATTTGTAGGGTTCAGGGTCAGTTTTCAGTTTGTGGGTAAAGGAGTTTTTTAAAGGTTCTGGGTCAGTTTTCAGTTCTTGGGTAAAGGTGTATTTTTTGGGTTGAGGGTCAGTTTTCAGTTTGTGGGTAAAGGGGTATTTGTAGGGTTCAGGGTCAGTTTTCAGTTTGTGGGTAAAGGAGTTTTTTTAAGGTTCAGGGTCAGTTTTCAGTTCTTGGGTAAAGGTGTATTTTTGGGGATCAGGGTCAGTTTTCAGTTTGTGGGTAAAGGGGTATTTTTAGGGTTCAGGGTCAGTTTTCAGTTCTTGGGTAAAGGGGTATTTTTAGGGTTGAGGGTCAGTTTTCAGTTTGTGGGTAAAGAGGTATTTGTAGGGTTCAGGGTCAGTTTTCAGTTTGTGGGTAAAGGAGTTTTTTTAAGGTTCAGGGTCAGTTTTCTGTTCTTGGGTAAAGGTGTATTTTTTGGGATCAGGGTCAGTTTTCAGTTTGGGGGTAAAGGGGTATTTTTGGGGTTCTGGGTCAGTTTTCAGTTCTTGGGTAAAGGGGTATTTTTGGGGTTGAGGGTCAGTTTTCAGTTTCTGAGTAAAGGGGTATTTGTAGGGTTCAGGGTTAGTTTTAAGTTTGTGGATAAATGGGTATTTGTAGGGTTCTGGGACAGTTTTGGGCTTTGGGGTGAAGGGGTATTTTTAGTGTTCAGGGACAGTTTAGGGTATTTTGGAGTGCTGGTGTATAGTGTAAAATAAAACACTTATACATTAAAGCTATTACAGGAAAATAAAAGAAATATAACTTTACATTATTAAGTTTTACTTTTATCTAAAAAATATATGTATTAGCATCTTTCCAGACAGTAGCTAGAGTGGAGTTGGAATTCTAATTATTAATTGGTTAGTGTCCAGCACCAACACTGATATTACCTACACTGGAGTTGGATTACTAAATAAACATTGGTCAGTGTCCACCACATTTTATGATATTAGCTTGACTGGAGTAGCAATAGGACATATTAAATTGGTCAGTGTGCAGCACATTTGCATACATTTGTTTATTACTGTCTTTTAATATAAAAAAATAATGCTACATGGATGTTTTCAAAAAACTTTATTAAACAATTTTCAAAATTTTTATTGTGTACTACAATACAATCACAAACAAAAATAACATCACATTATTTTGAATTTTAGTATTCATAGAATAACTCATTTACATTTATATACATGTTGTCAATAATACAAATAAAAGTGTTTACAACATTATTTCAGTAAATCTAACATATTCACATCATTCACTTACAGTTATTTTATATTGAAATACATAAAAAAATGATTTTTAATACATTTTGTACATTAATATTTAATAATGTTAATATTAAATATTAATATCATTAAATATATATAAAACATTTTTTATTTTAACAAGTAACATGACTATTATTACATTTGTTAGAAGAAATTGAAATACAAAATAAAATATTTGTTGGTATATTTCTCAGAAAATGTTGTTTTACAATTAAACATTGAAATCTATTTGGTTGTAAACTTTATAATTGTATAGGGAAACAATATGTTTAATTATAATATCTGGTATTGCCAAAATATTAGTTAAGCAATTATATACTTTTGTTATACTTAGAAATTATTGTAAAACATTTTGTAATAATTAATAAAAATAATAACTTTTTTATTTTTTATTATTATTATTATTAATTAATAAACATAAACATTCATTTATTATTTTCTAAAAAACATACATTCACAGATAAAATAAAAACTTTTTTTCTGGCCATTGTTTATATAGTAAATGGTTCAAATTGTTATATTAATAACAATAAATAAGTTATATTATTTATTATTATTAATTATTACCATAAACATTTATAATGTTTACTGAAAAATAAACACAAACTTATTCATATAAATGTACACAATAAACAAAACTTTTATTCAAAGTCTTACATATTTATTTAATATTATTAATATATAATAAATATTATATATTAATTTATATTAAATATATTTATTTTTCCTAAATAAGGAAAATTGTAATGAGTATAGTGTATTAATTTGTTACATTATACATGTGTATGTATTATATTTTTAAACTATTAAATTGTATTGTCTATTATACTTTTACACAAATGGGTTAAGGGGACTACTTTTTTACTGCGTAAGGTTATTGCGCTCCATTCTGGACTGGAGAAGCTCGGGGTTGGGAGTTGTTTCGCATGGAGAGAGGTAAGGTTATTTTTACCTACAAATTATAAGTAAGTGGTCATGTTTGAGGGTATAATCGAACTTTGTAGTGTATTTTGGTGTATGTTTTTATTGTTTAAGTAGCGTTTTGGTGAGAAGTCTCCGTATAGATGTGTCGTGATTTTTTTGCTTCAACTGTTATTTTAAGTGTTACGAAATGTCTTCTTACATGGTTAATGTTAATTGTTAGTATATTTACAAATGTGAAGGGGGTATTTGTGGGTGGGTTTTGTTATGTATGTTATTTTACAGGTTACGGTTCCTCGCATGAAAACTACATGGAAGGAAGCGTGTTTTTTTACGGAGAAACACATGTTTGACTTATTATGCTTATATTTTGACATTTATCTCCTATTTTTCGTGTTTGCCAGGAGCGGTTTTAACACTTTTTCTACCTTTTTTGGGTTTTTTGGAGGGTTTCGAATCGGATTGATACATTGATATGCGTGACCGTTTTTTAAAAGTTGTGTGTATATCACTTTAAATACTAAAGTGTCCACACTACTGTTTTCGGGATTTCCTGGAGCGTTTTTTTAAGTTTTATACTTTATTTTCGGGTTTTTGAGGGTTACCCATATTGGAATTCTAAGATATTGGATTGGATTATATGGATTGCTTTTTGCTTGATTGCGTCTTTCTCATCTCCAAAAATTGTAAGTATTTAATTTACATTTATCATTGGGTGGGAAATGTTGACTTTTAATGTTATGTGTATGTGTGATGAATTTATAAACATTGCATATTTGTTACAATTTTTTTTGCTAAATTTTAATATGTTTGTCAAACAAATATGTATTATTTATAATTGATTATATATGTTTATGACATTTAAATTTTACTATTATTGTAAGAAGACATTAGTATATTTAGTTGACATTTTTATAGTAGACTTTTAGCTATTATTGACAGGTATTCTAATCCTCTAGTTGTAGGGTATAATGTGACTTGACTTTGAAGTAGTCGGAACATTTGTTTAGTTTGTTTAGTGAGTTTTGGACCTATTTGTGACACTGATTGTTCCATTCTTAGTTCCTGATAGCTTTGTTCTTTTTTCAAAGCTTCTAGAAGGTTATGGAATGTGGGTTTGCCTCTGTTTGTAGTTGCTTGGAAAGCATTATGCCACCCTTCTACACTGTTGTTTGTTTTAGCCTCTTGGTTTAAAGTACTAAGATAGACATTCCACCAAGGGATTTGGAATTTGGGCTGGCGTCGATGTCCAGATCTGTGCAACCTTCCCACCCAAGTGTCTTCAAAATAGTCCAGGAGTGGGGTAGTTTATCCTCATTCCTCTTGTAATATGTGCTGTCAATTAATAAATTGTAATGTTCCGCTACATCTGTAACTGGGACGTAGGCCAGGGCTATTAACTTTTTAACTTGATAGGCAAAGGTGCTATCTGTAGAATATAGTACACTTAAAGTAGATTTTTGGAGATGCCTCCATATGCTCTGATTAAAATGATAATAGCAACCCTGGATTGCTGTGTGGGGAAATGTTCTCAAAATGCTATTAATCATAGCTAATTCGAAATCAATAATTATTTTTTCAGGAAAATAATTATTGATTTCCGTTTTGAGAACATTTAATATTTCTGTGTAAGTGTTTTGCTGTTTGTTGGGTAGCAAACAGTAAATGAAAGGTATTTTAGAATTATGGTATAAACCGTGGATGGAATACAGTTGATAAAAAGGTTTTGGGCATGGTTTAAATGTTCCATCCATCATCCATTGGGGACACTGTTGGATTTTTTGTAAATTACTTGCAGTTGCAAACATAATTATTCTGTTTGTACTGCTTTCATTATCAAAAAGGATAAATTTATCTTTATTGTGTGTGATGGCCATTTCTGGTGAAATAATTATTTCCTCAAAAGTTGTTGGGTTGGGTTGGGTTGTGCTAGTGAGTCGTTTAGTGCGTGCAATTGTGCGTTTCAGGGAGTCAATAGAGGGTAGTTGACCTGAAGCATGGGCTGGGACTTTTACCAGTTCTTCTTTAAGGATTTGTGTTGTTGCTTTATCACTTTGTGTGCTAGCACTTTTAATACTTTCTAAAGCATCTCTAATTTCAATTTCTGTGACATTTGGGGGATGATTGTGTTCCCTAGTAAATAGCACATTAGTTTCCTCAGTAGTAGCCCTCCCATAACATTTGTTGGAGTAATATTTGGTACATTTCCAAAAAACTTTTCTACCACTTTGTCTTTCCTGATTATACACATAACCCATGTAGCATAATAGTAATTTATTTTTCTGAGACATGACAAATTCTGCACCTTCAGTCATTTTGATTTACTTGTTCTAGGAAAGAGTAGAAAGCAACAAAATCAAAACACATATTTTTACTTTTGCGCTGCTAACATCATTAATTATGTATTTATACTTACAGTTAATCAAAGTAGTAGTCACAAAAGCAGAAATGTCTTCTGAAGGATTTTCATGTATGTATTTCTTTATTTGCTGTTGGTATGAAAATATAGAAAAGCCACGTTAATGTTTAAACATAACAAACGTATTTCCTACTAAAAAGCAGTTGTCATTTTTGCTTACTTGTACATTTGATATAAAAATTACATATACTTACTTCTTTAAATAGTACAGTTGTAGTAATTGGTGGAGTACATCAAGTTAGTACAGGTCTGATCTGTAGAGTAGATAGAAGAAATAAATGAAAATTATTATAATTTTTATATTGAACCATTTGAAAAAGGGAAATATTTAAAAGTATACTAACTTGTTAATAAGTCGTTTTCTTTGTTGTAGGCAGAATAGCTGTATGATGTATTCAGAATATCTGTAGAGGAAATATACAATAGATAACATGTTGTTAAGAACATAGTGTGTGTTATTTTCGGCAGTTTTAGAGAAATGACAAGTATACTTACATTTTTTACAAGGGTATTCTTGTATATTAGTATAGTTTGTGTTGGATGTTTTCATAGGATATGTAGAATAGATGTATGATGTTTTCTGAATATCTGTAGAGGCAATTCAAAATATATAACATGGTGTTAAGAATATAGTTAGCGTTTTTGTGACCAGTTTTAGACACATTACAATTATACTTACATTTTTCAGAAGGGTACTCTTGTCTTTTGTTATAGTTGATGTTGGATCTTTCAAATGATCTATAGGGAAGATGTAAAAAGCAAGATATGTTACTTAGAAATGTGCAATAAGAAAATTGGCAGTTTCATAACAAACACATCTATACTTAAATGTGTAATTAGTGTATTTTTATCCTTTTTGGTGTAGAAATAGGACAATCTCAGTATATCTGTAAATATAATGTTTTTAAAAATTAAATACTCTTGTAAATTAGTGTTTAAAAACAGCAGTTGGTGTATAACAGAGCATTATTATATACTTACAAACTGATTTTGCACGTGAAGAAATATGACCATGTAATTGGAATTGTGTTGGGGTAGTTTCTAACAGAAATGTAGGAAGAGAAGAAAATAAAATAAGTGTAAGAGTTAGGAGATGTAAGGGAAATAGTGCACTTCTAATTTAGATTTCTAAAAAATGCAGTGTTACTTACTTGATTAATTAGCTAGTGAGCTGGATCTTTAAAGATGTTTATTCTGCAACAAAATCTTCAGAGTGTTGGCATCTACTTTCCAGAGAGGTAGCAGCAACAAATGGTAGAAAGCATGTATCCCTTTTATAGTATATGTATTATGTGTGTTTTGGTTTGATTGGTTGTAGGATGTAAGGAAGCATTGTATAGGCTAGTTTGAATTTTTTTTAGTTAATTGGAGTGTTTGTTGATGTGAGAATGGTGGTATGTGGTGATTCCCGCATTAAAGCAGGTTCGTTTTTAAATGAAATAGATTTTTATGTGAAAATAAATAATGAAAATGTTTGTTAAATGCAAAGAATATTTTGAAAATGATAAAATGCATGTAATAGAATGTATAGCAAATGTTGAATAATACTAATTTTATGTAAGTAACAGGTATTATATGTGAAATGTGTTTTGTTTAGAGCAATGACTTTTATTGATGATTAAGATGGTATTTTGAAAATGAAAGTGTTCAAACATTAACTCGATATTTTTTTTTTAACGATATTTGGGTAGTCTATATTTTTGTAGTCGATATTTTTGTAGTGTTAGGGCTAATTTCATGTCCAACGATATATTTGTAGTCGATATTTATTGAAGCGATATTTATGTATTCGATATAGTAAGTACTCGATATTTTTTACTCGATATTTTTGTAATTTGTGTAATCAGTATATAAAGTCGATATTTTTGTCGTCGATAATTTGTCAACGATATTTTGGTAAGTCGATAATGTGACCGTCGATAATATTTCAGTGATCCTTTCTATTTATCAACAGGTTCGAGAAGCTCTTCCTGACAGGTCTGCAGGTGAGTGTTCTGGACTCTGGCCTAGGGACCATGTAATGGTCTGATCCTTCTAGAAGTTGAGCAGCTTGGAGCCCTGGAGGCGCGGCCCAGAGCAACTACTCTTTGCGATGAGAACTGCCGTTCCAGTGACAAACAGGAGCAACTGGGTGCATTCTACCCACTGCAAGAAGGTGCTGTCTACCAGGGTGGAACCTGCTGCCTTGATCGACCATCAAGACATCCTGGATACGGAGAAAGGCCTAGTCATATCACCTTAAGAACCTGTGGAAGTCTTCCCGGACCACACGATCCCTGGTGTATCCCGATACCAATTGCGACCCTGGAAAGAAACTTCCTTGTCGAAAAAGACTGGTTGAGCAACCGTCCTGGGTTAGTGAGAGACTGAGCTGAAGAGGTGGGGGGGTCTTTTGGGAGTAGTGACACCCGTCTTAACCCTCAGTGAAGAAACCAATGGCTGCCCAGGACTTTGGAGCTCCAACAGTTTTTTGTTACTTCGACAACGAGATGAATATGCCTAAGGAGAAAACATCAACTGCTGCAAGAATCTGTGATAAGAAGATAATGTGCATTACTGGGTTTATTGTCCCTGTGGTCACTATGGCAGTGATAACTTGGGTTGTAGAGAAAGTGGCTCCTGATCAACATGTTCTGTCTGCCACTACTCCAGCACCCATTAAACACCACTATTTTACTCTCCCTTACTATGAGCAGAGGCATAGACAATTCTATCAGAACAACACGTTCATCCAGATGTTGCACCACACACACACTGCTATGAACATTACTGACTGTTGAGTGTGTGGAATGATGCCAGCTCATCAGAAAAAGGGAGGAACACCTTTCATTCCTCTTCCCATAATGGCTCTTGTCAAGCCTGGTTTGCACTCCTATTTGCTTCTCCAGCTATTACTGATATGGCTGTAGGGAGATTGAACTATTACCTTAACAAAGTGTGTTATCCTGCTAAAGAAGGTATTCCACAAGCTAAAGGGACAAAATGGGAGTGGGAGAAGTACAGATCAGGAAATGCTTCTACACATGTTTACCAAAATACACAAACTAACGAGGGTAATGTGCCATTTGTAATAGCTGTCACTAGAGCCCGAGCAGGATTTGTGTGTGAACAGTGTTGGGAAAATCCCAGTAGGAAGAAGTGAATGTACTCAGGTTTTGACCATTGAGGCTAGTAACAATAGTAGTTTCACGTCTTCTCATAATACATATTTCATCTGTGGGAATAAGGGATACTACCATCTACCTGTTGGATGGTCGGGAGTCTGCTATGTGTCCTTTTTACTACCTCCTGTGTTTCTGGCACCTGCATCATACCACAAGGACTATTGATTGTTTAATGACATTTCTAAAAACAGATACAAAACAACACTAAGTAATGATGAGGTGGACCAGACTGACACTGCACTACAGCAATATGTTGATTTCAATTTGGGACTGTTCTTCTTTGTTGGTGCTGCCTTGAACAGTAGGATAATAAGACAATTGATTTGTGTTGTCGAAGCTGTGACCAACCAGACAGCTATGGCACTTGGAAATATCACAGAGGAACTGCAAATTGCGAGGATTGTGGCGCTCCAAAACCATATGGTTCTAGATGCGGTTTTGGCTGATCGAGGTGGTGCATGTCGTATCATCCGAAGCAGCTGCTGTATATACATACAGGATCATGCCCCTTTAGTTTTTTATGCGATTTCCAAATTGCATAAAATTGCTGCTGAAATCCACCCCGATACTGGCACATGGTCTTTTGCCAGCTGGTTTTGGACACTACTTGTTAACTGGGCTGGAAAGTGTTAACAGTCCTGTGTATACTGTTTGCAATTCTGCTGACATGCTGCCTATGTATACAATGTGGTCCAATGCTTTGCTCCATTTGTATTACTACCTGTACACCTGTTAAATGTAATGTTGCACAAATGAATGCCCCTGCACATATTAGAAAAAAAATTGATCAATTGATGCAAATCGATGTACATGACATATATTTAGACACCTCTAGAAGGCGAATGTCTTCAGCTAATGCTAAAAGGGTCGTCTGTGGAAATTTGGCAGAGATCGATGTTAGCATTTAGCTGAAGCCATCTTGTTTCCGGGAGCCATTTGGTCTTACATGTGCTCGCCATGTTCTCTTTCCTTCTTCTCTGTTGTTTGCCTTTGTGCCTTGCTCAAAGAACTGACTATACTTAGCTTCTGCTACTCTGCACATGCGCAGAGACGTTCGCTGCTGGAGCAAAATCACCGAAGACCAGCTAGCCACCACTCTCGCCCAGAACCCTCCCACCGACCCCACCAACCCAGACGTCACCGCCCGCAACCTCAGACAGTGGATCAACTACTGCGTCAACACCCTCGCCCATCTCAAGAAACGCACAAACAGGCGCGCACCAGCAAGAAAGCCACATGGTTCACCGAAGAGCTCCAGACCTCCAAACGATCATGCTGGAAATTGGAGAAAAAATGGCTCCAAGAACGAACACCGAACAGCCATGCAGGCCACAAGGAGGCCACCCGCAGACATCACCATCACATCAGATTAGCCAAGAGATCATCTTTTAAAGCCTGCCTGGACAACAATGTACACAACAGCAAAGAGCTGTTCAGCATCGTGAAGGAACTCTCCAACCCCAGCGCCAACGCCAACGACATCCCACCCTCACAAGAAATGTGCGACTCGCTGGCCACCTTCTTCCACCGCAAGATCGCTGACATCCACGACAGCTTCATCACCACCCTGACAACATCAGACTCCAACACCCCTATGAACACCACCCGCACAAACCGCCAGACCTCCTAAACCAATGTCAACAAGGATGAAACACGAAAGATCATGAACTTCATCCACTCAGGATCACAATCAGACCCCTGCCCACACAACAAATTTAACAAAGCAGACGCAGCCATTGCACCCCAACTACGGAAAGTAATCAACATCTTCTTCGAGACAGCTACATTCCCGGAAAGCTGGAAGCACGCCAAAATCTACGCCCTTCTCAAGAAGCCCTAGGTGGACCCCAACGACCTCAAGAATTTCCGGCCCATCTCCCTGCTCCCAGTCCCAGCGAAGGTTATCGACAAAATCGTCAACACGCAACTGACCCGCTACCTTGAGGACAACAACATCCTAGACCCATCCCAGTCCAGATTCCGAAGAAACCACAGCGCCGAGACAGACGACATCAGGATCCAACGAGACAATGGCGAAACATCAGCCCTCATCCTCTTGGACCTGTCAGCTGCCTTCGACGCGGTCGGCCACCGCACACTAAAGAGACGCCTCCAGGAAGCCGGAATCCAAGAGAAGGCCCTGGACTGGACCACATCCTTCCTCTCCGGCAGAACCCAGAGCGTCCGCCTCCCCCTTCCGCTCCGAAGGCACCGACATCATCTGCGGCCTACCCCAGGGATCATCCCTCAGCCCAACGCTGTTCAACGTCTACATGTTCCCTGTTAGGATTCCGGCCCCTCTGTCCCCTTTCTATAACCATGTCTTTCACCATCACATGACTCACCAGGGGAGGGTATTTAGTTTCGTTACACCCCTGCAATGGTGCTTGGTATCTTTCCATGTTTGGTTCCAGGTCCTGGGTTTCTGGTCGTGAGATTGGTTCCTTATTTGGTCTGCTCGCGGGCCCGCGAGCACAGTCCTCATCCTCCTTCATCTGTTCCCTGCCCTGCCTTACAGCCCCGTGATCGTGTTCCTGGTTCCCCTCCTCTCTCCTTCCGAATTCCGCTGTTTTGCCAACAGCACCCTAGCGTTCGGACTGCCAGATTGTGGGGTTACTGGGGCTCCAGTACCCCTTGTGATTTAGAGACTAAGTGGAGATTGTTGTTCCTGACGCGCGCCTGTTTGTTTTTGTTTTGTCTCCCGTCTCTACTTCCGCATGTTATGTAGCCTGGTAGCATTGTTGTGCTGGTTTGGGCGTATTCAGCGTTCTCTCTACGGAAAGGAGCACAACGGTTCTGGTCCTTATCGTTTTCCCTTTCTGCCCTTTGAGTCCTTGTTTTAACGTGTGGATAAGACTAGTAGGGGGGGTTTTCTGTCCTTAGCTGACTTTTTCCCCCTCATTATTATTGTAGACGGGTTTTGGGATTAGTTCCCTTCTTGTTGGCCTCTTATACTTTCTTAACACATTGAAGACGCCTTCACAGGACCATCAGTGCACCAATATTCGGTAAGGGAGTCATTGTGTTATTTATTGTAAACGAACGACATGGTCATGGCAAAAGGAGGGATGGGGACATAGTCTGGTTTTCCCTATGTAGTAACGTTGTGCCTTATTCTTTAGGTGCAGCGACGTGGAGGTTGTTATCCTGGTCAGACGTTGTCCCTCCCCTGTCTCTTCCCTTGTTAATCCCACCCTCTCCCGGTGTTCATCTGATTGCTCAGTGTGAGGTTTCCATTGAGCGGCAGGTAGGCAGGGGTAGCGGATTGGGCCATACTACGTTCCTGCAGTGGTACGGGCTTTGGAGGTGGAACCTAACAGAATACCAAGCCCACGTAATTTTGTACACTCCCCGGGCGAGTATGGACGGGAGTTGAATCCAACGGGTGGGGCTGCTAGTATTCCCACTATGCAGGATATGATGGGGACCATTAACGCACTACAAAGTCAGATGCAGGATCTGAGGCAAGAGAATGTGGGTTTAAGGCAGGAATTGGGTACGATGAAGGCCCGAAAACAATCACAGCCCAGGGGCCATGTGCCCGTGTTGCAGCCCGCGACATTCCAGTACGATAGAGGGGACGGACAGAGTTCTAGTACCGGGGCTCCTATTGCTGTAACGGTTACGTCACCTGTCCCGGTGCCTTTGGCAGCTCCAGAACGGTTCTCAGGGGACAGTGAGAAGGTTAGCACCTTTATGAATCAGTGCCGTTTGCACTTCATTTGTAGGCCTATGGCCTTCCCGGATGACTCGGTGAAAGTCGCCTTTATCATTTCATATTTGGCTGGCACTGCTGCCCAGTGGGCTATCCCCTTTGTGGATAACGACGACAGAGTATTGTACAGTTTCCCTGCTTTTCAGGAATTAATGCGGGGTCTCTTTGCAAAGCATGCTTTCATGCAGGCCAGTGATGCGGAACTCTTAAAGCTGTGGCAGGGCAGGCAGGATTTGTTGACGTACATCTCCACATTCAACCGATTAGTGTCTGAAACTCAGTGGTCTATGGCCAAAAGGACTTCATTGTTCTATCAGGGTCTGTGTGAGGAGCTTAAAGACATAGTGTCTCAGGTGGTTGATCCTTCCAACGATTGCGCTGCTTTCATTGATCTTGTGGTCAAGTTAAATCATAGGCTTTCTGAGAGACGTGGAGAACTCAATCGCTTTCAGGTATCTCGTGGGGGTATGTCAAACACGAGGTGAAACCTGTTGTGGAGCACAAAACAACTCCTGAACCAATGGATATAGGAGGAGTAAGGGGCCCATTGACCGCAGAAGAAAAGAAGCGAAGGAGAGAGAAGAATTTGTGTTTGTATTGTGGTCAGGGAGGTCATTACGCCAGGGAGTGTCCTGTAAAGCCTTCTAGTGTACCATCTAGTAAGAGGATAGCATGTATCCATCAGAGCAGTGGTCCTTGTTGTGGGGAAGGACTTAGGGGTACGTATGATATCATGGGTGCAGTAGACAGGGTGCCTACACATTTTGTGATAGCGGCTTGTTTGCTGCTTTCAGCCAGCAATAGGGTGCCAGTTTCGATCCTACTGGATTCCGGCGCCACAGGGAATTTTATGGATATTTCATTGGCTGATAAGTTGTCAATTCCCTGTGTAAATAAGGGACAGCCTGAGCCTGTGAGGGCGATTGATGGGACTGAGTTAACTTCAGGTGCTATTATGCGGCAGACGGTACCCTTGAGTCTTTTGTGTGAAAACGGTCATTCCGAGACAGTGCGTTTTGACCTCATTGACGCTCCTTCCTTTGGTGTAGTGTTAGGGGTGCCATGGTTACAAAAACATAATCCCAAGATAGATTGGGTTCAACGTTTGTGACCTTGGACTCTGCGCATTGTCTGAAGTGCTGCTATCAGGAGGCTACAGATTGGGTGACTCCTTTAACGTGTGCAGTTGGTAGTGTTGGTTCTGTCCCTTTGCAATATGTGGCCTTCCGGGACGTCTTTGAGGAGGGTCATGCTCAGGGGCTCCCTCCTCACCGATCTTTTGATTGTAAGATTGATCTGGTTCCGGGTGCCACCTTGCCATGTAGTCGCATTTATGCGCTCTCGGAGCCAGAGGAACTACATCTCAAGGATTATCTGGATGAGATGTTAAGTAAGGGGTTTATTCGTCCCTCATGTTCACCGGTGTCCTCGGCCATCTTTTTTATCCCGAAAAAGGAGGGCACTTTGCGGGCATGTGTGGACTATAGGGCCCTGAACAAGGCCATGGTGAAAAACAAATATACACTTCCACTTATTCCTGTGTTATTAGATCAGTTGCGGAAAGCCACAGTGTTCACCAAGTTAGATCTGCGGGGCGCATACCATCTTATAAGAGTCCGCCCCGGGGATGAGTGGAAGACCGCGTTCAGGACTAAGTATGGCTTGTTTGAGTATTGCGTGATGCCATTCGGCTTGTGCAATGCGCCTGCAGCATTTCAGTTCTTCATTAATGAAGTATTTCGGGAGTATCTGAACATAAGTGTCATCGTATATCTCGATGACATTTTGATCTTTTCAGAGACTAATGATGAACATCAAGAACATGTGATGCAAGTGCTGCAGAAATTAAAGGAACATCATCTGTATGCCAAATTGGAGAAGTGTCAGTTTAGTACCACAAAGGTGGAGTTTTTGGGTTTCCTTATTTCAGCAGAGGGAGTACAGATGGACCCCAGAAAGATTGAGTCCATCATAGCCTGGCAGGTACCTACTACGGTCAAGGATATACAGGTCCTTTTGAGGTTCGCCAATTTCTACCGGCGGTTTATCGCACACTTCTCTGATGTAGTGGCACCCATGACACGCCTATTGAGGAAGGGGGTTCCCTTTGTTTGGTCTATAGAGGCACAGGAGGCATTCCAGCGATTGCTTGAGAAATTCACGACAGCACCCGTGTTGGTGCATCCTGATCCTGCCCTGTCTTTCTTCGTTGAGACAGACGCATCATTGTGTGCAGTGGGCGAAGTGTTGTCGCAAAGGGACATAGAGACAGGAGCTATGCACCCTATTGCCTTCTTTTCAAAGACGTTGTTGCCGGCGGAGCGCAATTACACCTCTGGCAAAAAGGGAGTTACTGGCGGTTAAACTGTCTTTTGAGGAGTGGAGGCATTATCTGTGGGGGGCGAGGCATACCATCACTATTTACACTGATCATAAGAACTTGGAGTTCTTTCGTTCTGCTCGTGCCTTGTCACCACGCCAGATGCAGTGGGTTCTTCTTTTTAACAAATATGATTTCGTTATAACTTATAGGCCCGCGGCACAGCAGGCGAAATCTGATGCTCTCTCCCGCATCTATGTGGATGCAAGGGATGCTGGATTGTCAGGAGATGTACGCCCTATGATAGCTGGTGATCGCATTGTAGGAGTTACATCGGTGGACGAATTTACGACATCCGTGAAAGACCCTCTAAACCAGATGGATTTGGTTCCTTGGTTGTCACTACCCCAGGTAGAGGTTCAGGACGGTCTGTTGTATCATGAGGGTCGGTTGGTTGTTCCCCCTGCATTGAGAGAATCAGTGTTGCATTGGTGTCATTCTTCTGCATTGGCTGCACACCCAGGGGTACAGAAAACAAAGGAAATGTGTCTGCGGTGGTTTTGGTGGGATACCTTGGCCCGGGACATACAGGGATACGTGGCTACCTGTCCAGTTTGCGGCGCTAGTAAGCCTACACATACTAAACCGTCTGGGCTCTTACAGCCCTTGGAAGTACCACTGACTCCCTGGCATACGGTTAGCATGGATTTTGTAATGGACCTACCCTCTGTCTCAAGCTTTACGGCCATATTTGTAGTGGTGGATATGTTTACAAAGATGGCCCATTTGATCCCTTTGCCCAAAATACCTACGGCGCAGGAGATGGCATCGGTGTTCATGAATGCAGTGGTGAGGATACATGGGCTGCCTTCGGGGTAGCGTATTGAGCCATACTACGTTCCTGCAGTGGTACGGGCTTTGCAGGTGGAACCCAACATTCCCCCTCGCTCACATCGCCCGCCAGCACGACCTCAACATCATCTCCTATGCTGACGCCGCCCAGCTCATCTCCTCCCTCACCAAGGACCTGCACACTGCCAAAACCAACCTCCATGAGGGAATGAAGGCCATCGCCGAATTGATTAGACACAGCCTACTGAAGCTGACGGAGGTCCTCATACTCGGATCCACCCCCTCTGCCTGGGACGACTCATGGTGGCCAACCACGCTGGAAACAGCACTCACACCCACCAACCACGCACACAACCTAGGAATCATCCTCGACTCCTCCCTCTCCATGTCGAAGCAGATCAACGCCGTCTCCTCCTCCTGCTACCACATCCTCCGCATGCTCAGCAGGATCTACAAGTGGATCCCCACTGAAACAAGAAGAGCGGTGACACAGGCCCTCGTCAGCAGCAGGTTGGACTACGGCAACGCACTCTACGCAGGAATCCCGGCCAAACACCTGCAACCACTGCAACGCATCCAAAACGCCTCTGCCTGACTGACCCTCAACGTCCCTCGCCGCAGCCACATCACCCCCCATCTGAGAGACCTACACTGGCTCCCCATCAACAAGAAGATCGCCTACAAGCTACTCAACCACGCACACAAAGCACTCCACAACACCGGACCAGCCTACCTCAACAGCAAACTCAGCTTCTACACCCCCACCCACCAGCTCCACTCCGCCACCCTTGCCGCTGTCCCCCGCATCCAACAAACGGTGGCTGATCCTTCTCCTTCCTCGCCGCAAAAACCTGGAACACCCTCCCTACCCTCCTACGGCAGGCCAAAGACCTGCTCACCTTCAGAAGACTCCTCAAGACTTGGCTCTTCGAGCAGTAGCGGCAGCCCCTCTCCCCCCTCAGCGCCTTGAGACCCTCACGGGTAAGTAGCTTGCTCTATAAGTACAATGATTTATTGTAGCTGCCCATGCACCTGTTTAGGTCTGTTACTGTCAGAATATTTCTACTGAAGTCAGCAACTGTTAGCTTCTGCTTCTTTGTTGACTGTGCATTTCTGTATGACCATTTATGTATGTAACTCTCCTATGTGTGCATTGTACCGCCTTCTTTTGAGCCCCTGTGTGGGTATAAAAGACCCATGGTTCTTCTATTCCTTGTGCTACTTCATACTCTACCGAAGGGTGTTATGTGAATCTAGTTCCACCTCATGAGGTTTAATAAATATCTCTTTTGACATTTCAGTTTCTGTGCCAACTTCTATTTACTGGTCTGAGGACTTGTGTGCAGAGAAGGACGAACCCCTAGCACTGGTAGGCCTTGTTGAGGCCCACCTCTACACACTGATGGAGATTGTGGAATTTAAGTTCAGCAAACAAATCCGCATTTACCACGTAGTAGAGTTTGTTCCCACCGCCTACCAATTATGCACCATCCGGCGCCTGCATGAGCAGAGAAAAGCTGTTCCTGCAAACAGCGCGTCTCATTGCTTGAACGCATTGTGTGGTTCAAGCCTCATTTTCAGTCCGATCGTCCATGACAAGAAGCAAGAAGCTGAGCCGCACTTTCTCTTGAGGACTGAAAATAAGGCTTAAACTGCACAATGCGTTCCAGCTAAGAAAGCTGCATGCCCAAGTCGCTGAAGGCACCTGCGGACAAAGTCCCTGAGAGTGGGACGTAGGAGAGGCTCCTGAGTCCAGCCCCTTACTATGGTCGGCTGCATGGTGAGGTCAATCCAGTGTAGAGCCGCTTGCTGTTGGTCATCGACTCATGTGTTGGTGACATCCAGGCATTCTTTCCAGGCCAGCAACAGCGAGACATTGTGGTGGTTCCCATCCATCATGACAGCAGTGTTGCATGCAGAGAGTAATACCGCAGGCTGGAGAGACTCTCTTTTTTTACTACTGCACTGCTCTTCTAACTCTGGTCCCCATAATATTTCCCATCTCTACCCTCCTCCCCTCCTATGATAGAACTGGACAAGTGGAGCAACTCTGCCCACTTGCTGAACTCGGCAGAATTTCATGGAGGTTTTCTGCAATTCTGCAGAATTCTGCATAGTGCAACTCCGTGAGCTCTGCTCACCCTTATTCCATACCGTGAATGCAGGTCTCAAGGCTTGACACAGCTGGAGATAGCTGTAAAACTGTCTACGATGTAAATGGATTTCATACTGGAGGGAGGCAAACAGTTTCAGCTTGATGCCCTCTATACCAGTGCAGCCACATGATGTAGCAAATTTCCCACCCATGATAGGGTCTATGCTGTAAACCTCCATTTCCTTCCCATCTTTGCTAATGTACCTCCCAGCTCTGCAGTACCACGCATGTCGCCATGGGAAGCAGGAACCTTTCCTGTTCCCCATACAAGAAGTGTTAGATTGGGGTGTCCTGTAGTACCAACTTTCCAAGTTAAAAAGCGGTGTCATCCTGGATTTCGTACCACCATTCATCGATAATTATTAGGTGGGACCCTCAATAATAGGACGCAATGATGGCCATGGAGATCCCACATCATATGTTAATTAAAAACATTTAGTGAGGGCTATGCAAGGTTTCTTGCTCACGGTGCCACTGGAGTCAAGCCAACCTGGCTGGTGAGGGGTGATACCACGAAACCGGTCCCAGGATGCTTGTTTCTGGTCCAAGGAGGACCTGGCCTGGCAGTTTGGGCTGGACTGTTCCCATGAGGAGCAGGATCAAGACTGATTTGCATATGGATGGTTCCAAACTGGGGAAGCATAGTATGCAAAAGAACGATGGATTTAACCCAGATCTTTTGATTGGGGATGAGTGGTTGAAAAGTTTCTGTACTCCGTACATCATCTAGTTGTGTTTGCTATGCGATGGGTGCCAGAATACAATAGGAAACTTCGAAACATGGACTGTACTGTCTGGAAAAAGGAATGCCTGACGAAGTTTTGATGTCTGCCGTCAGGGCCTCAAGGAGTGACTGTATATTTATCTCCCATGCATGGGGAAGGGTCGGGGGTGATATGAACTCTCAAATATTTGACGCTGTGCATGGCTATCTGGAAACCAGAGGCTCATTCCAAGTTCTGAGTGGGGTGGACAGGGAAGATGATAGATTTGGTCTTATTGATGGAGAAAACTGAAGTCTCACTGAAGATTCTAAGTATTTGGTGCACACAGGAGCCAAAGGTTTCTGGTTGAGTCAAGAAGATTAGGGCATCATCAGCGTAAAGCGAAACCCTATCTACAGGTCCCTACTTCTACTCAAAGCACTGGACCAGTGCACCTAAATGAAGCCATTCGGCCTGGTGGTTCCATGGCAACAGAGATAACAGACACCCTTGTATTGTCTGATGGAGGAGAGGGCAGTAACCACTCGTACATGGGCAGTGAGATCTGTGTAAAGGAGTTTAACATATTTTTAAAACTTGGGCCTAAAGCACAGCTGGTGAAGGAGTTTGAAAAGGTACCTCCAATCCATCAAGCCAAACACGGTTTCAATATTTGCCAGCAGTAGTGCCGCTAGGCAATTCAGGTGATCAGCTAGGGAAATCGCATTATATACATTACTAATATTTTGCATGGTGGCACATCCAGGCATGAAGCCCTACTGATCACGAAGGACGAGGGAGGGTAAAATACCAAAGCAGGTGGTTGGCTAGAGCTGTGGCCAGGATCTTGGCTTCCGTATTTATTAAATAAATCGGATGATAGGAGGAGCGCTGGTCATTGGGTTTCCCCTGTCTTGAAATCACCACAATCTCTGCCATGTGGAAATCAGGTGGAAGTAGTTCTGTGTCAACTGCCTCCTTCAGGGGTTCCCCGAGCTTCCCCACAAACAATAAGACCTCGCTTGGAAACCCATTGGAGCCTGGCTTCTTACCAGACTGTAGTTCACCCAGGGCAGTTGTTAGTTCCTCAGGGGTCAGGTCTTCGTCAAGCATGGCTCTATAGGCCAGCGTAGAGTCTTGAGGGGCAGGTTTGACACATACTGAGTAATCTGTGTGCCTGACAGAAGGGCGCGCATAAAATACGGGCCGACATAAAAAAGAGTGAATTGGTGTGCCATAGCATCATCCATGGAGGAACCTGCAGAATCCAACACATAAAGGATCGGAGTGGTGTCTGATATTGGAGCAGAGACAGTGTAGTAGTTTACTAGCTTTGTCAGCCCCCACTGAAAGGATGTTGTTGGACCAATTGCCAGCTTTTACATTTCCTTGCAGTCAGGCTAGCTAATAACCGTCACTCATAATATTGGCTTTAGCGCCTCCCACAGAATACCCAGGGATTGAACAGAATGGTGGTTGTGGGCTATTGATGTGACAACTGTTATTTATAGTTATTTTATTTATTCAGAGTTTTATATAGCGTGAACAAGACCCGTGGGTATCAGAGCGATTAACAATTACAAAATAGCAAAAACTATACAGCTGATCACTTTAATTAGGTTTCAATGGAGAAAGCTACAATAGGGACATATAAGCTTGTACTTACAAGTCTTCACCTTTAATATAATGAACCCTGCCTCCTGGGCTCAGGAGGCCTACATTAGGGTGTCTGGCCTATATTTAAAATAGTGCTTTGACCTTGCCACACATTGTGAGGGCAAAGCTGAGTTTGAGCAGTTTGCATTGCTTTTCCAATCCGCAGTGGCAAGACTGCTGTCATTTGTTTACTTGGGTCACTCGGGGTGGCACAAACAGTGCTTCAGACCCTGGTGACTTCTTTAACTCCTATTCCCTGGTTGCCACTGGCACCATTTAAAAGGGGGCTAAAGTCCTTGCCAATTTGTGTTACCAATTCACATATATCAATTTTGGGAAAGAACACTGGCACCTGGACAGCAGGTTCCACTGCAATTTCAAAGTCATAACCATCAGTATAAGGAAAGAATTGGCAGAGTGAGCATACAAAAAGGGCACTTTCCTACAGGGAGAAAGATCATACCAAGCTAAATTCTTACCAAATAAACTACAATGAAAATGACATACACAGGTCAGTGTAGGAGATAGGGTAAAATCACTTCTCCATGTCATTATACATAAAGTGTTTTCTGATGTGGTAAATCCATCCGGATAGTCAAAGTGAGCAATGGGAGTATGGTAGGATGGTAAATGTTGAAGTATCAGAAGGGAAAGCATGATGATGTCAATAAACCAAAAGAGCCCTGTCAAATTTAGATCTGACGTGTTAGGCAAGTGGTTTTGTAATGTGGGGGAGTCTCGTAAGCAGAAAGGCAAATAGAAGGCAGACCAATTAAGATCACGACTACTGTGATACTGGAATTGCGTCTGGCAGTTCTTATTGATTCAGCATGCAGGCAGTAGCTGTTGTACAGTTCTAGAACCATTTAATGGCCACACTCACATCACTGCTGACCATCAAACTGCTATGGGTGTACGCTGCACATGTATATAAGTTAATGTCATAAAATATAGGAAGGGAACTCTTATTACTGTGCCTCTCTTGTATCTCCTTTTATTAAGGGGGAGAGGGAAATTTAATTCGTTTTGTAAAAGGACCCACCGGTACCACTGGTGGCATGCATCATCTTCGGATCCTCATCCAGTACCCCACAAGTGTTTTTGGGTGGGCTCAACACTTTTGATTAGCGGAGCTTTTGTATTTTAGAGGGTGCAACGGTATCTCATATTAAAATTGCACGTAGATTTCACTCATACTTATTGTACACTTGTTATTCAGGGTATCTTTTGCAAGATTAAAATCAATAGATGATGTACAATGTACTCAGACATCTGGGGTCGACACAAGTTAGCCAACAGAAATCACCTAACAAAGGTCATATGGATTTCTTCAGGCCCGTATTCTGAGATCCCTAACATCTTTTCTCAATGACCATACACTGTTTATGTGACCCGCCATTCGTGATTCTTGCACCTGTAATACACGGTGCATGCCTATACAAGCCATAAATAGGGACTCTCCCTCATCATTATGTCTAGAGAGATAGGTAGAGAGACATTGTTTATTATTCATAACTCACTTCCACGTATAAAGTGGTCATTCATGGAATACTCTACACTTTCAAATAGTGGTGTAGGTGCTCATGCAGTTTTCCTCATCATCTTATATCAAGGTTGAAGGCAATCACACACTGTTCTGGTGTCAAGGTGAGAACGATATTAGTACATACAAACATGTGCAATGCATACTTGTACGTATAATATAAGTAGAAAAGACAAAAAAAATTCCTGGACCTACATTTATTTAATATTTTTTAAGGCCCCATATGGTCAGAGAAATTGGAGGACAACTACAACAAAGAGGGAGCATGTAAATTATATTCCACAAATTAACAATTTCTATTTTTAGTATTCTTGAACACACAGTCCATGCAAGTTCACACCAGTATTCTTCCAAACAATAAATGTTGAAGTTGATTTTCTTTTATTCTGATGTATAAATTTGTTCCAGTCAGCTTCCAGAAGAAACATCCATATTTTCATATACATCCAACTAACAGATTAACAGCCAATGCGTTTCGCCCCCATGTGGGACATCATCAGGGCTTGCGTAATATTCGCGTCCCTATCCCCGAGGTAAATTATCTCAGTGCTGAGTTCGACTTGGTTGTGCTCCATAAACCTCCAAGAAATCAAGTGCATCGAAAATACAATCTTAAATCACAAGTATTCCGCTAAATTTCTATGAATACCCTTCTATGCTGCTCATTCGTGACTCCAAAAACGAAACAAAAAATATCTTTATCGATGTACACCCTATCACCAACAAGTCTGATCCTCAACTTTCCCAAAACTGAATATTCTGGAATTATCGGGCCGGGAGCCAGGACTAGAGTGAGACGAGGGGAGTTAGCAGGGCCGGCTGCTCCAGGTATCAAATACTAAGGAATATGACGATTTAAACATTTGGAACTGCCTACGTGTTGCTTTGGCGTTTTTGGAAAGTTGAGGATCAGACTTGGTGGTGATAGGGTGTACATCGATAAAGATATTTTTGGTTTAGTTTTACGTGTCAGAGCACTTACACAATAAGCGAAACAAGCCAGGAGGCAGTCCATGCAAATGCAACATGTAAAGATAATACCAGCTACTGCAACCAAAAAGATAGGGATCTTCCAACCCCAGGATGTGAATAGACCCCAGAACCATCCAGAGAGAGTCCAAAAAACATTTTCTTGGTATATGTCAGATGAGAGTCTATGCAATTCGGTATGGCAGCATACACATTAGGGGCATGGCCAGGTATGTGCAAACAGCAGCTACTGCCAATAACGTGACAGGCCCCTCCCTGATCAGCAAGGATGACATCTAACACCATCCTGTTTTGTAAAGTGACAAGCCTCGTAGCCTGGAGCTCAGCAGTAATATTGGTCAGTATCCCTGCTGTTGTATTAATAACCCCTTCCACAACTCTTGTGAGCCGATGAATGTTAAAGCTATTGAACATGGGGGCCCAAAAAGGTATGATGCCCTTCATGGCATCCTCAACCTGTTGTAAGGTAGTATCTGTTTGGTCTATATCCTTCATGTCAATGACCCTTCTCTCTCAGGGCAAGTATACACTCCTACGTAGCAGCTGATGGTCGTTGTGTTAATTGGATGCAGCTATACTCAGGGGAAGAAGAAAAGAGAGATCACACCTGCCCGATCATCCCCTCGGGAGCCAGAAATAAGCTTGGGATCCACAGACAAAATAGACATTAGGGGGGTGGTGCTAAGGGCGTACTATCGGTTGTTCTCAACTTATATATGTATGTATGTATGTATGTATGTATGAAGTACTTATATAGTGCGAACTGTCACCCCAAGGGTATCCTGGCGCTACAACTTAGCATGTGACAACAGCAGGCAGTGAGCCAGACTATCAGTGGGAGACATTGCTCTCATTCTTGGGGAAAAGCCGGGTTTTTAACAGGGAGGTCACCTGTCTAATACTCAGGGGAAGATCTTTCCAGAGGCGTGAGGCCGCTACACCAAAGGCCCTACCTCCCAACCTGGATTTCTTGAATTTAGCAATTGTTACCATATAGGCGCTTTCTTACAGGCTTGTACCATGTAAATCTCTCCTGCATGATGTATTCGGAGGCTCCCAAATACAGGGAGTTGCAGTAGTCCAGTCTACATAGAACTATGCTCCTCACTACCAGGGGTCTTGTCGCCTCAGGCAACAGTGTGGAACATATGTGGAATTGCATTTGATCTCCCCAAATTTTATCCTCCCGGTCCCCTGGACTCAGAAACTTGCTGTTGTGTTGACCACTGACACTGCCATTGGCTGATCCTCTGTAAAATTACGAACCTGGAAAGATTGAAATTACTCAGACGTGTTGAACACTTGAAAATCAGCCATTTGCATTCAAAACCAGGTCTCTTTCCTTACTCTTTTCTATGCGTTCATACAGGACCTTAGAAACAATCTACCAAACGTCTCTTGTCCTTTTGTAGAACCAGCTTTTTGGAGACCCCCCCCCCCCAACTAGGAGAGTCAAAGCCAGTGGTGCAGGGGACACCTAGAATCTACTGGTTCTTCTTGCTTAAATCATACATTACCAAAGAGACCAGGACAACCAGCCGTGGAGGAAAGTAAATTATTTATTAGCTCGAGCTAAGGACAGGGTCCCAGAATGGTAAAAAGACAATTCTACGGAGGCTGCTGCTTCAATCCGCAGCGCACACATTATTATAGTACTAGCCACGCCCATTTTCACAATACAAGTTCATTATTTTGATAAGTTCCTCATCTGACAAGTTCTTTGTCAGTCTTGTGGTGCAATCATGGCCAGGGGACATCTGTCTCTGATTGCACAATGTACACAGTCTCATGCTTCCTTGCCCAATTGTGTGGTCACAGGGCGCAGCCTTGTACTTCCTTGATCAGATGGAGTGGTCACGGGGCACAGCCTCGTGCTTCCTTGACCAGATGATGTGGTCACGGGGCACAGGAGTTGGTCGTGACAGGCTGAGTTACCAACGGTGGGCAGTATCTGGCTAAGTCTCTGACACAACGGGAGTGAGGTACACAGGCAGCTTCTCGGAATTGGCTTGACCACAAGGAGGAAGAAGGGTTGTGCAAGTTTCAACAGAGACGTGGAAAGCAATTCTTCACCAGGTTGCAGAGAGCATGGCAACACAAAATGGAGTCTCATAGTCATTTTAATTACAGTTCAACACTGTCTGTCCTACGGGGGAACCCTGTGTTGAAAGTGTACATTCTGTACCATAGTGCGAGAGTCAACAGGTGTCCTATCCAGAGTAGATATTTGGGGAGTGGGACGCACCATACTGAGCAATTCAAACCAACCCTCGCAACTGCTGATGTATGACAGTGGCATGGACAACAGGTTATCACTTTTGTGAGTCACTGAGGAAGCAATCCACACACCCAACAATTAGTTGTATTCGACACCTCATGAACCTGATGCAACATTTGTATACATACATTATCTTTATTAGACTTTCGATGCTCTCCTTTGTTAGGGACAAAAGCAATAAACATGCGTTTAGGGGAAATTGGTGTTGTACCAACCAATGAATGCACAGGATATTTTTCTTTCAGAAACCAGGATATACCTAATACAATTATTAACCCAATCGCAACTATTGATGCCAAAACTATGTTACTTTTGGTGGACTAGCCCCGTAGCGCTAGTCATGGTGATAAAAATGGCTGTTCTTCCTCCTCAATGGACCGACCAAATGGATACACTATGAAACAAGGAAAAAGGGATGCAATACAACTGATGACAAGGGCAAGTGTTCCCAGTGTCCGTCAGAGACTCCTATTGTTCATCAACATTGGCACTCTTGAGCACCGGCGTTGGAGCTGCTCAGTCCTAGTTCTTGATGAATCCCACGTCTTCCAGGATAATGTACCCCCCTCCAAGGGAGCACATTCGGTCTATCCTGGCCAATGCACCAATCTCACCTCACCCTAAAATAACACTGACTTGCGCAGTCCATCCCTAACTAATCTGACTTCTCCTTCGATGCACAGACCTTCACCGAGGGTGCAAGTTATACCTGGTGACTCCAGGCAAAAAGGGGCTCAGGCACAGAGGGGTCATAGAGGGGTCACTGGAAAGGGGCTCCTGAATGGTTCTGATCTCTGTGGGAAATGCCGCAGTTAGCACCTCATTATTTTCAGCATCTGTTTTGGTCCATGTTAGAATCGAATTGCTGAACGGGATGAACTGGGGCACCATCTCAAGCTCTGAATCCCCAATGCCCTCCCTTAACCACTGATCATAGGGCAAGGGCAGGATGCTTGTTTCCAGTCCAGGGGAGGACCTGGCCTGGCAGTTTGGGCTGGACTCTTCCCATTGGCTAAAGGGTCAAGACTGATTTGCTTATGGTTGGGTTTAAACTGGAATGGCATGGGGAGCAAAAAAATGATGGATTTAGGCCCAGATCTCTGTACTGGGATGAATGTAGGATATTGTTCTACATTCTGTCCATCAATTGTTCTTTGTGCAAGACATTCTATAACTCATTAAACACGTAACAAAATAGATTTTTGTTACGAACTAAACAAGTGATTGCTTAATTTCAATATTGCAAATCCGTTAATGTATTTTGAAATCATTGTCAAAAGCTACGTTACCAACCTGTGGCCTGCTGGCATTGTTATGGTGCACCAAAGAGTAGAATGGGAAAGGATGAAAAGTAAAAGTGAACAAAACAAGTAATG
This sequence comes from Lissotriton vulgaris, assembly GCF_964263255.1. Classification (NCBI taxonomy): domain Eukaryota; kingdom Metazoa; phylum Chordata; class Amphibia; order Caudata; family Salamandridae; genus Lissotriton; species Lissotriton vulgaris. Next base: position 250,949,240 of record NC_141699.1, on the reverse strand, counting down.
AAAGAAACAGAGTGGAGCAAAACCAGGAGCAAAACAACCTAAAAACACATACTGACTTGGGAAGGGGAGCAAGCAACAACTACAACGACGGGGAAGAAACCAAAAAGTACCGCAATCCCAGAGTGAGCAGTGAAAGGGACACCAATCAAAAAGAAGCAATCAGTACTTGGTCCATGATTAATGAAAGGGAGAAAAATGAATGAAGAGAAAATGAAACCCGGATGCACTGACCATTCAAGAGCCAGCAATTAAGAGTGACAATGACGCCAATGAATGATGATCAATGTGCAGGCTCCTAGCTCCTTTTCGTTAACAAAATGTTCCGTTAGCAACTTGCCGTGCACTGTCTCGGTCGAGACCTAAAAACACAGCTGTGGCGCAGACACTTTTGCTTTTTGAATCCAGTAACACTACATGTCTTTACATTACCCTGCTGCTGTCTAAAAAGCTCCTTAAAAAGTACCTTGTTTCCTCCGTCTTTCAGCTGTTATTAGATGTTGTTACAATGATCTATTCTTCAGCGCCGAGATGTCCTCTGAGCAAACGAGCAATTTACTAATGCCACAAATCCAATCTAGCCAGTTAATAGAACGAGTTAATGTAGGCAGCGGAGCAAGGTAACCTTTCTTAGCGCCAAGAAGCCCTTTAAGCGAACTAGAACTTTACAAAAGCCACAGATTAAATGAAATAAATTTGATAGAACAAGTGTATTAAGGAGGAAGGGGGTATTTCAGAGGATATACGAGTAGGACATGTAGAAGATAAACCAATATTTCAACAAACATGGCCTCACAGTCACCGTCAAAGGAGGGCTGGCATGTAGGGAAATCTAGAGGCTGCTTAGCAAGCAGGTGTCTCTGTGAGGGCCAGGGAATATGCCGCTATATGTAATTCTGGAAAGCCTATAGGGCCGCGAAAGGGTCAGTCGCATTACAGTATTTTTGCCTAAAGTGTGACTGACTCTTTCCCCAGAACTGACAGCCATTCTCTATTTTTATGTTCATTGTCAAACCATAATTAGCATTGGTTTATAAACGTCATGCATGAATGACTAATGTGCATCCCTAGTTTAACTTGCCATATATTTAACCCACCGGACTTTTAAGGCTCAGGCGTGCGGGGCTAACTTTTTTTCTATCTGCAAGCCCACCCCTGCCCTCTCATGAAATAGTTTGTGGTTTCCCAAGCAGCAGACAAGGAACTCATTATAGAGACATACAGTAGTTATTAAAAGGGTAACCAGGGCTGGAAATTAATTTTGTTGACTCGGGTCAAACAGTGAGAGTTCCCAAGTTCCCAGGTTGGAGAATAACCTTCGCCCTAATACTGCAACTCCCTGCCTCGACTTCAATCAAGGTCTCAGCAGCCTCAGGTCAAGGGTCACCCGTGGCAAGAGCAATATTGTCAGAGCCTGGGGATCAAAGCTTCCAGGGCGTGCTGAAGAATAAGATAAATTGATGCAGCCTGCAAAGAGCCGTCTGACCAACTGCGTGGGAGAGGCACGGGTAATCGTGGCATTGTTTATTTTGTATTCCATCCAAAAGTGTGACATGCCCTGAAGAGCCAGCTATTCTGATTGCCAAATTGTGTAAAAAGAAATTGAGTTTTGATTTCAATTTTGAACAGGCTAATTTTTATTAATATTTCCATGTGCAAGAAATCTGTGGGACGTCCCCTAATAAGTCATTGTGCCATCTTGGCATAATATTTCGGTGTAAATACTATTTCGAGGCATTTTGGGTTTCAGCTCTTTGCTAAGTACAATATTGCTGTTTATTGGCATCTTTTGACCCAGCAGGTGCTTGAGGGAGGAAAGGTGATGTTTGTCGGAAACGTGTGAAAATAACGTTCATGCCCATACCGTAACATACAATAACCTGCCACGTCACCACAAATCATCTCATTCATAATTTTAAGCGTAGTTGGAGATACAATTCCACACCACCGTGTACCATCCAAACGCATAGCATAGCATAGCATAACTTAACCTCCAATACAATACCACACTATGAAATACCACTATTACACACGACACTGCAGCATTCCTTCCCATTGCATAATTTCACATGACGTAATACAGCACGACGCAATAGTACCACATGAGGCTGCATTCATCCTGCATCAGACATTCACAAGAGCAATAAAAGGAGAGAAGACGATAAAAACGTCTCGAAGGAAGAAAGCCGGAACATGCAAGAGTGAGACACACGGGCAGGAGGTGTTTGGTGGGGGACTCAAGAATCATGAGGTGGATTTAGGACTACACAGCCTTTGTATCCGGTGGGCAACATTCAATTGCACTGGCCCTCGGCACCGGCACTCATCTCTTTACAAGTAAAGCACTGGAGGTAAGGTAAGTATGCATGTATGTCTGTGTGCAGGAGCATGTCTTTGGCCTAAGCACTGCACTCCGGTAGGGAGCTTCTCCTGGTACCTCGGTTTGACAAAATCCAGGAATGAAGAGGGCAGTTTCCCCGGTGCATTGCATCCTAGTGCCAGCAGAATCCTGGGCGGACTAAGGCCCAGACAACTGCAGACTGATGGGAACAGTCACACTGGCAAACCTAGGATCAGGGCTACAGCTTCCTGGGATCAGAGAGTGTCAGGGCCTGTCTCTTTCCACCGAGATGATGGCCTTTGCCTCTAACTTTGATTTCCATCGCCCCCAATCGTCCAATTTCTTAGCAAGTAAGTAATACAATATATTTATTACTAATAGACGGATTTGTGGCTTTTATGGACAGGCTGGACCTGTCAGTTAATTATACCAAGTCCTATGTACTGGTGGTGGGCCCACGGGGGCTCCGGTGACAATGTTTTAAAGCCGGAAATCATATTCTTGGAAAGGTCCCGGCCTTTCCCTACTTGGAAGTGTTATTTGATGACAAGCTTTAGTGGGAAGCCCTCTTAGAAGGGAAGCTGAATGAACTGAATAAATACCTGGGAGCCATAACTAGTCCTGCGACTAGATTGGGTTCATGGGCCCTGGAGGTCATTTGAAAACTGTCCAAAGGAATCTCAACAGTAGTATATGGAAGTGAAATCTGGGGGTATGTGTCCCCACACAGGTTACGGGTGACGGAAAATAAATTCCTAAAATAAATTCCTACGCCGGATCTTACGAATCCATCAAGGTACACCAGTTTGGTCCGTTCATGAAGAGCTAGGGGTTGGTTTCCTGTTGGACCAAGTGGCAATTAAACACTTAGGGGCCCATTACGATGTCGGGCGGATTGCCCCTGCCAGGCTGGCGGCAGCCACCGCCAGCCTGGCGAGGGCAATCCACCCGACATCCACACTTGTTTCCCCCCGCCCCGGTCGCAAGGTGACCGGAGCAGAAAAGGGTTTCTATGGTGGCGGTGTCTGTCAGACACCACCTGCCATATTAGGATGCCTTTTTACTAATGCCTTTCCATGGCGGCAATGCCGCCATGGAAATGCATGCGGTCTTCACTCTGGGGGTCACCTGCGGGCCCCCAGAGTGAAGGAGGGGTGGGGGTTGCACACGGGCGGGACCTGCAGTACCCCCCTTCATTTGCATAAACAAAGCGACAGGCACCGCGCTGTGCCTGCCGCTTTGTTTATGCAAATGCATTTATACATTTATAGCAATGTGGCAGGCGGTGCAGAGAGCACCGCCCACCACAATGCTATAAATGCAGGATGTGCCCGCCACTGTGGCGGGCACACCCTAATACCCCCCACGGAACCCCCGCCCTGATGTCGGGAGGTCCCGAATTCCAACAGGATGGCGGGCGGACAAAGTCCGCCCGTCATCCTAATGAGCCCCTTAGGGGCTGATTCTGATGTGGGTTGGAAAGCTTCCCGATCGAATCGGTTTGGAAATGGTTTCCGACTCACTAGGATCGGGAGAGTCCGATTGATGGAGTACGATGCATCCGGATGCATCCGGATGTTTCCCTATACGATTTGGTTGGACTTCCATTGACTTCAATGGGAGCATATGTTCCTGACTGCATCATAATTGGGCCCTCGGTCGGTAAGACATGTTCCCGATCTGATTTGGAAGGAGCAAATGCTGTTAGGAGACCTTCCTAACCGCATCAGAATCAGGCCCTAGGTGGGAATGCTTTCCTAACCGCATCAGAATCAGGCCCAAAGTGTGTTGGATAAAGATTTGGACTTCCGATCAAAAGAACTTAAAACCGTATGATTGTATTGGTTTGCTTGAAATTGGGGTATGGTAACAAAATACCCTGGACACATTATGTAAAGGAGTCCTTCCAGACTATAGGCAGGTCAGATATCTTTTTTGCACATGACACTTTAAGTAAGGTGGACGTTAAAACTATTAAAGACCTACACCACAATTTTTTAACTGTGAACCGTGAAAATATTGAGCTCAGTAAACCCTCAGTTAGGGCATCGCATTGTTAAAATCGGTCCTGGGCATTGAACCATGCTTTTTGGCCTTAATTAGTGCTCACAATAGATTTTTAATTACGCATTTTAGATTTTACCAGCTTCATCATCTTTTGGCATCCCCAGTAGGGTTCTTTCCCTCACCAGATCAACAAGATCCCTGTGGCTGCGATCTTCGATCTCCTCAGGACATATTAAATTTCATACTTTTGTGTAAATATTTTTAATTTCTCAGAAATTTTTTCCTCCGGCCCTTGTTAAAAAGCTTGAAGTTTAGGCATGCTAAAGTGGCCCTCCTGCATTTACAGTTGTTACCCAATCCTCTCACCCTCTGTGCAGTGTTAAGTTTCTTGTGGGCCACTTATATGTCTAGACTATCTAGAATCGATTGATTTTGTGCAGCTGGTTTTAATTTTTCTGTATTGTTTTAAATTTGACTGAGTATTAGCATGAATTGTTTGCTCATTTATTATATGATGTACTGGATCTTTTATGGTTGCCTCGTATCCAAATAAAGAATTATATATATATATATATATATATATATATATATATATATATATATATATAATATGTTTATTAAAACATTTGCCCATGAAGCCATAACACCCAATATATCTTCAACAAAATTACCCATCATAGCATATCAAAATTAACCACATTTTACAGATTTAAAGAAAATGCCTGATGAAACTACATCAATAAATGGCATACTATACAAGAAATGTACAGCATTATATCTCATTTAAACCCCATATTTTAAAAACAGAAGTTTTAAACTGTTATGATGCATTTCTATAATCAGTCAATTAAAATGTGAGTAATAGTACAGTTCATCGTGGAAGGGCATACACAACAATTTCAAACATCCAATGGACCCCCTCCCCCCCAAATGGGGCTGCAGCCCAACCTATATAATAACATTTTGTGTCGAAGTACAGGATCTGGCAAATAGAAAAGATTGGGAAACACATCAGACTTGTTCAAGTATACAACATGAACCTAATCGAGTATTTTTGTGTTAGATTCGTCCTATTCATCTAGAGTGAAAGTGCTAATGCTTCATTGTTAACCTTTTTAGGTGGAAATGGGCCCCAACCACCAAACACCCCTAGGACAGAAAGTATTCCTTAATACCTTTTAGATATTTCAAAAGGACCTTGACCAGTTTAACTCGCTACATTGTGCTTCTCGCCAACAGATTCAGGATAGTTGAATTACTCCAACGTATACTGATTTTTTTAAATGTTTTTTTATTGAAACGTATCCCTGCCATATGTGACCAAGATAATACATTAATTTCACAAGGTATGCTTTGAATCATTGCCCCCCTGGGAAGATTTAACATTCTCTTTAAACAACTCCTTTCAAGTAGAACTAATGCCTCGCTTTATCCTATGCAAAAAGAACAATTGATGGACAGAATGATGAACAATGTCAAACTTTCACCCCAGTACAGAGATCTGGGCCTAAATCCATTGTTTTTTGCTCCCCATCTCATTCCAGTGTAAGCCCAGCCATATGCAAATCAGTCTTGACCCTGCTCCCCATTGAAACAGTTCAGCCCACACACACAGGCCAGGTTCTTCCTGGACCGGAAACAAGTATCCTAGGACTGATTTCAGGGTATCATCCTCATCAGCTGGGCTAGCTTGCCTCCAGTGGCATGGCTAGCATGGGAGCCACGTCTGGGCATCATTTGTTGCTACTTAACTTTTTCCTATGCCTACAATTTCTGATCCCTTGAGTGCTAAAGGAAGGATTCGTGCAAAGATGCTTTAATAAGTGGTGCAAGTAGCAGCCCACCATTAACCAAATTACATTTTACAACTTAATGTGAAATCACCTTAGTTAAATAATTAGTATGTGTTTAGGCCAGGTTAACTTTGGAGAAAAAACAGTAATCCCAAAAATGTATAACATCCAGCTTCCTCTATGTTTAGCCCATTAAAAAAAACTAAAACAAGGCACTTTTTCCCAAAGACTAACACTTATGTTTTTTCCATATTTATCTTTAAACCGTTTTCTTTGCAATATTCTAATACACTATCCCATCTCTTGGGGAAATTAGCAAACATCACTTCCCTAGCTCAGTATCAGCTCTACCATCAACTCTGTGCACTGCTTATTAAAGATCTATTAGAAAGGGAGAGTAAATGCCTGTTTGTGCTTGCTGCTAAATGTATTGATCAGTGACAGCAGTCCCTACTAGGTTGGTTTGTCCTTGTAGTTCCCCCAAAGAAGAGCTCTGTGAAAATGCCCACCAGCGGGGGCAGGGAATCGACTGTCACTTGTCCAGAGACAGGTGTCACAGGCCACATGTCTACTTGTCACTAGCAGCAGAGACATCCCTCGCTCAGCTGAACTACTGTTCTAAAAACACAGCTTTTTCTCACCTTTTATAGAAAAGCAAAGCCACTCTTCACTTGCCACAGTCAGCACACCTATCCCCCACTTGGTAACTAGATATAATATCGAAAAAAAATATAGAATGGACACAATATTGAAGTAAAAATATAGAATGGACAAAATATCGAATGGACACAATATAGTGGTTAAAAATATCGAATTGAAGGTAAGTAATATAATATCGATTGTCAAAATATAGAAGTCAAAATATCGAAGTATATGATATAGGCATTAAAATATATCGAATTTTGAATAATATCGATTTTTATAAAGTGTTTTGTATGTTATTATATGTGTGAAAAGTGTATATTATTTTTGTAATGTATGTTTAATTTATTTTAAGTAATACATTTTAGGTTATTTAATGTTTGCGTAATTTAATTCTGTAGCGGGTGTGGGTTTATAGGGTATAGGGTGGGAAGTAATTTATTTATATTAAATTAAATATTAATTTTTAGCAATTATTAATTATGTAATTAATTAAATATTTTTATTTATTTATTGGTATTCACTTTGAATTTATTGTTAATTAATTTTTAATTGGTAATTAATTTGTATTAATTGGTATTTAATTTTTATTAATTGATTAATTGATAATTATGTTAATTTTATTAATTTATTTTCTGTAGCTGGTTGTGGGTTTATAGGTTAACTGGTTGGGAAGTAATTTAAATATAATTAAGTAAATCATCTTTATTTATTTATTGGTATTGATTTTTAATTTATTGTTTATTAATTTTTAATTGGTAACTAATTTTTTATTAATTGGTAATGAATTTTTATTAATTAATTATTTGATAATTATGGTAATTGTATTAATTTATTTTCCGTAGCGGGTTGTGGGTTTATAGGGGAATAGGGTGGGAAGTAATGTAATTGTGATTAATTACATATTAAAAATACTTTTTGTGTATTGATAATGAATTTACTGTTAATTATTAATTGGTATTAATTTTTACTATGAATTTGTTTTTGTTATTGAAAAATAATTAGTTGTTAATTATGAATAGGTAAGTAATTTTTAATAACTAATATTTATTTGTATTTCTAATTAATTAATTATTACATAGCATTACATTGTTAATTAATTGTAATTAATGTTTTATTGGTATTGATATTTAATTTATTTTTATTAATATATTAAATCATTACTTTCCCTATAGTTAAACTCACTGGAGTGTGAATAGTATTTTTTACCCCTACGCTTCCAACGCTTTCCCTATTGTTGCACTCTCTGGAGTGGGAATAGTAATTTTTACCCTCCCGCTATCCAACGCTTTCCCTACTGTTGCACTCTCTGGAGTGGGAATAGTAATTTTTATCCTCCCGCTATCTAACGCTTTCCCTACTGTTGCACTCTCTGGAGTGGGACTAGTATTTTTTACCCCTACGCTATCCAACGCTTTCTCTACTGTTGTACTCTCTGGAGTGGGAATAGTCATTTTACCCTCCCGTTATCCAACGCTTTCCCTACTGTTGTACTCTATGGAGTGGGAATAATAATTTTTACCCTCCCACTATCCAGCGCTTTCCCTACTGTTGCACTCTCTGGAGTGGGAATTGTAATTTTTACCCTCCCGCTATCCAATGCTTTCCCTACTGTTGCACTCTCAGGATTGGGAATATAAATGTTTATCCCTACGCTACTCAACGCTTTGCCTACTGTTGCACTCTCTGGAGTGGGAATCGTAATTTTTACCCTCCTGCTATCCAATGTGTTCCCTACTGTTGCACTCACTGGAGTGGGAATAGTAATTTTTACCCCTACGCCATCCAACACTTTCCCTACTGTTGCACTCACTGGAATGGTAACAGTCAATTTTACCCTCCCGGTATCCTACGGTAAAAATATTGTATGTTTTTTATTGATAATACGTTAATATATATTTGTATTAAAAATAAAATTGTATGTTAATTTTTTTAATTAAATTAATTATTTATTAATTTTAAGGTTATTTAAGTATTTTTAAGTATGTTTTAGTTAATTATATGTATTATTTAATTAATTTTAAATTAGTTTTAAGACATTTTAAAAAATTCGATATTTTGACTAACTATGGGGGTCATTATGATGGCGGACGACCTCCGTCCGTCTGCCACCCCAGAGGTGGAGGGACCGTCCGCAGGGGCAGCGGTGGTCCCTCCGTGCGAATTAGGATGTGACCGCCACCCTGGCGGTCACATCCTGTATTTTTAACATTGCGGCGGGTGCTGCTTGAAGCAGCACCCGCCGCAATGCTGAAAATACATGCAATGCATTTGCATGCACAAAGCGGCAGGCACCGCAAGCAAATGCAGGGGGGTACCATAGGTACCCCCCATGTGCACCTCCCACCCCCTGACACCCTGGGGGCCCCCAACGGGCCCCCAAACAGAAAAGACCACATGCTTTTCCACGGCGGAAAAGCCGCAGTGGAAAAGCATGTTTCTCCATGCATCCTAATATGGCTTGCGGTGTCTGATAGACACCGCCACCATATTAGAGCTTTTCCGCCGCTGGACCGCAGCGGAAAAGCTGCAGACGGTCTTCCCGACCCGCCTGCCATCCTAATCTGGCAGGGCTTCTTTTCTATCACCGCAGCGGTGAATCCGCATCCTCCGGGCCGGCGGTGGCTTCCGCCGGCCCGGAGGATGCGGATTCACCGCAATCCTAATCAGCCCCTATATTTTTTACAATATTTTTAATTCAATATTTTTGTACTTACCTGTTTGTAGATAGGAATTCGATATTTTTGCATTCTATATTTTGTCAACGATATTTTGGTAAGTCTATATTTTGGTATTCTATATTATGTCAGTGATCCCCCTCACTTACCAAAAACAGCAATGCTAACCCTTCTTTTTGCTTTCAATCCTTTACTACTGTGGCTAATATCTCAGTCTGTTCATTTTACCCCTCTTCTATCTTAGACGGCTAAACTGCCTCTCACCCCTCACACACAGCGGAGCTTTCCTGCATTGCTTACAGACAGCAGAGCTATTCCTCACCTTGTTGCTGTGTGATTATCTGTCTGGGGGAATCAAGAAATAGGGAACAAGTGGCCATGATGTCACTGCACCTCATGGACAACCACGGTGGACAAGAGAACTAGCAACACAACTCTGTTGAGGCACAAGAAATCTGCCTTAGGGCCAGCAAACATCAGACACAAAACCACAAGAAGGTTCCTTTCATGTGCCACAGAAAAAATGCTAGATAGAAACAGACCTGCTTAGAGTACAAGGAAAGCAGGAAACAAGACCTCAGGGTGGCTACTTCCATTAGACCTCAAATTAGAAACAACACACCCTAGATAAAAATCCACAAACATTACCCAAGAAAGAGTGAATCCTAACCATCAAGGCCGTTTGGAAAGGCGCAAGACCCAACACCCTGTGATATCACAGTGATAGAAAACATGGGTTAGGGAGATGGTCTTAAGACCTGACCCTCCACGTGAATCACCTCAGAGATACCACTCACTAAGCTTGTGACAGTCATAAGGGCCTATTAGGATGACGGGCGGACATCCTAGCGGGGATTGGGACCGCCCGCCAATAGGGCGGGGGCCCCGGAGGGGTATTAGGATGTGCCCGCCACATCCTAATACCCGTGTGCAACCCCCACCCCTCCTTCACTCTGGGGGCCCGCAGGGGGCCACCAGAGTGAAGACCGCATGCCTTTCTATGGCGGCATTGCCGCCACAGAAAGGCATCCACAAATACCCATCCTAATATGCCTGGCTGTGTCTGATAGACACCACCACCATATTATTCCTTTTCCGCCCCGGCCGCAAGGCTACCGGGGTGGAAAAGCGCCGGACGGTCTTTCCTTCCCCTGAGGTCCCACCCGCCATACTATTATGGCGGGGGGGAAAACAAGTGTGGATGTCGGGCGGATTGCACCCGCCAGGCTGGCGGTGGCTACCGCCAGCCTGGCGGGGGCAATCCGCCCGACATCGTAATGAGCCCCATAGTGTTTAGGCAGTAGGATCGCAACACCCCATCCATCTTTTAGCCCACCTGCTCCAGAGAAACCAGCTAGACCAATGTGGTTGAGAAACAAAATTCCACAGGGGAGAACGCCCGTTGGATGGTTCACAACCTCACAAAGCACCAAGAGACAAAGTGATTGGCGAATGTTGTGCTGTTCAAGGAGAAAACAGTGACGACAAAGAACCTGTAGGTGAGGTAAGGAGGCAGGAGGGTCTGGTGCAGGAAGAAAGAGTCCTGAGCTGGAATGAAGACCAGCCAGCCGTGGTATTGGCCAACCCTGGCACTTGTCAGAGGAAGTGAGGCACCCTTTGGTCTTTAGCACTTATTCACCTATTCATTTACAAATTAAGCCCTGATACTCCTCGAGGGGTCAGGTTTGGACCGAGCAGAGAGAGCTCTGATAGCACGTTCAACGCTTCTTTTGTGGTAGGCATGGAGTTAAAGTCTCTTTCCGTTTGATAGGCAGAACTTGCATTCTTAATATTATTAATAAGCGGCTGAATGAAATCCGCCCGGGGTTATCTGCTGCTTAACACGATTTCTGCTGCATTGCACAAGTTCCGCCTGGCGGAGTTGGTTCCTGGCCCTGCTGCCTCAGCTCAGGCGAGTAGAGTTTATTAAACGCCTTTTTATGATTAATCTGAGATTAACGCAGAGGCGAGTTGAGGTCTCAGGCAGGAATCAGGTGATCATTAAAGTCTGCCAGTGTTAGACGGAGTCAGGTCAGGTCAGGTGCGTTCTCGAGTAGGGAGCAAAGGGGTGTGATGTTGTATGGAAATGTGCAGGTAGAAACAGCCAGATGTGCTGTTTCACTTCACAGATTCCCCCAGATTACAGGGGTATTGTGAGAGAGACGTAAGGCAGCTGAGACATCGGATGTACTAGGTGTGGGGAAGGCACATGCTGTGTTAAAGCAGGAAATAATGCTGTGTTGCACGGGAAGTGGAGTCGACAGGTATGTTGTGTTACAAAAAGTGTGGGGTATGAGCATGCGTCATGTTAGAGTGAAAGGAACTGGAAACTGTTTAGACAAGTTTTGGGGGAGCACGTTTATGTGCTGTGCTCCAGATATGTGAAAGCAGAGGCGTGTGCTGTGTTATGAATGGGGAGAAAGGAATTTTGTTGTGTTACAGAAAAGGTGGCGTGTTGTAGGTGTTGAAGGAACCGTGGCATCTGCAGTGCTATAGATGTGGGGAGTTGGGACACGTGCTGTAAATGGGAAGGTGCAAATACATGCTTTGCCACAGATGTGACGACGAAGCAGCAGATGTATTGTATTGTATTGTATTGTATTGTATTGTAATTGCATTTATATAGCGCTTACGACCCCTGACGAGGCGTCAAATCGCTTTTTTGGCGAGTAGCAGGCTACTACAGAATCCATAAAGGATTAGTGGTGAATTAGTATAGTGAAAATATGAAAGTCATTTGAGTGGTGGAAATGTTTGTCAGTTATTTGGATTGAGAAGGATAGTAAAGGGATAGAAGAGGGAAAAAGGTTTGCATTTATCTAGTGCTTGCTACCCTTGATGGGGTGTTGAAGTGCTTTTTCGGCGAATAGCACGCTACTTCGGAACCCAGAAAGGATTAGTGGTGAATTAGTATAGTGAAAATAGGAAAGTAATTTGAATGGTGGATATGTTAGTCTGGTATTTGGATTGAAAAGGATAGTGGAGGGATAGAGAAGCGAAAAGGGTTTGTATTTATATAGTGTTTGCTACTCCTGATGGAGGGTTGAAGTCTTTTTTTGAGTAGTAGCACGCTACTCTGGAACCCGTACAGTGTTAGTGGTGAATTAGTATAGTGAAATATAAAAGTAATTTGAGTGGTGGTTATGTTAGTCAGTTATTTGGATTGAGAAGGATAGCAAAAGAGTAGAAGAAATAAAAAGGTTTGCATTTCTATACCCCTGATGAGGTGTTGAAGTGCTTTTTCGGTGAGTAGCACGCCACTCCGGAACCCAGAAAGGTTTAGAGGTGAATTAGTATGGTGAATTATGAAATTAATTTCAGTAGTGGACATGTTAGTCTATTATTTGGATTGAAAAGGATAGTGGAGGGTAAAAGGAAAGGATTTAGATTTTTTTAATGTTTATGTTTTGTTTTGGAGCTCATAGCAGTAGGAGGAGGCTTGGGATGAGTAAAAGGGAGGTAGGTGGAGGGGGTGAGTAAAAGGGAGGTGGAGGGGATGAGTAAAAGAGAGGTGGAGGGAAAAGAGTTAGGGGGAGGGTTTAGAAAGACCTGTTTTTGGAGATCGGAAGAGTAAAATGAGCTATTAGAGGATGCATTGAGGGGTGGAGTAGGGAATAGTCTTGAAAGTGTTATTTTGGGGATCATAGTAGTGGTATGGGGTTTGAGATGAATGAGAGAGTGTAGGTAATAGATATATTGATAGAGATATAGGGTGAGAAATAGGCTGGTGCATTAGAAAGAGGAGTAGAAATAGGTTTGAGATGAGTCAGAGTTAAGCTGGAGGATATATTGAGAGTGGTATAGGGTAAAAATTTTGTAGTGCATTGGATATGCTGAGTTAGAAGAAAAGTAATAAATAAATAAAAGTAATAAATATATAGATCTAAAAGTAATAAAGATACAGGGCCAGATATAGGTAAATACCATTTACTGACTCTAAAATACCGAATTTTACCGATTCGGTATTTTAGAATGGGTAAATGGTATGTAGGTATTCATTCCGTAATTTTGTACCGAATCTGTAAAATTCGGTAAATACCGATTGCGTATTTATCGATTCGGTATTCCGCATTCATTCCTATGGGCCTCGAGGCCCATAGGAATGAATGGGAATTACCGAATCGGTAAGTACCGAATCGGTAGGAGAGGGAAGACCTACAAGGGTGGCAGGGTGTCACATTGACCCCTGAATAGTGCATGCGTTCACATGTGGCACACATACATGCCCTAAGGGCATGTATGTCTGCCACATGGCACTGTTAAACAAGCATTAGGAATGCATTAGGGCTCGGGTTTGTTTTAAGTTAGAGATAATGGCATTGTAAATGGCAATGTGTTTTAGGCACTCTGCACTACCACTCTGCACTACCATTCTGCACTCTGCACTCTCAATCTGCACTCTGCAGTATCAATCTGCACTCTGCACTCTCAATCTGCACTCTGCACTACCACTCTGCACTCTGCACTACCACTCTGCACTCTGCACTACCACTCTGCACTACCACTCTGCACTCTGCACTACCACTCTGCACTACCACTCTGCACTCTGCACTACCACTCTGCACTACCACTCTGCACTACCACTCTGCACTACCACTCTGCACTCTGTACTCTCAATCTGCACTCTGCACTACCAATCTGCACTCTCAATCTGCACTCTGCACTACCAATCTGCACTCTCAATCTGCACTCTGCACTACCACTCACACTCTCAATCTGCACTCTGCACTCTGCACTCTCGCTCTGCACTACCACTCTGCGCTCTGCACTACCACTCTGCGCTCTGCACTACCACTCTGCACTCTGCACTACCACTCTGCACTCTGCACTACCACTCTGCACTCTGCACTACCACTCTGCACTACCACTCTGCACTCTGCACTACCACTCTTCACTCTGCACTACCAATCTGCACTCTGCACTACCAATCTGCACTCTGCACTCTCAATCTGCACTCTGCACTACCACTCTGCACTACCACTCTGCGCTCTGCACTACCACTCTGCACTCTGCACTACCACTCTGCACTCTGCACTACCACTCTGCACTCTGCACTACCACTCTGCACTCTGCACTACCAATCTGCACACTGCACTCTCAATCTGCACTCTGCACTACCACTCGCACTCTCAATCTGCACTCTGCACTACCACTCGCACTCTCAATCTGCACTCTGCACTACCACTCTGCACTACCACGCTGCGCTCTGCACTACCACTCTGCACTCTGCACTACCACTCTGCACACCCACTCTGCACTCTGCACTAGCAATCTGCACTCTGCACTCTCAATCTGCACTCTGCACTACCACTCGCACTCTCAATCTGCACTCTGCACTACTACTCTGCACTCTGCACTACCACTCTGCACTACCACTCTGCATTCTGCACTACCACTCTGCACTCTGCACTACTACTCTGCACTCTGCACTACCACTCTGCACTACCACTCTGCACTACCAATCTGCACTACCAATCTGCACTCTGCACTCTCAATCTGCACTCTGCACTACCAATCTGCACTCTGCACTCTCAATCTGCACTCTGCACTCTCAATCTGCACTCTGCACTACCACTCGAACTCTCAATCTGCACTCTGCACTACCACTCGCACTCTCAATCTGCACTCTGCACTACCACTCGCACTCTCAATCTGCACTCCGCACTCTGCACTCTGCACTACCACTCTGCACTACCACTCTGCACTACCACTCTGCAATTCCACTCTGCACTACCACTCTGCACTCTGCACTACCACTCTGCACTCTGCACTCTCAATCTGCACTCTGCACTCTCAATCTGCACTTTGCACTACCACTCTGCACTCTGCTCTACCACTCTGCACTCTGCACTACCACTCTGCACTCTGCACTACCAATCTGCACTCTGCACTCTGCACTACCAATCTGCACTCAGCACTACCACTCTGCACTCTGCACTACCACTCTGCACTCTGCACTACCACTCTGCACTACCACTCTGCACTCTGCACTACCACTCTGCACTACCAATCTGCATTCTGCACTCTCAATCTGCACTCTGCACTCTCAATCTGCACTCTGCACTCTCAATATGTACTCTGCACTCTCAATCTGCACTCTGCACTACCAATCTGCACTCTGCACTACCAATCTGCACTCTGCACTATCACTCTGCAATTCCACTCTGCACTCTGCACTACCACTCGCACTCTCAATCTGCACTCTGCACTACCACTCGCACTCTCAATCTGCACTCTGCACTACCACTCGCACTCTCAATCTGCACTCCGCACTCTGCACTCTGCACTACCACTCTGCACTACCACTCTGCACTACCACTCTGCAATTCCACTCTGCACTACCACTCTGCACTCTGCACTACCACTCTGCACTCTGCACTCTCAATCTGCACTCTGCACTCTCAATCTGCACTTTGCACTACCACTCTGCACTCTGCTCTACCACTCTGCACTCTGCACTACCACTCTGCACTCTGCACTACCAATCTGCACTCTGCACTCTGCACTACCAATCTGCACTCAGCACTACCAGTCTGCACTCTGCACTACCACTCTGCACTCTGCACTACCACTCTGCACTACCACTCTGCACTCTGCACTACCACTCTGCACTACCACTCTGCACTACCACTCTGCACTCTGCACTACCACTCTGCACTACCAATCTGCATTCTGCACTCTCAATCTGCACTCTGCACTCTCAATCTGCACTCTGCACTCTCAATATGTACTCTGCACTCTCAATCTGCACTCTGCACTACCAATCTGCACTCTGCACTACCACTCTGCACTCTGCACTACCACTCTGCACTCTGCACTCTCAATCTGCACTCTGCACTCTCAATCTGCACTTTGCACTACCACTCTGCACTCTGCACTACCACTCTGCACTCTGCACTACCACTCTGCACTCTGCACTACCAATCTGCACTCTGCACTACCAATCTGCACTCGGCACTACCAGTCTGCACTCTGCACTACCACTCTGCACTCTGCACTACCACTCTGCACTACCACTCTGCACTCTGCACTACCACTCTGCACTCTGCACTACCACTCTGCACTACCAATCTGCATTCTGCACTCTCAATCTGCACTCTGCACTCTCAATCTGCACTCTGCACTCTCAATATGTACTCTGCACTCTCAATCTGCACTCTGCACTACCAATCTGCACTCTGCACTACCAATCTGCACTCTGCACTATCACTCTGCAATTCCACTCTGCACTCTGCACTACCACTCGCACTCTCAATCTGCACTCTGCACTACCACTCGCACTCTCAATCTGCACTCTGCACTACCACTCGCACTCTCAATCTGCACTCCGCACTCTGCACTCTGCACTACCACTCTGCACTACCACTCTGCACTACCACTCTGCAATTCCACTCTGCACTACCACTCTGCACTCTGCACTACCACTCTGCACTCTGCACTCTCAATCTGCACTCTGCACTCTCAATCTGCACTTTGCACTACCACTCTGCACTCTGCTCTACCACTCTGCACTCTGCACTACCACTCTGCACTCTGCACTACCAATCTGCACTCTGCACTCTGCACTACCAATCTGCACTCGGCACTACCAGTCTGCACTCTGCACTACCACTCTGCACTCTGCACTACCACTCTGCACTACCACTCTGCACTCTGCACTACCACTCTGCACTACCACTCTGCACTACCACTCTGCACTCTGCACTACCACTCTGCACTACCAATCTGCATTCTGCACTCTCAATCTGCACTCTGCACTCTCAATCTGCACTCTGCACTCTCAATATGTACTCTGCACTCTCAATCTGCACTCTGCACTACCAATCTGCACTCTGCACTACCACTCTGCACTCTGCACTACCACTCTGCACTCTGCACTCTCAATCTGCACTCTGCACTCTCAATCTGCACTTTGCACTACCACTCTGCACTCTGCACTACCACTCTGCACTCTGCACTACCACTCTGCACTCTGCACTACCAATCTGCACTCTGCACTACCAATCTGCACTCGGCACTACCAGTCTGCACTCTGCACTACCACTCTGCACTCTGCACTACCACTCTGCACTACCACTCTGCACTCTGCACTACCACTCTGCACTCTGCACTACCACTCTGCACTACCACTCTGCACTCTGCACTACCACTCTGCACTACCAATCTGCATTCTGCACTCTCAATCTGCACTCTGCACTCTCAATCTGCACTCTGCACTCTCAATCTGCACTCTGCACTCTCAATATGTACTCTGCACTCTCAATCTGCACTCTGCACTACCAATCTGCACTCTGCACTACCAATCTGCACTCTGCACTATCACTCTGCTCTACCACTCTGCACTACCACTCTGCACTACCACTCTGCACTCTGCACTACCAATCTGCACTCTGCACTGCCAATCTGCACTCTGCACTATCACTCTGCTCTACCACTCTGCACTACCACTCTGCACTACCACTCTGCACTCTGCACTACCACTCTGCACTCTGCACTACCACTCTGCACTCTGCACTACCACTCTGCACTACCACTCAGCACTACCACTCTGCACTCTGCACTACCACTCTGCACTACCACTCTGCACTACCACTCTGCACTCTGCACTACCACTCTGCACTCTGCACTACCACTCTGCACTCTGCACTACCACTCTGCACTACCACTCTGCACTACCACTCTGCACTCTGCACTACCACTCTGCACTACCACTCTGCACTACCACTCTGCACTCTGCACTACCACTCTGCACTCTGCACTACCACTCTGCACTCTGCAATACCACTCTGCACTCTGCACTACCACTCTGCACTACCAATCTGCACTCTGCACTCTCAATCTGCACTCTGCACTACCACTCGCACTCTCAATCTGCATTCTGCACTACCACTCTGCACTCTGCACTACTACTCTGCACTCTGCACTACCACTCTGCACTACCACTCTGCACTACCAATCTGCACTACCAATCTGCACTCTGCACTCTCAATCTGCACTCTGAACTACCAATCTGCACTCTGCACTCTCAATCTGCACTCTGCACTCTCAATCTGCACTCTGCACTACCACTCGCACTCCCAATCTGCACTCTGCACTATCACTCGCACTCTCAACCTGCACTCTGCACTACCACTCGCACTCTCAACCTGCACTCCGCACTCTGCACTCAGCACTATCACTCTGCACTACCACTCTGCACTACCACTCTGCACTACCACTCTGCACTCTGCACTACCACTCTGTACACTGCACTCCCACTCTGCACTCTGCACTACCACTCTGCACTACCACTCTGCACTCTGCACTATCACTCTGCACTCTGCACTCTCAATCTGCACTCTGCACTCTCAATCTGCACTCTGCACTCTCAATCTGCACTCTGCACTCTCTATCTGCACTTTGCACTACCACTCTGCACTCTGCACTACCACTCTGCACTCTGCACTACCACTCTGCACTCTGCACTACCACTCTGCACTCTGCACTACCAATCTGCACTCTGCACTACCACTCTGCACTCTGCACTACCACTCTGCACTCTGCACTACCACTCTGCACTCTGCACTACCACTCTGCACTACCACTCTGCACTCTGCACTACCACTCTGTACTACCAATCTGCATTCTGCACTCTCAATCTGCACTCTGCACTCTCAATCTGCACTCTGCACTCTCAATCTGCACTCTGCACTCTCAATCTGCACTCTGCACTCTCTATCTGCACTCTGCACTACCACTCTGCACTACCAATCTGCACTCTGCACTACCAATCTGCACTCTGCACTACCAATCTGCACTCTGCACTATCACTCTGCACTACCACTCTGCACTACCACTCTGCACTCTGCACTACCACTCTGCACTCTGCACTACCACTCTGCACTACCAATCTGCATTCTGCACTCTCAATCTGCACTCTGCACTCTCAATCTGCACTCTGCACTCTCAATCTGCACTCTGCACTCTCAATCTGCACTCTGCACTACCACTCTGCACTACCAATCTGCACTCTGCACTACCAATCTGCACTCTGCACTACCAATCTGCACTCTGCACTATCACTCTGCTCTACCACTCTGCACTGCCACTCTGCACTCTGCACTACCACTCTGCACTCTGCACTACCACTCTGCACTCTGCACTACCACTCTGCACTACCACTCAGCACTACCACTCTGCACTCTGCACTACCACTCTGCACTACCACTCTGCACTACCACTCTGCACTACCACTCTGCACTCTGCACTACCACTCTGCACTACCACTCTGCACTCTGCACTACCACTCTGCACTACCACTCTGCACTACCACTCTGCACTCTGCACTACCACTCTGCACTACCACTCTGCACTCTGCACTACCACTCTGCACTCTGCACTACCACTCTGCACTCTGCAATACCACTCTGCACTACCACTCTGCACTCTGCACTACCACTCTGCACTCTGCACTACCAATCTGCACTCTGCACTCTCAATCTGCACTCTACACTACCACTCGCACTCTCAATCTGCATTCTGCACTACCACTCTGCACTCTGCACTACTACTCTGCACTACCACTCTGCACTACCAATCTGCACTACCAATCTGCACTCTGCACTCTGCACTACCAATCTGCACTCAGCACTACCAATCTGCACTCTGCACTCTCAATCTGCACTCTGCACTCTCAATCTGCACTCTGCACTACCACTCGCACTCCCAATCTGCACTCTGCACTACCACTCGCACTCTCAACCTGCACTCTGCACTACCACTCGCACTCTCAATCTGCACTCCGCACTCTGCACTCTGCACTACCACTCTGCACTACCACTCTGCACTACCACTCTGCACTACCACTCTGCACTCTGCACTACCACTCTGTACACTGCACTCCCACTCTGCACTCTGCACTACCACTCTGCACTACCACTCTGCACTCTGCACTATCACTCTGCACTCTGCACTCTCAATCTGCACTCTGCACTCTCAATCTGCACTTTGCACTACCACTCTGCACTCTGCACTACCACTCTGCACTCTGCACTACCACTCTGCACTCTGCACTACCAATCTGCACTCTGCACTACCAATCTGCACTCTGCACTACCACTCTGCACTCTGTACTACCACTCTGCACTCTGCACTACCACTCTGCACTCTGCACTACCACTCTGCACTACCACTCTGCACTCTGCACTACCACTCTGCACTACCAATCTGCATTCTGCACTCTCAATCTGCACTCTGCACTCTCAATCTGCACTCTGCACTCTCAATCTGCACTCTGCACTCTCAATCTGCACTCTGCACTCTCAATCTGCACTCTGCACTACCACTCTGCACTACCAATCTGCACTCTGCACTACCAATCTGCACTCTGCACTACCAATCTGCACTCTGCACTATCACTCTGCACTACCACTCTGCACTACCACTCTGCACTCTGCACTACCACTCTGCACTCTGCACTACCACTCTGCACTCTGCACTACCACTCTGCACTCTGCACTACCACTCTGCAGTACCACTCTGCACTACCACTCTGCACTCTGCATTATCACTCTGCACTACCACTCTGCACTACCACTCTGCACTACCACTCTGCACTACCACTCTGCACTCTGCACTACCACTCTGCACTACCACTCTGCACTCTGCACTACCAGTCGCACTCTCAATCTGCACTCCGCACTCTGCACTCTGCACTACCACTCTGCACTACCACTCTGCACTACCACTCTGCAATTCCACTCTGCACTCTGTACTACCACTCTGCACTCTGCACTACCACTCTGCACTCTCAATCTGCACTCTGCACTCTCAATCTGCACTTTGCACTACCACTCTGCACTCTGCACTACCACTCTGCACTCTGCACTACCACTCTGCACTCTGCACTACCACTCTGCACTCTGCACTACCACTCTGCACTACCACTCTGCACTCTGCACTACCACTCTGCACTCTGCACTACCACTCTGCACTACCACTCTGCACTACCACTCTGCACTACCAATCTGCATTCTGCACTCTCAATCTGCACTCTGCACTCTCAATCTGCACTCTGCACTCTCAATCTGCACTCTGCACTCTCAATCTGCACTCTGCACTACCACTCTGCACTACCAATCTGCACTCTGCACTACCAATCTGCACTCTGCACTACCAATCTGCACTCTGCACTATCACTCTGCTCTACCACTCTGCACTACCACTCTGCACTACCACTCTGCACTCTGCACTACCACTCTGCACTCTGCACTACCACTCTGCACTCTGCACTACCACTCTGCACTACCACTCAGCACTACCACTCTGCACTCTGCACTATCACTCTGCACTACCACTCTGCACTACCACTCTGCACTACCACTCTGCACTACCACTCTGCACTCTGCACTACTACTCTGCACTCTGCACTACCACTCTGCACTACCACTCTGCACTACCAATCTGCACTACCAATCTGCACTCTGCACTCTGCACTACCAATCTGCACTCAGCACTACCAATCTGCACTCTGCACTCTCAATCTGCACTCTGCACTCTCAATCTGCACTCTGCACTACCACTCGCACTCCCAATCTGCACTCTGCACTACCACTCGCACTCTCAACCTGCACTCTGCACTACCACTCGCACTCTCAATCTGCACTCCGCACTCTGCACTCTGCACTACCACTCTGCACTACCACTCTGCACTACCACTCTGCACTACCACTCTGCACTCTGCACTACCACTCTGTACACTGCACTCCCACTCTGCACTCTGCACTACCACTCTGCACTACCACTCTGCACTCTGCACTATCACTCTGCACTCTGCACTCTCAATCTGCACTCTGCACTCTCAATCTGCACTTTGCACTACCACTCTGCACTCTGCACTACCACTCTGCACTCTGCACTACCACTCTGCACTCTGCACTACCAATCTGCACTCTGCACTACCAATCTGCACTCTGCACTACCACTCTGCACTCTGTACTACCACTCTGCACTCTGCACTACCACTCTGCACTCTGCACTACCACTCTGCACTACCACTCTGCACTCTGCACTACCACTCTGCACTACCAATCTGCATTCTGCACTCTCAATCTGCACTCTGCACTCTCAATCTGCACTCTGCACTCTCAATCTGCACTCTGCACTCTCAATATGTACTCTGCACTCTCAATCTGCACTCTGCACTACCAATCTGCACTCTGCACTACCAATCTGCACTCTGCACTATCACTCTGCTCTACCACTCTGCACTACCACTCTGCACTACCACTCTGCACTCTGCACTACCAATCTGCACTCTGCACTGCCAATCTGCACTCTGCACTATCACTCTGCTCTACCACTCTGCACTACCACTCTGCACTACCACTCTGCACTCTGCACTACCACTCTGCACTCTGCACTACCACTCTGCACTCTGCACTACCACTCTGCACTACCACTCAGCACTACCACTCTGCACTCTGCACTACCACTCTGCACTACCACTCTGCACTACCACTCTGCACTCTGCACTACCACTCTGCACTCTGCACTACCACTCTGCACTCTGCACTACCACTCTGCACTACCACTCTGCACTACCACTCTGCACTCTGCACTACCACTCTGCACTACCACTCTGCACTACCACTCTGCACTCTGCACTACCACTCTGCACTCTGCACTACCACTCTGCACTCTGCAATACCACTCTGCACTCTGCACTACCACTCTGCACTACCAATCTGCACTCTGCACTCTCAATCTGCACTCTGCACTACCACTCGCACTCTCAATCTGCATTCTGCACTACCACTCTGCACTCTGCACTACTACTCTGCACTCTGCACTACCACTCTGCACTACCACTCTGCACTACCAATCTGCACTACCAATCTGCACTCTGCACTCTCAATCTGCACTCTGAACTACCAATCTGCACTCTGCACTCTCAATCTGCACTCTGCACTCTCAATCTGCACTCTGCACTACCACTCGCACTCCCAATCTGCACTCTGCACTATCACTCGCACTCTCAACCTGCACTCTGCACTACCACTCGCACTCTCAACCTGCACTCCGCACTCTGCACTCAGCACTATCACTCTGCACTACCACTCTGCACTACCACTCTGCACTACCACTCTGCACTCTGCACTACCACTCTGTACACTGCACTCCCACTCTGCACTCTGCACTACCACTCTGCACTACCACTCTGCACTCTGCACTATCACTCTGCACTCTGCACTCTCAATCTGCACTCTGCACTCTCAATCTGCACTCTGCACTCTCAATCTGCACTCTGCACTCTCTATCTGCACTTTGCACTACCACTCTGCACTCTGCACTACCACTCTGCACTCTGCACTACCACTCTGCACTCTGCACTACCACTCTGCACTCTGCACTACCAATCTGCACTCTGCACTACCACTCTGCACTCTGCACTACCACTCTGCACTCTGCACTACCACTCTGCACTCTGCACTACCACTCTGCACTACCACTCTGCACTCTGCACTACCACTCTGTACTACCAATCTGCATTCTGCACTCTCAATCTGCACTCTGCACTCTCAATCTGCACTCTGCACTCTCAATCTGCACTCTGCACTCTCAATCTGCACTCTGCACTCTCTATCTGCACTCTGCACTACCACTCTGCACTACCAATCTGCACTCTGCACTACCAATCTGCACTCTGCACTACCAATCTGCACTCTGCACTATCACTCTGCACTACCACTCTGCACTACCACTCTGCACTCTGCACTACCACTCTGCACTCTGCACTACCACTCTGCACTACCAATCTGCATTCTGCACTCTCAATCTGCACTCTGCACTCTCAATCTGCACTCTGCACTCTCAATCTGCACTCTGCACTCTCAATCTGCACTCTGCACTACCACTCTGCACTACCAATCTGCACTCTGCACTACCAATCTGCACTCTGCACTACCAATCTGCACTCTGCACTATCACTCTGCTCTACCACTCTGCACTGCCACTCTGCACTACCACTCTGCACTCTGCACTACCACTCTGCACTCTGCACTACCACTCTGCACTACCACTCAGCACTACCACTCTGCACTCTGCACTACCACTCTGCACTACCACTCTGCACTACCACTCTGCACTACCACTCTGCACTCTGCACTACCACTCTGCACTACCACTCTGCACTCTGCACTACCACTCTGCACTACCACTCTGCACTACCACTCTGCACTCTGCACTACCACTCTGCACTACCACTCTGCACTCTGCACTACCACTCTGCACTCTGCACTACCACTCTGCACTCTGCAATACCACTCTGCACTACCACTCTGCACTCTGCACTACCACTCTGCACTCTGCACTACCAATCTGCACTCTGCACTCTCAATCTGCACTCTACACTACCACTCGCACTCTCAATCTGCATTCTGCACTACCACTCTGCACTCTGCACTACTACTCTGCACTACCACTCTGCACTACCAATCTGCACTACCAATCTGCACTCTGCACTCTGCACTACCAATCTGCACTCAGCACTACCAATCTGCACTCTGCACTCTCAATCTGCACTCTGCACTCTCAATCTGCACTCTGCACTACCACTCGCACTCCCAATCTGCACTCTGCACTACCACTCGCACTCTCAACCTGCACTCTGCACTACCACTCGCACTCTCAATCTGCACTCCGCACTCTGCACTCTGCACTACCACTCTGCACTACCACTCTGCACTACCACTCTGCACTACCACTCTGCACTCTGCACTACCACTCTGTACACTGCACTCCCACTCTGCACTCTGCACTACCACTCTGCACTACCACTCTGCACTCTGCACTATCACTCTGCACTCTGCACTCTCAATCTGCACTCTGCACTCTCAATCTGCACTTTGCACTACCACTCTGCACTCTGCACTACCACTCTGCACTCTGCACTACCACTCTGCACTCTGCACTACCAATCTGCACTCTGCACTACCAATCTGCACTCTGCACTACCACTCTGCACTCTGTACTACCACTCTGCACTCTGCACTACCACTCTGCACTCTGCACTACCACTCTGCACTACCACTCTGCACTCTGCACTACCACTCTGCACTACCAATCTGCATTCTGCACTCTCAATCTGCACTCTGCACTCTCAATCTGCACTCTGCACTCTCAATCTGCACTCTGCACTCTCAATCTGCACTCTGCACTCTCAATCTGCACTCTGCACTACCACTCTGCACTACCAATCTGCACTCTGCACTACCAATCTGCACTCTGCACTACCAATCTGCACTCTGCACTATCACTCTGCACTACCACTCTGCACTACCACTCTGCACTCTGCACTACCACTCTGCACTCTGCACTACCACTCTGCACTCTGCACTACCACTCTGCACTCTGCACTACCACTCTGCAGTACCACTCTGCACTACCACTCTGCACTCTGCATTATCACTCTGCACTACCACTCTGCACTACCACTCTGCACTACCACTCTGCACTACCACTCTGCACTCTGCACTACCACTCTGCACTACCACTCTGCACTCTGCACTACCAGTCGCACTCTCAATCTGCACTCCGCACTCTGCACTCTGCACTACCACTCTGCACTACCACTCTGCACTACCACTCTGCAATTCCACTCTGCACTCTGTACTACCACTCTGCACTCTGCACTACCACTCTGCACTCTCAATCTGCACTCTGCACTCTCAATCTGCACTTTGCACTACCACTCTGCACTCTGCACTACCACTCTGCACTCTGCACTACCACTCTGCACTCTGCACTACCACTCTGCACTCTGCACTACCACTCTGCACTACCACTCTGCACTCTGCACTACCACTCTGCACTCTGCACTACCACTCTGCACTACCACTCTGCACTACCACTCTGCACTACCAATCTGCATTCTGCACTCTCAATCTGCACTCTGCACTCTCAATCTGCACTCTGCACTCTCAATCTGCACTCTGCACTCTCAATCTGCACTCTGCACTACCACTCTGCACTACCAATCTGCACTCTGCACTACCAATCTGCACTCTGCACTACCAATCTGCACTCTGCACTATCACTCTGCTCTACCACTCTGCACTACCACTCTGCACTACCACTCTGCACTCTGCACTACCACTCTGCACTCTGCACTACCACTCTGCACTCTGCACTACCACTCTGCACTACCACTCAGCACTACCACTCTGCACTCTGCACTATCACTCTGCACTACCACTCTGCACTACCACTCTGCACTACCACTCTGCACTACCACTCTGCACTCTGCACTACTACTCTGCACTCTGCACTACCACTCTGCACTACCACTCTGCACTACCAATCTGCACTACCAATCTGCACTCTGCACTCTGCACTACCAATCTGCACTCAGCACTACCAATCTGCACTCTGCACTCTCAATCTGCACTCTGCACTCTCAATCTGCACTCTGCACTACCACTCGCACTCCCAATCTGCACTCTGCACTACCACTCGCACTCTCAACCTGCACTCTGCACTACCACTCGCACTCTCAATCTGCACTCCGCACTCTGCACTCTGCACTACCACTCTGCACTACCACTCTGCACTACCACTCTGCACTACCACTCTGCACTCTGCACTACCACTCTGTACACTGCACTCCCACTCTGCACTCTGCACTACCACTCTGCACTACCACTCTGCACTCTGCACTATCACTCTGCACTCTGCACTCTCAATCTGCACTCTGCACTCTCAATCTGCACTTTGCACTACCACTCTGCACTCTGCACTACCACTCTGCACTCTGCACTACCACTCTGCACTCTGCACTACCAATCTGCACTCTGCACTACCAATCTGCACTCTGCACTACCACTCTGCACTCTGTACTACCACTCTGCACTCTGCACTACCACTCTGCACTCTGCACTACCACTCTGCACTACCACTCTGCACTCTGCACTACCACTCTGCACTACCAATCTGCATTCTGCACTCTCAATCTGCACTCTGCACTCTCAATCTGCACTCTGCACTCTCAATCTGCACTCTGCACTCTCAATCTGCACTCTGCACTCTCAATCTGCACTCTGCACTACCACTCTGCACTACCAATCTGCACTCTGCACTACCAATCTGCACTCTGCACTATCACTCTGCACTACCACTCTGCACTACCACTCTGCACTCTGCACTACCACTCTGCACTCTGCACTACCACTCTGCACTCTGCACTACCACTCTGCACTCTGCACTACCACTCTGCAGTACCACTCTGCACTACCACTCTGCACTCTGCATTATCACTCTGCACTACCACTCTGCACTACCACTCTGCACTACCACTCTGCACTACCACTCTGCACTCTGCACTACCACTCTGCACTACCACTCTGCACTCTGCACTACCAGTCGCACTCTCAATCTGCACTCCGCACTCTGCACTCTGCACTACCACTCTGCACTACCACTCTGCACTACCACTCTGCAATTCCACTCTGCACTCTGTACTACCACTCTGCACTCTGCACTACCACTCTGCACTCTCAATCTGCACTCTGCACTCTCAATCTGCACTTTGCACTACCACTCTGCACTCTGCACTACCACTCTGCACTCTGCACTACCACTCTGCACTCTGCACTACCACTCTGCACTCTGCACTACCACTCTGCACTCTGCACTACCACTCTGCACTACCACTCTGCACTCTGCACTACCACTCTGCACTCTGCACTACCACTCTGCACTACCACTCTGCACTACCACTCTGCACTACCAATCTGCATTCTGCACTCTCAATCTGCACTCTGCACTCTCAATCTGCACTCTGCACTCTCAATCTGCACTCTGCACTCTCAATCTGCACTCTGCACTACCACTCTGCACTACCAATCTGCACTCTGCACTACCAATCTGCACTCTGCACTACCAATCTGCACTCTGCACTATCACTCTGCTCTACCACTCTGCACTACCACTCTGCACTACCACTCTGCACTCTGCACTACCACTCTGCACTCTGCACTACCACTCTGCACTCTGCACTACCACTCTGCACTACCACTCAGCACTACCACTCTGCACTCTGCACTATCACTCTGCACTACCACTCTGCACTACCACTCTGCACTACCACTCTGCACTACCACTCTGCACTCTGCACTACCACTCTGCACTACCACTCTGCACTCTGCAATACCACTCTGCACTACCACTCTGCACTCTGCACTACCACTCTGCACTCTGCACTACCAATCTGCACTCTGCACTCTCAATCTGCACTCTGCACTACCACTCGCACTCTCAATCTGCATTCTGCACTACCACTCTGCACTCTGCACTACCACTCTGCACTACCAATCTGCACTACCAATCTGCACTCTGCACTCTCAATCTGCACTCTGCACTACCAATCTGCACTCTGCACACTCAATCTGCACTCTGCACTCTCAATCTACACTCTGCACTACCACTCTGCACTACCACTCTGCAATTCCACTCTGCACTCTGTACTACCACTCTGCACTCTGCACTACCACTCTGCACTCTCAATCTGCACTCTGCACTCTCAATCTGCACTTTGCACTACCACTCTGCACTCTGCACTACCACTCTGCACTCTGCACTACCACTCTGCACTCTGCACTACCAATCTGCACTCTGCACTACCAATCTGCACTCGGCACTACCACTCTGCACTCTGCACTACCACTCTGCACTCTGCACTACCACTCTGCACTCTGCACTACCACTCTGCACTCTGCACTACCACTCTGCACTACCACTCTGCACTACCACTCTGCACTACCAATCTGCATTCTGCACTCTCAATCTGCACTCTGCACTCTCAATCTGCACTCTGCACTCTCAATCTGCACTCTGCACTCTCAATCTGCACTCTGCACTACCACTCTGCACTACCAATCTGCACTCTGCACTACCAATCTGCACTCTGCACTACCAATCTGCACTCTGCACTATCACTCTGCTCTACCACTCTGCACTACCACTCTGCACTACCACTCTGCACTCTGCACTACCACTCTGCACTCTGCACTACCACTCTGCACTCTGCACTACCACTCTGCACTACCACTCAGCACTACCACTCTGCACTCTGCACTATCACTCTGCACTACCACTCTGCACTACCACTCTGCACTACCACTCTGCACTACCACTCTGCACTCTGCACTACCACTCTGCACTACCACTCTGCACTCTGCAATACCACTCTGCACTACCACTCTGCACTCTGCACTACCACTCTGCACTCTGCACTACCAATCTGCACTCTGCACTCTCAATCTGCACTCTGCACTACCACTCGCACTCTCAATCTGCATTCTGCACTACCACTCTGCACTCTGCACTACCACTCTGCACTACCACTCTGCACTACCAATCTGCACTACCAATCTGCACTCTGCACTCTCAATCTGCACTCTGCACTACCAATCTGCACTCTGCACACTCAATCTGCACTCTGCACTCTCAATCTACACTCTGCACTACCACTCGCACTCCCAATCTGCACTCTGCACTACCACTCGCACTCTCAACCTGCACTCTGCAATACCACTCGCACTCTGCACTACCACTCTGCACTACCACTCTGCACTCTGCATTACCACTCTGCACTCTGCACTACCTATCTGCACTCTGCACTACCACTCTGCACTCTGCACTACCAATCTGCACTCTGCACTACCAATCTGCACTCTGCACTCTCAATCTGCACTCTGCACTACCACTCGCACTCTCAATCTGCACTCTGCACTCTCACTCTGAACTCTGCACTAGCACTCTGCACTCTGCACTAGCACTCTGCACTAGCACTCTGCACTCTGCACTACCACTCTGCACTACCACTCTGCACTCTGCACTACCACTCTGCACTCTGCACTCTCAATCTGCACTCTGCACTCTCAATCTGCACTTTGCACTACCACTCTGCACTCTGCACTACCACTCTGCACTCTGCACTACCACTCTGCACTCTGCACTACCAATCTGCACTCTGCACTACCAATCTGCACTCTGCACTACCACTCTGCACTCTGTACTACCACTCTGCACTACCACTCTGCACTCTGCACTACCACTCTGCACTACCACTCTGCACTCTGCACTACCACTCTGCACTACCAATCTGCATTCTGCACTCTCAATCTGCACTCTGCACTCTCAATCTGCAATCTGCACTCTCAATCTGCACTCTGCACTCTCAATCTGCACTCTGCACTCTCAATCTGCACTCTGCACTACCACTCTGCACTATCAATCTGCACTCTGCACTACCAATCTGCACTCTGCACTACCAATCTGCACTCTGCACTATCACTCTGCACTACCACTCTGCACTACCACTCTGCACTCTGCACTACCACTCTGCACTCTGCACTACCACTATGCACTCTGCACTACCACTCTGCACTCTGCACTACCACTCTGCAGTACCACTCTGCACTACCACTCTGCACTCTGCACTACCACTCTGCACTACCACTCTGCACTACCACTCTGCACTACCACTCTGCACTGCCACTCTGCACTCTGCACTACCACTCTGCACTCTGCACTACCACTCTGCACTACCACTCTGCACTACCACTCTGCACTCTGCACTACCACTCTGCACTCTGCAGTACCACTCTGCACTACCACTCTGCACTACCACTCTGCACTACCACTCTGCACTCTGCACTACCAATCTGCACTCTGCACTACCAAACTGCACTCTGCACTCTCACTCTGCACTCTGCACTACCACTCTGCACTACCACTCGCACTCTGCACTCTGCACTACCACTCTGCACTACCACTCGCACTCTGCACTCTGCACTACCACTCTGCACTACCACTCGCAGTCTCACTCTGCAATACCACTCTGCACTCTTCACTACCACTCTGCACTCTGCACTACCACTCGCACTCTGCACTACCACTCGCACTCTGCACTACCACTCTGCACTCTGCACTACCACTCTGCACTCTGCACTACCATTCTGCACTCTGCACTGCCACTCTGCACTCTGCACTACCACTCTGCACTACCACTCTGCACTCTGCACTCTGCATTACCACTCTGCACTCTGCACTCTGCACTACCACTCTGCACTCTGCACTACCACTCTGCACTCTGCACTACCACTCGCACTCTCACTCTGCACTACCACTCTGCACTCTGCACTACCACTCTGCACTACCACTCGCACTCTCACTCTGCACTACCACTCTGCACTCCGCACTACCACTCTGTACTACCACTCTGCACTCTGCACTACCACTCGCACTCTCACTCTGCACTATCACTCTGCACCCTGCACTACCACTCTGCACTCTGCACTACCACTCTGCACTCTGCACTACCACTCTGCACTTTGCACTACCACTCTGCACTCTGCACTACCACTCGCACTCTCACTCTGCACTCTGCACTACCACTCTGCTCTCTGCACTACCACTCTGCACTACCACTCTGCACTCTGCACTACCACTCTGCACTACCACTCTGCACTCTGCACTACCAATCTGCACTCTGCACTCTCAATCTGCACTCTGCACTACCACTCTGCACTACCTCTCTGCACTGTGTGAAAGAAATGGCATAATATCAACACGAAAAAGGGAGAAATTGTATGAAAGGCACACTACCAAGTAATTAAAAAACTGGATTTCATTTATTATGTGTAAACTTATTCACATTAAAAACATTTGATAAAAAAGCATAATAAAACAACAATTACATAAACAACACAGTTGCACAATAATCATATACTTATATCACAATTACATGAAAAAAAATCATAAAACGGTGGCAAACAATGTTATTCGACGCGCGTTTCGGCGTTGTTGGAAATGCATTCTTCAGGAGCCACAATAATGTCTGAAAAACATATTTAAAGCAAAATTAAAAACGACTAAAATGTTCGATATATTCAAAAATTACATTCTTAAGTTCCAATGTGAGAATTAAGAAATACATACATAAAATGCATTTAACTGTGCTTACATAACAAAGACTCCCTACCTGTGTAGCTGATTAAATATAGCTACACAAGGTACAGATTCAGAGCCCATCATCCTGACTGACCTGTTGTAAACATAATTTGCTTGTATGGTACCATCCCTTCCCACCTTTACCATTGCTCAAATATATAACTATTAGTTTGTACCTTTTATTATGCTTTTTTTATCAAATGTTTTTAATGTGAATAATTTTACACATAATAAATGAAATCCAGTTTTTTAATTACTTGGTTGTGTGCCTTTCATACAATTTCTCCCTTTTTCGTGTTGATATTATGCCATTTCTTTCACACTGTTTATTTCCCTGTACCACGAATTGATTTTCCTAACAGGGGGTCCCTGTTGTTTACATTACTACCTCTTTGCACTACCACTCTGCACTCTGCACTACCACTCTGCACTACCACTCTGCACTCTGCACTACCACTCTGCACTACCACTCTGCACTCTGCACTACCACTCTGCACTCTGCACTACCAATCTGTACTCTGCACTACCACTCTGCACTCTGCACTACCACTCTGCACTCTGCACTACCACTCTGCGCTCTGCACTACCAATCTGCACTCTGCAATACCAATCTGCACTCTGCACTACCAATCTGCACTCTGCACTACCACTCTGAGCTACCACTCTGCACTCTGCACTACCACTCTGCACTACCACTCTGCACTACCACTCTGCGCTCTGCACTACCAATCTGCACTCTGCACTCTCAATCTGCACTACCACTCGCACTCTCAATCTGCACTCTGCACTCTCACTCTGCACTACCACTCTGCACTCTGCACTACCACTCTGCACTACCACTCTGCACTACCACTCTGCACTACCGTTCTGCACTACCGCTCTGCACTACCACTCTGCACTCTGCACTACCAATCTGCACTCGCCACCAGACACGGCGGACTCGTGGAAAATTAATGAAGTGACCTACAGGGTGAGGATGGGATACTCCGCTACCATCGAGTTCGTAGAAGAACAAGATTACATACGAAAAACAAGCAGCACAGAAAGCATCACTTTCCCGATCACAATTGTTTAAACAAGCAGCACAGAAAGCATCACTTTTGCGATCGCAATTGTTTAAACAAGCAGCACAGAAAGAGATCACTTCGCGATCGCAATTGTTTAAAAAAACCAGATCTGATGCATGTGATTCTCTACATTGCTGGCCGGCTGTTCATGCGCGCACACAGAGCTGAAGGGGAAAAAAACACAGCAGTGCACACACTTCCAGCACCATCTGCCTTCAATTACCGGCACCTCGGACAGCTGGTAATTGAGGATTTATGTATTCTTCTGCACGTGTCTGAACACTTTATGCAGGAGGTGGACATTGACAAATTCCTAAGGCCTATGGCCTGCTGCCTTACTTAAACACAGCCTTGCCTGGACCAATTACCATGCACGTGGCAAAATACCACACGCAAAAACCGCACGCTTTCTGGAATGTATCCTACAGAAGTCTGGAAGCCCCAATAGGGTCGGAACTCCTCCCACTGCTGACGCAGTGGCGGAGGCCTCGCCCTAAAAAGCACAAAATAGCTTTTTTAACGGTTTTCATTATTTACCACCAACTTACAGTTGGTGGTAAATAACGAATCCTTACAAGTGAAAAGCACTCACTTGAGTGCTTCCTACATTTAGGATTCGGTAATTTACCGAATCGGTATTTAAGAATTCTGTAATTTGCTGATTCCTTAAATTACTGATTCGGTAAATTACCGAATCCTTGAATTAGGCCCCTGCATCTCAAATGTCTAATACCGGTCGGTAACGGCAGAAATTCGGTAATTACCGCCGTTACCGACCAGTATTAGGCTTCCTACATTTGGCCCATAGATCTATAAGTACATGGAAGGTATATAGATGCAGGGGATGAAGCGACTAATCACATGGTTAACTATCTGGTGGGGCCAGTAGATTTATCAGCTCCAATGGGGCTTCAGGGCCATAATGAGGCAAACTTAATATTACCAACGTCTTGTGAATTGGACAAGAATCTTGTAGACAACAGGTGTAAGTATTATGGTGTTAACAGTATCAACCCCACAGGGAACATTGACTAAATGGAGACATTAGTTGTCCCGACGGGGAATGGGCTGAATAGGCAGAACAATTGCCCACCTTTTTTACATTATTATCCTGGAATATAGCTGGCTTGGGGCCAAAATTAGTTGATTCAGACTTAATGGCAAGTATAGCCAATCAAGACATTTGCTTGCTGCAGGAGACATGGGCGACAGAAAAAGTATTTATTTACGGGTTCACCAGCTATAGTGTGGATGCAAAACCGGCAGCCTACTTTGGGAGAGCTATAGGAGGGCTTATGATTCTAATTAAGAGCGGTTGTGTTAGCAGCTCCACGTTGATGGTGATTGATAACCGGGACCTCATGGGGATCACTGTGACTTTTTTATCGGGTCTCTGTTTGTCTATTTTCAACATTTACGTTAGGAGTTCCAAGGGACTAGATAAATCCCCTACATTATCCCTCCTGGAGGGACTTATAGATAATTTGGAACCCAATATAGCAATTGCAGTAGCAGGTAATTTTAACACCTCCTTTGAACCATCACCATATTTAAATGAGATAACAAAAGAGGAGGGTGAAACCTAGGGTATACCACCCCTTTTAGGTCCGCCTAAATTTTTTTATCACCTGCTGCCCTAGAACTGCCATTGTTTACATTAAGAAAGGGTCTTAGAGCATGTAATGGGCACACTTGCTCTGATCCCACTAGGGCAGTAACATTTAAAAGAGAGTTATGCACCAGGACTTTTGACTATGATCTGGTTGTTAAAAGAATATGGCTACTCATGCATAACATAAAAGTGGTGGTGCGTCTGGATAGTGACCACAATTCCCTTGAAGTAACTCTGATTGGTGACTCCTTAAATCAAGACAAAAATGACCATATAACTATTGTACCTGCCCCCTTGGTATCAAACAACCTGTCGCTACTTTTCGTAGCCGAATGTTATGTCTAGCCAGAATTTATTGTTACAGATTTATAGACTCTATGTAAGATTTCCTGAAGCGTATGTAGGATTTGCGTGAGAATGTAATCCCTATTTTAGACATACATGCTGGCCTGTCGAAAGCCCTATGGGAATTTTTTTCATCAAAATAGCACTGTTAAGACTTCCTTCCAACTCCTCCAAGGTGGAGAAATGGTTTAATCCGGCTTTTAAAGTCAGCTTTGAGGAAGGCTATACTAGCGGGGAATAGAAACAACGTCAAAGCAACAAGATCCCAATATAAATCTACCTTGATCCAAGCAAGGAGGAACTTGGAAAATAACTTAAGGCAAGATATTTGGACGCCAGTAAAAATAATGATATTAGGCTATTCTGGCGTCTTGTTGCTCAAACTAAGTCAGAAAAACCGAATTCACATCACTATAATATTTTCCCGGATAAATGGGTGTTACATTTTTCTACCCTTTATGCTCCAGGCGATTTTTAGGCTCCTAACGGCACTAGCACTTCAAATACACTGCTAACATTGGATTCCTCTTTTCCCATTGTTTTTAGTTTAGAAGAAACAACTAGAGCGTTTGATTCACAGAAATCTGCCAAAGCCCCTGGTCCAGATAAAGCACCTGGGGACTTATATAAATCCAAACCCCTGATATGGTTCTCTTATCTTAATATGTTGTCAAATGCTATTGCAGCTGGGGGAAAGTGCCAGATTCTTGGCTTGGGGCTGAAATTATAGCTATACATAAAAAAAGTGATCCAGGGGAGCCATCGAATTATAGGCCTATCAGCCTCATCAATAACGCCTACAAAAGATTCTCAAAACAAATCTTGGTGAGACTTCTTGATTGGGTTGATACAAATTAAATTGTATCCGCCCTCCAGGCAGGTTTTAGGTCAAGAATTAGCACAACAGACCACATGTTTAGATTTGTCATTTTATATGGAAACATGTTTTACTTCAGAAACAAAAACTTTATGTGGCTTTTATTGACCTCAGAGCGGCGTTTGACCTCATACCACGATCTGCTCTCTGGCAAGCTCTGACAAATATGGGGGCCCCAGCAAATTTAGTACACCTAATAAATAGATTGCATGTGAATAACTTTGCACAAGTTCGCTGGGGCCCAAATGGCGAACTGACGGATTGCATCCCTATAGAGAGAGGAGTTTACCTGGGCTGTGTTTTAGCGCCTACCCTATTTTTGTTGTATATTTTTTTTTTTTTAATTTTTGAAAACCTTTATTTGTGTAGATGGTTGCATACAAATACGGGCCTACAACCCAGAGGCCGGCCACAGAACAAACTGGAAAGCACCAATATCAGTAAAAAGTACGGAGTGGTTACGCAATACTACACAATGCTGCGAGTCCATAATGCTAACTGAGTGTAACCCCCCGGCACAGGATCACAGAAGGTTAATTTTATGTTAAAAGAATAAAGGATCGGTTGTATAGTAAGCGTCCTGGTGCACATGGCGGGGAACAGAACCAACAACATTATAATAGGGAATCCATAGATCTGTCATCAGAATAGTCCAAAGCGTTCAAGCCATAGATGCCCTTGCAATTCTTCTTTGGTCAGTGTCCACCCTCCACCTCATGTGCCCAAAGACAAGCAGAACATCACTCTCATAATAGTCAAATTATCAGTGAGACGGATAAAGTTGCAATCATTATACAGCCCAACCCGGAGAGTAAAAGAAAACGAAAATACTAGAAAAAAGGAAAAGGGGACTCTGCGTTACTGTACCCGCCCCACGGCGATAATGGCGATCAACAATCCAGACATCAAACATTCTTAGGGGCGGGGCGGCTAAGTCAGGATAAGCAGAACCTAAAAGTTCCATATTATATAGGAATACCCAATCCTCCCCCCCCACAGGCACTCACCCCGCGGGAATCACGCACAGTCATGGAGACCCAAGAAAAGGACACAAAAGAGCCATAAAAAACAAGTAACTCTCTAATAGACCCCAATCCACCCGCCCCAACCTGCACCCCTGCAGAATTTCTGTTGTATATTAATGATGTTGTGGACATTTCAGAACATTGTAGAACGACTCTCCAACCTTGAACAACAAGAAGATACCTATTTTACTTTTTGCTGATGACTCACTTATATCGAAATCACCAATGAACCTCTAAATTTTAATTGACACATTTTTAAAGGTATGCAATACAAGAGGCTTAGAATTAACCATTAAAAAAACTAATTTATGGTGTTTGAAAAGAAGAAATAAAGAAGTCATAGTATTCATCCTGGAGGCAAAGCCCTTGACAGAGTACACAGTTTTGACTATCTGGGGCTTAGGCTCCGGGACAATCTAAGGTGGACAAGTCAATTGGAAAAATCTAAATTAACTATTGAACATAGATCTAATGCCATTTTAACCCCCTGCATGGACCGTCCAACGCCGCGTGCTGTGTTACGTCGGACGGCCGGGTGCTGTCCGATCTGCGCATGTGTGGAATTTTGCCGCACCGTGGCAAAATTCCAGCCGCGCCCAAGGGGTTAAGGTTCTATAATCAAGCCATGTCGCGTGCGAGAGCTCTGGAAGTTTATTGCGCATTTGTTCAGGGAGCTGCTCTTTAGGGTACGGAGATATAGGGCTATGGCAATTTACATCTGCTAACTATTGCAGAGAATAAGTGCTTTAGAAGGCTATTGGGTTTACCATCCAGTTGACCACTAACCCCCATGTACCTCGATGTTGGGACAAAAAGAGTCGCCGACCTGGCTATCTTAAAAACCTTTGCATATTGGATCCGACTTTGGTCTATACCTGAACTTGGAGTCTTTAAAGAATCTCCAAGGAGCTAGGGAAATTCCCTGGGTTAAATCTGTTTCTGGATGGTTTTCTAAACTTGGAATGCAGAACTTGTGGGATGATCCCAATACTGTTGTAAAATCTGATAATAAATTGCATAAAATCCGGTATTGGGCTTATATTAACGAACGATATGCTCCAAACAGCCATAATGGGTTTGTAACCAGTATTCTACCATTGTTCCTTTACCATTAAATGGTGCACTAATCAAGAATCTAAAATTTGCCCCACTTGTGGTTCAGATAAAGAAAATGAGAAACATGTATTGTTCTTTTGCAAGGAGTTTCATTACATACGCCATAAATCAATAGTCCCTTTCTGCCACAGTATGGCTACATGCAGTCACCTAGAAGCTTTTAGGATTCTAAAAAGCGACACGTTGTAAAAAATAGTATTTGTTGTAAATACATTGTTACAAGAAATGTGGTACAAGACACTGTGGGGCAGATTTACGAGTTCAGCAGGGATGCGCCTGAAAAGATGCGACACGCAGTTCCCTCCTTGCGCCACCACGAATGCATCGCATTTACAATGCGGCGCACCATGGCACAAGGATAGGGGGATGCGTGTCGCATTCGGTGGCGTAAGGGTGGCGCATTGCTGGAGTCGTGTCGCCAGCGCGACGCAGCTCAAGCAATGCTCAGTGGCACCCTATGCCGCGTCACTCCTTACGCTTGCTTCAAGCAGGCGCAGGGTTTTGACGTAGTATGGATGTAAAAGTGACTCAGTGAACTCTTGTAGATTTCACTGCGTCACTTTTACGAAGTGTTCCTGCGTCGGAACGCCCACCCTGCACCGGAACGCCAACATGAATCCTAATGCAAGTTTCATGTGAATCATTGTGTATTTATTGTATATGATATATAT
This sequence comes from Lissotriton vulgaris, assembly GCF_964263255.1. NCBI lineage: Eukaryota > Metazoa > Chordata > Amphibia > Caudata > Salamandridae > Lissotriton > Lissotriton vulgaris. The sequence goes on along the minus strand of NC_141699.1, from coordinate 250,910,080 downwards.
TTCCATTTATTTATATATATTTAAAAAAATTCAAATAAAAAGATATTCTAATGAATCTATTATCTTTATTTATAATTGATGACATGCATTCTGACATTTGCTAGTTAATCATTGTTGTTTAGGTCCACTGTACTTATTCTGTTCCTAAATGTACTTATTCACACCAGTATAGCGCAAACTTGACCTGATATTGGGTATCAGAGTGCTTTACATAGCACCAGTTGTCTTACATGGGGACACATTCATTTTTGGTAGACACTGGGATATTTGCCCAGAATCACAGGATGTTCAGTGTCATTGTTGAGACTCGAACCCAGTTACCCAGATTCAAGGTTGACCGCCCTAGCCGTTAGGCTAACTCCTCAACTTCTCTCCAGGTTGTTAGAAGAATTGTCTTCAAGGTTAGCGGTGGACATGGATCAGAAAGGCTGGCTGTAGGCCTGCTTGCTTTGACCAGGTCCATAAACTCATTGTGTGAAATGTGTTGAAAGGAACGGAGAGGCTGGGTTATAGTATTCTTGGATTGTAGCTCTGTAAACGGGTTAGTGCTGATGCTTTGTCTCTGTTTTAAGTATGAGTCTAACATGTCTGCTTTGTCTGCGTAATGATTTGTCAGTTTGTCTGTGAACTCTTGAGTAACGGGATGACCTGCTTCTAGACAATTTGGTTTATGAAATTTATTGTGAAATGTATAGAATTCTTTATTTGCACATTTAGCATTTTGAATTCTGTCTGAATAGTATACCTTCTTCGGTTTTTGAATAGCCTACTTGTACATTCTGTTAATTTTCTGAGGTGAAGTTTGCCGTTGTTTCTGTTTGTTATGAGCCAGGCTCATTGCAGCTTTCTAATCTGTTGTTTTATCTGTTTTATCTCTGTATTTCTCCAAGGTGCTTTTTTTATTTTGTTCTGTTGTGACGTGGATGTTTTTAAATGTGTGCCATGTGCTTCCTACTATGGGGTTCAGGCGGCGGAAAGGAGAGAGTGGGTTAAGGAAATGTGGTGGGTTTCAGATGGAGAAAGTATAAGACATGTTTCATGTTATAGATGTGTGGGTTCTAGGATATGTGTTGCGTTACAGATGTGAGTAACAAGACCATGTATCTTGTTGTAGATAGCAGGGAGCTGGAACATGTGTTTTGTTAAGGGTCACAGTGAGATAGGCTGTTACAGACACAGCGGGTAGAGGCATATTCAGTGTTACAGATTCCAGGGTCACAGCTAAATGCTGTGATCTGAAGGCCTCATTTACACGTCCCCTGTGCCACCGGAGCATCACTTTTTGTGATGCTCCGGTGGCGCTGTCGTAATTCATATTTACAAGGAATTGCTTAACGCAGCCTCTTAAAATCATTCCCTTTGATGCAGTTTTCTGCGTTAAAGGGCCATACAATGGGTATTGCTGTGGGGGGTTGCAGCAACACCCACGCCTTTTTGACACAAGGAATCGTAAAATGAGGCAGCACCAAATATTTACGCCTCCCTATGGGAGACGTAAGGGTGGATCAATGAGGAGAAATACTATTATTTCTCCTCGTGTTTTGCTCTTTCTCTGCACCCTCCTCTGTACTGCAGGCACAGGCTCCCAGAGTCCACTGTGGCCAATCCTGATGCTACTTTCATGCCACTGGCAGTATGAGAGAAGCATCAAGATTGGCCTGAGCGACCTCAATTTCACTCCGAGTTAGACTGCTTTCTCCAAACTGTCAACGCAGCTTGTGTTGGAGAGAGTTTCAGTGTGCAAGATGGTTTGACTGCCCTGAGACAACTGGTCAAACCGTTATGTGCACTGATAACAGTTCAAAACACTCCCGTCATGCCTATCACCCCCCTGGCCCCATCCCAAGCCTCGGCTCCAAGAGTAAGAATAAAACAAAAATAAACAAAGGTTTATTATCATTTTTTTGGCTTCTGGCAAGGAGGGAGGGCGATGTTCTTCCTCCATAGTGGAGGAGACACCGCTGGTGTCTACCTTGCGCACGGCTGCTGATTGTGTGCCGGCTCAAGTACAGGAATACACTGTATTCTTGTGAATATGGTGCATTCCTGCACTTTGACAGTGACACAGTTCGGCGCAGCAAAATTGTTTCCTGCACTGCGCTTCTCCATTGTCTTTGTAAATATACCCCATGATCCATGAGCAATGCATTCTGTTACAAACGCGGTGGAGTTGTGTTACTGCAAAAACATGGGCTTTACTAACGATACAGGGGCGCAGAGGCATGGTTTATGCCAAAGATGCAAGAAAAAAATGGTTGTGTGCTATGTACAGATGGTGGCGACCAGGAAGACCTGCTGCTACAAAAATGGTGAACGCACCACTCTATTTCAAATAGTAATTTTGAGGTGTTTTAATGTAATTACTTCAAAGGAAACAACAAGACTGCAGTACCCAGTATGCATTAGTTAATCACAAAAATGTCCAGAATTATAAACATTGTCTCTAATGACCTGGGCTGAGGTGGGCACTCTAAGACTTCTTTGACTGGGGATATGTGCTGTGTTACAGATATGATTCAGAAAAGGGGGTGGTGATGAACAGAGTGTCTGAATTAAGCAGACCACTCTTACCCAGTCCAAAGATCAGGGCTTGATCCATCACCGTTTTTTAGCTTGGTGTGGCAGGGTATACTTAGACATGAGTCCCTTTCTCATTGCACCATCCGGATTCAAGCAAGCCGGGCCGAAGAAGGCTGAAATGCCAGAAACCGGTCCCCAGAAGCTTGTCTCCTTTCTGGTGAAGAATTGGCTTGGTAGTTTAGTCTGCCCTGTTCCCATGATGCACTGGGCCAGGGACAGACTGATTTGCATATAGCCAGGTTCTGAGCTGGGATGGTGCAGTGAGATAAATAACGGTGATGGATCAAACCCTGATCTTTGGACTGGGTAAGAGTGGTCTGCTTAATTCAGACACTCTGTTCATCACCACCCCCTTTTCTGAATCGTTTTTGGCCTCTATAGGTGTGGCAGGGTATACTCAGACATGAGTCCCTTTCTCATTGCACCATCAGGATTCAAGCAAGCCGGGCCGAAGAAGGCTGAAATGCCAGAAACCGGTCCCCGGTAGCTTGTCTCCTTTCTGGTGAAGAATTGGCTTGGTAGTTTAGTCTGCCCTGTTCCCATGATGCACTGGGCCAGGGACAGACTGATTTGCATATAGCCAGGTTCTGAGCTGGGATGGTGCAGTGAGATAAATAACGGTGATGGATCAAACCCTGATCTTTGGACTGGGTAAGAGTGGTCTGCTTAATTCAGACACTCTGTTCATCACCACCCCCTTTTCTGAATCGTTTTTGGCCACTATAGGTGTGGCAGGGTATACTCAGACATGAGTCCCTTTCTCATTGCACCATCAGGATTCAAGCAAGCCGGGCCGAAGAAGGCTGAAATGCCAGAAACCGGTCCCCGGTAGCTTGTCTCCTTTCTGGTAAAGAATTGGCTTGGTAGTTTAGTCTGCCCTGTTCCCATGATGCACTGGGCCAGGGACAGACTGATTTGCATATAGCCAGGTTCTGAGCTGGGATGGTGCAGTGAGATAAATAACGGTGATGGATCAAACCCTGATCTTTGGACTGGGTAAGAGTGGTCTGCTTAATTCAGACACTCTGTTCATCACCACCCCCTTTTCTGAATCGTTTTTGGCCACTATAGGTGTGGCAGGGTGTGAGACTTGGCCCTTTCCCCAGAAATTTTTCGCTTTTTATCCCCTGTTAATTTAGAATGCCCCTATTGAAACAACACTGTATAGGCTTTGGGTGGTGGAGAATGCCCTGTGTAGTTTAAAACTAGTGTTAAAGTACAGGTACTTCCTACCCCTAACATGGCCGCCACAGACCACTGCTGCAGCAGCGTGATTTAGTGGGCGCATTCTAGTAGCCAGGGGCTGGCTGGAACCCTCAGGCAATGTATCCATCTTAGCCTGCCAGCCTGTCCACAGGTAGAATGGTGGAACCTCCTGGAAGCCTCTGGAACCTTCTGGGAGAGGTGAGGTGACACCAACTGCCACTACCAACTGTCAACTGGCACTATAAAAGGAAAGGGGGGGAACTTTCCTGAGGAGAGAAGCTGAGGGGAAGACCTGGGGAAGTACCTACGCAGGAGGATAGGCAGTGGGGGTCAGGGCAGGGTCTTATGATGCTGGAATGACAGGGCCCAGTGTGCTGCTTTACAAGTGTTGAGGTATCCTGTTCCCCCCCCACTGACCTAGCCCCGCGGCAGGGAACCCCCCAGGGACCACTTGAGGGGATTGGCTGAGGAGATCTAACACCACCCACCAACTTAACCCCCCTTCAAGGAACAAGAAACCAAAAGTAACCAAGAAACTTACAAAGGCGCAAGGAACATAAAGCGCCAAGAAGAGACTGAATCTCCACAGGACATTTGAAGAGCCACCCAGATATTGGCGCTGTGTTGCTCCCTGTGCCCCCTGACGCCACCTGGGGTCCCTGCGCTAACCTACCGCTGCTGTTTGGCATGTCCTGTGAGCTGCCTCTATCTTAAAGCAACTGCTGATGAAGCGCCAACCTAGAAACTGCCTAAGCGCTACATTGCCCTCCAAGCGCTTAACTGGTGAAGAAGTGCTGTGTCCCCGGAGAGCTGCTGCGACTTCGCAGTGCCCTTGAGGAACTCACCGGAATTGTCCTGAGACTCCGACATCACCATCCATTGCCCTGGCGGCCCCCGGTGTCAGGAGGGGGCCGCCGCCGTGCTGCTGTGGGCCGCGCCCGGCCTGTTCGTGAGGAGGTAGCCGTGAATTCTCTTCAGGCTGCGCTAGGCCTGGGAGGCCGGGACACTCACCCCATGTGACGGGGGTGCCCCGGCCGCGCCATTAGCCGCGCAGCCATTGGCTGTCAGTATCGCGCCCCCAGGAGCCGCATCCTGACTGGTTCCCGGGCCGTGGTAGCTGTGGAAGGCCCAGGAACCGTCTGCTGGCATCTCGGAGGGCTCTGTGGAGAGTCCGATTCTTTCCTCATCTTTTGAATCCGCCGCAGGAGCCCCGGAGGGGCTGAAGGCCAAGGTAACCCTGGGGAGGGAGGGCGGAAGGCACAAGGAAGCCCCGAGACGCCCCTCCTCTGGGGGAAAGATCATCGTTGCGCCCCGTTGTCCCATACAAGGCCTAATACTGGGCCCGAGCCCGAACAGACACGCTGGAAGCCTAGAGTAATGGTTTCCCTCATTCGAGGCACTGTGATTCCTGTAGCTAGGAAGTGTTATTGCTGCAGCTAATGAAATGTTTGATGTGGAATGAAATGTTTTGCCCACCTTTAAGGCACTGCTTATTCCCGCATTACAGTGAAATTATCCCCTGGCTAGGGGTTGGGTTCTGCGGAGTGAAGTGCTGTGTAACCCAGCTGGATTGTTAATGGCTGTTTATTCCTGAGTAAGGAAAAGGTTTACTCCTGCCCAGGGAAGGGTTTGCTACCCCTGCTACAACAGGGATCGGCTTGCGCCTGCTCAATGTAAGATTTTCTACCAATGTATGGGTTTCCTGGCCTGCGGAGTACTGGAATGGGAGTAATCCTCTAATTAGAAATTGGTTCCTAATTGAGGAACTGGTATTGTTATCTTAAGCAAATGGGGGGCCCTACCTAGTGAACTGGGGTCCAAGTTCTAATGGGATGTTTACCCAGTGAGGTGTTTACCTAAGAGGATGCCTGTTCTTGCTATATAAAATGCCTATGCTTGATTTCTAGGGTAATGTTTATTCCTGTTTAGAGGAGTGATGAAATGCACTGTTGCATATTAGGATGGAAAGCCCTATAGGAATATTTGGTACTGGGTAGTTAAATGTCTAACTCTGCCTAGTGCGATGCCTTTCAGCTATCTAAGAAAACGTTATTCCTGCAGGAGTGTGTTTTGCAAGTAAAAGTTGATTACTTACCTCCAAGGGGGTAAACCAGAAGACCATTCCTGATTCCTTATTGAGTAGCTGGTTATCACTCATGTAAGGTGGAAGGGCCTAACTTCTAACAAAGAGTGTCACATAGAGAAATGCTCTGCCTTTAAGGGAACGTTTTATGTATACTATGTTGAAATGCCTAAATGAAATGCTGGTTTTCCCCAGTGAGGTGTTTATTCCTAAATAGGGAGATGGTTAAACCTACACAAGGGGTTATTTATTTATAATGAAATGTTTTTGCCTCTTTAGTGTCATATTTATTGAAATGCTTCCTGTTATAACTCCTTAATATATTTGATGCAGGTGCTGACCAGGAGCAAGGCATAGGTCAGGCCTGGGTTTTACTAAAAATGTATTTCTTACAGGTGATGATAAGGAACCAGGCCAAGGTGAGGCCTGTGGTTATTTAATATTTAATATTTATTATTTATTCATCCAGTATTTATTGCCAAGTGTTCTCACACATGTATTTTAGTGGAAAGTTAATAAGCTAATTTTATGATGAATTTCTAATACCCTGACCCAGCTCTATCTTAATAAAGTTAACTTGAGTTTTTATACAAGCTCACTGGAGTGGTGTCCCTAATTGCGTGCCCATGTCTCTGACTCAGTGGTTGCGTGTGCTGTATGGTCGCTTTACACATATGCCTTCGGATGCCTACCCGCTCGTGCCATGCTACCCTAGGGGACTGGTGACCCCAGTTCCAACATATTGGTGTCGAGCGGTGGGATCCAGGACTTGTGACCATGCAGCACCCTCCATTGGGACAGGGTGCACAGCAATTGGGCTGCACAATTATTGTGTGTAAGCCAAAGTAATTGACCCCTCCATTGTCTAGCCTGTAGAGTGTATCAAGATCTGTTAGACCTAATCCTGTCACCCACGTCCTGGTATCTTTTCCCAGATTTATCTGAGTCCCCACCTGGCATACTGGAGTGTTGTCAGGGGATGGGGGTGCCTGTTGGGCGGAGGGAAGAAGGAACTCCGTACCACTTTTGGGGCACGGGTAGGAGCCCAACCAGAGGGGAGAGGGGATGGGGACAGGAGGGGCAGGTCACACCCAGGGAGGCGGGCACACCAGAGAACCTTGGAAGGGGGTGTGTGTCGTCAGAGAGGTTAGAGCAGAAAAGGGAGAGTGTGAGCCTTGCAATGAAGGAAGGGAAGCTGGTGCACAGGCTTCAGCTAACAGAGACAGAGCTGAAGACCTTGAAATCATGTGTGCCAGGTACTTCCATGGTGGCAGCGTACCCGAGGTTCGGGGTTTGGACCAGTCACAGGGTGTAGAACCTGGACTGGGGTTTCAGGTGCAGGGGTTGCCTGACCTGGAGGGTGGGGTACCGGTAACTAAGGACCCTACCAGAGTGACTCTCAGGGGTACCTATCCGGGGAGGAGGGTGCGGAACCCTGGAAGGGGGTGCAGAGGGAGGAAGGACTCTCCTCTGGCACCGGTCCAGCCACAGGGCGCAGATCCTGGGTTGGGTGGCTAGGTTCAGGGGTTGCCTGACCTGGCGGGAGGAATCTCTGTATTCAGAGTTCCTCCGGTTGTGACTTCCAGGGGTACCTATCCGGGGAGGAGGGTGCGGAACCCTGGAAGGGGGTGCAGAGGGAGGAAGGACTCTCCTCTGGCACCGGTCCAGCCACGGGGTTAAGATCCTGGGTTGGGTGGCCAGGTTCAGGGGTTGCCTGACCTGGCGGGAGGAATCTCTGTATTCAGAGTTCCTCCGGTTGTGACTCTCAGGGGTACTACTCCAGGTGGGAGGGTGCGGAACCCTGGGAGGGGGGTGCAGGGAGAGGGAGGTCTCGCCCCTGTCACCAGGTCTACTTAAGGGTTTAGACCCTAGGTTGAGGAGGAGAGTTGAAAAAGGTACCACGGGCCTGGGGCGACTGCCCCCCACTCTGAGAGAGAGTAAGGGCCAGAGACATCTGGATTGGAGGTCTGTCCTGGCCGCATCCCACTAGGAACACCAGTGGGGTGGTTGGATTAGCGAGGATGTCATGGTGGTATTGGGCCTGCGTCCACCTTTTTCCGCCCCAAGCAGGGAAGCCCGTCAAGGGAATGATCAGTCTACTCTGGCTTTTGGCTTGGGGGGAGATGTGTGAGACTTGGCCCTTTCCCCAGAAATTTTTCGCTTTTTATCCCCTGTTAATTTAGAATGCCCCTATTGAAACAACACTGTATAGGCTTTGGGTGGTGGAGAATGCCCTGTGTAGTTTAAAACTAGTGTTAAAGTACAGGTACTTCCTACCCCTAACATGGCCGCCACAGACCACTGCTGCAGCAGCGTGATTTAGTGGGCGCATTCTAGTAGCCAGGGGCTGGCTGGAACCCTCAGGCAATGTATCCATCTTAGCCTGTGTAATGGCTGGATTTTCTGAGTAGGTGGGATCAGCCCCCAGGGGCCCCTCCAACCCAGCCAGAACGTAATCACCTTCCCTCCTCAGGACCACCTATCCAGGCACCTGGTACCTACCTGAGGATGGGGAACTCGCAATATACAAGCTCATATTATTAAGAACACCACTAAATCTATAGGGATACTAAGAATACTTACTGATTACTAGGGATATCCATACCCTACACCACACTTATTTACATCAGTTGGTCTCGCGGCCACTCAGACCCAGACCGGTCTACCCTAGGGCAGATATTGCGCACAATCCGGTGCGACTACACATGGGCCTGCAGAACCCAATGCTCCCGTTTCCAAACGCTCAACAATCCTGTCGAACTCCACGTCAGTACTCCCCCCTGACGCTCTCACTTATTCAAGCCACAATCCAGTGGGTATCCACACTGGTTCGACCCCCCAGTGCTCTCATTAACGCCGCATATCAACGACGACCACATTCCTATGAACACCTATACATATATATATATATATTGGGAAGTCTCTTCACTAAGGGTCTGCTACTACAATAATATTATGGGATGGTGTACTAACTTAGTCCCTTGGTTGCAAGTCTCCTCTCTCCCTCACTATTACTTACCTGATCAGGGGTAGCATCTGTTCAAACAGCAATACTTACCAGGAAAGATTATCCTTACTGTATGAGGACAAAGATATACACACTAGGTGACTGAGTTGTCTCCTGATTTAAGCGCTCCTACCCCCCTTATCCATCAGTGGCTCAACAGCAACTGGCTTGAAGCCAGGATAACTTTATCATGAAAGAACTCAGGCATCACTAATCCGCTAATTAATGGGGTCATTTATTATTAGTACAATATAAACCTTTACACATAACTGACAAAGACTATAGGTAGAACACACCACTTGAAAGAGAAGGATTAAACATAACAGGAACACTCCGCTGAAAGGGAAAAGATTAGACATAGAGTGTAAGTGTAACTAATTCAGACTACCTCACCTATTAGAAGGAAGATTTCTCTCTCTGCCTCTGGTGGGATTAGGGCTCTCTCTCTGCCTCTGGTGGGATTAGGGCTCTCTCTGTCTCTCCCTCCTTCACCACATCACCACGCCTCTGGTCCAATTGCTCCAGCTGACAGCCTTCTTTGATGCTTTCTGCACTGCTTTCTCTCTCCTCATCTTCAGCAATCGTCTGCCTTCTTTCTCCATTTAAGGACTGCACTCTATTCTGCAGCTCTAGCAGACATCCTCTCTCTCTCTGCAAGCTGTTCTGTGCTCCAAGCTGTTCTGAGCACCACGCTGCACTGCGACTGAACTGAACTGCACACAAGCTGTAATGAACACTCCTCCTCTCCTGTAGCTCGCTAATATGGATTCCTCTCCCCTCATGGAAATTTCCAGCAGAGGGCTGTCTCTTACCGAATTCCTGTGCCAGCTCCCAGGCTTCCACGCAACCGCAGTGGCCATCTGCTTGTTACGTCTGGGCCCAAGAGAAAAACACATTCTTCGGATAAGAAGCGGTCCTAACTGGATCTTCCTCTAGCACAACAGCCTTAACTATAAACATTGCCTTTGCCCTGAAAAGTCTCCCAGCTTCATCAAAATGGAGTCCCTTTAGCTCTAGGCCTGTAGGCCTGAAAGGGGTGAAATGCTCCTTAGCTCTGTCAGAATACCTACATAAACCATACCAATATGTCTAATATGTCAAAGCCAATAGGCAATAGACAGGTTAAAGTCAAGAATAAAGGCATATTAAGCAGCTATCCTCTTCTAGGTCTGGAAAAAGGGCTTAAAAGGGCCAACACAGGCTAAGAATACCTATACTAGATGCGAGCAAGATTAATGATCTATATCACTTCTAAATAAAGCCAAAAACACTGCCATTACAGCCTGCCAGCCTGTCCACAGGTAGAATTGTGGAACCTCCTGGAAGCCTCTGGAACCTTCTGGGAGAGGTGAGGTGACACCAACTGCCACTACCAACTGTCAACTGGCACTATAAAAGGAAAGGGGGGGAACTTTCCTGAGGAGAGAAGCTGAGGGGAAGACCTGGGGAAGTACCTACGCAGGAGGATAGGCAGTGGGGGTCAGGGCAGGGTCTTATGATGCTGGAATGACAGGGCCCAGTGTGCTGCTTTACAAGTGTTGAGGTATCCTGTTCCCCCCCCACTGACCTAGCCCCGCGGCAGGGAACCCCCCAGGGACCACTTGAGGGGATTGGCTGAGGAGATCTAACACCAGCCACCAACTTAACCCCCCTTCAAGGAACAAGAAACCAAAAGTAACCAAGAAACTTACAAAGGCGCAAGGAACATAAAGCGCCAAGAAGAGACTGAATCTCCACAGGACATTTGAAGAGCCACCCAGATATTGGCGCTGTGTTGCTCCCTGTGCCCCCTGACGCCACCTGGGGTCCCTGCGCTAACCTACCGCTGCTGTTTGGCATGTCCTGTGAGCTGCCTCTATCTTAAAGCAACTGCTGATGAAGCGCCAACCTAGAAACTGCCTAAGCGCTACATTGCCCTCCAAGCGCTTAACTGGTGAAGAAGTGCTGTGTCCCCGGAGAGCTGCTGCGACTTCGCAGTGCCCTTGAGGAACTCACCGGAATTGTCCTGAGACTCCGACATCACCATCCATTGCCCTGGCGGCCCCCGGTGTCAGGAGGGGGCCGCCGCCGTGCTGCTGTGGGCCGCGCCCGGCCTGTTCGTGAGGAGGTAGCCGTGAATTCTCTTCAGGCTGCGCTAGGCCTGGGAGGCCGGGACACTCACCCCATGTGACGGGGGTGCCCCGGCCGCGTCATTAGCCGCGCAGACATTGGCTGTCAGTATCGCGCCCCCAGGAGCCGCATCCTGACTGGTTCCCGGGCCGTGGTAGCTGTGGAAGGCCCAGGAACCGTCTGCTGGCATCTCGGAGGGCTCTGTGGAGAGTCCGATTCTTTCCTCATCTTTTGAATCCGCCGCAGGAGCCCCGGAGGGGCTGAAGTCCAAGGTAACCCTGGGGAGGGAGGGCGGAAGGCACAAGGAAGCCCCGAGACGCCCCTCCTCTGGGGGAAAGATCATCGTTGCGCCCCGTTGTCCCATACAAGGCCTAATACTGGGCCCGAGCCCGAACAGACACGCTGGAAGCCTAGAGTAATGGTTTCCCTCATTCGAGGCACTGTGATTCCTGTAGCTAGGAAGTGTTATTGCTGCAGCTAATGAAATGTTTGATGTGGAATGAAATGTTTTGCCCACCTTTAAGGCACTGCTTATTCCCGCATTACAGTGAAATTATCCCCTGGCTAGGGGTTGGGTTCTGCGGAGTGAAGTGCTGTGTAACCCAGCTGGATTGTTAATGGCTGTTTATTCCTGAGTAAGGAAAAGGTTTACTCCTGCCCAGGGAAGGGTTTGCTACCCCTGCTACAACAGGGATCGGCTTGCGCCTGCTCAATGTAAGATTTTCTACCAATGTATGGGTTTCCTGGCCTGCGGAGTACTGGAATGGGAGTAATCCTCTAATTAGAAATTGGTTCCTAATTGAGGAACTGGTATTGTTATCTTAAGCAAATGGGGGGCCCTACCTAGTGAACTGGGGTCCACGTTCTAATGGGATGTTTACCCAGTGAGGTGTTTACCTAAGAGGATGCCTGTTCTTGCTATATAAAATGCCTATGCTTGATTTCTAGGGTAATGTTTATTCCTGTTTAGAGGAGTGATGAAATGCACTGTTGCATATTAGGATGGAAAGCCCTATAGGAATATTTGGTACTGGGTAGTTAAATGTCTAACTCTGCCTAGTGCGATGCCTTTCAGCTATCTAAGAAAACGTTATTCCTGCAGGAGTGTGTTTTGCAAGTAAAAGTTGATTACTTACCTCCAAGGGGGTAAACCAGAAGACCATTCCTGATTCCTTATTGAGTAGCTGGTTATCACTCATGTAAGGTGGAAGGGCCTAACTTCTAACAAAGAGTGTCACATAGAGAAATGCTCTGCCTTTAAGGGAACGTTTTATGTATACTATGTTGAAATGCCTAAATGAAATGCTGGTTTTCCCCAGTGAGGTGTTTTATTCCTAAATAGGGAGATGGTTAAACCTACACAAGGGGTTATTTATTTATAATGAAATGTTTTTGCCTCTTTAGTGTCATATTTATTGAAATGCTTCCTGTTATAACTCCTTAATATATTTGATGCAGGTGCTGACCAGGAGCAAGGCATAGGTCAGGCCTGGGTTTTACTAAAAATGTATTTCTTACAGGTGATGATAAGGAACCAGGCCAAGGTGAGGCCTGTGGTTATTTAATATTTAATATTTATTATTTATTCATCCAGTATTTATTGCCAAGTGTTCTCACACATGTATTTTAGTGGAAAGTTAATAAGCTAATTTTATGATGAATTCCTAATACCCTGACCCAGCTCTATCTTAATAAAGTTAACTTGAGTTTTTATACAAGCTCACTGGAGTGGTGTCCCTAATTGCGTGCCCATGTCTCTGACTCAGTGGTTGCGTGTGCTGTATGGTCGCTTTACACATATGCCTTCGGATGCCTACCCGCTCGTGCCATGCTACCCTAGGGGACTGGTGACCCCAGTTCCAACACAGGGTATACTCAGACATGAGTCCCTTTCTCATTGCACCATCAGGATTCAAGCAAGCCGGGCCGAAGAAGGCTGAATTGCCAGAAACCGGTCCCCGGTAGCTTGCCTCTTTTCTGGTGAAGAATTGGCTTGGTAGTTTAGTCTGCCCTGTTCCCATGATGCACTGGGCCAGGGACAGACTGATTTGCATATAGCCAGGTTCTGAGCTGGGATGGTGCAGTGAGATAAATAACGGTGATGGATCAAACCCTGATCTTTGGACTGGGTAAGAGTGGTCTGCTTAATTCAGACACTCTGTTCATCACCACCCCCTTTTCTGAATCGTTTTTGGCCACTATAGGTGTGGCAGGGTATACTCAGACATGAGTCCCTTTCTCATTGCACCATCAGGATTCAAGCAAGCCGGGCCGAAGAAGGCTGAAATGCCAGAAACCGGTCCCCGGTAGCTTGTCTCCTTTCTGGTGAAGAATTGGCTTGGTAGTTTAGTCTGCCCTGTTCCCATGATGCACTGGGCCAGGGACAGACTGATTTGCATATAGCCAGGTTCTGAGCTGGGATGGTGCAGTGAGATAAATAACGGTGATGGATCAAACCCTGATCTTTGGACTGGGTAAGAGTGGTCTGCTTAATTCAGACACTCTGTTCATCACCACCCCCTTTTCTGAATCGTGTTACAGATATGGGCAGGCAGAAATGTGCTTTGTTACAGATGTGGTGGCTGGGATGTGATATCTGCTACACATATGCAATCAAAGGAATGTGTGCTGATGTGAGGGAAACAGGTGACAGTTTGTGATCAGTATTGTAGGCTGTGTGGGAGATGCCTGGGACATGTGATTTTCGGAATATGGAGTGTTGTGTTACAGACATGGGGGAGCAGGGAAATGTGCTGTACTGTCACGTAGTTCCTATAAGTCTTTATAGGATCTGTGGATTTAGACAACATAAACTGTGGGATTAGAGTCCAGAATGATTCCAGACACCACCACCGGATATATTCAGCTGTTTACCAGCTAGCTCATAGTGCCACTATATGCCCTTCTTACCAAGGAGTGAATCGTTTCTGCATCTATTGAACATGACAACCCTGATCCCTCAGGGATCGTGGAAACAGTACAGTACTTTTCGCTCAGTCACTCATGGTCACTTTGTCTCAGAGAGATACACACAACTCCAAGAGCGTCATTATAGTGTAAAATACGTGTGCTGCAACGGCCATAAGACATAAACAGATATATATATACGGTTATAAGCACCAATAGAGTAAATAGATGGTAGAGTTCTACCATTATGCTAAAACAATGAATATATGCAGGCAAATAAATACATGACAGTAATAATGCATACTCCTACCATGCTTTCCCTAACTAGATGTACTTAAGTGTACCTTGCAATTAAGTAGGTGTATAGCCAAGAATCTCACAGGATAGAGCCAACCTCATTACCTGATGTGGGAGAGTGAAGGACCCCGTCTTTGTCTTGAGTCGGACACCCCACAAGGGATGTCAGACTACTGTATGCTGGAGTATCTGCGTGTAGAGATGTCAGCATGCTCATTTCAGCATGGAAGTCTTTCTCCTCTGCCTGAGTGAAGATATAGTGTTTGTATACCCAAAGTGTACCCTCAGGGGTTCTACCTTGCTGTGTCATGTTAGCCGAGGATGACGATAGTGATGAACTTTATTCACATTTATCATGCAGAAGATGGTGATCCTGCTGTGATTTTGAGAATACTCATACATAATTAATTAGGCTAGTTTTTGGAGAAAACCATACAAAATGTATGCAGCACCTAACTAGGTAAAAGATCAGTACCAAGACGTTATGTGGTACAAAGGCAGGGTAAATGTAGGTGAAAGGTTAGGAGACTACCCATGCCTATATTGGGGTACATTGCGAATCATAACATCCACTCCTCATCCGACTGGACGATATATGTCCTTTCAATATGTAAAAAGCTTAAAAATTGTTCATATAAAGTTTGTGTAACTGAGTACGCATGAAAGTCATGGGACTTAGTAAGAGCAAGAGAGAGAAAATATAAATTGTTACAAAATTCCAATTTCTGTGATTTTGGAAAAGAGGCCAAATTGTTCCCTGCACAGGGAGAGCTAAATGTTTATGTGTCCTGTGTGGGAGATGCAACATCACTGCTGCTTGCCTTTGCAGACGACAGTCCCTGTACCACCTCACAGATCAGGTCAATGAAGCCAAGGTTCTCTTCTTAAGTTCCCACAGCCGATGCTGAGGAAGTATTTGAAACATCCACAGCCTGTGTGCCTGCAGCAGAGCCAGTGTCCAATCCAACAGGAGATGAAGCATCCCCTGGTTGCTCTAAGAATGCCGACATCAACATGGGAATACACTGAGGACACTGCACTTCGTGGGCCTTTAACTGGTCCAGCAATACATCCACATCCGGAGGCGCAACCAATGGAAGTTTTAGACCGAGGTCCAACACAAATGCTTGTCCGCAGAGTAAGCAGCGGAGAACAGGCAAAACACAGTCAATCCAGACTGGTCGGAATTATAGGAACCAAAAATAGCTTAGCTCCCGAAGTCAAGGTATGACCAGACGGAGTAGCATGCAGTCACTGCAACATCGCTCCAAGAGTACTCTTTTCATCTCTTTGGTGATTGGGACGTCCACTGCGTAGCAGAAAAATTTAAATCAGGATACTCACTACCAGCAGCAGGATTAGCTGGAGCCCTCCAAAAAGGCTTCCTAATATGGAGTGTACGAAAGCTGGATTCACTCCGATGACTTTCTGAAACGTGCTGAACCGCACAAAACCTATGGTCTTAAATAGGTGTACAATTCCCTTCACATCAGACACATTACAGATGGGCTGTACCATTTCTCCAAAATGGAAAGGGCAATTTGTTCGTATTAGTGCCTGTAACTCAGCTGAGGACCTTGAAATGAAGATCAAAAGTCTCTCGGACTGAGGTTAAGAGCACATCCTTCTGTAAAAGCATGACTTTCAGTTGGCTCAGAGAATCAAACTGTATAAAGGAAAAATTCAACTAAGGCCATAATGGCACCTCCCTGACTGTGTGGGTCGGTGGAAACAATACTTGCATACAACAATTAACCCTGGAACTTAACTGTGACAAGATATGGTATGCCTGGAAGCATCCCACAATGACCTTGATCATTCAGCATTAAGTAACTTCCATTTGAGAGCATCCTGAACACTGGATTAACCACGGCAGCTCGGGAACCTTTTAAATGACAGGATACGTTTGCAAGTAAGTCACAATATGCCATAAGAAGAGAGGAGGCAGATACTGTACATAAGCCCTCCTACTCATGTGTGATATTAGGCCAAACTAGCATCTTTTAACATTTCTTCAACACTTTGTGGTTATTACTTTGGGACTATAAGGTTTACCTTTTAACATCTTTGGTGAAGGTATCACACATTGACCTAATTGCATGATTAGCAGTGTTTGTTTTTAATATCATCCTTACACTATGCTCACTCTGCATTTCTCTATATAAAAATTACTGTATATATCAACACCTCCTTAGTACCATTGGCACTGATGATCTGTTCTAGAAGCATGACCTGCTCTTAATCAGGAAACGCTTACGTTCCAGACCTAGTAATACACTCAAAATGAGGGAATACGAGATGTGTTCATGTCCTTAATCTTGGCTAACCAAAGACAGGAAGTATGTTGCACAGTGTTGTTCAGAAAGATAATTTGCTGTGGTATGAGGCATGCTCTAAATAGTGCCCCAATTTCCTGATCCTGCCAGTCTTTAGTCCCCCAGACTGATTTTGTGTCTATAGTGTCTTTCCATATGTCGAAACACTGTTCAGATAGTTTTTTTACCGTTTCGCGGAGCTTTGCATAAAGCGACTACGCAAATTCCGCCCACCCTTAGTGTTAAACCCAGAAAAATAAGCAAACTTCTGTGCAAATGTTTGTGAACTACCTTTTGGTGGTGTTGGGCATTGTTCCCATTGATGGTATATGAAAACATTACGTGGGGTATTTGCTTTATGAAAAAAATGATGACCATAATGTTGGTAACAAAACATAGTGTCAAAATCAGATGTATCATCATATATTTCAATTTTGCAGCAGATTGTTCTAAATCAGACAGCATACTATTTACAGTAACTAAGTCCTAATGATCAGAGTATGTACTGGAGGAGATGATATCATCCAAAGAAATTCTTAGTACATGTGGTATTTTCAAAGGTTCAGTGGGACCAAATACATCATATAAAACCCTATCCCAAACTATTCCCTCAGGAATGGCAACTGCTGTAATGTTCACAAAGGACAAGTCTTTTTGTTCATGATCAGACAATTAATGTTGTTTCAGGACCAAGTTCACATGTGATACTGCGGAGTGTTCTGGGAGATAATGTCCATTCAGTAGTAAGAAAAAGACAGTCACTAAACCTATCCAGAGGTCTAGGAGCAGTAGACCAAGTGTGAAACAAAGCTGTAGCCAGGGTGAAACAAGGTAAGTCTTTTCCAGCCAAAGGTAGAAATCATGTAGTTGTTTTTTGCCAGAAACTGGAGCTGGGGGTGACTCAGGTTCACTTGGACCCAGAGAGAAGTTATCAAAATCGATGAACTAGCCAGATGCAGTATGATCTATCTTTGGTAGCTCAGCAGGTTTTGTTGAACTGGCAGATGTCTACTGTAGGAGCATGTTGATGTAGATGTCGTGGTTAGGCTGAATTGAGATCTGTCTTTTATTTCTATTTTGTTGCTGTTAAAGTTCAACAGGTACGAGTTCCATTTCATTGTTCGTATCTCCACTACTTTGTATAGAAGACTCTTCAAATGTTATTAGTCTTTCTTTCTGAACCTCTTGTATGGTAGCGAGAGGAGATCATAGGCTACCCAGGTGCCCGCGCGGCCTGCTATTTAGTCTCTGCCACATAGTGTAGTTTGATCAGATCAATGGAGACAAAATTCTTTTCTTTTTTACCGGAAAGAGGTGGAAGAAGTACTGTTCTTGTTCCTTTTACAGCCAGGACAGGTACAGGCATTCTGTAAGATGGCCCAAATTCTTTTTTGCCCAAATCTTTTCTCTGACCAGATCCCCGACATTTGGGATCCAGGCAGGTCTTGCCAGAACAGCTTTAAATTTTCCAGCGGCAGACGTTGCTTTGTAGTGCCCAGAATTTATTGAGTTCCTGTAAAACAGTCAAATGATCTTTGATCTAAAATCCCTTGTCATCTGCCACTGTGCTGCCACAATTGAGCCCAGGTACCCACATTCTCATCCCAAATAGGACCTCATAAGGAGTGCTGCCTCCTAGGAAACTTCTTGGCATGTTATTAAGTGCCCTCTGAACCCATATAGGTAAATTACCCAACTACCACTAGAGCCTAATACCCTTGCTGTAAAGGATTGCTTTAAGTCCTAGTTTTTCCTCTCCACAATCAAATTTCCCTTGAGGTGATATGGAGCTTAGTACTGCAGTGGAACACCCAAACTTCCCATGGATTCCTTGTAAGCCTGAGACCTAAATGCAGGCCACGGTCAGAATGTAATGTGCCAATTGCTTATGTTCCTGTAAAGACTTGCAAATCCTTTATAACAGTTCTGGTGTCAGCCGAGCACTGGGCCAAACCCACAGGAATCTAATTCACAATCCCCTGCCTCCAAGATGTACTTTTAAGCCCCATCAGATTGGAAGGGGCTGCAATGGTCCAAAAAGACGGATGCAAGTGGTCTGTCTGATATCAGTAGTGATGTTTGTGTTGGGCGCACTTCAGTGGAACCCTTCATCTGCTAGCAAATGTCACACTTAAGGACAAATGTTTTTGTCTGTTTTGTAAGACCTGGCCACCAATTACGTTTTTTCCGTAATGAAACTGTTGCAGTAGTATCTGTGGGTGCTGAACCCAGACCCTTGTGTGTAGCTAAAATTAAACCTAATCTGCGGTCCATGTTTGGTATTACTCTATCCCCATTCCTGGAATTTGAGCATACAGAATATTTTGTGTATCTAACTTGTAGGAGTATTTGAGTCAAAAGCCTTTTGGCACGGCTGAGCTGTTCTAGCGTGATTCAATGACAGCTACACTTATCTGTCCGTCTATCCTGGTGCTAGAATGAGCAATTGCAGCTACAGCAGCAGTTTTCACTGTTGCTTTGGCGGCTTCATTAGCCAATAAATTCCCTTCAACGTGCACGCCAACACGTTGATGACTCAGCGTATGAATCACGTGAGCCTGCAGCAAGCCCTTTTTCAGCTCTGCCGCTTGTTTCCAAAGCAACGTATGCTTTATTGTGCAACTTTTGAGTCTTTAAACCCTTTCTGACCCAAGTAGTGAAGATATTCATTGTATGACTGAACACAATGAAATGAGCCTCACACAATAAGTGTGGAGAATTCTCAATCTGTATTTTTTAGTGCCAATATCAGGGCTTTTAGTTCTGTCAGCTGAGCCGTGCAATCACCTATAGACTGCATCCGCGTATTGCAAGGATGGAACTTACTATCATGCATACGTCCTTTTACAATTGGACAAGGTGCTCTCTATTGCTGTTTCCCTCCTACGGCAGACTGAGCAGATCCATCAGAGTAAATAATGTATTCATACTGATCTAGAGGCATTATTTAATTCCGGAGAGGATATGCTTGTTCGTACTGCAGAAATGCTTGTGTTTTTAATGTAGAATCAAATTTGTAGTCTGCATCTGTTGCAGTGAGAGAATTAGCCCAATATATCCATCCTGAATGCAGTGCTTTTGCATTTATAATGCCAGCTTTTGTAACAGCCTCTGAAGCCAGTACTGAAGTCACAACAATTATTAGTTTCCCCTGTGCCAGCGCTCTTTCTCTCACTACAGCAGTCTGTACCACTGTTAGAATCTTTTCAATGGGTGCAAAGCACATCTCAGCGTTTGTGTACAGATGAGATTTGTTTACAATAGGTACAGTTTCCCCTTCACTGAAGGTTAGGTATGTGTACCCGGATTGACCCGTGACTACACAGATCACCAAATTCGTAATGTTTACACATGTGTGTATGTGTTTGGAAGCTATCATGTCAGCTTGTAAGAAACAAAGGATATCTGTGTGTTCCTGTGTCCAGCATTAAACTGAAAAATCAGGTCTGATTAAGTCATGGAAAGGTATTACTTTTTCTGTGTAATCCAAAATGTATGTTCTTCCAAAATTTAGGAATCCTAAAATGGATTGTCAATTTGTTGGCGGTTGGAGCAGGTCACACTTTTCTACAAAGTTAGCTGCTAGGCTTTTTCAGTCACTTGACAACTTATATCTCAAAAATAGGACATTGAGGTGGTCAATTTTTGATTTTTTAAGCTTACATTTTTAGCCCTCAGAGGCGAACGCCAAACTTAAGTTGTTCACTCTAGCCAAATGATCCAATAGTTCATTGTCCATCAGATAGATATAATCTATGTAGGACAATGCCTCCTCTTTTAAATTTTGAAGTAACTCTGTTACTCTTGCTGAGAACAACCCCGGGCTATTCTTATACCCTTGGGGTAATCTACAAAATTGACGTTGAGAGTTTAGCGCTGAAAATGCTGTCAAATATCTGCTCTAAGGTGCTATATTTTGGCAAAAGAATCCATTTGAGATATCTAGTGTTGTTTTGTATTTTTTCTGCACAATGATATTCATCAATGTGGCACTGTGTGCAGTCTGTACTGCAAATGTCTTTGTGCAAGTGTTCAAATGCCTGTAGTCTAAAACTAGATTATATGAATTATCAGGTTTCATTATTGGGAAACAAAGGATTGTTAGTTGAAGAGGTGCAATGCTCTATTACACCCTGGTATTCAAGTTGATCTAAGATCTCCCTGACTTGTTGTTTCACATCTTGTTTTATTGGGTACTGTCTCTGTGGAGTTGTAGTAGTTTTTACTGGGATTACATGATGAGGTGACTCAGCATCCCACCCTACATGAATGCGGTATAATGCAGGAGTAAGTGCTACCGCTCACTCCTGCGCTTATGAATATTTTAGTGATTTTGGACTGAGGTCAGAGAAAGCAGGTAAAATTACAGTTTATCCTTTTGGGCAATCCATAACGGACTCAGGCGGCCAATCTTTTTCAGCCAAAAGGATGTCATATCTAAAACTCAGGTTCTCCCAAAAGAGACCTTTAACTTTCCTGGGTTTGTCCCCCTACATTTGGAGTGTTATTTCGTAAAACGGGTGTGGGACACCTACCCTAATATCAGGTGTCTCCATCGTGATATGTTTATTCAACGCCACAATCACTAGAAATTCTATCAGGTTCTGGCGAGCTATTGTTACTTCTGCTGCACTGTCTAGCATCGTCAGAGCCCATTCCCCATTCAGAAATGTAGTCCTCAGCTGCCTTGGCATTTCTTATCTTAAGGCTAGCTACTTTCTTCTTTTTAAATTGAGGTTTGGATTTATCTTCTTTTTTGATATTATAGTGCGAGTACAATGTGTATCTCTGGAACTTGTTAGCTCTTCTGATCTGCATTCTGACTGTCCTTCCCTCTTGGGGTTTTTTGATGAACCCTGAAAAGAACGAGTGGAACGGTTATTAGTTTCCTGATAACTGTCATGCTTTTTATGTTGTCACGATTTCTAAGGTTAACCTCCTTTCGGAGGGCTCCTGTTGAGGAGACCCACCCCTTGATTGTGATCTATTCTGTTTGTTTTTATGTTGTTTATTATCCCATTTCATTTTTGAAGAATCAGGTGCTTGCTTGTTGTTATCCTTGTCAGGACTACCCATTACTTGTGGTTTTATAGCTCTAGCTCCCAAGTTATATCTTCCTAATTTGGCATATTTATCTTTTATATTTTTTGTAATTCTTTCTCCAGTTGTGTAGGAGTGCATTTCCTCAAGCATTAGCATATAGCCACCGCAGCTGCCTCCCCTTTTATGTTTGCTAGCATAATTGTAGATACCTGGGAAAAATTGGCTAATAATTTCATCCCTATGTTCAGAGCAGGTTCTGCTCCATACCCATTCTGTACTTCTCTTGATACTTCTGGTATCACTGCTATTGAAGGGATACCATGAGCTCTAGTATAGATGGCAGTGAAAACTGTAAGTCAAAGAGAATCCCTGGAATAGAGAATTCGCTCATTCACTCTGGACATTCTACTCCCCATTCATGTTCACTGGTCAGAAACTAATAAACAACGTTCACAGACTTTTTTATAAAAATAAATTTACATTTATTATAAAACACAATTCATTACATAATCAATTGAGAAACTCATTATAGAAACAGTATAATAAAAGAACAATAAAACCATTCAATATTGACAGAATGTGGGCTTATGTTTATCTCAACAAAGCACTGATGTAATATACCCTATATCGTTTAAAATTTCAAATCAAACATATAACATATAGACTTAGGATTCCACCCCAACACAAAAGCACATATACTATTATTGCTGATTTCTACGATTCGAAAGCCCTTGTTGTATATTTTATCACATCTCTCCTCCACTCCTTGGCCTAAAGTCAGAGATTTTTCTGGGCTTGAATTCTAGAACATGAAAAAGCGTCGACGCGTTTCGGTGTCTATGCCTTTCGATAATGGCACACCTTCCTCAGGACGGTTTGGAGTAGTTGGAGTTAATCTCATGTGTCCTTCCTTCCACAATGAGATTTTCTTATGTGGACGCTGGCAAGGAGACCTTATGGGTTCCACGGATATTTGACCTTGACCGGTATGTTGTCTGCGGTCTCTGTTTCTGATTTCCTTACTCGGCTTTGTTGCCTAATGTTGTGGATAGTAGATCCTTGAGGTCTGTATGTATAGATAGGATCCTTAGTTTGTCTTCAGCGGGCGTTTTTCATAGATATATGGGTGGCCTGTTCTGAAGCGACGATACGGGAGCGGTGAACTCCTTTCACCGTTAAAAGATGTTTTTACCCCGTGGCGATATTTTCCTTTATATCATCTTATCTTGATCCGCATTTCCCACTTCAGGATAACAGTGGGGTGCTTGGACGTGGATATGTCCAGTCTTTGGTTTTGACAGTCAAAACTTCTCCCACGGGTCGTCTGCTTCAGTTTTCAGCTCCACTCGTACGCTAAGTGAAAACTGTACCACAAGAGGTACAATCCTCTATCGGAGGAGCTATACCCATCAGCAAGCATATTGTCAGTATTCTGTGTTTTTCTTGTCTTGTGGGCCTGTGGGTAGAAACAGTGCCACTAACTGTGCGATTTTCTGTGCTATCCATAATGGCATTTGATCAAGTTTAGTGGGCATTCTTCCCATAATGTGTTCAGCATTTGTGGGGTGATTTTAGTTGCAGTCCCTTATGATTGATCTGCTAGAGTTATTTTGGTTGGTTGAAGTGTGAGTGTTCTCATAACGAACTGTGTCATATTTCTGTAAAGTTTTATTATTTCTTTGTGAAGTGGACGTAAATCTGCTACAGGCAACGTGTCAACATCTGGATGTAGTGTGCAAGCCGCTAGGACGGGCCAAGTTGCTGCATCTCTGCTGAGCGGACGGAGTCTCACTTTATCTGTGGTCTGTGGGAGGGTGCCACTAAACCAGTTTATATGCTCGTGGTAACTGAGCGGAACTTCAATGTCCTCGTATGGACAGTATTCATCAAGTGTTTCATCTGGAGTGAAAGAATTAAATGTATTTGTGCGTGCATCAGCAGGTGGGAATTTGACCCATTACCAGAATACCTCTGTCCTGAATGACTTCGGTGCCTCAATCACAAATGTTACAGTCCGACCTAATGCTGAGACGGCAAACTCTACTAGTTTTAAAGTAAGTGCATTTCTGACATTTTCTGAAATCTTTATAGCACCTTCCTGCTCCCCAGCCTCTGCTACATTCAAATGTACATACATTGTTTAAAGAGTTTCAAGGAAATTGAGATAAGGTTTTATGCACAATGTAGGCAACCACAATCCTTCAAGCTTGAATAAACCTACAGCCAATACATAGGATATGCCTACTCAGCTGCGGCTGATTTTTCCCTTCCCACTCCAGATATCTCTGGGTAACGGTGAGTTGAGGTCTCTGAGAAAAGCACAAATGAACTACTCAGATTTGACCATTAAATAAGAACCAAACCAACGTTGGTGCTAACCCTAACTAGATGTACCTAAGTGTACCTTGCAGGTATGTAGGTGTATAGCCAAGAATTCCCGTAGTATAAAGCCAACCCAATTACCTGATGTGAGAGAATGAAGGACCCCCTCTTGGACTCGAGTTGGACACTCCATGTGGGATCTCATACCACTGCGTGCTGGAGTATCTGTGTGCAGGGACCTCAGCGTCTTGTGTCAGCATGAAAGTCTGTCTCCTCTGCCTGGCTCAGTGAAGATGTGGTGTTCAAATACCCAAAAGGGTTTCTACTTTGCTGTGTCATGTCGGCCGAGGATGACGATAGTGATGAACCTTATACTCAGTATTATGCAGAAGATGGTAATCCCGCTGTGATTATGAGAATCCTCATGCATAATAAGTTAGGCTAGTTTTGGGGAACACCACACAACATTTATGCAGCACCTAAATGAGTAAAAGGTCCGCACCAAAGCTGTTATGTGGTACAATGGCAGGGTAAATGTATCTGAAAGGTAAGGCGACTACCCAGGCCTATATTGGGGTACATTGCAAATCATAACAGTATGTCAGGTGCGGAGGCAGTGACATGCGCTGTGTTATAGATCTGGGGAATGTATGCTGTCACAATGTGCCACAACAGTGGCATGTGCTTTGTTACAGATGTTAGTAAGTTTGGGCATGTGCAGTGTTACAGATGTGAGGAAGAGGCCTCATGCGCTGTATTATAGAAATACAAATAAGGGGAAAATGATATGCCACAGGAGTGTTGTGTTAGACATTTGGAACAGCAGGGTCATGTACCCTTTTACAGACGTGGGAGCAGTGAAATCCTCTTTGCTAAGGGTGCCGTGAAGCAGTAGCACGTTCAATGCTACAGATGCAAGGAGCAGTGACACATGGGGGCAAATTTATGAGGGCTTTGTGTCATGCTTGAACCGCGCAACGTGGTACATGCCCGACTCAAACCTATAAGTCATATTTATGAAACCACGCAAAGCCACTTTGCTTCACTTTTAATGGCTTCAAAATATGAATGCAACGCAGTGCAAATCGCTACATTACAATACTCTGCGTAAGCGAGGTGTTCCATGGACTTTGCAGTGGGTGTTTCCTCACAAATCTGAAGCATTCCCAGATTTACCAAACCTGGCAAACATAGGAGTGTGCTAAAAAGATACGCCTCCCCAGGTGAGGCGTAATGACGAGAAATATGTTTATTTCTTTTGCATTCTGCAGCATATATAGAAAGAGGAAAACACACCTCAGGATTGTTTTTGTGCAGGAAGGTGCCACTTCCTGCACAAAAACAATCCTGCCTACAACATAGGCACCCTAGGTCCATAGTCCAGGGGTGCCTGCATGGGTGCCAGGCTGCTAAAACGGCTCAGCGCAGGGGGAAAGGACAGTAATGCACCTTATTGAACAAATGCAGCACATTCCTGCCCTTTCCCTGTGATGCAGTGCAGTGCAGCAAGGAAATGTACTGTGCTGCCCTGCGCCATAATTCCTGTAAATATCCCCGTTGGTGGGGTATAGATGTGGAAGCCAAGAAAATGAGCTGTGTAGCAGATAAATGCATAGGGATATCTGTTTTGATACAGATATGTGGGAGGTGGGATATTTGGTGTGAAGTTCCACAGATGCTGATGGAGCAAGGACACATTTGTGGCAGTGGGGACAGGTATTGTGTTGAAGATGTGGGAAGCATGAACTTATGCAGTATTTCAAAGATGGGGAAGCAGGGATATCTACCGTATTACAGATGTAGCTGATGGGGACAACACATATATGCATGTAACAGATTTAAATTTGTCTCTGTTATCATCAGAACATGTGTGCGATTGTTTGACTTTGTGTCATGTTTGCATTACATTTATCAATTAACCCCGGCGCAAAGTGTTTTGGTCGTATTTACTTTTCAACACATGCAGGATTCGCACTGAAGAAGAAGAGCAATACGTTTATTGACGCATTTGTCCAAAAATCGAAATCACGACAAAAAAAACGAATTTAACATTACTGTCAGGTAACTTACAATTCTACAGATTAGTAGCTTTCTAAATTTCTCAAAGCCATTAGTAATCGAATTGACCCAAACCAATGATAACATCAAAGAACTGCATAGTAGACAAAAGATCAACAGTGTCATGGCTCATGTTTGCTCTCTAGTTTAAGAAAAGAGGCTTCAGAAACTTATGGTGAAAATTTTAAAACTGTGAGCAAACAATTAAAACACGATAAATAGTCACTTTCACATTTAAAAGGACATTTGCATACCCCCGCGGCCCTAATTTTGCAATAAATACCAAGGCCCTCATAATTGGAATAGAACCTCATCATGTTTTTGAAATGTCTTGACGGAATAATGGATCCAGCAGATAATAGAAGTATGGAAAAATCTGGATCACCCACGTTTGTAGAGTTAATCTAATGGAATGTTTTTAGGATAAATAATCTTTATCAAGATAGATGTACACAGTTAATACTGCATCCTGCAATGATTTATTCAAAGGAAAACGTTCCCAAGACCCTATAGCCCCTGGATATGAATAACACTGTTTGAGTTAATTAATACATTCCAGTAGCACCATGACTCATCTGTGCTCACTATGTTGGGGGTTTAAGTCAGCAGACTTGAGATATTTTGTACGGGGCGATCATCTAAGCGAAGTTTATGTAGAAATTTTAGAAAGCTAATACTGGTGAAGAGCGACCATGTAAAATTCAGTTCACAATTGATACTTTGTATCGTTGACCATTAGTTAAGTATGCACTGTCCACAGATTCTAAAATGTTAACATTCTGCAAACACAGCATTTGTTCTCAACACCACTTTACTCAAAACCAAAGCACTCTACGCCACTGCACTGTATGCCAACTACTCTGCAGTGCTGCACTCTACACCAATATACTCTACTATGCAACCCTCTATGGTAATGTAGTCGATACCACTGCACGCTATTCCAATCTACACCATTCAGCTCTATGTCACTGCACTTTATGCCACTCTAATCTACTCTGCCCCACTGTACTCTACACCACTGTTCTTTGCACCAATCTACTCTGCACCACTCTACTCTGCACTCTCTCCTCTATGCCAATGCACGCTATGCCAGTGTTTTCTATGCCACTGCACTCTACACAACTGCACTCTATTCTGCATCCCTCACCTCTACACCACTCTACGGCACTCTACACCAGTGCACTCTATGCCACTACACTGTATGCTACTACACTCTAAATAACTCCACACCACTCTAATTTATTCCACATCACTGCACTCTACACCATTTTACTCTACGTCATTGCATTCTACGACACTCTATGCTACACCTCTACACTCTAATCTTCACCACTCCACTCTACCCTGCACCACTTTACTCTATGCAACTTCACTGACTTCTGAAACAGTCTAATCTACACCACTGCCCTCTACGCTACTGCAATCTACTCTGTGCACTCTATGCTACTCTACTCTACATCACTGGACTTTACGCAAAATGTACTCTATAACACTCAAACCACATACACTCTATGCCAATCTTCTCTGCACCACTATACTATACCCACTTCAATCTAGGCCACTCTATTCCACTCTACAACACTACACGCTATGTTACTCCACTGCATAATGCTCTACTCATTTAAACTCTACTCTATTCTATGCCACTCCACTCTATAACACTCTACTCCACTCTACAATACTATTCCACTCTACGATACACAATACAACTCCCTCTATGCCACTCCATGCCACTTTACTCCACTATGTTCTACAACACATCACTCCACTCTACTTGACTCCACTGCTCCACTCTATGCCACTCCGCTTCACTCTACTCTACGCGACCCCACTGTAAAGTACCTCATTCCACCCTATGCCACCCTATGCCATTCCACTCTTCTTCACTTCTCCACTCAATGCCACGCCACTCTACAGCAATCTTCTCTGCTCTACACCACTCTACTCTACATCACTCTACTCCTCTCTATGCAACATCCTCTTCAGCACTGCACTCTGCTCCACATCACTGCATGATACTCTATGCCACTCCACTCTACTCCACTATGACACTCTACTCCAATTAACTCTACTCCACTCTATGCCCTACCACTATACAACACTCTACTTCCTCCATGACACTCCACAACACTCTACACCACTCCATAACACTTCACTCTACTCCATTTTATGACACTCCACTCCACCCCTATCTCCTTTACCTCACTCGCATTTAGCTATGTTGAACTGTGTGGAGAAGCGTGGCTCAGTGGTTAGAGGCGGCAGACCCGGAAGCTGAGATCGGCCGTGGACCAGGGTTCGATTCCCCGCCTTGGCAGGTCTCGGGCTCAAAAATTCCACAGAGTCGACAATTCTCGCTCCGGTGCCTACTCGACTCATGGGGTCACACTCTGCGACTCTGGGCAATAGCTTGCTTAATCTCCACTACGGCCCCTCACGGCGGGATGCCTGGCTTTCACCTTGTGGATACCCGGCCAGGATATCTCACAGGGGAATACCAGGATGGGTTCCCTAAGCAAGCGCCTTGGGACCACTGGGTTAAAGTGCGCTATATAAATCGAAACACATTTACATAACTGCAGCCATGCTGGTATACAACGTGGCTTAAACATATTGGCAAAGCCAATACCTCATCCATAGACAAGACCTATTGGCTTTGCCAATGCTTGTTTTATATTGAAATTCCATCAAAATTCAGAATGTTCTAATCATAGATTTGTAATTATTTTTCATATTTGCTCAGAAAAACAATCAAGTTGGTTTTCAGCTCCATATGTAAATATATATTCACAAGAATTAAGGTTGTGGTCTGATCTCTGTCTATTAGCACACCAGCAAATGTTACTTGAACCCAATTTATTTCCACATCTTTTTTCCTGAATTACTAACTATACTTGTGGATACGAGAATAAGGAAGTAACAACGCAGCCTTCCCTCCCCTCTAATGTGGCCTGGTTTACAGAAGGACACAAAACGTTCAATATTATGGTTCTCTCGCAACCAAGTTTATACTAGCAACATAAAATGTAGGTTCATTAATAACAGGGATAACCCATATCTTACATTACACAGCGATCACAACCATGGATGATCCAATTGACAAATTTTAGGCTGCGAGAAAACTCCTGATTCTATGCGGGCAAATCATAAGGACCTGTACTTCTGAATGATTTGACAAGGGTGAGAAGTGATTAGAATCAAAATATTGTGAACATCTTCTTTTGGAAGCCAAATCATTGTTTAGAATGACCTGCATCTTCTCCCGATTTATATATGGCTGGTTCCAAAAGCTACTAAGATGCCTAGATACTAGGCTAAGCTTATCTGTTACTTTTGGGGGAGAGTACAAAGGTACTTGATTTTGCAACCAGAACTTTTTGTTGATTTAGGGCTTGGATTTTTTTGCTAGCTCTGGATTGAAATTCTACAACCATTCTTATAGTACCCCTAAGAGCATGAAGTTCCTTCTATGCTTTGAAAATTGAATTGACCGTGAAGCATGCAACTTTTCTCATTCTATTGGACTTTTTAGAAGATCTACTACCTTTGTTTGTCTCACTTGGGGACTATTTTATTTTTAACCTTGATTTTTTTATTTTAGACACCTATCCAGTGCGTATTTGAGATCATTTTGTTTTTCTGCAATGATAGCAAATGCTGTTTCCTGTTCTCTCTCCAATGTGATAGATTGTAACCCGAAGACAATTTTGTTTTGGAACCTACATTTCAAGATCATCAGATGATGCAAGATATCCTCAGACATACCAGGTTTTAGTAAATAGTTACTTGAAGATATTACTTGAGGTTAGATTTTACAATCAATGTAGTACCCGCTGGGGACTTAATTGTAGAATAGCTGACTTAATCGGCTGAAATTTCAATCACAGCGCTCAATAATGAAGGAAGGCAGATATTTACTTTTTGAAGTTCACCTGTGATATTCTGAAGGAGATTAGAATGAGAGTGTTGATTTTTATTAACCACTTCCAATGCCTCTAAGATGCCTTGTAGGGCTCCTAGCATTAGAAGGATAACATTGAATGTATGTTTAAATGGAAGGTGATGAGTGGGGGTAAATATGTTCCTCTAGAGATATTTGAGCCTCACTCTGTGGGATCTCATCCGAAACAGCGATTTTTTGCCTACTGAAGTCTATACTGGAGTCCTGGGGTTTTATCATTAGACAGAATTGTACATCTCTTCTTACCCTTTGACAAGAGGAAAGGGAGGATGTTTCTAATTCTCGGCCAGTTGCTCTATTTACCACACTCTAGCTTTGCAGTGCTTTTTAACTTCAGGCACTATACGAGTGCTACCGTTCTCCTCATTGAAAAATGAATCCCTTGCAGTCTGAGTGATAGTAATATTGATAGGTGCATAGGGCTTCAAGTCGGTGCAGCTTTAGTTGAAAAGATGCTGAAATAGTCTCAGTTAGCTCCAGGGACCAATGTAGGTGCAAGAGAAATGCAGGAAAGCTGTGATGGACTCTTGGACCACACTTCACCCTCAGTGGGGGCAGGAATGGCTCATGGGTGGCAGGGTGGGGCAGGCGCAGGGAGGGTGATTGTGCATGATGGGGGTTGCGCGAAGATGCACAAAACAGAAAAGAAATTACAAAAATGTAATTACCTTCCCGCTAGGTCCCACTTCTCTGCCCCATGCCTCAGGAATCAGCAAGCACAGCCAGGCCCCACTGACCAATCACAATGCTTCAATGCAGAGTTGTGATTGGTAGGCACCCAGGCTCCCCTGACCAATCACAACGCTGCAATGCAGAGTTGTGATTGGTTTTGAGCATCCTGGTTTGACGTTCAACCAGTGAATGGGGGCCTGGGCATGTTCTCCATGCAGGCTGTATTGCAGCCTGAATGGAGAACGGGGAAAGTGCGCATTACTGGTTTAGGCGGCCTGAGAGGGCAGACCAAATAGTCATTGCACACTTAGAGTGGGCAAACCACTCCTGCCCTGCTGTGAGAGCAGAGCAGCCCCGCCCACAAAGCAGCACAAACTTAAAATGATACTAAATAAAAGTTATTCTAATTTTATGTTTTGGCTTCTCGCACTGCTTGCAAGCAGTGGGGCGATGCTGAGCTGCCACTATTCACCCTGCTCTCTCAATAACACCCCACCATGCGCTACACAAGTGCCTTGCTATGCAGATTTTGGCAGCCTGGTGAAGGAAGGAAGAGAGAGTGGCCAGTCAGGGACCCACTACTGCACACTACTGAATAAATCTATGCGGTCCTGTGCGGCTCTGACAACAGTCTGTTGATCTCATTCTGGTTTGCTCTGGGGCTCAAAACCCTAACCATTCACCAGTCAACACAAGCTCTAGCCCCCCACACTGCTAATCTCTGAACTCTAGGCTCCATGATCTGGACTCCTCCTTTTCTCCTCACTTGTCTAAATCCACCAAACTGAAGCACCACACCGCACCGGGCATGCATCAAAAGCACCTAGCTTCAGTTCTGCTTCACAAAATTTCTCTTCCGAACACCCTAGATGTTCATTTGCAGGGACACAACCATCCACTCGGTCGACGTCGACACTGATGTCAGCATTGAGCAGCAATGTGAGGACAGGAGGGAAGAGGAGAGAAGGGAGGCTTTGGACAATAGGATTTGCTTTGGAAAGTTGCCCAAAGTAACGCCACATTATGACCTTGGTAGTCGTGCCACCCTGGGACCACTGACTCCGCCAGGGAACTGCTGTTCCCTGGCAGTGGGGCGGGGGTCTTGAGGTAGTAATATGCTTGGCAGGACCGCTGCGGTCCAGCCAAGCATATTACTGCTTTCCTTACTGCCACTGATTTCATGGAGGTCTTTCCTCTATGAAAACAGTGGCTGTGAGGAAAGAAAGTGGTCCCAGAGAGCCCCTTGTACCTCACTCCATGTAGATTCAGAATGTGCCCCCCTGTGTGCATGCACCCCTAGTTGCAGCACAGCATGGACTTTACAGTCCATGCCTTGCTGGAACTTCCTTTGACGTTTCTATTGCGGTGCCTATTTTATAAGCACTGCAATGGGAACACCAAAGGAACCGCCTGCCAGTACTGAAAAAAGTCATAATATGGCGGATCATTCTCACGCAGGTTAGGCAGTGTGGCGGCGGGGCGGTCCTGCCGCCGCACTATCAAACTCGTAATTGGACCCTGTTAGAAATGGGGGTCTCTAGTTGGCAAGGGCTTGCACGTTTGTCCAAATAGGGACCCTTCTTCCTAGTCAGGATAAAGGAGTTACACTCCTAAATTAACCCCTGCTCACCCCCTTGGTAGCTTGGCACAAGCAGTCATGCTTATCTTAGGGGCAGTGTGTAAAGCACTTGCACATAACCAACAGTAACACAGTGTAAGCACTACAAAAGGACACCACACCAGTTTAGAAAAATATCTAATATTTTTATATCGTCAAGACAAGACCAAAAACAATAAACTCCACAATACAGTACTTAGAAATCTTCAGTTATCAAAATAACCTTTAAAAACAGTTCCTTGAAGTCGATAGCTCCGCCTGGGGCTATCTCGGTGTCATGAACATCAAAATCCAAACAGATCTGGCTGACCGTGGCATCACTGGCCAGCTACAGTGCCGGGGAGACCCGCAAAACAGTACCTTTGGAAATGTAGGGCATCGGCGACCTCTCGTTGAGCTTCAAAATCATGGCGTCCACATGCATCAGTTCTGGAAGTGGGTGCAGGAGTTTTCGGGCCCTTGAAGTCACATGCGTTGCAGATCGAGCTCCTCGCGGTTGAAGTCGGGAGCAACGGTGTCAGCCGGCATTGGGTGCTGCTTTGGGAAGTGCAGCAGTGCGGCGTGCCGTGCTTGTTGCGGTGCTGGCAGGTCACGGTGCAAGCAGCGGACATCGTCATTGCTGAAGCTCTGTCGTTGGCTGACGAACTGGAGTCGAGGCTGCGGTGCAGGATGAGGACAGTGCACCGTGTAACTTTACGAGCGGTTCCCTAGAACCACGGTGCAAGCAGCGGCATCAATGTTGACGTGAAGCAGCGTCATCGGGGTTACCAAGGCGACAATGTGAAGCAAGGCGGTGCGGAGTGCGGTGCCCATAGGTCGCAGTGCAAGTAGCAGCTTGGTGGCGGCATCAGCAGGCGTTGTCGGTGAGACTGGGTTGCGGTGCGACGTTGCGATGGTGCCCTGTGCTGTACCTTCAGGACACGGAATCGGCAGCGGCGTCGTAGATGACATCGGGTAGCTTTTTCTTCTGTTGCAGCACAAAACACACAGTCCCCAGTGCTGAGGGCAGAAGAACTTGTAGTCTTTGCTGTTCCTAAGACTTCTTGAACAGGGGGAAAGCTCTACCTCAAACCCTTGGAGAAACTCACAAAAAGAGATTGCAGAAAGTCAAAGTCCAGTCCTTTCACTGCCCAAGATAGAAGCAGCCACTGCAGGCCAACACAGAAAAGCACACAACAAAGTGGTAGTTCCTCCTCACAGCTTCTCCAGCTCTTCTTCTTGGCAGTCTTCTTCGTCCAAAAGAGTTCTAAACTGCTGGGTTCTGGGCCCCAATATTTATACCACCAAATCTGTTGTTCTCTGAGGGCAGAGAGTGTCTGTACCCAGCCAAAACTAGTTCTGTTCTCACTGTTGCAGCTTCCTGGCAGGGGCTGGAGACGGCATTGTGCAAGGCATACCAGGCCCATTTAGGTGCAAACAAATCTCCTCCCACTACTCTAAATGAAACCCAGGACTATTCAGCCCAGCCCTGACCGATCAGACTTCTGGAGCCGCTGCCCGTCTCCAGCGCCTGCCATCCAAAAGCCAGACATGCAATACACAAACTTAGCTGAGGCCCACTGGATGGTTAGGCACGAAAATACCTACTTTCTAAAAGTGGTATTTTCAAACACAGATTGTAAAAATCACCCTCACTAAAATTTGCATTTTAACATTCTGAGTTCAGGCATACTAAACTTTATTTTCCTACCTTGTTCCCAGGGCCAGTTATGTATATAAGATGTTATAAACAAACTCTCTATTCTGTTGAATGGGAACAGGCAGCCTGCAATGGTGAAAAACGAAATACACTGTAATTTCCCACCAGAACATGTCATCATCCACAGCCGTACATGTCCTACTTCTAGCATACACAGCACCCTGCCCACAGGGGTACTTGGGCCTACCTTAGGGGTGACTGACATGTAGAAAAAGGGAAGGTTGGGGCCTGGCAAGTGGGTGCTCTTGCTAGGTCAACATGGCAGTTACAAACTGCGCACAGACCCTGCAATGACAGGTCTGAGTTACCTTTTCAGGGCTACTTCTGTGGGCGGCACAACCAGTGCTGTAAACCCACTAGTAGTATTTGATTTACCAGACCTTGCACTCTCAGTGCACTTTACTAGGGATTCACCGGTAAATCAAATATGCCAATCATGGAAACACCAATCCATAACATAATTTACAACAGGAGCACTTGCAGTTTAACACTCAACAGCAGTGAGGAAGTGTGCAGAGACACTACAACAGCAAAAACATAGTAAAAACCGGGAGGTCAGAAAGCAAAAAGGCAGGGGAAACACGGCAAAAGATACCAAGTCTAACAGGCCCTCAGTGGGGTACAGTCAGATCTGTAGTAGAAGGCTAGAATGTGTATGTAATACAGATCTCAGCTAAAGTCTACATGTGTAGGAAAGTATATGTCAGTGTTTGATATATTGCATTATGTGCATGACACAATCAGAGTTTATAGAGGGAGGCTGAAGTGTGTGTTGTCTAGACTGGATGCCATAGCATTTTTACTATGTTTGCTTACTGCATTGTAGGGTCGATAGAGTGTTTAGTGAGAGGCTGGTCTGTTTTATGGATTAATGTATGGAAAGTCAGAGTGTAAGGGGTAGGCCTGTTGTGTGTGATGTATAGATTTATATGCAGAGAACCATCACACCATATGAGGTAGGCTTGTATGTGTGTGTGTGTGTATGTGTGCAGTATAGATTAATGTGTGTGGCACAATCATTGCAGTGGAAGTTGATGTGGATGTTGTATTGATGGTAGTATGGTGGGTTGGTGTCCTATATAGATACAAGCTTGACGCACAGACCTTCCTGGTGGAAACTACACCTGTGTGGGACAGCATTCTTAGTAGGATCAATTAAACTTTGTAATCTCATACCAGTCCACATCTGTCATTTTATATCAAAGCTTGGCTCTTCCTTCCAATGTAGCTACATGTGAAGCCTATCGCTGAACTAGACTGAGATTACCAGCATGATGTTTTTATTTGTTGCTCCATGGCTTTATCGGTTAAGGGCCTCTATTGCAATGTATATTTTTAAGGTGTGAGGGCCACCAATCCTGCTTTTATCTTAAATGCCATATTTTTTGTGTAGCGATGCTTAGCAATACCCTAAACATGTTTAAGGGATTTTAGGTAATAGTGTGGGGCATATTCAGTTCCTAAGCATCTCAAGTTTGAGTAGTCATGTTAAAAACATTTTTAGACGGGGCAAACCGCTTATGTTCTGCCCCAGTTTGTATGTACATATCTCTCTTGAAGATAAAGATATTGTCTGTAGACAGAATGTCAGTATGTTCACAATTATTTGCTTGGTGTTTCTGTAATAGGCCCATGTTGTAGCTAATGCATTTCTTGTGGCCTCAAGCCATATGTGTTCCTGGTTGATTTGTAAAGCCTTACTACATAAATGGTAGCCAGGATGTAGTTCTCCTGCAGTTTAAGTTCTTATACTTTGAATAAGATATGTATAGTATCTCTTTTGTAGCTTGGGAAGCCCTTCGTGATTTTTTGTAGGTTGGAGTCTATGTATTCGCCCAGTAAGGAGCAGGTAGAATCAATACTCAAATTATACGTCTGTCTGGAGGTGGGAAGCCATTGTTATGATGTTTGAGAAATAAGTACACAATGACCATCCTTAGGGATTATGGCCCAGATACAAATAATTTGTGTCTTGTTTGTGTTACTTTTTCAACACAAATTCTGACGCACTATTGTGCAAGGGTGTCTGCATTGGCGGATGGCAGACAAAAGTTTGCCAGGGCATAGAGAGGGCAGAACAGCCCCACATCCTAGTGGTCTGCTATCTCCCGTTCATGCAACACAGTGCAGTGCAGTGCAGTGCAGAACTTTTACTTGATGCACTGAGTTGCATGATTTTTCTGTATATCTGGGTCCCTGTCTCTTAGAAAGCAATGTCAAACCAAGATCAACTTTCACACCCATAATAGCACCTGGAAGTACTCTTCATATACTTCATACGTTGGCGCTAAAAGAAGTAGATAACGACTACATCAACTACCAAAAGCACAAGAAATTCCTATACTTCAAATATTACAAGATTGGAAACATAAAGTATACACACCATAGGCATCAAACCTTTTATAGCCATTACGGAATCTTAGAAAAGTGCAACATTGCACCCCTAGAAACATACAACTATATATGAGAAGCCCATCGCCTGGCACTTTCTTCTTAGCAATAAACCATTAGCATCAGACAATTGCCCGGGTATTTTGACATCAGATTCTGATAACAAAACACTTTTGTGCTATTCCCTATTGGAAATAGACCATAAGATATTTGTCATATCTCATAGAAGCCACTAGTTACATCACTTCAATAGTGATCTAATTTTGTATCACAATATAACACTGTCTGTCTTAACAAGGCCTCGCAGGGCAAAACATGTGTTGGCTGGGTTCATAGAACTAAGAAAGAATCTGAAGTGCTAAGAAAATGTAGATAAGCATTCGCAATGCAATATGTCTTACATTTGCAAGAGTTAAGAACTATTGGCTTCGTAAATGTAAATGTTTTTACTTATGTGTTTTGGATTGGAGTGGATGGATGTGGTGTGGTGTGTAGTGGAAGTATGTGGTATTGCATGCAGTGCAGTTATGTGGATAGTAATTCTTTGGTATTTAGTGTATAGGAATTGTGTGTAGTGGGATTGTGAGTTATGGAGAGTAATTATGTGGTACGCTATTTTGTGTTGTGGAGCGTTATGTAGTGTAGTTTAATTCTGTGGTGTTATGTGCAATTATGTGGTGTTAATTGTATGAATGTGATGTGTTATGTAATTGTGTGGTTGATTTGTATTATGCTTTTTGTTGTTGAATTATGTGGTATGTAATGGAAATGTGGAGTTGATTTGTGTGGATTAGAACTGCGCTGATTGGAATTATGTGGCAAGGTGTGGAGTATATTTATGTTGATTGTTGCTAAGTGGTATTGATTGGCTTCATGTGGGGTGTATTTATGTGGTAGTGAGTATAGTCTTATGATGTGGAGTTGAATGAAGTTGTGCTGAGTGGAATTATGTATAGTGTAATTATGCTTGGTGGTTTTGAATTGTATGGTGTGGAAATGTGTCTTCAGGGTTTAAGCTGGAGCTTTACATTAAAATATAAGTGCACACATTAATGTAAGCAGAGAGTAAGAGCTTAAATAGGTGGAGGGAAATGAAGTGTCCATCTCACACTCACTGCATGGGTACATCCAATACACCTTAACCAATTATTTTAGGTTTAAGAACAGAAGTATTCAAATGTGTCTTATTGCATAGTAATTGATTTCGGCAGCGCCCAAGTGACCTGAGCCTTTTTTAGGAGAAGAAGTTGGTGCCATTTAGTAAACAAAATTAATTTCACTTTTCCCAAGGGCAGTGGGTGGAGTATGCGGGTTTTTGAAGGAAGCCTGCAGTGACCCAGTATAATACACTGGATAAAGCCGAAGATGTTTGTTGAAAACATTAACAATATGGGATCCAGGAAAATTGCATACACAGGAAAAAATTAATCATTGACACATCCAATTGTTTCCGAATGGTCATAAGGAAGGACATTTTACCACAACCAATACTATATGAGGGAGATGAAGAAAGCAGAGAGGGATGCAGATTTATAACTGGAAGAGAGTCCAGAAGAAGGAAGACTGGGTTTGAACTGATGGAGGAGAAGCAGGTGCGAGCACAGACCCCGAGCAGAGAGAGAGGTCAACAAATGGGAAAGTGCACCCCGCCTGGAATCTGTTAAGCTGATAAAACGGAATTAGCAACGGGTTTTATTAACTTAAATAATATATACTTCACAGAGTTGACAGCATCTATGGTCCCCGACTGCTTATACATTGTGAGAACAGCTAACAACAAAAAGCTGCTGCAACGGAGCATAGCATTTCACAAATGATATTTCAATGCTGTGAAATAGGTAGATTTCCAAGCAAGGGGATTTCTTTGGAATTTCGGTGGAGGTGGGACAGAGTCAGTCGCACGTGCCGCTGGCTCCATCGACGATATTTGCAAGATCGCATAATACAGATGGGCCTTAGAAGTGAACCTTTCTGTCTGTGTTATGAAGCAAAGCTTTTCTGGTGTACTGGCAGTAGAGTTCTAATTATAGATTGCCATAGTAAAACAAGGCGTAGCGCCGCTATCCAAAATGCTGCATTTTGAAGCTTGACTGCAGTATTTTATTAAATCCATCGCGCAGCAAATAAAGCACCGTTTTAATTTGAGAGAAAAAAACATATTTATATAGAAAACTATTACCAGAAACAACGCGTTTTTCAATGTTGGAAGGGTGAAACATGTATTGGAGAAACAGACATAGAAGGGGTGATCGAGGCAGGAGCAATGCTACTGTGGGAGCTTGAAGTGCTCGTAGGGTTGATTTTGGAGGGTGCATTTTCCACAGATGCTGGCCGAGGTGATTTATTGTTTAAAAGGCAGTGCTTTAAATGGGCGGTACTTTCGGGTACGGAGAACTGGCACTTTTTAATTTTGGAGGGAGAGTACCGGCACATCTCAAGAGAAATACTATGGGGCAGATTTATGAGGCCGTTGCGCCTCTTTGCGCTGCAATTGCTTCACTTTATTTGACGCAACTGCGGCGCAAACAATGCGCCCTATTTACAACGTGACGCATCGAGGAGATGCGTCACGTTGTAAAGCACTGCGCCATAAGGAGGCGTCCCTGCGCAGGGGGGGGGCGTTCCTGCGCAGGCACGCCTCCTGAAAGTGGCTGAGTGAAATCTATGAGATTTCACTCAGTCACTTTCAGGGCAAAGCTGCGTCAAAACCCTGCACCTGCTTGAAGCAGGCGTAGGTCTTGACACAGCATTGTGCACATGGTGTACCCCCGAGCCTTGCTGGAGCTGCGTCGCGCTTGCGACGCAACTCCAGCAATGCGCCACATTTCCGGCACAGATGCGTCACGCATGTGTGCCGTTTTTGCATTATTCTGCGCCGCATTATAAATGCGGCGCACCATGGGTGGCGGAGCTATGGCGCACTGTGGCGCACGTTAACTGGCGCATCCCTGGGGATGCGCCAGTTAACATAAATCTGCCCCTATACTTTTAATTGGAGAGTGCCAGCACTTCTCATAAACAAGCAGGTACTCTAGTACAGAGTACCTGCACTTCTATTTTTCCATTTTAAACACTGGTAAAATGTATTAGTGGCACTTAATGGAAAAGCACAATTAGGTACAGCTGCATGGCTTCTTTCTACAAGGGTAAATCCAGGCTAATGAACCCGATTTACCAGTGTCTGTTTTAACTATATTTTAAGATCCTTAACTGTACAAGACTAAAAGCACTCCGCCCTCCCTCGTACCACACACGCTTTCAGAACGATGGTGGTTTGCTGTTGGCATAAATCAATGTATAGCACGGCACGCTATTAAAGTATTAGTTATTTTGTGCTGGTTTCCAACGTTAAGGGAAATATGTGTCTTCAGTGTATAATGCGAGTTCACTCACTGCACGTGAACTGATTGTGTTTGGCACATACATTATGGGGCTTGTTATAAAGTAAATGAAACACGTTGTGCGTGCAGTGGAGGCGTTTTCTTTTCTGCTTGTTAGAAATAATCTCTCCGGTTTGCCTTTAATGGACAGCTCCTACACGTTCAATAGCAGCATTGGGGAGCGGATGTAGCCTCACAGTTAGAGCTGCTGATTTTGGCGCTGGGGAACTGGGTTCGAACCTTGGCGTGGGCCCAACATCCTGTGATTCGTAAATCACTTAATCTCCTCCGTGCCAAGCAAATAATTAATGTGTCCTTTAGTAACATAACTGGTGCTCATGTAAAGCACTCCACAACCTTCCAGTCAAGATTGCGCTATATGGATCTGAAAAAAAAATTGGCCAGGCCAAAATGACCCTTCGTGGCGGGTATACGGAAGGCGGAAAGTAAGTCTGGCTCAAGTTTGAATGAATGAATACTTTATTGTTTGGTTACTCAAAACCAGTACATTAAAACCAAGGTACAAAATTACAAGATACAAAATTACAAAAGTTAAAATCTGGGGGCTGTCAGCAAGCAAGTCTGTGTGAAGGTCCCTGGGCACTGATGGATGCGGTGAGAAAGATCATGATAAGACAGTCCCACACGCATCTGCAAAGTCTCTATTCATGTGAGCCCTGAATGGCCATCAACTTGGACCGTGTCTGTTGAATATACTTTCCAAAGGAGGCCATCTGTTTTACTGTAGTTAATGTATATAATTGATGAATCGCCTCCTTTACGGTGCGTGACCCCGCTTCTCTTAGGATGGGCCTAAGATAAAGGTTACAAGCCATGCACAGTGCAGGGCAGCAGAATAAAAGGTGGGCCAATGACTCTTGTTTATACCTGCAGAGCCTGCATTCCCAGGCCCCTAATCCGGCCTTTTTGGAAGCATATAGTTCTTTTAGGGGCAAGGGGTGTAGTCTGTAGACTAAAATCTTGTGGAGAGCTGCGCGGCCAACGGCCTGCGTGAGATGGTGTTTGGGGTTGTGGACAATTTGCGGCAAGCTTATGGACTCATGAAAATCTCTTTTTTCCAGTGACTTCAGGTCCAATTCCCGCGAGCGCACGCGTACTTGTTTTTTAATTGCGCTTTTAATGGCGGTGTAATTGACGTGTTCGGGGTTCCAGGACTCAATGGCTAGATTGAGAAGGCCCTTTGCCGCATTGAGGGTGGCCGACCAAGGATTCCCATGTTCCATGAAGATGTATTTCAAGACTGTCTTAAGACTGTTCTCGGGTGCCGCTGTTGTAAGGAAGTAGTATTTACTTAGAGCGGCCATCTCTTCCAGATTTTGCTGGTTGAGCGTGAACTCCAAGCGGACAAGGGTGTTTCTGGTGCACCTTGGTAGGTGCAACAGTCTCTTATAAGCTTGACAGTGGATTTTTTCTAAGTCTTTGGTGAGTTTGCCTGGGAATGCTTGTTGAGCGTAATTGAGGGCCGGCATTAACTTAGCCTTGAGTACTCTTTGGATGGTCGTTGTGGATGGACTATACAGGGAGGCTTGTAATTTGCTTAGGGCATAGGTGATGGTTTTGCCTTTGCCTTGGATTTTCTTTAGGTGGGCACTTGAAAGCCCCGACTCTTGAAAGCAAAGGCCCAACTAGGTGTATCGTTGTTTTGTTTCCAGGGAGAGATGGCCAAGCCTCCATTTTACAGATTTTTTCTTTGGATGCTGACCGAAGATGATTACTTTTGACTTTGAGGCATTTGCTACCAGCCTATTTTTGTTGTTATATACTTCGAGTGCCGCCAGCGCCTTTTGTAGCCCAATTTTAGTATGGTCCAGGAGTACCAGGTCATCTGCATATTGCATGAATTGGATTTTGGTTCCTCCGATCTTTGGAGTTGCTAGAGCTGCCCCAGTCAAGGCTCTCGCCATGTCCGCAGTATATAAGTTAAACAACAGAGGGGCTAAGACGCACCCTTGTTTTAGTCCTCGGTCTGTGTCAATCTTTGCGGATGCAGAGTCCCTCAAGAGTTTGATTCTCACCCATGTTTTTTGGTGCAAGGACTGGATCGCTCTTAGCAGGGATGAGTTGATGTTCCATTGAGCTAGTTTTCTCCACAAAATAGTGCGATCTACCCCGTCGAACGCTGCCGAATAGTCAATAAAACAAGCGAATAGGGGGACACTTTTGCGCGACCGCGCTTGGTGAGCCAGATAGGAAAGTGCAGTAATGTTGTCTACTGTGGAGGAACCAGGTCTAAATCCGGTTTGGCAGAACTGGAGTAGGCTTTCCTCACTCGTCCAATCTGCGAGATCCCTCAGAATGGCACTAGCATAGGCTTTTCCCTAGATGTCCAGGAGGGCGATCATACGGTAGTTTGATAGATCAGTTTTGGGGCCTTTCTTGTGAATTGGATGTAAGAGTAAGCCTTTCCATGAATCTGGCACGTCTCCCGAAAGCCAGCATTCAGCGTACAGGTAGGTCAAGGTTTCAGACCACAATTCAACGTTCGCTTTAAATAGGTGACCCGGGAGCCCATTAGGGTCCGGAGCGCCGTTTTGTCTGATGTTTTTTAGGATTTTAGTCACTAGCGGTTTTCCCGGCGGAGTCTTCTTTGTGGTAAAGGAGTCTAGCTCGTTGCCTGCTATCGGTGCATCATTTTGCTGATTCTCCGGTCCATCTTCGGTATAAAGTGCTTTTACATGGGCAACCCAGATGGATGCCTCGAGGGAATTTTCTCTGTGGTTTATATCTCGTCCGAGGTTGCTTAGGTAACTCCAAAACTCTTGTGATTTCCCGGGACTCAGCAGGTCAAAATTTTTTAGCCATTGTGCTTCGCAGTGATCTCGTTTTGCTGCCCACACCTTCTTAGAGTGGCTTTTTGTGGCTTCTTGTCATTGTTTTTTATTTAAACTTGTGCTGAGTTTACGGAATGCTTTTCGTTTCTTGTTCAGTTGTTTAGCACTTATTTTAATTGTTTCGTTATACCCATATGCAGTTGGAGGGTGCCATTGAGTTATTCTATCTGAATCCCCACGAAGTGTCGCCGCCAGGGTCCCCGTGATTCCGTTCCATGTTGCAATTGCGCCCTTCTTCTGTTCGCTCGGTGGCCAACCTATCCATGAATTTACCCAGTTGTTGAATGTGGTGGTTACATTATGCCCCCATTTGATTCTTCTGGGCAGTTTTATCAATTCTTCGCCATCAGTTGATCCCAAGCATTCTAGCCTGTGGCGAGTGTTCACTGTTAGATTCAGCGTGATGGTTAAGGCAGCATGGTGGCTGTCGCTGCGCGGGTGAACTGAGAAATTTGGCATTAGGGCTTGCAACTTGTCGCTTAAGATGATGTAGTCAATCGTCGTTTGGTTGTTATACGTAGGACCAACGATGGCCCCCGGGCTGTTCTTTAGATGAACTGAGTGTGCTGTCGCCAGTTTGTAAGTTTTTAATAGGTCCTTCAATGCGATGGTAGCCCCGGACTGATGACTTTGTCTAATTAGCGGCCCTATGTTGTGGATATTGAAATCACCAAGGATAATGCATTCTAGTGAAGGAAATTGGAGCAATAAGGACTATAAATGGTTTGATAGCATAGATGAGTAGGCTATGGGTCCGTACGGATTGTGATAGATATTGATTAGTAGAATTGAAAAGTTTCCGTTTATCGAGTGGCGGCCTTTCAGAATGCCTGCCTGAAGGGTATCTGGAAGGTTGTTTATTTCCTCAAATTCCAGTTTCAGCGAGTGCTTTATGTAGACGCATGTCCCCCCTGAAGGTCTTCCAAAGATGTTGATCT
The DNA here is from genome assembly GCF_964263255.1 of Lissotriton vulgaris. Lineage (NCBI taxonomy): Eukaryota > Metazoa > Chordata > Amphibia > Caudata > Salamandridae > Lissotriton > Lissotriton vulgaris. The sequence goes on along the minus strand of NC_141699.1, from coordinate 250,866,642 downwards.
TTTTTGCTGGCTTGCCGTATTCTGCATATCCTCTTAATGAAAGGGGTAGAGTCAACCAGGTTTCTTGTATGCAGATTATGTCAGCCGCCTCCATAAATTTCACAGTGGATTCGTTTTGGAACAGCTTTTTGAGTCCTGCCACATTCCAGGTCAAGATTTTCAAACTGTAGGAGGTCAAGTTTTTGTTTAAGAGTTTCGGTTGCTCGTTAATCACATGGTGATAGAATTGATCTGTGTCTTCAGGGCGATACCTGTTAGGAGCTAGGGTTTAATGCTAACGGCAACCACGACCAGTCTTTGCTCGCGTGCCCCTTTGTTACGCATGAACGTATACCTTGACTCAAGTTAGTTGTTATCTTGATTGAGGTTCCATTAATTAGTCCAGTGTTTATACTGCCTTTGGACTCCTGAAGGATGCACCCCGCTTTTGGCACGTGAGTAGAGGAGGTATTCAGGGATGGATGCCCTCCAGCTTACTGTTCCAGATTTTCCTGCTGAGGTTGCGGGGGGGGTGATTTTTTTTTTAAAACATGGGGTATTTTTGCACTGGCTTCAACTTTATTTTTATACCCCAGCTTTCCAATAATGTATGATGATTTTGCAATGACTCGGCCATATCCGGGTTGGTAAAAGGCAGCTCCGTTGTTTCGTTTTTCTCCTCCGGATCTGGCGGCAGGAAAGAAATGGACTTGGTATCTGTGTTTTTTGTCCCTTCCGGCCCTGGGATGTTTACAGAGAGTGTTAGGAGGTTACTACGATTGAGGATATCCCACTTCCCCTGCGAAACATAGTCGGGATACAGCTTTATTTTCCGGTCCTGAGATTGTGTATTGTTTGATTGGTAGGCAGGGTCTGCATTCTTCCACATTTTGCCTGGCCGTCAATTAATGGGGGCTGTGCCGCCCCAGATTGAAGGGCATTTGCCTGTTTTGATGTCCATATTATCTGCTGGGAGGCCGCCATGGGTGGTAAACTAGGCGGGCCGATGTTAAATGGCCTATTTTTGGCATACTCAGATTTGGTTGCTTCAGTTAGCGCCTGGATCACCCGGCACGTCAAAGTCATTGATTGAGTGACGGGCTGAGAATTTGTTAAGCACAAATCATAATCATTTAAAGAGGCTTGGTTCGCCTCGGCCTTACTTTGTCCTTGCGAGTTATTTGCCTGATTTTGTATTGGCAATGCGGGAGGTGGCTGAGGAGCTGCATGGGAGATCAGCATCGGCTGATCTGTTACTACATTGACTGTGCGTGATGCTTCCGAAATTGGCTCCGTTATTTCTTCCATTTTGGAATTTACTCCCAGTTGGGATGTGTGCTGACTCTCTACAGTGCCAGACATCTGATTATCAGGCCGTAGCCATTGCTGGATGGATTTGAAAGCGTAAGATTTCGTTTTGTTCGCCTTATTGAGTTTCTTAAATTTTTTCTTATTTTTCCTAGATAGGTTTTGGAGTTCCGGGCTAGTTGGTTTAATAGTATACGGAGAGTCTTCATTATTAGCCTGGTTCGGGGTAGCGTTAGTTCTGCTCACATTATTCATTACTGGCGGCGCCCCACAGGCAATCTTTTCTCCTTTATAAATTTCTGTACTTCTACTTTGCAAGTTTTATGGACTTTTGATGAAACATGGGCGGGATCCTGTGAGGGTGAGATCTGATTCTTGCTTACCTCATTCTTAAGGTCCTCTATTAGTGTGGTCATAATGTCTGGTATTTTTTCTAAACTGTGCAAAATTGGACTACAATACATGGCTCTATTTTGTACTGTGTACTGTCCTGTGCTCTGCGGATCAGGGAATTCAAATGATCCAGTTTGGAGTCAATCCCAGGGATCAGGTTTGCAACAGTTTGTAATATATTAATCTGGGCATCAAGCTTGTCTGCGTGCATTATTGCTGTGCCTGTCATTGAGATGAGAGCCTCACTGATCAGAGTTAGATGATTTGTGATAGGCGGGGGCTTCTCTGCCCTATCCATGCGGCCACTCGCTGACATTACTTATTGGGCTGTGTTGTCTCGTTCCGGGGTGCTCCATCTCAATAGATTCAGTGACTGATTTTGAACGGCGGCCAATAATTCAGGGGTTCCTCCTTCATTGGCTGCCTGAACACTATTGGGAGCGTCGGGCATGTGAGCGCCATTTACCGGGGCACTTCTTTCATTATCTGAAAGTTTGCAGTTTGATGCGTCAAGCGTGAATGCTCCGATTGAAGTCGTGCTCAGTTGAGAGTCTTCCAGTTGTTGGTGGAGCGGGGCTATAGTTCTAATCTGAGCGGGCCTGGTGCAGCCCTGTCTAGTGACTCTGATTTAGGGGGGTTTCCACCCTGGAGCGTGGTTATTATTGGCGAAAGAGGTATACCTGGTGCCCGGGTGGCTATAAGGCTAGCTATAGGGCTAGAGATCTGCCCGTCCTCCAGAGCTTTATTAGTTAGTGAGTGATTGGGAGGCCTGGATGGTTTGGCTAACCTAGGTGCTTTGGGGCACAGGAAGCTTCTTATGTCTCTATTTCCTGCAGTCCCTTTAGTGGATTCATTAGCGCCGGGCCATGGCATATGGGGAGTTGACTTAGGCAGGCTATGGATCTTCCCCGATGGACCTGCGGGGTTCGGGGGTAGGAATGATGTCAGTGCTGGAAGCGCGGTGGGTGGTCCCGGGGATGTCGGCATTGCTCCGGTGACTCCTAGTGATCCTGAAAATTACCCATCCCAATGCCCCGGCCCTAGCCCTGGGTACGAACCCCCAGCTCCAGGGGGATAGAAAAGCTTCGCCTTCCGTCTCCTGGCTGTTCTATGGGGGCGAGGCTTTTCCTGTTGTTGTATCAAGGTCGAGTTTCTGGTCCTCATTATTTGCCCTGATTAGTTGTCTTTCCTAATTCAACCACTTCGGTGATGGGGCAGCCGGGCACAGCATGTTCTCCTGAAGGAGGATGGGCTACGGCCTTGATGTTACAGGTAAGGTGGGCGGGTAAAGTTATCCCTGCCCCTTGCCTTTGTCGCACGCTGCTACTGTTCCTGCTGCTGTGCAGCTCCTAATCAATCCTGCTTAATAGAGCGCCGGACCGCTCCCTCTATCCCAGGGCTGCCCAGGGGATTGGATTAAGGCTTTAGCCTTTTCTGCATGTGCGCCCCCCAGTCCCGGCCAGTACCAAGCACCATGCCTGCCGCTTTGGCGCTAACTCACCGGCTCTCAAGTGCACCTGTCTCCTGTCTCCTGGCTCCTGGGTCCTGGCTCCTGGTTCACAGCGACTTTCTCAGCCCGTTGGCGGAGAAGCTGGTATGGGGGCTGAGCGGGACGAGGTGAGACCACAGCGGTGTTGTTATCGCAGCGCTTACCTCATCGCTCACACTCGCCTGCAGCTGATGCTCGTCTCGCACGTTGTCAGTCGGCTTGTGCTGCTGCAAAGACAGATTTAAACTACTTCAATAAAGCTGCTTCGACGAACTGGTAGGTCTGGAGGAGAGGGCCAGGCACTGTACTCAGCGTAGTTCTCACGGTACTCCTGCCTCCTGGCTCCTGGCTCCTGGGTCCTGGCCTCCCCGGGCTTCCTCGATCCGTCAGCTGTGGAGCTGGTGGGGGGCTAAGCCACAGCGGTGTTGTTATTATAGCGCTTAGATCAGCGCTCACACCCGCCTGGGACTGCTATACTGTGCTGTGGCAGCCGTACCTCACGCTCTTGTCCGAGCGGCTGCACCACCACCGCTGAGAATTAAAAACGGGTCCAACAACCCCTGTCTCCATGGACGGCAGGGCCAGCTGCCAAGCGAGCAAGATGTGCTTACCTTAGGCGGGTTCATGGTGTCATTTGTTATATCTGCGCTCAGAGACATCCCATCTCACCTTTCAGAAGGGTCTTAAAACCTGGCTATTCCAGAATATCAACTGGTCTGGTAGCCGCTTCCCAATGCCTGTTGTCTGCCATCCGCGCTGGGATGCTTCAGGGTAGTCATGCGCTTAATAAGTGTTAATTAATAATATCCTGCCCGCTGGAGCAAGGCTCTCTGGTAAGGAGCACATGAACACTCTTTGGGTGGAAAAGAAATACTGGGGCATATTACCAAGCAATAGCGATAATTATTGCTATTGCTTGGTTAGAGACAAAAATTTACAGCTGAGCTGCGGCGATTTTTATCGCAGATAAACCTTGGTATTACCAAGGTTTATCGCAAATGCGATAAAAATCGCAGCAAATGAATGAATATTGCTGAAAAGTCCGCGATATTCATGCATTACCGAGCTAATGCTCTTAGCCATGTTATCCACCTCCCATTGGATAACATGGCTAAGAACTGCTCAGGGCAGGTGTTAGCTTTTGGAGATATTCACGCTTAGCGCGAATATCTCCAAAAGCTGGTAATAGGAGATAGCGATGTTAGTGACTGTTTCCAGTTGTTAACATCTTGGCACGCCCACTTTGCATGTCATTAGTGATAAATATCACTGACATGCAAAGTGGGGCCCAAGGTGGTCGCTATCTCCTTCTAGCTGTCGCTAACTGGTGTTAGCGACAGCTAGGTAATAGGGAGATAATTTTATCTCCGCTTTCTTGGCTTTTAAAGCCAAAAAAGCGGAGATAAACCCCCTTGATAATATGACCCACTGTGTTTTATCTATTCGCTAGAGTATTACATTGTTTTGGGATTTTGGCCGTTAAAGCTTTCCAAAGCAAATGCCGTAGTTACGTTCAATATTCCGAACCAAGACGTTAAATAACACACCAAGGAAGTACGGACAATCAGCATTAGTGGTATATAACAAAGATAACAAAACACACAGATACAAAACGAAGACAATGTAAATTGAGGAAATACACAAGCATTTGGCGCCGGTTGGACATGTTGCGGCAGCGTGACTTCTACAGCCCTGCGGGCGTCTGTGGGTTCCAGCACTTACAAAGTGCAGGCATCACATTTGCAGGCATCACATTTACTGCATGGTGGAAAAGGAAGAACCTGGGAGCAGAGGGAGGAGGTCAGGAAGAGCAGCAAATGCTGCACAGGAGGAGTGAGTATTGAAGAGTCGTTGCCGCCTCATTAAGGGAAATGTTGAGATTTTGCCAAGTGGGGGGAGGGTTCAATGCGAAGCGGGGGGGAGCAAAAAGAGATATATTGTAAGCTGTGGCAAGGTTCGGTACCAGTGCAAACCTAGAGTATTCCCAATTATTCTCAAATATTAATGGTGCTCCATGAGAAAGAGCGGCCACATAACATGTCTGAGGAAGAACCCCAGTCATTTGAATGGATGCAAAGCTCTGAGCATCCGCCACAATAAATGTTTCCAAAAAGTTTTTTTGTTCCTTGTTTCTTTATTTTCTTTTCTTCTTCAAAATTCAAACATTGTTCTTAGTTACACTGTATAGTCACTTGAACTGCTTCAGTAGCCAACGTGTTTTGTCAGTAAGGTATGTAATCACCTCTCACTTCATCAGGGCTACAAATTAAATACATTTACAGACCATCAATTAGAGAGAGCCTCAAAGAGCACGCCGGGGCATGCAATATAAAATAAAGGTGGCGCCCGCTTGATACAGCCAAGCATAATGGTCCCCCAAGAGCCATCTCTCTCACAGGCTTTGTTCCCGTATGGAGAGAGGCACTGGAGGAAGGGCAAATTAAGTTGTGTGAGCCAGCCTGAAAAGAAAAAGCCCCCGCCATTGTTGTTGATTGGGGGAGGTGTGCAGTGGTGCTTTATAAAAGCGGGCGCCTGTTAAGATATTAAGCTGCCCCCATGTTGATGTTCATATGATAGCGGGTGACGTGCTGAAACGTAAAGCCCGGCGCCTGGGCAATGAGGAGCACAATTTGCAAAGAGTTGAAAAGCAACCCTGTTGCAGGAAAGCATGTCGTGTATGCAATAGGAGAAAACAGTTTACGAAAGTAGTGCTCACAGACTGCAAATAAAGCATACCAAGTAACATCACAAAGTAAAAGAGACAGTCCTCATGGGAGGTTACAAAATGGGACAAGGCAGTACTAAGGAAGGACTACTAAACCTTTTCCCAAATCAAAAGCAACCATTTGGAAAGGACAGTAACAGGAACCTATCAAAAAGATGGGCAGAAAATGGGCGAAGCTTCAAGGCTATACCTGAATGTATTTATTTATAAAGTTTATATAGCACAAACAAGATCCCGAGGGATATCAGTACACTTAACAGTATAATGGGAGGAAGTACAAAAGCAATATTCATATCATGTAGGAAGGAGAAAAAAAACTAGGATAGGTCACATATTACAGTACAATTGCACCCAGGGGGGTAATGTAATAGACAGGTGTAGGCGAGCAACAAGGGGGAGTCACAGTATGCAGTAGGGGGGGCGAATCAGGTGGAAGTACAATAGTAGTAGGAGCAATGTCAACAGGCACTTAAGGCTATCCCTATTAGGGTAAGAATTATTTAATTAGGAATCTTTTGGCTTCCACTTTGAACACTGCCGATGAGCAGATTCTATGTACTTCCGGTGGAAGAGATTTTCATATCTTAGGGGCAGCACCGGAGAAGGCTCTGTGACAACTTCTCTTTTTGTTAAGTGAGTGGTTTCAGGAGGAAGGTAGAGGCGCTTCTTGAGGCTCTTACACTACAGGATAGTTTAAGTTTAAGTGAAGAGCTTTGTGTGTAAGAACAGCAATCTTTAAGTAAATTTGCACTTCCTAGGGCAGCCAATTGAGGGATTTTAGGACAGGGGATATATGCTCTTTTCATTTGGTGACTGTCACTAGTCTAGCCGCCGCGTTCAGTGAGGCCCTTAGCGGAGCCAGGGCATATTTGGGAAGGCCACAGAGGGTAGCACTGCCGTAGTCTAGCCTCTGCAAAACAAGCGCGTGGACCACCTGCTTGAAGCTTTTTGGAGGAAGGAAAGGTTTGATATTTATGAGTGACCTCATCAGTGGTTTGCTCCTTTGCATACAATGCTGATATGATTTTTCACGTTCTGGTGCTTGTCCATGGTGATACCGAGAGATTTGGCTGAATCTACGATGAGAGGAGTGCAGTTGAAAGCATTCAGGTGACTCAGCCAGAGGTCTAGCTTAGGGATGTAGTTCGGAGGGGAGATGAGCAGGAATTCTGTTTTGGAAGTGTTGAGCAGGAGATGGTTCTCTGTTAACCAGTTTTGGGTAAACATTAGGGTAGTATTGAGTGAGATGATGTTTTCTAGGAAGGAGACTTTCAGATATAGTTGAGTGTCGTCCGCATAAATGTGGAAGAGAATGTCCATGGAATTTAGAGAGTTTGCAAGAGGTTCCAAGAAAATATTGAAGAGTATAGGAGGTAAAGCGGATCCGTGGGGGACCCCCATGAGTACAGGAGAGGGCTGGGAGAGGGAGTGGTTTGCCTTGACTCTTTGTGTTCTGTGATGAAGGAAGGATGATAACCATTGTAACACCTGATCAGAAAAAAACATCCTGCTTTGCAGGATGGATAGGTGGTTGTCATGATTAACCATGTCAAATGCTGAGGAAAGGTCAAGGAGGATCAGGAGGCAGGATTCTTTTGGTCAAGCATTTTTAAAATGTCATCCATATTGCGAGTGAGAGCCGATTCGGTGCTGTGCCCCTTCCTAAAGCAGGATTGATGCTGGTCTATGAGTTGGTAATTCTCTATGTGAGCACAAAGTTGCTATTAGACTCATTTTTCTAGGAGTTTCTCTAAGGTAGGGATGCTAGAAATGGGGCGGAAGTTATTGAGATCAGATTTGTCAGCCTTAGTTTTTTTAGTATAGGTGTTACCTGAGCTGCTTTTAGGCAGTCTGGGATCATGCCTTGAGATAGAGAGACATTTGTAATCCTTGTACAGGTAGGGAGGAGCGCATTCTTGATTTCTTTGAAGATGGAGGGGGGCAACGGGTCGCTAAAGTGGTTGGAAGGGTTGATATTCTGAAGAATCTTGGTGATGTCATTTTCACTAAATGGTGTAAAGGTGCCCCATGATGCATTGTTCTTGGAGTTCATGGAGGTCGATTTACGCTTCTCAGAGGAGACAATGGGTGGGGCAGGACTGGAAGAATGTAATAGAGTCTTCTTAGAGGCGAGGTCAATGGAAATGAATACAGCATGTCCTAAAGAGACAGCGCAAGCGCTGCCTAGGGCGAGACCTAAAAGAACAGTATTTATGCATGGTTCTAGAACTGAACAAAGAATAAATAGCTTCAAAGAACAAGCTTGCATATGCCTTTGCAAAGAGTCTTAATTTTTGTATCGCCTTTGTACTAACTTTAATACATTTATGCCAGTATGATTTCTTACTTATAATATCATACGAAATTGTGTACAGGATTGCTGTGCCCACAAATGTTTACAACATGATCTGAAAACTCTTACTAATTGATTATCTTTTTTTTAAACTCTTTACTAGCGAATAGATGTCACATGTCAGCAACAATGGAAACAGCATAGCATTACATTGTATGAGTTCACACACAGTCACGGCTCATCTCTCACAGCAGCATTATGTAAACGTCTTCCCCCGACTCTCCCTACCCCCTCCCCATTAGCCCCCGTCCAATGCTCTATGTATGGGTACTTCAGGTGTACAGATCTGGCCCGTGTGTGTGTTCCAGTTATCCCAGATTTGTGTCCATTTTTGAGGGCAAACTCTATCTTCATAAATGTTTTTTCAGCAATCCATGTCCCTTTCCCATTCCGCCAGGGTGGGGGGATACCCTATTCCCTTTTTCTGTGCTATATTTTGTTTTGCAATAGCAAAGTCCAATGTTACCCATATTTGTTGCTTCCTACTAAGGTCTGTTTGTCTCCATATATTCAAGAGACATAGTTGTGGCATGTGTTGGAGTTCCCATCCCGTAGACCGCTTGTAATTGTCTCCCCATAGCTCACCAGTATTCCTGAATAACGGGGCATTCCCATTCCCATATCATGTGATAGAATGTCCCTTCCTGTCTACACTATCTGTTACAACTGGGGTCTACTTGTCTTTTAATTTTTATCAGTGTGACCCATGAGAAGTATGATCTGTGAAGAATTATCAGTTGGATTAGTCTTAGTTTTGCGGTTATGGTCACCTCCTTTGGGGATACCAACGCTTCCTGCCATTCCTCATCTTCCAATATTCCTATGTTATTTTGCCAGTTTTCACATAAGGTCTAAGAAGGGTCTTGCATGTTATTGAGTAGTTTCTTATACGTCAGAGATATCAACTTGTTATCTATGCGTCATTTAGGAGTCTGTCCTCCAATGGTGTTGCCTCTGGAAGGACTGTGCCCTGCAGGATTGTGGATCTGAGAGTGTGACTGATCTGAAGATATCTGAATGTCTTGGAGTCAGTCATCTCGAAGTCCTCTTGTAATTTGACAAATGATTTCACATTGCCCTTTACCCACAGGTCACCCACCCTTGAGACGCTAATTATGTCCCATTTGTCAAACCCGGGACGTAAGATCAGACAACCAAGACTCTCCGCATCCCATAGTGGTGTGGATTGAGTCATCTTGTTCTGCCACCCCAGCTTCCGTGTGACCTAGTGCCAGAGTGTCACAATTTGGTGTGTAGGGCTGGTGAGCGTTTGTTTCGATGGGCTCGTATACATTGTCCGGTTGTGGCCTAAAGGGCCCAAGAGCATTTTATCCATGTGGTATGCGGAATCAAATTGAGAGCCGTAAATCCACGGATTAATTACGGCAAGCTGACTGGCCCAGTAGTACTTGCAGATATCTGGAAGAGCTATTCCGTCATCATACCACCCCTTACCAATTTGTGAGTATCTATTCATGGGGTCTCCCATCCAACAGTAGCTTTCGGATTTTCGCTTCTGTCTTGACAAAGTAGGTACCCAGGACCAGATAGGAGGGGTTTTGCAGGACATGTAAGAATCTTGGGAATGCCATAATCGTAAAGAGAGCTGCTCATGCCTGTAGAGACAGTGGCAGTGTACTCCAGTGTTTGAAATCTTTCTGTAACTGTCTCAGAGGGCCTAGCAAGTTTACGGTGTGGAACTGAACAGGATCTCGAGAGACGCTGATTCACAGGTAGAGGAAGATGTCTTCTACGATTGTTACAGTACATCCCAGGGGTAGCTTGGGTTGGGGGCCATAAAGGATGTAAAGTACTGATTTAGACCAGTTTATAGTATATCCTGAGTACTTACAGAAATTAGTAAAAATTTGTGGGACCCTGTTAATGGAAGCGCTAGGTTATGCCATGTAGAGTAATATATCGTCCACGTATAGTGAAATTATATCCTCCCACTTCATGGTCCATATGAGTACATGGATCAGGGGATACTTCCTTATCCAGGCAGTCTGTGGCTCAAGCATTAGTGCGAAGAGCAGAGGTGACAAGAGGCATCCCTGCCGAGTTCCTATGTTGAGGGGAAAGGTGAGTGAGGTGTGCCCATTTACTCCTACATGTGCTAAAGGGTTGGTGTGAAGTAATTTGATCCACACGATATATTTTGGCCCAAAACCGACTCATTCTAGTACCGCATAGAGGTAGGGACATTTGAAGGTGTCAAACCCCATCTGCGTGTTCAATGATAGTATCACTGCCTCTTCTCTTTTGAACCCACTTCTGCCCAGAAAGCCGTGCAAGCGTTGGAGATTTAATGTCATGTTCCTCCCCTGCAATGAATCCAGACTGTTCTAGATGCACTAATTTTATGATGAGCTGGTATTATACTGTTAGCTAATACTTTGGCCAATATCATTCCCTTTGGCATTGAGCAGTGATATGGGACAATACGAGCTGCACAGTTCGGCCGCTTTACCCTGTTTGTCGATGACTACTATAGTGGGTAGTCTCTGATCCTTCGGGAGGCTCCCCTGTCGTATACTATCTTGGTACATTTGATGTAGGTAGGACTAATTGACATCTGATTTGCAGTTTATACTCCCTCCTTAAACATATAACCATGTAGATACCCGCCGAAACTCCTAACCACAGAAACAGTTGTGTATTGAGACCTTACTTTCAAAATTGTTCTGAACATGGCCAAAGCTGGAATCGTTAGCCTGGGCAGGACACAGTGAAACCAGGAATCTAGGATACCTGACTAAGTAACAGAGATTTACATTCTGAAAAGCTGCTGTGAAAGACCATCTATGTATCAATCGATGATCCCTGTAGCAAGAGTGATAATCAAATAAATGACATAGCCCTCAGCTACCAGCCTAATTGAATGCAAATGTCTTGGACTAAGGATGCATCTGACCTATCTCCTGTTGAATATCTTCCTCAATCCCTAACTGGTGTCATCTGAAGTGAGTGTGAGGCTCTTGCTCACTGATTCTGTAAACATGAAAAGTTTCAACAAGTCCCATCACCTTACAGTGAAACCATGTCCCACATAATAAGTCTTACCCAGCTGGATGACTGTCAGATCCTGTTTGGTGGGCTCCAGGGCTACTAGGCCACACCCGTGGTGGTTGGGTTCATTTGTCGCTGACGTCCTTGAGTCTTTCCTACTATGGCTTTGCAAACTGGGCCAAGTGCACCGTTTCTGCATTTGAATCTCTTTGGGAAGCAAGGGATTCTTAAGGAGGTAGCATGGGGAGCAGAAGAGCTAAGAAATCAAACAGTCAAACAACAAACAAAAGAACACGCTGTCCAGCCTAGTGCTTGTCTTAGTAAAAAGAAAAATACTTTAACATCACAGCAAAACAAAATTCTACACGCAATGATGGCGTTTCAGCTACAAGGCACTACCCAAATTCTATAGTTCCAACACTGACCACAGTGTTCCGGCAAGGTTGCTGCATTTCCCCCACTGTTTCTAGTAAAGTTGTTAGAGCTCCCACACCACTACAGAGTTCTACTGCCAAAGGAAAGCTCATGGGCGAGAATCATCACAGGTGCAAGTTCACTAACTGGCTAATGCAAGCAGTCACTATGCTAGACTACCCTTAGGTCAGTCCAGTTTGTTGCTTGCAAAAGCATTCACAATGGCAGATCTATCTTTCCAGCTCAAGACACGGTGTCTCAGTCTTTCAGCACAGCTTTAAGTTATCTTTCCGTGGGATAAAGCTCGGTGCAGAGGCTCTAGTGGAGTGGTGCACCTCTTGTGATTGCGCGGCCAGCATCTCTATCAAGAGATGCATGGTCACAGCACAGTCACAACTCTTGTTTTTGCTCAATTTAGTGGTATATACACTTCAGGTGACATTTCTGTAGAACCCATAGATCTCAGGAACTATCCACTAAGACGTAAGTTAAGTGTTAGCTATTGCCTGATACAGTTGACCATATTTACTACACTCTGTCAACTAGTCTTCTGAAGGTATAGACTTCTGACACTATAAAGCGTGTGGTGTGTGCTCGAACAAGAGCTTTAGTCAGTCCCAATTTAACATCAGTAGAATAACAGGTTGCCCAGCCCTTCTGTAATTCTCCAGCTCTCCTGTTCTCTCAAACATCACTACAGCTTCCTGACACCACCCTCCACAGTGTTGCTCATGCCTGCTCAAGCGATCTCAACTAAGCTATCTGCAATCAAAATCCAACCAACATCAAATTGACTTCTGACGTGTCTGGGGTTGTATATGAATTGGTATATTTACTCTGGCATTGTACTGGTTTACATCTTCAGAGCCCCCATCAGGACTACACACAGTGCTGAAAAACCTTGAGAGCTAATAGTTCATCCACGCACTAATCCAATCATGCATGCAAGCCTTTGCGTGTAAACCACTGCCAGATATGGCAATCACACCCTTCACACAACCAGTCAGACACAATATGCTTGTTCTGGCTTGTAATTAACCAGACAAGGCTACGGTTTTGCAAGACCACACAAGTAAGAGGGGTGTGCTGCCCTCTTGATGAGTAACAATGACTGTAGTATTAGGCTGATGCTTGTCTGCGTTGCATAGATTGGTGTATTAAAATCCAGAGCCTCGAGGGATAGGGTATGCACCACTATGCATGGTTTGCTGTAATAAAATCCAGAGATTTGATGGATATGGTATGCGCCACTATGGAGTATGTGAGTATGTGTGTATGTTGTTTCTGACTGGTGACTGGTTACTAGTAGGCTGGTGTGTTTGTGTTGTATTAGATTATTTATGGATCCTAACGCAGCTGCTCGTGGTAGTCTGATGGGTGTGTGTGTATGAGAGAGACCTACTGAGGTGTGTGGGAAAGTCAAGACTTAGTGGTCCTCGATTGAAACAACTGTGCTAACACATGTGGTTTCAATGGTTGGCCTCTGTGCAGTGTTAGTGTGGTGTGTTTGTTACTGCAACAGTCTTTGGTGGTGGGCTAATGCATGTGGTATATTGCTCTTCCTTTGACATGTCTGAGTGTTTGGGGTGTGAATTCCAGTTCCCCTGCAGTCACTTTCATCCATCTCAGATCTTGCTTTAAACCCCTCACGCCCACACACAAACCCTCGGACCCTCTCGGTTCCACTGAGGCTTCTCAACGCTTGAATTCCAGGGGGCCCTAGTTAGGGCGATGACTGGTGATTACCCTGGCACATGCCCACCTGTCTCCTGGCAGTCAGCAGGCCCCGCTCGGTCCCCAGGAGCCAGCCCCAAGGCCCTTTTGATCTAATCACTCAGCTGGGAGGGCTGACCAGGGCCTGCTGCCCGCGACACTCTCCAGCTGTTACACTCTCCGCTGCCTGGGCATTCCTGGGACCTGTCTGCTGCCGTCCATTAGCAGGTCTCACAGTAAATCGCGGGGCCGCCAACGAGAGCACCCCCTGCGCCCAACAGAACCGCCAATTTGCTGAATCTAATTGCATAGTTTAATGTAATGAATGTTGGAGGAAAGACACTCGTCTAAACATGTCATCGGTTTTTAAATAAAGAAATATTAACAGCGCTGAAAGACACAGACTCGCTGTCCATTTGGTCTGCCCATCCTGCCGCTTTGATGGCACAACACAGGCCCCGCGTGAAACCAGCTTCACATTTGAAGCCTGCGGTTCCCATGTGACATTTTGTTTACCCACTGCTAAAAGGCATTTACCCGAAACCCTTCCAGGAGCCACTAGCTCTTCAATTTCAACTGCCAGTTGTTTTTTTTTTTTAAACACCTAATACAAGTTTGACTTCAGTGTTTCAGTCTCAGCTATTTGCATGCCGGTGTCGGTCGGTTGGAGTTTTACCACATTTCCATTACTTTGAATATTTCTAAACAAATATGAATGCAGAAGCAGATGAATGGCCTGATCATTGCTGGGCACCCTGCCACCGGTCCCATTGTTAGCTTAAGGATTTTGGGGGCCCTGGCCAAACAGATTTTGAGGTCCCCTGTATACAACAAATGTGAATTGTATTGCCCATTTCTAGCCCACATGATGCTAAAAAATAATACAAAATGATATGTTAAATTTCAACAAGGTCATACAAAAATAGTTGAAATATGTTTTCACTGGGACCCCAACGATCCTTAATATGGCCCTGGTACTGAGAGACAGAGTTAGAGAGGTAAGCATAAGCAGGTGGCAGGGTAGGGGTGGAGGGAGGCTTAGATAGAGAAATACAATGCACGGAGATCAAACAGAAAGTTCAGTTTCCTTATGGCCTCTTGGAAGGTGGAGGCCTTGGACAATTGCCCACTTTGATCATGCCTTAACACGTCTCTGCCCTGTCCATCATGGTGGCAGAGGGCAGGACGTCTGCCAGCCTGATGTACTGCCACCTGCCATATCTAGAGATCACCACTGACCCTGAGGTGATGTCTGTACCTTCAGAAGCCCCATAGATTTTAATTAGAATCCCACGATTCTTGGTCAAGAAATATATCCAGGAAAGGTCCCTGGTTTCCGAGGTATATATTCATCCTAAATTATGTATATTGCGCAATTAAGGACACATAGGGCCTGTCACTGAGGTACATCAAATAAATGAGAATTGATAAGCGGCACTGGGGAGAGTGGGCCTGTTTGCTAGACTATGCATTCAGGGTACATGTTAAACAGCTTCAGAGTAATGGATACTGTCCTTTGATCTGTATGTACACACATTGACACCTCTGTGATTTTGTAGGATTTATAATGGCAACTAAAGTATTTTCCATATTTCTAGCACAGTTTTTATAAGGGACAGTCTTAGTTATATCATTATATGGTGTGTTTGTGTGACCTCACAGTGTGATAAAGAAGCAATCCCTTATAGGTCCAGTCAGGTATGTTTGTAAAATCTTAGCTCAGTCCTGGGTAGCTGTGGTTCAAAGCAGCCAGGGCTTAAACAAAGGAACAAGTGTAAAGCATGAAGATCTACCAAAATAGCATAATAAGAAGATAATGAAATACAAAATAAAGATCCAACAGCAATTTCTAAACATTTTGTATCTTTAATTAGAATCCTCTATGACAAAAATCCACCAGAGGATCCTGGAGATGTGAATTTTTAAAGAAATAATAAATCACTGCTTTTCACTTAGGTCAAGAAATCAATGTAATCTAACAAGGCTCACAGTTTAGGGTTGGCTATGACAAGTAACTTGACCATGGCTGTAAGCACACTCATGTGGCTACCAACTCCGGCAGGGATTTACCCACAGAGACCAGTAAATTAAAGCGAGCTCCACTCCAGTTGCATGGTCTCTGGCCAAAACTGAAATAGGAATCAATAGAGTGGTCCTGATGCAAGGGATACAGGATGCTGAAGATGCTCATGGATGCTGAGGATGCTGAGCTAGCGTCTTGAGTTTTCCTGTGACCACTCTCTGTTCTATGAAAACTGAATGGCGACTTTGGCTTCCGGGGCCGATGTCCAAGAGGTTTGTGTAAAGACCAGCTAAACAGCAGTTTATTTATTTATTTATTTAGTTATTCAGTGTTTTGTATAGCACAAACTTGACCCCATGAGGTATCAGAGGGCCCCATAGTACAGGACATGATTACTTTATCTTTAGTACAATACTCTGGATAGTATTTAACATATTAAAGTCCAATTCAGAGTTGTCACAGACACTTCACTCATTAAACAATACTTTAGCACATTCACAGAATGTAAGTCTTGAGGAACCATATCATCAAGGGAAGCAAGAACCTATAATAAACTGGGGAAATTGGATCTCAGCAAAAATCTCTTGTGTCTCTAAGTGAGAGGGTTTATGAGAATCTTCTGTGGTTGTTCTGTATTGGTTACGGTAGGAATTTGCTCATTAGAAAGATCTTGGTTTCTTTCTTGAATCTTGCGGGGTTGGGTAACCTTCTGATGCTGGGAGGTAGCGAATTCCATATTTTCTGTGCCGCACCTGAGAACACTTTGTCATACGTTTTTGCTTTCTGGAAAATCGGTGGCTTCAGCACTAGCTTTCTGGCGCTTTTGGATTGTTTGTTTCCCCCTGAAATCTCCAATTTCTGAGCTAGATATCTTGGTGAGTTGAAGTGTAGAGCTTTGTGTGTTTTACATGCCAATTTGAGCTGAATTCTGGCTTCATAAGGTAGCCAATTCAGGGCTTTCAGGTGTGGAGAGATGTGGTCAAATCTTTTTGAACCTGTTATAAGTCTTATTGTTGCATTGAGGCAGGCTTTTCAAGGAGCTGTTGCCATTTTGGGGAGCCCAGATAGTGTTGTGCTTCCATATTCAATCCTTGAGATTACTAATGCCTGAACTGCCATTTTGAAGTCTGCTGCTTCAATGAATGGTTTCAATTTCTTAATATAGCTCAGGTGACATCGTGCATTTCTAGCCAACGTGTTGATGTGTGATTGCATGTTTAGGCTCTGGTCTAGAGTGATTCCTAGAGATGTGGTTGATTCTACAATGTTTGGGGTGCAGTTGAGTACTGTGATCAAGTTGGTCCTTTCTTTTATAATGGCGGGCTTTTGGAGGGGGATGTAAGCAGGAATTCGTTTTTTTAAGCCTTTAGTTTAAGCTGATTGCTGGTTAACCATATCATTGTTGCCCTTAAGGCCTTGTTCATTGATATGATCTCCTCCAAAGCGGAAATCTTAATGTTGCCACTGGTTTCCAGTTATACCAAAACCAGTGGTTCCCTTTAACTGACGGTAACTTCCTTGCTGGGCAACCAAACTGCACTGCGATGACTCTTCTAGGTCCAGCAGACTCAGATGCAACTTTTCAGGGTTAAGACTCGGCTTCCCAGGCTGCACTTCGGAGGTCAGTGGTGATCAAGTTTTCCTGCCTACCAACTCTCCAATGCATGCTACTTCAGCTTTTAAGGCCCTGTGGCTGTACCAGGGAGTCAGCCAACTGACTCTTAGAGTCCCCCTCTCTGTCTGGTCGTGGTCAGGGCCAGTTTTTCCTCAAGTGGAACAGCACAGGCACATTCCTTTATATGCTAACCCGATATGCAGAAGGTGCGGTCCAAACTTTGGTACACCCTCTCTTTTTTTGGTCGAGGGACCAGCAGAGCAGTGCTTCTTAGGTTCTGTCTCCAAGGCAGATGAGATTTGGGTGCCACTTGTTTGCCACTTTCATGCCCTGTGGTAACTGATAGCGAATAGGCTACCTGATCCCAACCCACCTAGTGATGACTTCCGGTGAAATGTGCCATCTAGCTAGCCCAGAATACACCATTCTGCCCATGCCTAACATGGCAGAGAAATGTTATGTATATTTCCTTTCAGACGCGGTAGGTTGAGCATGATCTGTCATAGGTAGGGTATCGGAGGGCTGCCAGAGGTGTGGGTGCGAGGCTAATAGAGGTAAGTAGGGAATGAAATGTGAAAGGTAGAATATAGAGAGCTGGTCATAGGAAGGGGGTCTGGGGTTTGTTTCAGTGATGAAGTGTTAATGACCTATTAGTGGTGGAGTGTGGAGGCATTATCAGAAGGAAAAGTTGGATGTTCTCAACAGAGATGGGATGTAGATCACCACTCACATATAAAGCATCCTTTTAGAGATGGCATGTGGAGTGGAATGGGTATTAGTGGTGATTTAAGTCCCTTTCCAGAGGGTTATGACAAGCACTTTAGGGGGAATGTACAGAATGTAGCTATGTCATATTCTATTTAGAATAGTTGGGGAATTTTCCAGAGGCAGTCATACTGAGAGGCCTTCGAGTGCAAGCCTATTGAGATGGTGGTGACAGGTCTGTTTGCATAAACACATTGGTGACAACATTTATAAAATGGGTCTTCTGTGATGTTAGCAGACTCAATATGTACCATTACAAGTAAATCAGCATAAGCTATATAGCTATTTACAATAGCAGAAGGAAGACCAACTGGGCTACTTCAGTTAAAGGTAGCTCTCACTTAGATAACTTTAAAAGTAGTAGTCTGGGTCTTGATTGACTCATAATCTTATTGTGTCACTTCTGCTGATTTACTTGTAAATATAATTTGTTGGCTAAGCTGATATACTTATACTGTTTTTTTGCAACTCATGCCGGTTTACTTGAATTCACGTGTAAGTCACACTACTCTTTTGGGTTGCTTGATAGTAATATTTTTATTTCTGTACTTAAAGTTGCAAAGTTCTTGACATAGGTTGTTGATTCTCCTCTCTTTTCGTCTCCCAGGTTGGACCGGAATTCAGCCCTCCGACACCCTCGAGAAAAGGAGAAAACACAGGTAAGTTCTTATTCCTTTGTTCAATTTCCTCTTTTCTGGCTATTATCTGTTATCTTGCTTTCCTTGATTTTTATGCTGCTTTGTCTTGAATATTTTATAAGCGGTGTTTTCCTTCTTTCTGAGGGTTCTCCCTGTTGTACCCAAAAAGGGTTAATGTTGAAGAGGAGCACACAGCTAAAGAAGTTCATCCCTTCACAGTAACAAGTGTTTAAATGCACAATTATAATTGAAGAGTATCTTTATGGTGGCTCCAAACCCAGTAAACTCCTTACTTGAGTCCAGCCCGGGATGCTTTCAGCTAACAAAGCCCCCAAACCCATCCCACCTGTTGCTCCCTCCCGCTTCACCTGCTAATACCGTAACCAGTCACACACCTGTGTCAGCCATGCTCCTCCAGGAGAATAGTGGCGGGAAGCGTCTTGCTGGGGCTGTCTCGATCCTGAAGATTGCGCTCAGCGTCCTTCTTCAGATCCTGTAGGCATAGTCTGACAGTGGGTTCTTGTTGGCTTTGCATCGCGGGGATCTATCGGGTTTGTTCTCCCTTTCTCAGTGCCCTCCAATGCTGTTGTGGATTCTGTGCCAGGTAAAGTCTCCTCCTCTTTCCGGGGAAACATCTTGAGTCCCACTTTACTTTCTTTTATATGATTCATCGATGGCAGCTCTCCTGATTGGACTACAGGACTAATACAGTTATAGATATGGATAACACAACATGTGCTGCACAAGAGCGTTTCATATATACAACAAGTCTGGGAATAAGGACATTGCAAAGCCCTGTGGAAGTATCTGAGAAGAGACGAAACGCGTTGGCTACATTGGAGAAAAGTATATGAAATAGAATACGAAGAATATGAATAAAGAAATGTGTTTGTTACTTGGATGGAGTCTGTGCATTATGTAACTGAGAACATAAAAAATGTATACTCACTTTGTAATAAATGCATGGTGAGTGATGATCATCTGTTCCAAAGCTGGTTCAGAATTGTTGCATAATTCCTTTCTGTTTTTACATGTTGTGGTTAATCATGTTTTAATATGACACCACCTACAGTTATACAGAGACCAACCCAGCACACATCTAGGGCCAAAGCACATAAGGTGCAAACACTGCAGTGTGTGCTACTGTGTGATGTGGGTGCTCTTTAGTGCTGTACTTCGTTTTTGCTCGCACTTGGCACACGGATAAAGGAGGTCTTTAGTGCCATAACAAGAAGGGCCAGTGTTGGGTTCTGTTGAGCTGTTTCTTTTAGTGCCTCACTCTTTGTGATGGGTCCTACTAGATGCAGTGCACAGAGCTTAACAAAACCTTACACTGTTACTTCATTAGCGCAAAATCTGTTTACCAAGAAAAACCCGATTCACCAAACTGTCACACAATGCATTGCGGCAACCAACGTCTACAGAGATGTGGCACTATCCTGCTCTCGCCCTAGTGCTGGCACACAATCAGGCTGCCTAGCACTGCGTATGCACCTTTGCACCGTAGTGCTAAGGTGTCTACGTGAATCTCGCGTAGGTTTTGTACAGGAAGGGTATCCTTCCAGCACAAAATACTATGCTTAGACTCATTTTAGAACGTGTTCTACTATGAATGTGTGCTGTAAAGTATCGCACATATGCAAAGTGGGAAAAGTTCCAAGAAATAAAAGCACTTCTCCTTTTCAACATATGCTTCAAACATTTTGCGCATGTCACTTTTGTGAAGCAAACTCAGCGCAAAAGGTTTGTAAATCTGGCCCTGAAAACCATATACACAGGTAAACCACACGTGAACCGCAATTTAGTGCAAACCACACACCTTGTCTAATATGGGCCCTGAAGTTTTCCACTCGCCGCGAAGGAAGCAGGGATCGTAAAGCAAGCAGGGCCACTCAGAATACATTTTACTGTGCCTCAGAAAAAGTGTTCACGCTATTCAGCTTAGCAAATCTGCAATAAGTTGTTTAAATTTTTTTGGCTACTGATGAGAACGATGAATACACCAGGCGAGTAAAGGAAATTATTTCATGCAAATCTTGAAGACACTGATTAGATGTATAAAAGGCCCCACCTTGAGAACGGCAGCCAGCTGCGCCTTGGCCCTTCCTGCCATTGTCCTAGAGTGGGGTCATGGAGACGCCCTGTGCACAAACACATCATTTTACTCAAAGAGCTTCCTTCACCACCCACAAGAACAAACCCCTCTCCGAGAAGGGGAAGGCCGCATGAAAACAGGAAGCCGGGCCCCGCTCTCATCAGCGTGCAGACAGTATTCCTACTTTATCATCATCTTCAGGGCCTCCTCCGGGAACAACAGGAGGTCTGGGGCCTTCTGCGCGGCAACCTTAAGGCCCTACCACTCTCGAGGCCGCGCGCTTCCTCACACATTGTCAGGAGGAGGGGGGCGGCCAGGCACTGCAGATGCCGTCTAGAGCGGCTTTAAAGAGGTCTCCCCGACAGGATGCAGTAGCAGCCAGGATGGTCAGAGGAGATGAATAATGTCTTTACTGGATTTGAGGTGCACGCGCCTGCGCTGGAAAAGGTTGTTTAATAATGAGCCACAGTAGGACTCGCAGTTGTACTTGCGTGAGTCCCCCCGACTTACAAACGTATTAAAGGGGAAATTCTGTGAAGGGAAAAATGCAGGGGCATATTACCGAGGTGTGCGTTGCAAAACGCACAATGCACATCTCCGTATCGCCGGATTTCATCGCCTAATTAGCGCGCAATTATCAATGCGCATCAGGCAGGCTATTAGAAATCTGGCGATAGTCGGTGATATGGCACATTAGCGCATGAATATAAACGTTGTTTTCATGCGCAAATGTGGGCCTTGATAATATTGGGGGGTGGATTCAGCTTTATGATCCACACCCCCATGTTAACAATGCCTAACGCCTGGTCGGAGCAGGCGTTGGGAGACCTGCGATAAATGACTTTATCGCAGGTTTTTGTCTCCCAAAGCCTGCCTTGGTAATAGAGTGTTCGCACCTCCAACCACATTTTACATGTGGTTGGACGTGGGAACGGCCACTTTGCATGTCATTAGCGATGTTTATCGCCGACATGCAAAGTGGGCTCGGCCCAGGCTTTAAAGTGCCCTTGGTAATAGGGATCTAGCTGTATCGCCGCTTTCTCGGCACAATTCGCAGAGAAAGCGGCGATATTAGCCCTTGGTAATATGCCCGCAGTTCTTTTCACCATCTAAGACTCACCAAACAAGGGGGCATATTAAAAAGCGGCAGCGATCATTATCGCTGACCGCTGTTAGCGTGAGTAAATCTATTGCTGGCGATAATCTCCATGTTAGCGTTGTATTAACAATGCTTAACGCCATGGAGATAAAAATTTCAGCAATAGCAGGGATTATCGCCGTTTTCAATGGACAGCGATATTCCATTGAAAATGGCGATTACCTTGCTGATAGAGCAGGGTAATCTTAGCCATGTAATCCACCTCCCATTGGATTACATGGCCAAATCAGGTCACAAGCAGGCGTTAGGAAAGTAGCGTTTACCTGTGGTTAGCGCTACTTTTCCTAACGCTCTGCATGTTAGCGTGCAGCTCGATAATAGGAGAAATGTGACTTAGCGACATTTCTCCTATTAATTTGCTCTAGAACGCCCACTTTGCATCTCATTAGAGATGCAAAGCTGGGCGTTGTTGAAAGGCTCGCTAAATCAGCAAAAAACAGGATAGCGTGTCTTTGCTCATAAGGCGATGAAATTATCGCCACTTTTCGGCCGAAAATGGCCGCAAAAACAACGATAATTTCATATCGCCTCCTTGGTAATATGCCTCGAGGTGTTCTAGAGTGTTGCTTTGTTTGAAGCAACTTCCAGACTCGGATTTGAGATATTTATTTATATTAATTTATGCATTTTTATATAGTGCAAACTTTACCCAGAGGTGTCAGAGCGCTTTACATTAGAGAGAAGTAAATTACATAAGGAATGAAGAGAAGCATAGAAGTAGGTAAAACTACTTATAGGAACTAGTGTTGAAAGTTACAGATTAACAAGTTGTGACATCACTCATTGGATGTCCCCTATGAATCCTAGTGATCAAATTACTACATAGGTACTGCTATACCTGCCTCTTGGTACTAAAGCACCTTTCTGTCCCGTGAAAGGCTTATCTTGACATTTTCCTCCTTTTCTAACCCCCCCTCCCGCCATGAAGCCGCCTCTCCCTCCCTCTGCCCCACACCTAGAGCCTTTTTAGCATCATCCGAGCTACAATTTTTTTAATGGTCCTACCAGCCCCCAGTTGTGCGGTAATATTTTTGAGAGTGGGTGTCCTAGCCAGTAATGCCACCTTGCTAAAGGTAAAAAGGATATGTCAAAGTCTGAATTATAAAACACAAACAGCATTGGTAAGGACAGCAGATCTTGCCTATTTATATGAGACCTATTGACTTTGGTGGAGTGGAGTGGCAAGCATATATTGTGTGAAATGTCATTGTGTGAAATGAAGTGAAGTGGCATGTTGTGGAGGGGAGTGGAGTGGAATTGTTTGGCATTGTGAGAGTGGAACTGTGTGGCACTGGAGAGGCATTGTGAGGAATGGATTGGAGTGACAGTGTGTGTAGTGGAGTTGAGTGATATTGTGTGGCATAGAGTCGAGTTGAGTGGAGTGAAGTGGAGTGGAGTTGAATTGCGTGCACTGGAGTAGAGTGGCATGGAGTGGAATGGCGTAGAATGAAATGCTGCAAAGCACTTCTCTGCCTCATCAAGAGTAGTAAGCACCATATATAAACACAATGACAAGTGGAGTGGCAATGAGTGGAGTGGATTGGCATTTTGTGGAGTTGAGTAAAGAGGAATTGTGTTGAGTGGAAATGAGTGAAGTGACATTGGGTGGCTTGGAGTGAAGCTGCATTGTGTGGAGTGGCATGTGGTGTGAAGTGGAATTGTATGGCATAGTGTGGCATGGAATACAATTATGTGGCATTATTAGGTATGGAGTGGAATTGAGTGGTGTATTGCTGAACTGAAATTATATGGCTATTTGTTGAGTGGAGTGGAAGTTTGTGGAGTGGAAATGTGTGGCATTGTGTGGAATAGAGTGGAATTGTGTGGTGTGGAATGGAATTGTGTGGAACAGAGTGGAGTGGAGAGGAATTGTGTAGCATTGAGCGGGTCTGACGTGCCTGGCTCTTGGCGTAGCAGCAGTTGCACAGCAAAGCAGGAGCTCCTCTGGCGGGGAGCACAGTTTCCGGCCCTTGCCAAGGAGGTAGAGGCCAAGAGGGGGACCAAGAGGAAGACCCTCCTGTGACCACCTGCGACGCCAATAGCGGTAGGTCTGTAGCAGCCTCACCCCCACGATCACGCACCTGGCTGCCTGATCCAGAGCTCCTATTGTTTCCTAAGGGAGTCTGCGGGGTGAAATCTGCGTGGCCATTGCGGAGCCCTTGTGGAGCACAGCAGCTCTTGCTCCCCCGGACTGAGGCACCGAAGAGCAACAGAGTGCAGCAGTGGGGAGCAGAGCAGGGCGAGCTGCAGAGCAGCTGAGCAACAGAACCTCAAACAGCAGGAGACGTTGATCTTCTCAGACCCCACCCAGCCGCCCACCACTGGCCATCAAACATCAACTGCCTGGCGGAGGCTGTGGCAGAGCAGGCGGGTCTGCTGGTCCTGCAGTGTGTGATCTGGTGCATCAGCGCCACCCACCAGGAGAGAAAGCCAGAAGAGAAGCCGGATTGAGAGGTTGACTGTGGACTTGGTGGACTGGCTGACCGTTAGAGCGAGGTAGGCACGGCTAGCGTTGCTGTGTGGTTGTGGTTCGTGGGTTGTGGTGAGTGGGTGGTTATTCTATCTTACCCCCACCACCCTGCCGGCTCGTATGCCTCGCCTTGCCACACCATGGCACACCTCGTCTGACATTGCCATTCGGCAACCACCGGTTACCACAGACTCCATACCAGCTCCAGCCCAGCTATAGACAAGTGAGTGTCCTTTGACTCCCTGTACTGGGGTGGGAGACGGGGATTCTCTGACCATTGGCGACAGCAAGAGCTATTTCACCAGCCACTTTACCAGCAATCCAACCTTTTACTAAGTATGGGCGGAAAATCCGTTCCGCTCGCGGATTTTGCGGATTTTCGGGAAATTCGCAATCCGCGAGATTCGCGAATCTCCCGCAAAATCCGCAAATCCGCGAGCAGCGGATTTTGCTCGCACTGCTCGCACTGTTCGCGTGAGTTCGCGCCCCGCGAATAAGTGCAAAATTGCAGAAATACGCTCTTAGCAAAACTGAAAGTAACTACTTACCAGGTTCAAAAGTTCAGGCTCATCATTAGTAGCCATTTCCTGTAGTGCTTCCTGAGGGGCCCCTCCAGAGTTCAGTTGCCAGTTGAAACTATTATGTGACCCTGCTCTGAACCTCAGAATAGTTACACATATGCCACAAAGGTCCTGAATTACAGCTAAGGGAGACAAGCAGGAGCCAGGCTGGAAGTTAAAATCCATTAATTAGCCCCTAATTCATTATTGTCAGTTGGGGCAGGGCAGGTGTTGTAACTAATTTTGCAACAATGAAAGCACTTAGCAAGTGCAAAAGATCACTAATCAGGGCGCACTAAGGAAGCAGGTGCCAGCTAAAAAAATATTCTGTGACACATTAATCAGCCCCAAATTAATTCAGGTCACTTGAGGCAGGGAAGGTGTGCTTTGCTTTGCCGAAAATAATGTACACTGGACAACCAGAGGGTGTGGTGATGAAACAGAGGGTGGCATGGGTGGGCCAGAGGGTGGCATGAGTAGTCAGAGAGTGGCAGTGGTGACAGAGAGTGGCAGTGATGAAGAAGAGTGTCCCAAACAGGCTGGACACGTAGAAACAACAAGTTCGCAAAACTTGCGACCCGACAGGTAAGTTCGCAAATTGCGAAATTGTAAAAACCCTCGCGAACTGGCAGAAACACGGGCGAACACAAAAAAAAAAAATCCGCAAATTTGCCGGAATTCGCGGATTTTGCGGATTGCGAATCCGCAAATCCGCAAAATTCGCGAACGCGAGATCCGCAAAATTCGCCCATGCTTACCTTTTACCCTTTGGAGCCTGCGGCAGGGAGACAAAAAGAAAGCGGACTGAAATCTGACCTGGAGAGCAGAGCAGAGCAGTGCAGTGAAGTGGGAGCTGTGGGGAACAAAGACGGCCGAAGAGGACCACCAGCCAAGAGGAAATTAGATCTGGCATGGTTAGAGAATGCCCGCCAGAACAAAAATTAGTAAATGTAAAAGAGGATCCTTCTCACCGAAGGGCTGTATGGCTGAGCCCAGCCAAAAACTAGAGCAGGCGACATCTCACCTGACATCTCTGACATTGGCCCTGACTTAAGGGATAACAAGCTGGAGGCAGGGCCAACCCAGTGCAGTTACAAACTGACACAGCCCCAGATTTATACAAGATTTCAGTTCCTAAAAAACCTGGGGGATGCTCTTTTATCAAGCTCAATTGCAGCACAAGGTCTTAGTACTCCGTTTTCACCTCTTAAATCGTTGGATGGTGGGAATAGCAGTGCTCAGATAACTGACCAATGTGCAAAACCTGGCACAAAAAGCGACCTGGGGTCGCATGTTTTATTATCTCTTCCACACCCAACACTTAATGCATTTGCTTCAACATCAGATCCGAAAGGCGGTGCTAAATTACTGCCACAAGGTCCCCAGTACTTTGCTAACGTGGGAATGACAAAAGCACAAGCAAAAACACCTAGCGATCTAGAAACAACAATGAAGCTGGTAAAGCATTTTGGACGAGCTGGAAGAGAACACATAGAACAACAGGACAAGGGAGGCTAAAATGTGTAAACAAGGAACAACTGCACCACAGACAAGGATTTGTCTATAACAGAGCTAGGTGCATCACCTATGGTCATCAATGAAGCAAAGATCAAAACGACACCTCCGCAAGATCCTTGTCTGCTATTGTCTCCAACATCACCCAAAACGGAAATAGCATTAGGACAAGAGTCTGAAAACCTAGAGGAGTTCTCCAACATTGACGCTAGGGAATGGGAATAATTATTGATAAATCCTACTCAGCAATCACTAGTGTGGTCCATGTTATATTCTCAAAATCCCTCCACACCGCAGAATAAAGAGTTGAATTGGAACCAGGAAAGGGAGGCCCTGTCACTGAGATCTGACCTAGAAAACCCAATTAGGCATCAACAAAAATTGAACTCATAAAGTGCCTGGGACAGCCTACTTAAAACAGTGCAACTTCTGGTTGGAGCCCTCCAGTACCAATCAGATAAAATGGACACTCAGCTGACTCTACTAAACACACAGGCAGTGTTTGTGGTAGCTATTGATAAGAAATTTGGAGCTTTAAACTCGCTTTTTCAGAGCTCGCATGGAAAACTTTAAGTTAGGGAGCTAAACTGTGGCTGCAGCCCGATAGTTGACAAATTGGCCTCTCTCCCTTCAATAATGAGCAACTTATGTGCATAATTCAAAGACTCAACACGGAATTCCACCGACCGTAAGCCAAAGGGAACGTACTCTACTGAGGAACAAACTGGAATAAGCACATATGATGCGGATAACTCGCCTCTTTAGACTGATGCTGCCTGAATCGTCTGATCGTCTGATCGTCCAAATCAACCAACTCCAGTGGAAATGGGCACAACTCATACAATTGTACTGCCTGCTGAAAAAGGGTTGGCCCCTTACTCCAAACAACAACCCACCACCATAGGTCCTTCAATGCAAATATCGCTGGCTGAAGCAGAAGGAACCTGCTCTTCCAAGTTTAACAAATTGGGCATTTAGGAAGGCGCACATCAAAAACAGCCATGTAGCTCGAAACAGGAAGTAACTACTATACAGCGGCACTTACCCAACCCTACATTAGCAGGACTCACCACCGAAGACGATAAACCCCCCAAGACTGCCTGCACTATCACCCAGCCTGATCAATCAGAAAGTGGCCTCAATTATCTGACCATCACAGTCTCCAACATCGGAGGAGACGAGTGTCCAATAAACTGTACAGACCCAAAATATGACAACATAAGGACTAAGGCCACCTCTGCAGAGGACACAGAGCACCTGCCTTGCGCTAGCCTGCCCTGCACTGAGCTAGCCGCAAATATAATTCTCAGCGATCTGAGCAGGGCGGAAGGAGCAACAACTCCAGCCCAACCAGGAACCAGTAACTATGAGTCCATTAATGGGCAACCCCTAGACAATCGAGTGAATGTCCCTAACAAGAACAGGAAAACACTGGAGTTTATACCAGTATACAGATCAAGGGGGCATCCAACATACTAAACCGAGGGAAGATTCTTGTCTACTGTCACACATACCTTCACAATTGGAGGTAATTTCTACAGCCTTGGACTCAGTAGAGTTTGTGAATCATGGTCACCCCAAGGGGGGGTGAGGTCACACAGACTACCTGGACACTGGCAAGCACTGCACCAAAAATATTACTGGAAAGTTTGATATTCGAAAACTGGGGCATAAAGATAAAACCCATCATTACACCAGGCTACCGTGCAACGCTAGCCCAGTAGCACGCAGATAGAAGGTCAACAGAACTGACCAACATCTCAAAGTCTGTACTGAGAGGGGCAAGAGGGCACTCGCCGGTTACCAGGAGGCATTCACAGGCGATACGGATATACCGCCCAGATCTTCTACAACAAGGAGTTTGCCCTGAGGGTCCGAGATGGCCCACGAGGACAATTATAAATCAAACAAGAAACAATTGACAGAACAGCAGGCAATATCGGCCAGGAGGTGAAATCAATTTACAGCGGATATGCTCATGGAACATCAACGGGCTAAATAGCAAGATGGCAGACCAGGTCTTCATAAACTATCAGAGGTCATTTCACATCATTGCTTTACAGGAGACATGATTGATCGATCCACCGCACTTGCAAGGATATCCACGCTTCTTTTCAACAGCACTTAAAAAGGCAAGATGTGGACATCTGCAGGGAGACCTGGCAATCTATGTGAATAACAGATGCACAACCTCAGCTCACACAGTTGGTTTGAGAACACCAGAATCGAGTGCCATAAAAATCTCTACTTAAATGGGCCATCAGGGAATAGGCACAAGGATATCGTGATAATAAACACTTATATACATCCTAACAGTAAAATCAAGGACACAAAACAATTGGCCAACTTTGTAGAGCTTTCTATGAGTGAAGTCAATACACTAGATACAATACTCACCGGGGATTTTAATCTACACCTACTTGGCTCATCAATAGCGGAGGAAGTAACAATACAGAATCAGTTATAGAATATCCCGCCACAGGGTAATAATTCACATGAATTACCCACAAAAACCGTCAAGTGCCTTATAGAAGTACTGGAACATCTTAACATCAGAGCCGTGAATAGCAGAAGTACAGATGACACTCCCCCGGCATTCACTCATCACTCATTAACCAACATTAAGAAGAGAAGACAAGAACGGCTGCCGGGCCCCAATGGAATACCACCTGTGATTTACAAACAAGATGCAGATTATTGGGCAAAAGCACTTAGCCCTCTGTTCATGGAAATAAGGCAGGCAGGCCTACTTCCTCCGTCCTGATTGGCTTCGATAATTACGCCCATCTTTAAGTCAGGTGATAAGACTCTGCCTAGGAACTATCGCTTAGTTGCCCTTTTTGTCAATGACGGTACAAAAGGGGGTGGTGATGGAAGGAGCATCTGAATCAATCAAACACTCACACCCATTCAAAAGATCTGTGTTTAATCCATCACTGTTCTTTAGCCCACTCTGCCACCCCAGTTCAGACATGGCTATATGCAAATCAGTCTGACCCTGTGCCTCATGGGAACAGTCCAGCCCGAACTGCCAAGCCATGTCTTCCCTGGACCGGAAACAAGCTTCCGAGGACCGGTTTCTGGCATTCCAGCCGTCTTCAGCCCCGCTTGCTTGAATCCAGTGGCAAAGTGAGCAAGGGACTCATGTCTGAGTATACCCTGCCACACTTATGGCGGCCAAAAGCGGTACAAAAGGGGGTGGTGATGGACGGAGCATCTGAATCAATCAAACACTCACACCCAGTCAAAAGATCTGGGTTTAATCCATCACTGTTCTTTAGCCCACTCTGCCACCCCAGTTCAGACATGGCTATATACAAATCAGTCTGACCCTGTGCCTCATGGGAACAGTCCACCCCGAACTTCCAAGCCATGTCTTCCCTGGACCAGAAACAAGTTTCCGAGGACTGGTTTCTGGCATTTCAGCCGTCTTCAGCCCGGCTTGCTTGAATCCAGTGGCAAAGGGAGCAAGGGACTCACGTCTGAGTATACCCTGCCACACTTATGGCGGCCAAAAGTGGTACAAAAGGGGGTGGGGACGGACGGAGCATCTGATTTAATCAAACACTCACACCCATTCAAAAGATCTGGGTTTAGTCCATCACCGTTCTTTAGCCCACTCTGCCACCCCAGTTCAGACATGGCTATATGCAAATCAGTCTGACCCTGTGCCTCATGGGAACAGTCCAGCCCGAACTGCCAAGCCATGTCTTCCCTGGACCGGAAACAAGTTTCCGAGGACTGGTTTCTGGCATTCCAGCCGTCTTCAGCCCGGCTTGCTTGAATCCAGTGGCAAAGTGAGCAAGGGACTCACGTCTGAGTATACCCTGCCACACTTATGGCAGCCAAAAGCGGTACAAAAGGGGGTGGTGATGGACGGAGCATCTGAATCAATCAAACACTCACACCAGTCAAAAGATCTGGGTTTAATCCATCACCGTTCTTGAACCCACTCTGCCACCCGAGTTCAGACATGGCTATATGCAAATCAGTCTGACCCTGTGCCTCATGGGAACAGTCCAGCCCGAACTGCCAAGCCATGTCTTCCCTGGACCGGAAACAAGCTTCCGAGGACCGGTTTCTGGCATTCCAGCTGTCTTCAGCCCGGCTTGCTTGAATCCAGTGGCAAAGTGAGCAAGGGACTCACGTCTGAGTATACCCTACCACACTTATGGCGGCCAAAAGCGGTACAAAAGGGGGTGGTGATGGACGGAGCATCTGAATCAATCAAACACTCATACCCAGTCAAAAGATCTGGGTTTAATCCATCACCGTTCTTTAGCCCACTCTGCCACCCCAGTTCAGACATGGCTATATGCAAATCAGTCTGACCTTGTGCCTCATGGGAACAGTCCAGCCCGAACTGCCAAGCCATGTCTTCTCTGGACCGGAAACAAGCTTCCGAGGACCGGTTTCTGGCATTCCAGCCGTCTTCAGCCCGGCTTGCTTGAATCCAGTGGCAAAGTGAGCAAGGGACTCAGGTCTGAGTATACCCTGCCACACTTATGGCGGCCAAAAGAGGTACAAAAGGGGGTGGTGATGGACGGAGCATCTGAATCAATCAAACACTCACACCCAGTCAAAAGATCTGGGTTTAAATTATCACCGTTCTTTAGCCCACTCTGCCACCCCAGTTCAGACATGGCTATATGTAAATCAGTCTGACCCTGTGCCTCATGCGAACAGTCCAGCCCGAACTGCCAAGCCATGTCTTCCCTGGACCCGAAACAAGCTTCCGAGGACCGGTTTCTGGCATTCCAGCCGTCTTCAGCCCGGCTTGCTTGAATCCAGTGGCAAAGTGAGCAAGGGACTCACGTCTGAGTATACCCTGCCACACTTATGGCGGCCAAAAGTTGTACAAAAGGGGGTGGTGATGGACGGAGCATCTGAATCAATCAAACACTCACACCCAGTCAAAAGATCTGGGTTTAATCCATCACCGTTCTTTAGCCCACTCTGCCACCCCAGTTCAGACATGGCTATATGCAAATCAGTCTGACCCTGTGCCTCATGGGAACAGTCCAGCCCGAACTGCCACGCCATGTCTTCCCTGGACCCGAAACAAGCTTTCGAGGACCGGTTTCTGGCATTCCAGCTGTCTTCAGCCCGGCTTGCTTGAATCCAGTGGCAAAGTGAGCAAGGGACTCACGTCTGAGTATACCCTGCCACACTTATGGCGGGCAAAAGCGGTACAAAAGGGGGTGGTGATGGACGGAGCATCTGAATCAATCAAACACTCACACCCAGTCAAAAGATCAGGGTTTAATCCATCACCGTTCTTTAGCCCACACTGCCACCCCAGTTCAGACATGGCTATATGCAAATCAGATGCTCCGTCCATCACCACCCCCTTTTGTACCGCTTTTGGACGCCATAAGTGTGGCAGGGTATGCTCAGACTTGAGTCCCTTGCTCACTTTGCCACTGGATTCAAGCAAGCCGGGCTGAAGACGGCTGGAAGGCCAGAAACCGGTCCTCGGAAGCTTGTTTCCGGTCCAGGGAAGACATGGCTTGGCAGTTCGGGCTGGACTGTTCCCATGAGGCACAGGGTCAGACTGATTTGCATATAGCCATGTCTGAACTGGGGTGGCAGAGTGGGCTAATGAACGGTGATGGATTAAACCCAGATCTTTTGACTGGGTGTGAGTGTTTGATTGATTCAGATGTTCCGTCCATCACCACCCCCTTTTGTACCGGTTTTGGCCAACATAAGTGTGGCAGGGTATGCTCAGACGTGAGTCCCTTGCTCACTTTGCCACTGGATTCAA
The DNA here is from genome assembly GCF_964263255.1 of Lissotriton vulgaris. Classification (NCBI taxonomy): domain Eukaryota; kingdom Metazoa; phylum Chordata; class Amphibia; order Caudata; family Salamandridae; genus Lissotriton; species Lissotriton vulgaris. The sequence goes on along the minus strand of NC_141699.1, from coordinate 250,834,652 downwards.
GCAAGCCGGGCTGAAGCCGGCTGGAATGCCAGAAACCGGTCCTCGGAAGCTTGTTTACGGTCCAGGGAAGACATGGCTTGGCAGTTCGGGCTGGACTGTTCCCATGAGGCACAGGGTCAGACTGATTTGCATATAGCCATGTCTGACCTGGGGTGGCAGAGTGGGCTAAAGAACGGTGATGGATTAAACCCAGATCTTTTGACTGGGTGTGAGTGTTTGATTGATTCAGATGCTCCGTCCATCACCACCCCCTTTTGTACCGCTTTTGGCTGCCATAAGTGTGGCAGGGTATGCTCAGATGTGAGTCCCTTGCTCACTTTGCCACAGGATTCAAGCAAGCCGGGGTGAAGACGGCTGGAATGCCAGAAACTGGTCCTCGGAAGATTGGTTCCGGTCCAGGGAAGACATGGCTTGGCAGTTCGAGGCTAGACTGTTCCCATGAGGCACAGAGTCAGACTGATTTGCATATAGCTATGTCTGAACTGGGGTGGCAGAGTGGGCTAATGAACGGTGATGGATTAAACTCAGATCTTTTGACTGGGTGTGAGTGTTTGATTGATTCAGATGCTCCGTCCATCACCACCCCCTTTTTTACCGGTTTTGGCCACCATAAGTGTGGCAGGGTATGCTCACGTGAGTCCCTTGCTCACTTTGCCACTGGATTCAAGCAAGCCGGGCTGAAGACGGCTGGAATGCCAGAAACCGGTCCACGGAAGCTTGTTTCCGGTCCAGGGAAGACATGGCTTGGCAGTTCGGGCTGGACTGTTCCCGTGAGGCACAGGGTCAGACTGATTTGCATATAGCCATGTCTGAACTGGGGTGGCAGAGTGGGCTAAAGAACGGTGATGGATGAAACCCAGATCTTTTGAATGTGTGTGAGTGTTTGATTGATTCAGATGCTCCGTCCATCACCACCCCCTTTTGTACCGCTTTTGGCCGCCATAAGTGTGGCTGGGTATGCTCAGACGTGAGTCCCTTGCTCAATTTGCCGCTCGTTTCAAGCAAGCCGGGCTGAAGACGGCTGGAATGCCAGAAACCGTTCCTCGGAAGCTTGTTTCCGGTCCAGGGAAGACATGGCGTGGCAGTTCGGGCTGGACTGTTCCCATGAGGCACAGGGTCAGACTGATTTGCATATAGCCATATCTGAACTGGGGTGGCAGAGTGGGCTAAAGAACGGTGATGGATTAAACCCAGATCTTTTGACTGGGTGTGAGTGTTTGAATGATTCAGATGCTCCGTCCTTCACCACCCCCTTTTGTACCGCTTTTGGCCGCCATAAATGTGGCAGGGTATGCTCAGACGTGAGTCCCTTGCTCACGTTGCCACTGGATTCAAGCAAGTCGGGCTGAAGACAGCTGGAATGCCAGAAACCGGTCCTCGGAAGCTTGTTTCCGTTCCAGGGAAGACATGGCTTGGCAGTTCGGGCTGGACTGTTCCCATGAGACACAGGGTTAGACTGATTTGCATATAGCCATGTATGAACTGGGGTGGCAGAGTGGGCTAAAGAACGGTGATGGATTAAACCCAGATCTTTTGACTGGGTGTGAGTGTTTGATTGATTCAGATTCTCCGTCCATCACCACCCCCTTTTGTACCGCTGTTGGACAATGAGGCAACATTCTTTGCAGGCACTCTGCTGGATGAACTACAACTTTGGGCTGAAGATAATTCGATTATTTCCCTAAACCAAACTGGCTTCTCCAAATCTGTTGGAACTGTAACAAACATAACAACCGTGGCTCTGTTAATGGATAAGGCAGAGACTACAAAAATGCTACTATACTTGTGCTTTATCGATTACCGTTCTGCTTTTGATCACGTAAATCGCACCAGACTTTGGATAAAATTGGCCGGCTGGGACATACCACAGGCTTTACTAAATCTGCTTATACATCTGCATACTGAGACCTGGGTTCAAGTAAAGCTGGGGGATGGATCAGCTTTATCAAGAAAGATACCAACAACGAAAGGACTCAAGCAAGGCTGTGTGCTAGCCTGACCCTATGCCAATCATTCTTGACTCTGCTCCTTATGGGAACAGTCTAGCTGGATATGCCAAGCCAGGTCCTCCCTGAATCGAAATTCACGCAACCCAGGGCAGATTTTTTCCTAGTTATGGACTCTTCAGCTGGGTACAGCTTGGTTCCAGTGACACAGTGAGCCTGCGATCCACGTCTGGGCTCACTGTATCACTTCAACCAAGCTGAAGACAGCTGATGAGCCCATAACTAGGGTGAAACAAGTCCTGGGTTGCTAGCATTTCAGTTCAGAGAGGACTTAGCTTGGGAGTTCAGGTTAGACTGTTCCTGTTGTGGCAGTCTCAAGGCTGGTTTGAATATAGCTGGGTCCAAACTGGGGTGGCATGAGGAGCAAAAGAACATTGGGTTGGAATGCTACCCCTAGCTATTGCCAGTGGTGAGACTGATTGCAGGCAGTCTCCCATCACCTTTCATGTGTTTCATGTACCAGCCTAAGTGGCATGGGCATGTCCAGTAATGGGTCTTATGCTCACTGTGACACTGGAGCCAAGCTGTACCCAGCTGATGAGCCCATAACTGGGGTGAAACTGTTGCTGGGTTGCTTGTGTTCCTGTTCAGGGAAAACCTGACTTGGCGGTTCATGCTGGATTGTTCACATTGGAGCAGGGCCAAGACTGATTTGCAAATAGTTGGGTCCAAACTCAGGTGGCATGGTGCGCAAAATAACGATGGGTTGGAGTGTTACCCTGAGCTATTGCCAGTGGTCAGACTTCTACTCAAACAGCCCCCTCAACATCTTTTATGTGTTTAGTGGAACTGTGCGTCATGAAGTGGAATTGAGTGGCAATGATTGGAATTATTTGATAATAATGCATTGGTATTTATGTTAAAACAAGTATGTAGTTGTATCGGTCTTTCTCAATATGTAACGCACTATGATTTTTTCTCATGCTATGTTGACAATATCAGACCTGGAGTAATGACTTCTTACAGAGACCCCCGCCCTTGTTAAGTCAATCTGTTGTTCATAATACATACCAATGAAGCTTAAAAAAACAGGAAAGGCTAGGCTTTGAATACTGCCCAGATCGGTATACAGACAAAATATTGAGTACAAAATATCGAATTACACAAATATCGACTTCAAAATATAGAATGGACAAAATATCGAATGGACAGAATATAATCATCAAAAATATCGTTTTTAAGGTAAGTAATGTAATATCGATTTTTATAAATATAGAAGTATATGTGTGCTAAGTGTATATTTTTTTGTAATATATTTTAAGTAATTAATTTTATGTTATTTAATTTTTGCGTAATTTTATTCTGTAGCGGGTTGTGGGTTTATAGGGGAACAGGGTGGGAAGTAATTTAATTATAATTAATTAAATATGTTAATTTATTTATGAGTATTTATTTTGAATAAATTGTTAATTAATTTTTAATTGGTAATTCATTATTTCTTAATTGGTATTATTTTTATTAAATGATTAATTGATAATTATGTGAATTTTATTAATTTATTTTCTGTAGCGGGTTGTGGGTTTATAGGGGAATAGGGTGGGAAGTAATTTAATTTTAATTAATTAAATATTTTAATTTATATATTGGTGTTTATTTTGAAAAAATTGGTAATTAATTTTTAATTGGTAATTAATTATTTATTAATTGGTAAATAATTTTTATTAATGGATTCATTGATAATTAAATGAATTTTGTAATTTATTTTCCATAGAGGGTTGTGGGTTTATAGGGGAATAGGGTGGGAAGTTATTTAATTGTAATTAATTAAATGTTTTTATTTATTGATTGGTATTTATTTTGAATTATTGTTAATAAAATTTTATTTTTTAATTAATTAATTGTAAATTGGTAATTAATTTGTATTATTAGGTAATTAATTTTAATAATTAATATTTTTGTAATTGATTAATTATTATATTGTATTAAATTGGTATTTAATTTTAATACTTTTTTTTTTTTTTTTAAATTTTTGAAAACCTTTATTGTGCATCGAATCAGAACAAATACGGGCCTACAACCTGCCGGCCGGCCACGAAAAACAGTTAAGCACCAATGCAACTTTACGGCGACACAGTAATATCTCTCATTGTAAGCAAGCATTAAAAAGGTTACACTGTAGTTACCATATTACCATGTCCCAGAATCAGTGAAGGTTAATTTTTAAAAGTTTTCATCGCAACCATTAAGATCAGGTCATACTACTCCATACTTATACAAGTAAGAAAAAAGAAACTAGGTCCATGTAGGTGGGACTCGACAATAGACACCCTTACCAATCAGTACAGTTCGCGACATGCAAGTTCCAGCCAAAGGATGGCCACAAATCATGCACACCCCTAGAGAGGACGCAACATCCCAACTAACACCGCGCTACCACCCATCCCCCAGTATGCCTAACACGGGCCTAGAAAAGAAGAAATCATATAATAACAAAAAGGCACCATAGAAAGAAACACGAACTAAAATTTACCCCCCCACCCTACACACATGCAGAGGCTACGGCCTACCCCCCCCCCCCTAGCAGAGTGTTTGTCTCCCCATAACCCGAAATATAGTAAGAGAAGAGAAATTGAGAAGGAGAAAAAGAAAAGGGAAAAGGAGAAAGAAGAAAAAAATACAATTCACATAAGACCGGGGGAGGGCCAATGAATATATCCAACACAATTAACATACAGTTCCCTGGCCGCCCTTACCCCGACCCCAAGACCAGTACAATACCAATATTCAATATCCCCGGCAGTCCGTCAGCAACCCAGCAGTTCAAGAGAGACAGTCCTGATTCAGGAGGGGGCATCCTCAACCCTGTCCCCTACGGTACGGTGTAACGGTACAATCCAGCTGCACGATAGACCTCTTGGAAGGTGGGAACAAACAAAGGGACCACAGCTGGATGAGGGGACGATCACCAAAGTCCACCCAAGACGTAGTCATGTGGTCCACAATCTTAGCAGAAGATCCATAGCACGACAGCGGTTCACCAAAGGCAGCTAGTCCACACGGTAATGGCCGCTTCAGGGTGGGAAACGGAGGTCCGCCAGTAGTCCCCGAGGAAGCCCCCAGGCGTAGTGTCTCGCGGCGTCTCCCAAGCCGGTTCGTCACCCCAGAGAGTTTGCGTTCTGTTGGGGGTGCTCCCGCCAGCACCCCAGCAATGACTGGGTCTCGCGACCGCAGCGGCTCAATGGCGACGTTAGCGAGGGAACCATGGATAGCAGCTGTAGGGTGTGGCGCAGTGTCCCGCATGCGGACAGACTGGGGGGCAGCAAGCAGAGTAGCATCCATCCGAGCCCCCAATTCACAGGCAACAGTACGCATGGCGGACCTGAGGTCGTCTAGGGCGCTCAGTATGTCACCAAGTTGCAAAGGCGCCTCAAAGGGCAGGGACGCAGCCCCTTCCAGAACTCGAGTATGACAGACGAGAGGCAGTCCCACTGGTCGTTCGTCCTCACCCTCGGCGAGCCTTCGAGCGCCCTGCCGGGTCGAGGCACGATGGAAGCAGTCTGGGGGCACGGGGGCAGCATTCTCCATCCCGGCACAGTCGTGAAATGGCTCGGGCCGACGCCCGCGTCCCACCGGCAGCCCTGGGCTTGCAACTGTAGGAGCCGAGAGCAGGCAAAAAGATGGCGCTCGCAGCGGCGTCAGGGGAAACAATGTTGCGGAGGAGCCGTCCCGGGGCTGGAGAGCAGATACTTTGTAGCTCCGGTAGCGGCGGCGCCCGGGATCAGAAGCAGCGGAGCCAGGTGCAGAAATTCAGGCGCTGCCGACGGGGTACTGCAGCCGGCTTTGTCCGACCTGTAATGGCCGCCGTCTTCGTGTACAGGGCCGGCCGCCTCCGCAAGACAAAGACTCGGGCTGTGCTGATCGGCGTCCGGAGGGGTGAAGGCGTCCCGGGGCTTCTACTGCCGGGATCGAGGAAGGAAGCACATCGGCGTGACCGGGTTTGCCCCCCGGTTCCGCTGTTGTAGCGCAGTGCTCTGATAGGAGGCAGGATGGCGCGGAAACCGGGAGGATGGCAACAGGGTCAGCGGAGCCGAGGAGTCAGGCGGCCATCGCGGTTGCGAGCTAGGCTCCTCCCCCTAATAATACATTTTTATTGGTATTGATATTTAGTATATATTCATTAATATATGAAATATTTACTTTCTCTACTGTTAAGCTCACTAGAGTGGGAATAGTAATTGTTACCCCTACGCTATCCAACGCTTTACCTACTGTTGCACTCACTGGAGTGGGAATACAAATTTTTACCCCTACGCTATCCAACGCTTTCCCTACTGTTGCACTCACTGGAGTGGGAATAGTAATTTTTACCCCTACGCTATCCAACGCTTTCCCTACTGTTGCACTCAATGGAGTGGGAATAGTAATTTTTACCCCTACGCTATCCAACGCTTTCCCTACTGTTGTACTCTCTGGAGTGGGAATAGTAAATTTTACCCCTACGCTATCCAACGCTTCCCCATTGTTGCACTCACTGGAGTGGGAGTAGTAATTTTTACCCCTACGCTATCCAATGCTTTCCCCACTGTTGCACCCTCTGGAGTGGGAATAGTAATTTTTACCCCTATGCTATACAACGCTTTCCCTACTGTTGCACCCTCTGGAGTGGGAATAGTAATTTGTACCCCTACGCTATCCAATGATTTCCCTTTTGTTGCACCCTTTGGAGTGGGAATAGTAATTTTTACCCCTACGCTATCCAACGCTTTCCCTACTGTTGCTCCCTCTGGAGTAGGAATAGTAATTTTTACCTTTACGCTATCCAACACTTTCCCTACCGTTGCACCCTCTGGAGTGGGAATAGTAATTTTTACCCCTACGCTTTCCAAAGTTTCCATACTGTTGCACTCTCTGGAGTGGGAATAGTACATTTTTTCCCTACGCTAGCCAACGCTTTTCCTACTGTAGCAGTTGCTGGAGTGGTAATAGTACATTTTAACCTCTTGCTATGCTACAGTAAAAATATTGTATATTTTTAATTAATATTATGTTAATATATATATATATGTGTTAAAAAATCAAGTTGTATTTTTATTTTTTTACTTAAATTAATTATTTAATAGTGTTTAAGTTATTTAAGTATTTTTAAGTATGTTTTAATTAATTGTAGTTATTATTTCATTAATTTTAAACTATTTTTAAGTTATTTTAATAAATTCGATATTTTTATTAAGTTTATATGATTATTCGATATTTTTGATTCAATATTTTTGTACTTACCTGTTTGTAGATAGGATTTCGATATTTTGTCTTTCTATATTTTTACTTTGATATTTTTTTCGTCTATATTTTTGTATTCGATATTTTTTCAGTGATCCGCCCAGATCACTGGTGTCAGCATGTTTCTTTGCTTTCCACAACCTTTCCTCTCCAACAAGCAAAACAGAAGAAAAAAAAATATTGAAGGGAAGTTTTCTGCAGGCGAGTAAGCAAGGACTTAGGCACACTACCTACACCGCCTCTTATTCGGAATGACATCAACAATGATGGTCACTTTTTCCAACTATGGGTAGCTTATCATCACATTAGTGGAATGACTCGAGGGAACTGCCAATATCTTGACTTTTGCAACTAGAAGGCATAGATTTTTTGTACACTGTGCCTTATCAGAACACATCACCATAGGATTCAACCAGAAAACTCACACAGTCTCCAGCGAGGTCTAGAGATGAGGTGGGTGAAGGGTTGTAATGTGTTGTCTTGAACTTGGAGGGATGAGGGAAAAGAAGAACGAATGGAAAGAGCAGAGAGGTGGAGTAAAAAAAACAGAGCAGTGGCAAAAGTGGTGTGTGACGGTGACAGGAGTCTGCTAAAGGGGTCTATAATGTTGTTATTCATAGAGTCATCTCAGAGCTAATCACAACTTTTCTTCACTTAGCAATTTAACAACCCCGCCTTTTAGACTGTATTTTCATTCACAAAGGTCACCACCTCTTCCATTGCATTATTAAAGCAATCTCCCACTCTAAACGCTAAATCTGAATATCTCTGTGCACTTAAACACATCTGCTATGTCCCTTCTATTCCCTTCATTTCACTCTCTGGTAATAATCGCTGTGTGTTTTGTCACTCTATTCAATTCCTTGAGGCACCACTGTGTTCAAAACACTTCCTTATCTAGCCGCACGTGCGGTATTTCCAACAAGCCCATCTAGTTTCTTTGTTTTCCTTTTGTTTGTACAGTGCAAGACAATGTGACACGAGCCAAGCTTTAATGTATATGCCAGGAGCCAAATACAAAGAGAAATCAACAATAAAAAACATCAAGGAGACCCCCTACTGAAGTGAGACCAAGATGAAAACTCTACAAAATTCATAATTAAACTTATTCAAAGATACACAAATGATAAAATGTCATCGACCCTTCTGCGCTATTTATGAAAAGTGCAATAAAATTGCACTTTAGCATGTAAAGTGGGTACTGAAGACTAGTTTATGACATACATGAAAGTACAAACCGTACTAATCATTACACGATTAGAGAGTGCACGTTTCAGACAAACCACCAGCCACCCCATCTCAAGCAGGCAAACCAAGTTATATAGGAGTGAAGTTAAGGCACAAAAGTTATACCAAATGCTTTTTCTTATGTGCTAGCATCAAATTGCGATATGGTAACATGTTACCAAATAGCAATTTGGGTGGGGGATGCAATTCTGATTCGGTATTTGGAAGGTATGGGCCATATGTATCATTCCAAATTGCGGTCAAAAACGCCAAAATTCACAGAATTTCGGCGTTTGCGATCGCAATAGGGTTAAGTGGGATGTATGGATGGAAAACAGGCTGGCAAAATAAGGAATCACAAAATTTGCGATTCCCTATTTTGCGATTGCATTTAAGGAATCGCAAATTGCGATTCCTTAAATGCAATGTAAGAAGCACAGAAAAAGTGCAATTTGGCCATAAGGAATCGCAAATTACCATCAACTTCAAGTTGGTGGTAATTTGCGATTTCTTTGAAAAATGCAGCTTTTTGCATTTTTCAAAGTGCCATTTGGCGCACATACATGCCCTTAGGCAGCCACGGCCCGTGGAGGGAGTTTCGGTGGGGCGGAGAGGTGAGGTGGGGGAGGGGAAGGGTGGGTGGTGCTAAAAACTGGAGTATGGATAATTGAAGGTAAGTAAACAATTTAATTAATAAAACGAATTTCGTAGCGCACCCTGCATAGCAAGTCATTACTAATCAGGAAAGTTTGTTGGAATAAGCCTGCAAAACCTAATAATTTCTACTGGAAATAAAAAAAAAAACACATGTTAAATATACTATGTAAGGGACAAGGCACTTCTGAAAAGCAGTGTGCTGCGTGGTGATTGGCCAGTTCTACCTGCACAGCCAGTGATGGTTGTGGAAGCGTTATTATTATGTATAAGATTTTGTAGCCACAATATTGCAAAGGGCTTTCTGGTTGGCTAACAGTGCTTAATTTGTGCCAAAGGCTGTGCTTTATTTGAGCCATTGGTTGAAAGTGGGGCACACCGACACTCATTTCTGGGGCCATGCACTTCTCTTTCCTTAATCTCTTTGATCCGAAACAACAGAGAGCAAACACAGAAAAGGGGGAAAGACAGAGGAAGAAGAAGGTGTTAAAACAATGATAAAGGGAGAAAGCAGGGAAGAGAAACCACTGCAAGAGTGAGATAAAGGGGATAGGACTCACTGGAGGTCTATGAAGGAAGCACGAGGAGGAATTAAGATGATACAGCTTTGGTAATTGACACCCTGATATTCCGTAGCACCAGCCGCAGGCCTCTAAATAAAGCGTTGGGTACCAACACTTATTCTTTTAAAATTAAACAATGGTCACAGGTGATGGGCATCAACATGAATTTTTGGAAACTGGGATATATTTATTTTTCATCATTATTCTTTGACCAAGAGCAACAGAGAGAAAGCCATAAAAGGAAGATAGAGGTAGACCAATGGGAAATATAAGAAAACTGTGACAGAGGTAGGAACCAGATATATGAAAAAGAGCGAGACCAAGAGACAGAAGGACAGTGTGGGTAGAGGTGGAATCAAGACTGGATAGCCTTGCTATTGGGCAGTGCTGGCCGTAGTTTCCTGAGAAAAACCTTGGATCCTCCCACTTATTGTTAAGACTCATCCAACAGACAGTGCAAGCTGTCTGGTTGCAAAATACCTAATTATGAACTTAAAATGGGCTCACAGCCCATCCCTTGCTTGCCACTGGTTGTCTGTATTGTCACTCGCTTCTTTATAAATGGCCTGCCTTTCTAGTCTTGGGATTGCCCCTCCTTAGGATCATTGCCTCCTTATGATCATTTTTGATTGGCTTACTTGTATCATTCCACTGTTCACATATCGGGAGTTACTTTTTTCTTTTTCATTAAGAACTCCGTGAGAGTACAGGTGTTTTCTAGTTCGTTTCCTCGTGCTTCCCACCTCAAATACCCGCCCTCCGTTGTGTCGCGTTACGCTCCTCCCTGCTTGACATTAACAGCGCAGCAACATGGATATTTTAGATGGGGTGTGGCCGAAAACAGACTTTAAGGGTTGTTATTGTTTTATCTCCTATATTCCATATATTGCATGAAAGTGCAAACTTTGGTACACAAAGTCTTTTATGACGTTGGGGTCAGGACCATCTGCTCCACTCACTCAGCTGTCATATGCAGGGGCATCATTTAGGGGTCGCCAGAGGTTGCAGCTGCAACCCCTGAGATCTCCAGTGCAACCCCAGACATTTTTCTTACAACCCCTGGCCTCAATAGTGACCAAGCAACACTAGGAGAATAGAAATCTATTACTAGCTTGCACATTGCCTTTTAAAACAAGAGCAGACCTTGGCTGAGATTTTAAACAGTTGCACAGAAACTGTTACAATTTATCCAGTTATAGAAACCCCACCTTTCAGGCCCAGGGTCCACGGAAACTTTCCTGCAGTGCAGACATTTTGTACAATACTGGACGCATTGTGTCAACTTCACTGCAATGAATCAGGAACAAAACAGGTTCATGGAACTGGCAAACCTGAAAGAGGGAGTCTCTATGTGGAATCAATTTATAAAAATGTTGACCTAATCTTTGCAGGCCTATGCTTTTATTTAGCAGTTAACTGTACTGTGAGTGACAGTGTGTGTGTGTGTGAGCATGTGTGTGAGTGTGAACAGAAATAAAAATGTTGTCACTTGTATGTAACTCATGGCAAACGTCTGGCACTGGCAAACTATGTGTCGTTCTTGGCATAAGGGAGTGCAGGCATTTCATATTGGATGCACTTATTGTCCTACAGTAGGCAACCACAGCATATTTTGAAATGATTGGGTCAGCTCCTGGGAAGCATAGGGCTTGGCACAACAATGGCTTTTGAGACAACACCTTTGAAATATGACCACCTTTTTCCAACATTTTTTAGGGGAGAATCTGCATCCCCCAAAACACTCTTAGCAGACGTCTAACATCTATAAGTATGAATGAATCCTGCACTGCTCTAGCAAATGCTGTTCCTGATCTATGTGACTTTGAGTCATAGCTGTGCCTCTTCATGAAAAAAATCTTCATGTAGTGCTGCAGCAGGCATTGGGGTAGGAATTGGACCCTGGGGACTGTAATTGAGCAGCACAGAATGGCTTCTGGCAAATGACGGCTATCCCTGGGTATGTGAGGGCTTCATCCCTATTATGATTGCAGCCTTTTTTTGAGTATGTGTAATAATTGGAACAGACTTGGGCCTCCTCTTAGTTAGACTCACATTTCACTAAGACAAAACCAGTGAAATTCAGCAGTTTTAGTTACCCCTGAGCTAACTATAACTTACGCCATTGCAGGGCACCGCTTATGACTTCACATATTATATCACTCATGACATGGTCAATGACATCACTGAAGACATCATCCAGTGAGCATGCTTGTTTTCTAAACGTTTATGAGTGCTAAACATATATTCCAAGTTACAAGAAAACGTAAAATAGTATACATTATGTACTACTAATGAGTGATACTAACATATATTATGTGAGTGGTTTTGTGACTGTGTGTATCCATGTGTGAGTGGGCGTCTTAGTGCTGGTATTGTGAGTAGGTATGTAAGTAGCTGTGTGGGTGAGTCGGTGGCTGTGGGAGTGACTATGTTGGTTAGTCAGTGGGTGTGTCAATTGCTGTATAGGTGGATGAGTGACTGTATGGGTGGGTGAGTGGGTGTGTAAGTGACTGTATGGATGAGTGAGTGGGTGTCTGAATGGCTGTATGAGTGACTGACTGACTGTGTAAGTGGCTTTATGGGCGAATGAGTGGCTATTAGAGTGGCTGTTTGGCTAAGTGAGTTGATGTGTGAGTGACTGTATTGTAAAGTAACTATGTGTAAATGGATTTATGGTTGAGTGAGCATATGTGTGAGTGCTTGTATGGATGTGTGGATGGGTATGTTAGGGGTTGTGTGTGTATGAGTAATTGAGTGAGTATGTGAGTGCTTGTATGGTTGAGTGAGTGGCTACGTTGAGAGGCTTTATGGGTGAGTGGGTATGTGAGTGGATGTACAGGTAAATATGTGGGTGTATAAGTAGCTGTTTGGGTGAGTGTGTGACTCTGTTAATGGTTGTGGTAGTGGTTGTGTGAGTACTTGTATGGGTCTGTGAATTGGTATGTGAGTGCTTGTGTGGGTGTGTGAGTGGGTGTATGAGAGGGTATATATGGGTGTGAGTGGGTGTGTGAGTGCTTCTGTTGATGATTGATTTAATCAGTGATATCATTTGAGATGTCATCAATGATGTCACTGACCATGGGATGAGTGATGTAATATGTGAGCTCATCAGCAGTGCATTGTGGGGGCATAAGTAATAGTTAGAGTGAAATGCGAGCCTAACTATAACGTCTCTGTAACCTTTGTTTTTATCAGTGAATTTCTAGTTTAAAAAAAAATCTATTTCCTAACTAAAGCATCCCTATAACCTTTGGTTTTGTCAGTGAATTTCTAAGGTTTTTAAAATTCTATTTCCTAACGATAATGTCCCTGTATCCTTTGGTTCTATTTTAGTGACTTTCAACATTTGTAATTTTGTTTCCTAACTGTAACCAGTTGAATTTACATTTCTGTAAAATGAGCATTGTGCCAAGATGAATCCTGCCCTGTGTATTTATCCAAGAAGGACTACCGTTTTGTGCAACACCTCTACCCAACTGGAGTACTTCTATTAGCTAATTAGTAAGTGCTATCCCATTGGATAAATGTATAGTGCCTCTCCTACACTACAAATGTGTAAAGAATGCAGAGGTAATCTCTCCAGTGACCTTGTGTGTCTGGAACTTTACCAATGTGATTGTTGCTCGAGTGTCTTCACCAGATAACTTTATAAGGTGGAACTGCTGAGAAAACACACTTGGATGATTTGTACTTTACAGAAGTAAGTGCTACTTTGTTTGCTTGAGATGCAATTGTATTCCTAGGCATCAAGAACTTATCTCCAAAATCATTGGGTAACGCACTGGGGAAGGGCCATCTAGTAAGCTGTCAATCATCCTGAGAAAAGGGTGAGAAAACTCTGCATATCGCTTATGTATATGAGGCCCGGCCAAATGAGCAGGGTTCCTAGCCGAGTTTACATACTTCTAGTTTTTAAAAGTTTAGAACATGATCTCTGGTCTCACCAGCATATGACAAGAAAGAACCCCCAAATCACAAACACTACGTGAGATATTGTGCTAGAGAAAATCAAGGATCCAAACACCTCCATCAGGGACCAAAGATAACTTTTCATGGTGGAAATGCAGGGAAAATACACTTGGATGATTTTTACTTTATAGAAGTAAGTGCTTCTTTCTTTTACTAAGGGGAGGGGGGCAATGAGGTTCCCCAACCCAGGGGGCCTGGCCATGTCACAGTGTGCAATAGGCAATTAAACAAAAGAGAGGGGGGACCAAGGAGCCAACAAAGGTCCAGTGTCCATGCTCCTAAAACAAATCTGTTCACAATAAGAGGACAAAGTTCCTATACCAGGGTACAAAAGTTACCCACGTATCTGAGTGCAAATAGTCACCCATACATTAAAAACAGGGAAGAATGGGGGAAAGTAATCCTAGGTAAAAAGTACCCTAATGGGAGAGGGAAAGACATTATACATCCTCTGCTGCCCTCACACACCCCGGAGGATGTCATGCTTCATCATCGGGCAATTTTGCTCCTCGTAGGGCCGGCGCTGCAATTCCCTACGGGTCCCCGAAGGGTCACTTTATCGGAGATCTTTTAGAGGATTAGCCGGATGTTGCATGCGGGTGTGTGGGGAAGGGTATGGGAGGGTAAATCAATTACGTGCGAACATGATAGTGTAATAAAATCAAGGGTATGGAAGCAGCAACAAGATTGTCTAGGTAACCCTTGGCAGTTAAAAGTACTACTTAAAAATGACTGACCCCACAAGGCCCACTATGCCTGGGTGTCACTATTCGAGGTCAACATGTTTCGCACCTCTATCGCCCGTAGGTCATTGGCGCTTCGTCAGGACTAAAAACAAAGTGAAGTGCACGTGAACAAAATACATAAAAGTTCAAATGAGAACCCTCTTATCTCATCCAGGGCGGATCAGGGAACCTGTGTCCCCGCTATGTGGTTGTAGCTGTTACATAGAAGCTGCTCTTGGATGATACCTAGAAAAAGCAAAAGCAAAGTAAGCCGCATGTGAGCGTCAGTGACAACTTGATGCATCACAAAGTGTCACTTATGTGTACACAGCGCTACAAATAGAAAGATTACGCGGGCACACAAGACTAGTCCACAGTAGATCGGGGGCTGCTAGTTCAGGGAGCCCTTTGGCTCAAATAGCGATTTGCAAAGGGCTTACCACCAATTTGAAATTGGTGGTAAACTGCAAATGTTTTGTGACTGTATTCACGGTTGCAAAAATTTCTTGCATACCAGTGCGATTCGCTATTAGGAAGGGACACCCTTGGCACACCCCTTCCTAATAGAGTCTCGCAACCCTATATTAGGTAATAGGTTTCCGACTCGCAAAATAGGGTTGGTATATTTGAAAATGCATTTTACTGGTCGTAAATGGACCGATGGGCCATTTGCAACCTGTAAAATGCATCATACATATGGCCCCTTGTCCTAACTATAATTACCTACTGGCGACCGCACGTAGGTATATATATATATATATATATATATATATATATATATATATATATATATATATATATATATATATATATATATATATATATATATATATATATATATATATATATTTATTTATTTATATGGCCTTATTATGACGTTGGCAGCCCTCCAGTGGCGTCAACACTGTGCTGTCTGCTAGAGGAACGCCAAAGCCATGGTGCGCCCACTGGCGGACTGGGAGTTTTATCCTGGTTGGGCAGGCGGTGCTGATGCGGTCTCACATCGGTTTGCTGTTAGGCCCGTAGGAGAGCCTACCATGCAGCCCGCTGCCGTGAGAGTACCAACTGCATGTTCCTGCACAGTGTGAAATTCATACCACACCATGCAAGACCTATAGGTCCAAATCGAGGGGAGCACAACATGTGGCCCCCTGCATGCACCCCCAGTCCCAGGAGTTTGTTGCCTCTCTGCCCCCCTTTTCATGGTGGGCTCACCACCATAAAAGGGTTGGTGGACAGGTAATTTGTAATATGCCCAGCGGTGCAGCAGCGGCACAGCCAACATATTGCATCTCCATGACCGCTGCATGGCGGAAGCAGCAATCTTGTGGCGCTCCGACTGCCACACTTGTAATGTTGTGGGGGACCCACAGTGTGGCGGTGGTCGGATCGCCATCACAAGTTTGGCGACTCGTAATAAGGCCCTTAGAGTGAAGGCTCATAATTGTGAAGTTAAGAATACTTTGTCTATATTTACCTATATACTCCTACCTTCACAATTTTGTGCAAGCTGGTATTTTGGTAATGATATTTAGGAATGATCGTACTTTTTTACTATATGATCTGACATACTACCTACAAGAAGCCCCAGTGGTCTGGGAGAAGGTGGATCATTGTTGCCCTTGTTCTATTTTGCACCATTGTGCTCTATGCCATTGCTCTCTACGCCACTCTACTGTGTGGCACTGCACTCTATGCTACTCTTCCATTTGCCAATGCACTCTACACCAATTCAGTCCATGCCACTCTATTATACATCACTGCACTCTACGACAGTGTACTCAGCAACACTTCACTCTCTGCCACTAAACTCTTCGCCACTGAACTCTACGAGCTGCACTCTAAGCCATTCTCATCTACTCTGCTCCACTGCACTCTATGACACTCTACTCTGTACCACTGCACTCCAATTCACTTTACTCTGAAACAATCTACTAGGGAGAGGATCTAATGGGGAAAGGCCAGAGCTACAACGTATGGAGCTGGGGAACTAGGTGTGAATCTTGGCATCCGCTCAAGAATCTGTGATTCTGGGCAAATTACTGAATCTCCCCACCAAAAATGAATGTGTCCTTGTGTAATGTTACTGGTGCTCATGTAAAGCATTCCAATACCTTCGGGTCGAGTCCGCACTATATATATAAAAAAAGAAACATGCAAACTACTCTGCAACTGCACTCTACACCACTCTTTTGCACTCTGCACACTCCAAATCACGCCACCTAGCCCTACGCCACTTCACTCTACGCCAATCCAATTTACACCAGTTTACTCAAAACCAATACACTCAACGCCACTGCACTCAATGCTGATCTATCCTGCACCATTGCACTGAATGCCTCTGTACTCTATGCTACTGCACTTTAGGTCACACTACTCTACTCTACACCATTGTACTCAACTTTGCTTTACCTTGCACCACTGTATGCTCCTGCGCTCTACACCAATGCACCCCACGCCACTCTGCTCTACATCACTGCACTCTACGACATTCTGCTGTGCAGCACTGCACTCTCTGCCACTGAACTCTCTACCACTGAACTCTCTGCCACTCTACTCTGTGCCTCTCTACTCTGAGCCACTTTACTCTATGCCACTGCACCATACTCTGTACCACTCTATGCCACTCTTCTGCACTCCACACCAATGTGCTCAACGCCACTCTACTCTGGCACTGTACTCTACGCCACTTCACTCTATTCCTCTCTACTCTGCACTACCCTAGTCTATGCCAGTACACTCTACCCCACTCTACTATGTCCCACTGCACTCACGCCACCCCACTCCACTCCACACCGCTACTCTATGACAATCTACTCTAGCCTATGGCACTCCACTCAACACCACTCCACTCTACTCTGAAGACAATCTACTCTGCACCACTACACTCTATGCCACTGCAAACAAGACTGCTCCACTCTACTCTGCCCCACTCTAGTCTACGCCACTGCACTCTATGCCACTGCTCTATGCCAACACACTCTACCCTAGACCACTATACACTATCCTGCACCATTCTACTCCACTCTACTTCACTCTACTCTGAAACAATCTACTCCTAGCCACTGAACCCTATGCACTGCACTCTACGCCACTCTGTGTCACTCCATTCTATGCCACTGCACTATGCACTACACCACTCCACGCGAATGCACTTTAATCTAAACCACTGCATTCTATGCCAATACACTCTACACCACTTTACTCAAAACCAATGTGCCCTGCGCCACTCTATCTATTCCAACTACTTTGCACCACTGCACTTTATTATTATTATTATTACTATTATTATTACTAGTGGATGTGTTTTGCCCTGTGAGTGGGAATAAATCCCATAGGGTCAGGACACATCCATGATACGGGGCCTCCTGCAAGAAAGCAAAAAAAGACCTGCTCACTGCAATTAAAACCAAAGACAGAGCAGGAATTAGGACATCACGATTGCTCTACAAAAAGGCAATCATATGGGGAAAGAGGGATTGGGAGGAGACTAGGTGGGAGGAGCTTAGATCTGCTCTCTCATGTAAGGACTCTAAGTCGTTTTGGGCTATTGTTGGATCAGGCGTGAGTGGGGGAGGTCTGGCTCTATCCCCGAATATAGCACCCTCTGTGTGGGAAGTACATTTTGGAGCATTATATGCTAACTCGGAGCCAGAGCTCGTGCCCCTTTCAGGTCCCAAACCCTGCCAGGAGTATAGATTGGTAGGGGTGACAGACCTGGCCCTGGGGGAAGCTACGGTGCCTCCTTCGTTCGCCGCCCCGGACCCCCGCCATGAGTATCGATTGGTGGGGGCCTCGGGCGACGAACGGTGGCGGGACTCCCGGGATGTTGAGGATGAGTGCCATCTTGCAATGCCCGAGATTATCACTCTGAAGGAAGTTGAGTTTGCATTAGCAAGGCTACTTTCCAACAAAGCCCCTGGCCTCGATAAATTGCCTGGTGATTTATTTAGTTCTCAACCTAAAATATGGGCACCATATTTGGTTGTCCTATTTAATGCGATTCTTATGGGGACTGATCCACCAGGCACCTGGTTGGGAGCCGATATCGTCCCCATTTATAAGAAAGGTTGCCCGTTTACCCCATCTAATTATAGGCCCATTAGCCTTATAGATACAACACAAAAACTAATGGGCAGGATAATTTTGGATAGGATCCAAGGGTGGATGGAGGAAAACGAAATATTGACTACACTCCAGGCCGGGTTTAGGTCAGGTATTTCAACCTTGGACCAAATATTTCGGCTGCAGGTTTTATTTTGGAAAACGGCAAGAGTGGAGGGTAGCAGTCTCTACCTTGTCTTTGTTGACCTGCGGGCCGCTTTCGACCTCGTTCCTAGGGGAAAGTTGTCGAAAGTTCTAGCAGACTTGGGTCTCCCGCCCTATTTATTGAACATCCTTAACAGATTACATACTGGCAATTATGCCCAAGTTTGGTGTGGGAGGTATTGAGATCTCTGGGCACGCTTTCCTGTTTCAAAGGGTGGGCGCCAGGGGTGCATCCTGGCTCCCACGTTATTCTGCCTTTACATCAGTGGTCTTGTGGACCATCTAATTGGTGTCATAAACAATGACACTCCCAGACTGGCCACCGGGCGGGTGCCCGCTCTGATGTTTGCGGATGACACTCGTTGTTATCCAAAACATCATCGGACATCCAGCGTATTTTGGACGGGTTTGCAACGTTCTGTGCTTCGCGTGGATTGGAGGTTAACTTGGAAAAGACCAAGTTCATGATCTTCAATCCACCGAAGCAGACCCGCCCAAATCCCGTCCTCAATAGCATCCCCCTAGACTGTGTCAAAACTTTTGTCTATCTTGGTATTACCTTGACAGAAGATTTTGACTTGGGCTTCCAAATTTCTAAGTCAGCTCTCAGGCTAACACAAATAGTAGGGGGTATTAGTAAGCTCTACAGAACATCAGACTTCAAACCGGCAGCTCCGGTTTTTGAAATATATCGACTCCAGGCGAGAACAGCCTCAATGTATGGTGCTGAACTTTGGGGCCATAAGAATACATCCAATCTTTTGAGGGTGGAACAATGTTTCATGAGGAATCTGGTGGGTTTACCACAAAGTACACCACTCATCCCTCTACGATTTGATTTGGGCCTGGAGTCAATAGAGGAGTTGGTAGCTGCACGGCCTATGCTCTATTGGAAGAGGTTCTGGTCAGTCACTGAGCTGGCCTCCTATAGAGCAGAATATTTGGAGGTGTTGTTTCTTCTAAAAAGCAAAAATATCCTGTGGTTGCTTCACATTAAGGTTCTTAGTGCCCGGATAGGTCTGCCTGAGCTTTGGGAGACCCCCGAGTTGAGCTGACCGAGGATATCTAGATCGGAACACCAAAATCTGCTGAAGCGACAAAATCTATTAGCCTTACAGGGATCAGCTACCCTGGGTAGGCTGTCCGCAGAGTTCCTCTTAGTAAAATTGGAACCATGCGTAGAGGAATTCCTAGATGTAATCCAACCACCTCTTGCGAGGAAGTTATACACTCAACTAAGGCATGACAGCCTACCAATCAGGTCATTTACCTCTAAATGGGCAAAATCAGAGAATGTAGTCTGCCCGGCATGTAATTATAAACGAGAAGATGTTCCTCATGTTATGTTTTTCTGTCCAGCGTACGTAACAATAAGGAAATGCTTGCTGATCCCATTATGTAAGAACCTGAGGTTTAGACACTGTATGCAGGCCTGCAAGGTTCTAATGAATGATACCTTTTCCCCCATAGTTTTTGCTGTATCTCGTTTTTTACTTGGTATGTGGCGCAGAAGGAAAAGCTTTGTATAATGCATGGGATCAACTATGAATTTTATTGGTTCTTGATAACTGCTGAGTTTAATCAATTTTTATCTCTAATACTGATTTGTTCATTATTTATTGATTTAAAATGAATTGTGCCTTGTATGTATTTTATCTGCACGTTTATGGTCTTTTCGACCGAAATAAAGTTATCATTGAATATTGAACAGCGTGGGGCACAGTGCTGAGCCCTGGGCAGCCCCAGTAGCCACTTTGTGAGGAGTGGCTGAGAAAGGAGGATCTAGATTTATTGGCTTCTATCTTCCAGGAAGGATTTAAGCCAGTTCTGTTCCAAATCGGCCACTCTATCTCAAGCAATCGATTCAAACAGGGCGTGAGCCAAAGTTTCTAACGGCGCCGACAGATCCAGTAGTATCAGCACTGCCGTACCTCCATTATCCAGAGTACCCCTGATAGCTTCTGCTACCTCCACCAGTGCAGTTTTCAGTGCTGTGCAAGGCTCTGAAACCTGATTGAGCCGCTATACTCTACAACAGTTTAATCTATGCACTATCCACTGCACTATATGCCTGTGCATTCTACTTTACTCTACACCATTGTGCTCCATGTCACTGCACTCTATGCCACTCTATTGTACTGTCACCGCTCTCTGCACCACTCTATTCTGTGTCACTCTACTCTGCACCACCCTACACCATTGCACTCTATGACACTGCAGTCTGCGACACTGCACTCTATGACACTGCCCTCTATGCCACTCTCCTGCACTCTATGCCACTGTATTCTACACCACTCCACAGCACTCTACGCCACTGCACTCTACCCTGCACCACTCCAATCTAATCTGCGCCACTCTCCTCTGTGCCACTTCATTCTATGTCACTCTACTCTGTAACACTGCTCTCTCCACCACTAAACTCTATGCAACTTTACTCTGCATCACTCCACTCTGTGCCGCTGTTCTCTATGCCAATCCACTCCAAACCACTCTAATGTACTCTGTGCTTCTGCACTCTATGAAACTCTACTCTATATCACTACAATCTATGCCGCTTTACTCTACTTAGAAACAAACTACTCTGTGACACTGCTGTCTATGCTGCTCTATTCCACTCTGCGCCTGTTGACTCTTTGCCACTTCACATTACACCATTCTGCACTCTATGCCACTGCACACCACAGCAATGATCTCTACACCACTTTACCCCAAACCAATACACTGTACACCACTGCACTTTATACCATCCTACTCTGCTCCACTGTACTGTATGCCGCTCTACTCTACTCTACGACACTGCTCTCTATGCCACTCTACACCATTGCACTTTGTCACTTTACTCTGCACCACTCTACTCCGTTGCACTCTACACCAAAGCACTCTACGCCACTCTACTTTACACCACTGCACTCTACGACAATGTACTCTGCAGCACTGCACTCTCTGCAACTCATCTCAATTCCACTCTACTCTGCATCACATTACTCTATGCCACTACACTTTACTCTGCACCACTCTAAGCCACACTACTGCATTCTACAGCAATGCACACTAGCCCCACGCTAATATATTGTACACCACTGCACTCTATGATACTGCACTCTACACCACTCCAGTCTAGACCACTCCACTCTGCAGTACACCACTCCACTCTGCAACACTGCACTCTACACCAATGCACTCTATGCCACTCCATGATACCCTGCACCACTTGATTCTACCCTGCACCACTCTACTTTACACCCCTTCACTCTACTCTGAAACAATCTACTCTATGCCACTCCACTTCATGGCACTGCACTCTACAGCACTCTACTCCACTCTGTGCCACTCAACTTTATGCCACTGAAATCAACGCAGTGCCACTCTACTCTATACCACTCTACTCTGTGCCACCGTGCTCTACCCTGCACAACTCCACTCTACTCGGAAACAGTCTACTCTACTCTATGCCACTGCACTCTACACCACTTCAGTCAAAACCAAAGCACCCTTTGCCACTGCTCCTAACCCAATTACTTTGCACCACTGTACTTTGCGGCACTATACTCTTCAACATTCTACTTTATGCCTTTACACCCTACGCCACTGCATGCTATGTCACTCCACACCACTGCACTCTATGTCACTTTTCTACTCTGCACCACTGTACTCTACGTCACTGCTCTCTGCAGCACTTTACTCTGTACCACTCTACTATGCCCCCTCTACTCTACACCATTCTACTATGCACCACTCTATGACCCTGCACTCTATGCCTCTGCACTCTATGCCACTGCACTATACAACACTGCACTCTACTCTACTCTCCACAACACACCACAACACTGTACGCTACTCCATGACCCTCGACTTCAATCCTCTCCATGCCACTCAACTCTACTGTACGCCACTCCACGCCACGCTACGCCAGCCCATAACTCTCCACTCTACTCCACTTTCCGACACTCCATTCCTCGCCACTCCTCGCCACTCTCCTTTACCCTGCTAACTTGTAGCCATGGCGAACAGCAGCCACTGTGGTGTATAACAGTGCAAAAACGTATTGACAAAGCCAATAGCTCTTGAATAGGTGAGACCTATTGTCTTAGCCAATGCTTGTATTTGATTACTGCTACTTCTCAGTAGCAAGACCTAGAGTTCCATTTTAGCAGTGAGTGCATCATGGTAACATTTAAAAACTCCAATTAAGGACATGTGGAAGACACTTCAACACGATTCTCTCACCCCTCCAGTGGCTTGTTGAATAAATAAGACTGTTCGGGAAAAAGTGAGCAAATCATAATCAAGATTAAAAATAGGAAAACAATAGGGACGAGTCACGCAAAAGTAAGGAGAGTTGGCCAGCCTTCCGTGAACCCTCGACCCTTTAACAAAGGTGAAGGAGTGGTGGGGGATGACTTTTCAGAGCCAGGCGCCTCTTATTATTTATAATGACCCTGTGTCTCCTTCCTGAGCTCGGCAAAGGTGTCTGTCAGCCCACACACTTCCCTCTTCGTACCAGGGGAATTCATGTTTTCCTTTAAGACAGCTGTGAGGAGCAGGGAGTCCCTGGCAGGAAAGGGTAGAAAGAAAAACAGTCGCTGCTTATCTTTCAAAACAAATAAACAAAAAAACCCTAAAAGCTCGTTATAAAGAAGCATCTATCACCAATTTGCATAAAACGTGTCCCTCAGGGCAGGTGCCATGGCAACAGGGCCGAGGCTCTCTCCTGCGCGTGCTCAGTACTTCCTTGACACTGGTCCCTCCAAGTGATTGGAGGCTTGGGTCTTTGGGCGCACAGTGGGTCTCTTCATTGCAGAACAGACCATGCTACACAAACTGCCTTTTAATGGGAGTTTTATTTTGCCTGAGGCCTGCAGCTGAGCACCGCTGCCACATGAAGAACAACACGAAATTAAACGGAGGGAGACTCGTGCCGGGGGCATAGTGCTCCTAATAAACACTATACCCCCAGCATGCAGACAGTAGCGGTCTGTATGTGACCAAAGGACCAAGAATTGACATGGGGACTCTTTCTCCCACTCCGTTTTGAACACCACAGCTGGTATCTGGGGGTCTGAACAACTTGCTTACACAAATTCTTTCTAGATTTTCTTCAGCCCAGTGCAGCCACAAATGTCTCCAGCGGGTGTGGTTTAGAAAGCTGCTATCTGATTGTCAGTGACTCTCTTCCAACACTCCAATCAATTCGTATCCTTATGGTTATGGTGTTGATAAAGCGCGCAGGTCACCTGACTAAGATTACCATACTCACCAGGGCCCATAAACAACATATGATGAAATTTAATCAGGTAACCTGTGCACTTACTCTAATCAGTGATTTATACATTTCATTAGGACCTATACCATTGACTGACCAATCCTTGTCATCGGTACCTAAAGTCCTAAGGGATCAAAAAGGGTTAGAATAATAGGTAGAATAATAACATTTACACTCGTATAATAACCACAAACTCGGGAAAGGTTTAAATTCTTTATCTAAATTTCTTAAAAGTCTTAATCCAAATATTAAACATCAGAAATCTTACAATCAGAAAAATAATGATTAGAATTTAATAATGCAGAGATTTTATAAAGCAGTCTTTACGCATTTAACATTAGGGGGAAGAGAGAAGGAAACAATACAATGACATACCCACATTGAATATTTACCTAGAATGGTGTGAAGAACTAACCCTGGCCACGGATCAGTTTAGAGGACAGAACCCCGAAAGTGCAGGCACCATAAAGGCAAGCAGGTGCAGATCAGAATCAGGACCGGTAAAGCCAAATTGGATCAGGACAGGACCACCAAGGGCGAAGACCAGCACCCGCAGTTAAAGTTGCGACGCCTGCGTTACTCCCTCCCTGCAGCTAACAGCCTGAACCCGGTAAGAGTTATCGATCTCTCCGACAAAGTGGTTCGCCAGAACTTCAACTATCAAACCCCGATCTGGGTTTCCAACCTTCTGACAGAGGGCTCCGCCAGTATCTCTACTCCCGATCACCTATTGAGTGCGTTGGGTTAGTGACAGGTCAGTTATTCGGACAAGTCAGACAAATTAACTAGCTAAACCTACTCTAGTTATACTATTTTCCAGGTCAGTGTACCACCCCCCAATGTTGCAAGTGTAAGGATCCCTAATTTTGCTTGGACAAAAGAATGAGGAGAGGTCATCACACCATACCAAAATGAAACTTTTCCCTAGAAATTTTATTTTTACGTTCCCGCCCATCAATTTTATTTTCCCATGCATGTTTTATTCCACCCAGCAGTGAATGTATCAATGTTAGGTACAAAGTAGTCCATTTAACAATTTTTCTTCCTCTGTAGAGTTCAGGAGGTGAAGTTCCCAGGCGAATCTTGGTCAAGACTGTCCCTGGCACTCATTCAATGCCATGACTTGATGGTTGTCAGACTATGGTGCACAGGCTCAAAGGTTTCAATACGGAGTGCAGTGGGTTTCAAAATGGAGTATCGGGTACATTTCAGGCTCAGAAGCGTGATTACATGAAAGAATAGAAAAGAGAAACAGTTTTAGAACAAGACTAAATGAATGCACTGTATACCACTTACCTCTACTCTATTCCCATTACTTTATATTTCACTATTGCGTTAGAGTTAAGGAGAACGAACAGCTTGGCAAAAGCAGCAGTGCAAGCTTCTTGCATGTGAGGACTTAGAGCAGCCATCTTAGTTCTAGTGTGAAGAAGCAAAAGATTCCCTCCAAAGCAGAAAGTACGTCATGTCACGTGAGTGTGACAGACGCATGCGCAATAAGAAAACCCGCGTAGCAGTGGCCATATTAATGCAGGTAGATTATCGTTAGTAAAAGCACATATGCAAGCTTCATTTAGATGTCATGTAATGCAATATTAATAGGACAAAACATGTTGATTAGTACATTAACGTTATGTCGAGAGGACTGATTACAAGAAAATCCCATTACGTGCGAATCCTTGCTCCATCAGTGTGTCCAGCTTTACCAAGACCTCCCAGATAATAGCATAGGCTAAGAGGAGATCGCAACCTAAAGCTTCAAAAAAGCAGCCACGCGGCACGTTTCATTGCTAATCTTGCACTTCTGCATTATGCCTTCTCCAGTTGCATATAAACCAAAGCAGGGATTTTTTTCTAAATTAGACATTAAATAGTCTATTAAAAAACACAAAGATAATTTGGCCTAAGAGTGATAGACCTTCAACCTGCCCCCCACTCCACAACTTCAACCTGCTCCCCACTCCACAACCCCCAAGGTGCCTATAAAAAAGCATTAACTGCAGTTCATAACATGCATTACTTACTGTTGCTGCTCTTTCTCACCATGTTGGAGTGCGGCTCATTTCAGTTACAGACTACTTAAAAAATAGTTTGACAAAAACACAGAAAATTATCAAAAAGAGTACATGTTCTAACACAGCGTGAAGTACGTTTCATCCAATATGAAATGGTCATGCTTTGAATACTGTAACATGGGGCGGTATGGCTAAGCCACTAACCAAAAGGCCCCTTAATAGCAAAGCTCTGTTCTAGACGTCAATAATCCATTAAAATGTCCTGTATACCTGAATAGTTTTTTAATCTAGCACGTGGGTCATCATTTCTCCAAAAGTCTGATTACCAGAGTGTTGCATTTGTTTGACGGACTCACCCTGCGTAAATACCACTCTGAGGTGTGTAGGAAACGACGTCTGGTGAGCTCTGAGACCTGGCAGAGACAGGGACTACCAGTGAGCATGAGGCTACGTTCACTCCCCTCCCGGCCGTGGGTTGTGAAGGAACCGCTTCTTGCTGCCATGGCCTAAAACTGCTAGCTTGCTGGCCCTTCTAAGCTGAGCTGGCTTCTGCTGGCAGTGTAGGTAGAGGTGATTACCATTTTGTGAGGGGATAAGAGCTGATGCATCGAAACAGGAATACACAGCGGAGCCTTTTCCCAACTGGCACCACCCTTTCTCACATATACTTGTACTGGTAATGACACCCACATTAGGACCAGAATATACCTCCCATGTAAAGAGGTGAGTGGCTGGTACAGTTAAAAAATGCACTGTTATGGAGTGATGCTGATGGTCCAGTGGTCGGGAGCTTGATCCACTGCGTACCCACTTTTTTGGCCTCATGCAGCATAGGTACCATGGCTGTTACTTAGGTAAGTACTATTTATTGATCGTGGAAATCTAATACTCCATATCCTGATTAAGAACGCTGTATAGCAAGACACAGAAACTGCTGCTGAGTAGTCATACACCACAAAACTAGTCTAAAGTGAGGTGGGGTTGGCGGCTTCTATGATCCTGAGAGTGATATTACTAGGGGTAAAACCTCCAAACGTATACACTCCAATTGTCCTGGGCTTCTTGGACAGAGTACCAAGCAGATTTGCCTTGAGCGATAGGAAGAGTCAACCAGAGGCAGGACAAAAACTTGTTTGAAAGCAAGCAGCCTCCCAAGCTAGCCCTGACAACGACTCCTATAAATGGACGAACTAACACCGAAAGAGGCAATGAAAATTATTTTACTTGACTTGAAAGTGGGTCTCAGTTCAGTTGGTTGAAAAATTGGCACTCTCACAGCTCGAGTAGATGACCTAAAAGAAAGGCTAGACAGATTTCACAGTAGATTAGATATGGTGGCAGAACGCCAAATTTCAGACTTTGAAGTTGAGATCAGCAATACGGTTGAAAAAAATACTGAAAATGGAAATCTGACCTACTTTCACAACAGCAAAAAATGAAGCCTTTGAGGCTACAGACACAGTGATACCCAAAGGTTACAACCTGCTGACATCTTTATTTGTGCCTATTTTTCCATGCTATATGTGGTTGAAAGAGCACACAGTGTGTGATTCCTGGCATATGCACACTAAGGCCAACCATCACCCAGTTATTGAATTACAAGGACCAGAATGCAGCTCTATGGTTAGCCTCAGAGAAGAACCCCTCACAGGACCAATATGTAGACTTTATAGCAGGTGTACAAGAGTCCTGGTAGAACTTCTTAGAAACAAAACAAATTGAAAACTCCTTAAAGTGAATATTCCATGATCTCCCCAACCAAATTGAGTCAAAACATACCCGGAAAAGCCCATCATTCCACTAATGCAACCAGAACTTTCAAATTAGTCAAAAACATAGTTTGGGAAAAGCAATGGACCTAAAAAGACTTATCTGAGAACATCAAAAACACCAGAAGAGACACGTGATGTAGAGTGATGATGAAACAACGTAATTTGTTAATGAAACTTGACAGTGTGCTGCTATCCTGTTTACCAAAATGATTAGCACAATGTATGACTAGGGTCAAGATATTGTGACCAGGCCCCCTGTTGCTGGTAGCACAACCTTTTTTTGTGATACACAAATACTACCTTGAGATATTTTTCTACCTCAGGTATAATCCAATACTAAATTAAAAGTGTTGGGTGTTAGACAGAAATCCACCTCTCAACCCTCGCTGCATTGAACTCCAGCAGCATTTCATGGACATCATAAGGATTCCCAGGCACCTCATATTCTTCTCCTTTAATTTTTAACAATATGACAAATTATTATTTGGCCCAATCTAAGGCAAGAGAGAACAATAACTAGACAGGGCATAGAATAATTTGCAGATTTTACAAGAAAGTAACAGAGGAACAATACATTACATAAGCAGCAAAACCACAATAAATAAATAAAACTTGAAACAGAAAAAATAACCTAATAGATTAAAACAAGGAACTCCTGTAGAGATAAAAATTCTTATATGTATCTGATAAACAAGTAGGACCTGAAGTCCCATAAGTCCCACACCCTCCTTTCTCCTAACCAACATTCACACAATTAAGCACCAACTCCACTTTATCATCTAAAACCGTTACCACCCTGTCCTTATTCCAAACATGTTCAGCACTAACGCGCACTGTATGAGATATAACTTGGTCCACCTCTAAGGGTAGAGAGTACTTTGACATACCCTTCATGACATGGCCTGGTTTCTTTACCTTCACAAACCTTCCACATTTCATATATAAGTTTTTCACACAGGACTTCACATTATGATACCTAGCTTGAAATTTTGCCCTGAAAGCCACAAATTTGCTCAACTTGGAGGTATCAATAGTTTTAAGACCCATCCAATCTCTATTCACCTTGGATCAGGAACACACCCTCTTAATAAAATACAGGGAGTAACTCTTGTAGACTCACTATTTGTACGAATAGCCCAAAGTATTCTTTCTGCTGAATCCTTTCAATCTAATTTATTGATTAATGCTAACTGTAACATGACCTTGAGAGTACAGTTGAACCTTTCAACCAGGCCATGCTCTGATACCCTTCGGAATCTAGTTTGCGCTATGTAAAACTTTATAAATGAATACCTACGAAAAACCTTCTTCAAAAATTCTGTTACAGTACGTGTTTCAATATTATTCCCCCAAAACACTTCTGCCAATTTAAACATATAGTCTAATAATACCAATGCATGCTTAGAAACCTCTCCTTTGATCCTAATAGGTCCTGAAATAGCCAATGCAAGTTTGGACCATGATATCATGTCAACTTCCACGGGAACCACAGGAGAATGTTTGGGAACCTGAGTTCTTTTACAAATACTACAACTATCATAGTCATGCGGGAAACATTCCACTGATTTATCAATACCAGGCCACCAAAATCCCTCTTTGATCCTGCGTTTCATCGCTCGATGCCCAAGTTTCCTTCATAGGGGAAACCGAGAACCCTTTTTCTCAAGCTAACTGGCACAATTAACTGCTCAATTATTTGCACACGTCAACTCAGATGCAACATGAGCATAAGAGACAAAATCTGGAGGTACATTTTTCACCACAAGCCACTGACTCTCCACCCACATTTTGACTTGAAACAAAATAGAATCCTGTTCAAGAGCATCTCTCCATTCCTGCTCCATAACGGCACCACCAGGCACTCCCAGAATTTGTCTTGCCTTGCACTCCACAATTTCTTCTTCTGCAGCCTTATCACCATTGTCAGCTAATGGCATCCAGGATAGATAATCGGCTACTACATTCCTCTTGCCAGGCACATATTCCACCCAAGCAATACTGCCATTTAGCCACCATGGGAGTAGCTCATCCTCCACCTTTAGTATTAAATAAATCTGCACATGGTTTGTGGTCTGTGCGTAATACAATTGGTATGCCCCACATAACTTTTCTGAAATGTGGAGTAGCCCACCACAATGCCATAGCCTCTATCTTGATGGTAGAGTAAGTCAATTCAGATCCTCGTAATGCTCTGGCGGCAAACACAATTACTTCTTTCCTCCCATCACTCCTCTTCTGCAACAATATTGCCCTAGGCCAATGTTCCTAGCATTAGTGACTATGATGCTGATATCACAGGGATCAAATGGCTTCAATTATAGGGCTTTAACAATGACATATTTATTTATTCCCACAGCTTGATGACAATTCTCACTATACTCAAATGAAAATCACTTCTTTAGCAAATTTCTAAGGGGTATTGTCTTGTGAGCAAAATAGGGTCCACATTTAAAAATAGTGTTCAATGAGATTGAGGTTGTTCCCTACTCTCTGGAGAAGGGTCTCCGCAATAGCTTCCAAAATCATAATGTTTGGTTCAACACCTTTGGCACTTATGTGATGTCCCAGGACATTTACACCCTCTGCCTCCATCTTATATATATCAATGTGAGACCTCTTTCTTACAAAACTAACAACACTTTGTTCGACCTCTCATCATGCTCTTTCACATTTTTTCCAAACACCAAAATGTCATTTTGAAAATATAATACCCCTCCCAAACCCTGGAACATGATTCTCATGAGTCTTTGAAAAACCAAAGACGCTGAAGCTAAACCAAAAGGCATTTGTTTGTAACAGAAAGTGCCCAGTGGTGTTACAAGTGAAGTAAGATGTTTGGAATCATTGGTTAAGAATATCTGATGGTATGCCGCTGACATATCAAGAGTAGTAAAGATAACACCTCTCTTCAGAGTGCACAGCATGTCATTTATTTTGGGTAGAGGTTCTGGATCCACCCTAATGTTACCATTAAGATAACATAAATTGTGACGCAGCCTAAGGGATTTATTGCTCCTATCAAGGACTATGGCAGCCAACCACTCTTATCCTTCAATGGGTTCTATAATTCCAAGTTCACATAAGTGATCTAGTTCTTTTTGTAACTAGATCAGTTACAAAAAGGGTATCTTGTGAACTCTGTGAACCACAGGTACAGCAGCATCCTTGAGAATGGTCTTGTGTTGGAACCCTGTCAGTTTTGCCAACTTATTTATTCATTTAATTTATTTAGAGAGTTTTATACAGCACTGGCAAGAACCAAGGGTATCAGAGCACTTTTCAGGCAAAGAGACAGACAAAGAACAATAGACAATAGTCAAGGTCAAGTTAGGAAGCATAGGTTATACACTACATGGAGGAAACATGAAGGAGTCATGGGTGCTCCCTTGATATTGTGACACAATGTTAGTTATTGGATTGTGGGCATTGCAACCTACTTGTATATTAAGGGAATTAATATTTTTCCTGTTCCTAAAACAGGTATTCAAGATGGGATGGAGAACATATGGGCACATGTGTTCCATCTGTACACCCTATGACCTGGGGAAATTTGGCACTATGTATTTCCTCATCCTTCCTGGACATGTATATGCCAGAAAAGCCAATAAGACCTGGCTATTTCCTACATTCTAGTTGCCACCACACTGTACACACGCCCATTCCTTGAGCTGTTCAGCGCCAGGATGCCTGTCAGGCGATAGTGCACTTTATAAGTTCCATAAAATAAATAAATAAATAAAATAAATATGTGGGAGTGGATGTAGAGAAGCATGGCATCACAAAATGAGCGTAAGAAACTCGAAAGCGCACTTTGCAACACCCCAACTGCAACAGCTAACATATCCTGGTAACTGCCAGTGGCTAATAGGTGTAACAAGCACAACACCTAGGCATGAGTGGGGATGGAATTGTTGCACAGAGTACTGCTTTCTAGGTGTGGCTTTAAAAGGGCTATTAACTCCAAAATGGTAGTACAACATAACCTGTATTTGTCATAGATTTCTTCTTTTGTGTGGTCAAAAATGGTCAGCCTGACTCTGAAATCCTCTCTTGTCTCAACCTCCTCCTCTGCTAAGCAGCCAGTATGTGCATACTCTTTGCTATGGCGTACAGGGCAGCCATTGTGGCGAGCCTGATGCATTCTGGGCCAGCTTTTATTGTTTGCACCCATTTACCACCTGGTTTGAATAGTTGGTAAATTGCATGAGCAAATGGGTCGTTTAGCGACTTTTCGTTACCTGTGACTGACTAACTTCCTGTCTGTGATTTGCAATTTGGGATTTCTTATTTGCGACTCGGTATTTTTGGTTGCAAAAAATACAGACTCGCAACCCGGTCACATTGCTATCTCTCGCTCTCTTTCTCTCTCTCTCTCTCTCTCTCTCTCTCTCTCTCTCTCTCTCTCTCTCTCTCTCTCTCTCTCTCTCTCTCTCTCTCTCTCTCTCTCTCTCTCTCTCTCTCTCTATATATATATATATATATATATATATATATATATGTATATATATATATATATATATATATATATATATATATTTGTCAGTTTTCAGCCCAAAAGATTTAACTCTGGTGCTGCAATTGTGAGGGGCGGTGCATTTCTTTCCCGAGAGCCACGCCAGTATCCATTAAACAATTATTGCCTTCCAGCAAAAGTAAAAAAATGCACTCTCTCGTTTTCAGGATCAATCAGGCGGATTTATTCATTAGTTATTTGCCATGCCCTACGCGTTTTGGTCATTGTATACAAACATTGAACATCAAATTGGACTCCAGGCTTGTAAATATTTTTTAGGCAAAATAAACATCCAATATTGTCAACAAAATACAATGCTAACAGAAATGATCAACTTATGCTTGGATAGTAACATCTTCACGTACAATAAACAAATTTTCAAGCAAATAAAGGGATGTGCCATGGGCTTTTCATTCTCCACCAACTATGCCAATCTGACAATGGGATGGTTTGAACAACAGGTAGCCTGGGCCTCAGAAAATGATGAATTATTGGAAAAAACAATGTCATGGCTTTGTTTCATAGATGATCTCCTAATTATTTGGTATGGCACAGAAATAGAATTTGCAAGATATTTTGAAAGACTGAACAAAAACATAACGAAATTGCAATTCACTTTTGAGATCAGTGCCAAACAAGTAACATTCCTCAATACCAACATGTATGTGGAAAACAATACTCTCCACACAACTACATAGCAAAAAAATCAACAAACACGATGCTACATGGGCATAGCTTCCACAAGGAAACCCTAAAATGGAGCATCTCCTATGGAGAATTCTTAAGACTCAGGAGGAACTGCTCGGCGGACAATGAATTCAACAAACATAGCCAACAAGCAAGCAACAGATTTATGAAATGGAGATACCCGAAGAAAATATTTGGAAAACGCCTACAGAGAGTGGCACGTCAACAACGAGTGGACATACTAAAAAAAAACAAAAAAAAACAGAGAAGCACCTGCCAAACGACAACCAATAAGACTAATAGCAACACACAGTGTGGAAAACAAAAGTCGAATATAGATCATAAGAAAACACTGGGGCATATTACAACGACCCAAAGTTGGAAAAAATCATGGGAGATCATCTAAATGTGACGCACCGCAGAGCAAAGAACATCGCTGATAAAATCACACACAGCCACTTCAAAGAGACACCTACAACGACATGGCTACAATGAGAAGGATTTTGGCCATGCAAACAATGTAAGGCATGTAAAATTGCAACACACGAAAGAACTGGACATTCAAAAGGGCACCAAATGGAAGATCAAGCAACACCTAACCTGTAAAAGCAACTACATAATTTACATGGTGGAGTGCCCATGCAAGCTACGCTACATTGGAAGTACCATCTTTGAAGCTAAGAACAGGATTCTTGAGCACAGGATTGTGAAGGAACCAACCTCGCTGGAGAAAATATTGCCGTTGGCAAGGGCCGAGGCAAGGGAAACGGTGCAAGCAAAGCAGATGGAGCGAGGCAAGGAATGGCGAATAGAACAAGCGCACCACATGGCGGAGAACAACTGCACAAACACCTAGAAGAAAGAGTACAATAAACAGGTGGCAAAGAAGCAACCAGAAATTACCTGTTACAGGTGCAGACTTGAATTCCCACACAAAGGCACGTGCCCGGCGATGGGCCAGACTTGCAGGAAATGCAACAGGAGCAATCACTTTGCCAGTGCATGTCTGGGACTGCTGTTCAGAAGTGAGAGAGGAAGACAGGGAAGACCGCGGACGATGACGAGCAGGCATGGTAGGCACGTGGAAACGACAAACAGAAGCTCATCGGCTGAATCAGAGGAAGAAGAGGAAGAAGAAAAGGTAGAACGCCTATACCTCATGTCTGATGCTGTTGCCACATCCACTGAAGACGATACGAGTCGAGAAAGCATCCACCTGATAAAAAAAATGAAGTAAAGAAAACAGAGACCGTGACCATAGACGTGGGGCCACACAAAAC
The DNA here is from genome assembly GCF_964263255.1 of Lissotriton vulgaris. NCBI lineage: Eukaryota > Metazoa > Chordata > Amphibia > Caudata > Salamandridae > Lissotriton > Lissotriton vulgaris. Next base: position 250,800,492 of record NC_141699.1, on the reverse strand, counting down.
ACGGTTCGTGCTAGATAGCGGAGCCACATGCAACATCATGTGTGCATGCGAGTATGAGAAGATGGAAGTAAAACCAAAGTTGATGCCATCCAGAGTCGATGTATTTATGTGGGGATCAAGAAAAACAGTGATGAACATGGGAAAGTTTACAGAGAACTTGACGTATAAAGACCAAACAATCAAAGAGGACATAAATGTTCTGAAGAGTGCCATTCCGGCACCGTGCCTACTGAGCAATGTCACAGCGCAGGTAATGGGCCTCCTCGCAATGACATACCACATGTCAGAGAAGAAAAGCATCCTGCGAGAATATCCCGGACTGTTACAGGGACTAGGGAAGCTAAAAGGACGACAAATAACACTGCACATCAATTAAGCAGTAAAACCAGTGGCTCAGCATCACAGACGAGTACTGATACTACTACAACCACAAGTAGAGGAAGAAATTGAAGCATTGCTAAGTCAGGACATTATAGAGCCAGCAGAGGGACCGACGCCATAGGTGTCGCCAATAGTGGCAGTGCCCAAGAAGAACACCTCCAAAATTCGCATCTGTGTCGACATGAGAATACCGAACACAGCAATTGAACGTGAAAGACACCCTGGACCGCACCTCAATGACATGATCAGCTGCCTGACAGGTACACAACGATTCTCAAAGCTTAGACCTGTGCAAAGGATATCATCAGCTAGAACTTGACCCTCAGTCCAGATACATCACAACATTCTCCACACATATGGGTCTTTTCCGATACAAGCGTTTGAGTTTTGGAATCTCATCAGCTGCTGAAATATTCCAAGAGACAATGCAGCAAGTAATAAGGCCGGTAAAAAACAGTCTAAACTACAGTGACGACATTCTGGTGTTCGGCAAATCAGATGATGAACATGACAAAGCACTGCGGGACGTATGCTCCCAGCTAGAACAAGCGGGGCTGACGCTAAATGAGGACAAGTGTGAAATTGGGCGAGACGAATTGGTCTTCTTTGGACACATTTTCTCCAAAAAAGGGATCCGACCGGATCGCAGCAAAGTGGACACGCTAGAAAAAGCAAAACATCCAAGCGACGTTGCAGAAGTCAGGTCATTCCTCTGGCTTGCTAGCTACTGCGCAAGATACATAAGACTTTGCCACTGTGAGCACGCCACTGAGAGAACTGACCAAAGAAGGCAAGACCTTCATGTGGGCAGAAGACTGCAACAAAGCATTTGAAGCCATCAGACAAGCAGTGATAGCAGTAGACCACCTTGCATACTTTGATCCTTTGCTATGCACAGAATTGACAGTGGACGCCAGCCCGGTGGGGTTGGGAGCGATACTGGCACAACACAGGCCAGGCAAGGACTCACCAAGGTGCATAGTAGCCTACGGAAGCAAGGGCCTGTCCGACATCGAGAGGGCATACTCTCAGCCGGAGGAAAAGAGTCTGGCAGTAGTATGGGCATGTGAGCACTATCACATGTTCATATATGGGAAACCATTCACCATCATAACGGATCACCAAGTACTGGTAACGATCTATGGAAACCCTAATGCGAAAATACCGCCCCGAATAGAGAGGTGGGGAATAAGACTCATGGACTACAACTTCAAGATCATACACAAGCCAGGAAAAGAGCACAACCCAGCAGACTACATGTCAAGGTCCCCCTATACCGCACGCACCTGAGGCAACATCAATGGCAGAGGAGTACCTGAACTTTGTGCTAAAACATAATACGCCGGCGTTGATAAAAATGGAAGAACTGGAACAAGAAACAAAGCGGGATCCAACAATGCAAGCGATCAAAACGGTGACAGGACAACAGAGGTGGAGGCATGTCAACAACAACAGCATCATGGAAAAAGGCGTGAGTAAAGAAGAAATGTTGGCATTCAAAAAGATCCATGAAGAGCTCTCAGAGACCAAGAATGGAATAATGATGAGAGGAACGAGAATAGTAAAACCAGGAGTGCTGAGGAGACAGACGGTAGAATTAGCGCACAAATCACATAGAGGCATGGTAGCAACAAAGAAAATGCTACGGGAAAAGGTGTGGTTCCCAGGAATAGACAACATGGTAGAAGCTGCAGCCGCACGTTTATTTATTTATTTATTTATTTTTAAAGTTTTATATAGCGCGAACAAGATCTTTGCAGATATCAGAGCGCTTTACAGAAACAGTAGGTAGGATAGACAAGACTCTTAAATCAATATGAGATTCCGTAGACAGTGAGTTGCAAAAATAGGGTATCAATCATACAAGAGTATACAGAGTAATAACAATCAAGAAACAATAATATGGAAGCCGTACAATGTCTACGCGGATAAGATTATAGCACCCCAGAGGGTGAGTAAACACAGTGTTGAAGGCAGAGCATTAGTCAGTAGTGGGTGTGTTGCAGGTTATTGAGGCCGATAATGTGGGAGCCAAATGCTGTCATTGTTCCAGTATCAATAGTGTTTAGGTGTATTTAGCCATAAGGATGGCCTTCACCTCTTTCTTGAAGAGTATAGTGGACGGGATAAGCCTGGTTTCTGGCGGGAGTGCATTCCATATCCTAGGTGCCATTCCAGAGAAGGAGCGTTTGTATGTTTTTTCCTTCCAGAATCTCCGTGGTTTCAGGAGGAGAGTGTTTGTGCTTCTGTTGGATCTTGAGCCTCCTGATATGGTCAGCTTATGAGAGAGGTAGTTGGGTGCCTTGTGGTGTACGGCCGAGTGTGTCATACAGGCAATTTTCAACTGAATTCTGGCTTCAATAGGCAGCCAGTTCAGGGCTTTTAAGTCAGGGGATATATGCGAGTGTTTTCTTGAGCCAGTGATGAGTCTCGCGGCCGCGTTCAGGGAGGCTCTTAGGGGGGCCGTTGTTGTCAGGGGGAGCCCGCTGAGAGCCACAATTCCGTAGTCTATGCGAGGAATGACTAAGGCTTGTACCACAGTTTGGAAGTCCTTGGGTGGTAGGAAGGGTTTGAGTTTTCTCAGCGTGTTGATTTGGAAGTTGGCTCCTTTAGTTGCTATGCTAATATGCTGCTGCATGTCGAGATTGGAGTCCAGTGTGATGCCAAGGGATTTCGCTGAGTCCACGATGGTGGGTTGGACATTGAGTGCGGTTAGATGATTGAGCCAGGATTGGGTGATGGCCTTTTTCGCAGGAGGAGAGATCAGAAGGAACTCAGTTTTCAGAGCATTTAGTTTGAGGTGATTGTCGGCCAGCCAAGCTTGGGTGTTTCTTAGTGTGGCATTCAGCAGTTTGATGTCTTCAGGGGATTGAAGCTTGAGGTAGAGCTGAGTGTCATCGGCGTACATATGGAAATGTACCTTAGAGGATTGGAGCAAGGTGGTGAGTGGTTCCATGACGAGGTTGAACAATGTGGGGGATAGGGAGGAGCCTTGCGGGACGCCCAGTGTTACTGGCACAGGCGAGGACAGTGAGTTGTTGATCTTGAACCTCTGAGAACGGTTGTGCAGAAAGGACGTGAACCATTTGAGAACCGTCCCGGATATGCCCATTCTGGTATTTAGGAGCTCCAGTAGATTCTCGTGTTTGACCGTATCAAATGCTGAAGAAAGGTCAAGAAGGATGAGGAGGCAAGACTCATTGTGATCAAGGATTTGGAGGGCATCATCTATTATGTGTGTCATGGCCGTTTCCGTGCTATGCTTTGCTCTGAATCCAGATTGGTGAGAGTTGAGGAGGTCAAACTGCTCAATGTGTTTTGTCAGTTGGAGTTGCACGCATTTTTCTAACAGTTTTGCTAGAGTGGTGATATTGGTGATAGGACGATAATTGTTTAGGTCGGCCGGGTCAGCTGTGGGTTTCTTGAGTATAGGCGTGACTTGCCCAATCTTGAGGGAGTCTGGGATGAGCCCTTGTTGCAGGGAACAGTTGATGATTTTAGTCCAGAGTGGGAGGAACAGGGGGGTGAGGACTTTAACAGCGTTGGCCGGTAGGGGGTCTGTGTGATGATTGGCGGGTTTCAAGGTGACCAGCAGCTTGTGAATTGATTCTTCGGAATAGGTGTCGAAGGATGTCCATGAAGCGTTGTTTTTAGCATGAGTGTTAGTTATGCATATGGAGCCGGCGAATCGCCGTGCATCCTTGATGAGATCGCTTCTTATAGTGTCATTCTTTTGCTTGAAGAAAGCAGAGAAGTCTTCGCAACTTGGGATAGCCTTTGTTAAGTTGTTGGGTTGTGGAGGTTGCATTTTGGTTTGGGTTTTGACTAACTCGAACAGTTTTTTTGGTCGGTTTTTAGCTTGATCCAGCTGTTGGCTAAAGAATAATGATTTTGTGCGTTTGATTTTTCTGAAGTAAGCGTTTCTCTTACTCTTGAGCGTTCTAAGGTTCAGTGCTGAGGGGTCCGATCTCCACGCGCGCTCAGCTAAGCGCATCACACGTCTGTCTTCATTGAGTCTGCCATCGTACCATGGGTTCGAGTTCTTGCTGGACACTCTCTTCAATTGCAAGGGTGCGGCTTCATTGATTATTGTAGACATGGAGTCTAGGTAGAGGTTGGTCAATGCATGCACATCAGAGATGTCCGTCGGGGGAAGAAGGAGACTGCCTGTGTGGGCAGGCAAGGACTTTGGGTTAAGGTTCTTCAGGTCCCTCTTCCAAATCTTAGTTTTGGCAGGTTGCGCCGGTTTAAGTTTGACTTTTTCGTTGATGAAGAAGGTGATGATGTGGTGGTCTGACCAGTCACATGGTTTGATTGCGACTAGTTGGGTAGAGTCTTCTTTGGCGATGATAAGGTCAATGATAGAGCCTTTTTCATGTGTCGGACCGTTGCAGATTTGGGTGAGGTCAAGCGCGTCGAGGAACGTCTTAAGGCTCTTCACCACAGTGTCTTTCTGGTCATTCCAGTGGAGGTTGAAGTCTCCCAAGCAAATTTGATTGAGCTGTCGACCGGCGTTGGTGGTTATCGTGTCCATTAATTGTTGGGAGAAGATGTAATTTTCTAGATTTCCAATTGTGCGGCAAGTGGTGTCAACATCAGCAAGCGCGACGCTGCCAGCTATGGAAGACGTTTTCGTTGCGTAGGGCTCCCCACAGACTCTAAAAACTGACAATGGTCCACCCTTCTCAGGAGAGGAGTTCAGAAAATTCATGGACTACCTAGGGATTCGCCACCGGAAAATAACGCCATTGTGGCCACAGGCAAATGGCATGGCAGAAAGGTTCATGGGAACAATAAAGAAGGCTGTACAACGAGCTGACACAGATATCGATAGGGCAGGCACTGTGCCAAATACTAAGGGTCTATAGAAACACTCCTCACAGCTCGACAGGACGGTGCCCGGCTGAGCTAGTGCTAGGCCGTTTGAGCAAGACGAGGATACCGCAGATGGAGGCGGCCGCAAAGAAAGAGTGAAGCAGCATTGCCACCAAAGATCGAGAAGCAAAAGCAAAAATGAAGATATATGCAGACGCAAGGAGGCACGCCACTCCGGTGCAACTAAAGCAAGTGGACAAAGTGGTAGTGCGGCAAAGACAGATGAGGAAGTCAGACAGCCCGTTCTCCAAGGATCCGCTGACGGTGACTGAAGTGAAAGGTCCCACTACCACATCACAAGAAATAGCTCACACTTCAAGGAATTGAAGGTCGAGGAAGAAGACAGACCGGCAACTACACTGGGGGACACCAGACAGGATGAAGGCACGCAGATGGACAAAGGAGAGACACAGCAGAGAAGAGAATGCAAAAGGCCAAAGAGATTGATTGAAGAGATGGGATGTGTAGAGGTTTATCTTATTCTCTCTCTCTCTCTTTCTCTCTCTCTGTCAGTGACACAACTATGTTTGTATTGCAACAAGGGGGGAGATGTCGTGCCCTGGACACAGGGCACTAGGACCCTGAACCACGAGCAGTGGGAGGAGGCAGAAACCGGACACGAGTTCCGGTCAAGACACACACACACAGAGGAAATGGCCAAGGAGCAGAACATAAAACACGAGCTGTAAAGAAACGAAATAAAGATACCTGATCATCATCCTTGGTCTCTGTCGTGATTGTAGGTATGCAGACACGACAGGCATGACAATAGTGTTGTACATACTTAGACAATGCAGTTTCTAGCATAATTTTCGAAGATGCTTTTGCCAACAAGGCGACACGGATACCTATATTGCAATTTTATTTATGCTATGACAATCTAGCGCATGAAAATGAGGCTGTTCATACTTGTAATGTGGATTTGTCACTACAGTGATGCTTTAACATGTGGTTATTGGCAAGTTATTGGTGTTTGACATACCGGTACTTCCGCAGCTTTACATACTCCCACAAAGTGGTTTCTGGGATTATAGTGATATTGCTCATAGGGGGTAATGTGAAGACTGTGATAGCATTTGAGGCTTTAATACCAGGGATATATGGACACTGACATCACAACAGGCGTGGCCAGTACAGGTAGGAGCGGTGGGGCGTGGCGGGGCAGTGGTGGGGGGAAGTCAACACAGGACGGGATAGGGAAAATAAAATAAACAAATAAAACCACTTAACTTGCGCTCGCCGCATCGCCGACTTTTATGAAGTCTTACCTTGCATTGAACAGTGATGTGGCCATCCCCTACGTTTTGGAATGTTTCATTAATTACCCTTAGAACTTCTTGTTCATCCTATGGCTCTTTATGAATACTTCAGAAAAATGTGATGCCGCGACAAGCACCATTGGGCCCTATTTTGTTTTCTAAAAAGCTATTTGGGTGGAGACCTTTCCGCACTCACTGGCAAGGATCTGGCTCAGTGGCCTGGACAGTGCAATGTGGGTCGGTCAGAGCATTTTTTCCAGTCCTGATGCTGGTTCCCAGTCCGGCTTGATTACCTGTGCAGAACCTTCCCTTGTCGTGCTTCAGCTAATGAGGGATATTCATTGCAGCCCTTGCATCTGGGTTTAAACAAAACCCAGTATGGAGAAATGTACCCGAGAGGCAATATCTGCTCTTTCTTTACTGTTATGTATCCTGACAAATGCTTGTTGTTGTGCAGTTACTGTTCTTCTTCTACAGAACACAACGTGAGCAGAAGCTGTCATTATATTTACACCAGGTAATTTTTAAAGTGGTCCCATCGTCTTTGTTTTGAATGCCCGGGATGATCAGACCTCAGTCCAGGTCTTGAGTGGAAAAACCAACGTACCTTTTTTGCCACTTGAAGCGGCCGCAAAGGGCACACTGGAGGGTCATTTTCTGCAGGTCATAGAACCCTCGGGGGCTTTCTATTGTCTACATAAGTGGTGGGTGGAATGTTATTGTTAGTGCTAGGTGTGTGCGCTGTTTATGATCGCAGCCTTGCATAGTACCCGATTATTGGCCCGCACGTCGTTTATGGAGTTTCCCGCGTTTCCAATATATTTGCGTAGCTTGGCAACGTTTTCTTGTGAGTCGCTGAAATGGAGTTGCTTTTGATTTCTTACGAGTCAGCTCTAACCCTGTTTCTAGCAGCACCAATAGGTGGTGGTGATCTTTTTATGTAAATTAAACATACCCTTAAACACCCAATTTTAATATAAAAACCACATGCAGAGAAGTTTGCGAACTACAGGTCGTAATCGTAGCATTCGCAAGGATTATTGAAAGTCTGCTAGAGAAAAACTTCACTACCCCCTAAAGCGCTAAACCTTGTAGGAAAAAAAAAAACCTAGGGGCAGATTTATGTTAACTGGCGCATCCCCAGGGATGCGCCAGTTAACATGCGCCACAGTGCGCCACAGCTCCGCCACCCATGGTGCGCCGCATTTATAATGCGGCGCACCATGGTTCAAAAACGGCACAGATGCGTGACGCATTTGTGCCGGAAATGTGGCGCATTGCTGGAGTTGCGTCGCAAGCGCGACGCAGCTCCAGCAAGTCTCGGGGGTACACCATGTGCACAATGCTGCTTCAAGACCTACGCCTGCTTCAAGCAGGCGCAGGGTTTTGACGCAGCATTGCCCTGAAAGTGACTGAGTGAAATCTCATAGATTTCACTCAGCCACTTTCAGGAGGCGTTCCTGTGCAGGAACGCCCCCCCTGCGCAGGAACGCCTCCTTATGGCGCAGTGCTTTACAACGTGACGCATCTCTTAGATGCGTCACGTTGTAAATAGGGCGCATTGTTTGCGCCGCAGTTGCGTCAAATAAAGTGACGCAATTGCGGCGCAAAGAGGCGCAACGGCCTCATAAATCTGCCCCCTAGAGGCTTATTTGCAAACCCCTTGCGCCGCTGGTACGTCACTTTTTCCCATGTTAAAAGTGGCGCAGCAGCGGCGCAAGGGGCTTGTAAATAAGCCCCCTACTACTGAGACTTTCAACTGAAGGTTATTGAGTAGTAGCTAACAATGCCACTTGCAACCTGAAAGTTCATAGATATGGCAGAGGGGAACTAATTAGGATGGGTCATTAGAGGATCTGAGGAGTGGAGGAAAAAGGGGTTATTAGGATTTTAAGAGCGGTCATAGGGGCATATTACCAACGAGTAGCGATATTTATCGCTAACTAGGCTTTGCAACGATTTTTTTTTATCGCTAAGCATCGCCGGAAATTATCGCTGAGATAACTTGCTATTAGCAACGATTATCTCCAAAGCGATAATTTTTCCGGCAATAGCATGAATATCGCTGAGAAAACATTGATATTCACGCATTAGCGACAAAATGCTCTTAGCCATGTTATCCACCTCCCATTGGATAACATGGCTAAGAAATGGTCTGAGCAGGCGCCAGTTTTTGGCGATAGCAGGAATATTTCCATCGCTACTCCCGCCTTGCTAATAGACGATAGCGACATTAGCGACTGCTTTCAGTCACTAACAGGTTGGGTACACCCACTTTACATGTCATTAGCGATAAAGCGGGCCCCAAACCGCTCGCTATCGCCTACAAGCTGACGCTAACTGCTGTTAGCGACAGCTTGCTAAAAAAGTGATAGAATTATCGCCGCTTAGCGTCCGAAAACGGCCGCTAAACCGGCGATAATTGCCTATCGCCCCCCTTGGTAAAACAGTTAGAGATATTTATCGCTAACTGAGCTTAGCATTAGTTTTTTTAACGCAGCGCTTCACCCAATATTATAGCTGAGATAACGTCCTATTACCAACGTTTATCTCAAAAGCGATACTATTGCAGGCGTTAGCGTGAATATCGCTGGAAAACCCGCGCTGTTCACGCATTAGCGTGCAAATGCTGTTAGCCATGTTATCCACCTCCCATTGGATAACATGGCTAAGAACTGGTATTTGCAGGCGTTAGCGTTTGGCGATATTCGCGCTTAGCGCGAATATTTCCATCGCTTCGCCTTTCGTGGTAATAGGCGATAGCAATGTTAGCGACTGCTGTCAGTCGCTAACAGGTTGGGTACGCCCACTTTGCATGTCATTAGCGATAAATATCGCTGACATGCAAAGCGGGCCCCAAACCGCTTGCTATCGCCTACAACCTGTCACTAACTGGTGTTAGCGACAGCTTGGTAATAGGGCGATGGAATTATCGTCGCTTAGCGGACGAAAACGGCCGCTAAAGCGGCGATAATTCAATATCGCCACCCTTGGTAATATGCCCCATAGTTTTTAAGAAGTAGCGTACCCCAATGGGAGAGGAAGATGCAAAGGGTCCCTATTGTATTTTTTTATATGTTCTTGGGAGGGTTTGGTTAGGTTCCTCGCAGTTCTGCGGCATCGCATTAATCTGCTTCCCTTTGGAATCAAGCTCTGTTATGTTACTGTAATGGTAAGACATTCAAGAGCGTTATTATTGTTAGCCAACTTGTTTTCTTCATTCTATATCACGAAGCCGCCTCAAAGCTTGTCTGACTGCCAAATATCAAGCAAACATTGCCATCTGGTGGATTCGTGAAGTATTGCATGTTACATTACAGTTTCAGTTTACATCGGGTGTCTGAACCCGCAGGTGGCGGGGTGGCAGCACAGCAATGTGTGTATGAATGTATGTATCCATGTATGTATGTATGTATGTATGTTTTTTATTTATTCAGGTTCCTATACTTGGCCCACGTACATTAATTAGAGCGCTTTACCAAATTAGCAAAATAATGTACGTAGCTAATGCTGATAAAAAAATTATAATTATTCGTCAGATGGATATTAGATGAAATGGCAGTGGATGCAGTTCTCAGTCACAATCAACGTGTCTCTGGAAGACAATAACTTTCGGCTCCCCCTTATAACACGTGAGGCAGGGAGTGGAGTGGAAAAATTTCGTGGCACTGTCGTAAAAGGGCTGCTTCATACAGCTTTCTTGTTGAAATGTCGGAGGCTTGAGGAGAAGGGATTCAGCATTTGTTAAACCCCTTTTGTTTGCCAGAGATGTGTCCGACAATTAGGAAAGAGAGAATGTGTGCAGGGGCTTGTGGGTGATGCCTGTTGTCTTATAATCCAGGACAAAACTTAACTCCTCGTTCTGTGTGCTCTTGGTTTCCATTTATAGTCAAGTCAAGTCAAGTCATATAATTTATATAGCGCACTACATACCCAGAGGGTTTCAAGGCGCTTAGGAAGGGTAGGAGGATTATTTGTCAAATATCCACGTTTTAAGCTGCTTTCTGAACGCTAGGTGGTTCTGGGTGAGGCGGAGGTAAGCAGGAAGTGAGTTCCATGTCTTGGCAGCCAGGTATGAGAAGGATCTGCCTCCCATGGTGGTCTTGTTGATGCGAGGTACGGTGGCGAGGGCTTGGCTGGAAGAACGAAGTTGGCGGGGGGGGGTGTAGAAGGACAGTCGAGAGTTGAGGCAATCTGGTCCGATGTCGTAGAGTGATTTGTGTGCGTGGGTAAGCAGACGGAAGGTGATCCTTTTATTGACGGGTAGCCAGTGGAGGTCTTTAAGGTGACCGGAGATGTGTTCGTTGCGTGGGATGTCTAGTATGAGTCTGGCTGAGGCGTTTTGGATTCGTTGGAGTTTCTTCTGGAGTTTAGCGGTGGTACCTGCGTAGAGGGTGTTTCCGTAGTCCAGTCGGCTCGTGACTAAGGCGTGGGTGACTGTTTTCCTTGTTTCGGAGGGGATCCAGCGAAATGTTTTTCTGAGCATGCGAAGAATGTTGAAGCAGGAAGAGGATACGGCGCTGACTTGTCTGTTCATTGAGAGTGAAGAGTCAGGGGAATTAAGGGGCATATTACCAAGGGCCTTATCGCCGCCAAAGCGGCGATAATTTTATTGCCCTATTACCTAGCTGTCGCTAACACCAGTTAGCGACAGCTAGTAGGAGATAGCGATCATCTTGGGGCCCGCTTTGCATGTCAGCGATATTTATCGCTAATGAAATGCAAAGTGGGCGTGCCAAGATGTTAGCGACTACAGTCGCTAACATCGCTATCTCCTATTACCTACTTCCTTCCCAGTGTAAGAATTGGCCTTTGTAGTTTGGTTTGCCCTGTTCCCATCATGCACTGGGACAGGAACAGACTAATTTGCATACAGCCAGGTTCTGAAACTGGGATGGTGCAGTGAGCTAAAAAACGGTGTTGGATCTAGCCCTGATCTCTTGACTGGGTGAGAGTATTCTGTTTAATTCAGAGACTCTGTCCCTCACCACCCCTTGTTGTAAATATTTTTGTCCACCCTAAGCGTGGAAGGGTATACTCAGATGTGAGTCCCTTGCTCATTGCACCATCAGGATTCAAGCAAGCCGGGCCGAAGAGGCTGAAATGCCAGAAACCGGTCCCCGGTAGCTTGTTTCCTTCCCAGTGTAAGAATTGGCTATTGTAGTTTGGTTTGCCCTGTTCCCATCATGCACTGGGACAGGAACAGACTAATTTGCATACAGCCAGGTTCTGAAACTGGGATGGTGCAGTGAGCTAAAAAACGGTGTTGGATCTAGCCCTGATCTCTTGACTGGGTGAGAGTATTCTGTTTAATTCAGAGACTCTGTCCCTCACCACCCCTTGTTGTAAATATTTTTGTCCACCCTAAGCGTGGAAGGGTATACTCAGATGTGAGTCCCTTGCTCATTGCACCATCAGGATTCAAGCAAGCCGGGCCGAAGAGGCTGAAATGCCAGAAACCGGTCCCCGGTAGCTTGTTTCCTTCCCAGTGTAAGAATTGGCTTTTGTAGTTTGGTTTGCCCTGTTCCCATCATGCACTGGGACAGGAACAGACTAATTTGCATACAGCCAGGTTCTGAAACTGGGATGGTGCAGTGAGCTAAAAAACGGTGTTGGATCTAGCCCTGATCTCTTGACTGGGTGAGAGTATTCTGTTTAATTCAGAGACTCTGTCCCTCACCACCCCTTGTTGTAAATATTTTTGTCCACCCTAAGCGTGGAAGGGTATACTCAGATGTGAGTCCCTTGCTCATTGCACCATCAGGATTCAAGCAAGCCGGGCCGAAGAGGCTGAAATGCCAGAAACCGGTCCCCGGTAGCTTGTTTCCTTCCCAGTGTAAGAATTGGCTTTTGTAGTTTGGTTTGCCCTGTTCCCATCATGCACTGGGACAGGAACAGACTAATTTGCATACAGCCAGGTTCTGAAACTGGGATGGTGCAGTGAGCTAAAAAACGGTGTTGGATCTAGCCCTGATCTCTTGACTGGGTGAGAGTATTCTGTTTAATTCAGAGACTCTGTCCCTCACCACCCCTTGTTGTAAATATTTTTGTCCACCCTAAGCGTGGAAGGGTATACTCAGATGTGAGTCCCTTGCTCATTGCACCATCAGGATTCAAGCAAGCCGGGCCGAAGAGGCTGAAATGCCAGAAACCGGTCCCCGGTAGCTTGTTTCCTTCCCAGTGTAAGAATTGGCTTTTGTAGTTTGGTTTGCCTTGTTCCCATCATGCACTGGGACAGGAACAGACTAATTTGCATACAGCCAGGTTCTGAAACTGGGATGGTGCAGTGAGCTAAAAAACGGTGTTGGATCTAGCCCTGATCTCTTGACTGGGTGAGAGTATTCTGTTTAATTCAGAGACTCTGTCCCTCACCACCCCTTGTTGTAAATATTTTTGTCCACCCTAAGCGTGGAAGGGTATACTCAGATGTGAGTCCCTTGCTCATTGCACCATCAGGATTCAAGCAAGCCGGGCCGAAGAGGCTGAAATGCCAGAAACCGGTCCCCGGTAGCTTGTTTCCTTCCCAGTGTAAGAATTGGCTTTTGTAGTTTGGTTTGCCCTGTTCCCATCATGCACTGGGACAGGAACAGACTAATTTGCATACAGCCAGGTTCTGAAACTGGGATGGTGCAGTGAGCTAAAAAACGGTGTTGGATCTAGCCCTGATCTCTTGACTGGGTGAGAGTATTCTGTTTAATTCAGAGACTCTGTCCCTCACCACCCCTTGTTGTAAATATTTTTGTCCACCCTAAGCGTGGAAGGGTATACTCAGATGTGAGTCCCTTGCTCATTGCACCATCAGGATTCAAGCAAGCCGGGCCGAAGAGGCTGAAATGCCAGAAACCGGTCCCCGGTAGCTTGTTTCCTTCCCAGTGTAAGAATTGGCTTTTGTAGTTTGGTTTGCCCTGTTCCCATCATGCACTGGGACAGGAACAGACTAATTTGCATACAGCCAGGTTCTGAAACTGGGATGGTGCAGTGAGCTAAAAAACGGTGTTGGATCTAGCCCTGATCTCTTGACTGGGTGAGAGTATTCTGTTTAATTCAGAGACTCTGTCCCTCACCACCCCTTGTTGTAAATACTGTCGTAAAAGGGCTGCTTCATACAGCTTTCTTGTTGAAATGTCGGAGGCTTGAGGAGAAGGGATTCAGCATTTGTTAAACCCCTTTTGTTTGCCAGAGATGTGTCCGACAATTAGGAAAGAGAGAATGTGTGCAGGGGCTTGTGGGTGATGCCTGTTGTCTTATAATCCAGGACAAAACTTAACTCCTCGTTCTGTGTGCTCTTGGTTTCCATTTATAAAGTAAGGGGAATTAAGGGGCATATTACCAAGGGCCTTATCGCCGCCAAAGCGGCGATAATTTTATTGCCCTATTACCTAGCTGTCGCTAACACCAGTTAGCGACAGCTAGTAGGAGATAGCGATCATCTTGGGGCCCGCTTTGCATGTCAGCGATATTTATCGCTAATGAAATGCAAAGTGGGCGTGCCAAGATGTTAGCGACTACAGTCGCTAACATCGCTATCTCCTATTACCTACTTTTGGAAATATTCGCACTAAGCGCGAATATCTCCAAAAGCTAACGCCTGCCCAGAGCAGTTCTTAGCCATGTAATCCAATGGTAGGTGGATAACATGGCTAAGAGCATTAGCTCGGTAATGCATGAATATCGCTGACTTTTCAGCGATATTCATGCATTTCGGACGATTTTTATCGCTTTTGAGATAAACCTTGATAATAGCAAGTTTTATCCGCGATAAAAATCGGCGGAGCTCAGCGATAATAATATTGCTGCTAACCGTGTTAAGCGATGATTACCGCTTGATCTTGGTAATAGGCCCCTATATTCCCTCATTCTGAGACGATGATGCCTATCCAGAAGCAATAACGATAGAAAAGATGCCTCTGGAATTCCAGTAGAGATTTGGGCTGTGAAGGAAAGCGAAGATGAAATGCTTCAGCGGCTGTCTGAACCTGGGGGGGGATTGGACGTTGTCAAGGGCACTGCAAATAAAGTAGCTCACACATAACTTTAATAGGCACATTCCCACATCTATGAGAACAAATAATTATATGCGAAGAAGCTGCGTTCACATTATTGTGTTTCCTGAAAGCAGTGAAAAGGGAAATCTCATAACTATTTTGCAGAAACTGTGCCCACATTTCTTGTTATAGAAATGAAAGCCCAGATTTAGGAACATTTGATGCAAACAATGCAGAAAGAAAACTTTCTGCTCTGTGTCAAATGGAGAGAGCAGGAATGTGCTGTGTTTACTAAGATATGGTGCATTTCTGATCTCTCTCTCTCTCTGTCGGCATAAACGCCCGACGCTGGTGCTGGAAACCAGGTTTTGAGCCTCAAGGTCGCGTCCACATCCTGTGATTCTGGGCAAATCACGTAATCTCTCTGTGCCTGAATGTGTAATGTAAATACAGTGCTCATGTAAAGCACTCCAATACCTTCCGGTCGAGTTCGCGCTATATAAAATATGCAAAAAAATAAATAAAAAATGAGTTCCGCCTAGCACCAACACAGGCACTCTTCTACCATGGTGAAAGGGTGCGTGCATTACAGGCAGGATTGTTTTTGTGCGAAGAGGCATTTTCCTATTTCTATGTGTGCTGCAGAATGTGCCGTGAATGCTACCTGCATAGAAAAAGGAAGTAACAAGTAGAAATAAACATATTTGTCCTCGTTATTCTCTGTTGGGATGGCACAGTATTTTGGCATATCCAGACGTTTATCTGGGATGCGCCAGAATCCATTGTTGAATGTGTGGTAACACCCACACTCCATCCATGTAATGCCTTGTCAATGCACAGTAATGCAAGGTAGCGATTTGATCTACCTGAGTTGCTTTAGAATGAGTACGTCACACAGAGCCACGCAAGGTGGCTTTGTGTGACTTAGTAAATATCACCTAAGCCCTTGCATTGTCCTGTGGCACCATGTGTGAAGCAATGACAGTGTAAGAGCTTAGCAAATCTGGGCCCCAATGAGCTCCTACATAACACCTGAACCAGGAGCTGGTCAAAGTCAACACCCTGTATTGTTTGCTTTTGAAAATTTGAGCTTATCATAAAAAAGGAAATTAAGTAACATTATAAAAAGCAAGCATTGGCAGAGCTAATAGGTCTTTCCTTTTCTTAATGCTTTTTTCCAATGCTGTTTAGTATTATAAAAAAATGACAAAAAGTTGCAATTACACTGCCTCTGTTTTCAGTCACGTCATTCCGTAGGCACATGCATGTATCACACACATGCGCATGCCTATAGAATGATGCCAGCACCATCAACATGGTGAGTGTGGTGGGAGGAGAAACTCACAAGAGAGGCAGCTGTGCATGAGGGCAAGAGCAAAAGGGAGTGCAGGTGTGGGCAGGTTTTTGCAGCAAGGACACAGGGGGATAGTTGAAAAACATATGCTTGCTTATGAAGGGCTTAACCAAAAAGAAAAGAATTGTTCCCTAAAAGTGAGCAGTTGAAGAATACAGATCAGTTAAATATTGTAAGTAGACTATGCTCCAGGGGAGGAACAAACATAAGATGGCATAGGAGAAGCATAAAAAGCAAAAAAGCAAACAAATAAGAGTGACAATAAAGGCATGTGACTATCATGCTGAGTAGTGTGGGTGTGCTGCTGGTGGAAAGCTTTACAAAGTCATTTATTTCTAACACACAGCAATATTCAAATGCCTGTAAATGAACTGTGCAAATAGTTCAGACTATATCAGAATTGGTAAATTACAAATGAAGCACATTTGTTTGTAATCCTGAAGGTGATGCCATTTCAACAAGTTATCATTTGTGTGCTGTATAGTTTTATCAGTAAAACTGTGCAAATGTAATGGTCATTTCAATTGAAAATGTGTTGTCTGCAATGACAGTGCATTCCCACACCCTCTACAGCACTCTACTTCCCTCTGCGCTATGCCACACCACTCTACATCACACCCTGACACTCTACTCCACTCTATGCCACTCCAATCTACTCCATTCTACACCACTATACTCCACTCCATGCCACTCTACGCCACTCAACTCTATGCCATTTCATTCTATACCACTCCACTCTATGCCTTTCCAATCTACGACATTCTCCTCCACTCCACTGTATGACGCTCTATGCCATTCAACTGTACAGCACTCTATTCCACTCTGTACCACTCCACTCTACAACACTCTACACCAATCTATGCCACTTTCCTCTAGACCACTCTACTCCACTACTCTCTAAACTACTCCACTCTGCGACACTCCACTCTACTCCACTCTACTCCTCTTCATGATACTCGACTCTATGACACTCTACTTTATTCCACTCTACTCCACTCTATGAAAATCTACTCCACTCTACACCCTCTATGACACTCAACTCCACTGTGTGGCATTCTATGCCACACCACACTACAACACTCCACACCACTCCACTCTATGACTCTCCACTCTACAATACTGTGTGCCACTTCACGCCACTTCACTCTACAACACTTTATTCCACTTTACGCAATTGAAGCCACTCCACGCTATGTCACTCCACTCTGTGACACTTTACTCCAAGCTACACTATGCCCCTCTCTTCTCCATGCTATGGCACTCCACTCCACAGGACTCCACTCTATGACACTTTACTCCACACTACAACACATTACTCAATGTTATGCCACTCTATGCCAGTACACTCTAGCCCCCTTCACTCTGCATCACCCAGCTCTAAGCCACCTCACTCTGACACTCTGATCCACTCTATGCCAATCTACTCCACTTCACGCCACTCCACTCCAATCTATGACACCACACTCCATTCCACTCTACACCTCTATACTCTATGCACTCCACTCCACTATTCTCTGCGATACTCCACTCTGTGCCACTCCACACTACTCTACGCCACTCAACTCTATTGCACTACCCTCTACACCACTCTACTCAACTCTATGACACTCTAATCTACTCTTTTCCACTCTTCACTCTATGCCACTCCACCCTAAGACACTCTACTTCACTCTACACTTCTCTACTTTACACCCCGCACTCCATTCTAAAACAGTCTACTACACTGCTTGCCCCTCCACTCTATGCCTTTTCACTCTATGCCTCTCCGATCTATATTCCTCCACTCTATGCCACTCTACTCTACACCACTCCACTCCACTCTACTCCACAACACTCTATGACACTTAATACCACTCTACAACACTCCACAGCACTCTACGCCACTCCACTCCATGCCACTTTTCTCTACTCCACTAACTTTCAGCCATACTAATGTACAACATGGCTGAAACACATTGGCACTCCTGTATAGGTGAGGATTATTGGATTTGTCAATGATTGTGTTTATTTATTGGGAGGGTAAGCTCTACCCTGAGAGTTTTGTTACATTACATCCTAAGTAGGACTTCCAGAATGTACTCTTTGAATGTTCTTGCCACACATACGAGCCATGATGACACAGTGTGGAGTAGAAAACTGAATGGGTAACCCAGGAGGCACATGGTTGTCTTCTTGGTGCCTAGGGCATACAGTGCTTTGGTTTAGTTGCAGTGACAGATGCTTCCATTTGACAATGGTGGGGTGAATATTTTGACCCACTTATAGGCACTGTGAGAAACCAGCAATGATCTAAATCATGGTCCAGTATAGTGTTAATAGTGTGCCATGATTGAGAGCTCTATAGTTGAGGCTGAAGCCAAGGCAATGCAAGTTTCTCACACTGCTTGTAAAAGAAGTTTTAATTAAAAAAAAAGCATACTTACCCACTCCCTCATATTCCTCTCCTGTTCCAAAGTCCATAGCTCTGAGGCAGTGCAGGGTCCCAAAGTCAACTCCTCTAACCAATCTAGACCCTGCTCTCTTGTTACTGAATATTAACCAGCATGAGAGAAGCACCAGGATTGGTTAGAGCAGGCTGGCTCAGCTGTCCTATAGACACTGGAGGCCGGTGTTTGCTCTCCACTCAACTGTCCAACACAGCTCAGGTTGGATGCGTTTAAAGTGCATATGTCAGGCTGGCCATCACAAGACAGCTGGCCAAAGTGACATGAGCACTTTAAACTGTAGTAACCATCACTTCTCCCTGCTCCTGCCAATCAGAAGCAAAGGACCTGAGCTGACACTCAGCTCTGCCTGGCCCCTTGAAAAATTAAATGGTAATAAAATAATGTTATTAAAATTAAATTTTTAATGTTTGCTGTGCTCGCAGCAGGGGGAGTGACGCTCCTCCATCCTAATGAGGGAACGACCGCTAGTTAGTTGGATAGTTGCCTTATCAACTCCCCAATTACCTCTTGTTTATTAAAAGAAAGAAGCTGGAAAATGCGCCTTACACCTGTGTGTTGCATTTACTATGTTTTTGCTTTGTTTTTATATCATGATACATTACAGGAATACGTTATTTCTGTTTTTTGCTTCGATTTTCTTTGCTTTGTTTTAGTAAGTCAGCATAATAAACAACCAGTGCCAACTTTTCTGTTTCTGATTTTTGCTTGTGTGACTTCGGAGATGAACGACTTACAATATGACGAATATTTTTTACAACCTGTTTTAGGTAGTGTTTGCTCTTTCATATGTTAGTCTTAGTCTTTGCTGATGTTCATTATTTGTTATTGCATGGGGTTCAGTTAGTGTTGTGCACTTCTGCCTAAGAAAAAGTTTTTGGAGACTGTTTGTTTTTACAAGGATTTTATATTATCATGTTAAACCGGGACAAAATTCCCTATTGGAGCAGGATTTCTTATTGATTTGCCAGCAGGAAAGCCACGCGTCCTTTCCCCATGATCCTTTGAAGGGCGAACGGAATCACTTACAGGGCCTGACTGGCCATAGCAGGCACCGGTCATTTCCCCGGTGGGCCGCCAGGGTGGGGACCAGTTTTGGGCTTATGGAGGGCCTTTTTTGTTACAGTTGGCCGGCAATATTGACCCTATGTAACAAATACGGCCAAAACCGGCCCTAGCGAACAGCTCTGCACCAGACCCTCTCCCAACAGGGGGGCCGACTGAGCAGTTTGCCAGGGTCAGCTTCAGTTCCTAGTCCGGCCCTGATCACTTAATGTGGAAGCGCTGTGGCCCTCATGTAATTTTGCATACCAAAGAGTCACTTCCCACACATCTCATGCTATCTCTGGCTTGATAACTTTCATCTGCCCACACTGTGTTTCATACAATCACAGCTTGCATTGTAAATCATCGAAAGTAGGTTGTTTGCAGGTCTATAAAGGGGGAATTTCTCACAAACAATGGATGCATACATAGGGAGACCCATAACCCTATTGGCAATAGTCTAATCCACCTTAGACTTTCTTTGCTTCCACTTCACCATCCTTCCCAAAAACGTATGTGGGAGAAGACATTGCAAAAATCCCCCTTCCAGATCTTCTCTTGCACCTCCAAGCATACATGCGATGTTAGGGCAATCACTAACGATAGGGTAGGTGGTCCATTACCGAAAAGAATGTCTCTCTCCGATGTGGTGACAACCTCTGCTCTGATTGTCACGACTAGCGTAGCATTAATGAGAATTAGGAGGGCAAACACTGTAGGCTGTGAAATTGATGCTAGAGAAAGATCTTTTGATATAGTCTGCCCTGAGATCCCATTTGTTTGCAGGGTTAATTATGCTGATGGAGGCAGTGCAGACAATGGTTGCATTACCACTTGCCTTGAAACCTGCCCTCCTTCTGTTACCTCAACCCAAACATGTGCTACAGGACTAAATCCAGCCCTGGTGATGGGGTTATTCTCCCTCCTCCCTATACTCCCTCCAGAGATAATTGTTCTGTAGTGTGGGGCATGCTAGCCCTCCCTGGGTGGGCTGGCGTAACAATGTTGATTTGGTTGGTTGCCGCAGGGATTAGTGCGGGGGACTGCAGTGAACGACGTATCCCTTGAAAAGCACCATCAAGCAGCCAAGTTGATTGTGGCCATTAAATCCCACAATTACTTGCATCCCGTTCTGTGACTGGGGTACAAACACACTTTGTTGCGCTAATACCCAAGTTCATGTTAGCCATGCCCTCAGCTCAACTATGGTGGTTATGCATTGCTGTTAATCCCACCCACCAGTGGGAGAAAGTTGCATTGGACTAATAATGCTTCCTCCAAAGGTAGGTGGATGGCTGGGCTACTAGAAGGCAGATGTGCATTGAATCCTAGAGGCATCTTCCTTGCCCTTCATGGTGGTAATGGTAGCACTGTGTGTGGTTACGATATTCTCTCTGGGACCCAGTCCATCCCATCCAGATGACCCGTCTTTGATCAGTTTCTTCTCCAGCTGAATTTGTTCCTCTTTGGAGGAATCACAGTGTGCTAAGGGGTTGCAGAATATCTTAATGGATAAAATATTTATGGAAAACATTGGGTAAATGTAAAAGCCCCTATCGCCACTAGAGCATCACTTTTTTTGACGCTCACGTGGCCTAGCGCCAGTTTTCATGTTTACAAGAGGGCACATAGCTACTTAACCTGGCTTTACACCACCTTATAAATATTCCCTTTTCCACTGGAGTCCTCTGCGCCAAAGGGGCGTGCAATGGGTGTTGCAGTAGGAGTTCCATCACAACACCTATTGCCTTTTGACGCTGACTCAGATTTATAAGGCTGTGGCAGCACCAAAATCTAACACCATAGAATACCTGGTCTTAGCATGGTGATACAAGGAGAAATTATTAATTTCTTCTCGTTTTTTGCTTCTTTTAAGTGTACTGCATTCTGCGGCAGACATAGAAAGAGCACATCGCTATGAATGATTCTTTATGTGCAGGAAGGTGTCAATTCTTTAGTGGTGGCCGGCACAGATCGGGGGGGGGGGGGGGGCAGGGCACAGGGGCACAGGAGGGAGTGGATGTAAAAAAAAGATAGAAAAAACTTACCTTCTTGCACTTCCTCGCTGCTATCTCCTCTGTAGTCCCTCGCTCTGCCCCGAACAGGAAGCACACCCAAGCTCCCCATGGCCAATCATAACGCTGCAATGCAGAGTTGTGATTGGTCTGAATGCCATGATTTGGCGCTCAGACAAGCAGTGGGAGCCTGGGCATGTTCTCCACCCACGCTGCGATAGAGCCTGGGTGGAGAACATGAAACGTGAGCATGAATGTTTTGCCGGCCCAAGACGGCGGGCCAAACATTCATACTTACAAAATGTCCTCACTACTCCCCAGGTCCTGTAGTCAGAGTAGCCCCGCCCAACCTGCAAAGCTGAAACAGCAGCAGGAACAAATAAAATGATAATAGTGTTGAGTTATTAGCATTTTATTTTTCCTTCATTTCACTGCTAAAAAGCAGCGGGGCGATGCTTCCGCCTTAGCGTAGGAGCCGCCACTGCCCTTCTTGCACATGAGCAATCGCCCCTGCAGTGCATGCACCCTTTCAACATGGCAGCGGGGTGCCTGTGCTGGCGCTAGGCACCTTTTTTTGTGCCTGCGCTAGGGTAAACACAGGGGTGCGCCCTATTCTTGTGAATACAGTGCATCCCTGCGTTTAATAAATGTCGAAGCCCGGCATTGCTAAATTTGGCGTAGCAAAGCGCTCCAACATTGATTTGCTAATATGCCCCATTGTGTCCCTGTTGTCAAACAATAGAGACTAAAATGATCACTTTCACTCTGTAGTAGGTGAAGGAATCCCGCTGAATGATGAAAAGAAGTGCATGGCCCCACTGCATAGAAAAGGTTTGTTAACACAGAAACCAAGAATTAGCAAGGGCCTGAAAAATGAGATTTAGAGACAGCAGGACAAAGTCGCTGCCAAAGATAGGAGGCTAACAAATTTTGGTCACAGCATGTCTAGGTTTTGGGGTACCCGAAAGTGCACAATGGTGCATGAGCCTCAATTTGTGTCTTAATATGCACCATTGAAATGC
This sequence comes from Lissotriton vulgaris, assembly GCF_964263255.1. Lineage (NCBI taxonomy): Eukaryota > Metazoa > Chordata > Amphibia > Caudata > Salamandridae > Lissotriton > Lissotriton vulgaris. The sequence continues at coordinate 250,778,113 of NC_141699.1, read as the reverse complement.
AGTGACACATCAGTTTAGTACTGCATCATATTGGCAGTGTGATAATGTATAATCACCAGTTTGCAGCTGCCCAGCTTGTAAGGCTGAGTTATTGGGGCTTGAACCAACAACTTTCTAGCTGTGCATGTCATACTTTAGAGCTGTGTTCTCACCTCACTGCTCTGTCTCTCATCCCCATTCCCCCAGGTGGCCAAAAGGGAGCAAGCCAATAAGACCTGATGGTTCCAGTGAAAACAGTGCTTTAAAATCAAGAATCAAAACATTACCTGCACTATCTCCAGGGACCTCTGCCTACCAAATTTAGATATGTCTCTTACCCCACGAACAACGCTCCATTAACAGGCATTGCCGTCATGGTGATTTCAGTCAATGTAATAATAATAATAAACGTTTGACAGACAGCACATTCAGCCACGACGGACAGCGATCAAACATTTCAAAGGTTTTTATTTTCTAAAAGCAACTCTCAAAGTGGGAATTTGTTTTTGAAAACCAAAAATCCTATGAACCCCCCCTCCTCCACACCATAGGATTTTTCTTCTAGGGTGTTTGGGTGAGTTGGGATTTCTTTTAGGCTTTCCTGGCGGTGACTGAGAGGAATCAAAAAGGCATAATACCAGTCACCCTGATGTGGTGGACGGTGTAATGTCTTCCTTGGACGGTCCCCTACTCCATCTGGCCATCGGAGGAAGTATTACATAATGGAGACAACGGGGCTCAATTGACTGAATACATAGGGGCAGATTTACAAGCCTCTTGCGACACTTTCACGCAGCTGCGGCGTCAACAATGCGCCACGTTGCGACTTATTTACAACGTGACGCATCTAGGCAGATGCGTCACGTTGTAAAGCCCTGCGCCACGTGAAACCTGCATCAGGTTTCATGTGGGCGTTCTGTCGCAGGGTGGGCGTTCCCTCGCAGGAAAGCCCTGTAAAACTGGCACAGTGAAATCTACAAGATTTCACTGAGTCAGTTTTACGACACTGATGCGTCAAATCCTTCGCCTGCTTGAAGCAGGCGTAAGGAGTGACGCACCACATTGAGTATGGGTGGCCCCTGTGCATTGCAGGAGTTGTGTCGCGCTTGCGACGCGACTCCAGCAATGCGCCGCCCATATGCCACAAGATGCGTCACGCATCTTCCCTTACTTGCACCATGGTGCGCCGCATTGTAAATGCTGTTAAATGATATATGCAGTCAGCATTACATAAACAAGAAACAAGGAGGCTCAAATGGTTTAAAAGCTTGTTATTCACCAATTCAGAGGAGGGTGTTTCACATGGAAATACAGTTAGGCAGCACTGTACAGAGAAAATCATGTGACAACCCGATGGCACTTGGTGAGTAGTGATATATACAATTGGTGAAAGGTGAAGATGCAAGTGCTGAACGTGAACAGCGTTACTACTACTAAATTGAGAAAAATCCTAACTTTAAGACTTTCGGTATTCACAGAATGCATTTTAGAGCCCTAAAGTTAGGACTCCTAACTTCTGTGAATACCGAAATGAGTAAGTGCCTTCTGTGAATACCAAAATGAGTAAGTGCCTTCTGTGAATACCAAAATGGTAGTAAGTTTAGGATTTTGTCTTAAGTTAGTTCTGTGAATCGGGCCCAATGTGTTTTAGGAGTTGCAGCCTTGCTTTTCTTTTATGCACGTTAATTGGACTAATGCACTGGATATCAGTGATTTTTGATAAAGAAAGTAAAGGCACGGAGTGAAGAAATTATCTCTTGACAGCATGGAGCAAGGTGAAAACCCTAACCTAAAACTGTACTAATCAGTATAGTGAGCAGACCTGTACCTCCAAACAAGATATGCGGGAGGGTTTGATCTCTCTCAATAATGTTCTAGTTAGACTTCTTGTCCAAACTTAGGACCCGATTCACAAAGGTAAACTGAGACAAAAGTCTAACTTTATGCCTTTCGGTATTCACAAAGGGCATTTACAAGTAGGAAAGTTAGACTTTTGTCTCAGTTAAACTTAAGTTTTGTTCTTAAGTTTAACTGAGATGGAAAGTCTAGTCTCAGTTAAACTTACAACCAAAACTTAAGTTTAACTGAGACAAAAGTCTAACTTTACGATTCATAAATGTCTTTTGTGAATACGGAAAGTCATAAAGTTAACCTTTCATCTCAGTTTACCTTTGTAAATCAGGCCCTAAGACTTCAGGTCTAAACAGTGGGGGCTGGTGACATTTGAAAGTGGTAGGGCGTAAAAGTTCAGGATGACAGCCCTGCGGTGAGTAGGCGCAGAGAGTGAGCCTAAAAGTCATGAGGGGGGTTCTCCTTCCGAGGAAAATTTTGAAAAAGAAGTCAGCAAATGGTGCATTTTTAAGCAAATTTGAGAAAGCAAGAAGGTTTATAAAGTAATTGTAAAAGGGTAGACTTAAAATACTGAAACACATAAAAATGCTCCATATCTATCTGAAATAAAACTGTTCAACATCTTATATATTACCCTGTATAACGTACAAGTTATACAGCAATTGTCTTCTATCACTATTTGCAGCAAATCAAGCCCTGTGCACAGCACATTTGCAGGTGCCTGCGTTACAACCCTGCCTGATATGTATAGAAGCCCAGATTCTGATATTTATGAAGGGTCAGTTCCCCATCTGCACAAAGGCCTCAATTCTTTGCATTTATATTAGACTTGTGATTATCTATATGAGTTTTTCTCATAAGTCCTCAGACAGCCCGTGCGCTATCAGTTTAACAGCTTCATCAAACAGTGTAGAGCACATCATGTTGCATACTCCTCGCTGATATATGCGCTTTAAGCTTACTGACAGCTATCTGGGGAGAACTGCTAGCTTGTCCTGCAGGGTCATAAACATTTTCGAAACACATTGTGTCTCGGGCCATCTAATAGTAATGTTTTGCCTTCCTATTTACAGTTTGTAACCTTCAAAGTTGTTAACCTTTCATTGCTTAACTGGTTACAGTTCAGCATCCTGATTCTATGAAAACTTAGAACGAAAATGATATTAGCAATAGAGCAATTCCTGCTTATTGTTCCCAGCAACGACAGGAAAAAGAAAAACTAACACAACCATCCAGATAGTGTTAATTGGCATGTGAGCAGTTCTGAACATGCCACGAAGTCTGTGATCCCACCCACTCCCCCAACCCACTACCGTCCGAAGAGCAGCATGCCCCCAAAAACCCATAGATAGATATGTTTTACACTCATCTGGCAGTCACAGTACATCTAATTTATTTCTCTTTGTTTAAATGGCACGGGCTGCACCTGCAGTAATTTTCATTACAGAAGCAATAAAAAAAAAACACCTTGTCTCAGCCAGTAAGTACAACTTATCCCCTTCATCTAAGCTGTGACACTACATACAACTCACGTGCAAGGGGTTGGGTGGGGCTGTCACGGTTGGTAGAAGCATGCACTGACGGCTGGTGGTGTTTGTGCCTGGTGAAAGCGCGCACTGACGACTGGTGGTGTTTGTGCCCGGTGAAAGCGTGCACTGATGACTGATGTGTCTGTGTTTGGTGAAAGTGTGCACTGATGGTGTGGTTGTGTGTGTGGTTGTGTATGTGGTTGTATGTGTGGTTGTATCTGTGGTTGTGGTTGTGTGTATGGTTGTATGTGTGGTTGTGGTTGTGTGTGTGGTTGTGGTTGTGTGTGTGTGGTTGTATGTGTGGTTGTGTGTGTGTGGTTGTATGTGTGGTTGTGTGTGTTGTTGTGTGTGTGGTTGTGTGTGTGTGTGGTTGTGTGTTTGGTTGGGGTTGTGTGTGTTGTGTTTATGTGTGTGGTTGTGTGTGTGTGGTTGTGTGTGTGGTTGTGTGTGTGATTGTGTGTGTGATTGTGTGTGTGCTTGTGAGTGTGGTTGCGGTTGTGTGTGTGGTTGTGTGTTTGTGTGGTTGAGTGTAGTTGTGTGTATGTGTGGTTGTTGGTGTGGTTGTGTGTGTGCGTTGTGTGTGTGGTTGTGTGTGTGGTTGTGCGTGTGTGGTTGTGTGTGTGTGGTTGTGTGTGTGGTTGTGTGTGTGTGGTTATGTGTGTGGTTGTGTGTGTGTGTGTGGTTGTGTGTGTTTGTGTGTGTGGTTGTGTGTGTGTGTGTGGTTGTGTGTGTTGCTGTGTGTGTGTGGTTGTGTGTGTGTGGTTGTGGGTGGTTGTGTGTATGTTTATGTGTGTGTGGTTGTGTGTGTGGTTGTGTGTGGTTGTGTGTGTGTGGTTGTGGATGTGGTTGTGGGTGTGGTTGTGTGTGTTTGGTTGTGGTTGTGTGTGTGGTTGTGTGTGTGTGTGGTTTTGTGTGTGTGGTTGTGTGCGTGGTTGTGTGTGTTTGTGTGTGTGGTCAGGTGTGGTTGTGTGTGTTTGTGTGTGTGTTCGGGTGAGGTTGTGTGTGATTGTGTGTGTGGTTGTGTGTTTTTGTGTGTATGGTTGGGTGAGGTTGTGTGTGTGTGGTTGTGTGTGTGGTTGTGTGTGTGTGGTTGTTGGGTGGTTGTGTGGTTGTGCGTGAGGTTGTGGTTGTGTGTGTGGTTGTCTGTGTGTGGTTGAGTGTGGTTGTGGTTGTGTGTGTGGTTGTCTGTGTGTGGTTGTGTGTATGGTTGTGTGTGTGTGGTTGTGTGTGGTTGTGTGAGTAGTTGTGTGTGTGGTTGGGTGTGTGTGTGTGGTTGCGTGTGTTTGTGTGTGTGGTTGGGTGTGATTGTGTGTGTTTATGTGTGTGTGGTTGTGTGTGATTATGTGTGATTATGTGTGTGTGGTTGTGGTTGTGTGTGTGGCTGTGGATGTGTGTGTGGTTGGGTGAGGTTGGGGTTGTGTGTGTGGTTGTGGGTTTGGGTGTGGTTGTGGTTGTGTGTGGTTGTGGGTGTGGTTGTGTGTGGCATTGTGTGTGTGGTTGTGTGTGTGGTTGTGTGGTTTTATGTGTGTATGGTTGTGTGTGTGGTTGTGTGTGTGGTTGTGTGTGTGGTTGTGTGTGGTTGTATGTGTGGTTGTGTGTGTGGTTGTGTGTGTTTGGTTGTGTGTGGGGTTTTGTGTGGTTGTGTGCGGTTGTGTGTGTGTGGTTGTGTGTGTGTGGTTGTGGTTGTGTGTGTGGCTGTGTGTGTGTGGTTGTGTGTGTGGCTGTGGTTGTGTGTGGTTGTGTGTGTGTGTCGTTGTGTGTGTGGTTGCATGTGTGTGGTTGTGTGTGTGTAGTTGTGTGTGTGTGGTTGTGTGTGTGGTTGTTGTTGTGTGTGTGTGTGGCTGTGGTTGTGTGTGTGTGTATGTGTGCAGTTGTGTGTGTGTGTGTGGTTGTATGTGTGGTTGTGTGTACGGTTGTGTGTGGTTGTGTGTGTGCAATTGTGGTTTTGTGTGTGGTTGTATGTGTGTGGTTGTGTGTGTGTAGTTGTGTGTGGTTGTGTGTGTGGCTGTTGTGTGTGTGTGTGGCTGTGGTTGTGTGTGTGTGGGTGTGTGTGTGTGTATGTGTGCAGTTGTGTGTGTGAGTGGTTGTGTGTGTGGTTGCGTGTGTGGGGTTGTATGCGTGGTTGTGTGTGTGGTTGTGGATGTGTGTGTGTGGTTGTGTGTGTGTGTGGTTGTGTGTGTGTTTGGTTGTGTGTGTTTGTGTGTGGTCAGGTGTGGTTGTGTGTGGTTGTGTGTGTGGTTGTGTATGTAGTTGTGTGGTTGTCTGTGTGTGTGTGCGTCGTCGTGCATGTGGTTGTGTGTGGTTGTGGTTGTGTGTGGTTGTGTGTGTGGTTGTGATTGTGTGTGTGGTTGTGTGTGTGTGGTTGTGTGTGTGTGGTTGTGTGTGTGGTTGTTGTGTTTGTGTGGTTGTGTGTGTGGTTGGGATTGTGTGTGTGGTTGTGTGTGGTTGTGTGTGTGTGGTTGTGTGTGTGGTTATTGTGTTTGTGTGGTTGTGTGGGTGTGGTTGTGTGTGTGTATGTGTGTGGTTGTGTGTGTGGTTGTGTGTGCGTGGTTGTGTGTGGTTGTATGTGTGGTTGTGTGTGTGGTTGTGTGTGTGGCCCTCGAGTAGGACCGCCCACCCCCAACCAGGCACTTCTGCTTTCTCACCGTGCGAGTAGGCAGAAACATAAAATGGTAGTTATGACCATTTATGTTTCTGCCTTCTCGCACTGCGAGAAAGCAGTAGGGCGTCGCCCCTATGGGGGAGCCGCCACTAGGTCTAAACGTAGACTTTCGGTCGAAGTTTACCTTGTGAATTTGGCTAAATTTTCTAAACATTTGGATATAAGTTAAAAGATTTTGCAGGTACTTGGGCAGTGAGACTATCCATCCTAATAATTGGCATTTAGAAAATGAGACTATCAGACTTATATGTGGAATGTAAAAAATACTGAATTACCTTATGACATTATCTGTAAATGTTATATATGTGTTGACCACTTTTGCTTAATATGCTTTAAATGCACTGGGTAGATTCTAATTGGCTGAGTACGGTCTCATTAGCAAAGCTTTCCGTTCGACTCCGCGAGTCCAAGTGACCGATTCCGATGCACCCATATGGTGACGGACTCGGTTTGCTCGGACTCCCATTGAACTCAATGGGAGCCTGTAGACTGAACGCGTACACAGGCTCTCATAGCAAAAAGGGGGTGGGTGGGGAAAAGCATACACCCATGCGATGCCCGCCACACTGTGCATGCATGGAAAGCGGGAACCCATGGGTACCCCCGCGGGACCGATTTGGAGGCCCCAGGGAAAGAGAGACCCGCTACAGCCCACACACGTCCAATTCCCACAGCGGTTTCTTCTTGCTGAGAACGAGTTGATGTGGCTGTCCGCATCGTACTCGGTCGTTCCGAAGACGGCTCCATTGGCGGCATGATTTGGCTGCGAACAAGTTGGTCTGACAGGATCAGGTTTGGAAATGATTCGGTTAACGCGGTTGAGATCTTCACATCTTACTTGGTCATTCGGAATGGGGGCAGATTTGGTCGAAAAGCCTTCAAAACTAAACACAGCCTTGAAAGAAATTCGCCTCCTGACAGGGAGCCAATGAAGGGAACAAATCCCATCTGGAACCAAGTGCTGTTTCGGAATGATCAAAATATGGTGGGCTGCCGCATTTTGTATAACCTGAAGTTCAAGCAGGGAGAAACTATTGATGTTAAGGTAAAGGGCATTACAGTAGTCCAGCCATGAGGTGACAAGGGCAATATTGACTGTCTGGTGCAATTCCGATGGAATGTAAGGCAAGATCTTTTTCAGGGTTCTGATGATGTAAAAACAAGTGCTGATAATGCGTCTGACCTGTGCATCAAAACTCAGAGCATTATCAAAAATGACCGAGGATTTTAGCTGACTTCACAGAGGTGGGGAGAGGTCCGCAGGCATCTGGCCACCAGATGTTTGACCTAATGGAGTTTTGAGAGCCAAATACAAGCACTTCAGTCTTGTCTGCATTAACCGTCAGGAAATTGTCCTTCATCCATCAGATAATGCTGGACATACACTGGTTGAACCTCTTCACCACCAAAGGCAGGTGGTTGGAAATGGATACAATAATTTGAGTATTGTCTGCATATGACTGCTCTTGAAACCCAAATGAACGCACCTGACCAGCCAGAAAGGCCACATCGAGATTAAAGAGAGTTGGGCTCAAGGATGAGCCCTGAGGCACCCCACAGGGGAGTCTGAAAGTCTTTGCCTGGAAACCGCTGCAGCTGACAATTTGCACCCTGTTCGATAAAAAAGAGTGGAAAAGCTGCAAGGCGAACCCATTAACCCCAGCTTGCTGCAGACACTGAACCATCCATGTAGGCAAAATGATGTCAAATGCTTCCGCACACCCTCATTGACATGGCCATGGATGTTGTCTGCAGCTATACTAAGGACAGTCTTTGTACTACGGCTGGCACGAAACCCATTTTGAGATGGATCAAAGAACCCCTGGATATCAATGAATTTCACCAGCTCCTGATTGGGAATATTTTCTACGATCTTAAGAATTCAAGATGTTAAGAACTTTAACTTGAAAATATGCTGCTACTTTATCACATAACTCTTGAGAAGAATTAAGCGCCCGCTGAGTAGAAGGTTCTGATAGCTCCTTCACTGCCTTAAACACCAGCTAAGAAGAAGTATTATCTTACCTGATTTTCTCCAAAAAGAAGGATTCTTTAGCCTATACTATAGCCTGTTTTTAGTCCAGTAAAAGTACTTTATGTTTATCTTTTTCACTAATGCATGGATCTGCCCTCCATTTCCTCTCTTGTCTGTGGCATTTCTGCCTTAGGGTCATAAGTTCTGTTGAAGCCCAAGGTGCTTAAGGCTTGCTTCTAATTGCAACCTTGGTTTTAAAGGGAGTAACAATATCCAGGGCTGTGTTAACCCAATCTTGGAAGCTTTGCACAGACAAGGGGAAAGAGCTGTCCTTGGCTGCTATGGAGGATTCAAGGGTCTGTTCCAAGCAGTCAGCTGTGATTTCATTTAAGTTCCTACAAAGTATTGCTTCGGAAGGGTAGAGCCCATTCTGATCATAAGGTGTGGGAGAAAGAATTCAAACTGTATCACCTGGTGATCTGCCCAGCTAAGGGGCCGGACTTCCTCCATAACCAAATTATTGTGGTGAGTTAAAATGCCATCTAAAGTATGGCCTACCATGTGGGTAAGAGATTGCACATAAATCATTAATAAAATTGGTTAGGCAGTCTCACTTTTTTATGTTTTAGTCAAGTCTGAAAATACCAGCCAGACTGGTTGGCTTTGCCACTGTTTGTTCAGATTTGGGTTCTGTTAGCTCTTTCCAAGAAAAAGATTGATTTTGCTACAGTTTTGTCTTTTTTACAAGGGGCTATGAGAATAATTACTCCTTCTTCAGTACATGTCCACAATATTCCCCCTTCCCCTTCTCATCATTGATCGCCATCATCGCAATCTGGTTGGCGGATATTTATGGCATGTGTAGTGTACTTCTTTAAATGCTTATGGATGCATGTCTTTAGTTCGTCATTGCCAAACATTCATAGTTGACTATGAAGGCCACCATTGTGATCATTTTTGAATAGATATGTAGTTGAACACACTGAGTGACTTGTCACACACCCTGCGTGACTTGTCACACACCCTGCAGGCATTTGGGCATACATGTCTGCATGCCTTCTTCTGTGAAGCATTGTTTCTGTCCAATTCTTTGTTCATTTTACTGTATACAACTCTATATAAAACTTTATAAATAAAAAAAATACAAATAGAGACATGTCTCTTGATATTTGCGAACTAGAATTTTGTCAATTTACTGTATTTTCCTCTTCCTAGCCTGGTGATGACCCTTCCGATTTTTGGCCAGGCAGTCAGAAAGTCAACAGATTTTCTCCTTCAGATTGTTTCAAACTATGCACACGTGTGCACAACAGATAGTATTTATTACAAAATTGCATTTTCTTTGTAGCTTATTCAATATTTGTGCACTGGCAACCACAATACAGACCATAGTGCTGCTTGCACCTTTGTTCGGTTCACCACCAGATTATGTTTAACTTGTGCCTAATGCATGGTATAGGATCATGAGATGCGTAACACAGGCACAGCCACAAAGTCTTTTGCCAAAATCGCTCAAACTGTTAAAGTTGGGAAACCAGGATTTCAACACACTTCTCTTATGTCTTAACTACGGGCACTATTGCGCCGCCAGAACGTCACAAGTTACGTGGCTTTTCATGGCTTTATAAATATGTGCCCCTTTCACACAGAAAACTGCGTGAAAGGGGCGTTCCATGGGTATAGATGGGGGCGTTCTCACCAACATCCATGTCTTTCTTGACACAGCCCCAGATTTACGGGCAATCGTAAGTCTGAGGCAGCCACAAAAACCTACGCCTTCCCAGTGGAGGCGTAAGGGAGGAACAATGAGGAGAAATATCTTCCTTTCTCCTCGTTTTTCCTCTTTCTATGTGTGCTGCATTCTGCAGCACACATAGAAAGAGGAAAAAGCCTCATGTGATTGTTTTTGTGCAGGAAGGTTTCCCTTCCTGCACAAAAAAAATCATCCCTGCAACGCAGGCAGCCTTACACCATGGTGCAAAGGTGCCTGCTTTGGCGCACGGCAGCCCATTGTGTGCCGGCACACGGGAAAAGGACATGTATTTTCCATATCTAAGAGATACAGCGCATTCCTGCCCTTTTCTTCTGTCGTGGGGCAGCGAAGCAGCAAGGCCTCCTGTGCTGCCCTATGGCAAAAAGTCCATAAATGAGGCCCTAAGTTTACAACTTAGCTGATAGCTCTTATGCCCTTCCAGGTGACACCGCTAGGGAATGAGTAATGTGAACTCACAAACGTTCACACTGGTGTTGAACTTAGTTATGTTAGTACTTCCCTATTGTTTTTTAAGTTCTGTAAAACTCCAAACTATTCTAAACTGACACATTTTCTGAATCTATTCTGATATGTTTGCCTATTACATAAGCAAACATTTGTCTTATTTGAGAGTACCCTATTTGTTGTGTAACTGGATAGTAAATACAACTCTGAAAAGTGAAAGTGCACATGATTTTTAGACTGCAGTTGCATGTCCGGGTACTTTGTGCTCTACTAATTGAACAAAGCACTTATTTGTTTGAACGACATAATCTTCCATTAATATCTTCTTTACCAAATTGTTTCTTCAGTGTATTAGTTGGAAAAAACTAGCTCTCTTTAATTTCGGTAAGACTGTGGGAGGAAAGGTTAAAACACTACACTTACAGTTGTTTTTAATTCGATCAAGTGACTATCAAGTGTGATATATGTCAAATTGTGAAATGCATTATCATGCATATAAGTCCGATACACTGGTTGGGATGCCATCCATACTCAGTCACGAGCCTGTGATGTGCTCCAACGATTTACCATGCACCCTGAGGCACTTCCCAGCAGCATGGGACAGCACATGCATAGCTAGCGGGTAGGATGACTGCTAGAATGGCCCTGTAGTTGAAATCTCGCTGCTGACCAGTGTGGTGCTGTGGAAGTCATCATTTTAAATCGTGGCAAGGCAGACTCAGCCTTCCATTCTTCCATGGTCGATGCATTGTGTGCCCTTAATAATGGATACTAATAATGGAAGAAGTTTGATATTAAACTCAATATAAAACATCATTAAAATGGCTGGGCCAAGAACTATATCTAGTATGTTGTTTTACCAAACATCCAAAAACATAAAATACGTCCCTGTCCCCCACATTTCCCCTACTCAAAAACCTGGAAGGTATAAAATTCTTTCTATAACCAGCAAAAAATGGGCAATATAGATAGCAATCCAGAGCGAACACTGTTCGAAAGGGAACACCGCTGGATTTATAGATTAGCAACCGAGTAGGTAGGGCTTAGTGGTGAAGTACCATGTTCCTCCCTGAACAATTGATTGTTCATTTTGATGAACTAATAATCCAACTCGACAGGATGACACACATAGGATCCCCCAACATGACAGCACATCAACCTTAAGTTAAACATGTTATGCCTAGTGTCGATCCTTACAGCATCTGCTGACAAATAACGCTGACTACTTTTTTATTTTTGTGACATTGTCCATTTATTCAGTTCAGAGTATTTCTCAAACACTCTGTGGTGTGGAACCCATGGTGTGATGTGCTGAATCCTGTTCCAGTTTATTCTGTGACTACTTGACACACCCTCCGGTCAGGCACTGAACAGTCCTTAGGGAGCCAGGCTTAATATAGGCTGATCCTGACGTAAAAATACACTAAAACCACAGGAAGCCGGGCTGATCCAGCAGTTCAACAACACCAGATACTCCACTACCATATACTCACTTGGGCCGATAAACTCACAAGTAGTTAAAATCGCTGGGTGTCAAGTTTATAATTTCCACAGTTTTCAAGATTAGTTATTTAATATTTCTAACTAACCTTTCACTGATCAAAAAGTTCTTTCCTCTGGTCGATGGACAATTAGTTGAACTAGTTTATGGTGAAAATGACATAACTAACTGTCCTTTATTCAATGTAAATAACCACAGACTTGAGAAAGTTTTAAATATTTATCTAAATTGCAAACGCATGTGAACCATCTCAAATACACAGTGCAGTCACCATCATTCTTAGGAAAGAAAATTCAATTAAATCATAAAACATATACTTTGGATTCATGCAATGATTAATGCTCAGAAAGGAAGAGGACAGAGAGAAAATAACATATGCAAATTAGCGTGAAAATATAATTACCAAGAATGCTAATTTCTGTTTTAAGACAAAATCCTAACTTCTGTGCATACAAAAAGTAGTAAGTTTAGGATTTTGTAATGTCGCTGCTTATCAATGACCACTCTGATGCCTTGGTGTACTTCAACTGCAAATATTTATTCACAAATACAGATATGATGAAGAGCGCCGGCCGATGCTGCCTCCTCTCCTAGTCTCCAGCGCGCTACCGCTAACCGCGCGCATTGCCTACAAAATGGCCGCACGCACGTCACGTCTACGTGACGTGCATAGACTAGTACGCTCACTACATATCTCCCCCTTTTACCAACATTTAAGAGTCACTTACAGTTCATTGTCCAATTCAAAATCTCGAAACCTGGAGGGCCTTACCTCCGGCCTGCCACTCCTAGTTATCTTGATAGGGTTCTCCAAGGTCCCTTGGCTCTGCACCTCAGAACCTTCCGTTCCTTCCTTCGCCCTCACATTCTCGTCCATCTGTCTTCCCGACCAGACCTTGTCAGTTCTCTGACTGCCACTCACTCCTTCTACCTCCTCTTGTTCCGTTTCTTCACTTGCTCCGTCTTGCTGCTTACTTACATTTTGTCCTTCCTCCGTGTTTGAATCCTCAATATCCTCCCATTCCATTCCGGGGTGCCCCCATCGTAACACTTTGTTGCACCTGGCCATGCGGTCCTGTGACCACACGTTTCCATCACTCAGCAGAGCCGCTCGGTCGTATACCTCCTTGACTTGCATGAGTTTGCTATATTTGCTGTCTCCTTTCTTCTGTAAGGTAGCTAATTTCACTCTTACCCACTCTCCCCTCTCCAGGTCAGTTCCTTTTACGTTCCGACGGTTGTTGTAATGGTTGGTGTAGATGGTTTGTGCCCTCTCAAGATTGGCACGCACTACTGCCGGGGACCATTCACTTGTGATGACCTTCTCCTTCCAAATCCTGTTATCATGCGTGAAGGGCTCTCGCCCTCTCAGTATTTGAAATGGGCTGTACCCTGTGCCAGTGGGCGTGATCCTGTAGGCCCATACCATGTTCTCTAGTGCTTTTTCCCAGTTTTTGTTGTTAGAAATCGCAGCTTGTATGGCTCCCATCACTACCCTATTAAATCTCTCCACCAATCCATTTCCAGCTGGATGGTAGATTGCCGTGTGTTTGACAGTAATGCCGTTCCTTTGCATAAACGTAGTCTATTTCTCTGACCTGAACTGGGGGCCGTTATCGCTTAGAATGGACTACTAGGGCCACCAATTCCCCTTTGCTTGCGGGGTCTTCCTCCCCTGGCTCCATGGCAGCTGCTCTACTCAGGTAGTCGGCTACTCGGTTCCGATTTCCGGGAATGTATTCCACGTCATACCTAAACTCAAGCAGTTTTAAAGTCATTTTGGATATCCTGGGAGTGGCGCTGGGATGTCCACTTGACGTTAACACTTTAACTAGTGGCTTGTGGTCAGTCTTGAGTAGGAATCGGGTACCCCATAGGAATTGCCGAAATCTCGTCATGGCCCATACCACCGCCAGCATTTCCTTTTCAATCACGCTGTATTTGCTCTCAGTGTTGGTCAATGCCCGCGATGCAAAGCTGATCGTCTCCATTTCTCCTCGTCCCCGATCCTGCATGAGCACTGCACCCAGGCCCTTGTCACTGGCGTCAGTGGTGAGTACTGTGGCACCTTGGGGGTCATATCCCTTGAGCGGCACGGCTCCGGTGACATCCTTCTTTATAGTTTTGAACTCTGCTTGGGTTTCCGGGGTCCACTGGAACGAGGTGCTCTCTCTGGTCAGCAACCTCATATGATGGGTCTTCGAGGCAAAGTGTACCACAAACTTGCTGTAGTACTCCGCCATCCCCAAGAACGATCTGACTTCTTCCTTGTTCTTGGGGGGCGGTGCTTCTGCGATAGCTTTAACATTTTCTGCCTTGGGTGTGATGCCACGCGCACCTATTTCGTGGCCCAGGTACGTCACTGACTCTAGGCTTAACCGACATTTTGCCCACTCTGCCGTGAGGCCCTTGCTTTCCAATGTCTTTAGTAACCTTTCAAGCTTCTGATCGTGGTCTAGTCTGTCACATCCCATTACCAGGATGTCGTCCTGAAAATACTGGACGCCCTTGATGTCTCTGAATAGCTGGTGCATCATTTTCTGAAACACTGCCGCAGCCGAGGCCAGGCCAAACGGCATACGGCAGAATTGGTAGCACCCAAACGGGGTGATGAAGGATGTGAGGCTTCTGCTGTCCGGGTGTAGCACTATTTGGTGGTATGCAGAGGTCAAGTCAATTGTGGAGTACCACCTTATTCCCCTGGTCTTTGCTAGCATTTCCTCAATCCTCGGGAGGGGGAATTTCTCCACCACAATGTTTTTGTTGAGCTCTCTCAAATCCATGCAGAGCCTGACCTTCCCATTGGGCTTCATGACTACTACCAGGGGCGCAAGCCATTCAGGGCATGTGATTGGTTCAATTATTCCCTTCCTCTCCAAGTCTGGGAGTTCCGTTTGGACAGCCTCTCTCACCGCTATGGGTACATTCCTCACCTTGTGGGCTACTGGGATGGCCCCTTCCTTGAGTACAATCTTGTGCTGGAATCTCTCCATTCTTCCAACCGTGCCCCTGAACCCTTTTGGGTAGTTCTCCTTCCATTTGTTCAGGTCAGGCCACTCTTCCGGTTCCGTGAGGAGTATTTGTTCCTTCCCTCCTGGGTCCAATTTGATTCCTAGATCGCCTTGGTCTAGCCAACCTAGGACGGATGGCCCCTTCTCTGCTATGTACAGTTTGCATAACGCCGAACGTCCTCTGAAATCGAATCTCAGGCGTCGGAATCCCACCATTGGGATGCGATCGCCGTTGTACGTGACTGGTCGAATGTCCAATCTCTCCAACTCCGGCCCTAATTTCGGTCTGAACATTTCATCCCAGACAGTCTTTTGGACTATGGTGTAGGGAGAACCTGTGTCAGCTACGACA
Source organism: Lissotriton vulgaris (assembly GCF_964263255.1). NCBI lineage: Eukaryota > Metazoa > Chordata > Amphibia > Caudata > Salamandridae > Lissotriton > Lissotriton vulgaris. Next base: position 250,763,035 of record NC_141699.1, on the reverse strand, counting down.
CTGATGTTAACGCCGCCCATATTCATCTCCAGTACAGGTTTGGTTGTTCTCTCCCCTTCCACGCACAATATCTGGTCATATATGCATAGGACAGTAACCACATCTTCTTCTGTGACCTCTTCCTGGTCCGCTTTGCCCTGGTCAACACATTTCACCACGCCTTTGGATAACTTTTTCCGACACACTTTCTCGTAGTGGCCTATGATGCCACAATGCAGGCATTTGGCTCGGAACGCCGGACATCTTCTGTCCTGTGCTTCGTGGGCCCAGCTTCCACACCTATAGCACGTTCTCTTGTTGTTGCTGCTTGTTTGCTTTCCTTGTGGTCCGGAACTGCCCTGCCATTTGTTGGCTCCTCGGTGTACTGGGTTCGTCTGTCTTTGGTCTTTGTGATGTGCCTCCTCCTGTATCTTGTTCACCATGGTTGGGGTTGCTACGTCCTTCTTGGTCGCATCTGCGCACCTCCGTGCGAGCTCCGCTCTCTTGACAATGACCATTACGTCGTTAAGTTTGTTGTCCCCACTCGCCCACAGCTTATCCTGCACATTCGTGCTGGTCGTGTGCATCACTATCTGATCCTTGATGAACTCGTCTTCCCACAGTGCATACCTGCACGTGGTCGCCAGCTTCCTTAACGCCGCAACATATTCCTCTATGGACTCTCCAGCCTGTTGTTTCCTCTGCTGGAAATTGAATCTGTCGACTGACACACATACCGTGGGTCGATAACGTTCATCCAGATCTTCGATAGCGTGGGCATAGACGTCATCGTCAGTACTTTCTCTCTGTTTGGGCACCAAGCTCTTGTATATCCTGAGTCCCTCCGGTCCCAAATTGAGTAGCAGGATGCGTTTCTTCCTTTGTGGTGTGAATTTTTCCTCGTTTTCGTCCTCCAGGACCCCTATGAAATTGTCAATATATTCTTTCCAGTCCTCCCACTTCATTAGTTGGTCTCCTGGTTTCGGTAGGAATTGTACTGGTGCAATTGCATACCCTGCTGGTGTGCTCATTTTGACTTCCCTGGATATGCTTGCTTTATCTTCCTTGCTGGTGGGGCTCCCTGGGGTGCTGTCCTTCGGGACTATGCTGGGTTTCGCCTGGGGACTCTCCGTGCTGGTCCCCGCGTCCTCCTCTTTGGTAGCCAGCTCTATTCCTCCCTGGCGCGTTCTGCGGGGCCTGCCCGTTTAATCTGGCTGCAGTGAGGCGTTTGCGTCCCCTTCACGACCTCTTTTGCCGCCTGGGTGGGTAGCCGTGGCTCTGCCACGCTCTTCAGGTTCACTGTACCTTCGGTTCGCGCTGTTGTGACCCTCGTGGTGTTCGGTTTAGCTGCTCGCCCAGGGTGGACTGGGGGCCGTGCTCTCGTCCGTCCACGTGGTGGGCCCGTTTTCCTGATTTTTTCCTGGCGTGGTTCTGCTGGGCGAATCCCGTCCTCGTCGCCACTGTAATGTCGCTGCTTATCAATGACCACTCTGATGCCTTGGTGTACTTCAACTGCAAATATTTATTCACAAATACAGATTTGATGAAGAGCGCCGGCCGATGCTGCCTCCTCTCCTAGTCTCCAGCGCGCTACCGCTAACCGCGCGCATTGCCTACAAAATGGCCGCACGCACGTCACGTCTACGTGACGTGCATAGACTAGTACGCTCACTACAGATTTTGTCTTAAGTTAGTTCTGTGAATCGGGCCCATAGATACTTGGGGTTATTGGCAACAACTCTTGCGATCTTACTTTTAATATGTATTGTTTGTGGTAAAAGTGTCCACACGCAATGCAAGTCATAGCATATCCTACTTTTTGTGGGGTTTAATTATTGCTCCATAGAGGATTAGTGGTGGGTGGACCTTGTTGTCATACTCTTGTTAGGAACAAAATGGGTTGGAGAGAAATCGGTATTTGTTTTGGCCAACGCCCATTGCCCACAAGTTAAATATAAGTTTCTTCTGTAATCCCACTTACTCCATCAAGGATAGGCGCCCATTTGTAACCTAATCAGTCCCTTCAATCTCTACATCTTGTTGGAGGACAAATTTCCTCACTATTTCAGCATCTTTTGCATTACTTAGTTATGCGTACACCAAGTACCTGTGAGCGTAGTCATGATGCTGTTTCCTTACTAATGCTGGCTAAATATTCCACCTGCATTATGTGTAGAAACCGTCCTATTGTCAGAACGATTTCTCATTGCTAAATGTGAAAATAAGTTTTGAGTGCCGGCTGCCTCTGCTCAGTATGCTACGATTATTACATCTGTTTTTTTAGTCAGTACAGGTACTAGTGATCATAAAAAGTTAAGGACTTTTTTATGTCAGCTGGTCCTGACCCATATCGCATGAGGAAAATGTGGGAAGATAATTGCAGGTACAAATTGTCATTTATGAGTTGGAGTATCAGGAGGGAGGAAAACAGATTTTTTGAGAAACACTCTGAACTGGATGAATGGATATTGTCACAAAAATGAAAAAGTTGTTAGCGTTATTTGTCAGTAACTGATTTAAGGATAGACACTAGATATAGTATGTCCAACTTGAGGTTGATATGCTGTCACGTTGGGACACCCCATGTATGTCATCATGTCGAGTTAGATTATTAGATCATGAAAAATTGGCAATCAATTGTTCAGGGAGAATCATTGTATTTCATCATTAAGCCCTACCTTGTGGGCTGCCAATCTATAAATCCATTGTTGTTCCCTTACGAACAGTGTTAGTTCTGGACTGTTATTTATATTGTCCATTTTTTCACGCACCATCGATCTGAGTTCTTCAAAGGTGTGTCTCTGCGTGATATAATGTGTGGAAGTTTTTGTTGGCTAGTCATGCCTATATATCCGATATAGCATGGGCAGGTGATCATGTAGATAACCATAGTTTAGTCTTCTAAAAGACTATGGTGTGTTCATGTCGAGGTCTAATATCTTCGTGTAGTTAGATGGCAGACACTACGAGTGGCACAAGGATAATGTTCAGGGACCCTCTGTATACCCCACATGGTCAGTGTAGTGGTTGTTTCCTGTTTCTGGTGGCGGGCGATCTCTCCTATGTAATAAGGAGTCCTTCAGGTTGTAATGTCAATAATACACCTGCTTTGTTAATGATCTTTCTTATCAGGTTTGAGGCTATAAGATGCAGGTAAGTTAGTTGTCTTGGGTGTCCCTGTGTGTTGTTTCAAGTAGGGCTTTTCTATTTTGATTCCCTGATTTTTTACACAACCTTTGTATTATGTGTTCGAGGTAGTCCCTTTCTCGCTATTTTTCTGCCAGAGTGTCTGGTTGTCGTTTTAAATCTCTCACCTTGCTACAAATTGTCCTTAGCCTTCACAATTGAAAGGAGGTAAGATTTTCCTGAAAAGGTTGTGGATGAAAGCTGTGGAATTTATGCAAGTTGTTTTATCACTAGGCTTGTGGTAAGTATACATATATAGACCTACCTCTTCTGGAATAAACTTGACTTCCAGTAAAATGAACTCCTCCTTGCAGAGAGTGTGTGTCAATTTTAAATTCCTGTCATGGTTATTCAACCAAAGAAGACCCTACACCTTCCCAAACGACAAATATGTTGTCTATGTATCTGTTTATCCTTGCCTTGGATCTGAATGTCAGATGTGGCACCCGTCCCCTTTCTCCTCCTCTTAGTCTTGAAATATTCCCATCTTATGGGAGGGATTGGGTGCACTTCTTACATCAGAAAAGGCCCTGTCTTACAGAATGTACCCATCACAACTAGACAGAACCTGGCTTTTGTAAGGACAAGCAGGTGCTATTATTTTCTGTATTTTCCTCTCCTCTATCCACTCTCTATCCCTCCTTGTCTTCTTTCCCCTTCTGCTACTGGTCGAGACACCTGTGGCAACGCCTCTTACAAGGTTCTTTGTGCTGCCCTCTTCTAGTCTGTTTATGGTGGAAAACAGCGTTTACAATGCTGTCAATACATTTCGTTACCATTACAACGCAGTCGTTACAACGACTGCGTTGTTAGTATGCTATGCATGTACATCGCAGGTCATTACAACAACTAGCACTAGAGGGCGCTCAGGTATTGGAAATACATTCCAACACCTTCCCTACTGTTGCACAAACTGCACCAGGAATATTAATTTATACATTCCTAAGTCGAGCGCGCCCCCTAGTGCAAGTTGTTGTAATTGCTTGCGATGTAAATGCATTGCATACTAACAACGTGGTCGTTGTAACAACCGCATTGTAATAGTACACGATGTTATAGCATGCGTTGTGACTTGCTATTTTCATTTATGGCATTTCTGACATTCTTCTGTTTGAGTTTGATGCACTCTGTTTCTTTCTCTAGGAGTTAATTCATCTTTTGCAAGTTAGGCTAACTAACTGCGCCCTGGTAACAGTTCCCTGGTATGGGATGCTGTGGCAATGCATACTGAATTTGATCTCTCTCCTTCAAATGGCCAGGTATGGCAGGGAATGGGACTTTTCTCAGAGATCTCAGGTAACTTATCTTATGAAGGCCTCCTGTCTGCCTGTTAAAATGTATCCTACCAAGCTTTATGGTCCCTGTTACCGTAACCCTTTAACTGGTGTATCATCTCGGTGTGGCTATAACAACGCTTGTGTTTCTGTATCTTCTGGATGTAGTACAATACCCATATACACCCTTGTACAACCCTTCAATTTAAAGAATTCTATCTAGAAACAGTGAAGGCAACCCAACCCTCATTGCAGTAGCTGTTGTTTTCAAACCATCCCACCCAATCATCCATCTGCCGTGAAGGAACTTATGGGAAACTGTACCATTGTTGACAACTTGTTTTCCTATCAGAATCAATAGGATCTGCAACCTTTCTTTCAGAAGTAGAACCTGCAAATAACAGAACCACCTGAATCATATGAGGGTTGAGGACATTTAAAGGTCATTTAAGGACAAGACATTTTGGTACTACTACACTGCTCTCAATCTTCGCTTCACTGTAGGATTTTATTTCAGCCATTGCTGAGAGGATCACTGATGTTTTCCCCTTTCTTCCTAGGCCGTTGGGGGTGCATATTGTCACCTTGCCCGAGATATCCTAAGTAGATAACCATTTGAACCGTTATCTTAGGACCTATGATTCCAGAGATGTCATTGCTTAACAGCATTGTTGCACCCTGACCCTTAAGCAGGGTATCCAGCTGTCCCTGGTTGGTACGGCCCTGCCCAATAATGATCACAGATGTCTTGGCTACCCCACCATTAAACAAGCATTTGCAATGCAATCGGTCTCACATTAGGAAAGTTTGAGCTATTGGTATTGTAAATGACAAATTTCTTATTTATGTTTTGTTTTTGAAAATAGTGAATTTATTAGCTTTGTCATTTACAAAGCCAATAGTTATAACTTTCGCAAATGTGACAACTATAGCATTTGTAATGCAATATGTGTTGTATTTACATGACTTACATGTATTGATATTACAAATAACAATGGCTTTTATTTTTTTTAAAATAATTAATACTTAAATAAAAGTTATTGTAATTTATAATGGCAATAGCTTAAACTTTTGTAAATAACTTTTGTGAAGATTATGTTCAATGTATTTTATTGTGACGAAATCCAAGAACAGAAGTGAAATATTAACATCTTTTTGTTACATTTGTAATAAAGCTTGAAACATTGAGAGGACATATTTGAACCAGTTCTTGTTGAATGTTTTCACAGATTGATGCTGTGGTGGCGGTGAGTGATGTCGTGATGGCGAACAAGTGATGCTGTGGCGTTCAGTAATGCTGTGGTAGCTCATAGTGATGTTGTGGTGCCCCTGAGTGATGCTGTGGTGGTGCTGAGTGATGATGTATGCTATGCTATGTTTTGTTTAGCCATCCTATGTTTTGTTTTGTTATGCTATGCTATGTTTTGCTATACTATGCTTTGGTTTGTTATGCTATGCTGTGTTTTGTTATGCTATGCTTTGTTATGCTATGCTATGTTTTGTTATAATATGCTATGTTTTGTTGTGTTTTATTATGCTATGCTTTGTTTTGCTATGCTTTATTTTGTTATGCTATGCTATTTGTTGTGTTTGGTATGCTATGCTATGTTGTGCTATGCTAATATATGTTTTCCTTTGCTAGGCTATGTTTTGCTCTGTTTTGTTAAGCTGTGCTGTTTTGTTGTGTTTTGCTATGTTTTGTTATGCTATGTGTTGTTGTGTTTTGTTATCCTATGTTTTGCTATGTTATGCTATCTTTTGTTATGCTATGCTATGTTTTGTTTTGCTATCATAAGCTTTGTTTTGTTATGCTATGCTATGTTTTGTTGTGTTTTGTTATACTATGCTATGTTTTTTTGGGTTTGCTATGCTATGCTTTGTTATGCTATGCTATGTTTCGTTATGCTATGCTATGTTTTGTTGTGTTTTATTATGCTATGCTTTGTTTTGCTATGCTATGTTTTGTTATGATATACTATGCTTTGTTATGCTATGTTTTGTTATGCTATGCTAAGCTTTGTTTTGTTATGCTATGCTATGTTTTGTTGTATTTTGTTATGCTATGCTATGTTTTGTTATGCTTTGCTACGCTATGTTTTGTTATGTATGCTATGTTTTGTTGTGTTTTGATATGCTATGCTATGTTTTGTTGTGTTTTGCTATGTTTTGTTATGCTATGTTTTGTTATGCTATGCTTTGGTTTGTTATGTTATGCTATGTTTTGTTATCTTATGCTATGTTTTGCTCTGCTATACTTTGTTATGTTATGCTATACTTTGTTATGTTATGCTACGTTTTGTTATGCTATGCTATGTTTTGTTATGCTATGCTATGTTTTGTTGTGTTTTGTTATGCTATGCTATGCTTTGTTGTGTTTTGCTATGCTACGTTTTGTTTTGTTATGCTATGTTTTGTTTTGCTATCCTATGCTTTGTTTTGTTATGCTATGCTATGTTTGTCTATCCTATGTTTTTTTTGTTATGCTATGCTATGCTGTGTTTTGTTATGCTATGCTATGTTTTGTTATGCTATGCTGGTGAGGGTGTGTGAGGGTGAGTGAGGGTGTGTGAGGGTGAGGGGGTGTGAGGGTGAGGGTGTGTGAGGGTGAGGGGGTGTGAGGGTGAGGGTGTGTGAGGATGAGGGTGTGTGAGGGCGAGGGTGTGTGAGGGTGAGAGGGTTGTGAGGGTGACGGGGTGTGAGGGTGAGGGTGTGAGGGTGAGTGAGGGTGTGAGGGTGTGGGTATGAGGGTGAAGGGTGGGAGGGTGAGTGTGTGAGGGTGAGGGGGTGTGAGGGGGTGAGGGTGAGGGGGTGAGGGGGGTAAGGAGGTGTGAGGGTGAAGGGGTGTGGGGGTGAGTGAGGGTGAGGGGGTGTAAGGGTGTGTGAGGGCAAGGGGGGTGAGGTTGTGTGAGGGTGAGGGGGTATGAGGGTGAGTGAGGGTGTGTGAGGGTTAGAGGGTTGTGAGGGTGAGGGTGTGTGAGGGTGAGGGTTTGTGAGGGTGAGGGGGTGTTTAGGTGAGGGGGTGTGAGGTGAGGGTGTGTGAGGGTATGTGAGGGTGAGGGTGTGAGGGTGAGTGAGGGTGTGTGAGGTTGTGAGGGTGTGTGAGGGTGAGGGGGTGAGGGTGAGGGGGAGGGAGGGTGAGGGGTGTGTGGGTGAGTGAGGGGTGTGAGGGTGAGACAGTTGTGATGGTGAGGGGGTGTGAGGGTGAGGGTGACGGGGTGAAGGTGATGGGGGCGAGGGTGTGTGAGGGTGAGGGTGTGTGAGGGTGAGAGAGTGTGAGGGTGAGAGGGTGTGAGGGTGATGGGGTGTGAGGGTGAGGGTGAGCGGAGGTGAGGGTGAGGGTGTGTGTGAGGGTGAGGGTGTGAGGGTGTGTGAGGGTGAGGGTGTGTGAGGGTGAAGGGGTGTGAGGGTGAGGGGGTGTGAGGGTGAGGGGGTGTGAGGGGGTGTGAGGGTGAGAGGATGAGTGAGGGTGTGTGAGGGTGTGTGAGGGTATGTGATGGTGAGGGTGCTGTCAATGTCCGGTAGGATGGAGTCCCAAAAGGTCTGTATCTTAGGGCACAGCCAGAGAATGTGTGTTAGTGTGTCTGACTGTCCAAATCTGTTCCAGCAGAGATTGTCTCCTCTTGGTTCCCATCTTGCAATGCGGGCCGGGGTATAATAATAAGTAATGTGCAATTTTTAAAAACATTTCCTTACTAGCAGTACTACAGGAGGAGACTCTGGTCCTTTTAATAATATCTCACCACTCATTCGGGGAAAATTCCCACTCCAATTCAGATTCCCACCTTCGCTGCGCCGGGGACTTATTGTTATTTTTAGCTTTGTTCAGAAAAGTGTAAATGTCGGACAGTAGGCATTTGTCTGAGTTACGAGTGATGAACCAGAGCTCAAATTTAGTGAGGGGGCGGCCTGCGTGGAGATGTAGTTGGGGTTGGGTGATCCAGTGGCGCACCGCCAGGTATTGCCAGTACGCGTCTCTTGGGATCCCAAATCCTGACACTAGTTGGGGGAAGTCCACAACACCCTGTTCATCAAAAAGGTCCCCTATTCGTTAACAGTTGGCCTCTTGCCATTTCAAGTATTCATTCCCTATGCTAGCAGGAGGGAAGTCAGGTTTGCCTATGAAGGAGGTCAGGGGTGATATAGCAGTCGAGATCCACACTTCTCCTGTACTTTGTCCCACACCCTCATGGTGGACCTCAAGACCAGGGAGATGTACATTTCAGACAGGCGAGCCAGGGGACCTTACAAATCTGCATGCCTGCGATAGCTGGGTCAATAAAGCACCAGTGCATTTCCGATTCCAATTAATACCACTCCGTCATGCATTGTAATTGCGCTGCCTTAAAGTATCGTCCCAGGTGGGGGACCCCAAGTCCCCAGTCCTCTTGTCTGAGATACGTCATGTGTCGAGCCATGCGTGCCTTCTTCCCTCCCCATATGAAACCCCCAATGTGTTGCTGAAGTTGAGCCAGTATTCTAGGTGGGAGATGTAGCAGAAGCGTCTGCATTATATATAAGATACAGGGTAAGAGAGTCATTTTGATGGCAGCCAGTCTGCCCAACCATGACATTATGTGTTTCCTCCAGGTAAGGAGTTCCCTTTGTACTTTAGCTAGAATCTCTGAATAGTTCACCTGAGAAATCTTCTCAGCCGTGGGGAAAATCCCACCCCAAGGTAAGTAATGCCACTGGAAGCCCATGCGAATGGGAATTGTGTCTCCAGTTGTTGCTGGTCTGCTTTGGGACGGGTTAGGCTAAGGGCCTGTGTCCTCTAAAGGTTGATTTTAAAGACTGAGATGGCGCTAAAGGCCTCTATCTTTGCCAATACGGGGGGCAGGGAGAGTAACCGCTGTGTGAGAAAGAGCACCACATCGTCCTCGTAAAGAGAAATCTTATGTTCCCTTTCCCCCATCTGTATCCCGGTAATGGTAGGGAGCAGCCTAACTCATTCGGCGAATGGCTCTATATAGAGCGCAAAGAGTAGGGGGGAGAGTGTACACCACTGTCTAGTGCTTCTACTAATCCGTAAGGGACTGGAGGAAACCCCATTTACTCTAATTCCGGCACTCAGGTCTATTGTATATGCAGTTCACCAACTTCATGTATCTCTTCCCAATGCAGAATCTGTGTAGGACCTGTAGCAGGCAGGGCCAGTGGACCCAGTTGAATGCCTTCTCGGCATCCACCGACATGAGCACCATAGGTTTCTGGGTATGCTGAGTTTTATCCAGAACATTGCATGGTCGCCTAGTCCAATCGCTACAATTTCTTTCCTGGATAAACCCTGACTGCTCCGGGTCACCATTCCGTGCATGTGGGGAGCAAGACGTGTCGCCAAAATACTGATAAAAATCTTCAGGTCTACATTTAGAAGGGATATAGGATGGTATGATGCACAGTATAGAGGGTCCTTTCCTGGTTTACGTATCACAACAGTCGGGTTAGGAGGGGATTAAGATCTGACATGAAAACTTTGTAGAAGTCGGCCAAAAAAACGGTCCTCTCCCATGGCTTTCCCAGGGGTAAGACCCTGTATTGCCCGCAGGACCTCCTCAGGTCAGATGTCCGCCTTCAGCTTGGCCGCATCTGTGGACTGGAGGAAGGACACTAGAGCCCCACGAGTATATTGCGCGGCCGCTGACAGATCTAGTTGATCCACTGTGTAGAGGGCAGTATAGAAGGACTCAAATTCGGTTGCAATGTCTTTACCCAACCGGAGGATCTCGCCACAGCCATTCCTAATCTCTACTATACGGCGGGCATTTGTCTGGGCTCGAAACAAGTGTGCTAGGAGTTTTCTGGCCGTATTCCCCCTACCTAATAGCGCTGTCTGGTGCGTAGAAGGGCGTACTCAGCCTGATCAAGATCAAGGGCCCTGAGCTGTTTCCACATCGTGTTAAGTAGCCGATGCGTTTGGATCACCCCTGTCCGGTGGTGGACCCCCCTCCAACTCCCTAATCTGGTCCTCCAGGTGTTCCCACGTTTGTCTTCTCTCTTTATTCAATTCAGCCGCGATGGCTATGAATCCGCCTCTCATGACCGCTTTCAGAGCATCCCACACGAAGGTGACTACAACCGAGCAATCATCATTGGTTGCTTAATAGGTTTGTATAGTGGTACGTATCTCAGTGACATTAGAATCATAAGTGAGTAATTTATGGTTCAACCTCCCTGTTCTCTGGTCAGGAGATCACACGGGCAGAAGCAAAACCAGGGAAAATGGGGAATGATCCGAGAGCGCCGCAGTCCCGATCGCAACGTCCTCCATAGCCCTCTTGACCCTTGAGGAAGTCCAGAACAAGTCTATGAGCGCATAGGTTTAGTGTACCCTGTAAAAGAAGGTGTATTCCCGAGCCATTGGGCAGCGGTGTCTCCAAGCGCCATAAGCCCAACCTCCCCCAGCCTCTGTAACATATATTCCCAGAGGGATCCGGAGTGCCCCATGCGGAGAACTGATCTGTCCATCTGGGCCTCTGGGGCCAGGTTGAAGTCTCCCCTACCACCAAGTCCTTATCCGGAGATTCAAGAATACTGTCCAGGGAGTCCCAAAAGAAGGAATACTGTTGTCCGTTAGGGCTATAAACAGAAGCAATTGTGTATGTATGACCCCTCACTGACACCCTCAGTGCTAGCAGTCTGCCCAGTGTTTCTGCATGTACTCCCAGCACTGTTCCCTGAAACTGCGTTGCCAGCAGGATGGCCACCCCTACCCTCTCCCAGGTCCCTGATGAGAAATATCCGTCAAACCATTTTGATCTCAGACGTTTTTAGTCAGTGTGCAGGAGATGAGTCTATTGTAAGAGGAAGATATCACATTTAGCGTCTCTTAGCATACGAAGGAGCGTCATTCGTTTAATGGGTAAGTTAAGACCCCGGACGTTGAAGCTCAGAATAAGAACCTTAAGAGCTGTCATTGGTGGATATGTGGGCATAAGCCATGGCAACACTTAAGTGTGTGACAGTAGGCTTAACTAAGCACTTCCTCCCAACCTCCCGTAAGGTCTAGCGGGTCATCCCCACACCACCGCCCAAGTCCCTCCCCCTGTCCACCCCCACAGGCCACCCGTAGGGAAGAATGCAGTAATCTTTATGTGTACTTTACGTTCATGGATTTAATTGCTTGCCTTGGGGGATCAGACTAGTCAAGTCAATACAAAGTTTATTGTGTAGATTACTTAAAACCAAGACAATATAAAAGATTTAATGGGCATATTAGGCTAAGGAAAAAAGGAGAATGATGGGTTCATGCAGTAGCTGGCACTTTGTGCCCAAACGTAACATTCAAGGTATGAAGACAGTTTTAATTACATTTAAGGTGTTTGACTATTTAAAAACTGTTATGAGAAAGCTAGTTTCAATTTTTTATACAAGAAGTAAAATGTTTTCAAATCAACCGCAAAATAGACTGAATGGATGGCAGTTATTAAAACTCAAGTGCAAGGAGGTCATACATTACTATGCCTAATGTCCGAGGTTCAGGAACTAAGAAATGTCAATCCACAAGCACCTCTTTGCTTAGTTGTGTGTTTTTAAGAAGGTCCTGCACGGCTTTGAATCTAGTTCATTGCGTTGTTGCATGTTCTTATGCCATGGGTTAAAAAAAGTGGCTTTAATAATGTTCGCCGGGGCTCGAGCAACATCAGACAACTGCAAAGTAGATGTATAAAGGTTTCGGATTTGTAGCCACAAAGTCTACACTTGACTATATTGGAAAGCATTGGCCAGTTGGGGTTGAAGTCTTTATTGTGTAAAGCCAACATCCTTACTGCCAGAATTTGGGTCAGGCAGGCTTCCCCGATAATGCAATTGAGATACGATTAAGCCTGAAGACCGACTTGGCTGTCGTTGTTGTATGATAGTGCCAGGGCTCTTAGTGGTGGGGTGGACTTAATATTTTTCAAGTCCACAGACTTCGAGAGGAATTTGATCTGCTTTTTCAATATGCTTTTTACTGCAGTATGCGTAAGTAGTGGGGTGTTCAAGATGGTCATGTCAATGAGAGCGTTGACTGCCGCCGTTGTTAGGTAGGTGAATCACGAGTTATTGTAGTTTTTGATATATTTAGCAAGATACATTTTAGGGTGCCTGAAGTCGCACTGATGCATCTATAGAAGTACTTTAGAAAAGACCCCATACTGGACCATGCGATGCCCTCCAGGGGGTCAGACTATCCACCAGAGATGGTCCGGCTAGAGGTGCTGTGTGCTGATATGTATCCTCCTTCTCTACTCGTGCCCACCAAGAATATCATTTTCTGTACCACAAGTGACTTCGTGGTATGGATGATCCTTCCCGCAGGGATATATACCTGCCTAAGTGTGTAAAGGCCTCTGACGTCTGAAATGTGGAAAGAAGACTAGGAGAGAGGAGAGAGAAAAAGAGCAAAATAATCAAATTAAATGAATGATCGGACATCGATCGGCAATGGATCGTACCATCGTGCATGGGTTTGTGTTTCCGGTAGTCGGTCATCGCATCCAAGGGGTTGCGCTCCCCACACTAAGGCCAAATTTGCTTGCTCCAAGTTTTGTCTGACTGCCATCTCAGTCCGTGGGGAAACATCCTTTTCGACGCGGATGTTACCACACAGTACTTTTACAACGCGTCCGTTAAAACGCAAGTCGTAACCACGACTTGCGCTGGAGGGCGCTAGAGGATAAAGAATAGTATATTTACTATTCCAACACCTTCCCTATTATCCACGGGGACTGGTGTTAGAATAGTAACTTATACTATTCACTATCAGCGCCCCCCAACGCAAGTCATTGTAACGACTTGCGTTGTTAAAGACGCATTGTAAAAGCACGCATTGTGACGGTACGCGTCGTACCGTCATACATCCCAGTCCGTGGGCCCGGATATCAGCATCTATGGAGTTCACTCATTAAAAGGGTCACTCAACCCCTTGCGGTTTTGTATCCATTGCAGGAGAGCTTCCCTTTCTTACTGGCTTTCTTGTTCAGAAGGTTTTGTGCTGTTCACTCATCTAGGACCCCGTCTTTGGTTCAGCTTAGGTGGCCGCTTAGAGATTGGCCCTCCTCTAGCGACTCCGGGCTTCCTTCTTCCTCCAGGTCGATTCTGAGGATTTCCTCTGCCTCTTTAAGGTTTCGCACCACTTGCAGCTCTTTATTCCAAATGAAAGATAATCTGATTGGATGTCTCCATTGGTATCGAATACCTTGGTCTCGGAAATTTGAATTGGCTGGCTTCAAAGCTTTGTGGTGTTGCATAGTGAGAGGTCCTGGAAGACCTCCACATGAAGACCCTCGAACGTCACGGTCGCCTTGCCTCGGGTGGCACTCATGATGATCTCCGATAGGAGTGGAGACAGGTGAGGATGTTCTGCTATTATCCCAGACCAAAGGCGGGCCTCCCGACGAGGTAAGGGTGGTCCAAGATGATCTCCCCATCTCCTAGTGCTGGTGCGGCATGACGGAAAAAGCAGGTTACCCACTCCTCCAGCTTGCCCCCGTCCGCTTGAAGTGGCATGCCTTTGATGCAGATGTTGGATCATCTCGATTGAGATGTTATTATTTTTTGCCAGTGAATGACAATTACAAGTCCACACCACCTTTCTTGCGTTGGCCTTGGAATGCTCTGCTTTGCTACCCTGAGAGAGTAAAGCACTACAAAAGGGTGTTTGGGTCGCAGTGGAGGAGAAATGTGGATCTATTACTTGTGCAGGCCACACAATTAATGGCCTGTTTTCTTACCACCTTCCTTCTGTGTATTGGTTAATCAGAGAGCTACATTCCCCCAGTCTCATTTGATTCAGGATGAAGTTTTGATGGCCTAGTCACCAGCCTAGAATCACTCCACTTTCCAATCTAGAATTATGACTCAAATAGTTTCAGTGGATTTAATAAAAATAATTATTCATTGTTGAGATTAGACTTACTACCTGGCTACATTTTGCTGACAGAACTAACATCCGATTCAAGACACGCCTACTTTCCTACCTTAGGGTAGAGGTGTGCTGTAGAAGAAATATGCACGTAACATAAAACTCCTCAATAAAATAGAGCTGTCTCTTCTGCTTTGCCCAGCAAGATTCCATTGTAAGGCAGCTGAACTCTGTGGATTAAGTCAGTAAAATGAGATTACCCTGACGTAACTTCAACAACTCATTGTCTGAGGGCAATGTGAAAGCACACCTATCTAAAACCTTGTACTCCTTCTGCTTCAAGTTTGTGAACTAATAAATGAGGTTTCTTTCTGGCTACCAATATGATACACAATGTAACTGCTTTACCTCCCATATAGGACAGGCCAAAAGCTAACTTAAACTGCTTATCCATAAAGGTAGCAGGGAAATTGATCAAATGTAATTTGTATATGATCAAAATGATAAGGCCCGCTTCCCCCTGACCAGAGGCGTACGCCAGTGCTGCACCCTGGCTCCTACGCTCTTTAGTCTTTATATAAATGGCCTGGTGGGTGAACTGGATAGGGTCAGGGACAGTGATGCTCCTTGGTTGGCCACTGGCCGGGTACCTGCTCTGATGTTTGCAGACAACACTTTGCTGTTGTCTCGAACATCATCAGGTATCCAGAGGGTCCTGGATGGTTTTGTATCCTTTTGCGCTCTGAGGGGATTGGAGATAAACTTAGCAAAGACGAAGTTTATGATCTTTCATCCCCCAAAGCGAACTCGCCCTAACCCGGTATTAAATGGCGTCCCGCTCGAAAGGGTGAGAACCTTTGTATACTTGGGGGTTACCCTGACTGAAGATTTCGGTTGGGGCCCACAGGTATCCAAATCTGCTTTGAGGTTGGCGCAGATCGGAGGGGGCATTGGCAAGTTCCAGAGAACAACCCTGTTTAAGCCAGTTGCCCCAGCCCTTGAGATCTATGGGGCGCAAGCTAGACCAGCTGTGATGTATGGTGCAGAACTCTGGGGCCCTAAGAGTACACCAAGCCTCCTCAAGGTGGAACAGGCCTTTATGCAGAACCTGATAGGCCTCCCCCAGAGCACCCCGCTCACACCCCTGAGACATAGATCTGGGCCTAGAGTCCATCTCAGAACTGTTAGCCACCCGACCTCTCCTGTAGTGGAGAAGGCTCGAGGATTATAAAGCTTAATTCGCTGCAGTCTGGGGGCACCTAAAGATCAAGAATATCCCCTGGCTAGCCCATATCAAGGCCCATGCACATCAATTTGGTATGCCCCAATTATGGGAGACCCCGGAGGTGAGCTGCCCGAGAGTGAAGAGAATGGAGCTCTTGGCCTCCCTGAGACATTACAACCTAAGCCTTCTGCATAGCTCGACAATGCTGGGCAGTCTGTCTGCAGAATTTTTGCAGGTAAAACTCGTGTCTAAGAGGGAGGAGTTTTTGGACTTAATACAGCCTCCCCTTGCAAGAAAACTTTACACACAAATTAAGACATGGTTGTCTACCTATTGGGGCATCTACTTGCAAATGGAATGGACAAGAAGAGGGAATTTGCCCAGTTTGTAATAACACCAAAGAGGATATTGTCCACGTCTTACTCCTCTGCCCAGCCTACAGTACAATAAGGAGATGCTGGTTGGCACCGTTATGTAGAAGCCTTGGTTTAAGACAATGTGCACAAGCTGTCAGAATTTTAAGATATGACACCTCCCTCTCTATTGTGTTTGCGGTATCCTGTTTTTTATATGGTATGTGGCGCAGAAGGCTCACTTTAATGAATTGCGACAATTTGTGATTTACAGGGATGTTTTGATACCATTACTTTGATAACTTACTGTTTAATAACTTTTTAATCATGTATTTTCAATTATTTATGTATTTTATTCCGTGTATGTACATATTTTACTTGTGCTTTTATGGTCTATGACCGCAATAAAGTTATCAAAATGAAATGAAAAATGAATGAAAACTTTTTAAGGTTCCAGGCCTATGCCAATGAGGACTAAAATCAAGCTGGGCATGTACATAAAGGAGCAGGACAATGAAACAAATTCCCTGTCATGAGGCAATGCCATTGATTGCCTGTAGTTGATCAGCCTTATGGGTTAAGGCAACCTGCCAGCCATGTGAAGAAGCGAACTCCTGGTTAATTTCTAATGTCTTCTGAGGAAACAACCCCACCTCCAAGTTAGTTTCATGTGGGTCCTCAGTAATTCCATCAGATACCCTGTGAGTGACATTCCAGATGCAGTAACACTGTCCAAGAATGAATGATGTGTAGGCTTCTGAGTTTAACAAGTGCATTGCTAATCTGTACATTGTGTGGGGGCAGTGTACATCCAAATAGAAGTGCATTGTCTGGACTTTGTGATTCCCCTACAATGCTGCTCCAAACGCTGAGTTGGGAACAGTCCTGCTTGTTGAAGGGTCAACTGGGATTGCAAGTGTCTTCAGACTGATTATCCTTTCAGCAGTGTGTGGGCTGATGGAATGTATGATGTTACAACGCATACATTTACAACGCAAGCCTTTACAACGCAGTTTTTACATCGTAACATCCTTTATAACGCACATCATTACATTGGATGACACTACATTGCATTTTTAGAAACTACCTTTACAACGCATTCCGTTACATCGCATTATACCTTTACAAAGCATACCATTACAACACATACCATTACATTGCATGTAAGGTAAGTATTGGATAGTATATTGGTTAAAATTACTATTCTAACTCCATGGGGTGCAAAGGTAGGGTAAGTGTTGGATAGTGTAGGGATAAAAATTACTATTCTAACTCCAGGGGGTGCAACAGTAGGGTAAGCTTTGGATAGTGTGGGGGTACTATGCGTTATAATGGTATGCGTTGTAATGGTATGCGTTGTAATGCCTGCGTTGCAGTGACATACGATGTACTGTCATGCAATGTAGTGTCATGCATTGTAATGCCTGCGTTGTAGTGACATGCGTAAATGATGTTGCGATGCAATGACTACGTTGTAACTGTAGTGCGATGTAATGGTTGCGTTGTAAAGGATGTTTCCTGGGCTGCTGCTATATAGAATGACAGAGAACACACCAGTTATGGTCCAAACACGTCACAAATCACTACATAGCCATTTAATATATATGTAGAAAGAGCAGTAACAAAGATCTGAATGACTATCAAATGTCTTCTGTAGAATTTTCATAATATGGGCATTTCTAATTCATGTATTCATTATTTCTTCGAAGTTCTGTCTTGACAAGTCTCATGGGACTTCTGACAAAGCAACCCTGAAAGGTGGCTAAGCACAAGATCAGCTAAAGGAAGAAAATCCATAGTTTGAATTTCTCCTGAATTTTAGGTGGTCAGTCTGAGAGCAAACGTTGAGAAGGCTTTTCCTGGTAACCCCACCCCCCACCCCATGCACTAAACCTCCATGCCTCCCTTCTTAAACCTGGTCTTTAGAACTTCAAACACCACCTGAGCTCTGGATTTCAAGTGGCACATTGGATAAAGTTAGTACATGTCTGTGCAAAAGATATAGGGCCACGACAGAGAATAATCTATGCATGAGGATTTTAATAGACTACTCATCTGGATTTGGAGCCAAAGTAGCTGCTCAGCTGGAGATGTTATGATACGTGGTTGCTTCTTTACAGATTAAATAGGGGTTTAGCATAAGAATCGTGAACATGCTGGGTGTGTTTGAAACTTTTCTTAGGACGTTCTAAATATACATATTTTCCAAAATCAGTAGGAGATGGTTATATTGCATTTGTTACAAGAACTATATGAGAAAAGAACAAGAATATAAAAATGAGATGTATAACCAGCAGGTGAAAGCAGAAGGAATATGAAACTACATATATTTTAGAAAAACATTTAATGTAAATTTTCATTAGACAAAAACAATACACAGCACAAATACTCCACATGATCATACATTTACATAATTGAAAGATCTTTTTGCTATATGTACCTAGGTTTGATGTAGTGTGTGACCCCCACTCGACAATATATTTTCAATAATTCAGACTTCAATAGCGCCCAGACCTCTTTTTACAACATGGACCATACCATCCCTCTGTAGTGCTGCCATGGTTGCTGTATTTTACCAATTTTTTCAGGCATCCATAACCCTCATAGTCTTTCTTTTTGCCATTATGTACTGATCCATGTCGTCCTTCCAGCTGTTCAGTTTTTGCATGGCGCTTGCTCCCTATTTACTAGCGATACTCCCTGTCTCGCCCTCCCCCCCAGCATATTTCTGTCATTCTGCCTTTTCCTTGTCTCCTTTCTTTCCATCTTTCTGACCGATGCCCGTTGGAGCTTCCTAGATAGCTATAGGGGAGACTGGCTTTAGATTTCCTCCCTGGCCGCCAACTACCCTTACTGTCTTTGTGCCGAATTTCCCTTTATCTCTTATTCCATCTTCCCCCTCGTCCACTCCCTTCTCCCTCCCACTCTCCTCCTTCCCTCTCTACTTGTCTTGCCAGGAGTACACATGATTTCTACCCTGACAGCGGAGTCCAAGCATTTAGTCCGACGCCCGGTGGAGCTGCTCTGTTCAGCTAATGAGGAGATCGGCCTCGGTTTGTCGTGTTTATATCTAGGACCCTAATTCAATATTCCCGATTTATGCCCTTGTGAGGTTATAATCAATAATATCCTGATAAAGGCATAAGAATCAGATCCATATTCAGTAATAGCCCATGCAGTCCAAAGCACAGCACTGCTACTCCCATCGACTCCTAGAAAGCACAACGCGTTCTTTAAACAAACCAAGCCTCCAGCAGCCCGGGAAATCCCCCCTGCTTTTGTTTTGATTTGAACAAGAATTCCTGAAGTCCAGAAAGAACTGTTAGTACTTTGTGACGTCTTATGTCCAACCTTGCGTCAAACCCGGCACCTTCCAGGTATAAAATACCAACAGTTGCCTTAAGCAAAGACACAGTGGTTTGGAGCAGAGCGGCCATCTACTTGCCCGAGAGCCCAGCTGATGCAAGAGCCCACGGAAGCCGCCCCTCCCGCTTGACGCACTGAGAGAGACGCTGTCTTTTTCTCCAGCCGAGAAAATCCAGCTCCGGTATTTCCAGCCTACTCTTGTGGGTGGCTGGGATATCGAGTCCTGAGGAAAGAGATACCAGACCTCCTGCCTTCTATTACCAAGGTACGGAGCTGACTAAACCCTTGAGAGAATTCTTGATGCAGATTCTTGGCAAAACTATCTTAACCAACTTAACTTAAACTGCTACTTACCCATCCCTTCCCATGTATTAGGCTTAGGTCAGGTACACCGGGGTAGGCTTAGTTAGAAGCAGCAGTTGAGTACGCTAGTCAATGTATTTATGTATGTATATATTTTATCAATTTTAAAGTATCAAATGGCTAAGAAACCATATCAATGCTTTTACAGTATTATTTCATAATACTACTTTTACTGTACACACTTTACTTTACTTTAAGTATTGCAATTGTGACAATTCTTTTCTCTTGCATGAGAAAGAAGACTGCTCAATAAATAACACCTTTTATTGAAAACGCCCGTCTCTCTATTTCTCTGCATTCTGGTGAAACTAAGTATGCACTGCTGACTGAGTGAAATAGCTGTCTATTGTTTTCACACGACTCTAGAGATACACTCTTATTCTGAGGGAGCAAAGTTGACATGTTTATGCGGTTGTCGGAAACTGAATCCCTTCTTGTCTGAGCCTGGGAAGTTTATCCCTCCGTATTCATTCAAGAAAGTTTCCAGTGACCTCTGAGCTAGCTGGCGCAAACCTAAATTAAGTTTAACATAGTCAGTAGAGACCTAGATGACCTCAGTCCTACGTCTACACTGCTGTTTATGTTATTCCAATGCGCAGAGCCTATTGGGAAAATAGGAACTACACTACAGCTTCATCCCCTGACCGTCACCTGTCCAGTTGGACCTTGGGCACAGTTTCTCGCCTTCTCCCTGTCTTGCCCACCCACCCCTCCATCATATTTCTGGCTCTCTGCTTTCTCCTCGTGGCCTTTCTTTCCAGCTTTCGGACCGATGCTTGTTGGAGCTTCCTAGAGAGCTATAGAAGAGACTGGCTTTGGATTATCTCCCTGGCCGACACCCACCCACTCTTTGGGCTGACTTTCCCTTTATCTCTTCTCTGATTTCCCCCTCGTCCTCTCCCTTCTCACTCCACCTCTCCCCTTTCCCTCTCTATTTGTCTCTCCTGACATTGGACACAGTTCTTCCTCGTCTCCCTGCTATGACTCCTTCCTCCCCTCTTTTCCTATAAATTCTCTCAACCTCATTGTTTGTTTACTGTACCTTACTACGCTATTGTAACTGATGTAATTTGTAACGCAATGTTCCTCTGTTATAGCGCTCTCATATCTACGGGTCTAGTCAGCGCTTTATAATCCTTTTGATGTACCTTCTAATGCAAAGTTCCCCTGGTTATACGCTCTGATACCTCCAGGTCTAGATAGTGCTACATAACCTTTGCAAATCAAATAAACTAAAAATTGTTTTTTCCTGAACGCTGAGACCTGAGCAACATGGCTGATGACCGGTGGAGCTGCTGGACAGCTAATGAGGAGATTGGTCCTGGTTTTCCCTCTTGGCCGTCATCTACCCAGCCGGATTTTGGGCATTGTTCCTCATCGTCTCCCCGCTATTACTCCTTCCTCCCCTCCCTCCTACGAATTATTGAAACATTGTTTATGTGTACTGTACCTTACTATGCTCTTGTATCTGATGTAACTTGTAATGCAACGATCCTAAATGTGAAGCGACCTGATACCCTCTTGGGTCAAGTTTGCGCTATATAAAAACTTTATAAATAAATAAATAATGTCCCTTTTATCCACGGGTTAGGCTAAGGTTTCCTAATAGATTAGCTTATTTCTGTTGACCCCATCCCCCATAGATTGAGTATCAATTTAGCTGCTCCCACAACTTGCAAGCCAACCACGTGCCCCAATCACTCCCGTGCCCCTTCCAGGAAGTGCTCTAACTGGGTACAAGGATATAATGTGTGCATGGAATTGTCTCTTTGGTTCCATCTTCTTACGCACCTATTAGTGTTAGTTTTCCCCATTTAAGGATTCTAAAACTAATGCTATCTACCACACAACAAGCGAAGTTATTCTACTGGCACCAGTTTTGCCACAAGCTGAAAGACTCAAGCCAGAATCTAGAAATCCAGAAAATGGAAAAACATAGGTTTAAAAGTATTTCTGTTTTGGATAGATTAATTTTGAACTAACTATTTATCAACCGTGATTTTGGTTGTTTTCAGGTGGATTTGTAAATCAGGCCAACCTTGATCAATATGATCCTTTAAAACTGAGATGCATTTGGGTGTAGTCGCCATACATATACAGAGGAGCCAACGTTTATAAGTAGAGATTAAATAGTGGCGAAATGGAGGATCCCTGGGTCACTCCGCAATTCAGTGGTATTGCCTCAGACATAAACAAACCCAAAGGAAAAGCCTGAGTTTTACCTCTAAGAAAAGATTTAAACTTCGCAAAACAAGTCCAAAGAGTTGCAGCGACCTAAACTCTGAATGAGTGTGGTGCAGTTAACAGTGAGAAATGTAGTTTAGAAGTCTAATAAAAACAAGCATTGGAAAAGCCGCCAACAGGTCATGCCTCTATAATGTGCATACCCAAGTGGCTGCGTTGCCAATGCTTGTCTGTAAAGCATTATCTAATTTTTTTTAAAAAGAAAACACGTTTTTAAACATTGGAAGAAAAGCAAACATAATTTTACGATATCTCAAAACTGCACAGTGAATTCATTGTTTTAAATTTTTTTAAATTGCATGATTTACTTTTCAAATACGAAACGCTAAAAAGAAATTGAAAAGAATTAGGAAGAGTCAGAGTACAAAGGGAAATGCTTGCCAAGGCCTAACTGAATTTCCACGGGCCTCAGCCATGTGCTCCTCCACACATATCTAGGGAGTAGATTTGTGGGCCTCCAGGCGAATCGCCATCCTGCCTCAGACACCAGCTGAGTGAGCGTAGCAAATGCCCATTCTCCAGCACCATGAACGTCTTTGTAGGCCAAAGCTTGTGGAATGCATGAGATGAAAAAACTAAAAAAAACTTGAAATCTTCTTTTCAGCTACAGCCCAGCAAAAATATCCATTTTGCTGTACTTTTGCAGACAACCTGAGAGAGGTTTAGTGCAACACAGCACAGAGGGGTGGTGGTATTTGAGGGGTGAAGTAACACAGGAAGGAGACAGCTAGCAAACACTCATGCAGTGTTGAAGGACAAAAGGAAAAAGTAGTAGTTCAAATGTGAGCGGTGGAAGGATAGCAGTCAGGCAATCTAAAGGATCATACAAAGTCTAAGCTCCAGGGGGAGGAAAACATAAAGAGAGGAAGGCAGGCAGCAAGCAAATGAGAATGACAATAAAGCCATCAAATGGTAAGTAATTGACAGGTTGTAAGCCCCCTATATGCTTACAATTTATCTTTCACAAGCAGACAGCTTAGGCTGTCTATTTGGCTCAACCTAATGAGTGCGCTGACACTGCTGCTATCCGTAACACCTGGGCTGTGCCCTGGCACAGGCGGTCTGTTTTTTTTCCGGACTGCAGTGACAGCAGGCTCATCGGCGTGCGCGTACTCACGCTATTCACTTCTCACTAGTGGAGCAGTTATGGCATGACGTGATGCCAGGTTAGCGTTGTAGGGGAAGGGAAATCCTTTAAATAGTCATTTTCTCTCTGGATTTCCCTTCTCTGTTTGAAACACAGGAGCTGCAACATTGTCCTGGTCTTAGTGGAAGCTTTTTCAATATTATATACAAGCCATAGTTGCTGCTTATTTATCTTATGCAACTAACAACCACTGGCAAAGCCAATAGTCCTGACTTGTTGTAAGTATGATGTTACTTGTTGTATAATATATCTGGATGCAATGACAGAAACAGCAAAATGCAAGTTGGCCGGCACACAATGCTAAGCACAGATTTTTAGCTTGCATGTTTTAAGCCATGCCCCTAATTACATTGGCCACGCCCCTTTCAGAGACCCTCCAGTTTTTTCATCCCACTTAAAGCCCTGCATAACATGCAGATCAATCACTACTGGCAGGACAACAATTTCAATGCCCCTACCTGGTCGAAATCCAGACTGTTAATTATTATTATATGTTTGTCTCAACACAATTTTGCGAATACAGAGTTACCTATTGTTCTGGCACTTTAGCAAGGTATGGGGTCAGGGAAATAGGATGGATGTACATTGGGTCATAAACATTAAGACAAGATTTCTTTAGAAAAGGATGACCAATCACGGATTTTAACTGCATATTGACTGAGACGGGTTTTATAGAGGCGTTCACTATATAAGATATGCAACGTCCTATTTTATAGTATTGAGAACAAAGCGAGGATGAATAATTAGTGGAAAGCTAAAGTATTTAAAAAACATTTGGCCATATGAGGAGTTACAAAGTTAA
This sequence comes from Lissotriton vulgaris, assembly GCF_964263255.1. Taxonomy (NCBI): domain Eukaryota; kingdom Metazoa; phylum Chordata; class Amphibia; order Caudata; family Salamandridae; genus Lissotriton; species Lissotriton vulgaris. The sequence continues at coordinate 250,739,252 of NC_141699.1, read as the reverse complement.
AAGAAAAAAAGTCCAGATACGTACTGCGACTGTCATGTCTACATTATGATTTTTCATGTGAATCATAAACTCTTTCCTTACATTATTTACCTTCTCCTGCAAAATTGATAAATCGCCCATCAAATCTCAGGAAGACGTCACAGGGGCTCCTGAATTTGCTAAATAATTCATTGCCTGGAATAGCTCTTTCAGAATATTATTCACAGTTAGGAGTTTCTGGGAGTAAAGTGTTTTCTATGCAGCTCTGATTAAGTCATTATATTTCCTGAGCTGTTCAATATATTTAACTGTATCTAAGGGAGTGTCCTCTAAGGCCATGTTGTTTAAGGTTTCGTAAAGGGCATCTTTTTCAGTTGCAAGTATCCTGTAAACAAGCTACACTTGAGATGTTTGATCTTGAACATTCGTCTCCCCAAGAGCTGCCTCATCTAAAACTGTTTCCATCAGAGTAAATAACTAGATAAGCTGAATTTCTACTTTCCACCTATAAGCACAATTGTGTTCATTAACTCCTTCCATGCTGATGACAGAACGGTTCCGTATCAGCATTGGCTGAGCTGTGCTGATGACGGAACCGTTCCGTCATGACTCCGCCCGCGCAAGGCGGAGTCAGCACAGGCGGAAAATACGCCCCGCACGGAAGGGGTTAAGCTTACATTCACAGAAGTACTGATCTTCTGGAACAATACCTCGTCATGGAACAACTACCGAACTTGGACCCTCACCTGCTCTGACAGACCATGCCCGCAACCTACACATCATCCTGGACAGCAAGCTCACCATGAAGAACCAATCCACCACAGTCTCTTTGGCCTGCTTACTCACCCTTCACATGCTTCACAAGATCTTCAAATTACTTCCTGTTGAAACAAAAAGAACCATCACTCAAGCCCTACTCACCATCCGGCTGGATTGCGGCAACGCACTCTATGCAGGAATCACTACTCACCACCTGAATAGACTGCAGACCAAACATAACTCTGCTGTCAGACTCACCCTCGACCTCCCCAGACAAACCCACATTACCCCCAAACTCAGGAAGCTTCACTGGCTGCCCATTCAGACGAAATGTTCATTTAAGATGCTGATCCACATGGCACAATCAAGGACCAGCATACATCAACCATCACTTGAACTTCTACCAATCCTCCAGACACCTGCGCTCCTACTCCCTCTTCCCTGCTCAGACCCCCGCATCCACCGAAGCAACAGTGGAAGTTGTTCATTCTCCTACTTCTCTGCCAAGTCCTGGAATGACCTCCCCCTTCACCTCCAAACATCAACCTCTCTGCTGGATTTCAGGACAGGACTCAAGACCTGGATGTCAAACTGACACTCCACTGGCTTCACAGCACCTGGATACCCTCACAGGTGATTTGCTGTGTTTTACATATCCTGTTTTATTGATTGTTTTTTTGATCTGTTGCTCGAAAATGAACTTACCTTGTCAAAATTAAAGACAAGAGGTGTTTGGCAAAACAGGAACAGTTGGTTTAATAAAAAAACACTTTGGTCAGGAGCACAGTTACAGAAGTGGGTCTGAGGACTTTCTCAAAGTACAATCAATCTGAACAGGGTTTTATACATTTCTTTGGGTATCATAAAGTACTTCTAGTGATCTAATTTTGGTAAAAGAATGTGGGCTTTGTCTGTGGAGTCTTAAATAAGGCCCCTAATGACAATTCAGGTGGGCCTCAACCTTGCATGGGCACAATGTGGGCCAGTTGGTAATGTATCGAGATTTTCGGCATGGGTAGCGTGTAATCACTGTGTGTACTGTGTGTGCTGGGTCCTGATTGGCTGTCTGTTCCTAACTTCATGTGGCATCTGTTTTTATAGTGGTTTGGGAATGCGTGCACCCCTCTGGCCATGTGTGCCTTATAATCAGTCCAATCGCCCTGGACCATTGTGGTGCCGCTGCACTTATCTGGGGGTTGGAGCTGAGTTTCCTGTTTGCACATTTGTCTGCCGGCTAGTGCCACCCCACCTATGACTTGCCAGTCAGTAACCTCAGGCCTAGGGTGCAGAGCCTCTCTGAACTTGTATTTCTAGTCGGGTTGATGGAGAGTTTATGACGGGCGAATTTATCATGTGCGAATGTATCCTTATAAACATTAGCATCGAATCTATCAATATTAACATATACACTTCTAGTCAGTGGCGTAACGAAATTTGAGGGGGTCCCCCTGCAAGATGCATCGAGGGACCCCTGCTCTGAATGTTATTGGGAACTCTCGGGCGAAAGTACTGTGCTGAAGGGACTCCCTGACGCTCGGGGGCCCTCCCGCACCACTGAGCCTGCGGGGGCCTATGTTACGCCCCTACCTCTAGTTGAGTTTTCAAAGACATTATCTAACTCATACTTCATGACAGTCACATTACTGTTCTTAGGATAGGATAGGATAGGATAGTAGTTACTAAAGCGCTCAAATGCCGAGGCATCTTTGCACTGATGTGTGAGCAGGGAAGAGCTATGCTGTAGCCTCAGGTGTTCAGTTTACCAGGAAACAGTCAGGTCTTCAGCGATTTTCTGAAAAGCATCCGATTGGGTTGAAGTTGCAAGCTCGTCAGAATTCGGTTCGAGAGCTTTGCCGCGCAGTACGATAAGCTCCGGCCACCCACTTAGCTCTTCGTATTTTGGGGAGGTTAACAAGGCCCAAGCTAGCGGATCTGAGGGTTCTGGAGGGGGAGTACCACGAGAACAGCCTCTGGATCCCAGCTGATCCGCCTCCGTAAAGAGCCTTGTGTACCATACAGAGGGCCTTGAATTCGACTCATTGCTGAACAGGGAGCCAGTGAAGTGACCTTTGGCTGCCGAGGTGGAGTGACCCTTTGGTATGTTCAGCAGTAGTCGAGCTGCCATATTTTGCAGAGACTGAAGTTTGGTTTTCTGCAACTTTTCAATACCCATAAACAAGGCATTGCAATAGTCTAGTTTTGAGAGGAAGAGCCCTACTACAATCGTTTTTTGAAGCTCCAGTGAGATAAATGGGAAGATCTTATGAAGACTTTTCAATAAGTGGAAACAGGAGGCGGTTAGCCGGTTTACCTAGATTGAAAAGTTGAGTTGATTGTCAAAGATCACAACAAGGTTCCTAACCTTGGTGGTGGGGGAGGGGCAATCGCTTGCCTGTATTGGCCACCAGCTGAAATAGCTGAAATAGTTTATTTGATTCAGTTCTCTTACGAGAACAACACATTTTTAACAATAAAAAATTACAATTTTGGTATTACAATTATCTTTCTAATACAATTTTAAAAAAGGTTTTAAAAAGTTATACACGTTAATACACACAAATTCATTAGGTGGAGCATTGCAAAGGGTAATCAAATTCTGAACAGAATTTATATTACATTTAGTTTTGATCGGTGTTATGTATTTGTTCCTGGCAGCAACAATAGACGGATTTGGACAGGCAAAGAGAAAGTGTTCCAGATCTTGCACCCCACCTTTACATAAGTCACAGAGATTAGACGCTCCTCCTTTTGGCAACCACTTAATTGTGTGTGTTGTCAGGGGTAGTATCCCAAGTCGTAGTAGAATAATACTTTGCCTAACTCCATGATCTAAATTAAAAAAAATATATTGTTGCATTTTTTTTAAACGATTGTGTCCGCGTACTGTTTGTATGTTGAGAGATCAGAGCAATGTTGCTTGTCGAGGGTCATGCTTAACCTGGGGTAAGATGCTTTAAGCAAAGTTTCAGTTGGGCTGGTGACCAAGATATTAACATATCCAAAGTAACAGATGATAATTTGAAAGCTGTGCATACGTTTTTAAAAAACAGATACTTTGGAGAGTCTGGCTCAAGTGTTTCGATTTTTAACAGAGCTCTTAAAGTTCCTTGATCAGCATAGACCAGGTTATATGCCCATATAATTATATTTGTGATCCCTCTGGCAAAAGAGCTGCTTAACGATAGTTCGATCCGAAGAGCTTGAACCGGCACAGCTTGCGGCATCCTGGTTAGTTTCCGGAGGATTTTACCTTCTTTGATATCAATTTGTTTCCATTCGCTGATTGGAATATGTTCTATTGCATATGATAAGACAGCAGGGATTTTAGAGCTATACACCTGTAACAGAGAAGAGAAGTGTCTTTTACCGGTGGAGGAATATAATCTTTGGAGGGTCCCTAGGCGGACGTCTGCTTTTAGACCCATTTTTTGCAAGTGAGGCAGGTTGTGCAGGGACTGAGTGAAAATTCTCCCGAGATATATATATTCTTTTACTATTTCCAATAGTTTTCCCCCTAATGTCTAGTTATATTTGCCATAATTCTTCTTTCCTGTAAATGGTACTATTATTGTTTTGGTGACATTTGGGATTAAATGATTTTCTTCAGTATATTTAGTAAGTGCCAGCAGATTTCTCTGGAGCCCAAATGGGGTCAGGTCTAGAATTACCACATCATCTGCGTACATCATACAGTGGATTTTAAAATTTGCAATCTTAGGTGGAAAATTATTGACCTGATTAAGGTTTTCCGGTAGGTCCCTCAGATATAAAGAAAACAAAAAGGGAGCTAAAAGGCACCCTTGACGCAGACCGTTTAGAGTTGGTATTGGACAAGTAAGCCCCTTCTCTCTCCCCATTTGGACTTGGCAGCATGTCCCAGAGTCCAGTGAGGTTATTAGGTGAATAAGATTTTGAGGGATTCCCAATTGCTGCAATTTTTTCCAAAGTTTGTCTCGGTCGACCCTATCGAAAGCGGTCGTAAAGTCTACAAAGACTGCATACACTGCCTGCGACCTTCTGATCACATATTTTTCTAATAGTGTTTGAAGTACTGCGATGTTATCTGTCACCAAGTATTGGCTACCAGGTTTTATTCCATAGTGAGGGACCTTTCCCGAACTCCAGTACCTCGGTTTTCTCAGAGTTAATTTTAAGAAAATGTTGGCTCATCCAGCTCATAATATCTGCCCGACAGGCTTGGAAGCTGTTGGCCACGATTAGTGGCTGCTCTGCAACCGATATTATGAGCTGTGAGTCATCGGCATAAAAGACCAATGAAAAGCTGTACTTTCTAACAAGTTTTGCCAGAGAGGAGACATACGCGTTGAAAAGGGGGCGGGGACAGAGCAGAACCCTGCGGCACTCCACAAGGGAGATGGAAGGTGTCGGACCGCATGTTGTCCCAGACTATATTCTGATCCCTGGCTGTTAGGAAGGAGACGAGGAGGGCCAGAGTTTCCTTGAATTCAACGTCCTTCAGCCGCTGCACTAACACCGTGTGGTCCACGGTGTCAAATGCTGCTGATAGGTCTAAGAGAACGAGGACGGCTCTGTCCCCTTTGTCCATCACTTTCCGTACCTCCTCCGTCGCCATTATCAAGGCCGTCTCTGTGGAGTGGCAAGGTCTAAAACCGTATGCAAAACAACAGTTGATGGACAGAATGCAGAACAATGTCATACATTCACCACAGTTCAGAGATCTGGGCCTAAATCCATAGTTTTTTTTCACTACACACCACCCCAGTTCAGCCATGGCCATATGCAAATCAGCCTTGACCCTGTGCCTCATGGGAACAGTCCAGCCCGAACTGCCAAGCCATGTCTTCCCTGGACCGGAATCAAGCATCCTAGGACCGGTTTCTGGCTATCAGCCGTCTTCAGCCAGGATAGCTTGACTCCAGTGTTGTGGAGAGCATTGGACTCACGTCTGAGCATACCCATCCCACTCAGGGTGACAAAATGCAAAACAACAGTTGATGGACAGAATGCAGAACAATGTCATACATTCACCCCAGTACAGAGATCTGGGCCAAAATCCATCGTTTTTTTGCACTCCACACCACCCCAGTTCAGACATGCCATATGCAAATGAGCCTTGACCCTGTGCCTCATGGGAACAGTCCAGCCCGAACTGCCAAGCCATGTCTTTCCTGGACCGGAATCAAGCATCCTAAGACCGGTTTCTTCAGCCCGGATAGCTTGACTCCAGTGGTGTGGAGAGCATGGGACTCACGTCTGAGCACACCCGTAACCGAAAACGGACTAACTGAGCAGGTTCAGTTCTAACCTCCTGCGCTCTGCTGTTAATGCTAAGCGTGTCAGCTTGGGTGTTGAGGCGGTCGTTATAGATCAAATAAACCTTGCTTTGAAAGAAAATAGCCATTTTATTGCAGGAAGCTTGGCCTGGTCAAAACTGATTGCTCTGGGTGGGATTGGCTAACAATTGAATGGATTTGAACAACTCCCTCGTGGAGTTGTTGGCGGCTTTAATTTTTGTGGTGAAATAGACCTGTTTTGCTTTGATAATAGCCTCCTTATATTTTTCTAGATTACGGTAACAGGCCTCTTTGTGCTCCTTGCTGTAATCTGACCTCTACACACGTTCACTTATTCTACAGTCTATTTTTATCCGTTTAAGGTCAGGCCCGTACAAGGGTGCGGCAGGCGCCGATCTTTTATTTATTTATTCAACAAGATCTTTACAGATATCAGAGCGCTTCACAGAAATAAGGGTGGGTATAGCATGAAGGTGACGCAACATAATATTGGGTGCAATATAAAATTCAGTAGCATGATCGGGTGGCCGTCATGTTCTAATAAAAGATCAATAAACAATGAAATAAGCGATAATATAAGACGATACTGAGTCTTTCATACAACTACGATAAAAGTCAGGCGAACTAATACTAAAGGGATTGCTTATGCCAGTATCTAAAAGTTACGGGGAGCAAAGGGGACGGGCATCGAGATTCAGTAGGTTAACGTGAATAGTCTAATAATAGATATTTAGTGAGTAGTATAAAAGGATCGACTATCCAACATGGAATTATGGCAAACAAGAAGAATAAACGAGTCTAGATCCTGAATAATATGACATTATTTGACATTAGACATTAGACAAACATGTAACCAGTAATACCCAAGCGGTGCAAAGTCTCTGAGCAACAGACATTAAAGTTCAGGTGAACTTAGCCATGAGGATGGCTTTCACCTCTTTCTTAAAGACGGCCGTGGAGGTGATAAGCCTGGTTTCAGGAGGGAGTGCGTTCCAGATCCTCGGTGCCATTCCTGAGAAGGAGCGTTTGTATGTTTTTTCCTTCCGGAATCTGCAAGGTTTCAAGAGTAGATTTTTTGTACTTCTATTGGATCTTGAACCTCCTGATATAGTCAGCTTTTGAGTGAGGTAGTTAGGTGCCTTGTGGTGAACGGCCGCGTGTGTCATCACAGCAATTTTCAGTTGTATTCTGGCTTCAAAGGGCAGCCATTTCAGAGATTTCAAGTCAGGGGTAATATGAGAGTGTTTTCTTGAGCCCGTAATGAGTCTCGCGGCAGCGTTCAAGGAGGCTCTTAGGGGTGCAGTTGTTGCTAGAGGGAGACCACTGAGGGTCACAATTCCATAGTCTATGCGGGGGATGACGAGGGCTTGTACTGCATTTTGGAAGTCTTTGGCTGGGAGGAAGGGTTTCAGCTTCCTCAATGAGTTGATATGGAAATTGGCTCCTTTCGTTGCTTTGCTAATGTGCTGTTGCATGTTGAGCTTTGCGTCAAGTGTGACACCTAAGGATTTCGCGGACTCCACGATGGTGGGCCGGACATTGAATGCTGTTAGGTGGTTGAGCCAAAGTTGGGTGGTGGTAGATTTCGCAGGGGGTGCTATCAAAAGGAACTCAGTTTTCAGAGCATTTAGTTTGAGGTGATTGCCGGCCAACCACGATTGGGTCTTTATAAGAGTGTGGTTCAGGAGTTTGATATCTTCCGGGGATTGTACCTTTAGGTAGAGTTGAGTGTCATCGGCATACATATGGAAGCATACATTGGATGCTTGGAGCAGGGTGGCAAGTGGCTCCATGATGAGGTTGAACAGTGTGGGTGAAAGGGAGGATCCTTGTGGAACGCCTAGGTCTACTGGCACAGGCGAGGACAACACATTGTTGATCTTGAACTTCTGAGACCGGTTATGTAGGAAGGAAGTGAACCACTTGAGAACAGTCCCGGATAAACCCATTCTAGTGTTTAGCAGCTCAAGGAGTTTCTCGTGTTTGACCGTGTCGAAAGCTGAAGAAAGGTCGAGAAGGATGAGGAGGCATGAATCATTGCGATCAAGCATTTGGAGGGCGTCATCGATTATGTGAGTCATGGCCGTTTCCGTGCTGTGCTTCGCTCGGAAGCCTGATTGATGAGGGTTGAGGAGATCAAACTTGTCAATGTGTTTTGTTAGTTGAAGTTGCACACATTTTTCCAGCAGTTTGGCCAAGGTGGGGATGTTTGTGATGGGACAGTAATTGTTTAAGTCAGACGGGTCGGCTGTATGTTTCTTGAGTATGGGCGTGACTTGCCCCACCTTGAGTGATTTCAGGTACAACACAGTTAACCGCAGTGCAAATCCAGTTGTCGAACTGGTGCGCTGCTTCATTGTTGTCTGAGATAAGTGTGGGAGGGCAGCTGCTAAGAGCATTTTATAGATCCTTCCCCTGTATCTTATTCCATCGTCGAATCCTCAACATGGAAGGTCTTACCGGGCTTGACATAGGAGTGTTGATTGCCCTAATGTCAAGGTAGATCACCCTGTGGTCTGTCCAGGGTAGTGGCAATGTCTTGATCACCGAGATGTCAAGACTGTTGGTAAATATGCCATCCAACATAAGGCCGGCTAAGTGTGTAGGTTTAGACACTAAATGGGTACGCTCATATGCTGCGAGATTGTCCAGGAGTCTGGAAGTATCAGACTTATTGTCTAGCTCCAAGTGATAGATTAAATCGCCTAAGATGGTGATTGAGGGAAAGTCTAAACAGGACTCTAATAGTGTTTGGAGTGCTTGCAAGAACGCTAATCTTGGGCCTGGTGTTCGGTAAACAAGAAATACTTGAAAGAAGGACGTGTTGCTTAATTTGAAGGAAAAACGCATCAGCTCTGCTGGAAGCTCTAAGATTTGTTGGACTTGCACCTTTATGTAGTCTCGGTGAACTTCCGCGATTCCACCCCTATGTTCCCCTTCCTGTCTTGTCTGCTAACTGTGTACCCAGGGGTTTGCAGCCATTATCCTGCATTTTTTTTCCCGCGGACTTTCAGTCCGCATACCATTATCCTGCAAGGTCATTGACCTCGCATACCATTATCCCGCATTTTTTCAAAACGCATGTGCATTTATCACGCATGCCTTTACTACGAATTACGTTTTAAAGGCATGTATGGTAAATGCATTTGCGTTGTGAAAACCACGATGACGAGAGAGGTAAGTGGGTTTGGGTTAATTTTTTCATGGGTTAGTATAGTGTAGAGTTGTTGTGGTTGTTTAGTGTAGGGTCGTGCTGGGGGAAGTGTTATAGGGTTTAGGGTTGTGTTGCAGTGTTTGCGTAGTGTAGGGTCATGCTGGGGGTAGTGTTTTAGGGTTTAGGGTAGTGTTGTAGTGTTTGTGTAGTGTAGGGTCTTGCTGGGGGTAGTGTTTTAGAGTTTAGGGTAGTGTTGTAGTGTTTGTGTAGTGTAGGGTCATGCTGGGGGTAGTGTTTTAGGGTTTAGGGTAGTGTTGTAGTGTTTGCGTAGTGTAGGGTCATGCTGGGGGTAGTGTTTTAGGGTTTAGGGTAGTGTTGTAGTGTTTGCGTAGTGTAGGTTCATGCTGGGGGTAGTGTTTTAGAGTTTAGGGTAGTGATGTAGTGTTTGCGTAGTGTAGGGTCATGCTGGGGTGTAGTGTTTTAGTGTTTTGGGTGGTGTTGTAGTGTAGGGTCATGCAGGGGTAGTGTTTTAGGGTTTAGGGTAGTGTTGTAGTGTATGTGTAGTGTAGGGTCATGCTGGGGTGTAGTGGTTTAGGGTTTAGGGTTGTGTTGTAGTGTTTGTGTAGTGAGGGGTCATGCTGGGGTGTAGTGGTTTAGGGTTTGGGTACTGTTGTAATGTAGGGTCATGCTGGGGGTAGTGTTTTAGGGTTTAGGGGGTGTAGTGGTTTAATGTAGTATTGTAGTGTTTGTGTAGGGTCATGCTGGGGGTAGTGTATTAAGGTACTGTTGTAGTGTTTGTGTAGGGAAGTAAAGTGCTTTATGGTAGTGTTGGGGGGTCGTTCTGGGTATTACATTAGAGTGTAGGGTAGTGTAGGGTAGCGTAGTGTACTTATACTTACCTTTACAACTTTTACAACGAGTATACCTTTAACATGCATGCCTTTTCGTTGTAAAGGCATGCGTGCTAAAGGCATATTTGTTCTAAAAGTTTTTTTTCTTTTATTTTGCGGCCTAATAGTACATGTGGGATTATTTTCGCGGACTGATGGTATGCGGACGGATAGTATGCAGGATTACGTCATATATTCGTACCCAGGATGGAGGGCTGTGTTCCAGTCAGCATCTGAAGAATCATCGGTCCAGGTTTCGGTCAGAAAACTGATGTCAGGCCTGTCTCATTGTAGCAGACATTCTAGCTGGTATTTATGCTTTGTGAGAGAGTGTAGATTTAGTAAAATGCATTTCCGGGACTGATCGGGCCCTAGTTTGGCGCCTTTGGACAGTGGAGCAGTGTGGGTTTTGAAGGCCCCGGGGAAGTTCCTGCAGCAACCAGAGATATTGGTCTCTGCCTCGTTTACCCCGATCTCCGCTGACCTCATATCTTCTTCGACATTGATGGAGCTCTGCATCGTGCTTAGTCTGAATTTACAAGCTAAACAGGTAAACTGTTCCCTCATCTCTCCCGCCAGATAGACCTGAGGTGCACAATACTCACCTCTCCTGAGATCGGGCAGTTGTTTCCTGGTAAAGACGCGCACCCCGTTTTGGCCAGGGGTTCTGGTCCTGGGTCCGCTTCAGGCGCCGATGGGCTCAAACAGGCTTGCCTTTGGGGCGCCTTCAGCTTGGTCACGCCAGTGTGATTTTTATAGGCGGTTTTAACCATTACTCCTTCCCAAGTTACTTGCATGATACCCAATCAAAGGACTGCTTTTTATACAGCAGGAAACCCCCAATTACAGGAAACCACACAAGAACAATTCAAATATGAAAACGGGCAACAATGGCATGCACAGACCGGTCAGCCACTGGTGGAGCCAGTAAAACCAGTTCACATACTACTCCTGATCAGCTATGGGGCACCTTTCTATTCTTGCATGTCTCTTTGTAAATGGTGCAATGCTTGAATTGCAAGAGTCAGAGTCCTGTTATTCAGGTCATTGCCTGGGATCAACACCCATCTTGGTACACACCCCTCCCTCCATTGTGGTCATTGAGTCCAACACATATCAATGTTGCATCACCACGAGGCAGATGGACCTCAGTACTTCCTTGATCACATTAAGGCCAAGCTCAATATTTTTCATCATCTTGACCATCTTCCACCTGGTTAATAGTAACCAGCGGGCGTACGCTTTCGCCTGCATGTTGAAGAAGGGTACGAACCCTCCTGCATATACTTTTGTGCCAGAAAACAGTCTGTTTTCTTCCGGGAATGTCCTTGTACTGAGTCCAGCCAAAATAATCAAATGACCAGGGTCGGGTGTGTATGGTGACAGGGGCGCAGAGGTCACACCACCTGGGAACGGGTGCGTGTAGGCAAACTCGCCGCTTTGCCAGCACTTATCCATCAGCTTGGAGGTGCCCCATTGCGTATCCAGAATATGCAGTATTGTGCCACAGTTTTCATTTATTCCCATCAGAATGGCTCCTTTACCTCTGAAACCTAAGGAATACAGTGCAAGTGTCTGTACAATTAGGGGTTGCCCCTTCCATTCTAACCAAATGTATCTATTCACCTCAGTATCACAGATATCTTGACATGGGATCTCTATGCTGTTGTTCAACCCTCCCCTGCAAGACTCATTTCCCTTCGTATTATCGAGTTGGATGGTCCTACACTGGAACTCAATGTCTAGGATCCATTTGTTATAAAAGAACAGCTCCAGATATGCTAAGGGCAACCCTGGGACCACAGACGGAAATGGGAGCTACATATTTGTGCATTGGTGTGGTGGCTCCGCTACCTCCAAGAATCTCTTCTCTGACAAGTCTTGGGCCAAACAGTATCCTCCCCTATGGTGCCCCTTCTGTGCATCCTATCCAGCTCAGTTTGAATGTTGCTATGGTCAGTGAAAAGATACAGTGCTGAGGCATTGGTCTTTTATTGGGCCAGATTAACTACTACTCTATGTGGTTCTACTCTGTTGAGTTGTATTTTGGTCCTAATCCTATACAGGTATAGGTGGAGAAGGCATTTTCCTTTTTTGGGGATACCTCTTGGGAGAAGTAAAGCCTGTCTGTGCAAATTGCCTGTGGTATCAGCGAACAGACGTAACAGGATCTGGCTGATGTCTTGGAGCCCATGGTGGTCATGTGCTGATAGCATGTGTTGTGTGGGAGGGCGCTCTGTAGTGCGTGTGGAATGCTAGTGTTGTGTTCGGTGTAATTATAAGTGATGTGGGAGAGGTCCCTTCACCAGGGCGGTGATAACTTTGGGGTGAACTTTATTAGAATAGGCCATTCTTTGGTGATGAAGGGATACGACAGCACTCATAATAAACAGAACAAGGTACTTGGAAGTACAACAATACATAATTAAATGAACATTGCAGGACCTGTTATGAATCTAGGAAAGATGTCTGTAATCCTCTGGTAATTGGGAGTGTCTTCAGTTAACAAAGTTTGAGGAAAAAAGTTCACTGTACAGTTCGTAGTACTTAAATCAGACACTGTAGATCCGGTTGGGGTGATGATGTGGCAGCAGAAAAGGTGGTGCACTTGGACATTCAATTGCCGACCTGTTGAATAAGACCTGTGTTCATTGGTGCGTTAAGAAAACAGTGCATTATTGCATATGCACTCATTAATCATTCTCTTCAGAGTTCCTGTGCCTTTAAGGGTGTGGTCTTCACACTCCATTCACCCACATTTTTAGTGAGACACAGAAAGGTATCTATGTTTGATGGTTTATGCTATATAGTGGAACACATTAATGTTTATGGGTTGTTGGGCCTTCCTCCTCTCCGTTGCTGAAAAGATGTTTAACGGAGTGATTTTCATAAACATGCGGATGGGCTCAGTTATTTACTAGCGGGCAACACTAGTCCTCTAATAGCCTATCTCTCCCATTGCGTGCATGGGGGTGCTTGTCAATGCGGCGTGCAGTGCCTTTTGACCTACATGTGTGTGGGGAGATGCTTAAAGAGGGGGCATGCCACAATTGAATGCTGTTGGCAATCGTAAAGTGCCCTGAGGACATGTGTATACGCCTTAAATACCGGCATTCGGCGTGCAACATGACCCTCATGGAGCCAGGTGTATTGGCTGTTTTTTTTGTTCGTCTTTTCAGTGCCTGCCTAGCTCTCACGTGATCATTTGTCTTATATTTTCATGAAAGGAGAGGTGGTCGGGAACCTCTTCTGTGGGCCTGTGTACCCCTGCTCATGCTTTTGTGCAGTGTTTGAAGCTGGGCTTACTGTTTTCTCTAGATGGTGTATGTAAGGCCGTGTGTGTTGGATTAATGTTAGGCCTAATATGGAGGTGAGCGTGTTCTGCATTCTACTCTTGCTCAAAGCTTTGATGGACTTTACAGACCCCCTTTTTGCAGACAGCCCCTTATCCCCTTGACCACATCTTTTCCAGGGTGTTTGGACCTGCGTTCCTGGCTTTGGCTAGGGCTTCTTACTTGCCTCACGTATTTTTTCAGTGTTTTGAAGATGCATGACCCTGTGAATAGACTTTGAATACTTGGATGAGTTGGGGGAAAGGAAGAGAAAACATTGTTTCATGGAGAGTTCGGAGTATTAGGCCAAGAATTTGTCAAAATTCGCCTAATGATAGCGATGGACTTGGACAGTTGTTGTTCTGCCGAAGCCCCCCTCCCAACTGACCCAATACCCTGCAGCATTACACAACCTCTCGGATCTTGTGTGCATGCTGTGAATGTTATGGAGTCTTTTCTATCCCAAGAATACGAGAAACCTGGCATCCGACACCGTAGACAGCTTTGTTTTGGAGATATAAGCAGGGCCTCCATTGGCTGGAGGCTGCTAGATTTTGGGGGAGCTGTTGGAACCTCATGCCATGAAGGTATTTCAGTCCCGAGCTGGGTGCCTGAGAATGGGGACCTTCTGCCATGGTAATAGGAACCCGTCCCATTTGACTTGTGGTTGCGGGGACCTGGGTACCTACATTTAAGGACTGGTTAGGGGGGGTGCCTTGCCCCCGTCGTAAGACTGCCCTCCCCCTGGGGTTTGGTCAGCTAGCCTCACCCTGGTGGATCAGCAGCACCCCGAATGATGGCAGACTCCAGTGGGGAAATCCGATCGACAAACACCCCCAGCAGCCCTGAAATCCTTTAACACAAGTAAAGGCTTCAGTTTCCTACTATTGTCTCATTGGTCCTTCTTTTGAGTTTTTATAAAGGGAACTTTGGGGTGTGGATGAAATGGGTGAAAGGCATTGGAGGGTTTTAACTTACTACATGTTAGGATTCTACATTTGTGCGAAGGCATTTCCTCCCCAGACAGTTATCCCGCCCTGCCATGGTTGTGGCCCCAGGCCCTGTTGGGCTTGGTTTCCTGTCTGCTGTTGCTGATCCCATGCATCTGATCCCTGGTGCGGTGGTGCAGTGGCTGACTAAATTCCCTGCGGCTGAGTGTAAAGTTAATTCAGGTTTTCCTAGGTTTGGTTTTGCAGATGGAGATTCTGCAGGGACTGACCCAGGCTATTCACCCTCTTTTCGTGATATGCTTTTAGCCATCATCGGACAGTGGCCCAGTCTGTAGAAATAGTCACATTCTCTAAGCTCTGTTTTCTGCCAAACTCCCTGACTTATGCTGTTATAGCCAGGTTGAAACCCTCTGGGGTTTTGCGGTGGAGTGCCCTTCAAAACTTGTGCCATTTGCGTGCTCGCGGCCAACACGGCCCCCTTCGAGGGTGCTCTTTTTCAATTTGTGTTGGACCAACTTAGCTATGTCTTTCTGGGTTTGCTTCTGTTTCTGTCTTTCATTCTCTTGTTTGTTTTTGTAATAATGCAATATGTGGGCTTGTATCTCTCACCAGGGTTTGGTATCTAACCCCACTACACTGTGCAAAGCACTCTTTATCTCAGTGCACACCCCCTTTTTGAGGATATTATAAAGAATGTAACTTGCGGGCCTGCAACAGTCCTTGACTTTCCTATCTCTTGTCCCCATCAATCCAGAAAATCAGTCATGATTTCCCCAGGTTTCATAGTTTCTGCCATTAACCCTTCTACATCTGGCCAGTCAAGGAGCATTTTCCTCAAGGCCGTCCATATTTGGTGCCTGTACAAATTGAATGTGACCTGTTGTGCTTGGTGTTTGTTACTGTGACTGCTGGGTTGTGAGCTCGGGCAGACATTGTGTTCTTCTGCTCTCCGATGAGGCTACTTAGCAGACTTTTGACATCGCCTATTGATAGATTTACTCCCACTGTGTTCTTCTCAAAACATGAAATCAATTTCCCAGCTCTTTGGCCCTTAGCCTTTCTTTATGCATCTGAGCCCATGGAACATAGATGGTCCCTGACGTGCCCTTCTGTAGTAGCAGGTCCATTTTGACTTGGGGTAGCTCCACTGGTCTCGCCCAAGCATAGCTTTCCCATCTTCTTAGGCAATTCTGCATGTAGGGGAAATTCCATTTGGGACCTCCCCATCTGTGCCGTATGCAGTTTTCCTCAACTGCCATGTCCTCTGGTTCTAAAGATCCTTCCGCCGGCCAGTGTCTATCACACTGGTCCTTTCCCTGGTCCAGTGGGCTAGCAGGTGACAAAATGATCATGTGAAGATCTTGCCTTACTCTCAGTCCACTATCTCCCTTGTGGTCAGTTTGTCCTGCATGTTCGAGAGGAGCAGTGGACGTCTTCGTAGCTGTCCCCTTTTGTGCCTGCAAGGGTGCCATCTTACTTCTCCTTAGCTGAGTTTGCACCAGGCTACCTTGGTCTTTTATTTCCTGGGCAGCCCCTCACCTATGTTGATGATCTGGTGAAGCCCAGATCCCAGCTGAAAGCCTCTCCTCTTGTTAAGCCTCAGACTCCTCCCCGAATGGTGCTCTGTACCTACCGCTGTCATTCTCTGATGGCAGGCACACTGCTCTGCGTTCTGGCTGTGCTTCCATGGTGCGTCCTCTCTCTCTCCTTCCTCAGTTTGCACCTTTCCTCCACATCCCACCTAGATTGCATCCTTCGGTCTGAACTGGTACTTTTTGGTCAGAACTTGCCTTCAAACTCGCTTTCTATTGTTTCTTTAGCTACATAAGCAAATCCTGTGGCTTTTACCTAGTTGTCGTTGTTCCTCCCCTGCTAGTTGTATCACACTCCAAAACCACTATAAATCTCCGTGTCACTTGAATGTGTTCACCCGAACCAGTGGGAGTGCATGTTTTCCATGCCACTAGGGTTCGATGGACTGAACGCAGCGGACTGGGGGGTTGAACTTTGGGGAGGTCTAGCACTGGTCTGGGATGGTGCTGGGATCGCCCGGGCCTGTTGTCGAGTTAGATTCTCATGTCTGGACCTAACAGTTCATTGTTCGGTAGGGGACCCTGAAATGGCGGTTTGGTGTAACAAAATGTAGTAATAGCTGGCTTCAGAGAGAGCACCTCCATACCTGCAAATGGCGGGAGGAGGTCAGGACACTCTGCTTATTGTCAGTAGGATAAGATTATCGGTCTGGGCCTCCTCGAAGATGGCCCATAGTTCTAATGGTTTCTCTCTCCTTTCTCTCTTCTGTCCTACATATTTGGTCTGTATGTGTGTTCTCATGTTCAGTCATGTTAGTGTCGAAGGTTCCCTCCTTTGGTCAGGGTGTGTATGCCATCCGTGGCCAAACTTGTTAAGTTTTCTTAACGTGTGTGGAGAACCTGGTTTGCATATTCTTTAGTGGCGACTCCATGACAAGCTGTGTACTCTTTTAATGAACAGATGCACCCTAGTTTTTGGAAATCTAAAGTTCTACTCTGGTCATTTTGGCAATATATACATGGGGATTGCTGTTTTTTTATTGGTTTATTGAGTTGCAGACAGGGTAAACAATCATCTGTACACAGATACAATTTCAAGAAAATCATCAAAACCACAACGCACCCCGCCTGCCACCCTAACCCAACCAGGCAGAATGGTAGTAGAGGTACAGAACATATCCGAAGGCAAATCATATTGTATGAAATTGCTAGCTTGAGCTCTTCCGAATGAGGATCTTCTATCTGGTTCACACATATGCCTGTGATGAAGACGCCTCCAGACCAAAGGTGTCGTACCGGGCATCATCAGTACAATAGTGGCAGGCTAGCCTCCCTTTATGACCTATACATTGAGCCAAAGAAGAAAAAATAAATATATAGGTCACAGCGCCCAGCTCTTCACAGAAAGCCCAGATGAGACATTAGATATTCCGTTAAAGGGGCCAAGAAATCTTTGAGGCGAGAAGATTCCGGCAGCTCTTCCTCATATATCTGAAGCAGATTTCTGCAGTATACCAAGTCGCGGAGCCACTTTTTTACCGTGGCTACGTTTTTGATCTCCAACACTGCGCCACCGCCCTTTTTGCAAAGAGAGTGGAAATAACAACGATTCACCTATTACAAGGCTTGAGATGCTTAACATAGCCCAGCAGACATAGCTCAAGAGAACAACACACCGCTTCCAACACAACATCAGAGAGTATGACCACTACTGCAGTCCAAAATGCAAACACCTTCGCACACACCCAGGCAACATGGAAAAAGTCAGCATCCATCGCTCCACATCGTACACAATTGGATGACTTCCATAGGCCATATGTGTATAGCTTTAGGGGGGAATTGTAAATCTGATGCAAGAATTTAAAATGAATAATTCGGAGATTGCATTTGGCCGTTAGGCAGCCAGAAAGCCGACAACACTCGGTCCAAGCCTCCGGCACAATTGTAGCGCCTATCGACATCTGCCAGCGCAAGCAAGGGGGGTGAATTTGTTTCCCATTCGCGCAGAGGCATTGTACAGTCTCGTAATTCACTTTTTTCGACTCTCTCCCGTTAGTAGAACCTGCAACGCACATAGAGTGGTGGACTCAGCAGGGTAGGCTGGATATGCCGCTCGAACAGCCTGGCGAACCCGGCCATATGGGAAGTTAAACATAAATCCAGGCACCGAGCCACCCAGCGCTTCCTTTAGTGTTTTGAATCGGCCACCTACATATAAGTCTCCAAGCCGAGATATGCCAGCTGCAGCCATTTCTCTCCGAGCTGCCACCTCCCGCGCTGCATAAATGTCAGGAGGTGAAAGTAATGGAAGCATCGGTGCATACAGGTAAGGCTTCTGGGCACGTGTCGCGAGTGCGCGCCAAGCCAACGCCGTGCACTGCGTGGGGTTGATTTCGGCTTGTGGGTCACCCGACCCCCCTGAAAGAGTCAATGCTTGCAGTGGAGTGGGAAGAACAGCATCCACCTTGTTAGCCACATGAGGCTGATGTCTTTGCGGGAAGTACCAGTAGTGTGCAAATTGCGCTTGAGCACACAGGTAATAGAGGCGGAGGTCAGGGGCTTCAAAACCTCCCCGGTCGAAGGGTTGCACCAACAGGTACCACCGACATCTGGGCTTCTTACCTCCCCACCCAAAAGTCAACAATGCTGACTGGAGAGTGCAGAAGAATAGAATGCTATGTTTAACTTTATGGGTATGTTGACTAATAAATATAACAATTTTGGTAAGAACACCATCTTTACCAGAGAGAGGCAGGTGCGCCCATCTCACAGCATGATCGGAGATACAGGAGACCGTGCGTCCATAATTTTCGGCGATGACTATGTCGGGGTCTCTGTGTACCCAGACCCCCAGGTATTTCATAGGGTCAGATGTCCATGATAGCGGAAAGTCCAGCTCCACTTCCTTAGTTAGTGGGGTTAGTGGGAACACCACCGATTTGGACCAGTTTTTTTCCTAGACCAGAGAAGCGTTTAAACTGTACATATTCCATGAGCAATGCAGATAGATAGGACGCAGGTTCGCGAAGATATAATAACATGTTGTCCGCGTAGAGGGAGACTATCAATGGCCTTTGGCGGAACTGCAGGGCTGCTGCAGCATGCCAGCAGGCGAGCAGTTCCAGCGCCAGAGCAAATAGCATAGGTGACAAAGGGCACCCCTGCCTCGTGCCTCTACTGATGGGGAACACCGATAAAATCCACCCGTTAACCCGCACCCTGGCGACCGGGTGATCACACAGAACCTTGAGCCACTTCAGAAAGTAGGGGGGAAAGCCCATCCTGCTGAGCACTGTGAACATAAAGGGCCACTGTAGGGAATCAAAGGCCTTGGCTGCGTCTATTATTTATTTATTTATATAGTGATTTATATAGCGCATATTAGCATAGCCACTGCCTGAAAATCTGGCTCAAAATAGTGCAGAGTGGAGAAGAGCGTGCGCAAGTTATGAGTGGTGGAGCGTTCCATGACAAACCCTGATTGATCTGGGAATACCAGTAAAGGGACCAATGGTTGCACCTGATTGCGATCATTTTAGCTAAGATTTTAGCATCGATATTAATAATAGAAAGGGGACGATATGATGCACACTGATTCGGAGACTTATCCGGTTTAAGTAAGGTGACCAGTAGAGCCTCACGGAGCAAAGGGGGCAGTGATCCGGTCTCGTATGCCTCCGCATACACCACTAAAAGTCGAGGAGCGAGATCAGCAACTACAGCTTGTAAAATTTGCTGGGCAGTCCGTCCGGGCCTGCAGCCTTGCATGTCGGGAGGGACATAATAGCTTCTTTGACATCCTCTTCATCGAATGGTTACACAAGATACTCACGGTGACCATTGGATAGCCACCCCAGAGCCACGTCAACAGATATTCATGTATCTCCCCAGTCAGGGAGATTCTCTAGAAGCATATGAACTGGTGTAATATCGCAGTACAATATCACAAAGATCAGTGGTCAAATGGCGGGCCTCCTCAGTTTCATCAAGCAGCTCAAGGATGTTGTCCTGGCTGCGTGGCTCAGACAGCTTCTGAACCAGTGAACTGCCAGTGCGGCCACCTTCACCATAGTATCGCACAATTCGGTGGCGGGGGCAATGCAATAATTTCTTGTCGACTGTCTCTCGTTGTGGTCCGTGGCTAATTCCCATATGGCAGCTAGTTTGTCTGTGGACGGGTTGGAGTCATATTCACGCTCTAAATTTGAGATATCCGATGCCAATTTTTTGATCCGGCGAAGAATATCGCTCAAAACACCGACTGGACGCCTATGCAGGCCCCCCTTGTAGTAACTTTAAACATTTCTCAGAGTGTTCCAGCGCTTTCTACCGTCCCCTCGTTTTCTCTGAAATAGTTTGTAATAGCTTCAGCTATAGTCTACTTAAACACTGGGAGCCTTATTTATGAAGGCCTTGCGCCACCGGTGCGTCACTTTTTCCCATGTTAAAACTGACGCACCGGCGGCGCAACGCCTTCATAAATGAGGCCCTGGGACTTTAAGTTCTGATGGCTGCAGCCGCCATGCAAAGGGAGGTAACTGATGTGTTGGAATCTGTAACATGAGGAGTACCGGGGAATGATCAGATAAAGTTCGAACTTCATGCGATATCTCAGTTGTCCAGGTACAAACCGATTCTGAAACCAGCCAAAGGTCAATGCAGGACCAGGAACCATGCACCGATGAGGCGAATGTGCTCTCCCGGCCAGCGAGGTGACGTTTACGCCAGATATCATGTAAGTGACCCGCATCCAGAAGCCCTAGTAATATATCAGCAGCCCGTTTGGGCTGAGCCTCACTGCTGCCAGTTCGGTCCATGGTATTATCTAAGCAAAGGTTAAAGTCCCCTCCCCATATAATTGATGCTGACGGAAATGAGGATATGCGACACCATACTTCGGAATAAAATGAGGGGTCATCCACATTCGGTCCATAAACATTCACAAGTAATACGCTCTCACCGGCCAGTCGACCATACAGAACCGCAATCCGAACACTATCATCAGTTTCAGGTCTAACCACAGTGAAGGGGGCGCCCTTCTTAACTAAAATTAAAACACCCCTGGAGTAGGAAGAGTAGGACAAAGAGACCCGCACACCCGCCCATCTAGAGCCCACCTTCCCAGCAGATTCCACAGTCAGGTGAGTCTCTTGAAGCAGGGGAACCTGGACACTCATACGGTCTAAATATGCAAACACCGACCTGATCTTTTTTGGCGTATTTCAACCACGGACATTCCAGGTAAGGAACTTGATCCACTATTCATCATGGAGGAACCAGCTGCATGTTCCTATGTACAACAGTGTGTTATGCGCGACAAGCTGTGCCCCCTTAATTTCCTCACTCTTGCTGGCACTGTGCAGGACTTAAGGCACTCAATCAGAAACTGATTGACATAGTTGTTTTTTCATATGCAGCTTAATGTAATAGACCAGCTCGGCCACCTCCCACATCATGGGAGGCTAGTAGCACTCTGTGCCCCCCGCACATGGGTGTACCCCAAATCTTCTATTTAGATGTTGGGTTTTGTGGGGGGGTTGGGTTGGGCATTGGGATGGCTTTGGCACGTTGGGGCAGCTGAAGTTGGTGGGGGATGGGGGTGTTTATTTTTTCAACGGCAGAATGAAAATTGCATCTTTTTGGACAGACAATATGCATGTAGGGGTCTACGAACTGTTTACCACCTGCTGGACAGAACTCTGTGTATTTACCTGGATGAGGGCTAAAACTTTCTCCATGTTAGAGGTTTTGTCTGCAACAGAACTCAGAACAGAACTCAGTCTGTTCCCCGTAGCTGAGACCCTCTGCTCTACTTCCCCCACCCGAGCATTCTGTTTCTCAAGATGGGAAGACACATCTAGACGGGTGTTCCCAGCAGCCATTGTGCCCTCAATGGACTGCAGGGTTCTCTGCATGGCCATTGATGTATATGGGGGGGCCTTCAGCCTGGAAATAGCTTCAGAATCTGACGCGGCCTTCTGCAGGGTCTTTGTGGTGGTCCGCGATTCAAAAGTGAGGCGCAGCTGCGATTTATCGGTCCTCCCCATGGTCCTTGATTAGTCGCACCCAGTGGGGGATACCCTATCTGTGATATTGGCCCAGGCAATCATGGAAGGCAGATGCTAGTTGTCAGGAAAACTGTTACGACCACCAAATACTGTGTAAGTATTTTCCCGCGGATACTACAATCTGGGGCGGGCAGGCGCTGCCGGTCAGGCGGCGAGGGACCCTGCAAGCCGTTCCTCTTCACCCCAATGCAAGCCCACAAAGGTGGTAGTGCATGAACCTCACAATTGGGTAGGTTGTGCAATGGAGTGAAGGTGGGCACGGGGCACACTGTGTTGATCACAGGAAATGCACTGAGTCTGCAGGTCTTATGGGCAGCCAGCTGCAGGTCTAGTGGCACACCCGGTGTCGGATATCTGGATTATAAAGAAATCTTAGTCAATAGTGTGCCCCAGAAGTGAAGCAGTGGGCACCCGGGGTCAACTGCGGCCCCAAAGCACTGTGCGAACCGCTCCAACCAGAATTACAGGCTCATTTGTCAGCCTACAGCAATCATTCAGGGACGCATCTTCGTGCACTGGATGCTGCATGCATATGTTTTAACTACCTACTATGAGTTTCACTCAATTCATAGATACATCCACATGGATAATTTACAAATGCCAACGCATATGAAGGGTCAAAACCTAGAAGAAAGTGCAATTGGTAAAACATCATGGAATTTAGCAGCAAAATGCAGACTTTACTTTGATATGAAATAACCATTGTGAGAAATAATAATGCCTTCCTATAGCACATTGAGACATCAACAAAACACAAGACAAAATACAGTTGCATTCATGTACCAGCATCATGTCATCACAACATCAAATATACCCTGCATCAATTTCAATACTACAATAAGAAAACAAACTGAGAGAGAAAAAATGATGACTTTGCCAAGCGCATGCTATCCTGTGACCAGCGGAAGCCCTGTGCAGTATATGGGTCTAATTGAGCCTGATAGTCTGTCAATATCGGTTCCGGGACAAAGAAAATGACAATATATTTGGAGGAGAAAAGAAATAACTCAAGAACCACAGGCCGCTCTTGGCCAAACACAAGCAACACCTGATCTCCCAGATTAAAATCTATTACCTAACGTCCAAATCGCACCCTGTTTCACACCTCTAACTTCTTTCAGATACCAACAGTGTTTAAGAAATCGGTACACCCTTTTAAACTTAAAAAATAGATTGAGGTGCCAGCCCTATATCACACCCAGGGCCCATGAATACCATCTGTGTCATGCCCATCACTCCAAGCGTTGAGGCCTCAACCCTGTATACCACCCAGGGGACAAGCGTACCATTTGTGTCACACCCAAAAATGCCAGTGACAACCAATATTCACATTTCCTTCTGTGCTGACTACTGAAAAAAGGTAACCTCCATGGGAACCCCTCCGAGGTCACCTTGTGACCACTCAGTTTTGACACATAAAATAGGTAACATGCCAGATTTCTTCCTAGTTTGACGCACGCCCAATGCTGGGACTAAGGATCAGATGTGTTCTCTTCCCTTCTGATACCAACTTCAGGCCAGACCTCCTCTCTGTGGATTGAACTTCCAATCAATTGCACTGCCTTGCTCATCTTCGCAAATGTGAATCCATCCGTGCGGGGTCCCTTTCTTTCGGCTGCAGTCAGGTTTGAGGTACCAATCTCTCCTGGCTGGCTCACCAAAATGTTGCTCTAATATGAATTTACCTTGGAAAAAACAAAAGACGAGAGGTGTTTTAGAAGACAGGAACAGTTG
The DNA here is from genome assembly GCF_964263255.1 of Lissotriton vulgaris. Lineage (NCBI taxonomy): Eukaryota > Metazoa > Chordata > Amphibia > Caudata > Salamandridae > Lissotriton > Lissotriton vulgaris. The sequence goes on along the minus strand of NC_141699.1, from coordinate 250,715,578 downwards.
GCCTAATTAAATACTTCAGCTGGGCGCACAGTTACTGTAGTGGGTCTGAGGACTGTCTCAAAGGACAACCAATTTGGATAGGTTTTTATACATTTCTGTGGATATCATAAAGCACTTCCAGCGGGTCCGGGGGCTCGCCCGATTGTGGTGAGATTGCTTCATTTTTGGGATTGTGATCATGTGCTCTTCAGGCCCGTCAAAAACCGGAACTGCAGTTTGCCTACAGTAAAATCACGTTCCTCCCAGACTTCACAAATGAAGTGCAGCGTCAAAGGGCCTCATTTCTCGCTGCGCCAACTTCAGATAAAATATGCCATGTTATTTCCAGCACTGCTGCAAGTAGGGGACCCAGCGGGGAATCAAGAAGTGTGGGATTGGCTAGACAGTTGGAGGAGCCAGAATGAAGGGGCTATGTCAACAGCACGATCGCAGAAGCATGCAGGGAAGAATGTACCAGTGCCCCATGCGCCATCATCCAGGGAAGCCAAGAACGAGAGACTTAGGGCACTGCAAATGACGGCGGAACTCACCAGAGGTGACTCCAGCCCTGGTTCGAACAAGACTGGGCAAGATGCTGAGAAATCAGACGGATCAATGGCTGCTAGCCCTAATGAAAATTTGAATGAAGAACTTCAGCGGGTCACACCTCAAATAGTGGATGATATTGCCTGAATAGAACAGTCTGGATGGAGGATATGGCTACTACATACTGCTACCGGCAGGCCAACAATTACTTGGGGGGAGGAAATGATGATGGACTTCCACATGCAGAGTTCTCGTACTCATCTTGGGACCTGGGGTAGATAATGCTTTGGGCTTTTGCTGGGGGTGGATGTCGGTGGAGCTCTGGGAGCCGCTGCTTGTGCTCTCAGCCCCATCACTAGACAGAACACTGTTTTGGAGGCTACTCCGAGTTTGGATTGGAAATCTTTTGGTTGCACCTGTCCTGGGGAGGGGGAGTTGGGGTTTGTTTATTGCACTATTTAGGGGTTGGGGAAATGTTGGGGCCAGGCATGTCATATTCAGAGGAGTCGTAGAAATGGAGTTTCAGCACGCTCAATCAATCAATCAATCATTTATAAATTGCACTACATACCCGCGAGGGTCTAAAGGGGCTGGGGGGGTGCTACTGATCGAACAGCCAGGTCTTGAGTATCCTCCTGAAGGTCAGCAGGTCTTGGGTCTGTCGTAGGCTCAGTGGGAGGGTGTTCCATGTCTTGGCTACGAGGTGGGAGAAGGATCTCCTGCCGGTGGTTATTCTTCGGATGGGTGGGACAGTGGTGAGTGAGAGGTCGGCGGAGCATAGCTGGTGGTTGGGGATGTAGAAGGAGAGCCGTCTGTTGAGGTAGGCTGGGCCAGTCTTGTGAAGTGCTTTATGTGCGTGGATGAGGAGCTTGAAGGATATCCTCTTGTTGACCGGGAGCCAGTGCAGGTTTCTCAAGTGGAGCGTGATGTTGCCGTGTTGTGATGCATCGAGGATCAGTCATGCCGAGGCATTTTGGATGTGTTGTAGTTGTTTGATGAGCTTGGTCGGGACTCCCACGTAGAGGGCATTTTCATAGTCGAGTCTGCTGCTGACGAGTGCCTGGGTGACCGTCTTTCTTGCATCTGTCGGGACCCATCTGTAGATCTTGCGGAGCATGCGGAGGGTGTTGAAGCAGGAGGAGGAGACGGCGTTGACTTGCTTGGCCATTGAGAGCGTTGAGTCGAGGATGATTCCCAGGTTGTGTGCGTGGTCAGTGGTTGTCGGGGCTGCCCCCAGTGTCATCGGCCACCAGGAGTCGTCCCAGGCTGAAGGGTTGGAGCCGAGGATGAGGACATCCGTCTTGTCTGAGTTCAGCTTCAGACGGCTGATCTTCACCCAGTTACCGACGGCCTTCATTCCTTCTTGGAGGTTGGCTTTGGCGGTGATGGGGGTCCTAGGTGAGGGAAAGGATTAGTTGAGTGTTGTCGCGTAGGAGATTATGTTGAAGTTGTGCTGTCGGGCAACATGTGCGAGCGGGGCCATGTAAATGTTGAACAGTGTCGGGCTGAGGGAGGATCCCTGGGGTACGCCGCAGATGATCTCGGAGGCTTTGGAACAGAATGGGGAATGGCGGATGCTGTGGGTTCTGCCGGAGAGAAAGAAGGTGGTCCATTCCAGAGCCTCATCTCAGATCCCTGTGGCGTGGAGGCGTGCGCATAGAGTGCGGTGGCAGACGTTGCCGAAGGCGGCAGAGAGGTCTAGGAGGATGAGTGCTGCGGTCTCACCATTGTCCAGCAGGGTCCTGATGTCATCGGTGGCGGTGATGAGGGCAGTCGCTGTGCTGTGGTTGCTGCGGAACCCTGACTGGGAAAGGTGCAGCTTTCTGTTTTCTTTGAGGTATCGGGTTAGCTGTCTGTTGACAATTTACTCGATGACCTTGGCCGGTAAGGGGAACATAGAGATGGGCTGGAAGTTCTTGAGGTCTCTTGGATCTGCCTTAGGTTTTTTGAGTTTGGCGTTGATCTTGGTGTGTTTCCAGCTCTCTGGAAAGGTCGCGGTCTTGAGGGAAAGATTGATGACGTTGTGCAGGTGGGGTGCGATGGAGCTGCTTGCTTTGTTGAAGACGTGGTGTGGGAATGGGTCTGACAGAGAGCCGGAGTGGATTGTGCTCATGGTCTTGATGGTGTCATTGATGCTCACGCTGGCCCAGGCTAGCAGGGGGTCGTGGTCGATGGTGTGCGGAGGGTCTGTTGTGTACTTGTCTGTTGGGGCTGTCTGGGTATTGAAGCTGTTGTGGATGTCTGCTATCTTGCGGTGGAAGAAGATGGCAAGGGAGTCGCACAGGGCTTGCGACGGCGGGATGTCGTTGGTGTTGGAGCTGGGGTTGTAGAGTTCCTTCACGATGTTGAAGAGCTCCTTGCTATTGTGTGCTTTGTTGTTTAGGCGGTCTTTGAAGGGGGTCCTCTTGACTGCCCTGATTAGGTGGTGGTGGTTGCGGATGGCAGCCTTCTGTGCTGCGTGGCTGTCTGGAGTTTGTTCACTGTGCCATTCCTTCTCTAGTTTCCAGCAGGCTTGCTTGGAGGCAAGGAGTTTTGGGTGAACCAGCTGGCCCTCTTGCTGGTGTCTCTGTGGGGGAATTTCTTCAGTGGGGCAAGGGTGTTGGCACAGTCCTCGATCCAGTGTCTGAGGCTGTGGGCAGCAGCGTCGGTGTTGGAGGGTTCGGTGGGCGGGCTGAGAGCGAGGTTTGCATGTAGTTGGTCTTCAGTGATTTTGCTCCAGTACCGCCAGCCCTGCGCAAGCTCCACACGGCTCCAAGCGCCACAGAGATTCATTCTCCCGCCACCGATCACTGCTGGATCGGCGATTGTTAATTGCCCTGCCGGGCCCACCACGAGGCGCTTTTATTGCCCTAGCCCTCGATTCATTCTCCCAACACCGATCACTGCTGGATCGGCAATAGTCAATTGCCCTGCCGGGCCATCCACAAGGCGCTTTGATTGCCCCAGCCCTCAATGACCCGCCACACCGATTGGTCGGATTTTATTTTATTCTTCCTACATTGATTCACACGCTAGCACCGATCTATGCTGACTACCTGTACGAATAATTTGATGATCCAGACCCGGTTTTCCATCGTCCGCTTCACCTGCACCAGCACTACATCCGACCCCACCCAGTCCTGATGAAGATCCCGATTAATGTGGATCGAAACGCTGTTGACTATTCAGCACGATCATAGGCACCCCATACAAAGTGGTTCACGCATAATACATCAAATCCAAATCGAACTTCCAAAACTATATGGAACCACATTGTTTTTACTCACTATATGTATCCATGCACTAGTCATTATGCACCGTCCACGCTGATCACATTGTCACTTGCGTCGCTACCGTGTTTTTTCACTCACACACCTTGAGCACCAAGTAAAATTTGGGTTGTGTTCAATTGGTTGATTTATATATTGCAGTGCTGCAACAACTGCTAATTGCTTATTGTTTTTTCCCTTTCCTAAATTGTGTATATAAATGATGCCATGAGCACATGCTATAATCAAATAGAGTCTCCTTGTTTCCTTCTGGATAATGTTGTATTCATATCCTTAATAATTGCCTTTGAATAATAACAGTTGGGATACCATATGTTATTATGAAATTTGCTCCAGCAGTGGCGGGGGATCTGTTGGGTGTGGTGATGTGTGGTGGGTTTCTGGAAGGCAAAGTGGATGCAGTGGTGGTCGGTCCAGAGGAGTTTGGTGGTGTGGCTTACGGAGACGTGCAGGCTTGAGGAGAAGACGGGGTCAAGCTGGTGGCCGGGTGAGTGGGTGGGCATTGTGATGAGTTGCTTCAGTCCGAGGTTGGTGAGGTTATCGGTCAGGGTTGTGGAGTTCTTGTTGTTGTTGTTCTCAAGGTAAAATTGTAAATTGATACTTGTATAGCGCACTACTCACCCGCAATACCGCTGTGGAACCCATCCTGGCTTTCCCTGTGAGGCGTCCACTCCTTGTCACCCCCAAGGTGGAGGCCAGGCATCCTTAGCGTTGTGGGGGCCGTTGTGGAGATTAAGCAAGCTATTGCCCAGAGTTGCAGAGTGGGACTCCATGATTGGAGTAGGCACCGAGGCGAGAATTATCAGGTTTGCGGGGGCCAGGGGTTCTGGTGCTGGGCGCGGTCCTGGCGCGGATGGGTGCAGACGAGCTTGCCTTATATATTGGGGAGTGGGAGGGAGGTGCAGCTGGGAGGCGGGAGGCGGGGCAGCGAGTGGGCAGTCAGGGCGGCGGGGGCGCAGGGGACACAGCGGCGGGGCAGTGAGGGACGATGAAGGGAATAGAAGGCAAAAAGGCACAAAAAACAAGGGAAAATTAGTGTCACAGAAGGCAAGAGGGCACAGAAATACCGGGAAAAAATGAGTGCCACAGAAGGCAAAAATGGCACAGAAATACAGGAAAAACGAGTGTCACAGAAGGCAAGAGGGCACAGAAACACAGGGAAAAATAGAGTGGCACAGAAGGCAAAAAGGGCACAAGAATACAGGTGCAGCTGAGAAACAGAAAGCAAAAACTGGCAGAGAGGCACGGGGGCAGCGAGGGGAACAGAAGGGAAATCGGGCTGAGAGACACAGGGGCAGCGAGAGATACAGAAGGAAAAACTGGGCAGAGACACGGGGGCAGCGAGGGGTACAGAATGAAAAACCGGGCTGAGAGACATGGGGACATCGAGGGGAACAGAGGGAGGAAAACGGGCACGGACCACGAACAAACAGTGGAGGAAGAAAGAACAACAGCAGTCACAGACACAACAATGAAATACAGGCAATACAATAAAACAATAAAGCGAAAGATGAACAAACCTACGGCCTACCACTGGCCACCAGGGATGAGGCACAGGTGGTAACCTGCGGCTGGTGGAGGGCCTCGAACTTCCTCAGCAGTGGCAGCTGGGGTAGGGACACACAGGCAGTACTGTGCGGAGGGGGAGCGACCTACCTGGTGGGGTCAATGGTTGCTCAATGGTACCCCCATAGATCTTAAATGTGTCTCTTGGAATGTACGGGGAATGCATACACTGTCACAATGGCATAGGATCCATGCTTTTTTAGTCAGGAGTGGGATCCAGATTTCAATGCTCCAAGAAACTCATGTCATGGCCAAAGATGGAGCAGCACTCCAGCGCAGATGGAGAGGTCAGGTGTTCTGAATAACTATTCGGCCTTAGCGCTGGGGGGGCCTGATTCGGGTAAGAGCGGGAACGCCCTTCCAATGTACGAACCAAATGATTGATCCAGAGGTCAGGTGCATTATATTTTTGGGTAGCCTCTACGGACCGGACACATGGCAGCCAGCGTTCCTGGACCAGCTTTCTAGAACATTGGCCTCCGTGCTGACGTGCCCTGTACGGGAGGTGATTTTTAACTGTGTTACCGATGTTGGTTGGACAAGTCGCATCCGCCACTCCTGAAAGCTCCTGCATATAAAATAGCACCAGCACGCCTTACCTGGCAATTATAGTGGGGTTATGTGGACTCCTGGAGGGCGCAGCACCCAGATTCTCTTTTATCTGCCCTGCATGATCTCCACATCTGACTGTATTCTATACTATGCTCCCTAGGCATTCACAAACATGTACAGACCACTGAGTACCTCACTAAAATGATCTCAGATCATAACTCGCTGCTAATGAGCTTAACATGGTCTCGTGAGGGACCTAGAATCCCGACCTGGCGCTGGAGGATCAAGTTTACAGAGTGGCAGTGGGTACTGCTATTGAGCAGTATTTTGAGGAGAATGCCAATACATCAACCTCTAAATTAATTGAGTGGGATGCCTTTAAGGCAGTTATCAGGGGGTGGTATATCTCTGAGTCTGTAGGAGTGGGTAAGCCTGTACTACAAGCCACACTGTCAGCAGAGGAGAGACTCCAGGAATTGAAGAGGGAGGGCCGGAACAGAGAGCCACGCAGGAGGAACTTATAGCAGCTAGAGAAGGGGTGGCTGCCCAGGTTGAGCGCCTGCATTGTTTTGATTATAAAAACTATATGGCTAGGGCCCATGCTGAACGGGATACGTCTGGTGCACTGCTGACCTGGCTGGCCAATCCGGCTCGATGGGGGTCATTAATACTAGAACTAAGAGGACCAGGAGAGAAACCTTTATACCGCCAGCAAGAGATTAATGATAGTTTTTGTTATTAATATATTAAAGCAAGCTCTCGCCTACCCGTGACAAATTGGCCAACTTTATTGATGATGTGGACTTACAGGCGGGGTAGGAAGAAATAGCAGACGATCTGGGAGCTGAAATAGAGATAAATGAGGTGAGAGGGGCTATAAAAAACATGTCCAGAGAGAAGACACCAGGCACGGATGGGTTACCGGTGGAGTGCTAGTTGCCCTATATTTATTTACTCACTCCTAAACTGGTAGAGCTCTATAACCAAGCAATACAGGTGGGACACCTCCCTGGTACCAGGAGAGAGGCGGTAATCATTCCCTTGCTAAAGCCCAGGAAGCCGTCATGGGACACAGCAGCCTACCGGCCATTGTCTATGTTAAACCTGGACTATAAGCGTAAGAAAGTGGCTCTGTATATACTGCACCAAAGTAAGGTTAAGTGTGCACAGAGTACACAGTCCCCAGAGGTTTGGCAGAGGTTAAAGTTAGATATAACCTTACTCTCTAAAGTGGGAGCTTGGTCGAGCAGTAAGGCATTATCAGAGGACAGTGTAAAGCATTTGTTGTACACACTCAGTCAGCAAATGGTCTCACACACTCAAGAACTTGTTTTATTTTAGAACCACAAGTAGGAGTAAAAATACTTTCTCAGAATGAGATGCTACAGTTGAATAATTTCAATTAGCAATAAACTTTTCAATGCAATAGATACCGTTGTTGCAATATGCAACACAAGTTAAACACAATTATAACATTGAGTTCAATGGGAATTTTTATGTAAATCCAATATCAATCACTTTGAGTAGATTTTTCTTACTCAGGGCTGGATCCTGGATTCAGCCCTGGTGCATTTCCTATAAACAGTTGAAAGTGTTTTTGTGAAACAGCTGATTTTTAAGGAATATTTGTAAGTTACAAAAATCGACAGAAGAATTTCTGGCAAAAACCAGGCAATGTTATCCTATGGGAGAAAATCAGGGTATCAGAAAATCACAGTTGTAATTACTTTTTGGGGTCAGTGCTGGGCACAAAGATCCAGCACTGTGATCTCTCCTAGTAACAGGTGAGTAATTTCACTTTCGTTGATCAGATGATTTTTAGTGAATATTTCAAAGTTTCAAAACTCGACAGAAGAATTTCCAAGTGGAAACCAGCCAATGTTACCCTGTAGAGAAAATGTAGGTTATCGGCTTTCAGGTAAGTACCCGACTAGCAGAGTTAAGGTTCTGGGAATAGACTCAGGGGTCTCCCAGCATCAGGTAGGTACAGTTGTTACACCCTCAGTGGCACAGGGGCAGTCAGGTGCAGGGAGAGTAGGCCCAATGATAGCTCATGGCGGGTAGGGAGCCTTCGTTTGGTGGCTGCTAGCAGGCAGGCCACGTGGCTGTGGGAGCTGAGCTCCTGGTCACTTACACAGGGCAAGTGGGGAAGTAAAATAGAACAGATGCTTCACTTCCAGTGGCACTCGGGCGGCTGGGTGCAGGGTGCTTTTGGGCCGTCGGGCGCCCAATGGATTTCAATGGGAAAGCTGCAAGACGAACAAAGGCTGCAAACTCGGGGACGGAGATTCTTCAGGTGCGACCACCACTTTGAGAGGTAAGTTGGGAAGCTGTAGGTTAGGTAGACACCCAGGTGTTGAGCACAGGGGCCATGGGGCGCCGGGTGCAGGGGTGTCTTTTGTTGTCAGGAAATCTTACACTCAGCTGGTCGTGGTTGGAGGGGTCCCTTGTTGTGAGGCTGCAGGCGTTGTCAGGAGCATTGAGGAGGGTCCTTGGGTGCTGGATTCTGCATGACAGTCACCGGGGGGACATCCTCGTGGTCTTTGTTCACTCAGGCACAGGCCGGGCTCGGCGGTTGCAGAGTGTGCTGGATTTGCGGTCCTGGCTTACACCAAGGATTGTAGATCTTTGAGAAGAAACACTGCTCGTGGGAGTCCCAGTCTTTGGATGAGCAAGGCAGTTAGGTCCTCCGGGGTTTTCAAGGTTGCTGACCACAGGAGATGCCTGGATTTAGCAGGAGCGGATTCAAGGGTCGACAGGCTGCTAGGGCTGGGGCCAAGTCAGTTGGTGTCGTACTCTTGTTAGCAGCTGCACGGCAGGTCTTCTTCTTGTTCTACTTTGTAGTTTCGGATTCAGGATCTGAGGAAGGAAGGTTCAGGGTGCCCCTAAATACTAAATTTAGGGGCATTACAGGTAGCAATGGGTCCAATGGGTCCCTTTCCTGGGGTGAGTACACCCCCTATCCTGCCACTCTCCAGTGGGAGGAGGGCAGGTGCCTAGTCCTAATTGGGTAGGGCTCTCCATTCTTCAAGATGGCGAGAGCCCGGACTTGTGCTTCACCTCGCCTCTCCCACCTGAGGGGTGGGGTTGGCAGAGGCTGGCGAACCCCCTTTCCTCACTTAGGTTTTCCCGTCTGTCTTCCCGCCAGAGTGGGGGTCAGAACTGATGGGGGCCAATTCCTGAGAACAGCAAGTGGCCTGGAGAAGCTCACAAAGGCAGCATGCCTTTGAAGCTTCCCCTGCCCATCCTGGGGGCGGAGGCCTAGCTCCTCGCCCCAGGATGTGCATTGTTGCAGGCCCACGAGAGCGGATGGCTCTCTACCCATGGGTTAAGCAGCATGTCTGCTTTGTGGCAGCCTAGGCAGCCTCTCAGTCAGGACGCTGGTCATTGGTTAGTTTCAGGGGCATCTCTAAGATGCCCTCACTCGTGCATTTTACATTAAATCCAACACTGGCATCAGTGTGGGTTTAATTTGCTAAGAAGTTTGATACCAAACTTCTCAGTCTTCAGTGAAGCCATCATGGTGCAGTGGAGTTCGTGATGAAGACCTCCCAACACCATATACACTTAATGTCAGCACTGCACTTACAGTGCCCAGGAATGGACCGGGGCACTGTAGGGGTACAGGGCTCATGCACCTGTACCCACACCACTGGCATAGGGCACCCAGCTAGAGGGGTTACTGAGGTATTTGAGGGCAGTGTGTTGTGGGCATGGCACACAGGGTTGTGTGCCATGTTGACTCTTTGTTTAGTTCTGCACCAAGACACTCAGCCTGCAAAGGCAGTGTGTGTGTGTCAGGGCACAGGGCCCCTAAGGGTGGCACAATAAGTGCTGCAGCCCTTAGGGGCCTTCTCTGGTCACAGTGCCCTGGGTACATAGGGTACCATCTACCAGGGGCTGAAATGTGGCCAGAGATGCCAATTGGGTTTAGGCTTCAATGCAGTTTTAGGGAAGGAACACAGGCCCTGGGTGCTTGATTGGCAGGAGCCCAGGCACACTCAGTAAAAGTACATCAGCAATTCAGCAAAAAGTGGGGGCATACCATGCAAGAAAGATGGCACTTTCTCACAATGAGGTCTTGAGACGGATATTGGAAACTCGGCTTCTCCCTCAGATGACAATGTTAATCCATCAAGATTCCCACTAGAAACACCAAGTTAAATATTAGATGTCTCCTTCGGATCCTAGAGGCGAGATCCAACTGTAAGAGTGGTGAGACCATCTTTGTAGTGGGTATTGAAAAGGCCTTTGATAGGCTTACCTATTCGGTGTGATGAGGGAATTTGGGTTAGGCCCAGCATTCATTAAGTGGACGGCCCTGCTATATGCAGACTCTACTGCCCGGGTTAAGACAGGTAGACTGATTTCCAGAAGCTGTAGACTAGAGCGGTGCACATGACAAGGGTGCCGGTTGTCACCTCTATTATTTGCCCTGACCATGGAGCCATTGGCAGCTATGGTCTGCACAGGCCTATATTTTCTGGGACTGGAGATAACCGGCCAGATCCATCACATCGCACTCTACGCACATGAGCTGCTGCTGTATGGGGGAATCAATGTAGGGGCAAAGGATCTCCTACATGTGTTGGGACAAGTAGCGGGCCTAAAAGTCAACTGGGCAAAGTCCTCCCTATTTCCGGTCAGGGCAGATGCGGAGGTTCCAGTAGAGACAGAAGGGGTCCAATGGCAGTCCCACTGCTTTACCTACTTAGGCACCCAGATTTATAGCTCTCTTGATGATTTATTAGAGGGGAATGTAGGGCGTGCCTTACGGGGAGTTAAAAACAGCATTGACTTTTGGGGGACTTTGCCCTTGTCAGTGGCGGGTAGAGTGGCCCTCCTAAAAATGGTGACGCTCCTGCACCTTCTATATCATTACGGAATTCTGCCGGTTTGGATCCCAACCCAAATGTTCACCCACTGATGACAGCGCTCATATGGGGACCCGGCAGACAGACGGTATCACTTGATACACTTATGAGGCCGAGAATAGAGGGAGGGTTAGCAGCACCTGACTTTGAACACTGCTATATTGCTGCGCAATTGCAATGGCTCACAAAGTGGGTGGCAGATAAACTTAGGGGTCCTGTGGAAAAGAGGGGAGAGTCCCCAGACTTGCAACTGCTGTCAAAAATAATTTCGAGACTTCCTTGCTGTACCAGGCAACCTTCCCACGGACCTCATTGTAGCACGTAAATGCTGGAATAGGAGTCTGAGGAGGACCAAGATCAAATGACCACATGCGCTGGAAATCCCATTGATTATGTGCAAGGCACTTCCCCACGGCGGAGACTAGCGTAGGTTCAAAACATGGGTGGATTTCGGAATATCTACGATAGAGGACCTTAATGAGGAGGGCACACTGATCCCATTTAATGATTTCAAAGAACGCCATGGCATACCAGGAGGTGACTTCCTCTTGCACACAGCACTTACGGCAGCCATGAGGAAACACTGCAGAGAGGGAAACACTGAACCAGGAACGTCGACGGGATATCAATACATGGTCACTGCGAGGGGCACCTTTAAGGCAGTCACATACCTGTACAGACAACTTACATATATGACACTCCCCACCTGACTAAAATCCATAGTGAATGGGAAACAGACCTCGACAAGCCTGTAGCTGATAAAGACTGGTGGACAGTCGTGAAGAGGGCATGGAAAAGCACTAGAAATGACCGGTTCCAATTGATCAACTTCTATGTACTACACAGAGCATACCTTACCCCATATAAACTCAATAAATATTTCAATATGCATACGACAGAATGCCCAAGATATCATACAGTGGGAGCTGGCTCCTTGCATATGTTCTGGAACTGCCCGAGCATAGGGAATTTTTGGCAGGCAGTAATACTAACACTGGCAGAAGTGACCGAAAAGGAAATAGTGAATGCCCCGGAATACTGTCTGTTGCATTGGTTCCCCCAAACTGCTAAAAACTATGTGACAAGTAAGTTCCAAGACCATGGGTTAGTTTTGACTAAGAGAGACATTACCAGCCATTAGAAATCAAGAATGGGCCCTAGCTTCTCTAGATGGAAAAAAGAGTTCATTAAATGGGCGGAATGTGAAAACTTTGTCAGACTGTGAATGGCTAATAGAATGGGTAATGAGAAATCGTTGGTAGTAGCTAGAGCATGGATGGCGTTACTTGACATACTTAAAAATCCAGATGTTGTGAGAGAGAGTGACCAAGATGGTGAAGATCAAGAGGAGGCTAGCTGAATCCCCTGCACTAGGCCCATTAACTGTGATGGCCCTATGTTAGCTAAACCCCTCCGAGCTGAGAGAAAGTCCCCTGAACCTAAGTTAGCGGCCCTCAACGTCAGATTATGTGGCCCAGCAATCAACTGAGCAAGTAAATGAATAAGGAAACACGCCTGGGTGGGAGGGTAGGGTGGGGGGAAAGTTGGGGTAAATTTTTAAGAATAATGTTTAAGATGTAAAGTTCGAGACTCACAATGACACATAACATACTGATGTTATGTAAAAAAAACAACTGAATTGGAATTGTGGATCTGACAACGACTGGTAAGCACACGCTTCCGGGAGATGACTGTGAAATAGGCCTATTTTCTAAGCTACACTATGAATAGGATGATGAGAAAGATGTTACAATTTTGTTTGATTGTATTGCTTCACTGAAAACCTAATAAAAATCTGTTTACAAAAATAAATAAAGTACTTCCTGCGATCCCTTTTTGGTAAGTGAATGAGGGCCTTGTCTGTGGAGTCATAAATAAGGCTCCTGATGCAATTGCAGGTGGGCCCTGACATTGCGTGGACACAATGTGGGCCAGTGAGTAACATGCCCAGATGTCCGGCATGAGATATGCATGATCACTGCAGGTACTGTGTGTGCTGTACCCTGATTGGCTGTGTGTTCCTAACTTCATGTGGCATCTGACACTATGGTGTTTTGAGAATGCTCACACCCCTCTAGCCTTGTGTGCTTTATGGTGGGCCAATCTCCCTGGACCATTGTTGTGTCAATGCGCTTTTCTGAGGGATGGACCTGAGTTTCCTGTTCGCGCATTTGTCTGTCGGCTATGTGCCACCCCACTTGTGACCTGTCAATCAGTAACCTCAATCCTAGGTCACAAGGCCTGCCTGACCATGTATTTCTGACTCAGGTTGATGGAAGTTCATTAGGGGCAAATTTGATAATAGTGATGTGATTTCATTCTTATGTGCGAATGTATCAATATGAACATTGGCATTGATTCTATCATTTTTTTTATTTTAAATGTTCATTTTATTAGGCAGTTACATGAGAATCACAGAACATTAACAGATAGTTTTTGAAAAAGACAATATAGGCTGCTTGCAGGGGGCCTGGATATCAACTAATTGTCAGTGTGTTGCCCAATCCCCTATCCCTAAGAGTAACATATTACATAGTGTGGCGGGCTATTGACCCGTCATTCATTTACCACGGTAACCCATTTCCCTCACTACCTCCCCTCTCCTCCTGCAATGCAACACTTCTGTATTGCATCCATGGTCCCCAGATCTTTTCAAATTTGCAATGGCAACCCCGGGCATGGTATGTTTCTCGTCTAGCTGGTTGACACCAGTCATGCTCTTCCTCCCAGTCCCACACTGTGGGAGGCCTCTTCACCCCAAAGAGTCTAGCCAGATTGCTCTTTGCCACCCCACGGCGGTGTTTAACCAAGTGTGTGAGTATTTGGGCCACCTCTGTTCCCCGCTATGCCCTGCAACAGCCACTTGGCCTCTAGTGGGATTGATAGTCCTGTTACTTTCTATATCACTTCTATCATCTCTGTCCAGAAATTTTGAATTAGTGGGCAGCCCAGAGTGTGTGGTAAAAAAGTGCCTGTATTGTCCCAACCCATGGTACATTCAGCAGATTCGCTGTGGCCCATCTTGTGTATTCAGGATCTAGAGAGATACGACCTATGTAGCACCTGAAGCTGCACTAGGCGTAATCGTGCTTGTATTGCTATCTCTCTGGGACTCTGCAGGGCCTTGCTCCACTCATCATCTTCCAGGGGCCCACGTTTTCTGTCCAGGCCTCTCTCAGTTGGACAAGGGTGTCAGGTGTATTGTTTATTATCTTTTTATAGATTAGGAAGACTGCCTTGGTAGGCATAAGGTCTAGGAGCAGCGTTTCCTCCATGGGGGAGTAGTTTGGGATTTGTTCCCCCTCAGGCAGATGGTATTTTAAGGCGTGATGTATTTGCGGATACCTGTTCTAGTTCGTATTCAGACTGCAGTTCACTAAACAATAGCAGAGTGCCCCTGCTCCAGATATCTCCTAATTTAGTAATTTGTCTATCCCTATTGTGTACCATTGTGTGTCTATTTGTAGCTTGCTAACCTCCCACATGCTCTCACTATCCCACACCGGGGTTCCCACTGTTAGTTTGTCATTCCATCCTAGTCTTTGATTGTTTACATTCAACACCTGCAGTGCTAGGTGCGAAATGGGAGCGATACTTTCCTTGCCCCCATAAAGGATTGTTGGGGTGCCCCTGTTCCCTATAGCCCGATGGTCAACCCTTTATGCAGGTTTGTCCCTCCCTCCAAACACATATTCGTTCACCACTACCAGCTGGACCCCCCAATAGTAGGCATCGAGGTCTGGGACCGCTAAGCCACAGTCGTAGAATCCGCGCTGTAATTTTGTTAGGAAAATTCATGCCACACCTCCGTTCCACAGTAGTGACCTCAGTATGCTGTTAATTATGCAGAAGTATGTGTCTGGGATTTTGTAGGGTGGTTTTGAAGTATGTAGAGCATGCGTGTGAGGGTTATCATTTTGAAGAGCACGGCCCTTACCATTAACAATAGGGGTAATGTGAGCCAGTATGTCGCGTCTGCCTGTAAGCGGTCTATCTGGGAGGACAAGTTATGATCCAGAAAGTCTTTCTCATTTCTGGTTATGTGGATTCCTAAATATCTGAACCCATCCCTCTCCACCAGGGCTGGGCAGCAAAGCGGCAGGGCCATCTCGTCCATCGTGTTAGGGAAACTTAGGGACTTATCCCAGTTTATTTGGTATCGTGCATAGCTCCCAAAGAGATCAATATGTGGGTTTTTCTGTATTGAGAAACGGGGCTTTGACACATAGAGCAGGATGTCATCAGCCTAAAGGGATATCTTTTCCTCCTAATCATCTCCCACTGTAATTCCCCAGATAAAAGGGTCTCCTCGGACCCAACGCACCAGGGTTTCTGGGGCTATGGCAAAGATCATAGATGACAAGGGGCATACTTGTCATGTGCCCCTGCCCAATTTGAAGATCCGGGAGATGGAGCTGTTCACCTGCACTCTGGCTACTGGTGTGCTGTATAGCAGTTGAACCCAGTTGCAGAAGTTGGGACCAAATCCCAGCTGGGACACAACAGTGAAGATGTAATCCCATTCCATGCTATTGAATGCCATTTGAGCGTCTAGGGAGAGGACAGCTTTGTCCTCCATTCCCTGTTTTGCCGTCCGGAAGGGTACCCCGTATAGGTGTCACAGGTTTGAACAGGTGATCCTTCTCTGCATAAAGCCAGATTGATCCGGGTAGATCACTGATGTTATGACCCCCGACAGTCGGTTCACAATGGCCTTAGCCAGTACTCTGGGTTCCAAATTAAGCAGAGAAATGGTACAATTTGAGGCGCAATCTGTTGCCGGTTTGCCCCTTTTGGTATAACTACTATTGTGGCGCTCCTCTGGAAAGGTTTCAGAGTCTCTGGGGACTAGGAACGTATTAAGGAGGCAAGGCGCAATTTTATGGGCCACCCTTTTGAACAGCTCAAGGGGTAGGCCGTTTGGTTCCAGCTCTTTTCCCGATTGTAATCCCCAGAGTGCTTCTTCTATTTGATCTACTGTCAGGTTGCCTTCCAAATGCTCCCAGTCCTCTCCTAGCAGGATATTTGACATCATAGTTTCCAGGCGTTCTGCACAATCTTCACTAGACTTGCAGGATTCAGAGGTGTATGTATTTTCGTAAGAAACCGAAAATGTATCAGCTATATCCATGCCTCCTGTGTATACTCTGCCTCAGGGTCATGGATCCCCATCACCCTGCCTCTACCGTTGTCCCGCTTGTCTAACCAGGCAATGAGTTTTGTAGCCTTATCTCCCACTTTGTAGAGCCTTCTCTGCACCGCCAGAGCGTGGGCTCTGGCTGCTTTTCCTGAAAAGTCTTTTTACTCTTGTTGCCGGAGACGCAGTTGATGTATCAAGTCTCGTCCCTGTTCTCCGCCCTTTAGTATTTCTGCCTCTAGTGATTATATCTTTTGCTCTAGTAACTGGTATCGCTGCCTGTTTACCTTTTTATTTGCCCTGATAGGGTCTGGAACTGTCAACGTACCACCACTCTGTATGCCCCCTAGAGGTATACAACTGTTACAACACATCTTTTACCACTCAATACCATTACCACACATCTTTTACAACGTAAAGACTTTTACCACGCATACTTTTACAACGCATACTATTACAACGCAAGTACCTTTACAACGCATGTACCTTTACAACGCATTATATGTAAACATTAATACTAGAGTATTATTTGTAATTAATCTTTTTTTAGCTTAAATATTAATTTTAGAGTATTTTTAGAAGTATTATTATTATATTATTATAAGTATTATTATTTAAAAAATATGAAATCTAAAAAAATAATAAAATATAATGATACTAAATAATTCAAAAAAATACTTTGGTAATTTTAAAAAAAATTAAAGGCATTTAATAAACTTTAGTATTTGAAGAAAAATTAATACTAGTGTATTATTTATTATTTTTCTTTTTATTTTGCTTAAATATTTATACTAGAGTATTTTTTTAAGGATTTTTAAATAATAGTATAAATGTATTGAAGATCAATACATTTATATTATTATTAAAATTATGTATAACTAGTATTATTTTTGAAAAATATATATTTTTCATTTATTTATTTTTTCAAAAAAATATATTTATTAAAATAAAATGTATTATTTATAAAAGGCAATGTGCAAAATAGTTAAAGAGTTAGTTTAAACATTTTTTTTTGTCAATATTTTTTAAGTAATTAATTATTAATATAATAATTATTATTAAAGTTAACATGTTATTTAAAAGATTATTTTGGGTTTATTTAACATTTAAAAAATGGATCAATCGAAAATTTTATTATTTATACATATTTATGTAAAAGGATCATATAAGTTTTATAAAAATATAAATACATTTTTACAAAAAAAGAATGTTATAGAAAAAATTCATGAAAGATTTGGTTCCCACCTTTTATCATAGAATCCAATGGAAAAGATTGTCCTTTTATTTTCATGTTAGATGCTATGAGTCCCACGGAACAGAAAAAGAAAGAAGAAGTAGAAAGAAGAAGAAAGAAGAAACAAAGAAGGGAAAAGGAAACCGAAAACAGGTAAGGAGACAAATATATAAATTTACAAAATATATAATAAGAAAAAGAAGTAATGCATGTTAAATTTAATACAAAAAAAGATGATACCATTGTTTCAAATTTTTTATTTTAAACACATAGAAAATTTGTATGTATTGTTTTGATTTTATTACATATTTTGCCATATTGTAAATATAAGGGAAACATTATGAAAATAATTAAATACAATATAATAAATATTAATAAATAAAATAGTCCCATTTTTATCGTAGCAGCATCCAATGACGTAACGACGTAAACGTGAGCGTAAGCGGCCATTTTGAAGAGTATCCAAGGTGGAAGCAGCTGGAAGCTGATCTGCGTCCAGGTAGGAAACATTTTAAACTTAAAATTATGTAGTTAATTTAAAACGGTAAACATATATTGTAAGGGAAGGATAAGGAGAGGTTGCTATATACGTAAATGATGTAATGTACGTAAAAAAGCATGTCGATAATCGTATAGCTAGAGTATGTCTATGTCGGGTCGGGGGGGAAAAAAATTAGAAATGTTTATCCTGTTTTGATAAAGTTGCCTTTATTTAAAAAAATGAGAAAAGATGTTTATGTTTATAAGTTTTGTTATCGCTATGGAAGATATGTACAAAAAATGCATTTTTGAATTTATCGATTGTTTTTGTTTCACTCAAGAAAGAGAAAAAAGAGGTTAGATAATTGTTGAAAAAAGCTTCTTTGAAAGTAAACAGTTGTATTTGAAAGTTTCTTGGGTAAGGATAGTTTTTTATGGAATTGTTGTGTTGTTTAACAAAGTTCAGAGAGATCACATGGTTTGAAAGGGATTTGTAGGTTTCTTCGACTTAAGGTTTACCAAAAACATGTGTTGGTATTTTGTTGGAAACATTTTGGAGAGTTATCCTTTTTGTCTTTTGTTGAAAATAGTTTAAATGTATAAGCAGAGTTAAGATTGAAATGTTAATAATTTGTCGTAATGTGCAGAGTAGGATTATAAAGATGATTTAAATTATAGTACTGTTTTAATGTTGTACTTTGATAAATGAAATATTGAAGATACAAGAACATTTTTGTTTACACATGGGCGCCGATTCCGATCCGGTAAAAAAAATCCCCCGTACGATTCGTATTCGTAGCCGTTTCCGTCCGACTCGTAAACACACCGTACGACCCGGCGAATACGATACGAACCGGGTGATCAGGACGCTATTCGTACGGTCCGCGTCAGGTAAGGGCGATTCGTACGGAAAAGCGCACAATCACATACACACCGTACGGCGCGTACCCCCCATGATCGCCGTACCCCTGCGATCATGGGGGGTATGCGCCGTACACCCAGCGTACATGGGGTACGCGCCGTACACCCACCGTACATGGGGTACGGTGCGTACCCCATGTACGCTGGGTGTACGGCGCGTACCCCCCATGATCGCAGGGGTACGGCGCGTACCCCGGCGATCATGGGGGGTACGCGGCATCCCCGGGGGGGGGGCGTTCCGTACTTGTTTCGGCGCGAACTATGCGTTTATGGCTGTTTCCAGCTCCCGTAAAAAAAAGGGTCATACGGTGCGTACCCGATACGAATCGTACTTGCTGGGTCGTAAAAACCAGCCGAGAACCGTAGCGATGTCACGTACAGCGGGTTCCGAGTGAGACTCGTGCGGATATTTGAGTCGTACGGGGTCCTGTACGACTCGTACGGACTTTGGCTCCTGGTACGGATCGTACTTCGTCGTACGTACGGGGACGTTTACGGGTACGATTCGTACGGGGAAAAATGCTTCGTACGACGATTCGGAGCGCATTTTACCGGATCGGAATCGGCGCCATGGAGTGCTTTTTGAAAAAAAAACTTTTACAAGTGGACTATGAAAATGGTATGTGAATATTTTGGCATAATTTAAACCAAAAATATAAGGTTCTTTGCGTTTTAGTAAGATATTTTTGATAAAATAGTAATGTCGTGGAGTGAAGGAAGATCCATAAGGTATTGTGTTTTAAAAAAAATATCTCTTCCAAACAGAGAAGGATTTTTTAAAATTTTTGAAAAAATTTGGTTGTTTTGGTAAAAAATGTCCAGGAAAATGCAAATGGAATGTGATTTATTGGTAAAAGAAAAGCTAAGAAAAAAAGGATCTCTCTTTTTTTTACAAAATTTTTTGGATTTAAAATTATGTTGTGCCCTTCTAGAATATGCTAAAGGAGATGGGTGAATTTAAAAAAATCCAATCTGAAAAATGAAGGATTCTTTTTTTGCTTTTGTAATTAAATTATTTTTTGTTAAACATATTTTCAGAAAAGAAAATATTTTTGAAAGTTATGCTTACTCATTTGAAGAAGCTTTTTTTGGAACAATTTTAGTGAAAAAAGAAGAACAGAAGATTTTTACTATTTTTCAAACATGCATTTCTCTAAAAATCAAAAATCTGAAAAATTTAAAGAAAAAGAGTGGATCATTTTTTTAAAAAAAGGGAAAGTAGAAACAATTTGGAATATTTGGTTTTTTGGATTGATTTGCAACTAAGGGTTTTTAAAAGTTGCAAAAAAAAAAATAGAAGACAACTAAAGGTAAGGAGAACCGAATTTATTTTTTAAAATTAAAAATTTTTTAAAAATGTAATAGCCAATTAAATTTAGAGAGGATATACATTTTGAGCAAAGCAGGAAAGTAATGTGTAAAAGATAATTAAAAACTAAGAATGTTAGCTAGATTTTCCAGGTAATCTAGAGCCACACACAACGTAAACTGTTGTAAAAGTGCCAATAGTCTCTCGGACATTTCCTTTGTTTTTTGAGTTATTCGTGAGTTTAGACTACCTGTACGAGTTTGGGAAATTCTCATTTCCTGAAAACTTTGCTCCTTCTTCAAAGTTTCCATAAAAGAGTAGAAATTAGGGTAGGGTTTACCAATGATATGGTTGAAGGAGTTATGCCATCCCTAAATAGCATTATTTGTTTTTTCCTCTCCCTGTAAGTAACTCGAATAACAGTTCCACCACTCCACATGGAAACGTGGCTTCCTCCTGCGACCCGATCTTCTTAGGTGTCCAATCCATGTGTCTTCCATATAATTTAGAATGGGTGCCAATTTTTCCTCATTTGCAATGTAATAATCAGACTCTGTAATGGCAGTGTAGTACTCGTCTACACTTTCGGGAGGGACAAAACAAAGAGCAGTTAGTTTTTTTAATTCTACCTGCAGTTTGCTGTCTGAGGAGTATTCTGTACCTAGGGGTGTTTTTTGTAACTTACGCCAGAATGCCTGGGAAAAATGGAAAAAACACCCCTGAATTTGGGTATCCGTGTACGTTTTGGTGATCACATTGATCATGCTCAATTCAAAATCAATAATAATTTTCCTAGGGCTTTGGTTTGTTTTTGATTTTATAAATGATAAAAGTTCAGTGTAGGTTGCAGAAGTCTTATCAGGCAGCCAACTATATACTAGGGGGATTACACTATTGTTAATTTTTGCATGTATAGTATAAATTTGGGTGAATGGATGGGGCGTACTTTTAAACGTCCCATCCATTATCCAAATTTCACTAGTTTCAAGTTTTACAAGGTTGCAGGGTGTACTAAAAATTAATATACGTTTTTGAGGGTTTTCATTATCATGCAGAAGAAAAGGTTCATCAGCAAAAGAAATAGTGAGTTTGTGAGGAATATCTATGTCAGAAAAGGTATGAGGTGTATTTGTTTGTATATTACTTGCCTGCTTTTGACGTTGAATAATTCTTCTCAAATTATGTATGGTAGGCATATTACTAGCTACATGACTAGGGACATGCTGAGCAACCTCTCGTAAAATGGATCCTGTAGAATCATTGGAGGTGCTTGCAAGTACCTTCATTTCATTTACAGTTTCTCTGACATCAACCTCCATTGCAGAGGCAGAGTGGTTATGGTCAGTTGTTTTTACAATGATATCATCAACCGTAACCGCTCTGCCGCTGCAACGGGTTGAAAAGTATTGCACGCACCTCCAATGATTTCTAGGGAAACTTATCCTTTCCTTACAATAAATGTAACCTGCATGATTTAAAAGTCTGTTTCCTTTTCTGGATTTGATGTACTTTGCTGTGGGTTGAGTAGACATTATCTGCAAGGAAAACATTTTTTTTATTACGTTTGTGTATATGTTTACTTTAAGTTTATACAAATAAACTAACATTTTCTCTACTGCAGCACTTTACTGGAGTTAGAATAGTAATTGATAACCCAACACTATCCAGCACTTTCCCTACTGCAGCACTTTCCTGGAGTTAGAATAGTAATTGATACCCCCACACTATCTAGCACTTTCCCTACTTCAGCACCTTCATGGAGTTAGATTAGTAATTGATACCCCTACACTATCCTGCACTTTAACAACTGTAGCACCTTCATGTAGTTAGAATAGTAATTGATACTCATTTATTATCCTTCACTTTCTCTACTGCAGCACTTTCCTGGAGTTAGAATAGTAATTGATACCCCTACACTATCCAGCACTTTCCCTACTGCAGCACTTTCCTGGAGTTAGAATAGTGATTGATACCCCTACACTATCCAGCACTTTCCCTACTGCAGCACTTAGCTGGAGTTAGAATAGTAATTGATACCCCTACACTGTTCAGCACTTTCCCTACTGCACCACCTTTATGGAGTTAGAATAGTAAGTGATACCCCCACATTATCCAGCACTTTCCCTACTGCAGCACGTACCTGGAGTTACAATAGTAATTGATACCCCTACACTATCCAGCAATTTCCCTACTGCTGCACCTTCATGGACTTAGAATAGTAATTGATACCCTTACACTATCCAGCACTTTCCCTAATGCAGCACTTACTTGGAGTTAGAATAGTGATTGATACCCCTACACTATCCAGCACTTTCCCTACTGCAGTACTTAACTGGAGTTAGAATAGTAATTGATACTCCTACATTATCCGGCACTTTCCCTACTGCAGCACTTTCCTGGAGTTAGAATAGTGATTGATACCCCCACACTATCCTGCATTTTCTCTACTGCAGCACTTTCCTGGAGTTATAATAGTAATTGATACCCCTACACTATCCAGCACTTTCCCTACTGCAGCGCTTAGCTGGAGTTAGAATAGTACTTGATACTCTTACACTATTCAGCAATTTCTCTACTGCACCACCTTTATGGAGTTAGAATAGTAAGTGATACCCCCACATTATCCAGCACTTTCCCTACTGCAGCACTTAGCTGGAGTTAGAATAGTAATTGATACCCCTACACTGTTCAGCACTTTCCCTACTGCACCACCTTTATGGAGTTAGAATAGTAAGTGATACCCCCACATTATCCAGCACTTTCCCTACTGCAGCACGTACCTGGAGTTACAATAGTAATTGATACCCCTACACTATCCAGCAATTTCCCTACTGCTGCACCTTCATGGACTTAGAATAGTAATTGATACCCTTACACTATCCAGCACTTTCCCTAATGCAGCACTTACCTGGAGTTATAATAGTAATTGATACCCCTACACTATCCAGCACTTTCCCTAGTGCAGCACTTTCCTGGAGTTAGAATAGTAATTGATACTCCCACATTATCCAGCACTTTCCCTACTGCAGCACTTACTTGGAGTTAGAATAGTGATTGATACTCCTACACTATCCTGCATTTTATCTACTGCAGCACTGTATTTTATTTTTCGTGTTAAGTATCTTTAGATGTACCAATGGGTATTTCAGAATACTTGCTTGTTGCTATGTTTAAATATATGGTGTGTTTTTTTCAAATACCTTTTGTTTTTGCTGTTCTTTTGTTCTCTTGGATTGCTGTTTTTAGAAATTATTTATCTTGCTTGTTTTCGTTTGCTGATCTTCTTGTTTTTCTCATAGGTATGTGTTTAGAACTGGATAAATCTTAAATTCTAGATAAAAAATGTAAGGAAAATGAGCATTCTTTTTCAACGACATTTTGAAATGGAAAGAAAAATCATTTTGTGTATTTTTATTTGAAAATTATACAGTCACTCACACTTTACACACTGCAGCCTTTTTCTTGGAGTTAGTGTAAAAATTGACACTCATCAACTAACCTACATTTTCACTACTGCAGCACCATTCAGGAGTTAGAATGGTAATTGAAAACCCATAAACTCTTTCAGACTTTCCTCAATGCAGTATCTACTTGGACTAAGAATAGTAATTGATACCCCTACACTATCCAGCACTTTCTCTACTGCAGCACTTTCCTGGAGTTAGAATAGTAATTGATACCCCTTCATTATCCTGCACTTTCCTTACTGCAGCAGTTTTCTGGAGTAAGAATAGTAATTGGTACTCCTTCATTATTCTGCTCTTTCCCTACTGCTACACCTTCCTTGAGTTTGCAATACCTCTACATTATCCTGCACTTATCCAACTGTTGTACCTTCATGGAGTGAGGATAGTAAGTCGCACCCGTACACTATTCAGAATTTCCTTTACTGATGCATCTTCTTGGAGTTACAATAGCAAATGACACCCCTACACTATTCAGCACTTATCATATTGATGCACTTTCCTGCAGTTAGAACAGTAAGTGACATCCCTGAAGTATTCAGCATTTTCCCTACTAATGCATCTAATGGGGTTAGATTAGTAATTAACATCCATGCATGTATTGCACATTTATTGAGTAAGAATAGTAATTTTTATTTTTACTGTGTCCTACAAAATTTGAATTTTTTTGCGACATATTTAAGTGATATAAAATTGAAATTTTGCTATTTGTCTTGCAGACTACTTAGGTATGTTATTTGGGGTCAAATTTACTTTCAATTACCTTTTAATGTTGATATATATTTCTTTGTCCGGATTTTTGACGTGCTTCTGGATTTTTGATGGCTTTCTTTGTGGTTTGCTCTTTCGGGTTTTTCTTTTGGTCAGAGGGCTGTTGAAGATCACTTTGAGTATCTAAAAAATTTATAAAAATATGTAATGGTATTATTGATTTCAATGTTTGCGATGTAGTGAAAAGTGACAACATTATTCTGTTTTAGTTACATTTAATTTAGTGGTCTAATAGCAACACCTATAATATCCTTCACTTTTTCTTATGCTGTTCCTTCCTGGAGTTGTTTTAGTAATTGTTATCTCTACACCATCCCACAGTTTCCCTTCAGCTGCACCTTCTAGGTGTTGAAATAATATTTAATTTTTGTACATCATCTCACACTTTTCCTACTGCTGCATTATGATGGAGTTAGAACAGTAATTTATTACCTTTACTATCCCTCACTTTCACTTATTTTTTATACATTTATTTAATGAAAAAAATATTTACCCTGTTTTTAACGAGAAATTTGTTTTTCAATATAGTAAATTATTTGTTGAATCGTTCTTTTTTTCTGTGGAATAATAGAAATTAAAAGGTATGCATTATTAAATGTTTTGATGTGTAAAATAATAATAAATGATTTCTCAAAAATAGTTTAAAAGTACCTTTAAATAAATGTTGTAGAGAAGTGTGGCTCTTTTAAGAAAATGCTTTTTTTAGCAAAGGTGTTTTTTTCGACACACTTTGTAGGAGTGTTTCTTTAAAAAAAAATATTAGTCACTTTAATCAAAAATTACATATAACTTTTGTTTCGATTTTAATTTAAATGTTCAAACTATTTCGTTTACATATTACTCGGGTTAAATTATTGTTCACATTTTTAGAGATATATGTAGGTATTTCGTATCTGTAAAGCTTAATACTGTTTTATTTTAAAAAAAAATAAGTTATAATTATTATTTTCCGCGTTTAAAAGAATTTAGCTAACATTTATTTTGTTAGTTTCACAAACGTACTTGTATTTCTGTGAAAAATGCTTCAAAGTAGGCTACGGCTGTTATCACGTTGAAGGGGTCAGAGGGTCAGCTTTTGACGTCTGGTCACTCTGGGAGTTGATAATCAACTGATTTAAAAATGGTGTCTTGCTTGTATTTATAAGTTTTAGTCAGGGTCATCGTTTTTTGGAAAAAATACACCGTTGGTAATGTGTTTAAATAATCTTTTATTTAATGTGGAAAGTATTAATTTAATTTTACGTTTCAAAAAGTGTTGTATAGTATTTCTCTACCCGTTTTGGCATCCATTTTGAAAGTATTGTTGTGGTATGATTTCATGGAAAGAGTAGAAGGACAAATATTGAAAGTACATAGTTTAAGATGGAGACTCTGTGTATGTTAAATGTTTGAGTTTACAAAAATATATTGTTTTCTTTATTATATATTTTTTAAAAATATTAATTTCTGTAAATCGGCGACTTGGTAAAGTATGTCATTAAAAAAAAATAGTAGTATTAAATTTAATACTCGAGTATTAATTGTAATACTCGAGTATTAATTATAAAAAAAAACCTTAGCATTTCGTAACATTACGTTCATTTTTTTTACAACATTTTAATACACTTCCCCACCCAAAACCCCTATTTTCCCTGCATCCCGTGCCAGGTTTTATTTATCAAAAAATATATATATATATATATATTTGCGTTGTAATGGTATGCGTTTTAAAGGAAATCGTTGTAATGGTACTTTTTCGTTAAAAACACTATATTGCGTGGTAATAGTATTCGTTGTAAAATAATGCATTGTAATAGTATATGCGTTGTAAAAAATGCGTTGTAAAAGTATGCGTTGTAAAAGTATGCGTGGTAACATCATATATCCCTCCTAGAGGATACAGTAGCAATGCACCGACCCCTCATTTTCTTGGAAGTATCGTTCAGTGCCTTCTACTTGTTGGTCTGCATATTTCCTATCTGTCAAGTGCTATGCTGCCAATCGAGGTGGTAGGAAATTGTCCATCGCTTGTCTTAGGAACCATGTAGCCACCTAGGAGTGGTCAGATATGCCTCGCTGCAAGTGCTGAGTGTTGCGGAAGTGCCCTACTCCCTCCCTGAGGTTAAATAAGTAATATAGTCAGGAGAGGACACAGTGTCATGCTGATAGGTGTGTGTATTGGCATTCCATTGGGTTCTGGGTTCTCCATAGGTCAGCCCACCCCACTGCCTCCGCAAAATTCTTAAGGGGAGATTCCTCTCCTCGTCTCCTCTCTCTCCAGTCATCTGTCCTCTGACGGAGACATGACATCTTTAATGTATCCTCCTAGAATCGAGGAACCTATGGGTAAATCCAGATGTGCTGCACCGAGGGAGGAGAGGGTATCTACCTGCATCCCAGGTGGGGCATATACGGATCCCAAATTTAGGAATTTCCCCTCCCACTTGCCCATCTGGAGTACAAATCTGCCCAGCAGGTCTCTCCAGGTTCTAGCTGGAGTGTATGCTGTCGCCGATCTGAGGAGTATTCTTGTGCCCCTTGTCCCCAAAATGTAGCCTGCGTGTGCCACTAGAGTATACCCCCACCTGTCCAGAGCCCTGCAGTTTTGCCCTTTCAGGTGAGTTTCCTGTGAGAAGACTTAATCGTATTCAGGGGCAGTTCCTCCATTAGGGCGGAGGAGCATCGCCCTACTGCCTTCTCACAGTGTGAGAAGCAAAAACATAAAATGGTATTGTAAATCCAATTTTATGTTTCTGCTTCTCGCACTGTGAGAAATCAGAATGGCAGGGTATGCCTGGTTGGGGGCGGGCGGGAGGGTATGCTTGGTTGGGGACGGGTGGGTGGTCAGGTCAGAGTGTAGTGGCTTGCACCACTCTGAGTTTCCTTACTGTTTAGTCGGCAAACAGTCATGCACACTCTACTTTTTCTCTATGTAGGCTCCATGCAAAGATCAAGGCCTACCAAATGAGCTGGTTTACTAACCAGTTTTTCTAGTCCAAAATAATTAATTGCATTTAAAACATTGAAAGCTGGTGATAAATGGTCATTTTTATCCCATGTAATAAAACCACCTAACACAATATTGTCATCAATCATGGAGAGACAGTGATAGGTCTCTCCACGCTACAAAGAATCTCTTGCCGTCTACAAAAGTATGATTATAGCAGCAAAAAAACTTTTCTATTCAGATCAAATAGAGCAAGCTAAAAATTCTAGCCGAAAGCTTTATGAAATAACTAAATCCCTCTCAGGCCATATCCAAGATTTAACACCACCACCATCCCAAATCATGTGTGATGCACTGGCAAATTTCTTCTTTTCCAAAGTAGATGACATTTACCAGGCATTTTCCTGTAAATCAACTGAAATTTCACATATCCAAACAGAGCCTTCTATCCTGACAAAACACCAAACTCCAATCTTCCCCAATTTCAAACCTATAACCGATGACCAAACATTGAGCATTGTCTCAACTATTAAGTCAGGATCCACACTGGATCCTTGCCCATTTTCGGTCCTCCCCCCAGTGATGGATTCAATAATACCTGTCTTGACACAGGTTTGTAACTCCATATTGTGCTCAGGAAAATATCCTCAGTTCTTAAAAACTACGCTGCTCAAACCTCTCTTAAAGAAACCAGGAGCAGACAAGACCGAACTAAAAAACTATCGGCCAATTGCCAGTTTGCCTTTTCTGGCCAAAGTGGTAGAGAAGGCCATGAATACTCAATTGTCAGATTACATTGAGAGGCACAGTCTACTGGACGACACCCAATTCGGGTTTCGGAAATATCATTGGACTGAAACGGCCCTAATCAAAGCCGCTGACAATGTGCGCCGAATTAGAGATCTTGGCGGAACCGCAGTTTTGATACTGCTTGATCTCTCAGCAGCGTTCGACTTGGTCGACCATAAGATTCTGGTCGACCGTGTCGAGAAGATGGGCATTTGCCAAACAGCCAAGGAACTTCTGGCCACTTTCCTTTCTGAGAGAACTCAAGCAGTCACTCTAGGACCTTACCAATCTGCCAAGCTGTCGCTGCCATGTGGGGTACCTCAAGGCTCATCCCTCAGTCCGACACTATTTAACATCTATGTGTCGGACCTTGCCAATATCATCAAGGCACATGGGATGGGCCTCACCTCATATGCGGATGACACGCAATTGGTCATGGCCATAAGGGGAGATGGACCAGAAGTGGCCAAACGCCTACAGAGGGGAATGACAGAGATAGGAGATTGGATGAATACCAACTGTTTAAAACTTAATTCAGAAAAGACTGAAGTAGTAATATTTGGCCCTCTTTCTCCGAGCTGGTCAGCCGAATGGTGGCCAGCCAGTTTTGGAACCATTCCCAAACCTGTCTCCAAGGTGAGAAATTTGGGTGTCATCTTTGATGATGGCCTCAATTTCATGGACCATGCAAATAAAGTGGCTTCTACAGCCCACTATAAACTCCGCATGATTAAAAAAATCAGTCCTTACCTTCCAGTGGCGGCTATTAAGACCTTAGTTAGTTCTTTGGTCTTATCGTCACTGGATTATTGCAACGGTTTATTTCTGAATACACAAATCAGAGTCCTAAGAAAATTACAATCAGTGCAAAATGCCGCAGCCCGCCTGGTTTTTGGAATTCCCAAATATGCTTCCACTTCAGATGCAATGACGCGACTTCACTGGCTGACGATCCAGAACCGGATCAAATTTAAATCATTATGCATTGTCTATAAGACACTTAATGGACAAGGCCCACACTCATTGAGAGAGCAACTGAGACCATATCAGCCTTCCCGTCAACTGAGGTCCTCTAATAACAATCTTTTAGTGATTCCTCGCGTGAAAACAGTTTCCTGGGGCGACCGTCGCTTTACAGTCGCCGCACCAAAATTGTGGAACACCCTTCCGCTGGACATCAGAACCTGTCCAACGCTGCTTCAATTTCGTAGGAGACTCAAAACATGGCTGTTTACTCAATAACTTAACAAGGATTAATCGTAGAGAACTGATTTCCATCTAGATTACTGCAAACATCAAGCGCCAAGACGCCTACGGGTAAACGCTGCGCTTTACAAATAACAATAAATAAATAAATAAATAAATAAATAAATAGGTGAATCATCAAACCACCCAAAATATTCCACCCACGATGCAGGGGTCGATATGCCAAGATGCTGCCTACCTTCTTTTTTTATTTGCTACCCATTTCTAGAAAAAGAGTCTCAAATATTGCTTAGACTTGACTTTAGAATTGTTTTTCAAAGCTTTGAATACATCTTTACCTTCTGTCTGAAAACACCGTATAGTGCCTTTTACTGGTAGTGGCAATATTGTTTCTAGTGCAGTGGAATTTATCAGATTTTTAGCAGAGTTTTAGCATTTTTAATTTTACCTGAAATGCAACCATGCTGTAATATTTATTTAGGTTTTCTTTAGCTTTCATGACCTGATATTGTTCATGTATGATGTTTTGTACTTTTGCCTTATAATTCTGATACCTGAAGTGTGCTAAAAATATACAAATATACCTGTCTAATCATGTAAGCAGGGGCGGCCTTAGCGCTGGTGGCGCCATGTGCCACTATTTTTTGGCACTTGTTCATGACATCCATTACCGCAGATTGCCTCAATATCACTCCAACGGTGCCCCCCCATCTCTCTAGAGCCCCTCTCTCACATCCATTTCATTTGTTTTAGAACACTACTCATATCCGTGTCAGAGAACCTTACATCACACATGAATTATATGGAGACAATGAATCATACATGTATAAATCAATCTGAAGGAAATGGTATGGAAGATAATTAGGGGTGGGCGAATTTGCGAAACAGACTTTCGCAAACTATCGCAAAATTGCGCAAAATCTCCCCAAGCATGCAGAACTTTCATGAAGATTGCTTTTCCCGCCCGTTCGCGATGTGTTTTTGCGTGCTCGTGGGGAAATATACCTCTAACTTGCCCATGCGGTTGCTAATGGGTGCGGCCATCTTTCTCGCGATGCTTATTTCCTGTTCCGGGTCGAATGACGTGTTCGCGATCGCAAACTCGTGCGGGATAGCGCGACCGTTTACCAACAATCCAACTTCTTGTGGCACCCGCGAACGGATAGGAAAACTCGTCGGCGAACGCAGGGACCCGGTTAGTCGCTACTCTGCGCGTGAGAACGCATTTTTAAAGCGCAAACAAGAAAAAACATCAGTTTCTTGGCAGATTGCGAAAGTTTTGACATTTTAGCGCTCTCTCCAGAACGCGAAAATGCCAAACTATTGCAAATTCCGCCAGCGTATCGAAATTTACCGCCCAGGTCTAAAGATAATGAGGATTACACGGTGTAGGAATCACAAATCATCCATACTAGCAGGAAGCATATTTTAAGACTGGTCTGGAGAAGCACAAATCTGCATTTAAAACATACCACAGTGGTTGGGGTTGGCTTTACTAATAAGGGTCAGATTTCGACTCTTGCTCGGAAAGGCACGAACGTGATCCGGCCGGGAAAAGTATGAGCTGTACATGTGTTTTCTGCCCGACTCGCACAGCTGTACGAGTGAGCAAGTACGAACGAGCAACGCGAAATTCACTCACCAAATTTTTTACGGGTCCGAACCACTCCGTACGTCTCGTCTGTAAAAAGACCGTACCATGCAATGGATGCGATTTACGACCGAGACAGTACGATGCAGGCGTCGGACAGCTGGTTCGAGACAAAATTTCCGGCTCGCAAAACGTCCAGGACGTTGTCTTTGGGGGTCAGCGTCAGATCCCATGTCACCTGCAGCCTTACGACTTTCACATAGGGAGAGACCCAAAGGTCTTCCCAACACAGGCATGTACGGTGCGGATGTCATCGACGTGTACCCACTCAGTCAATGGGAGCCCATGTACGCGTCATACTACCGGTTCCCATTGACTACTAAGGGAGTCAGACCGAACCGAGTCCAGCAGCATGCGGCCGCATCGTACTTGCTCGGTCAGACTGCAGAATCCCGACTCGGTTGGAAAACACTCTGGCTCGTACGAAGAGCTTTCCGACCCATATCGGAATCGGGCCCTAAGAATTCATTTTTACCCCACACAATCTATTTTTTGCAAAAATAGTACAATGGACAACTAGAGAAAAAAAACGTTTTAACTTATACGATGCAGTTTGCATACAACTCTTTGATGAAGTCAGTGTGATATATTTGGATTGTATCTTATGGACTTTAAGTTAGAAAAGCATCTCTGTGACAAAAGGAGTAACACACTGAGCTAGCCACATAAAAATCCGTTCTGTGATCTGCATGCCACACATTCGTCACAGCAGGTATATTAACCCTCTGCGCTACTTTATGATGAGTCGACACTGCCACTAGACAAAACTACTTCTCTCCAACAGGAACCATATCTTGACATTTTTATTGTTCCGTGAACAAGGAACTGTGCTGCAGGTGCGTTTAAACCTAAAGTTTATTTCTACACACAGCGCATTGTGGCCAGCGCTAGGTGCTGCTACACTGGTTGCACCCCCCTAAAGGCAGGCACTGACTGTAAGACTCAGAAAAATGGGAGGGTTTGATAGTGTGTCATAAGTGATGGGTTGTTTCAGATGCCTCTTATCGAGTCTCAAGAGTGCAAGTGTTTTTCACCAGAATGTCAAGCAAGCCAAAATATCATAGCCAACATTTCAACAACGAAAATATAGACACAGCAAGTATGTAAAGGTAAGTATGGGTTTGTTGTATTTACCTCCTCATATATGTGCATTGACAATAAAATTATCTTCACTGCACATAGATGTGAAAAAGAATAGTACATTTATACTGCACGTACCTTCACAATGAATTTGTTTTCTAAATTTAGAGATCGATATTGTGGCCCCATAGCATTTCTTCCTCGATATTTCAACTAGGTATGGGTCAATTTTGCGAATCTCGTGTTCACGAATTTTGCAGATTTGCGAAGTCGCAATCCGCAAAATCCGCGAATTCCCGCGAATTTGCGGATTTTTTTTTTATGTTCGCACGGGTTTCTGCAAGTTCGCGAGGGTTTTGTACAATTTCGCAAATTGCGAAATTGTACAAAACGCGTGCGAACTTGCAGAAACCCGTGCGAACACAATGTGCCCAGTAGGGTATGTGCCTCTTGTGTGAATAAAAGGTCAGAGAAAGATCAGTTCAGCAGATGAAGAGAAAGAAGCTCGGGTATTGCGCTCGTGAAAGTCAAGGATGCAAAGCCTATCCAGCATCACAGCTGATTTTCCACGGTAGATTTGGGAAGAAGGCACACTTGTCCAGCCTCGACGACGCTCACGATTGTTTTTGGGCTAATGAATGAGTCACTGAATTTGAGCATCAACTAGTTCGATCGACCATGTGTGTGTTACTATGCAATCGCCCCGAAGGGCGCAGGGGTCCCTTGAGTGAGCTGCAGACCTGACCTGTGCCCAGCCATGCAACTATTTTACAATGGCGCCAGCAAGCTGCCAGCGCCGTTGTAAAATAGTTACAAAGTTGGCTTGCACAGGAAGCACTGAGATAAAATAAAGCAGCACCTGCTTCATTTTATCTAGTGGTTCCTGTGCAAGCTAACTTTGTAACTATTTTACAACGGCGCTGGCAGCTTGCTGGCGCCATTGTAAAATAGTTGCATGAGTGGGGGTTCAACTTTTGAACCCGTTACGTTCGCGGATTTTTTTTGGCGGATTTTGCCGGAAATCAGCAAAATTCGCGGATTGCGGATTTCCCAAAAATCCGCAAAATCCGCGAGCGTAACGGATTTCCCGCTCACACCTAATTTCAACATACAGTTATGCAAAAACAAAGTGGTACCTCTCTAATGAAGCAGACAGATGTCAGCAGTGAAGGCGTTAATGAGCGACCTTTAATTATCAGAAAAAAGTTACAAATAGTGGCTCCTACTTAAAGAGTTGCTCCTACCAAAGTTCTTAGAGTGGAAATTGGTCCAGATAGTTAGTAAGGTCTCTTCTGATGTTTCCCTCATCTTGCATGTTCTTTTGCGAGCTACAAAATCTTGCAAGATCTCACAGGTCACACTAGTTAACATGCATAGAGGGTTGGTTGCTTCTTCAGTTATATTAGTAAGGATAGATCATGCAGTATGTACAATTAGTGTGGGCAGTGGATCCAGCACTTTCTAGGGCTTAATTCTACATACGCTCTACCCAACAACTCTGCCCAGGAACACAAGTGAATTCATGGACAAGTCGAAATTGCACCAATGGGATGTTCTACATGTTCTAGAGTCGTCTAATCGAACGGTCGAAGTGTATCCACACATGTGAGAACATCAATCAATCAGGCATTTGTAAAGAGCACTACTCACCTGTGATGTTCTCAAGGTGCTAAGGGTTGGGGGAATGCTGCTACTGTTCGAAGAGCCAGGTCTTGAGGAGTCTTCTGAAGGTCAGTAGGTCTTGGGTCTGCCGTAGGCGGATGGGGAGAGTGTTCCATGTCTTAGCGGCGAGGTGGGAGAATGATCTGCCGCCGGTGGTCACTCTTCGGATGTGGATGACAGTGGCGAGGGCATGGTTGGCTAAGCGGAGCTGGCGGGTGGGGGTGCAGAAGCTGAGTCGGCTGTTGAGGTATGCTGGTCCGGTGTTGTGGAGTGCTTTGTGTGCGTGGGTGAGGAGCTTGAAGGTTATCCTCTCGTTGATGGGGAGCTAGTGCAGTTCTCTCAGGTGGGGTGTGATGTGGCTGTGGCGAGGGATGCGTTCTGGATGCATTGGAGCCGTTTCAGGAGTTTGGCCGGGGCTCCTGCGTAGAGGGCGTTTCCTTAGTCCAGTCTGCTGCTGACGAGGGCCTGGTTGACCGTCCTTCTAGTCTCGGTGAAGATCCACTTGTAGATCCTGCAGAGCATGCAGAGGGTGTTGAAGCAGGAGGAAGAGACAGCGTTGACCTGTTTCATCATGGAAAGGGTGGAGTCGAGGATGACCCCTGGGTTGCGTGCGTGCTGAGGGAGATTTTGAGAGTGTTCCTTTGGATGATGGCAATTCCTCCTCCTACTCCGTTGGTGCGGTCCTTGCGGGTGACCTTGTAGCCTTCAGGGATGGCTATGGCGATGTCGGGTGCCGAGGAGGGGTTCAGCCAGGTCTCCGTCAGGAAGGCGACGTCTGGGGTATTGGTGTCAAGTAGGTCTCAGAGTTCAACGGCGTGTTTGCGGGCGGAGCAGGTGTTGAGAAGGATGCATCTGAGGTGGTTGGGTTATTTGGTTGGAGGGTTGGCTGGTCGGATGCTGGTGAATCTGCAGTTCTGGCAGGAGAAAGGTCCTTGGGTGCGCTTCCGGGCGGCCAGGCCGCAGGTGCGTGATCGTCCGCCGTTGAGTGCATTGAGGGCGCTGGCATCATAGCGGAGATGGGCATTGTGGTGGTAGTGGGGGCCAGGGCCAGGGGTTCTGGTGCTGGGCGTGTTCCAGGCACCGACGGGCGCAGATGGGCTTTCCTCAGGCATGCCCGCTGCGCGGCCTCCATATATGGGGAAGTGGTTGGGAGGAGTAGCTGGGAGGCGCGAGCGGGTTGGCAAATGGGAGCTCGGGGCGGGGCCGCATGGAAGCAGCGGCGGGAAAGCGGGTGAGGGACGGCGGGGGAAATCGAGGGAGAGACCGGGCACAGAAGAAGGCAAAAGTTTATAAACACAGGGAGAGAATCAAAGTTAGGCACACAGGTAGAGAAGCAACGTTAGGCGCACAGGAGAGTCTGGTGAAAGAACAAACTACAGTACAGGCAGCAGTCACAGTCTGGCAAAGCCGTGCAGCAGCGTGGGGAGCGACCTGCCTGCGATCAGGGTCAGCGAACATCAAATAGGTTCCTGCCATTAGATGTTTGTTGCCTACACTTTCCCAATAACGACTATTCAAGTGAGTCAGTACAACATTAAAGAGTATTAGATTTTTTCCACATTTAGTAAACACTGCTGTAAGTCCCGGGGAAGCCATAGGCAGATTGCCTGTAAGATTAAAAGTGTTGCCAAAAGAAACATGAATAAGTCCATGTGAAGACTTTGAACTCTGTATGTGATGAAAAGTTTGTTATTGGATGTTTTCTAGACCACTAAAACAGGAACTTGTTCTTTTATACATTTTGAACAAAGGTCATTATAATACTAGTTAGGCTTAGCAGAGTAGATATTGGTCAAAGAACAGAACTGGTTATGCAAGGCATTTGTAAGCGCACACCTCCCTGATTTTTAGAATAATTGATAACAATAATCTAGTTAAAAAGCACAAGCCCAATATTGGGAGCACACTGCACAGCAAAGGGGATAACCGGTTACAAAGATGATTTGTAGAGTGCAGCACTGTCAATCCTTGGGGTATCTGGGAGCTGGGGTGCGAGGTCTTACTCGCACCCCTGCGCCCATAGGCATATGTTGCTATATCATGACAAACTGTGAATTTGACACCATGGATGAAATGATTCATCACCAAGAGGTCATAACCACAACATGTACCAAGGCACAAGAGATGTTACTGTGTGGTATAAATACAAGCTTCGACAATATCATCAACACCATTAAAACAGTGAGCGTTGGTCAATGCGTAAGAAGGTGCTCAAAAAGAAATTAATAACATCAAAACAAAGTCAATTTTGCGCTTGCCAATGTGCAACTCAGAAGTGACAGTACCAAACTAAGGAATAAAGTCAACAGTCCTAGACAAGATTAGTCCAACCATTGTGAATGTTAATGTTGTTGTTCTGGTGACCACATGACATTGTATCAAAACTGCCCAACACAGGGAAGGGAGTGCCTCAAACATGGAAAGAAAAACAACTTGTCAAAGGTTTGTAGAGCCAATAACCATCCCAAGAAGGTTTTTCCCATTAAGAATGATGATGACAAAGATGATGATGAGAATAAAGTTGAGGAGAACTTATACATCCTTGTCTTGTTGGTGATAATCCTTGATAAGTGCAGCACTGGTGATTAACCCAGATGTGCCATACACGTAAAACATCATGATGTCACAATACTATTCACAGATTACCATTAAATACAATAAACATTACAACAATTTACCAATTAACAGTGTGCTGTGATATACTTGTATCAACAGAGGTGCTTATCGTGTACATAAAATTAACCTGGAATGCATGTTCAGGGCCACCCTAGCATATGAAGAAGTTTCTGCTCTTGCCAAAGTATACATGGTTGGCTAGAATGTCCACATTTTGTGATGGTCAACAGAATGCGATTAATCTGTGAAAACACCTTATGGTTGCAGTCTTTCTGAAGATGACCTTGATGATGTCTTGCAAGAATATGGGGCTAACCTTTTTTGAACTTAAAGTCAGCTAAAAAAGCTCTAGCTCTGCAACCAATCAAAAGACAAAACCAGGCCTGTTAAGCAGCAGGTACACAACATCTTTCTATCTGCACATAAGGATGTAGAAAAGGTTTGGGATAATTGGTTGAAAGAAAGTGTGATTGGACCAGTCTCAAAGTCCTCATGACATCACCCATCCTTGTGGCCACAAAGTGGAATGGTAAAATCAGTCTGTGCATAGGCTTTAGCCAATTGAATTGACAATGCGTGGTTGAGATTCATACTTTACCTCACTTACATGAAATAGTGGCTACCTTGGGCAATGCTAAGGTATTTTTGACCCTGGACTTCACACCTGTGTACCATCAAGTTGTACTACACAAGGATGCCGGTGATCTCACTTTAATTAGCACACCCAGCAGTGCATGTAGATTTTGTCTCCTGCCCATTGGCCTCAATTTTGCCTCCGCTGTCTTCCAGAAAATAATGAAGAAACTTTTGCATGGCCTGAAAGGAGTACATGATGATGTGCTTGTTTTTTCCAAGTATCAGGACAGCCATCCAGACATGTTACAAGAAGTTTTCAAATGCATCCAAGAAAGCGACTCAAGACTGAAGTGGGAGAAGTGAAAAATGACAAGTATAGGGAGGAGTACTTGGGTCATGTCATCACTGCTGATGGGTTGTACCCAAACTAAGCCTAGTTTCTGCAATTGTTTATTCTCCACAACCAACTAGAAAGGCTGACATGCTATACCAGGATTATGCAGGTTCTACTCCAAGTTCATCAGGAACTACAAAGAAAAGTTGGAGCCCACCCGTTGACTGCCCAAAAAGACATTGACTTTGTGTGGCATAAGGAATGCACCGAAAGCATGCACATCTTGAAATAAGAACAGTAAGGGCCATCCTTGAAAGGCTTTGATGAATCCCTATCTGTGGTAATCATTGATGCCAGTCAAGGGGAACTAGAAGCTGTCCATAACCAATCGGCACAGGATAGAGATTGCCCCCACACCTTTGTTTCTCGCTAGTTGGAGAGTTCTGAAACAAAGTACTCTATCATAGAGCATAAACTGTTGGCATGTATTTGGGCTGTGGCCAGATTTAAGTGGCTCATTTGGGAAAGGGCACTTTTGGTAGTACAGATCATGAACCCTTAGTAAATATATTGAGTAAGAGGGTTTCAGAAATGGTATCTCCTCACATCACTAAACTAGCATGCAAGCTCCATGAGTATGTAATCAATATTGAACATATTCCAGGTAGATCCAATAAACCTGCTGAATATTTATCTTGCTTGTCATGCGAAGTTGTATCAGCCGACAATGATGAATGTGAGCGCAATAATGACGTGGCCATCATGTATTAAACCTTTTGCAAGCTCTCTGTGAGTGGAACTTAGTGGATGGCTGCAACTGCTGAAGGCTCAGTATCCTTAAAAGTATGTGCACTCATTGTGAAGGCTTGGCCAAGGAGAAGGGATTACACATTATTCTCAGACCAAACTTAACTGAGGGCTGAGTTATCATTTGAATATGAAGCTGTAATCAGAAATAACATGCTTGTAATACCTATTCTGTTTAGGCCACGTATGATTGCCTTAGCCCACGAATGACATCTAGGAATGACTGGTACCTTGAAACACTGAGAATGAATTATTGGCGTCTAGCCCTAGCTCGTGATGTCAAGGTTTTTGTATAAGAATGATAGTTATATGAGGAAGCTGAGAAGACTTGAAAGGATGTGCACGCCCCCTTGTTCCTTTTCTACTCCCCAAGGGACTCATGCAGAAATTGGGAGTCAATGTAATTGGACCAATGAATAAATTGCCTGCTACTATGTGCCATCATAGGTTGGTATAATAGTAAGGGTATTGACATGGAATCTATTGACTTTCCTACCATGGGTAACATTCTTGAAGAGGTATTTTCCTAGCGAAGGGTTTGCCTTAGAGATAGTAATTGACAATGGCTCACAATCTATCTCTGTTAATATGCCTGGGTTTCCCAGTTCATGTAGAGTCACTAACTGCAAGTCATCATTATCAGGGCAATGGCCTATCTGAGCGGGCTGACTGCTTCATTAAAGAGACCATGCAGCTGGCCTGGAAAGGTAACCTACTTGTCTGGAATGCTCTGAGAACTCGCCTCTGGGCATATTACACTACTCCTCATAATGTAATAGGTAGAACCCCATGCAAATTGTTGAGAGGTAGACTTGCATCCACCATGCTTCAACCCCACTGGTTAAAAAAAAAGGGGGGGGGTCCTGTGGAAACTGCAGCCCAAAACAAGGGCAGGGAAACCATCAGAAATAGGGTTGAAAGGAGTCATTATAAAATTGAAAACAAAGTTCTTCAAAAGTTAGCACCGAAATCCTATCGCAATAACATTAAATTGACCAGAGGCAATGATTATTCTTAGTTGATCAATGACTAAGAACAGGCCCAGGTACATTTTTAAAATTGTGTTGCAGTTTTCTGATTCCTCAGTAATTGCGCCACCATCTGTAGAGTACGCACCCTTGTGTAGTAAGTAAGTTGAGTAACTTCTTTGAAGTAAATATTGTAAATATTCAACTGAACCTTAACACATCAAAGGATGTGGATGCAGCAGCATTAACTAACTACTCCTCATAATGTTGGGTGATGGATAAGCTTAAATGTTTTCTCCTTCCTTCGTCAGACTAACTGAAAGAATGCTTCCTGATTTGCAAATCTGGCTTCCCCTTGGACCTACTTGCTCCTCATATTATGCATCAGATAACCAACATAATTTGGCCCATATATCTGAAACTGTTAACTGCCTCTTTACAACCAAGATTATGTTATGTTATGTTATGTTATTTGCATTTTAATGCGCACAGCTGCTCCAGCGAAGGAGCGTCCTGGCGCAGGGAAAGGAAAACACAACACAGCACAAGTCCAGTAACAAAAAAGCAGAACATTAAAAACAAGGAACATTAAAACAGGAAGGTTTTCAGAGCCCTACGAAAAGATAATAAGTCATTCGAGAGGCGGATTTCCAAGGGGAGCGCATTCCAAAGGGTTGCAGCTTTCACGCGGAAGGAGCGACCCCCCATCCGACTAAGTCTAAAACGGGGGACGACCACCAAGGACTGTCCAAGGGATCGTAGTGAGCGGGTGGGAACGTAGGGAGAGATCAGTGTATTGAGTATCCCGGGTGCCAAGTCTCTCAGAATTTTAAAAACAAGGCAAAGAGCCTTGAATTGAATACGCTTGCTTATCGGGAGCCAGTGCAGGGACCGCAGAGTGTTAGAGGTGGGACAGGTTCGAGGCAGACCAACCACCGCCCTAGCCGCCGCGTTCTGGACTCGCTGTAAGCGAAGAATCTCGGCTTGGTTCGCTCCTAAAAGGAGTGAGCTGGCGTAGTCCAGCCGCGAGATGATCATTGCTTGAATGACCAGCTGTCTTGTAGGAGCATCAAAGAATCGCAGCAGGGGTCTTAGCCCGCGTAAAACTCCAAAACAGCAGGCCGCCACTCTCTTCGTGTGAGCCACAAAGCTTAGCGTGTGGTCAAGCCATACTCCCAGATTCCTGAGTTCCAGGACAGGGGCCGGCGCTGATCCCAGCTCAGGAGGCCACCATTCGTCCCCCCAATGGTCCGCTTCCCTTCCAACGATCATCACCTCTGTTTTTGTCGCGTTCAGCTGGAGACAGTTGTCGTTCATCCAGCTGGCCACCTCTCTCAGTCCACTTCGGAACCTGAGGGCATCCTGCTTGGCATCCCCGCTGATCGTAACCGCCAACTGAGTGTCATCAGCATAGGAGACCATGGTTAGGCCCCATTGCCTGACGACCTCAGCCAGCGGCTGCACGTACAGATTAAAAAGCGTGGGACTCAGCGAGGAGCCCTGAGGGACCCCCAGGTCCAAAGGATGGTACTTGGACTGAAATGGAGGGGTGGCAACGCAGAAGGAGCGATCACTGAGGAAGGAGCGGAACCACTGTAGAGCTGAGCCACAAATGCCAATGTCCTGCAGACGGTGTAGCAAGATGCGATGGGAAACCGTGTCAAAGGCAGCGCTCAGATCTAGTAAAATAAGCGCTGCCGTTTGACCTGCATCGAGCACACTCCGCAAATGCTCGACCATTGCCAGAAGGGCCGTCTCGGTGCTGTGGCCAGCACGAAACCCATTCTGCGTGGGATCCAGGACATTCACTATGGTCATATGCTCCGTGAGGGCCAGATTTACATGGGCCTCCATAACCTTGGCCGGCCAAGGGAGCAAAGATATTGGGCGGTAGTTTTCTGGTCTTGACGGATCCAAAGATGGTTTTTTTAGGATCGGGGAAACCACCGCTTGCTTCCATTTGGCAGGGACCAGGCCGGAGGTCAGGGAGAGGTTGATCAGAGAGCACACCACTGTGCGTCCCTGAAAAGCAACATCCCTGAAAAGAGCAGATCTTACCGGGTCTGCCGGCGATCCAGACTTGACTCGCAGGGCCCACTTAGCAAACTCCTCATTAGAGATGGTAGGAAGGGAGTGCAATGATGGACAGCTGCTCGAGCCACTCCAGGGAATCACTGGTGTCAGTGGCGCAATCCTGGAAAAAGGCTAATGCAATTTCTCTTTTGAAAAAACAGACACAGCACTACTGGGCAGATTTACAATTCCTGGTGCATCCCTACAAATCAGCAGGGATGCGCCAGGAAACTTGCGACACGCATCACAATCCTTGAGCCACCACGGATGCACCGCATTTACAATGCGGCACATCATGGCGCAAGGAAATGCAGATGTGTGTCGCATCTGCCGTCGTAACTTTGGCGCAGTGCTGGAGTTGTGTCGCGGGCACGACGCAACTCCAGCACTGTGCCAACCCGGCCGATCTTGCACATGGTGAGTCACACCTTACGCCTGCTACAAACAAGCGCAAGGTTTTGACGCAGCGGGGTCGGAAAGGTGACTGAGTGAAATCTTGTAGATTTCACGCAGGCACTTTTCCAAGGCGTTCCTGCACTGGACCCCCCCCCTTGCGCTGGAACCCCACATGAAACCTGATGCAGGTTTCATGTGGCACAGGGCTTTTACAACGTGACGCATCTCCCTAGATGCGTCACGTTGAAAATCCCCGGCAGCATGGCGCTAGCTTTATGCCGCCGCTGCGTCACAGAAGTGACATTGTTTCTCTGCATTTGGTGCGAAGGGATCAGGCCTTCTGTGGCTTTCCTACTTTCTCTACTCTAAAGTGCAAGCAGCATTGACGAGACAGTTTTATTCAGAGGCTAAAACGTTACGTTATGGGTTTCTGCAGGGTTTCACTATAAGTCCTAAGCTTTTTAATATCTATATGATGCCCCTTGCTGTCTTAATAGAGTCGTTGGGTATTAAAATGATTTCATATGCAGACGACACACAATTGTTGCTCTTGTATAAAGATAATTAGTGGATGCTAAAATGGCTTCTACAGCATGTATAAAAGCAGTAATTGCATGGCGCAGGGTTAACAGCCTCCAGTGTAATCGTGACAAAACAGACATTCGGCTGTTTGGCCAGGCTGTTGGCCTGCAGACTGCCCAACCCTTCCCCCCTTACGAATGTAGCCAGGAATTTGGGGGTTTATTTGAAGGCGGTCTGGCTATGAAGATGCAGATTGCCTAAGTGGTTAAATCATGTTCCTGGAGTTTAAGAACTCTGAAAATATTCCGGTGTTATCTATCTTTGAATGTGCAGAAAATTGAAGTTGAGTTTTTGATTTTGTCTCGCCTAGACTATTCCAACTCTCTTTTTCTCGGCCTTCCCAAATACTTGATACACCGCTTCAAGTTGCTCAGAATACCGTGATTCGACTCCTATTCAGCCTCTCAAACCGGTTGCTAGTGACAGTTTTCCACAATCAGCTGCATTGGCTTTCTGTTAACAAAAGAATCACCTTCAAAGCTCTGACTGTCACTCATTGCCCTTTACATGCTATTGGTCACAAGAACCTGAATGCCAGGATCCATGAGTACTGACTGTCCTTCGAGATCATTGCGCTCTAGGGATGCACAATTTCCGGTTTTATGGCCTTTAAGAAATAGAGGCGATGGTGTGCTTCTTTCTCTTTTCAAATAGCCTCAATTTTGAATCAGCTTCCTTTCCAATTAAGGAACACTGCGGAGGAGATTGCCTCCAGGAAACTGCTAAAAACTCACATATTTAGGGGCATATTATCAACAACTAGCGATATTTATCGCTAACTAGGCTTAGCGGCAATTTTATTTATCGCCGCGCATCGCCGGATTTTATCGCTGAGATAACGTGCTATTAACAACGAATATCTCAAAAGCGATAACATTTCCGGCGATAGCGGCGAAATCTGTGAATATCGCTGAGAATACAGCGATATTCACGCATTATCGCTAACAGGGTCTTAGCCGTTATATCCTCCTCCCATTGGATATAATGGCTAAGAACTGGTCTGAGCAGGCGTTGGTTTTTGGAGATATTCGCACGTAGCCTGAATATTTCCATCGCTACGCCTGCGTTGATAATAGGCGATAGCAATGTTAGCGACTGTTATCAGTCGCTAACAGTTTGGGTACGCC
This sequence comes from Lissotriton vulgaris, assembly GCF_964263255.1. Taxonomy (NCBI): domain Eukaryota; kingdom Metazoa; phylum Chordata; class Amphibia; order Caudata; family Salamandridae; genus Lissotriton; species Lissotriton vulgaris. The sequence continues at coordinate 250,672,683 of NC_141699.1, read as the reverse complement.
CACTTTGCATGTCATTAGCGATAAACACCGCTGACATGCAAAGCGGGCCCCAAGCCGTTCGCTATCGCCTAAAAGCTGTTGCTAACTGATGTCAGCGACAGCTTGCTAATAGGGCAATTAAATTATCGCAGCTTAGCGGCCGAAAATGGCCGCTAAAGCGGCGATATTGTCATTTCACCTACCTTGATAATATGCCCCGAAGCGACTAAAACTTCTCCATTCTTGAGATGCTGTGTTTAGTGCCGGAACACTCTTGAGTAGCCATGCACTTTATAAGTGTTTTCATTCATTCCTTCGTTCACCCATTTAGTCATTCATTCAAGCCAAAATTAAAAAAAATTCTAATCAGAGGAAATCGGCGACCCTGAATAAGATATGTGGTGAGGATTTGGTCATGGTAAGGATTAGGTGCCTATACATCAAGTGCGGCGGTAATCCATCGGGGTGATTAAATCTTCTAGGTCATCTGTAATGCTTAGTAACGGATGTTGGTGGAGTGTGTCACGTGCTGATCAGATTCCACCTGAAAATACATGTGGTGCTACTGTCTGAGTCTCCACAGGGAACAAATCCACGGAATCTTCTTCACCCTATCAATGCCCAGTGCGACAGTCTCATGATTGTTTGAGTGGTTCTCCTAGTACCCTTGTGCAAAGCCCAAGTGGATCAGATGCACCACCTCCATGTAATGTGGAAAGGCCTATAAAATTAATCAAGGACTATTTGTGTGATTGGCTTTCTCCAAGAAGAGGGTAAAGATTTAGGGGCATATTTACAGGCCCCTATCGCCACAACAACGTCACTTTTAGTGACGTTGTGATGGCGATAGGAGCTTCGCTCTGTTTATAAGGCAGCGTTAAGCCACTCAACGTGGCTTAACGTTGTCTTGTAAATAAGGCCCCCTTTCACGCTACACTTAGCATGAAAGAGGTGGACAATGGGTGTTGTGGTGGACATTCCACAGGAAAAAGCCATTGATTTTGACGCTGCCTCCTATTTACAAGAGCAGCGTAATATAGGAGGCAGCGCCAAAAGTACAACCAGGAAAAACCTGGTCTTAAACAGGTTAAACAAGGAGAAATGCTTTATTTCTCTTTGTTTTTGCTCTTTCCTTGTGTGCTGCCTTGGGCAGCACACATGGAAACATCAAAACGCCATTGATTGTTTAGGTGCAGGAAGGTTCCCCGTCCTGCAAAAAAATAATATTTGAAACAAAATACTGTTTTGCAACTTCTCTGTGTGCTGCATTAAGCAGCACACAACGAAGTTACAAAACAGCGTTTCAAGATTGTTTATGTGCAGGAAAGTGAACCTTACTGTGCATAAAAAATCACTCCCCTCAACACAGGCCCCCTTGCACTATGGTGCAAGGGGGCCTATGTTGGCGCTAGGCAGCAAAATTTTGCGCCAGCTCAGGGGGAAAGGCAGGGCTGCACCATATTCTATATTTAGTAGACTATGGTGCACCCCTGCATTTCTAAAGTGACAAAGAGTGTCGTTAGCCTCCTTGCCTTAACGACACGCTTCACCAATTTCTTGTAAATATGGCCCATAATATCTACATAGTGTATTGATAAGTAACATGTTGGTTTATTTACATGATATATGTAGCTTGTTGTGTTTGCTTCCTTGTGGTCTTTTTCCTCTCCTTTGTCCTTCTTTCTTCCTGTATCTGTGTGCTCCTTTAGAATGTTGAGGGATGTTGGCAGTTGGGAACGACAGTTAGATTCAATCTTGCGGAAGATTAAGGTGTATTGTGTTCCTTACCTCCTGCTTGTGTTGTTATTACACACTTCTGTAAGATGAGGCTCAGCAGCTACAGTGCCACTACTAGAAAGCAACACAATATTTGGAAAGGACAGAGAATTGCCTTTTGTTTAAAGGGATAGGCAGTGCTCCAACAGAAAAAAAATGCTAATGTACCCGAACCTTCAAAAAAATGCCTGTTCCCTTACTGATGCCTTCGACGATAAACTGCATCAAACTCTTGCTAATGCCATACAAAATAGTTTATTTGTCTCACAAGGCCCACAAATCTTAGAGACAAGATCAGCAGTGCAGCCCCACCCAAAATCAGAGACAACAGAGAAACGGTAGAAGCATGGGAGATTGTAGCACAGATATATGACACAACTGGAACCCTCTGTTGGATTTCAGTATTGATTTCAACTTTTTCATTCTGCCTGAAACATGTGGAAGTGAACAATTACACTGATGTCATCGCTGGTCCCATTTCTGATGGCAACAGTAAAGTTATAGGGGGGGTACTATAACGTTTTTATGTTACCATTTTTAGACACAATATTTACACATTATTTACATCCTTTTGGCGGTATTTCCAGGCTTTTGATTGATTTAGTATGACTGTGCGTAAAGGAAAGTGAAAGTTTTGCCTTGGTGCGTCTGTGTATGCCGGGACTGAGTGGACATGTTGCAGAATGGTGAGTGTGGATGCTGAGAGACTGTGCTGATGATGTAATGTTGTGGTGTGTGGCTGGGACAAGCCTGCAGTAAATTAAACTTGGAAGTAGGATGACGCCCTGGCTTGAGCTAATGATGTTGTCGCTATGAATAGGGTCTGCTATTAAACACATCATTTACCTTCTATCTGAGTGACTCCAAGCTCAACTGCATAAAAGTCCTACACCTCCCACACAACAGTGTTGCTATGAATTTTGTCTAGATTTAACCACAAGGATCTCACTTTCTAGGAACCATTGTTAAAAGTGGCATTAGAGAAGAATTTTTGATTTTTACTAAAATTATATGTATAATACACGTTTTAGGGGCCTTAAACCATCCTTCTTTTGAACTTTTCTTCTAACTTAATTGTTATGCTTGGCTTACTGTCTGTAACTTATTAAATATCAGCAGAGGTAACATTGGCTTCAACACAGCAGAGAGATTTCACCCTGCAGAGACTAAAGACTCAGCTGGAACACGAGACATATGCATTATTACACGCTTCGCTGCCTAATGACCTGCACTCCATTAAACTGAGTGAGGATTTCCTCATGCAATTATATCAAACCACCTTTCTTGTCTTTTCATCTCCTTTTCTGTAGATTTCCATGCTCTTAACCTCCTCTCCAACTCACCTCCCATTCCCCAGTGCACTACCACATGTTAAACCCATAATAAAAACATGTTTAGTTTTAGCAAGAATTTTTGTTTGCATTAAGGATACCGAGGTGAGGATTATCCTTCTAATGCCAAAACCACAGCAGTCAATCAAAACATTTATCAACAAAAACTACGAATCCAATGAGTATCAAAACACTCCCCCTTTTCAACACTTCCTCCCCAATCCACCAATCATAGCCTCTCCGTGTCCTCAAAACCGAAAAACACCATCTTGCTGCCTCTTTCTTTGCGAGGCCAGTTCAGCGACCTGCAAGGATGAAAACAAACAGCAATTCCAATATCGACCACAGAACCGCAAAAGACGAGGCCTCAAGTGGGACGAAACCAACAGGGTTCACTTCTGCTTCCACATTGCATCTAAAAGCCGCAGGGCCCCCACAGGGTTCATTCCTGCTTCTGCTCCAAACCTGCAACAAAATCAAAATCAACCCATAGCCAACAATACGCTTGCAATCAGGGTGGGAAAGTTCCAACAGCACATAAATACCAGCAGTGCATATAAGCAACCCATCAATACAATCCTATAGTATACTCTCCACCATAAGCACAAGGTAGGATAATCCTCTCCTTTGAGTCCTTAACAGAATCGAAAATTGTTGTCACGAAAACTACAGTATTTTGTATTCTATGTCAGGACGGGGGGTTCAGATTATGCTAGTTCAAAGCTGACCAACAACAAAATTTGACATATGAACAACTGGCTTATAACAGAATTGCTTAAATGTCGAGACCGTGGACCAGTCTGCTGCCATCAGAATATCTTCCAACCTGGAACCCAAAGATAGAGCCTTAGAGGCTACTGCTCCTGAGCAGAGTGTACACCAAACCTGCTAACATTAATACCTGCCTGCAGGGCCGGACTGGCCGTAGCGGGCACAGAGAGTTTCCCCGGTGGGCCGCCAGGGTGGGGGCCAGTTTTAGACCCTTGGGGGGCCGTTTTTGTCACTGGGGGCCGGCAATATCGGCTGATGACATATGGCCCAGGCAGGGAGGGCCGGACTGGGAACCGAAACCGGCCCTGGCAAACAGCTCTGCCACACCCCAACACCCCCCACCACCAGGGGGGCTGGCCAAGCAGTTTACGAGGGCTGGTTTCGGTTCCCAATCTGGCCCTGCCTGCCTGGGATATATGCCATACGAGCCACCGGGGCAGAGTACTGCCACAACAAGCTTAAAAGGATTTTGTACAGCAATCAAAATTTTGTATTAGCAGGTAAAGATCTAGTACAGTTCTAATATGTTTGTTCTAGTACCGTTCTAATATGTTTGTAAGCATCTTCCCACACATACATTTTCATCATGAAGAAAAGCAGGATAGTCAATGAACTTTGCAAAAGTTTTTGTACTTCTAAATATAGCAAAAGAAACTCCTTTCGGAGAGAATACGATATCTGCTAAGTCCAGCACACAGATGTCTGAAACTCTCAGATAGGAAACCAGACAAAGCAACATAACAAGCTTAGCTGACAGTTGATTCCTAGACAAAAGCTCAGTGTCAGCCCACCTCTGAAACAACCTTAGAACCAAATTGACTTCCCATAATTGCTCATAATCTGGCTTGGGAGGTTTAGAAACTGTAATACCCTTGAGCAAATTGCAGAACATTGGCTGAGCCCTAACCTGTTGTAACGTATCTAGGGCTCCAGTGTAATTATACCGATTCATGCCCTTCTATAGGTATAACTTATCATATCCTTATATAGGCATAAGAATCATAACTATATTTAGGCACAGCCAATGCAGTCCACATATGGCATGGCTACTTCCACTAAACTCCTAGAGTACAACGAGTTCTTGAAGACAACCAACCTTCAGCAGTACAGGACTTCCCCCTGCTTCAGTATTTATTTGTCCCAGAACTCCTGGAGTGTGTAAAGAACGTCGAGTTCTTACTGACGTTATTATGTCCACCCTTACGTCAAACTCGGCGCCTTCCAGGTATAAATATACCAGCATCTGCCCTAGCAAACACACAGTGGGTTTGGAGCAGATCGACTAACTACTTGCCCGACGCCCTGCTGTATGCGAGTGCCGAAGGAAGCCGACCCTCCATCTGACGCACTGAGAGGGACGCTGTCTTTTCTCCTGCAGAGAAATCCAGCTCCAGTGTCTCCCTGCTACCCTTGCGGGTTACTAGGAGATCGAATCCTGAGAGAGAGATAAAATACCTCCTTCATTCTATAACCAAGGTACAGAGCTGATTAGACCCTTAGAGAATTCTTGGATAGATTCTTGGCAGAAACTATTTAACTTAAGCTACACCTCACTTACTTCTTCCCTTGTACTAGACTTTGTTTAGGTACACCGGGGTAGGCGTATTTTAGATGCACCAGTTGAGTACTTTTAGTCATTATTTATCATTGTATGTATTTTATCTATTTTATGTATCTTATGGCTTAAAAACCATATAAATGCTTTTACAGTATTATTTCATAATACTCTTTTTACTGTACGCACTTTACTTCATAGCAAGTATTACGATTGTAGCAATTCACTTTTCTTACATGAGAAAGAAGACTGCTCAATAAATAACCTTTTTATTGAAAATGCCCGTCTCTCTATTTCTCTGCACTTCTGGTGAAACGAAGCATGCACGATTGACTGAGAGAAACAGCCATCTATTGTTTCCGCGACTCTGGAGATATATTTCTTATTCTTGGGGAACAAAGTTGTCATGTGATATGGTTGTCAGAAACGAATCCCTTCTTGTGTATTCGAGAAAGTTTCTAGTGACCTCTGAGCTAGCTGGCATTCACAATTAAGTCTAACATATTCAATAGAGACCTAGTCGACTTCAGTCCTACGTCTAAACTATCGTTTATGTTATTCCAATGCGCAGAGCCTATTGGGAATATAGGAACTACACTACAAACCGGTTTACCATCAATGTGGGAATGACATTGCAAATTGTTTACCGACCTGTAACACAAGCCGTCCCCAACCTTCTCAGCCAGGAAATTCGTGACGTCCTTCATATCTGCCTCATCCGGATCCAAACCCTGGTTCACACGCCAACCCAACAAGTTCCTCCATGCGCCCTTGTATCACTTCTGAGTCAAGGGGGCCAAGCTTGTTGGAGGTAAGTAAAAGTCTGTCACAAAATCCCTGGTACAAAGCAGCTTTCCTGGAAACCTTCCATGCCATGAGAGGTAGACAGTGTTGCAACACCAGAGGATGAAGGGATCCTGCAGGATTTCCGGGAACATAGGAAGAGTAACAGGGAGAGCTACTAACATCTGAAGAAGAGTTGGGAACCAAGGTTAGTCCTTCCAAATCACGGTTATCAAGATTACCATTGCTGCCTGTCTCCTCACCTGCACGTTCACTCTCACAATCATGGCAAATGGGGGAGAGGTGTAAAGCAGATCCTTAGACCAGTCCTGCAGAAATACATATGTGGCTCTTGCCAAGGGATCCAGCCTCCAACTGAAGAATACTGGAAGTTGGTAATTCAATCAGGATGCAAACACGTCAATCCCACAAGGGCCAAGAAGAGTCTGAATCTGCTGAAACACATGAGGATTCAACCTCCAGTCACTCACTTATATCGAGACCCTGAAGTTCCAGTCCACGATGACATTCTTCTGCCCAGGGAGACTCTGCAATCACTGTTATCCAACGTTTCAGGCAGAAGTGTTCAAAATTAATTATTGCCGATCTCCGCCAACAACTTGGACTTGGTGCCCCCAAGTTTGTTGATATACCTGACTGCTGAAACGTCCATCCGCAGCAAGATGCTACAATTGTTTCTATGAGGAGAGAGTATTTGAATACCAAATAAATGGGAAATCTCACCTTTGGGAAGAAGCTCAAGAATCTCTAAATATACATAGGCCAATTCTTGTTGGGGAAAAAGGAGAGGTCGGGGGAATTGGGAGGGGGAACCTACAAGCTCTAAATGAAACCTCATAACCGTCTCGAGAACACAAGGGTCTTTATTTTATTTTATTTTATTTAGTCTTTTCTATAGCGCGAACATGACCCTGCAAAGGGTATCAGAGCGCTTTACAGAAGTATTTCAACATTAGAACCTCATAACTTGCAAATCACAAAACTCTTTACAACAGTACACTTCAGGGAAACGTATAAACCTATATAACGATCAACAATTGAGTTAGTATCAAAGTGCTTTAAATCACACCACCCCATGTGCTACATATATACCAGCTCGTGCGTGGGAAGTGGAAGGCTGGCGGATGACTGGAAGCAAACATGGAAAGTTTGTAGCCATAGGTACTGTTGCATGGTCTTATTGTAGAAATGTTCTCATATAGAACAATTTTGCTTCATTTTTGAATGCTGCGATGTATGGAATTCTTCTAATGCTAGGGGGAAGTGTGTTCCAAATTCGTGGTGCTGCTCCTGAGAACGCTCGGTCCTAAGTTCTTTTCTAACAAAAATGAGCTGGTTTCAGAAGTAGATCGTCTTTGCTCCTGGTGATTCGGTTTCCTCCTGAAAGTGTGATTTTCTGCTCATGGTAAACTGGTGTTTTATGGTGCAATGCATTATGAGTGATGCATGCTAACTTGAAGTGAATTCTTGCTTTTAAGGGTAGCCAGTTGAGCACTTTCAAGTGAGGGGAGACATGGTCAAATTTTTTGCATCCCGATATCAGTCTTGTGGCTGCATCAAGACATGCTTTCAATGGGGCTGTTTTGATCTTGGGAAGCCCTGCCAGTGTAGTGCACCCATATTCGATCCTGGAAATGACCAGTGCCTGGACTGCTGTTTTAAGATCTGTTTTATTTAGGAATGGTTTTAGTTTGCGCAGGTGGGTGATTTGTTGCCACTTGTGATCAAACAGTCATCTCATGTGCCTAAGGGCACATGAGAAGAAGGAATAATGCTTACCAGATAAACCAGAAGATGGAGGAGTCTGTAAGGACCATCTGTAAGACAGCCTGTCCTGTCTGCCCCTGGCAAAGTGCAACCTGGACAGGAAGAAGCCTGCTCCTCTGATACCGTCCTGTCAACCTCCTCTCCGGTGAAAACAATATGCCTGAATGGAGTCACGAACCGATCCTTGGCCCGGTGAATGGCCCCTGCTGTGCTCGGCCCTGGCTAAAAGGTTTGCTTGGTAGATTTTCTTAAGCGACAACTGAACTTTGTCAAGGGCTGTGAAGTTGTTAAATGTCCTTGACACACTTCTCCCCAAAGAGGAGGCCATTGGCATTGAGACAGCATCAGAAATGACCAAATCTACCAATTAAGGCTTGATGAGCATAAGTAGGGGTTTCCTGCACTCCAAAGAGATAGCGCAATTGGTGTTTCTGAGGAGGCATAAAGCCCTTTGTGACTAGGCAGCCAGACCCTCAAGAGCTATCATGGAGACAGTTTCTTGTGCCTCGAGAGCCATGGCTAAAGGTTTTTCCAAGTATTGGAGTTTATCCTAGCATGCTTTCCACCCGCTGATTATGCCCTTTTTCGGTTCCTTGCATATTTCTTCAAAAAGGTTAGCATTCTGAGGTCTATGTCGTGGGTACAGGCATTCTTGCCTAGTAGATCAGGTTTGAGGCATTCAGCACGCAGACTATTATGCACCTCTTTGTCAAAACCTTTTCTAAGACAATGTTGCATGTACTCCGCTACAGCTGGCGTAGGAGACCACTCAGAGGGCCTTGGGTGGACAATATCACCGGGTGCAAACTGAGAAGGGTTAGCGCCAAAGGCTGTGGGTTGCACTTTAATTGGGGAGGTCAGAGGATATCATTTTCTTCTTCTTAGATGATTGAGGGGGATCAGAGCGAGAAGAGTCAGAGGGGGTAGACTCTGTGTCTGAATCACCCTGGGCAGGTGACTGGGGAGGGGCTGGGAAGGGTCACTCACCCGGTAGCAATGATCATTGCATTAGTAATGTTTTAGTGTCTTTTTTTTCATTATAGAATGATTTTTTGGAATGTGTAAGTGTACCATTGTACATTTGGCGATCTATGAATTTAATGAATTAAGATGCCAAATAGAAACGGACTGAATAATTATGACATGAATTGCAGTTGATTGAATGTACAGATACATCTATATTTATTTGGTGCAACTGTCTCACATTTCGATGTCTATATAAAAAACAAAAAGGAAAGAAAATATATTTTTGTATTAATAAATTATGAATTTATACCTTATTGTCCTATTGGTTTAGTACTTTTTTGGTTAATACAACATTGGTCCACTTGTTGAACTATTTCCTATAGATTTATTTACATGTATTCTGTTTACCCTGATATAGGAAATGTTATTAGGGGTACCCCTCTTTTGTTACAAATCAATGATCATCCAGCCAGTTCTGAGAGAGTTGAGCCAGGATGACCATGCAGCCAGTTCTGGGAGAGTTGAGCCGTGACATCCACATGAGGCTAGTTCTGCACTTTGGTAGGATTTTCTTTTCAAATCGAGGAACTCCTCTGAGTGGATGTGGAGGGGTCTGAGGCCGCTTTCTTCTTCCATTTGGCCATATACTCCAATTGATTGATAATGGACTAAAGAACCAAATCCATGACCTTATTAACTGATTTCTGAACAGATAAGTCAATACCCTCCACAAGACCATTATCAAAATAGAATTCACCTTAAAAGGCTCATAGTCTGTAGAATTATAGGGCTCACAGTCAGACAGGATGGATAATTACCCAGCTCCAGACACTGGAAGAACCAGGAGGGGTCAAGTAACCTCAACAGCATTTAGAAGTATGGAGAGTTCCTCAGGCACTTGTACCAGAAATATTGAGTCAACCCACAGATCCCAAACCTATTTGCTACCGCAATTAAAGGCTCCCAAAGTTATGTCAGAAATAGGGAAGGAAGAATGTGTCAGGAGTGCAATGTAAGAAAAGTCCAGTTCAATCCAGCTGGGGAGGCGGTCAACAGCATGGTAATCTACAGAACAGGAGATACAAAGACAAGAGTGGTGGTTTGATATAATTGTATGAGGAAATGCTCAGTCAGTGAAATGATGTGTAGGCCATTAGGCAGCGAAGCGAGTAAACATACGGAGGATGATGCGAGGGAAGACGGGCCTCCTGTTGTTTACAGCCTGGAGTCAGCCACTGTAGCCACCCTCAACTGCTGCGAAGCCCTGAGGGAGGAGTTGGCGAAAATCAGGAGAGAAAGAGAACTGCATGCTGTGCCCAATTGGGCTACATTCATACAGGCTTTGAGTCCAAGGGGAAAACAACAAACCAATCCGGCCGCTCAAAACAAGCTAGCTGTAGGTGTCTGTGGTGTGAAGTGGGAGCAAGGAGAGAGCAGTCATTGCACAGGTCCTGCGCAAAACCCTGGGTGCTCAGAAATCCAAGTAACAATTAAAATAGTAGCACTTTATAAGGCAAATCCTCAATAAAGTGTTCCATACGGGACTCCAACCAAACATGAGTAATAATGGTCACTGTTATGATAGCCAGGTGCCCAGTGCATTAAATAATTCTTATAAGAAACAAGATATTAGCCCAATAAAGCTCTGTCCTCTACCCATGGACCCAGCTAATACTGAAGGCAATGCTAGCCTCATTGTGGGATCTGAGCCTTCCTTAGCTGACCAACTAATAAACTTCCGTATACCAAACGATGAGTGGGGCAAACTGTCTATCTGTCCAGTACGCCTTGGGAGAAGCGTTGAACAGAGCCCCCCTGAGATCAAATAAACAGGTTCCTATATGAAGCCCACATTGTCTAGTAGCATTATAAGTTGGAACGTCGCAGGTTTGCTTTCCAAAATCAATGACCCATTATGGCAATCTCTTACATTACACCATGGCATTATATGTGTCCAAGAAACCTAGGCAAAAAATGAACTACACATCGTGGGCTATGAAACTCTCTTCACCCCAGCTACCCCGAGCCTAAGCGGCAGACAGAAGGGGGGCCTATGCACCTACATTTCAACCACCACTGGATCCCCCAATGTCAAATTTCTAACTGATGATTACTACCAAATCATAGTTACATCATGGTGCTGGTGAACTTTTACAATAACATCCCTCCCCTATCAATAGATAATGTCATTAATAAACTACAGACGGAGCTTACTAAAATCGAGGACCAAATGGGAGGAGACATGTCCTTATTATGGGTAGGGGACTTTAATTGTCCCCTATGCCCTCGGGGAGCAGCGGGTGTATGTGGGATGGGTGAAAACAATGAAGGGGCCCGAGTCATTTCCATCATACAAAAGTAGGGGAGCTGTTCAACTCCATATTATCCCAATGCTCGATGTCATTTATAAATGAACTATTCACCCCCGCCAAATCATTTAAACCAACCTACAACGGGAGGGGGTGCAACTCAATTATAGATTTTGCGCTCCTACCATCTCGATATGCATGGCTGGTAATGAACTAGGACACCATTGATTCTCCCCTTAGCGATCATTATCCCATCTCTGTAACACTGAGGGATAATGACGGCGCCTCAAACCGAAAGGATAATCCCACATATAATTTCACTCCAACATTAGCAACCAGAAATGGATTTTGCATTAAATGGGATAAGGTAGTTCCCTTCAATTTCTTACAAAAACTGGTGGGGAATACCTACGTGGAATTTATATTCTGCCTTTCAGATGTAGTCAATGCCCGAATTGTTGTTGACTCATTTGCAAAAATCTGTTCCGGAATTAAGGATCTGTTGACGAGATTACCCCGTAACCCCCCAAAGGGAAGTCAAGGATGGTTCAATGGGACCTGTACAAAGGGCGCACCGGGCCGCACTAACAAATAGGAAAAAAGAACTAAAAAAACAGGCGTGGCTAGCCCTCCATGAATATTGCATTCTGGAGGGCAGTCAACGCCCCATTTTTGCAAGGACATCAGGGCCCACAAATAGATCAAGCTATCCATGCCCAAGCCTGGGTCACACATTTTGAGGGTCTTTACAATACTATAGACACCCTGGAAACATTTCCTAGTGAAGCGGAGGCACTGTTGCCACAGAATCAGTGCAGCTCCTTCCCACTGAGCTTTCAGTTTCATCTAGACAAAGTGATTAAGGCACTCACAGAAAGCCCGGCGGGGAAGGCTCCAGGGCCAGACTGCATATCAACAGACATCTTTAAGACTGTTCCTGACCTTCAGGCGCCTCTGCTGACCAATGTATTCAATTCCATAAACAACATTGGCTTCATAGCCACTTGGTCTGAGGCAATCGTGGTACCAATTTACAAAAAGGGAGACAGGAATGATCCTGCTTGCTACCGGCCAATCTCACTTCTTGATGGCCTAATGAAGGTAGCAGGCAGGATCATTCTAAATAGAATGCAGGACTGGCTAGAAGAGCAAGAGGTGGTCTCCAATCTGCAATACGGGTTCAGGAGAGGTAAAGGGACTATCGAGCAAGGACTAAACCTAGCCATCATAACTGCAAAGTATGTCCACGCCAAAAAACGAAATCTCTTCGTAACCTATGTGGACCTCAGCTCCGCATTCGATTGCATTGACCATGGCATACTTTGGCAAACTCTAACTGATATAGGCCTGGATAATCAAATCCTTATGTTCATCAAAGAACTCTACCATGGGGCGGGTGCTCGTGGTAGATTTGGCAGCCTGGGCGAGTGCTCTAACATGTTCCAAATTCGCAGAGGAGTAAGACAGGGTGCATTTTAGTGCCCCTGCTCTTTACTTTTTATATAAATAAGGTTGGATTCATCTTGACCGAAGTGTACCATGATTACCCCACAGTAAATGGGACACCAATACCCATACTTCTCTACGCAGATGATGCGGCAATTATGTCCCAGACTAGGGTTGGTTTACAAAAAGCGGTGTCAAAATTTTCAGAATTTATGAGATCTAGAGGCCTCCGTGTGAAGGTTTCTAAAACGTTCACCATGTCTTGTGGAATTAAGAACCGAAGGACACCCTGCCCAATCTTCTTGGATGGCAAAAAGATAGAACTGACTGATAAATTTTGCCATCTAGGCATAAGCTTTGAAAGAAGGGGCTCATGGAAACCAGCAGTAACAGCCAGGGGCCTCGCGTTCACTAGAGCTACTGGTGCCCTGGTACACTTTGCTAAAAAGTTAGGTGGAAGACCAGTAAAAGAACTTCTCCACATTTTTAATGCCAAAAGCATTTCCACCGGGACATATGGGGTTGGCATCTGGGGGACGGAGTCGGTGGAATCTATTCAACGCGTCGAAAATCGATTTCTACGCTATCTACTGGCCACCCCAAAGAGTACGGCAACATATGTCGCTCACACGGAAGTGGGACTGTCATATGTTACAGATGTCATTAAATCCTCTCCAGTCCTGCTTTGGCACAATGTGTGGGCCAATACAGAAACCACCCTAAATAGAGAGGTATTAAAGGACTGCCTGGCAACAGATGGAGCCAGCAACATCAAATGGTGTTGCTACGTCAGAGACCTGCTGAAAGAAATTGGGCACCCTGAATTCTTTTTCAAACCTGATAGTATGATGAACATGTGCACAACTGCCCTTAAAAAACTTCTCATGCAACATCTAGAGAGTAAAAGATGGCGGGCGGAAAAACACAAGAGGACTGTCATGGATCACAACATGATTACAGTTACCGAAGGGGTACAGCTGTACCTGCTGATTGAACAGCCCCCCTTTAACCGTATGCTCCTGACTCGTTTCTGGCTAGATACATTCTTCAGGTTAACAACCTTCCCACAGTGCAATGACTGGTCCAAGGAAAAAAAAACGTGCCCCTGTGACAACGTTTCTTATCAGTCCAACATCCATTGTATCTTCTTTTGCACTTTTTACTCCTATCCCAGAAAAAACCTGTTAAAACCTTTACTTCTATCATGTTGCCTGCGAACTTGTAGAGGGTCATTTGATAAATTAAAATCTCTAGAAAATGAGAGAACCATTGGAACTGTAACTTCCTTCCTAAAGGCAATTGTAAGGCATAGAAATTCGATGTAAATTTAACATGCTCTTCACCATGCCTACCCCATGCTAACTGTAAAAATCAAAAATCAAAATAAATTCTCAAACAGAGTCCCAGTTTTATATTATGAAATCTTTGTTTTAATGTTTTTAACAACCAGTGCATTCCTTTTAATTATCTACTGTAAGTCTAGTAACTCAATATGTATAGTACTTACAGTTGTTTAAAGTGTATTTTTAACTGTTTGCTTTTATGAATTTGTTTTTACAATTCGAAGAAAGCCTTTTGAATTTGAATTTGAATTTGTTCCATAGGGGAATGCATAAAGTTAGCAAGCAAACAAACAATACTTGAAGAGTGAGAGGTACAAAATCAAGAGGCATTTGTTTTAACTGCCGAGCAACAAAGAAAGTGGCAGCAAGATGGTGTTTCTCAGCTTTGATGACATGGAGATGTCGTGTTTATATCTAGGACCCTAATTCGATATTCCCGATTTATGCCCTTGTGAGGTTATAATCAATAATATCCTGATATAGGCATAAGAATCAGATTCATATTCAGTAATAGCCCATGCAGTCCAAAGCACAGCACGGCTACTCCCATCGACTCCTAGAAAGCACAACGCGTTCTTTAAACAAACCAAGCCTCCAGCAGCCCGGAAAAATCCCCCCTGCTTTTGTTTTGACTTGAACAAGAACTCCTGAAGTCCAGAAAGGACTGTTAGTTCTTAGTGACGTCTTATGTCCAACCTTACGTCAAACCCGGCACCTTCCAGGTATAAAACACCAAACGTTGCCTTAAGCAAACACACTGTGGTTTGGAGCAGAGCGGCCATCTACTTGCCTGAGAGCCCAGCTGATGCGAGAGCCCACGGAAGCCGCCCCTCCCGTTTGACGCACTGAGAGAGACGCTGTCTTTTTCTCCAGCCGAGAAAATCCAGCTCTGGTGTTTCCAGCCTACTCTTGAGGGTGGCTGGGAGATCGAGTCCTGAGGAAAGAGATACCAGACCTCCCACATTCTATTACCAAGGTACGGAGCTGACTAAACCCTTAAGAGAATTCTTGATGCAGATTCTTGGCAAAACTATCTTAACCAAATTAACTTAAACTTCTACTTACTCATCCCATCCCAAGTATTAAGCTTAGGTAAGGTACACCGGGGTAGGTTTAGATAGAAGCACCAGTGGAGTACATTAGTCAATGTATTTGAGTATCTATAAATTTTATCCATTTTAAAGTATCATATGGCTAAGAAACCATATCCATGCTTTTACAGTATTATTTCCTTATACTACTTTTACTGTACGCACTTTACCTTACTTTAAGTATTGCAATTGTGGCAATTCATTTCTCTTGCATGAGAAAGAAGACTGCTCAATAAATAACACCTTTTATTGAAAACGCCCGCCTCTCTATTTCTCTGCACTCTGGTGAAACTAAGTATGCACTGTTGACTGAGTGAACTAGCTGTCTATTGTTTTCACACGACTCTAGAGATACACTCTTATTCTGAGGGAGCAATGTTGTCATGTTTATGCGGTTGTCGGAAACTGAATCCCTTCTTGTCTGAGCCTGGGAAGTTCATCACGCCCTATTCATTCAAGAAAGTTTCCAGTGACCTCTGAGCTAGCTGGCGCAAACCTAAATTAAGTTTAACATAGTCAGTAGAGACCTAGATGACCTAAGTCCTACGTCTACACTGCTGTTTATGTTATTCCAATGCGCAGAGCCTATTGGGAAAATAGGAACTACAATACATGGCGCCCATCGTTTGGTAAGGCGACAATCTAACGCAAGACACTAGAGTAACTCAGTTATGCTTTTTCACACAGAACCCTTTCCCCGTAAAAGCTCCAATAGACGTCTGGAGTCGGTGAAAGGTTAATATCCGCCGGAACTTAGTAGGATGAGAATCCTATGTATTAGTTTTTGGTTTGATCAACGTTGAAGGATACAGTGTTACAAAATATTGTGCACCTAATCTTTGTTTCCTTGAAACTCGATCTGCAACAAAAAAACTTTCAGTCAGTAAAATGTCAGAAAGTGAGGAAGAGAAAGAAAGAGAAGCCTTAGCAGTTCGACTCTTGGAGGAAGACATAGCCCTCCAAGAAAATGACCCGAGTGTTATAATCATTCCGGTCAATATAAGAAGAACTATAACTATTAAACTTATAGAAAATGGACTGAAACTAAGAGGTGGTACAGTCATATTCGTGGTGGGGGCACATGAATAGCGGCAGACAGAGGTATTCTATTCATGATAAATTTTCCAGCAGCACACGCTACGACAAAAGATTTCCACTATTACAAAATAGAGGAACCTCCGGGAGAATACACTCCTTTCGAGGAGATCGAAATCCCACTAAATTACCAAGAGCACCTGCTCTGGTTAATGACGCCCTAAAACATAATAATCACATCACCAGGCTCGGTCCACTAGGTAGCCCAGAAGCAACGGGTCCGGTCCTATGCAACTATGCAACACACCCAGACTACGAAATAATGTCAAGCGAAGAACTCCTAGTTAAACTAAAAGAATTTACAAAGGCATATAGAGAATTAGTTCAATTTGCAAGGGATAATATAAAGATCCACCAGAAATTGAAGGAAACAGATATAGCAGACCAACCATTTGAACTCGCCAGAATCATAGAAAAATCCTATGAAGAGCTAGAAAGAGATAGTTTGGGTGGGAAACCGGTAAAACCCCAACTAACTGAAAATCCTGAAAAAACATTTATTAAAAATAATATAAAAACTCCAAAAAAGAGTTGGGATGGTAATAGACAATCCACTGCCAGGGAAAAACATTTCCAGTCCAGAGGAAGGTCTCCTCAGCACAGAGAGAGATCTCCAGGCCGAGAAGACAAGTCTCCCCAAAGGGAGTCCTCTGAAAAAAGATACAACCTTAGAGATAGGGATACAATAAGAAAACCAGACAGATATCAAGATGTTGATACACGTCCCTCTCGATCCTTCTCACTCAATCTTTCTCGATCTTCCTAACAGAAATTGGAAAGAAGAGGACGGTCAGAACACAGCGAAGAGCACGTCAAGTGCAAAGACAAGGAACCTGCTTATCAAAGTAAAAAATTACAATTTCCCAGAAAGAAGGTAGCAAGTATTAAAATTAAACATGCCGAGAATTCTGAGGACACAACTGAAAAACTGAGAGTGGGCACAGACAATGCTAGACAGCGCAGCAGAAGTGACCATAGCTCGCAAGATCCTGATGAATCTTCTGGAGACAGTGGACACGAATGAATACATTCAGGTGGAAACTGCAGACACACGAGTTAGTGTGCCCCATAAACTATATGAAATAACATTACGTATAGAGGAAGATAGAACTAGGGAAATAAAAGGTTTGTTTTGGGAAAAACTTTCAAAAGGCTATGACATTCTGTTAGCTGAGAAAGACTGGCCACCAGAGTTTGTCAGGGAGTGCCCTCATGGTGAAGAAATGATTATGCCTGCCTTCTCAAATCATATTCCGATTCATAAAAAATACACATTGGCAAGAAAATGGGCAATGGCTCAAGCTCCTGCCTTATACAAAAATCATGTAGGATGGGATGAGAATTCTCCTAACCACAAAATCCAGTTAAAAAATCAGCCCACTGCACAAAGGCAGTACCCAGTTAAACAAGAAGCTAAAAAGCAAGTCAGGGAGATCTTAGATCAACTTGAATATCAAGGGGTAATCGAAACATGCACCTCTCAAATGAAAAATCCTTTGTTTCCTGTCTCCAAGCCAGACAATTCATATCGTCTAGTTTTGGACTACAGACACCTTAAATCCTGTTGTAAAACATTTGCAGTACAAAACTCACACAGTGCAGCACTAATGAATAACATTGTGCGCAAAAAATATAAAACAACATTAGATATCTCTAATGGATTCCTCTGTCAAAACATTGCACCTGAAAGCAGGTATTTGACCGCTTTCTCAATAATTGGATCGCAAAAACAATTTTGCCGACTCCCACAGGGATTCAAGAATAACCCAGGATTATTCTCAGCGAGGGTAACAGAGGTACTACAAATATATGATGATGAAGCATTATCATATGTCGATGACATCTATCTCACAGATGATGACCTGGAGACTCACTTAAAACGGGTGAGCACCATAATACTTGGGTTCGCGTCAGAGGATTACAAATTCAACTTTAAAAAGTCACGAATTGCCCATCTAACTGCCTATTTTTAGGATATGAATTATCAAGTGAAGGCAAACGCCTGGCAGACAATTTCTTAGAGAAATGTGCTGTACTCCAAGCACCAAAAACACTGAAGAATTTACAATCAATACTAGGTTTCCTGAATTTCGAGAGAACATACATTCTAAATTATGCAGAGAGGGTTAAACCGCTCTATGAATTAATAAGACCAGATTTCAAACAAATCAATTGGACTCAGAAACACACAGAGATTTTGAGATCATTGCAAACAGACATGTTAGCTAAAACAAAATTACAAACTCGCGAAAACATACACAGTCTTGTCATCCGAGTCATCCCAGGAAGATACGGATTCACATACCTGACCTCTAATGAGGGAGAAACGGTACCTATAGCTTACAAATCACATTTGTACACTCACGCTGAAATGAAATTCAGCTCTACAGAAAAAATTCTGACTGCGGTTCAAACTGCTGTAGCAAAAGAAAGAGCCCTAGCCCAAGGCAAAAGAATAGCTGTTTTCTCATCAGAACCAGCCCTTGAGGCGTTAACAAGTCCACATAATCTGATTAAAGTGGTCTTAGATCCAAAATGGATAGAATGGGAAAATTATTTTGCCACAGAAGACGTGAAATACTATTTTGATCCAAAACTGAAAAAACTAGATGATCTAGTATATGAACGAGAATATCCTCTGCCAGCTGAAATTCTGCCTCTAGAACAATACACCTGTGTAATCTATATGGACAGATTCGCACAACACTACGATTCAAACCAATGATTACCAAAACTGAATCACTCAGGAAATGTACAGCTCAGCGAGCTGAAATAGGAACTTTAAAGATGGCGCTTGAAAATGCTGATCGCGAATTCCCCACACTAATAGTGTGTGATTCGTATTTCTGCGTCAAATCATACAACAGTGATATGCAGACATGGATCAAAAACGGTTACAAAGATGTCACAGGTGCCACAATAAAGCATAAAACACTTTGAGAACAAGTAGTTCTTTTAAAGAAAGAACTACGAAAGACTCACGTGATACACGCACTGAGTCATCGACGTGATGGCGTTCACGTTGCAGGAAATTTATTGGCTAACACAGCCACAGCGGGAGCGGTTCAACCGGCTTCCGTAGCCACTGAAAAGCATTCAGAAAAACAAATAGATGGAGAAACCATGTTGGCAGTAAAAGCCTCATTAAAAGGCGATTATGCAGCATTACCTCTCAACTATCCACTCAGTAATACATACATAATTGATGCAAACTTTGTTCCATTTGCTCGAATGACTGGAGTGGGGGATAGAGTAATTCCAAACATGAAGCGGAGAATCTTCTTGCTACAAGAAGTACATATGGGGTTGGGTCTGAGGCACCAAAAGATCCTGAAATCTCTGATGGAACTACAATCAGAGTACTGGTGGAAGGGAATGAGCGTAGATATCTACTATTTTGCAAAAAATTGTAAGGACTGCAACAGAGATCGCAGTTGTGAATCGGACCAGCCTGTAGCCCAGATACCACTATTAGATAGCATGAGGCTATCTATAGCGCAGAAATCCAGTCGGAGAAATGCGTCCCATAATTAATAAAAGACTTAATTCACTTAAAAATGTGGCCCCAGCACTCGGCTGACGCCAGAACTGTTATAAAAGATTTGACAGTCTTTATCGGCACATACGCAATTGGCATGCTACATTCTGATCAGGGTCCTGCATTTAGCTCTCGAGCTTACAAAGAGGCCATGAACAGCATGGGCATCGCATTGCGGTACTCTTCTCCCTTCCATCCTGAGGGAAATGTGGTTGTGGAAAGAAAAAACCGGGACATAAAGCAATCTATTACGGCGAGGGTATTAGGTTCGGGTGATGGGTGGGTCAAACATTTAACAAGTGTCCAACGTAGTCTTAATAATCTGCCAAGAAATTCTCTAAAAGGTCTCCCTCCATACGAACTATTGTTCGGCACTAGAATGCTAATTCAGGACCTTGATTGTCACACTTCAGTGGCAGAAGAAAAATCCTTTGATATCAAAGATCGTTTGGCTGTTTTACAGGACTTAAATGAAACAAGAAAAAACCTGAGTAACATAAAGTTGAAACAACAGCCGGCAACCACTGAAGAGAAACCACCTGTCCTAGCAAGACCTGTCTGGATTCCAAAGATTGGGGATCTGGTCAGAGAAAAGATCACGGTAAAGAAGGAATTTGTGCCTTCTTACAGAAAAGCAGTACCTGTCTTAGCTATCAACGGAACAAGATCAGTTGTACTACCGCCCCTTGCTGGTAAAAAGGAGAACAGAGTTGTATCCATCGACCTGGTAAAACCACAATCATGTGCCCAATAATAAGTAGTAGGCCAAGTGGACTCCCAAGAAATAACAGAATACCAAAATTTGCTACAATCCAAGAGGCTCATACTGAGAGACTAATCACATTTGATAAATCTGCAGTGAGTAACGAAGGACTATGCAATAATGCCATGGAATTAGTGCCTCTTGAAACCCAAATTGCAACAGTTCATCAAGAAACACCAGTCTACAATGATGTAGCCCCTGACTATGCTAATGAAACAAAGAAAAATGCAAAAGCAAATGAAAATCCGGAAAAAATTCCAACAATTGACAGAACTGCAACGGCTATTTCATCAATTTCGACGACTTCTCTAAAGATCCAAGCGAGCATGAAGAAACGCCTCCAACAAAAACTTTCAAAGACAAAGTAATTGAACTTTCTCACCAACTAAAAGAAACATATCTGATTTCACCATGGATTGAATTTTGGATTGTGTTAGGTGTACTTACTCTCCTGCTTTGGCTTATCATGGTTCTATTTTTGGGAAAATTCATTGATGGAAAATATAGTACAATGGACACAGCAAGCCAGAACATCAACTTGGTCCTAAAGCCTCACACATCCTCCCACATCGAGAAAAGTGAACTGACATCAGTAAACATCTCAGCTAATCCAATACCCGGTGGGGTAGCATGGGACAGAACTGATTATGACATTTTTGGCCCGGTTGAACTCTTCAAATATCCACATCAGTTCAAGGTTTCATTAAGTGACTTTGTGACACCAAGTACATTTTCTGATGATTGGGACTTTGAAAACATTAATAATATGATGTCAGATTTAGTAATGTCAGCAAAATTTACAGAACATGATTACTTACAGGGTTCATCGAATTATGAAGAGTTATACTGTTATAACCATTATGGTGATCACTATTTGCATACAAATGTTCAGCCTAGAAATGTTTTATCTTATAACCAGTGGGAACACATTCCAACTCCACTAAAAGGCAGTTCGAAAACATTTTATGAGAAATTCCAGTACTTCTCAGGGTTAAATAACAGTAATCCAGAAACGTTTTATTTTAAAGTGTTAAGTAGAACAGGAATGAAAACAATGTTGACAAATACTAAACTGATTTATTCTGAAAAATGTTATGACAAAATGTCTACATTTGGTTTTCAAGTTTGGAAAAACACCATTGAAACAAAAACGATCTGAGGTTCCAAAGATTGGCAAGTACAAGGCCTAAAGGCATTATTTAGGGCCTGTATGATCCCAGAACAAATGCTATTCTTGAATGACACAATTCAACAAACTACTTGTCTTGGCCTAGCTAAAATAAAAGACTTCAATACACCGTCTATTCCGAAACCCATAACTGATAGTGATAGCACTGCAGATGTGGAGATAGACGTATCCCATATTTTACACCAAAACAGAACACATCCTGATTGGAAAAAGTGGTTGATCTGGCCAACAGACACGAATAACTGTCAAGATAGATTCCTGAACAAAACACAGGGGTTCAAAATGACCAGACCAGACCCTAGATACTCCCAGAGACAACATCCAGGGATAGTTACAACATACAGTGTAGGGAAACTTTGCCTTGAGTGGCTAGAGAAATCCACACTGAAATTAAGCAACACTTGACTTTACTTAAAGACGGTGCTGACTTGCGTGATTTCATAATGGGACCACGCAAACAGCGTCAAAAATGTTTCATAGAGGCCGGTATATATGCTGCGTACAACGAAGCATGGAAAGTAATGCAAATTGAAAGAGCAGAAAAAATACGAGAAATTGATCGTATAAATTTGGAAAAATCACTTTCTGTTGTGGACAATGGGTTAACGACTCTGTCCTCCAGAATATATTCACTGGACAGCATTGTATCATCTGCTTTTGATATAATAGAGCAGGACTTACTAATGTTACAACATGGTCAGTCTCAATTACGTTCTATTGTACAGCTTGGTTGGACGTTCCAAAATCTGCGTTCAGGCTACGTACCATGGTGTTTAATCAACACAGCGTCATTATTCGGTATCTTTAACCTTACTGATAAACAAATTAGTTTGGCACAAAAAGGAGCAGATTATACGATTCTGAGCATTGAAAAACTCGAGAGAGTACCATTGACAATGTCAGAGAGACCTGTCATTGAATGGATATTACACGGAACGATTACAATTCCGATAACAACTTTCCAGTTTAAATACTGTCAAGAGTATATACCTGCAGGCCAGTATGAAAGGTTGGGTAAATAATACATCAAATCAACCTGGGATTTACCTTATACACACAGATGTTACAGTGAAGGGAACAAGGAGGTATTTCTTAGTGGTAAAAATTGTAAAGAAATCACTAAGCGGTACACTTCTGTGTCAAGGTATTAATTTGCATGGAGCCGGCTAAGGGTCTTCGAATAACCTTTCATGTCACCTGCAAGGCACCCCTGCAAAATGGATAGAACCATTTTTAGACCACTTTCTAACGGCAGTTACATTTTAATAAGTGACCACAGCTGTTGTGGCATGCTGCCAGAAAAAGCCTATCTGACAACTGTAACTTCCAGGGCCGTTTGCTATATGCAAGTATTGTATCCACACAGTAATCCAGATATGGGGGGTGCGTTATGGCCTCGGTTGAATATCTCTTCTATTTGATTTGATACTTTAACCAGAATGAAGTCTATTCTTTTACAGACAACTGTGCCTCTAACGTCATCAAAAGAAATGTATGATCTGCAAGTGGCAAGGACATCAGCAGAGATACATTCCCTTTTATCGACAAATTGCCCTGTGCATTTCGTAGAAATACTAAGCCAAATCTTAAACATGTCTGATACCAGTAGCATCGCACATGTATTTAAGACCATTTTTTCGGGACTATTAGCACCCTTTGAAACAGTTCTGGGCATCTTCACGAATTTTGTCCATTCTGTTTTTGGCGGCCTACCCTTTATCTTGGGACTCGTGGCAGGAATTTTATTTTTGCTCCTTCTGCACTGATATGGCAAGCCAATCCACAGACAAGACTCGAGCAACGATGGAAGAAACAATCCTAGCAATACGATACCGAGACCGTATCACTAAGGTCCTCGGATTGGCCCAGCTAAGAGATCTGAGTACAACATGGTTTCTTTCATTCAGACCGATCTGGCAAGATTGCATCATACCTGTGC
The DNA here is from genome assembly GCF_964263255.1 of Lissotriton vulgaris. NCBI lineage: Eukaryota > Metazoa > Chordata > Amphibia > Caudata > Salamandridae > Lissotriton > Lissotriton vulgaris. The sequence goes on along the minus strand of NC_141699.1, from coordinate 250,649,021 downwards.
TTCGATGACTGCTATGCGGAGAAGAATGCGTGTTGGACATCTGTCTTACACTACAATCAGCAGTACCAATGGATATCGATACTTTGCTAGGTCCTGTAACGACTCATGCATCGTTTTGTCCCCAGCGGCTACCGATTCTGATGACGGCATTCGTTGAGACTTCACCACTACGAATAGGTGGCGGTGAGGTAGGAGAGGAAAGCAGCACCAATCAGGTACAACCTTCTTTAAGCATTGCTGATCCAAACATCGATGATAGCAATCACGCATAGAACTGCACAGTTGCAGTATTTTCGAACTTGGTCGAACTTTCACCTGATGTGGTAGACCAATTTTTTGCAGGTCTGTCTGAAATAATGTTCTCTCCAGTCAACGAGAATACCTCCTAATAAAAAAATGAGCACACAGCGTTCCCTGAACTCTGAATTCGGCCTTCAGTTTTGAAAAACAAAGCTACAGAAAATATTTGGAACTAATTTTTCCTCTGAAAGCGAAATTATTGTTGTCCATTTTCCAAAATATTTACCTTGTTTTGGCACATGGTACTCTGCTTAAAGTAGAACTATTCTTAGAGAACAGAGCTTCTATTTTTAGGATACTTGATCCAATATTTGACCTCAGCCTCCAGCACATATACTGCATTTTGCATAAATATGTCATGGAATGGTCTCGACCTTCTTTTCTGTATTCAGAGCCATTTCATGTGTAATTTTCACAATTCATTCAGCTGATATATATGCATTTATCTGAATGATGACACTGCTTGAAAAGCGTACAGTACCAGCACTCATTTTCGTGTATTTACCTTATACTATTTCAAATGCAAAATATGTATTTTGGGGTGGGTCGGAAAACACACATGCATCGTTGAATGTTTACTATTGCTTAGTTTTTTAGTAATGATGGACATCAATCCGTGGAGTGGGTGTCGTGTGTATATCTAGGACCCTAATTCGATATTCCTGATTTATGCCCTTGTGAGTATATAATCAATAATATCCTGATAAAGGCATAAGAATCAGATCCATATTCAGAAATATCCCATGCAGTCCAAAGCACAGCACGGCTACTCCCATCGACTCCTAGAAAGCACAATGCGTTCTTTAAACAAACCAAGCCTCCAGCTGCCCGGGAAAATCCTCCCTGCTTTTGTTTTGATTTGAACAAGAACTCATGAAGTCTAGAAATAACTGTTAGTTCTTAGTGACGTCTTATGTCCAACCTTACGTCAAACCCGGCACCTTCCAGGTATAAAATACCAACAGTTGCCTTAAGCAAACACACAGTGGTTTGGAGCAGAGCGGCCATCTACTTGCCCGAGAGCCCAGCTGATGCGAGAGCCCCTCCCGTTTGACGCACTGAGAGAGACACTGTCTTTTTCTCCAGCCGAGAAAATCCAGCTCCGGTGTTTCATGCCTACTCTTGCGGATGGCTGGGAGATCGAGTCCTGAGGAAAGAGATACCAGACCTCCCACATTCTATTACCAAGGTACTATCTCAACCAACTTAACTTAAACTGCTACCTACTCATCCCTTCCCAAATATTAGGCTTAGGTCAGGTACACCGGGGTAGGCTTAGTTAGAAGCACCAGTTGAGTACGTTAGTCAATGTATTTGTGTATTTATTTTATTTATTTATTTTGAAGGTTTTATATAGCGCGAACAAGATCTTTGCAGATATCAGAGCGCTTTACAAGGTAGGGTATGGAGTAATAGCATGTAATAGTTGAGGTAGTTAGGTACAAGGTGCATAGTTACATATGCATGTTTATAGTTACATGTATATATTTTATCCATTTTAAAGTATCATATGGCTAAGAAACCATATCCATGCTTTTACAGTATTATTTCCTAATACTACTTTTACTGTTTGCACTTTACTTTACTTTAAGTATTGCAATTGTGGAAATTCATTTCTCTTGCATGAGAAAGAAGACGGCTCAATAAATAACACATTTTATTGAAAACGCCTGTCTCTTTATTTCTCTGCACTCTGGTGAAACTAAGTATGCACTGTTGAGTGAGTGAACTAGCTGTCTATTGTTTTCACACGACTCTAGAGATACACTCTTATTCTGAGGGAGCAAAGTTGTCATGTTTATACGGTTGTCGGAAACTGAATCCCTTCTTGTCTGAGCCAGGGAAGGTCATCCCTCCCTATTCATCCAAGAAAGTTTCCAGTGACCTCTGAGCTAGCTGGCGCAAACCTAAATTAAGTTTAACATAGTCAGTAGAGACCTAGATGACCTAAGTCCTACGTGTACACTGCTGTTTATGAATGAATGAATGAATGAATAAAAAGCTTTATTTGGTTACTCAAAACCATTAAAGAAGACATCAAACTTTTAGTTAGCCTTGTTTTCATATCAAAGATGGAGTAATAAAGAGTAAAAAGAGAAAACTTTAAAAATGAATAAGAACATGATTAAAAGAGCTAAGTTCATTAGACCGTTTCTTCGTAAGCTGGAATGTCTCATAGCAGTTAGCGGCCGTTGGCCTAATTTGGCTGGGCCAGCTTCAGCTGTTGTATGAATTTGCTGAACACAGCCATGTCTTTCACTATTTCCATTGTGAATAGATAGCTGACCGCCTCCTTTGTCGTTCTAATTCCTTGTCTGAGTAGAATTGGCTTTAAATAGCGGTTACGCTCAGCAGACAGACCCGGGCAGCAAAACAGGATGTGAGCAAAGCGCTCTTGTTTGTACTTATATAAGCGGCATTCAGAATGCGTTATCTCAAGACTACTCCAGGAGTAAAGCTCTTTAAGGGGCAGAGGGTGTAGTCGAAGCGCTAAAATCCTACTAACTACCACCATGCCCACTGCTTGGGTAAGGTGCAGTTTCGAGGTCTGTGCCAACTGCGGAAGTATTAGCAATTCATGGAAGCCTCTTGATTCCAATGCTTCCAGGTCAGTGATACGTGAGCAGAGCCGGACTTGTCGTTTTATTGCGCTTTTAATGGCGGCATAATTGAGTAACTCGGGGTCCCAGTTATCCACAGCAAGGTTCAAAGTTTCTTTTGCGGAGGAGAGAAAATTCGACCACAGATTCTTTGCTTCCAGGTAAATGCTCTTTATGCTAGATTTCAGTGTATTTTCTGGGGCCGCAGTTGTGAGGTAAAAGTATTTACTAGCTGCGGCCAATTCCTCAAGCTTTTGTTGTGTTAAGCCGAATTCGAGCCGCACCAGAGTGTTTCTGGTGCTAGAGGGTAGGTGGAAAAGTTTTTTATAGGTCGAGCAGTGGATTTTTTCCAGGGTGCTTGATAGTTTACCTGGGAAGGCCTGCTGAGCGTAATTTAGAGATGGTATTAGCTTTGCCCTTAATACTCTTTGAATTGCTGTTGTCATGGGGCTATGTAAAGTTGCATACAGCTTCCCCAGGGCGTACGAGATACTTTTCCCTTTTGCCCGTATTTTCTCAAGATGTATTCCTGGCCGCCCTGTCTCGCAAAGCCAAACTCCCAAGTAGTTGTATTGTCGTGTGCAGTCCAACATCAGTTTTCCTATCTTCCATTTTATAGTTTTTTTTTCGGAAAAGGACCCAATATTATTATTTTTGATTTGGCTGCGTTCACGATCAGTTTGTTTTTTGCGTTGTAAGTGCCCAAGGCCGTTAAGGCTTTTTGAAGCCCAATTTTAGTGTGGTCTAGTAATACCAGATCATCAGCGTACTGCAGTAATTGGATCCTGGTGTGCCCAAGACGGGGAGTTGCAAGTGATGCTCCCATCAAGGCTTTGCCCATGTCTGCGGTGTATAAATTGAATAGCATCGGGGCTAATACGCATCCTTGCTTCAAGCCGCGATTGGTGTCAATTTTCTCTGAGGCAGACGTAGTTAACAATTTAATTCTGACCCAGGTGTTTGAATATACGGAAATAATTGATTTTAGTAATTGTGGGTCGATATTCCAGGTAGCCAGTTTCTACCAAAGAATGGAACGGTCGACACCATCAAAGGCCGCCGTTTGGTCAATAAAGCAGGCAAAAATAGAGAGAGATTTTCGTGCCACTGCCTTGTTTGTTAGGTATGATAGTGCTATGATGTTATCCACTGTTGAAGCTCCTGGTCTAAACCCTGTTTAATAGAATGGCAGGAGGCCTTCCTTACTGACCCAATTTGAGCGTTCCATTAGTAGGGTACTGGCGTAGGCCTTTCCCTCGATATCAAGGAGTGCAATCATCCGGTAATTTTGTGGGTTTGATTTTGACCCTTTCTTATAGATGGGATGTAGGAGCGACCCGCGCCAAGAATCCGGTACGTTCCCTGCTAATCGACATTCCGCGTATAACACAGACAGATTTCGGACCAAAAGTCTGTGTCTTGCCTGAATAGGGAGCCCGGCAAGCTGTTGAGTCCTGGCGCTCCGTTGGGTCTGATTTTTTTTAATATTGTGTTGACTAACTTTTTTTCCACTGTGTATGAATTTTTTGGGTTAGTCAGTTTTGTTATGTTGTCTAATTCTGTATTTGAATAATTTAGGATGCCTTCCTCTTTGTATAAAGATTTCACGTGGGCTATCCAGAGGTCGAAGACAATTGAGTTTTCTCTCTGCGTATTCCCTTGATTTAGAGTGTTAAGGTATTGCCAGAACTCTTGCGTTTTACTGGGATTCAACAGTCCGAATATCTTTAGCCACTTTGCTTCAGTTTGTTTCCGTTTTTCCTCCCAAACTTGCTTTGAATGTGATTTTATTATTTCCTGCATGAGTTGTTTATCAGTAGTTGAGCCAGTTTTCAGGTAAGTCTTTCGTTTGATGCGCACTAATTTCGCGCTTTTTCAGGATTGAAAGTATATCACCGAGGTTATTCCTCGGATAGTTGTTGGTTTTTCTTATTTTCCCTTCTTGTAGGAGTATTACCAAATTGTGGGCAAGCTGGTCCCAGTCTTTAATTATGCTCCTATTTGTTTCCTTTAAAGTACCGTCCACCCATGCTTTTTTCCATTCCTCAAAGTTATGTATAGAGCCTCCATCCCATTTGATCCTTCTTACCAATGTGTGCTGTTCAATTCCAGTTGTCGATCCCAGTTGTTTAAGTGTCTGCTGATTGTCTGCTGTCAGATTTAAGGTTGTTATTAGAGCCGCATGATCACTTTCCTTCTGCTGTGCGACTTTATACCCTGTCATTAGGCTCTGTAGCCGAGAGCTTAGAAGTATATAGTCAATTGTGGTAAGATTGTTGTAAGTTGGCGGACAGAGATTTCCTGGAGAGTTCTTTAAGGATAGGGAGTGGGCTGATGCCAACTGGTAGGCATTCAAGAGGGCGTTGAATGCTTCCGTCGCTGGGGAGGTGTGGCTTTCTGCTAGTTTGTCTCCAATGTTATGTGTGTTGAAATCCCCGAGAATTATTGCGTCCATCTGGGCTAAGTATGAGGGCAAAATCCGTTCCGCTCGCGGATTTTGCGAATTTTCGGTAAATTCGCAATCCGCGAACTCCCGCAAATTTACCGCAAATTCGCAAATCCGCGAGCGGCGGATTCCGGGGGCAAAAGTTGAAGCCTGGCTGGCCTGTCAACTTGTAACTATTTTAGGATGGCGCCGGCAAGCTGCCAGCGCCATCCTAAAATAGTTACTAAGTTAGCTTCAACGGGAAGCTCTAATAGATAAAATAAAGCAGGTGCGAGCACCTGCTTTATTTTATCTATTAGAGCTTCCCGTTGAAGCTAACTTAGTAACTATTTTAGGATGGCGCTGGCAGCTTGCCGGCGCCATCCTAAAATAGTTACAACATGCCCTAATCGTGAGCGTCGTCGAGGCAGGTGTGCCTTCTTCACAAATCTACCGTGGAAAATCAGCTGTGATGCTGGATAGAGGCTTTTGCATCCTTAACTTTCACGAGCGCAATACCCGTGCTGTTTCTGTGACCAGGAGCTTATTTCTCTTCATCTGCTGAACTGATCTTTCTCTGACCTTTTATACACACAAGAAGCATGTGTGAACTCGCATGGTAGCCCTGCCCGTTTGGCCCCGCTCACACACTCGCGGTTTGCACCGTCTTCCCGCCATTCACCCACTATGATGGACAGCTCACTCAAGGGACCCCTGCGCCCGTCGGGGCGATTGCATAGTAACACACACATGGTCGCTCGAACTAGTTGATGCTCAAATTCAGTGACTCATTCATTAGCCCAAAAACAATTGTGAGCGTCGTCGAGGCAGGTGTGCCTTCTTCCCAAATCTACCGTGGAAAATTAGCTGTGATGCTGGATAGAGGCCTTTGCATCCTTGACTTTCACGAGCACAATACCCGTGCTGTTCTTGTGACCAGGGGTTTCTTTCTCTTCATCTGCTGAACTGATCTTTCTCAGACCTTTTATACACAGAAGAAGCATGTTGAACTTGCATGGTAGCCCTACCCGTTTGGCCCCGCCCACACACTCGCGGTTTGCACCGTCTTCCCGCCATTCACCCACTATGATGGACAGCTCACTCAAGGGACCCCTGCGCCCGTCGGGGCGATTGCATAGTAACACACACATGGTCGCTCGAACTAGTTGATGCTCAAATTCAGTGACTCATTCATTAGCCCAAAAACAATCGTGAGCGTCGTCGAGGCTGGACAGGTGTGGTCGAGGCTGGACAGGTGTGCCTTCTTCCCAACTCTACCGTGGAAAATCAGCTGTGATGCTGGATAGAGGCCTCACAAGAGGCATGTGCATTCGCATGGAAGCCCCGCCCCCGCCCCAAATCCGCGGATCCGCAAATCCGCAAAATCCGCGGATTTTGCGGATCCACGATCCGCAAATCCGCAAAATCCGCGGATCGTGGATCCGCAAAATCCGCCCATGCTTAATCTGGGCAAATTGTAAGAGGAGATTTTCAATGTCTTTTAATAACTTGGAGAGTTTTTCTTTTTTTCCCCGTCCATTGGGGTTGTAGTAAACATTGATCAGTAGTATAGACAATATGCCCTTACTTGATGAAAGGCAATTCAAGATGCCGGCCATATACGAATTAGACGTTGTTGTAATTTCCCTAAATTGTATCTTCCGTGAGAGCCTGATATATATGGAAATGCCTCCTGACGGTCTGCCGAAGATGTTCTCTGTAACAGCTTGTTTGTGATAGTCCGCAAATCCCCCGATCGAAACTGGTTTAATAGCCCACGTTTCTTGCATACAGATTATGTCTATATCTTTGAAGAGTTGGGATGTAGCGGGATATTGTGTTAGTTGTAGTATCCCAGCTACATTCCAGGACATGACAGATAAGTTTTGTTCCCCAGTTGTCTCCCTTTTCTGTTTTATACCTGGTAAATCTGCCCGCAAGTATGATGGTATGGTCTTAATTACAACGGTGTGGAGTTTAGGAATTATGAGATAATGCACGAGGCACCCAAGACCAATCTTCATTTGAGTTATTTTGAATTGAGCAGCTCCGGGTACCTTTACTAGTGTTTGTAGTGACCTTGAGTAACTCGTCGCTTGCCATTTTTAAATTTGTTCCACTTTCACTCCCATGGAGTATGGAGAGTGTTTTTGAGGGTGGGAGAGGCAACTCTACTTTCGAGTTCTCTCTTTGTATGTCCGGTGTTCTAGGGACAATATGGTGCTGCAAGTGGGCATATTTCAAAGGCATAGGATATTTTGTCGGCCGACTCGTGATCTTTATGCCCCAATCTTCTAGTATTTGATCGTTTCTTTTTAGTGTGTGGATTATGTCTGGGTTTGAAAAAGACAGTTCTGTAGATTCGTTAATGTCACCTGGTCCTTGCGTGAAAAAGGAAACTGTATCAATGTCAGATGACTTTATATTTTCCAGGCCTGGGATGTTCGCAAAGAGTTTTAGTAGATTGCTGCGGTTGAGTATGTCCCACTCGCCCTGTGAGGCATCCTCTGGCTGGAGGCATAGTTTCAGATCATCCTGTGTGTATGGGATATGTAATTTATGTGTCCCTTTTATGGATGAATCTTGGCTGATTAAATCCTGACGGATTTGCTGTGACCCAGCATTTGCATCATCGTTTACATGGTATATGGTACCCGTTTTTGTTATCGGCGGCAAAAACTTCGCTTGTTTTTTTTGCTGCTGTCTTGTTGGAATCATTGAAGTCCTTCCAGAGTTTTCTCTGGTTGTCTTCCTTTGGTGAGCTTCTGGTTTTGCTATGTAAGTGTTTGTCCGTTGCGTCGATCGGCATTTGGCTATCTCGATGTGGTACCTGGAAATCAGGCGGTGCCTGGCTGCCTGCCCGGGTAGTTTGTTCCTCGTGAAATTTGGGATGCCCGCTGGATGTTGCAGCACTTTTAACCCAATTTTTAGAGCGTTGGCCTAGACCATTGTGGGTATTGCCAAGGGTTGGATCAAGATTTATTTTGATTGAGTTGTCCGGCCAAATAGCTTTCCCGTCTAGGGTTGGGGGATTTTGATGTGTGGTAGGCACAACATTGTTTGTACTCTCCACAGGATTTTCATTGGTTTCCGGCAGTAGCCACAACCTGATTGAGCCGTTTTGATTACGATTGCTTCTTCTTTGTTTGTTTAGCTTTTTTAGTTTTTTCTTATTTTTTCGGGATAAGTGACCGGTTTCAAGACTTGTCACCTGCAAGCTGTTTAAGTTTGCTTGTTCTTCGGCAGCGGTGCTGCATTCGTCTGTAATTGTTTGTAGCGTCCTCCTTAGTGCCCAGCTCGGTTCAGCTGCTGACGTCTTTGTGATGTCCTGCTGGGGTTCTTTGCCATTAGAATCGACAGTCGTCTGTGTCCCGAGTGGAGTATTATCTGTATTTGCCGACTTCAAATTTTCATTGTTCCTATGCCTTCTGGTTTCTGCTTTTAGATCTTCAATCAGAGTGTTCATTATTACTGGCAGTTTTTCCAAGCAGAGCAGCACCGGGCTACATCCACAGTCCAGTGGCTTTAATGTGGCTGTGGTAGTTGCCTGGGCGAGTTGAATTAAGGAGTTCAAGGCTTCCAGTTTGGAATCTATGCCTGATATCAGGCCGGCGACTGTGTGAAGTAAGCTTATCTGGACGTCTAATTTGTCGGCGTGCATTATGGCTGCGTTTACCATTGAGGTCAAGACGTCATTGATCAGTGCAAGGTGATGGTCCAGTTTGGATGGGTGCTTCTCCATTATGTGGTCCGCCCCCTGGTCTTGTTGATTTTATCTAGTGCCGTTGTGGTCAAATCCAGAGCTATCTAGAGATGAGTGGGGTGTAGCAGAGTTTTGGAATGGCTCTGCGTATACACTGAGTGCTAAGATGCGAGTTTCGCCAACCCCCTTATTATGGGGCAGTCCTGTTGCCTGATGAGCATTAATTACGCCGTTGGCCGGAAAAACACTTTGGGTGTCCCAGGTTTGTTGAGTTACTATTGCTTGGGAGCTAGCTAAGCCGGCGTTGTTATTGGGCAAGGTCATTGTCGGTTTTGTATGAGCTGGTAAGCCACTCGGTGCTATGATTATTTTTGGGGATAGCGGAATTGCTGGGCTCAGAAGAGTGTTATTTCCTGGTGAGTTAGTGGCTGTTTCCAAGTTTGTCATATTGTTCTTCTGGTCTGCATACAGGTGTGCACAATTAGGCGTTTTGTGAGGAAAAAAGTCCTGTATGTCTCTGTTATTATTAGCAGAATTGGCGATTGCTTTTCTATGACTACTTAATGGTGAGCCCTTGTCTAATGCTGGCATAGGCCCGTGTGGGGGCGTAGGCTGACGCTGTTGGAGCTTGTTTACCTGGGGAGTTGTTGTTGAGGTATCTCCATTATAGGTCACTGCTACCTCCGCCTCCACGTCTTCTCTATAATCTGGTCCCATGTTGGAGGCCCCTCCACTAAAGGGGTACAGCATTTTTTCTTTAAGGCGCTTTGCTGTCTTATGAGGGCGGGATATCTCTTGGCGCTGTAGGAGCGTCGAATTTCTTGTTCCCATTACTGTGTTTCTGCTCGCCGCCGGCTATTTGCGATGGCAGTTAGGAAGTGTGGAGTGTGGAAAGCTTGAAAGCTTGTGGATGTTAGCTGTTCAGCCGCTTTTCGCCTTATCAATTAGTGGCCCGATGTAATGGTTTTGATGGATTGTGGCTTGAAGAGCTTACTGAAGCTTGCTGCTTACTGAGCCTTGCGGTAAGGCTCCCGGAGCCCCCTGAGATCTAGCTCCTGGCTCCTGTGAACTATGATCTAAGGCAGCAGATTTTAACAGTTTTGTCCAGCTTGTAGGGAGGCAATGTTACTCTTATGAAATTTCTGTAATTCTCTATGTTTTCTGTGGATTTTGCAAGTTGCAAGGTATAAGTAGGTGTCAGATGGAGAGGAGATAGGTCGTGGTGTATTGTGCTCGTAGTTTGTGTCTCACTGCCTCACTGCCTCTCTGAGGCTAAGTTATGAGGCAAGATGGAACAGGATGAAACGGCAGCGGCAGGGGAGCTTGCGAGAATCCGAGCTGCGAGCGGAGCATACGGGGGGACCGCAGGCAAATCAGACCTAGTCGGATTGCCTTCCCGGCCGGCTCCTCGGGTTCTTAATTCGCGGCTGCCTCTACCGGCAGCCTCGCTCGCGTCTCGGCTCCCGCGCCTTGTGCCGGTTTTGCGCGGCCTCACCTCCTCTGCCAGACAGTTCAGTGTGCTGGAAATGCTGGAAACGCTGTCGGCAAATCCGCCACCTTCTCTTCGCGTTCACTGCCTTCACCGCCGGCTATGCTGCTTGCTCTACCTCTGGCACGTGACCGGAATACCACTGATAATCCAGGAAATGAATCAATGGAATATGTTATTCCAATGCGCAGAGCCTATTGGGAAAATAGGAACTACACTACAGAGAAGCTATGTTGGTGCACTGGGGAGGAAGTGTTTAAAGGGCCTGGGTTATTCTCATGGGATTTGCAGTTTTTGTTTATAAACATTTTGAATGGCTGCTATGGTTTTGCAGTAAAGAAAGAGAAGCATAATCGGAGCCTCCCGGTCCTTAATAGAATCACAAACAAGCTCTGTACCAAGGAGCTATTCACAAAATAATTGATGATCATGCACCAATCAAAAGCTGCACTATATATTACTTAACTAGTCTTTATGTCTCTCTTCTTACTATTGTGTCTGGGCTATCAGCTAAAATGTAACTCTTTTAAAATAAATTGCTCCGTCCAACTTCTGCCTGTTACGACTGAGTGGGCAGAATAAATATTAAAGCAATTCAAATCAAACTCATAACTTTGGGTTCAAAATTGTTTAATCCTTTCATCTTTAATCCTTTTTACAGTAGGTGGCTGCCTACATTAAAAGATCAGGTCAGCTCGTCCTCAGGAATCCTGAGATCCAGACTGCAGTGTGCATTACATACTGATTAGCACCTGCTGTGTGTGTGTGTGTGTGCATGCGTGCCTGTGTGTATGATTGTGTGTGTGAGCATGCGTGTCAGGCTGTGTGTAAGGTTTATTAATAGATTCATAAGGTTACAAATTCGAATCAGTCAGATTCGTTTTTAATTGATAATCATTCAGTAATAGCACGAATCAGTTTAAATTGAGCAAGTCAGAAAAGCAATGCACAGTCAAGTTTTTACTAGGTCGAGCATTTATACTCGAATCTATTATATCTGAACCAAAGTCTCCTAAACCAGAAGGATTTCCTACAATGCATGTGGTGCACTCAAGCATGAAGCTTCCCCAGGCCATGAAGCTTCCCATTGGCCTTGCACACCACCATCAAAGGCTTCTGCTCCCCCTCACTCACACCCCATCCCCATATGCTCCTTTCCGGCCTCACATCTCCTCCCCCCTAATTAACATCCCTGCTTTCACTTTCACGGCCGCGAGGCCTTGAGCTTCATTTCAAAGAGAAATACTCTTCCCCAGTTACTTTTACTTTTAAAACATTTAGGGGATGCTCAGAGCACAAGCTTCGAAGTATGTTATTTTTATTTAATTAAACTTTTACACGCTTCGCACAAATTTACTTGTATTTTTTTTCACATACTCAGCGCACTAGCTATCTCCCTCCCTTTCTCTATCTCCCTACCTCTGTCTCCCTCCCTCTATCTCCCTCCCTCTGTCTGTCTCCCTCTCCTCCTTCTGTCTCTCCCTGACTCGCTCCCTCTGCCTCCCTCCCTCCAACTCCCTCTCTCCTCCTCTGTCTTCCTCCCTTTGTTCCCCTCCCTCTGTCTCCCTACATCTGTATTCCACCCTCTGTCTCCCTCCCGCTGTCTCCCTCTCTCTGTCTCCCTCTGTCTATCTCCCTCTGTCCATCTCCCTCTCTCTGTCTCCCTCTCTCTGTCTCCCTCTCTCTACCTCCCTCCCTCCATCTATTTCCCTCCCTCCTTCCCTCTGTCTCCCTCCCTCCCTCTATCTCCCTCCCTTTCTCTATCTCCCTACCTCTGTCTGCCTCCCTCTATCTCCCTCCCTCTGTCTGTCTCCCTCTCCTCCTTCTGTCTCTCCCTGACTCGCTCCCTCGGCCTCCCTCCCTCTGCCTCCCTCTCTCCTCCTCTGTCTTCCTCCTTCTGTTCCCCTCCCTCTGTCTCCATACATCTGTATTCCACCCTCTGTCTCCCTCTCTAAGTCTCCTTCTCTCTGTCTCCCTCTCTCTGTCTCTCTCCCTCTCCCTCCCTCTTTCTGTCTCCCTCCCTCTGTCTGTATCCCTCCCTCTGTCTGTCTCTCTCTGTCTGTCTCCCTCCCTCTATCTGTCTCCCTCTGTCACTCTCTGTCTCTGTCCCCTCTCTCTCTCTCTCTCTCTCTCTCTCTCTCTTCCTCTGTCTGTCTCCCTCTCTGTCTCCCTCTGTCTGTCTCCCTCTCCCTGCCTCCCTCTCTCTGTCTCCCTCTCTCTATCTCCCTTTCTCTGTCCCTCCCTTCCTCTATCTCCCCTCCCTGTATCTCCCTCCCTCTATCTCCCTCCCTTCCTCTATCTCCCTCCCTCTATCTCCCTCCCTCTGTCTCCCTCCCTCTGTCTGTCTCCCTCCCTCTGTCTGTCTCCCTCTGTCTCACTCTCCCTCCCTGTCTATCCCTGACTCGCTCCCTCTGCCTCCCTCCCACTCCTTCTCTCTCTGTCTCCCTCTGTCTCCCTCCCTCTGTCTCCCTCCCTCTCTGTCTCCCACTCTCTCTGTCTCCCTCTGTATCTCTGTCTCCCTCCCTCTGTCTGTCTCCCTCTCCCTCACCCCATCTCCCCTGACTCCCTCCATCTCCCTCTCTCTGTCTGCCTCTGTCACCCTCCCTCTGTCACCCTCTGTCTCCCTTTCCCTCCCTCTCCCTCCCTCTCTCTCCCTCTGTCTGTCTCCCTCTCTCTGTCTCCTTCCCTCCCTCTATCTCCCTCCCTCTGTCTCCCTCCATCTGTCTCCCTCCCTCTATCTCTCTCCCTCCCTCTGTCTCCCTCCCTCTGCCTGTCTCCCTCCCTCTGTCTGTCTCCCTCCCTTTGTCTGTCTCCCTCTCTCTCTCTCTGTCTGTCTCCCTCCCTCTGTCTGTCTCCCTCTGACTCCCTCTCCCTCCCTCTATCTCTCCCTGACTCGCTCTCTCTGCCTCCCTTCCTCCGATTCCCTCTCTCTGTCTCCCTTGGTCTCACTCACTCAGTCTCCCTCCCTCTTTCTCCTACTCTCTCTGTCTCCCTCTCTCTCTGTCTCCGTCTCTCTCTCCCTGTCTCCCTATTTCTCCCTCCCTCTGTCTCCCTCCCTCTGACTCCCTCTCTTTCACTCCGTCTCCCCCTGACTCCCTCCATCTCCCTCTCTCTCTGTCTCCCTCTGTCTCCCTCTCTCACCCTCCCCCTCACATCCTCTATCTCCCTTTCTCTCCCTCTCTCTCCCTCTGTCTCCCTCCGTCTCCCTCTCTGTCTCCCTCTCCGTCTCTCTGTCACTCTGCTTCTATCTGTCTGTTCCTGTCCCTGCCTCTATCCGTCTCAGTCCGTCCCTGTCTCTGTCTCCCTCCCTCTGTCTCCCTCTCCGTTTCTCTGTCTCTGCCTGTCTCGGTCTGTCTCTGCCTCTATCTGTCTCTGTCTGTCTGTGTCTCTGTCTGTCTCTTCCTCTATCTCTCTTTGTCTCTATCTCTGTCTATCTCTGCCTCTATCTGTCTCTGTCGGTCTCTTTCTCAATCTGTCCCTGCCTCTATCTCTGTCTCTATCTGTGTCTCTCTCTGTCTCTATCACTGTCTGTCTTAACCTCTATCTGGCTCTGCCTCTATCTGTCTCCCTCTGTCCCTGTCTCTGACCCTATCTGGCTGTGTCTGCCCCTGTCTCTACTTGTGTCTGCCTCTATCTGTCTCTGTCTCTATATGTCTTTATCTGTCTCTATCTCTATCTGTCTCACCTCACTCGGCTCTCACTCCCTGCTGCCCTCTGTCACCTCACCCGGCTCTCACTCTCTGCTGCCCTCCCACCTCACCCGGGCTCTCACTCCCTTCTGCCCTCCCACCTCACCAGGCTCTCACTCCCTGCTGCCCTCCCACCTCACTGGGCTCTCTGTCCCTGCTGTCCTCTGTCACCACGCCTGCTGTCCTCCCCCTCCCCACACCCCGCTTGTGTGTGTCAGCCCAGCTGAGACAGCTTCCCGGGCACACGCACAGCCGCACCCCAGTACTTTACAGGTCTTTAAAAGACCATTTACATGTTAATGAGGCTTTGTTCACCTCTTCTTAGCACCCCTGCAGCTCCACTCTGACTGTGGCTGGAATCGCCCGGCCCCCACAGAGAAGTAGGCGGTGTTTGCTGACACTTAAAAACATTTTTTTTTAAAAATAACACAGGTTTGATGTCTGTAAGGTCCGAGGGCCGCCAAGGAAGGCTTGCAGGGCCGCTGGCGGGCCGCGAGACATATTTTCAGTACCCGTGCTCTAGAGGCTAAAAAAAGTGACGTTAGGCTGACTGGCGTGATTTGTTTTGCCACCTATTGGCCTTTCGTCACTTTTCTCTCTGTAGCGGTAATTTTTTTATCGCCTTGATGCTAGTGTTAGCGGCAGTTTTCCGCGCGGCCAGCTGATACTATCGCCATGTAGCAAAGTATGGTAAATACGTTGCTAACAGGGCAATAGTTTTCGGTGATACGACAGCATTAAGAAAATTGCTGCTAACCAATGCAAAAACGGGTTTGCGGCAATTCTAGTAAATATACCCCAATGTGTCCTTTTGTATCTTAACTGGTGCTCATTTAAGCACCCCAATACCTTCAAGTTGAGTTTGCGCTACATGATAAAATAAAAAACTGCAAAAAAAATAAAAATCGCAGCGGAGTTCAATAGTGCCTGACCTTCCCACTAATACAAAACATTCTTAAAATAATGTATAAAACACCTCTACCCCGGTGAACCTTTCTATTGTTATCAGATCCCCGCGAGCAGCTGACTAACCTCGGGGCCCTATCCTTCAAGTAACTGTAAATCATTTGCCCAAGCTCCGTGACAAATGCGGGTCTCGCTTTGCTCTAAAGCAAGTGAAGAGAGTCTTTTACAAAGCGTGGCCTCATATGATAACCCGCAGGGAAGCGGCAGGCCGTATAATGACGTCTATTGTCTTCACTTCAGCCCAGCCCGAGTTTTTAAAGAAAGGGACGGCACAGTGATGTCTCACGGCCTTCGGCTGCAGTCCATGGTGTACTCGGACATCCACGACCGCTTACAGAGAGCAGCCCTGCGCGAGCCGGATTGCGCCATGGAGAAGGAGCCGCTGCTGAAGGCGCCGGAGAGGCCGAGCCGGGTAAGCCCAACCTGATGAAGTCTTTGAAGCTAAAAAAAAAAACAACTTATGAAAGCATCATTCTTCACGACTGAGGTGCAAGGTCTTTATATACATCTGTGTATGTAAATTCATTAGATTTAATTTCTCAGCCAGAGCTCTCAATTGTTCCTGGTACCTGTTCTTGGACGGTTTTGCCTTTGCATTTTGGTATTGAAAGTGTGCCACTAAACAGACCCACTGGGACATGAATGCAAAGATGAAAAGTAGAATGGATGAGCTGTTGGCACATGCAACTGTGCAACGTGAAGTCTTTGAATTATTATGAATTCCAAGTTAAAACCAGAGACATAATGCAACATTTGAAATTACTGAAGTTCCGGGGTTTGGTAATTACACTGTGGGGTGTTACTGCACCAATAAGAGTGGACTCGGGAACACTCCGGGCATAGGCATTGGTTCACCTATTTGCACGGATTTGAACACTTTCCCTGGATAAATGCAACCTGCATTTTACTGGCAAAAGATGTCTGACCAAAATCCTGAAAATGCATGTTTTTTTATTTGTTGATGCAAAACTTGTACTGCCGTTTCAGCTTCAAACGAGACGGGGGGTGGGGGGAGGGGGGGGGGCTTGGGGCCAAGCTCGTTATGTGTTTTATTTATGTAATTGAGGGAAATAATGTTGTTGCTTGTTCGTCCCACAGCCTACCTGCCAAGATTCATAGGTCCACCATGCATGATTAACTATCAAGTCCTGTTTTTTTTTTTTAGCATTCTAGGACTTCTACGCTGATTTTAAAATCGGTTAAAGAAGACTAAAACTCCGAGAATTATAATAAAAAACGGAACTGGACTAACTAGTTACAAATGGATCTGGGAAACTTAGCAGCTGTGTCACATAAGTATGCATGTTTGAAGTTTGAAGTACATTTCCGAGTTGTAACAAGCATTGGCATAGCTAATAGGTCTTGCCTTGGGGCCTTATAAGTGTTTAGCCATGCAACAGTTAATGTTGTTGCACCAAGGATACTGTGCTGCATAACTAAATACGTATAAGGTCCCAAAAGCGAGACCTATTGGCTATGCCAATGCTTGCTTGTTTTATAGAGGAAACATAGTCATGCTACTATTACTAGTCCAAATGGACGTTAGACCACTTTTCTAGATAATTATTGAATTTTCTATAGAAACAGGGCCGGACTGGTTTTCAGCTTCCCTGCGCTGGTCTGGGGATGCGGACCTGGGGCCATATTATCCATTGCGCTCCAATGGCGCAACAGGCATGTGAGCCCACTTTGTGCGCCCCCTTGGCAAAATGTTATTAGAGAAGGGGCCGCAGACTCTTGTGTGTCCCCTTCGTTAATACTGATAGCACTAGAGCACATGTAGTGCCAACGCTATCAGGAGAGGGCGCTCCCTCATTTGCATGGGGACATACTATCATAGTCCCATGCGAGTGAGGGAATCACTTTGCCTCTGCCTCATGCAAACATGCCCTTATGAGGCGCACTGAGAGTGCGCCACAAAAAGTTGGTGCTCCTGCAGTGCACCGACTAAAGGCAGCCCCCTGGAGGGAGACAGGGGGCCCAAGGAGCCTCCAGACATCTTGCTGTAGGTGGGTACAGTCACTCATTGCATCCGCCTGCAAGGGTCCCTCTCTCCCTTCTTCAAAGTGCGGGCGGCGTGCTGCGTGCACTGTGAAACACGGAGCAGCTTTGAAGGAGCCGCTCCGAAATTTACTTTAATGCCCTGTCCCCAGGGCAATAAAGCTGAAAATGACAATAGGTAGTGGCCAAAATAGCTGGTTCTTGTGGCTCTTAGGGTTAATGCATGCACCCCCCCCCCCCCGAGATCTATGTTTAGTGCCATGTTGACAAGTTCTAATCATGCTGGGCCCACTAAGCCATTCATCCTTCAGAGGTTGATACAATGAGTATCATTGAGATGAGAAACAATTACAATCTGGTGCCTGTTAATGTTTCTTTGTGAAGAATGAGTGTAAGGTGATAGGACAGTAATCGTAGGGTGCTACGTAACGTGGCTGAAGATAGGAAGAAGATTAAATGGCATAATATATGAGACGAGGAGAAGAAGTGCTGACAGAAGGGTGAAGGAACAATGGAGCGAGGAGTATGAGAGCAAAAGGGCAGAGAGAAGGAGGCCTGTGGTGGTAGAGTTTGAAGCAGGTACGCCAGAAGGGACACATATATTGATGGGAATGGCTAAGGGAGACGGATGAGGGTAAACGTTCTGTATATGACTGTGTGATGAAGGGTTTAAGAGCAATATTGAGTATTGTAGGACAAGGGGATGATGCACTGGGTGTTTTAGATATGATGAAGAAAAAATGAGGGAATGAGGAATAATGTGTGATAAGAGAATGAAGTGGAAGAAGGACTTTGGTGGAGATTGCATATACCTTCTCAGTGTCTCATATGAATGACTTCTTTGTTGTCCAGCCTGCTGTTGTGTACAGGCTGCCAGATAGTGGATGAGAGATCAAGATGGAAGCCTACAGATAGCAGAGAAAACCAACACACGGTTGTTGGCTGCAGCCATTTTAAGCAATGCTACGTCACTTATTTATATAGCTCTTTAAGCAGCCATAAGGACCCCTCTAAACAATAAGAACAGGTAGAAGGGGCAGTAGGAATAGAAAATAGAGGCCAAGTGAGCAAAGAAACAGGCATTACAGAGGGAATGAGGAAGACGTCTTGATGATTCAGTGGTCTTCCACATGACAGATGTAGAAGTTCTTCCTGGGTAGCCAGCTTTAGGCAAATGGCCAACAGATAAGGGGGGAAGGAAAAGCAGATATTTACAATCAAATTCCCCTTTACAACTGCCATTTTGTCTGCAGTAATATTTATTGGGTACAATTTTGCGAATTTTCCCACTTTTATCTTCCCCAACCTTGTTCCTCCCCTCCTCCGCATATACATATGCTTTTCGATCCACACAGGCACCCCCAGTTCTGCTTAGCAAGAGGAATAGGATGGGGCATGAGACAGAAAAAGAACAGAGAAGTATTAAGTATGGCAAACCAAAAGAGGCAGCAGCATGGCATTGAATGTGATGGCATACGTGAAGAAGGAGCGAGATAAGGTAAAGCGAGCAAGCTGAGGAAACCAGAAAAAAGATTCAGAGAGGTGGAACGAGGAATAGGTAGGAGGAGAAAAAAATCTAGAGAGACAGATAAAGTTTTAGAGTGAGAGAGACTGAGAAGGACATCTAGAGAGGGTTGGGATCCAGAGCAAGGTATGGTAGAGAGGTGAGTTGGAAAGTAGTAGAAGACTTGGGAACCAGAGGTAGTGAGACAAGTATAGAGATACAAGGTGGAGTATGTGTGGGGACGTAGAGAGAGAAGGACACAATGGGAAGTGAGGCATAGAAGAGTCATGTAAAGAAAGTATTGAAACAAAGAGAAAGGTACAGCAAGAGAGGTGAGAGGTGAGGAGTAGGAATATTAGTTGTAGAAAGACAGGTGAAGTAGCTAAGCAGAGGTCAGTTTGATATGAAGGTAGAAAGTGAAGTAGAATGAGTGTTCAAGGAGAGGCAAAGTAGTGTGGTAGAGAGATATATAATCAGAAAGGTGAGGTTCAGACGTTGAATTGTAATAGAGAAAGAGGTACACAGAGAGAGAGAGGTAATGGTAAACAGAAAAAAAATAGGAAAAGAGAGAAAAAGAGTTTGTGAGAACTAGATAAGCTGGTGATACATGTGATGGAGAGAGGAAAGAGGTAGAAAGAGGGGAGAGGTGAGGTAGTGAGTGACATGGGAGGTATCTTTAGAGATTAGATCGTGAGAGAGAGGGGAGGGCTAAAGTGAAATGAGGTAGTGATATGTGCGTTAGAGTAATGAGAAAGAGAGATGTGAGGAAGAGTTGGGACATAAGGAGATGGGTTTTTGAAAGGTAGAGAGAGACAAGGTACAGACAAATTAAGAGGTACATAAAGAGGTGAGGTAAAGACAGAGTTGAAGTTGAGATTATACTGCAGAAAGATACACGGGTGAGATTGGAATAGATCAGTGAGGTAGAGAGGGAGGTGAGGGGGGCAGCGGGTGTAGTAAGATGAGATGTAGATATAGGCTCAGAGGGTGAAAGTAATAGAAGTGAGGTCATTAGAGACATGTACAGAAATATGAGTTAGAAAAATGTATTTGAAAAAAAGAGGCGAGGCAGGCAAAATTGTGAGAGATGGGTAGGGATGTACAGATGGGTAGAACCAGCGAAAGGGGTAGATATAATAATGAGAGGGAGAGAAGTGGATTTAGTGAGGGTGAGGAAGATGAGTAACACAATAGATAAGCAGAGACATAGAGGTGAAATAGAGAAATGCGAGGTAGGCAGGGAAGATGCAAGGTAGACAGAGAGAGGTGTAAGTGATGAGCAAGATAAAGGATAGAAGTAGAGTGACAAGTAAAGGGGGGTGGTGTCAGGCATCCAGTGATGGATGATAGATCAATAAATAAGTGAGATAGAGAGGACGATGGAGTGTTTAGGTAGAGACAGGTAAAGAGAGAGAGTCAGAGGTAATGTCAAGTGGAATGAACTTCAGATAGAGAAATGGACAAAGTTGAGCTACAGAGAGAGAGAGAGAGAGAGAGAGAGAGAGAGAGAGATCAGTTTCCTGGGATGGCGGGGTACGGTGGGGGATTAAAAGACCGGAGCCTAGAGCAAATGCCCACTTTGCCCATTCCTTAAACCGTCTCTAAACATTTCCTTCTTCAGCCAGGCGCTCAAGCCCTTCTGATGAATTCTTTGAGAGTGTCTGGGAGAATTGGAGTCCTTAGGTCTCTGTCTTTTTTGCAGGGATTGGATCAGCCCACATGAGGAATTCATTGAAGACATTACCCCTATGGCTCCCGGGTCACAGAACGCATGCCCTGGGGAGACCTTGTAGTATTTTTTAAAGCACTCTCTGGGACGGAGCTTTTGCTCTACAGCTTGGGAGTGCAGGGGACCTTAGTGGTGGGTCTTATGGCTGCATTTTAATTTATGTGACCTGAAGTGGTAAACAAAGACTCAGACAAATATTATGATTTGCAATACTTTATTCAAAAGTATTTTATTGACAATTGCATTTGGTAACCATTGCAAAGCTTTTTCTTCATAATGAATGCATACTGAATCCATTGGTCTTAATGCTGACTCTCAACCTCTGATTCTTTTTCCTTTAGGGTGGAGATCCATTGACAAAGCCAATAGGCGTGCCTTATATATATTGATGTTGTTAGCCATTGAGAAAGCCAATCAGCTTGCCTCAAATGTCAATGTGGTTACCCCCTGACAAAGCCAATAGTCCCACTTTATCCAAAATGACACACCAGTATATTGCGATTTTCTTGCTTGAATAGGTAGCGGGTATTTTGATTTTGTGGGTTATGACCCCCTAGGGTTCAAATGTGGTTTCAGAATGTCACCCAAGGTATATCTGTCTTTTTGATGTATATTTTTACAAATTAATGCATAGTATTTAGTAGCGTGTGTGCAAAAAAATTACTTTTCCTTTTTTTAAAGAGAAAGCACTGACTGAACAATCATTTATTGAGTCTTTTTGCGTGCTGGTGAATGGAGAATACTAGCCCTCAGATGAGTACTCCTTGTAGTGCTCTTCTTTGCTACACTGAGAGAGCTACAATGGAGTACTTGGTTCCCAGTAAAGAAACAATTGCAGATCTTTTACTTGTGCAAGCCTCATATCCTGCACAACTAATGAACCAATTTCTTATATCCTGCATCCTGTACTGTACATTGTTAAAGGATATGCTCAGCGAGGCAGTGCAGTAAATATGATTAAAAATAACCCGCAATTCACTGAATAAAACAAAGGTTAAAGCGATGATATGGTTAGCTAAAGTAATACTATCTTACTTTACATTAAAAAAAAACCTACAAATTCACTCAACAAACAAAAGCTGGAAGCAACAGTATAGTTAAAAGTGAGAGAAAGATAACTTATTACGCATTACAAAATGTAGGAAATTAATTGAAAAAACTACGATGAAAGTGATCTCATAGTTGTGCTAGATACAAAGATTCTAGCTTACATTGCAAAACCCTAGAAATTCACTAAAAACATAATTCGAGATGTCATCAATGATATTTTCAATTGCACATGTCATGAGTAGTGTGGCTCACTGGTTAGAGGCGGCAGACCCGAGAGCAGAGGACGGCCCGGGACCAGGGTTCGATTCCCGGCGCGGCAGGTTTCTGGACCAGGGTCAGCGGACTCGATAATTCTCTCGCCTCGGTGCCCACTCTGATCAGCGATCACACTCGGCAACTCTGGGCATTAGCTTGCCTCATCTTCACTAACGGCCCACCAGACCGCCGGGGATGCCTGGTCTCACCCTGGAGATACCCATTAAGAGACCATCTGTCAGGGAAGCCAGGAAGGGTTTCGCAGCAGTCGAAGCGCCTTGGGACCCTCCGGGTAAGTAGTGCGCTATATAAATGCCTATACATTTACATACATACATGAGAAATCTAATGTGTTAGGTAGTAATCAGTGCATGGCGGCGAGCAACCTATAGTTAGGTCACTGAACTATAAGTGAGGAATTTCAGTGTTTTTCATGAGTTTAAAATTTAGGTTTTAACTAATATTTTCAATTAACTATGACATAACTTTAACCTCATTTGTTTTTGGGGTGAATTTATGAGTTTTTTAAAAATGTAAACTAAGATAATAGTACCATACCTAACTATAACGTCACTTTAACCTTTTTTTTTGAGTGAATTTCCAGGGAGTTAGAGTAAATTTTTTTATTGTTTGATTACTTAAAATCATTTGGGCGTGGTGGGGGTACAAATTTTGTTAGCTCAGTAAACTGTAACTGGCGAATGTCAGTGTTTTTGTGAGTTTAAACTGTTATGATTTAACTGACATTTTTCACTTTAACCTTTATTTTCTTGCAGAGAATATATATATATATATATATTTTATATATATATATATATACATATATATATATAATATATATGTATATCTATATAGACACACACATGTATATATATATATATATATATATATATATATATATATATATATATATATATATATATATATACTGGAACACATTCAACTGTAGAGTCGAAATAATTGCCAGCACACTGTAATCCGTTCTGAAATATTTTAATGCAAACCCCCCTTCACCCCTGACAGACCCGTATCACTAATCCAGCTTCGTCAGTGTCAGTTTGTGTGTGTAAAGCAGCGCCAGTTTAAACCCATCGGCCAGAGCTAAAATCATTGACATCAATGATGTTTACATTTTGTCAACGTCGCAGCCATCTTTAAATGTGCATCTCTCCTCTATTTATAGAGTAAAGAGTAGGAAATGGCGCAAAAGTAAAGTGCATAGTGCTCGTTTAAAAACATTACATACAGCAAACAATTCATACTTCAAGTACACACATTTGCTTTTTGATACCTTCAGAGATATAAAACATTATTAACCATTTGGTCCTGATTTAACAGTATATCATCTCAGTTTCTTTTGGCCTCTAGGGGTGTATCCCCCTATATGAATCTTTTATATCCACCTAAGATCTCAATGACATTATTTGTTTACCTCTGTTTTTTTGTAGCCCTGTATGGGCAAGAGTATCTTGTTTGGATATTCAGTATGTGGGGATGTCGGATGAGAGACATAAATAAGATAGCAGGGAGTTTTTGTTGTTTTTCAGAAATTATTGAAATATAACAGTTAACAATATACATGATCCCATGTATATAATCAGAGATGGACCCACAATTCTTCATCGTTATTTTAACCCCTTGGTGTCATGGTCTTGAGGTCAATAATATATCTTGACTCCAAGACCCTGAGTGCCTTTTCTCTGTCCCCCCCACGCTCTAGACGGTTTACTTGGTCGATACAGTAAAAGCTTAACAGATCTCTATTGCTCTGATGGTATTTTGCAAAGTGCCGAGCAACCGGATATGATTTGTCTTTGTTAACGATTGCTCGCATATGTTCTAGTATCCTCAGCTTTGTGGGGTTGATGGTGCTCCCTATGTATCTTCTTTTACAAGGGCACTGCAGACAGTAAACGGTGTGATCTGAATTGCAGTTTAACAATTTGTTTATTTTTTTGTTGGGTCTCTCTTCACCTGTTCTACCTGGATATTCTAAGTTTTTTTTACTCCCTTTGCAGGCTTTACAGCGCAAACAGGGGAAAAACCCCTTTTTGGTTAGATCGGTTAGTGGGCTGTAGCTCTGGGGAAAAATGGCAGCTCACAAGATGATCAGAGAGCAATTGACAGCGCCAATATGTTATTAAAGGCTGCTTAGAAAGATGTTTCTTTAAAATGCTGTCAGTTGTCAAGATATGCCAGTTTTTCTTGAAAGAGTGGACCAGATCACCTGATTTGGTGTTGAATTTGGTGATCATTCTCACCTCATCCTCCACCTTTGGCACTGTTTTTGGCACCAAGAGGTCCCTCCTGTTGACTGTAGATGCTTTATTTGAGGCCTGTCGTAGGATGTTTTTGGAATAACCCCTATTTAGGAACCTGTCATTAGCCTCATCTTTTGCTTGTTGAAAATTGGTTTCCTCTGAGGAATTTCTTTTTAGGCGTAATAATTCTCCATAGGGGACATTTTTTATCAGACTCTTAGGGTGGTAACTCGCCGCATGCAAAACGGCGTTACCAGCCGTTGGTTTTCTGTAGAGTCTTGTTTGAAGGGTATTGTTATTTATGTAAACTTCCAAATCCAAATAGCAAATACTAGTCGCGCTTATTGTGCTTGTAAATTTCAGGTTCATAGTATTATCATTAAGCATGAAGATGTAATCCTCGGCCGAGGTACGATCTCCACGCCAAATAATAAAAAGATCATCTATGTATCTGGTCCACATTAAAATGTTATCCGTCCATGCCTCATTGTTCTCAGCCCAAGCTACGTGCTTCTCCCACCAGCCCACGAACAAGTTCGCGTAACTGTGGGAGAAGCACGAGCCCATCGATGTACCCTTAGTTTGTTTGTACATTTGATTTGAGAAAAGAAAGATGTTAAAGTATGAACAAAAGCGTGTCATGCTAAGCAACATATTGCTGTTTGACCTGTATTTTTCTGTTTTTTTGTCTAAAAACCACTTGATCGTCATTAAACCAGTCTCATGGGCTATACAGGTATACAAATTTACCACATCCAATGTAATTAAAAGCATGTTTTCATCCCAGGTAATACTGTCCATAATATGGAGAAAGTCTTGTGTATCTCTCAAGTATGACGGTAAGTCCTTCACCATAGGAGCAAGATACGAGTCTATGAAGCGAGATGTATTCTCCAAAAGACTCCTAATTGAAGACACAATTGGGCACCCTGGTGGTCTTTTGGCATGTTTATGCATCTTTGGGAGATGGTAAAAAGTGGGTAGAATGGGTGATTCACTGTATAAAAATAAGAACTCTTCACCATTGAGCATGCCATCCTCCTTCCATTTGATCAACATTCCATGGAATTCTGTAATGCTTTTCACATACTCTGTTCTTTTTATGGTGATATAGCACTCTTTATCTTTTAATTGTCTTTTTGCTTCTTGTTCATAATGTTCTTTATTAAAAATCACAATATTTCCCCCCTTGTCTGAGGGCTTTATTTCAATAGTTTTGTCCTCTTTCAAGGACCTTATTGCTTCCCACTCTTTCCTTGTGATGTTGGACGATTTCATATCCATCTTATCCTGTGATATTCTTTCCATGTCCGCAAGTACCGCTTCATTATAGACATCTATTGCATCATAGGGTGCCACAGGCAGTTTTTTTGAATTTTTCTTCATATTGCTTGGGTCTCGTATTTGCGGTATAGGTACATCATCACCCTGTATGTTGCCTGATCCACTTCCTAAGATCTCTTGAGTTGGAGTCAATAAAAGATTTGCTAAAGTTTTAGGGTGTTCTTCTGTAATTTCTGCTATTTCATTAACAGTGTGCGTTTCCACTGCCACCTTTTGTGGATGAAGAAGAAAGATTTTTTTAAATTTTAGTTTTCTGATATATCTAAACAGATCAATTCTTGTGTCTACCAGATTAAATTCGCTTGCAGGACAGAAGCTTAGTCCTTTTTTGAGGACCCTTAATTCATTCACTGTCAATTCTCTTTTCGACAGATTGATGACATTATTTTCTTCTGTCATTATTATTTATTCTTTTTGTTGCGATTTGAGGTGCTCCGGGTCACCCTTGGTGAGGCAGTCGACTGCATATCTCCTCTTACCCCTCTTGCCCCGCCTTGTCCTCCTTTTTGGCTTGGTTGTTGGGGAGGATGATTTCTTTGTTGTGGTCTCTGGCGCGTTTCCTTTATGACTTGGAATTTGTCCAAAAAAGGTGTTGCGCTTCTATTTTCTTTTGTTACAGGAGCTTTATGTTGTTCATCCTCAGACACTTCCGATTCTTCTGTGTCTGTAGTGTTTGTACTTACAGCTCCTTGTGCGAGTCGTTTTCTGGTGGCATCGAACTTACGAGCGAAAGTCAATATTCTGCCAGATAGATAGTCCTGCTTGTCTCTTTGAAATTTAGTTTGTTTGCGCTTTCGAATACCCAGTTCATATACCTTGATTCTTTTATTCACAGCGCTTCTCAGATATTCACTAGCCTTTGAATCATTTTCTTTTGAGATAAGGTCTTCTACAAGTGCAATTTCTTTTTTGCATTTTTCATGATCGCTCCATGCGTATTTAATTAGCATTCGTACCATTCCTTTCGAGGATTCAGCAGTATACTCCGCCCAGTCTTTTAATAGAGCAGGATCCGGATTTTCATATGACGGGACCGTAAAGATTCGGAGAGCCCTAGGTACTCTGTCACATTCTATATACCGCTGTAAAGAGGTAGCTTCCCACCATTTCCGGACCTCTCTCTCTGATAGTTTTTCTAATTTCTGAAAGAGTGTTTTCAAGTTGTTACACACTATCGGTGTTGTTGTAGTGGTGTCCACTCTTGGTGGTCGATCTGTGGCAGACCTGAACATTACATTTGCTGCAGACTCTCTCTCTCCCATTATGTCCTCATTACCCGACATCATCATTCCCTTTAGTATGTACTTGTACGTAATGTTACACGGGGCAATGATTTCTCACTCCGTTTAGGGGTTTGCACTATAACTTTGGTTCCTTCGGGACAGAGGCAAAGCACGAAATGTCAAACTTAATGCAGGAAACAGTTCACTCATCGCGCTCGATGCAGGCGTTCGGTCGTCGTCAGCCGACGTCTTCTTCACACTCGCATCGTAGCAAACGGTGAGCCACTTGTTTTCTTGTTTGAAAAGTCTTCTCCGAGCACGTTGTCATAGCTCTAATATCCATGTTGCTCAAAAAAGTGCCTCGGGGCTAATGGCCATATTGATTTATAGCACCGGTTCCTTCACCGCCGTCGCTCCTCCAACTCCCGGGTGCCTTCAAGCTAGCGCTGGTTGGGCGCTTAAACACTGGAACACATTCGACTGTAGAGTCGAAATAATGGCCAGCACACTGGAATCCGTTATGAAATATTTTATTGCAAACCCCCCTTCACCCCTGACAGACGTGTTTCGCTAATCCAGCTTCGTCAGTGTCAGTTTGTGTATGTAAAGCATCGCCATTTTAAACCCATCGGCCAGAGCTAAAATCATTGACATCAATGATGTTTACATTTTGTCAACGTCGCGGCCATCTTTAAATGTGCATCTCTCCTCTATTTACAGAGTAAAGAGTAGGAAATGGCGCAAAAGTAAAGTGCATAGTGCTCGTTTAAAAACATTACATACAGCAAACAATTCATACATCAAGTGCATACATTTGCTTTTTGATACCTTCAGAGATATAAAACATTATTAACCATTTGGTCCTGATTTAACAGTATATCATCTCAGTTTCTGTAGGCCTCTAGGGGTGTATCCCCCTATATGAATCTTTTATATCCACCTAAGATCTCAATGACATTATTTGTTTACCTCTGTCTAGGGGTACAGGGGTATTTTAAGGGTTCAAAAACCCAAACTTACCCCTGAACCCTAAAAACACCCCTGTACCCCAAAACCCAAACCTAGCCCTGAACCCTAAAAATACCCCTGTACCCCAAAACCCATACCTATCCCTAAACCCTAAAACTACCCCTGTACCACATACCCCAAAACTATATCTGAACCCTTAAAATACCCAAACACCCCTAAACATACACCTCCGTACCCCAAAACATATACCCCTATACCAATACTTACCTTATCTAAACATTTAAAAAAAACATGCTTTTACCATTCATGCGTTTACAACGAATTTCGTTGTAAATGTATGCGTGGTAAAAGCATATAAAATGTAATGCCGTGCGTTATAATGGCATTGTGGAGTCATGGTACTTTGGTAATGAAAGTATGCGGAGTGATGGTATGCGGAAAGAAAGTTGCAGAATAATGGGTGTTTACCCTCCCCCGGTAAGTACATTGGTGGCACGGCGGCCCACAACTCCAGCAACATACTCATATTTTTTCACCACCGATTTGAAAAATACACAGGTCTCTCTCATTGATGGCCAGCACTGACATACACTTTTAGACACACCACCCGCCACAAGTTCTAGAATTGCGAACTTTAGAGCTGGGGAGCTACGTTCGAATCTCGGCATCAGCTCAAATCCTGTGATTCCAGGCAAATCGCTTTGTCTCCCCGTGCCTACCACAAATGAATGTGTTCTTCTGTAATGTAAATTGTGCTCCTGCCATGTTGTCGAGTTCACACTATATGATATTGCAAGGAAAAATAAAGTAGGGAAACTCGAGTTCACACACTACTGAACGCGCACTCTTAAGTGCATCAGCAATGCACTGTGAATTGGAGCGTTTCACAGGCCTGTCACAGATAAGAAATGCTATCAAAACGAAATCCTACAAAACAATATACTACTGGCCGGCAGCAATTCATACCTGGACAATGTCGGGACGGGCTGCTAGTATCATAATAATAATAATAAAAACATTTATTAAGCTCCTGGTTACACTACGAACAGTGCGTCCCCGTGCTGAGGATGCATTCCACAAGACTCCTAAAAAAAACGGTCCATGATGAGGGGAAGGGACAGGAGAGGTAAGGCCCTGTCTCAATACTAGTCTTTAGGGAACAAGTAAGTCTTAAGTTTCAGCCGGAACCGCATTTCTGAAGGTTCCATCCGAAGTTCAATGGGGAGTTCGTTCCATTGTTTGCTGGCTAGAAACCTAAAAGAATGCCCACCCATTTGCGCTTTATAGATACGGGGTACCAAAAACTGCATGCTGCCCATAGATCTCAAAAGGCATTTGGGATGGTATATGGTCAGCATCTTTTGGAGGTAAGCAGTGCCATGGCCCTGTGCAATACGGTGGGAAATGCACATGGCTTTGAACCGGATACGTTCCCGCATGGGGCACCAGTGTAAGGTCTGTAGCGCACGTTTCCCAGACGAATTCCTCTGCAAGTTTAAGCCAAGCCTGGCAGCCGCATTTTGGACACATTGAAGTTGGTTCAGGCCCTTTTTAGGTCTCGCCTGTCGATGCGCATGCGCATCGAGCAAGGCGAGACTATTGCGAGTTATCCACTCTTTGGCAACACTGCAAGGAATCGTGGCGATTCCTTGCAGTGCCCGTGACTTTTAAGGTCAATGCGCATGCGCATTAAGCTTATGCGCATGCGCATTGACCTTAAAAGTCACGGGCGCGTGCACGTCCGTGTTTGTTTACCCGCTCCGCCCCCTCCCGCCGTGTCGCATTTCTCCTCCCCCTCCCCTCCGTCTTGTACTCACCCTCTCTCCCATCTCTCTCTCCCATCCTGGTATCTCTCTCTCACCCTTTCTCCTCCCACCCTGCCGTCTCCCTCACCCCCCTACCATCTTCCCGTCTCTCTCACCCTCTCTCTCATCCTGCCGTCTCTCTCACCCTCTCTCCCAGCTCGTCAGCCAGGCTCCCTCTGACAGCCTCCCGCCTTCACTGCCCGCGTAGAAGATACCGTCCGTGTTTGTTTACCCGCTCCGCCCCCTCCCGCCGTGTCGCATTTCTCCTCCCCCTCCCCTCCGTCTTGTACTCACCCTCTCTCCCATCTCTCTCTCCCATCCTGCTTTACCCTCTCGGTAAGTAGGTCCTTCGTAACTCCCATAGACTGCTAGTTGATGTTCCCAGCTTACCTTTTAGCTCCGGTTGCACTCGTCTTTTTCCTCTCTCAGAGGTCTTCGGCAGGACGCGCTGTTTTTAAAGGGGATTCAATTGGATAATTGGCATCAGCTTTGCCACAAGTCCGCGCCTTCGTATTATGTATGTGTTCCCTGGCGTTTTGAACGCGCCATCTTGGAGGGGAGAATTGAGGTCTGTAATTTTAGTCTGGCAAGACTGTGGCTTGGTGGGGTCGTTTAATGTCCCAGCTTGTGTGGCACCACTTTGCCATCCAGGCCGCTGCTGTCGCCGGACATGTGGTTGTTCTTCTGGCTACGGTGATGGCTGGATCATCTTTGTTGGTTGCAATAGGTGCTTAGAGGCATCTAGTCTCCCCGTTCTCGGTACATATTTGTCTTGCAGTGCTGCGCTCTGCGGAAGGAAGAAGGCGCACATAGACCGAGGTGTTTCTTTATTTCCGAGTCCTGGCCTCATCTACTGAGGGGGGAGCCGGCCTCCGCCATGTCTGTCCTCGTCGTGGACTTTGAAACTGCCCCCTTCTGGCACTTCTCAGCATTTCTTGTCTCGGTCCCCAACTCTTCTTTGTGGCGCACGGGTCTGTAGGTGTGTGTGCGCAAGCAGGCACGCACACACACTGAATTCCATCACCACTATCCCCTCCTCCACAGGCACACATACACACGCACTCGATATTCCCGCACACCCACCCCCGCTGTTCACCCACACTACTGCTCCAAAGCCTCCCCCACGCATAACCTGCCCTCTCGTTCATCCTGTGCGCCGTGCCTCCGTCTCGCGCCAGCCACACATCCGCTCGCTTCTACAGTGCTACACCAAGCCTTCTCCCGCCATTCTACCAGCCAGCCTCTCTTCCTCTCCACAGTGGCGTAGCAGGTGTGTCATGTGCCCTCGTGCAAGAAAAAAACGGGACCCTGGTCGCAGTATGAACTGCGAAGTGCAGCAATAATGATGGTCTACTGGACCGTTATTGCTTCTGGGCTCCGGTGCCGCTGCACCAATGGAAGCTACACCAATGTCCCTCCCCCTGGCTCTCATCCTCTCCCTTCCTGATCCATTCACTCTTGTTTATTTCTTCCCAGGTACCCTTTTCATAGCAGCCATTATGCGATCACTACACATCTCCCTTCCTCTCTTTCATTGTTGCCTGCTCTCCCCTTCATATTCTGCTATGCCTCCTTGTATAATAAATCCATGATCAGTCCATCTTCTTCTCTTCGCCTACCTACGTCTTCTCACAGCTCGTACCCACCTACTCAATTTCCCTCCTCCTCCCCTCTCCTCCAGCTTCTCTCTTTGTACATCCAATTCGCTTCACTCCCTCGTATCTTCTACCTATGGCGCCCTCTCCTCTCCTCTGTTCTTTTCAATTAATCGTCAACACCTTTCTCATTTTCATTATGTCCTTTATGTCCGGGATAATGTGTGCGGCCGCAGCCTAGTGGCCAAAGGCTGGTCTCATGAAACACTCCCTCCATCCCCCATTCCCCACCTTTCTTCTGACGCAGGAAAAATGTCAATTGAGTTGGAATCTGACAACATGGAGGCTGCAGGAGATTTAAAGGCGCCACCTCCCTCCTGCTTCCAGGCTGACAGCGAATCCTGCACCCTTGGCCGATGGGGTGGGTGTGTTGAGCACGCACATTGCTCCCCGTTTGTAAATAGTGGTTTGTTTCCCCACCACCCCTTTCCAAAATGGCCTGGGTGCCTGCACACTCTTCTGACATGTGAGATTTCCATTTGCACGTATGGGACCATATGACCTGTGTTTTTATAGGGTGCTGTCTCAGTTCTCAACCACTCACTCACCCTCACCCTCACTCACCCTCACCCTCACTCACCCTCAACCCCTCACCTACCCTCACCCTCACTCACCCTCAACCCCTCACCCTCACTCACCCTCAACACCTCACCCTCACTCACCCTCAACACCTCACCCTCACTCACCCTCAACCCCTCACCCTCACTCACCCTCAACCCCTCACCCTCAACCCCTCACTCACCCTCACTCATCCTCACTCACCCTCAACCCCTCACCCTCACTCACCCTCACTCACCCTCAACCCCTCACCCTCACTCACCCTCACCCTCAACCCCTCACCCTCACTCACCCTCAACGCCTCACCCTCAATCACCCTCAACCCCTCACCCTCACCCACCTTCACTCACCCTCACCCTCACTCACCCTCACTCACACTCACCCTCACTCACCCTCACCCACCCTCAACCCCTCATCCTCACTCACCCTCAACCCCTCATCCTCACTCACCCTCAACCCCTCACCCTCACTCACCCTCAACCCCTCACCCTCACTCACCCCCACTCACCCTCAACCCCTCACCCTCAACCCCTCACCCTCACTCACCCTCAACCCCTCACCCACCCTCAACCCCTCACCCTCACTCACCCTCAACCCCTCACCCTCAACCCCTCACTCACCCTCACCCTCAACCCCTCAGCCTCACCCTCACTCACCCTCAACCCCTCACCCTCACTCACCCTCACTCACCCTCAACCTCATGCTAAAGATTTACAAAAAAACCCATAAACAATTCTAAAAGCACTAACTCTAATGCTGCGAGACCTATTGCATTTCTAATGCTTGTTACTGAGGCCACAGAGCAGGGAATTCCCATAGTCAAGATGGGAAGTGACCAAGGCATGCACTAATGTTTTCCTAACTGTGATGGGTAGGAGATCCAAGATTTTACGTAAGACCTTCAGTATGCCATAGCATTTACCTGCCATATTGCCAATATGTTGGGAATATGAAAGATTGGTATCCAGGAGAACACCCAAGTTCTTCACCGTATCAGAGGGGTTGGGTGTAGGACCCAGGCCATCGGGCCACCAGGCCGATGTCTAAATTGATGGAGAGGAACCAATCACTAGAAGTTCAGTCTTGTTCCCGTTAAGGCGGAGGCAATTGCTCTTGATCCAGACCACAAGTGCCACAAGAGAAGCAGAAAAATTATCTGCCGTCTCAACTGGGTTGTGAGATAGAGTGACCACCAGTTGAGTGTCATCCGCATATGAAACAATATACACCCCATAGGATTCCACCATCCTAGCCAGGGGTTCCATATACAGATTAAACAATGTAGGGCTCAATATGGAGCCCTGCGGGACCCCTTGTCTAAGAGATCGAGGCGTGGACTTGAAGGGGGGCAGTGTATTTGGAATTTCCTATCCGCCAGAAAAGAGCCCATCCATTCATAGGCTGGCCCGGCAACCCCCATCTCGCTCAGACGGGCAAGAAGTCTAGAGTGCGATACAGTATCGAACGCCGCACTAAGTCCAGCAATATCAAAGCAGCGGTCTGTCCTTCGTCCACTTTCTGACGAAGCAGTTCTGTGGAGAAGAGAAGGGCAGTTTCCGTAGAATGTTTCGCCCTAAAACCAGATTGGGTAGAGTGAAGAAGATGATTATCCTCCACAAATTTAACCAACTGGTTATTGACCAATTTCTCCACCACTTTGGCACAGAAAGGCAAGAGGGAAATGGGGCGGAGTTTATCCAGTTGGGAAATACTCTGGTTAGTTTTCTTTTTAATAGGAACGACCTGGGCAAGTTTCCATTCCTCAAGTACCTTACTTTCTTGAAAAGATAGGGTGGCCAAACTACCTGTGTAGTTCCACAGGAGGTGTTAATGACTCCTGAGAATTTTAGGAGGGGCGACGTCCGTAGGGGATCCAGAATGGATACCCATAATTAATTTGATCAATTCCTCCCTCGGAGGCACCATGAACTCCTTGAGACATGTCTTCTTAGTGAGCCTTTGGCAGGTATCCAAGGCCGGGACTCTTCGGCTGGACCCTGCTGAAAAGACACATATATCTTCTCCACTTTGCTCACAAAGTGGTCGGCGATGGATTCACATATCTCGGTGGAAAAAAGATCTTTGGTCACTGTCCTCATGAGTGCCGTTAGCTCCTTATAAATTAAGAAGAGCTTATATATATATATTTATAGTTATATATTTATATCCACAACAAATGCTGTCCCCTTGGTGAGAGCCACAGAGCACAAGGTACGTTTTCAGCGGTTTATTGGGGAGAGCTGCAGCTGCACAGTGAAGACAAACATCCAAATTCAAAGTCAATTCGCCAACGCGTTTTGTGCGCTGTGCACACTTCATGGGCTGACAAAGTGAGAACGGCAAGCCAAACCCGGACACCTGTTTTTCATTATGATGCTTGCCCATGTGGGCGGGGACAGTCCAACTGCCTGATGGTTGTTGTGGTTCCTGGCACTGTTCTCACAGTGGATTTCTTGCAGGTAATCACCAATAACTCATTAAAAAATCCCCAGTGGGTTGATGAGAGCTTGCATCAGGGCAGCGGCGCCATATGACTCTCCTCCTGCAGCTTCTGCTTCCAAATGTCCACGTTGGTTGCTGCCAGCACACGGGCCGTGAAACACGGCAGGGCTTCCACTGCGGCAGGACTGGAGGCAGCTAATCCACAACAAATGTTGTCCCCTTGGTGAGAGCCACACAGCACAAGGTACGTTTTCAGCAGTTTATTGGGGAGAGCTACTGCTGCACATTGAAAACAAACATTCATATTCAAAGTCATATCGCCGACGTGTTTTGTGCTCTGCGCGCACTTCTTCATGGGCTGACAAAGTGAGAACGGCAAGCCAAACCAGGACACTTGTTTTTCATTACAACGCTTGCCCATGTGGGCCGTGACAGTCCAACTGCCTGATGGTCGCTGTGGTTCCTGGTAGTGTTATCACAGTGGATTTCTTGCAGGTAATCACCAATAACGTATTAGACAATCCCCAGTGGGTTGATAAGAGCTTGCATCAGGGCAGCGGCACCATATGACTCTCCTCCTGCACCTTCTGCTTCCAAATGTCGATGTTGGTTGGCGCCTGAACACAGGCCGTGAAACACGGCAGGGTTCCACTGCTGCAGGACTGGCTGCAACCAAAATACAACAAATGTTGTCCCCTTGGTGAGAGCCACACAGCACAAGGTACGTTTTCAGCAGTTTATTGGGGAGAGCTACTGCTGCACATTGAAAACAAACATTCATATTCAAAGTCATATCGCCGACGTGTTTTGTGCTCTGCGCGCACTTCTTCATGGGCTGACAAAGTGAGAACGGCAAGCCAAACCAGGACACTTGTTTTTCATTACAACGCTTGCCCATGTGGGCCGTGACAGTCCAACTGCCTGATGGTCGCTGTGGTTCCTGGTAGTGTTATCACAGTGGATTTCTTGCAGGTAATCACCAATAACGTATTAGACAATCCCCAGTGGGTTGATAAGAGCTTGCATCAGGGCAGCGGCACCATATGACTCTCCTCCTGCACCTTCTGCTTCCAAATGCCGATGTTGGTTGGCGCCTGAACACAGGCCGTGAAACACGGCAGGGTTCCACTGCTGCAGGACTGGCTGCAACCAAAATACAACAAATGTTGTCCCATTGGTGAGAGCCACACAGCACAAGGTAAGTTTTCAGCGGTTTATTGGGGGGAGCTGCAGCTGCACAGTGAAGAAAAAACATCCAAATTCAAAGTCAATCATGGGCTGACAAAGTGAGAACGGCAAGCTGTGCTCTAAGATGCAGTATTTTTGCGAACATAAGCAGGCATATGATTAAAAATAATACGATCAGCATTGTTACAATTCCATAAAACACTAAGGGAGAAAGCATATTATAATTTAGTGGAAACAGGATCTATATTGCCTAGTGTACCACCCTCCCTAGCTAGGAGCTATGTTTTATAATAATAAAAGGTCTCTTAGGCTTGAATGGGGAACCCCATACCTCCAAGATCAGCAGAAGTGAATCAGATCAGGATCAGGAGCTCTCTCTCTCAGGAAACGGATTTTCTCCAAGTGCCCTAACCATGCAAGCAATGCAATATTGAAGGCGCTAGAATTTCAGGCAGCTGTGTGCATGTTGTGTCTAGAGCGTGGGCCGATCAACCTGAATAACAGCTTACATTGTTTTGTGAACCTTGGAGGCTTCTGCACACACTGTACAGACAGAGATCACGGTGTAAGTCTAGGGATGTCGAAAACTAGGTTTTCTCATGTGAAGATAAGTCAAGCAGTCTAACTTACAATAACAGATACATGCACTGTCGTGAGCAAAAGCAGCAAAGTGGCAAAATGGCATTTAAACGTCTAATAAGGCTAAGCTAACATAGCAATGTGTGCACGCAAGGCCCTGCCTTCACTACAAGTAACTTTTGTAGCTAGTCATTTGCATAGATGACAGGCCTGTATTCCTTCTCAACACGCTTGTAGAGATATGGAAACCAAACTAGGTCATAAAGATTTTGTTTAATGGTAATGGTTCCCCTATGTTCTTCGTGGGCCCCTTCAATCATTTTATGCCACAGACTCCCTGGAATCATTATTCTCGACCCTCGCAATATAACACCCTCTTGAGTTATGGGCAATTCATCTTTGACATTCCTGTATTTTTGATTGTCATTCTCACTGGTGAGAGTTTGTTTGTGCTGGTTCCATGACTAAGGTGTACTTATATCTTTCAGCTTTAGCATGCCATATGTATGGCTTGTGGCAGTGATAATCTGGGCTAATGAAATGGCAGCTGGTGTGTATGATTTCATAATGAAGTTGATATAAGCGTCAGCTGACTTGAATTGAGTGCCATGACCTTAAATAGACACTCTGGAAAAGTAGTCAGCAGGGTTCTGATCTTTTCCTGGAAAATGCACAATGTTTTAATTGTACTCCCTAGCGTTCAATGTAAGTAGGCATCTTGGTCTTTGGATTGCCAAATATAGTTAGTAAAGTTTGATGATCTCTCCCATGCGTAAAAAGCCTTCTATACAGAAATACATGTAAGTGTTCAGACACCCACAACACGGCTAAACTTTCTGGTAAGCATGTTCTAGTCGGGACAAATTCCTATGTGCATACACTACAATATGCCTCGAGCATTCAGGTGCCCACTGTGCTGTGTAAGGAGAGCATCTAACCTAACTGGGCTAGCGTCAATTACAATCTCTGTGTGAAGGTTTGGATTGAAAGAAACCTTTTCTGTAGCATTCTCAGTGGCTTGTTTGATTGTCTTAAAACTGTTCTCGCATTCATGAGACCACTGAAAGAAAACCACCTTTCATGTCAACGCTCTAAATATAGCACTTATAGTGGCAAAGTCTGGTATATATCTAGAACATAGCTGGCCATGCCAAGAAATTAACACACTATGGAAACATCTTGTAGGGGATCAGCATTTGACAGCACTTGTACTTTAGCTTGATCTGGTGTCATACCCACCTCAGAAAAGATATGGCCATAGAATTGTAGCTTTGTCTTATAGAACTCGCATTTGTCTGCTTCAGCAAGTAAACAACATACTTTATCATGCTTTTTTGGGTAACTCTCAAAACCAATATGTCATTGCTGTAATTTAATGCATTCATAACAGACTGTATGATATGTTGAGTTACGTCTTGAAACAGTTCTGCAGTGGATGACACACCAAAACATAGGGCCTGATTTAGATTTCGGCAGACAGGATACTCTGTCACAACAGGATTTATACTTTGGTAGATGTCAGGCCCTTAGTCTTTTGTATCCAAACAGACCAATTTGTCTAAAAAAGGTTGTAATGTACCTGCAATCTTCTGAGTTCCAACTGATGATAACCTTTATTCAAAGCAATGCAAGAGAAGAGCTTTGCACCATTTAGTTGCGTTATCATGTCAGCAATGTGTGGACTTGGATGTCGTTTTCATTTAATTGCCTTGTTTGCTTGATGCATATCAACTAACATTCATACCGCTCAGTTGCTGTCCTTTTTGGGCACTACCATGATGGGAGAAACTCACACATTAGACCAGTCGAACGCACAATGATGTCATGCTTAAGTAACTATTCAGGTTATTTTTCAGAAGCATCTTGTGAATGAAAGGCAATTTGCCTTTGTTTCTGACCAACAGGACGGACATCCTCATTAATATGCAACTTTGCTTTCATAGTCTTAAGCTATTCCAAACCCTAAAACAACTAAAGGAACTTACTTAC
The DNA here is from genome assembly GCF_964263255.1 of Lissotriton vulgaris. Classification (NCBI taxonomy): domain Eukaryota; kingdom Metazoa; phylum Chordata; class Amphibia; order Caudata; family Salamandridae; genus Lissotriton; species Lissotriton vulgaris. Next base: position 250,611,297 of record NC_141699.1, on the reverse strand, counting down.
TATTTCGTGGTGAGCATTCATGTAGTAGTTCATGGAAATCAGTCCCTTATCAGCAGCTGTGCTGATGCTGAGTAGAAAAGGCACTTGATGCTGTCCCTTGAAGCACAATGATAGGTGTTTGATCCTTCATTTTCTTGTGTTTCATCGTTGCTACAGATGAACTTGACTTTTTAAGGGTGTCAATGCAGCTATAGTTGCCAAGGTTTCTGATTGCTGTGGGTGACATTTTCATAATTTTAGGGTATTTATGAGTGTAATTTCAATGACTTTGAGTGACAAAGTCTTGGGAGCAAAATCAAGCAATGAAGACGAGGGAAACATAATTATCAGAATTTACAACCCTCCCTCGTTCTTTGGAACTGAAAAGTTTGCTGTCATTACACATTCAATTTGGTATCTTATCAACGCCTAATACAGGCAGAGCAATATATTTTAATTGCACTGCTTCAAGAGTGTTTTCTTCGAATATTGTCATAGTTGGAGTTAGAGTTTCAAAAATATTTTCACTTCTAAAGATTGCTTTTTTTTCCTCTGCAACTGTTATGGGCGCTTTTAGCCTTTCCTAGAAGCGCTCCATCACTATCTTCATTCACCAAGCAGAAATCCTAGCAAAACACAGGTGATCTCGTCCTTTTTGTGCCCAGCACTATTATTATTGAAAATCAACATCACGTCAGAAGTAATTAATTATCTGACCTGAGCAGCCACTGTGATGAGTGGTATTTTCTTTTAGCACTGTAACGGAGGCAGTCAGATCTTTTGAGATCATACCTCTGCAGTGATGACTGTGCTTCCTCAGCTGCTCTTCCAAAGGTCAGGCTGCAAACTGGCAGGACCAGGGGCGTAACACAGGCCCCCGCAGCCCCTGTGGTGTGGGGGCCCCTAGATCCAAGGGGCCCCCTCTGTACTGCACTCTGGCCAGAGAGCTCCTGATTGAGCCCAGAGGGGCCCCAATAAGTACCATGCAGGGAGGCCCCCTCACTTTTCGTTACGCCAGTGGGCAGTACACATGCAGCAGACTTGCAAAGAAACATAATTGCTGCTCTTCAACTCACTAGTGACTTAAGTTCCTCTTGTCAAATGAACACATTCAGGGGACGCCAATGCCAATTGATGCGCCTGGGCTGAGTGATACTCAGCCATTTTCAATCAATATGCATCCAGTTAGTGCAGCTGAGCCCGCAGACCTGCACAACCCATTGATCCGATTGAAGTAACACTTTTCAGGTCTGTAGCAGCCTGCAGCACTGCCCAATCAGTGTGGAGTCATATATTGCACTCAGCCAGACGGCCAGCGCGCTGTCCAGATGTTTATCTTACTTCCGTTCTTCGGGCTGTGCCCCTGTCTTGCCTCAGCACTGACGGTGTCAGGAGGCTTTATAAGCGTATGACTAAGGGCCTGGTTTAGATTTTGGCAGACAGGTTACTCCATCAAAAATGTGACGGATATCCCACCCGCTGAAATATAAATCCCATATTAATCTATGATATTTATATTTCACTGGATGGGATATCCATCTCCTTTGTGACGGAGTGACCCATCTGCCAAAAACAACAAGTAAAATCCAATACTTTATGATAATAAATAATACAGCGCGGCATAATAGTTTCTTAGAGCTGTAATGAAACTGCAAACTATTCTCCCAGCGACCCATTGGTCTGGAAAGATACCCTGTGGGTGGTCTGTCTATTACAATGTTGAAATAAACTGCCACGCTCGTCTTCCCTCTCTCTATGGTTATTCTTTCAGTGTAAGCAAGTTTATACTGGGCTTGCTGTAGCTGTTTTTGACTAATACTAATATTACCATTGGGGTCCATAAAAACAGGCTGGAAGATAATCTGTCGAAAGCATGATTCCACACCAACTAACCAGGGCATCTTAAGACCCTATAGCAACTAAGTTAGTCCATAATAATATCTCTAGTAAGGCTCGCCTCCTTATTTTTCCGCACTGCTAACCATAATAAGGGTGGTCGGTCTCTTATATATTCTTCTATGTATGGGATGCCCAATTCTATGTTGAAGAATAAATGGGAGGATGAAATGGGGCCTGCCAGAACCTTTTTGCATAACCTACTTTCTTCAATCTGGATAATATCACATTTAAATATGTCCCATACCTCTGCCCCATTATGTTGCTGTCTGAGTACACTGCTTTTTTATACATTTGAAGGAGGGACATAAGGGCTCCCCCACCTCTGGGTTGGGGTAGGTTAAATAGTGTGCCAATAGCTTTTGTTAGTTTAGTTCTACGATGAGCAGTATGCGAAGCTCATGATATGATAGCTGCAAAAATTTCATCTAAACATGAGAAAGTGCTGGTGCATTTTAAACTATTATTGCCAACAGTGAGAGTGGACAGCTGGTCATCCGTAGGGCCTCAGTGTAATTTTCAGACAACGTTTGAATGATTTTGGTACTTTGACATGCCGACTTTTCTTTGACTGACATATTTCTTCACATGCAGCCAGTACAACATGCACAAGCTTTTCTGAAATAAACATCGGCATGGCACAACCATCTTCTTTACTTTCACTTGATACCGATATGGATGAACTGTTTAACGATAATTTAGATGACTTTGTTCAGGGTTGATTTGTTGTACCTGACTTCTGCTTCTGGAACGTTCTGTCGGACATTGTGTCTCCAATCTGTGATGCACTTGTATTTCCCTTTGCTTTGCAAACCATCATGAAATAGTTCTCTTTCTTACAGCCCTTGTATATCTATCCAATGTTGGGTCATTTGTATTTGTGTGGAAATAAAAATCCACATCTAAAACATAACTTATTTTTACGTATAGCCATCACCTTGTGTCCTTCAGTGTTTTGCTTTAACTTGCTTCTCACATTCATGACAGATTCATTTTGTGCACCTCCAGCTTCCATGTTGGCAGCTTGTCGATTGGCACACTCTTCAGCTCTAGCAGCCATTAACAATCATTTAAGATTCAGAGTTTCTCTCAGTATTCGCCGTCTAAATGAATCGTACAAGCATCCATCAATGACCCTGAGAAGAATGCCATCTTCATCATTAAATTGATTGGGGCAGATTTACAAGCCATGTGCGCCACTTTTGTCGTCACTTTTAACAAGGGAAAAGTGCCACAAATGTGGCACAAGGGGCTTGTAAATAAGCCCCATTGAACTTACAGTGATTGATGAATGTATCAAGTCTTTTTGTGGGTATTGAATGTTGATTGTGGTGTCAAGAAAGCTGCAACATTGTAGGCCAGTGTGGAACTTACTGAGGTGGGACGTGGTGGCCATTTGGCCACTGCTTCTAGCTCATTCTCCCTGAGACCCTGGGGCAGACTGGCCTCTGATCACCCTTTATAATAACTGGAAACATGATTTTTTTTCTTGGTCTCCATCGAAACAACAACCTGCCCCTATTCTGGACTCCTCATTGACTTTCAATCTTCAGAGATCTGTGGAGTTATTCTGAGCCTCATTCAATGGCTTTGGTGGCTCGACCCTTTAGGTATGATGGCTCCTTAAGCACAAGCCCGGGCAGTTCTCCTTGGTCTGCTGTGCCCAGTGCTGCAGCATGAAGACTCTCTTTAATTTTGTTTGTGATCAGACAACTGTTTCCTGCATCTCATTCGCTTTGCTTTTGACATTTCTTTGTACTTGCTTATACCTGCTTGATCTCTGCCTTAAAGCACTTATAATCACAGAAGTACCTAGCGCTTGACTGCCTCTTTGTACTTTTTGAGACCAGGTTGATCTCTGCTTGGCAGCATTTGAATTGCAGCATTATCACTCCGTTTTAGGAATAGGTCAATGTTGTGTAGTAACGCAGTTCCTTTATGTATGGCCTAACTAACAGGTTCTCGACCGACGTGTGGATTCTCTGTAAGTGCTTTCATTTTCAACTGCTTCATAGCGGATGAAACAGCGCTTTGACTCCTCATGCATTCAATGTCGATTTCCTACTTCAATGAAGGCACATGTGGCATGCACCAGCAGTTTTCTTGGACCACGGCAAACTCTTTGATAGAGCACTGTCAATCTTTGGGTTACTTATCCCCTATTTCGTCAACCAGTTGTAGCATCTTCCCAGCAGGGGTTCCCGTTAATGACCACGCCACACAGAGAGCTTAGTATTATACTTGTCTAGTTCAACATTCTAAAGTAGCCTTCACTGCATTATACTCTATTCATGATGTCATAGCTCTACTGAGTTCAGCAGGAGCCATAAGAGTTCTATTATTGTTAATTCGCAATGCACTACACCGGTTGGTGGCTTATTTAATAAAGGGGAGTGCGTGCACCCTCTCAAAGCCTAATAAGGCACTGAGGACCCCTTCCTCTAAGGCCGAAATGCTTAAAAAAGGGGAGTGTGGCCGCATGACTCTCCTTACAGAGCCTAAAAAGGTCCCGGGGACCCCATCCACCAGGGCCAAAATGTATCAAAATGGGAGGCGGGCGTGTGGGACTCCCCATTTCGTCTAAGGATGATTTTTCAAAGCTAGCGTCAGCTGGTCAAATGTACGTGGTGGTGTGTAAATACCTGTCTTAAACTGAACAAACAAAGCTAGCTAAAGTCTTTCAAAAGGGGGTAGAGTGTTCTCTCCCAGCCCAGTCCTTTTCAGGGCATTTTCTTTTAAAGTGGAGACCCAAATGGTGCATTTTACAACACATTTTACAATATCTTGTGCCTCAGTTTTTAAATGTTTTATATCCAAGTACATTTCTTCCCAGCTGTCCACTGCACACAAAGGACACTACCAGTGGGTACAAAAAAATTGTTTGATGTGTGTGCACATGAACGACTTTGCTTCTCATTGTTTTACAGTCGAACTAATGGTCCTGAAGGCTATCATCCTTAGTACATACCAAATTCAGTGTAAACAATGCCAAGTTGTATGACAAAGTCTATAAACAAAGAGATTTGTTCCAGTTTCAGATATAGTAGTGCCATCAATAAATGTTTTTTTCAAACCTACTGATGCCAAAATGAAGACCATAGAAATAAAGTAGACAACTGTAGTATATTTTCAATATTGATAAATACATTATAGCTTTGATCACTACATCTGCTATGTGTCGGTTAATAGTGATGGTGCAGTGTTCAAATGAATAAACATGTGATAAGGTAGGGCATGGAGATCAGGCATGGGTACATGTCCAATACCAAGTGATGATTATGGTAATACTGCCCATTTTTATTAATTTGTTGATGGTGTTTCAAACCCATGACATGACTGGGGTCTTCTTCAGGACAAAATCAAGCAGGTCTTGTCACGACTACCCTCTAGGTTCTGCAGAGTTACCTCTGCATCTGCGGATGGCCGCTGATCAGTATGGAATGAATGAATAATGTAACCCGAAGGGGTTAACTGCATATGGCTTAAACATCCTGCTAGCACGAAATTCCTGTACCCTTCTGTTTCAGACAAAAGCGCTGTGAGGCCTCAGGGTAGTTTATGCACTATACAAATGTAATTTTTATTTCATTTCATTTCACATCTACATGAGACACTTCCAGAAAAGATCAGAGTTGTAGTGCAGTGAAGGCATGGCAGAAATCCACTACATCTCTGACTGATAAATGCAGACCCTTCCCTCACTTTCTCTGCGCTTGACCTTTAACTACCATGTTATGTTATGTTATGTTATTTCAATTTATTCAGCGCACAGCTACTCGGAAGTGTCCCGGCGCTAACAGCAAAAAGAGGCAGGAGAGGCTCAGATACCAAATTTAAAACAGAAAAGTTTTAAGGGCTTTCCTGAACAGAAAAGGGTAAGAAGTGGCTCTCAGGGCCAGGGGCAGTCCGTTCCAGGCCAGACAAGCCTTATGGACTAATGAATTCCCACCCAAACGCTGGCGCCTAAACTTCGGCATCTGCATTAGCAGCAGAGAAGAAGAATGCAACTGTCTCACTGGGGTGTAAAAGGCGAGTTTCTTCGGCAAATACCTGGGACCAAGACCGTAAAGGGCCAGTTGCACGATAAAGAGCATTTTAAATTTCATCCGAGTTTCAACCGGAAGCCAATGCAGTGCCCGTAGAAGAACCCGGGCACTGTGCCTGGGAGACAGCCCTCCTAGAAGTCTGGCGGCGGAGTTTTGAACCACCTGTAATTTCCTCACCAGATAGCCTGGGCTGCCGACAAGGAGGGCGTTGGCATAATCCAAGCGAGAAAGAATCAAAGCACGGACTACCGTCTCTCTAGCTGAATTTGGCAAAAAGGGCAGAAGCTTTCTCAAACTTTTCAGCACACCAAAGCAGGTGCCGGCTAGTTTTTTTACATGCGTCCCGAAATTCAAGTTCTCATCAAACCACACGCCAAGGTTCTTGGCCACACCTTTATTCTCAGGTGGACAGGGAAAACCGGGCGGCCAAAATCTCTCTCCGAAGTCTGGAGCAAAAGAGACAAACAGCAGGACTTCAGACTTTACCTCATTACACTTGAGTTGCGCATTGGTCAGCCAGTGGAAGACCGAAGACAAACACTGATGGGGTCGCATGACCGAGTCCTCCTCCTTGCTCCAGGTGAACAGCAGCTGAGTGTCGTCAGTGTAGGCCATCACCTTAGCCCCCAGTGACTCCGACAGAAAAATCAGTGGAGTCACGTAGATGTTAAATAACAGCGGGCTAAGTGTTGACCCCTGTGGCACCCCAGTGGAGACCCTCATGGGCACAGAGGCACATGGAGGAAGCCAAACCTGTTGCGATCTTCCCTCCAAGAAGGAGTGGATCCATTGCAAAGCCAACCCTGAGATCACTATCTCCAAAAGGCGATCAAGGAGCTTGTCATGAGGCACCGTGTCGAACGCCGCCGAGATCAAGCATGACCAATGCAGCTCTCCCGCCTCCGTCAAGACACTCCTGAATTGATTCAGTAACCTCGAGCAGAGCGGACTCCGTGTTATGCGAGGCACGGAAGCCAGACTGTGCCGGATGAAACAAGTCAGCCCCCTCAACAAAGTTGGTAAGTTGGAATGCGACCACCTTCTCACAGACTTTAGCTAGACTCGGCAGAAGTGAGATGGGACGATATTTTTCTGGGCCCAATGGATCGAGCGATGGTTTTTTAAGCAAGGGAAGAATCAAGGCATGTTTCCAAGCTGTCGGCACACACGCTTCCCTTAGAGATTTGTTGACCAAAAAATTCACCTCTGAATTTATGGTATCCGCCACATCAAATAGAAGACGGGCCACACAAGGGTCCTTAGGCGAGCCAGACTTAAGGGCTTTAAGGATTCGGAGAGAACAGGCAAGGTCAATAGGACAGAATTCAGAGAAAAGGGAGACAGAATCAGCACTAGGCTGAAGCAGCGATGGTGCAAGATTGCTGTTACTGAGATTGGGCAAAAAAGTCTCCTGGATGCTAATAATTTTGTCCCTAAAAAAGGAATCTAGAGTATTGCACCAGGATTCCGTGGTAGGAGCGGCCGCCACCTGGGTGCTGGGAGACAAGAAACTCTGCACAATCGCAAAAATTTCTTTTGAATTATTATTGGCCCGCTGAATACGATCCGCATAATACTGACCTTTGGCCTCGCCTATCGCTGCATAATAAAGGTTTTGTTTTAATCTAAGGATGTTTTTGTCAGAGAGGCGGTAGCCACCTCTCCACTAGGCCCTCTCCACAGCCTTACACTTCAACACAGAGGTATACCAAGGTTTAGAGGGAGATTGACGCCGCAGCCTAGCCTGGCACTGCCCTAAGCCATTGGCCACCGCACCAGCAATCCAGCCGGAAAACTGCGTTACATTCTCCTCCAAACCACCCACGAAGGAGGGCCAGGAGGCAGCAAGCAATGCGCTAACCTGACCGGGGTCTACCTTCCTTGAGATAGGGGGCGATGGCAGTTAGCCTGCCGAGGAGAGTTATACAGATCCCATGAGAAAAATATAGGGAAGTGGTCTGACCAGGCAACCGGCCGTGGTTTCAACACAAGTATGGGAAAATTGAAACAGACGATGTCCAGCATGTGCCCACCCGAATGTGTGGGGAACCGAACCCTCTGAGAAAGGTTTGCAAGATGTAGGGAATCCATCAGAGCTGTGGAGTCCCCTTCCTCAGGGTGGTCAAGGTGAATGTTAATATCCCCAAGAAACACAAACTTCGAGAACCGTAGCGACCGCTCGGCCAGAGCATCTCCACAGGTCGCCAAAAAGTTCCTAACCTGCCCTGGGGGTCGATAGATCAAGGAGCCACACAAAGTGAATTGGGCTGAGAGTTGAATATTAAAATTCAAAACTTCACAGTTATCCCAGAGAGAAGATGTTTCACACCGGAAGGTCCAGTCTTCCCTGTACCAAATGGCTAGACCGCCTCCAAAGGCAACCATGACAGCCCATCTATGTAGGTGACTGCTACAAAAGCAGGAGCAATAATGATGGCACAGGATGGTGTCTGGGGCGACACAATATTTTGAAAAAGATAAACTGTAATTTTATCCTGACTTTCTATTGCCCATATCATGGGGTAAGAGGTACTTAAGGGGGAGTTCAGCCAGACAACACTATACATACGGGTCTTATAGTTTCCCATCTAGAAGCATGGAACTGCAAGTCTGAAGAAAAAAACTGAATTGTTTTCAAACCATCTTCATGATATAGAACTAGCTGACAGCTGTGTTTCAATTCTTGAACATAAATTCTACACTCCTTATTGATGATGGAAACAGTATAATGTCAATTTTATATTTGTGGTAGAGTTTCAAACTCACTGTTGACTTTAAAACTCCTTCTCTTGCTATATGACAATCTGTAAAGTTAGGAGCAGTGTGCTTGCTATCAAACCAGGAAAATGTGGTGGTAGAAGACAAAGGGGCAATATCATCAAGGGGCCGCGAAACAATTATCACCGCTTTAGCATCCGTTTTCGGGCAAAAAGCGGCAATAATTGTATCGCACTATCAGCATGGACACACTACCGTGTGTTTCCATGCCTCTGCGCCCTTTCACTGAACGCCCAGCTTTGCATCTCTAATGATATGCAAAGTGTGCGTTCCTCACCCAAATAACGTGAGAAATGTAGCTAACAGACATTTCTCCCATCAGCAAGCTGCTCGCTAACCTGTGTAGCAATAAAAAAAGTAGCGCTAACCGAGCTTATCACTCCTTCCCTTACACCAGCTTTCTTTTTGACTTCGCCATGATAGCCTATGTGAGGTGGATTGTGCGGATGAATCCATCCTGCCCTATCATCAACGGATCGCCTATCGATGTGTGATTATCGCTGGATTTTCAGCGATAATCGTACTTTTTGCAACTATCTCTGGATTATATATCACATTCGAGATAAGCGTTGCTGATAGCATGCTATCTCCGTGATATAATCCAGCGATAGCCGGCGATAATTATCCTCGCGTTAAGCACGCTTAGCGATGATTATTGCTGGCTGTTGCTGATATGCCCCAAAGCTAGTTAAGGGGGCTGAGCTTCAGCTGGAGTGACCTGGTCTGACCCTTCAATTTGCAGTTTGTACCTCATTCAGCCAACCCTTACCTGAACGATGGGGGTGAACCATTTGAGGAACAGGAGGGGTAGCTTACGGGGTTGAACCATGAAAGTGTTTGATGGCAGACATTAATTAATATAATTCGAGTTGGGTACCAAGCCAAGCTCTATATCCTCTTGTCAATGCTCTGCACCTTGGAAAGGTATGATCAGGGTTGTTTAATCCGCTGTGCAGGTGTGCAAAAGGCATTGACCACCACTTTAAAAGCAAGAACTCCCCTTTGGAAATTTTCATCTACAACTCACAGACTCACTCCGCACATGAGCTTACAACAAATGTGTTGTTTAATGGGGGAAGTGTTAGAATTCATTTATTTAGCTATACCTCCGTTAAAAACTTGCAGCAGCATTTCAGAATGGTGATTGCTCTCCCGCCCAACACACATGTTTCAAACCAAATGTGCCCTTCCTCAGGGTCTCATGGGTTCACAGCAAAATGTTCAAAAGGGTGAATGCACTTCTGCACCATTTCTGTCATCCAGGGCCAGCTCTAGGGCGGTGCGACCGGTGCCCCCACACCGGGTGCTTACTCTTCGAAGGGGCGCCTGTTTAGAAGTATTTTATCATTTTAAAAGCACCTGCTGCTGCACTGCTGGCCACCAGCAATTTTCATACAGCAATAAAAATGTCATGGTGATTAATGTTCTTCCGGAGAGAGAGATGGAGTTTTGTCTAGTGAAAGTTTTAACACATTTTTTGATAGCATAGAGGATTAATATCCTTGCTGCAAAGAATGTGTACCATGCAGATCACAACGTGCATATAGTTTAAATCAATCAGTTCTTTTGTCCTAGAGATCTTTTTGTTACTAGCACTGTAGCTGTGAACTAATAACTTTCATCAAAGAGCTGCATGCAAACTGCAAGGTATAAATTAGATCATTATGATTTTTTTCTCCGTCTTTCATTATTCTAATGTTTCAAAAAGGGTTCATTTCCGTAAAAAAAATCTTATTATTAAATGTAACCCCTAACCATGTGGTTATGTTTTAAATTCTGAGTCTGTGCTTCTCCAAACCCAGCACTCTTAACCCCTTCGATGCTTGTGACAGAACCATTCCGTCATCAGTCACGGTTGGGCTGTGCTGATGACGGAATTGCTCCGTCACGACCACACCCATTTACATAGGGGCCCAGGACAGGAGGAAAATATCTCCCGCAGCGATGCGGTTAAACTATACTGTCTACCAGTATGGACGACGTGACTCACCTTGTAGTCTTCTGGCTTATGTAACATTTCCAATACACTGATTTACACTCATATGATTGATTATCTTGGTGAAATGTGTGTGTGATGTAAAGTGCTCTGACACTCTAAACTGGTATAGGTGGCGCTATATAACTAATCAAATACATCTGAGAGAGAGTAGTTATGGAGACTTGAGGGGGCACTGTAAAGGGTGGTAGTGAGGGAGTCCGTGGGGGGCGTCAAAAAACATTGTCGCACGGGGCGCCACCGGTGCTAAAGCCGGCCCTGTTTGCGCATCGAATATAATAATTCAAAGACCTACAACAAAAATGTCATTCTTTCGTAACTGCAAAAATACAAGCCTTTGTTCAATGTTTTATTAGATTTAACTTAACCAATAATTCCATCTGCATCCCTTAGAAGGCAGTTGTCTTTCTCTAGCCCTTGTCAGGAGACCATTGGAGCTTGTACCACCCATTGCTAAGGTCAATGAATCTATTACTCAATCAGGAGTTATAAGGCGCAGCTAGTCACCCAATAGGGTATAAAGGAGCTTGCAAGTCTCAGAGGCTTATTCGAACAGCGAGGTCTTGAGGGCCATTCAGAATTCCAGAATTCAGGTGATGGTTCGGAGTTGTGTGGGGAGGCTGTTTGTGGTCTATGTGGAGATGTGGGAGACTCTCATTGCTTCCAATGACAATGCAGACTTTTTATACATTAGCTTTTTGCTAATAACTGCCGCCCAAGCTATTTTTTATTCTTTGGGTGACAGATATTAGTATTTTTTAATGCATATAGAATTATGAAAACAACTGTTGTTGTCTTCCTCACAAAATTAGGCAAAGATCAGCACAATGTGCCTGGCTGTCATAAGTGGCAGTGTTTAGAATTAAGTGCCGGTACCAAGCACTGAGAACCACCGGCTCAAATTAAGCATGGCCATTAACTGCTTTTTATATGAGAGGCATTTCCACCATTAGCACAAATTCTCAGTCCTTCGCTTTTTCCATTGCAGGCCAAATGAAAGTATTCAGTGGCATTGCATGTATCAATTTTGAAATCCCCGAAACATTTTCAGAACAACATGTTTTAAACAGATTTTTGAACTTCCAATATATTTCTTATCACATGGGCATTCTAAATTGTAAACCACAAATGTAGTTAGACAATTAAAAAACAAAAGATAACATAATTTTTACAATAATGTTTACCATTATTGAGCATTTTGATTGAACTGTGTGCTAATTGCACATTAGACAATACCCACGCATAAAAACATAAATACGTCTGTAAAGACGACATCTCCATTTTTTCTGTTTTGGTTTGAATATCAACAGTGACTGTAGATTATTATTTAAATTGAGTGATTTTTTTAAAGGGCAAAACAGGATGCATATATATATTTTTCACTGGAAAATACAAAGGTTACAGGGATGTTATACTTAGGCTCAGATTTCGCTCGTACAAAACCAGTGAACTTCAGCAGTTATAGTTACTTAGCTACCTATAACTTATGCCTCATTATGCACTGCTTATGACCTCACATATTACATTACTCACAACATGGTCAGTGGCATCACTGATGACATCTCAAATGACGTCATTGCTGCCATCATTCAGTGAAAGTAAGTTTTTTGTATATCTTTCATAGATTGAAAGATGTATACTAAGCTAAAGCATCATTTAAATTACTTACCGTTCTGTACAATTAAGGAGTGATACTGTTTCTAACATATGTTGCTTGAGTGGTTTGTGACTGTCTGTATTAGTGTGTGAGTGGGTGTCTGAGTGACTGTATGGGTGTGTGAGTGGCTGTCTGGAACTGCCAGTGGGTGTGTGAGCAGCTGTTTTTTTCTGCAGTGGATATGTTAGTGGCTGTACGGGTCAGTGAATCTGTTTGTGAGGTGGTTTCTTGGTGTGTGACTGGCTATGTGAGTGGTTGTATGGATGAGTGAGTGGTTGTATGAGTCTGTGAATAGATGTGTCAGTGGTTGTATGGATGTGTGAATAGGTGTCTGAGTAGATGTGTAAGTGGGTGTGTAAGTGGTTGTATGGGTGTGTGAGTGGTATTTTGGGTGTGCAAGTGGGTGTGTGAGCACTTGTATGGGTGTGCGAGTGGTTTTGTGGTTGTGTAATGGGTGTGTGAGTGGTTGTGTGTATATGAGTGGTTGTATGGGTCTGTAAGTGGGTGTGTAAGTGGTTGTATGGGTGTGTAAGTGGTTATATGGGTATGTGAGTGGTTGTTTGGGTGTGCAAGTGGGTGTGTGAGCACTTATATGGGTGTGCGAGTGGTTTTGTGGTTGTGTAATGGGTGTGTGAGTGGTTGTGTGTGTATGCGTGGTTGTATGGGTCTATAAGTGGGTGTGGGAGTGGTTGTATGGGTGTAAAAGTGAGTGTGTGAGTGATTTATGGATCTTTGAGTGGGTCTTTGGGTAGTTGTGTAGGAGTGGTTGTATGGATGTGTGAGTAGGTGTGCAAGTACTTGTGTCAGTGGTCCTGTGGACAATGTTTCAGGTGATGTCATCAGTGATCTAATTTGAATATCATCAGTTATGTTATGTTATCACTGATGTCACTATCCATGTTATGAGTGATGTAATATGTGAGGACATAAGCAGTGGATTGCGGGGGAGCATAGGTTACAGTTAGCTCAGGTAACTCTAACTGCTGAATTTCACTGTGGTTGTATGAGTGAAATCTTAGCCTATCTATAGCATCCCTATAACCTTTGGATTTTTCCTGAGAATGTTTAAGGTTTTTCAATACTATGTCATAATTACAATGTCCCTGTAACCTTTTGTTTGTTTTCAGTGAATATCTAAGTTGAAAAAAAATTCTATTTCCTAACTATGACGTCCCAATAACCTTAGTTTTTTTCAGTGAATTTCTGCATCTTTTAATGTTACCTCCTAACTATAACGCACCTGTAACTTTTTTGTGTGAATTTCTAAGGTTTAATTAAATTATATTTTCTATATGTAACCTATGACATTTGAGAGTGAGTGTGTGAGTGGCTGCATAGCTTGGTGAGTGGGTGGGTTTGTGAGTGGCTTTGTAGGTGTGTGAGTTTTTGTTTGAGCGGCTGTATGCGGTTGTGAGTGGGTGTGTGAATGGATATATGGGTCTGTGAATGGGTGTGTGAGTGGATTATGGCTCTGTAGGTAGGTGTGTGAGTGGTTGTATAGATCTGTATGTGGGTGTGTAAGTAGCAATCTAATGTGCGAATGCATATGTGAGTAGTTTTGTGGATGTGTGAGTAGGTGTGTGAGTGGCTGTATAGATCTGTGAGTGTGTGTGTAAGTGGTTATGTTGCTGTGTGAGTGACTGTATGGGTGTGTGAGTGGATGTGTGAGTAGCTGTTTGGGTCAGTAAATGGGCCTGTAAGTGACCTTGTGGGTCTGTGAGTGCTTGTGTGGGTCTATGAGTGGGCCTGTGAGTGCCTGTGTAAGTCTGTGAGTGGCTGTGCAAGTGCCTGTGTTTGTCTGTTTGTGGGTGTGTGAGTGGTGCTACGGATTTTTTCGAATTTGCATACTAATATGATATTTAAAAGGGAGAACCAGTGATTCTGCTCTCACCAGGGGACGACAAGAAATAAATCATTCATCATAGTCACTACAGATGAGTTTGCACTCCAATAGATCAACAATGCATTCACCTCCCTTAAGGATTTCCTGTAATTTTTTCAACATGGAATATAAGAGGAAACACACTTGCTTTGCCTTTGCAAATTCCACGAAATAAGTGCTTCTTATTGAGGCCAATTTACATTTTTAAAAGCATTCCCCTGGGATATGGCCCAAAAACAAGCACAGGAACTTGCACTTTTTTTTTTAATTTTCACTGAGTTTCTGGATCCGCCTGCGATTTCTGTTGAAAACAAAAAAAATGCTTTTTTGTCCGGGCGGCATCCAGGGCGGCTCCTCTGCTATGGCAAGGGAACATCGCCCTACTGCTTTTGAGCAGTTTAAAGTAAAGAAAATATCTAATGATAATAACTTTGATTTATTATCATGTTATGATTCCTTTGCTCGGGGCTGCTCTGCTCTCAGAGCAGGTGAAGAGTAGTTTGCCAACTCCTAAGTGCACAATGACTGTTTGGTCAGCCCTCTCGGGCCACCCAAACCAGTCATGCACACTTTCCTCATTCTCCATTCAGGCTGCATTACAGCCTCCATGGAGAAAAGACCAGACATTCTCTGGTTGATCGTTGAACCAGGACACTCAAAACTAACCACAATGCTGCATTTCAGCGTTATGATTGGTCGGGGGAGCCTGGGTGCTTACCAATCACAACACAGCGTTGCAGTGTTGTATTTGGTCTGGGGAGCCTGGCTGTTCTTCCTGGCTTCCTGTCCCTTGAGGAGAGAAGAAGCAAGAAGCAGAGACGCCGGACTCGGCAGCAAGGTAAGTGCATATATTGTTTTTCAGTGTACACCCATTCCCCCTGTGCCCCCTCACTCCCCCGAACCTCCCTTCACCCCCAGCGCCATCCCTACCACCAGCGAGTCATGCCCACTTCCACTGGCAGAATCCCAGGGGATCACTGTATTCCTATCCACCCTCTTTTCTTTTTTGTAACCTTTTTTGGGAATCGGCTGAGTACGAGTCCCAAAATAGCTGCCAACACTTCCTGGTTGAAATATTGACAACCAATCAGATTTCAACACGGGGACTGTCGGATTTGCCGAGGGTCCGCGATCCTAGATATACATATTTGGTATTCAGTTTATATCTCTAAAACTACGGAACGGATTTACACTAATCACAAAACACTTGCTTTCTGGACCAAAGATTGCTTTCTGCCAAATTTGGTTTAATTTCTTCCAGAGGTTTGGGTTGTAGTCGAGGAGCAGGAGCAAGAACTGACCCATCTAATTACAGGATGATAGCCCTCATTGATGTGGAAGCTAAAATATACGCATCAAATCTCCTGAGCGCACTGGAAGACTGGGTCACCTCGAATAAGATCCTTCCAATCACCCAGACAGGGTTTAGGCCCGGAACCAACACATCATGCAATCTGCTTGCATTAAACCTCCTAGTCGACAGAGCAAAGGCAAAGTCAACAAAACTGTATACCTGTTTTGTCGACCTAAAAGCGGCGTTCGACACAGTCCCAAGGGAGATCCTATGGCAAAAGATGGCCAATTGGGGGATACCATCGAAGCTGCTAACGGCCATTATAAACTTATACACATCAACCTGGGTCAAAATAAAAATAGGCAATGGTGACAGAACAACAGCAAAAATCCCCACCCACGTGGGCCTCAAGCAGGGATGCGTACTGGCCCGACCCTTTTTAATATCTTTACTGCTGACCTAGATAAGTATATCTCCGAGACAGAAACTGGTCCCCCGAAGTTGGCGCAATACAAAATAAGGAGTATACAGTACGCAGATGACATTGTACTCTGCAGCCAGACCCCAGTGGGCCTACAACGTTCAATCGTAAGGCTGCACGAGTACATCAGCTCGCACGGACTGTTACTCAACTACAACAAAACGAAGATCGTCTGCTTCGGGTCTCGGTCACGGCAGCAATCATTTAAATGGCACATAGCAGGCAACACCATACAGCAAAGCCTCTCTTACAAGTACCTGGGAGTAGTCTTCGATTCAAGGTGGACACAAAAAGAACATCAACAGCACAGGAAAGCCCAGTCTAATAAACTTCTGTTCGCTCTGAATTTATTAAAAACAAAAATGAAATGCCCATCCAACTCACACCTACTTAAGGTGATAGCGGCAAAGTTTTTGCCATCCCTTACGTATGGTTCTGAACTATATAGAGGGAAAGACGCAAACTTTCTGAACTTACAACAGTCAGAGCTTTTTAAATACATCTTTCAGATCCCGAGGTTTGCATCTCAAGCGCAAGTACGACTCGAATTTGGGTTACTAAATCAGCAACAAGTCAGACAAGCTGCTTTACTAAAATTGAGTTGGAAACTAAGAGCAGCACAAGAGAATACGCTGACGGCTTTATGCTGGTCTGAAATAAACCACCAAGTAAACGCAAGAAAACCTTGGAAATTAGCACTTGAAGAAGCACTGACAGATCTCGATATGCAAGAGGCATGGAACACCACACACATTTGCGGTTTTCAAAAAAGTAGTCAACAGAGCAGCAAAACTAAAAGGCTGGACGATAGACAAAGCAGCCTTAGCAAAGAAAAAACATGGCTGGACCGTGCTCGGTTCGTATGAGAAATGCGCGCCGCAACCTTATTTAGTCACCCATATAACTGCAGCCGTCCAACAAACGCTCCTAAGAGTCCGGATGGGAACTTACATCTCAAAAGATCAAATCCCTGCATGGAAGCAAACTTGGCCGACATCACTCTGCAGACTCTGTGGCCAATCAGATGAAACATTGACCCACATATTGTGCATTTGCCCATCTTTGGCTAACTTGAGACGTTATTACTTATTGTATATATTTTGTTTATTCCAAATCAGATCATGTCGGCCAGCAGTCATGCACGCACTGAACAGTGATCAGTTGCAGACAGCTTGCAGGGCCACCAGATTCCTATAGAAGGTGACCCTTATCATACAGAAAACCGAACAAATTGTGACCAACGGCACAAAATAGAAGGCATGAACTATAATCAACGGCCAAGAATACAGACTAAGCAACAGTTGCATCTTATTTTTTCATTTTTCTTTCTCATTTTTCTCTTTTGTTTTTCTTTTAAAAGTTTAAGGACACTATAGAATGTAACCGCACTTTCTATTTCAATCTTAGTCAAAAACAGTTTGAACTAATTTTTAATTCTTGTAATATTGTAAAGGTTTTGATTAACCATACACAATAAATTTGTTTACCTTTACCTGGGTTGTAGTCGAGTTCAAAATCCCCATGGGAAGAACGCATTTTGGGCCCCCTCTTTTTCTTGACCCCCGCTTGACAAATCACCCTGAATCTTTAAAGACAGCAGTTGAAGGGAGTGGGGTACTAGTTTTGAAAATAGTATTGTAGTGCTGTGGAGGCATACCAGCAAGCCACTACATCTCTGACTGCTAAATGCAGACCCTTCCCTCGCTTGCTGGGTGTATGTGGTGGACACAAAAACAGGAGCATTAATGATGGCACATGATGCTGTCAGGGATGACACGATATTTTAAAAAAGATAACCTGCAATTTTCTCCTGACTGTCTATTGCCCATGTCATGGGGTAAGATGTACTGTAACAGGGTGTTCAGCCAGGCAACACTAAACCTATGGATCTTATAGTTTCCCATCTAGAAGCATGAAACTGCAAGTCTGAAGTAGGACCTTTGCTGAAAAAACTGAATTGTTTTCAAGCCATCTTCAAGATATAGAACCAGCTCACAGCTGTGTTTCAATTCTTGAAAATAAGTTCTACACACCTTATTGATGATAGAAGCAGTAAAAGGTTAGTTTTATATTTGAGCTGGAGTTTCAGACTCACTGTTGACTTTAAAACTTTCTCTGGGTATATGATCAGTAAATTTAGGAGCTGTATGCTTGTTATCATAAAAGAGTAATGTGGCGGAAGGCAAAGTTAGTAAATGCGCTGAGCTTCAGCTGGAGTGACCTGGTCTGACCCTTCAGTTTGCAGGCTTGCAACTCACTCAGCCAACCCTTGCCTGATTGGAGGGGGGGGGAGAGGGTTTGAAACTAGAACCATTTGAGGAACAGGAGAAGTGGCTGACGGGGTAGAACCATGAAAGTGTTTGATGGCGGACAGCAATGAATGCAATTCGAGTTGGGTACCAAGCCATGTTCTATATCCTCTTGTCAATGCTCTGCACCTTTGAAAGGTATGACCAGCCTTGTGTAATCCGCTGTGCAGGTATGCAAAAGGCCTTGCCTGCCACTTTAAAAGTCAGCACTCCTCTGTGGAAATGGGCATCTACAACTCACAGGCTCACTCCGCACATGAGCTTACAACAAATGTGTCGTTAAACAGAGGAAGTGTTAGAATTCATTTCTTAGCTGTACATACTTTACAAACTTGCAGCAGAATTTCTCTCCCTCCCAACACACGTGTTTCAAACCAAATGTGTCCTTCCTCAGGGTCTCATAGCTTCACAGAAAAATGGTGAAAAGGGTGAATGCGTTTCTGCATTTTGTTAATGGTTCTCTCATTCCACCTGCAACTTAATTGAATTAACAGGCACAACTGATATGCATTACTGACTTTCCAATCATTGTTCACCATTGTGAATTTGAGATAGATAAACTGAACTTAACCTTTGAACATTTGCACCTTAATTTAAACATTGTTAAACAACATGGTAAGTAGCCTGTAACGAAACAAAACATGGACAGAGTTTCTGTTAATTTCAGACTCGATTCAATGTAATATGAGCGCCCTCTTCTGACCATGAATTCTGTTGTTGCCTATCACAAAAGTATGCAAACAGCACCACCATGTGGCTGGTTGTCATAAGTGCATGTGTTGATAATTATGTGCCGTGCCAAGCACCGAAAACAACTGGCTCAAATTAAGCACTGTCTAACTGCTTTTTAAATGAGGCACAATTACACCGATAGAACAAAATCTCAGTCCTTCACTTTTTCCATTGCTGGCCATATGAAAGTGTTGAGTAGTATTGCACATATATGATACTAATCCGCTAACTATTTTCAGAACTATGGGGCCCATTATGATGGCGGAAGAACTTCAGTCCGTCGGCCATCGTCCCTGGAATGAGGACTGCCCACCCATGAGGTGGCGATCCCACACATGTAATTACGATGCAACCGCAACCACGGCTGTCGCATCTGACATTTTTAACATTGCGGCGGGTGCTGTTAGCTGCAGCACCCGCCGCAAGGTTAAAAATGCACCTTAAACATTTCCCTGCATTACGTGGCAGGCACCATGCGGTGCCTGCCACATGGTGCAGGGAATTGTAGGGAGGCACCATAAGTGCCCCCCCAAGTGGAATTC
The DNA here is from genome assembly GCF_964263255.1 of Lissotriton vulgaris. NCBI lineage: Eukaryota > Metazoa > Chordata > Amphibia > Caudata > Salamandridae > Lissotriton > Lissotriton vulgaris. The sequence continues at coordinate 250,591,705 of NC_141699.1, read as the reverse complement.
AAGGTGCGCTAGGGTAAGGGGGGCCCGCTACAGGACCCCAAATTACATCCCTGCCAGCCTTTCTGTGGCAGGGGAACCGGCATGGAAAGGATGGCAGGGATCAAGCATCCAAATCTGGCAGGTGGTGCCTGCTAGGCACCGCCACCATTCTGTGAATGCGGGGCAGGTTCGACAGGCAATCATAACAGTTGCCTCATTCGGACCCATGGCGGTGGGGCTGTCCGCCTACCAGCTCACCACCCGCCATCCCAATCTGGCGGGCGGTAAATGGCCTTACGATGGCGGTGAACCTCTTTGTGTGTGGAGCTGTGAAAGGTATCAGGGAAAAGACGTTTCCATACATGTGAGGCGGGCTGTGCTTGGGGCCCGTTGTCAGCACTCGAGTGCTTCCTGCAAAGGGAATCCAGGCAAGAGCTTGATTTATAGGCGGTGTCCTTGCCGCCGGGAATGCACCACCCCTAAAGGACTGGGGGCCACGGAGGAGGGCATTCAGCATCCTCAACATGTGGAGTGTCTGGCATAGGATGAGGATTTTTTTTTTAACTAAGGCTCATCTACGGGCTTTTTCAGCATCAAATTACACGAACATTACCTGGACTGCATCTCCCAGCATTAAATACGCAGTCTTATGCAAAGCAGCCCATAGGGGTCGCGCAATGAAGGAAATGCCAAGAATCAGCATGGTAATGAGTGTCGTTCTTCTCTGCACTACGAGCCTTTGAGAAAGAATTTATTTTGAAACGCGTCAGGCCAGAGGTGTGTGGAGCTGTGAAAGGTATCAGGGAAAAGACGTTTCCCTACCTGTGAGGCGGCTGTGCTTGATACATATATATATATATATATATAGAGTGCTTATTTACCTACTTTACTGCTGGAATGCGAGCTGTGTGTGAGTAACTTTTGGATGACTGTCCGTGTGTAACAGGATGTGCAGGTGTTTCACTACATATGATGAGTGAATATATGTATGAGTGACTATATAGAACTGTTGGTGAATGAGTGGATGTGTATATAGATGGTGGTATTACTGAATTGGTTGTTGTAACTGGTATGGGTATCTCTATTTTTTTGATTTTTTTTGGGAAATGTGTTTCAAGGGTTACATTACACTGAAAGGAGGTCTGTCACTCTGTCACAAGGATGGTGTCATCAGTGATGTCATGAGTGATGTCACTGACCATGTCATGAGCGATGTAATATGTGACGTATAAGCCAAAATCCCCTAAGGTGAATGTGGCTGAAAATGAAATAGAAAAAAATTAACTTTTGCAGTCGGGGATAGGGTTGGGTTCAACTCGGCATTCAAAGGAATCTTTACAAATGATGTCAATGCCGCCTCCTTTTTTACCCATGCGGTCTTTGCGCTGGATGTTATATCCAGAGGGCAGTGTACAGACCACATTGCGTGCAGAGTCCTTATGCTTCCATGTTTCTGTTAGAAATAGGACATCAGGATTGGTGTCCTCAATTAACATATTTAGCTCCTCTACATGTTTAGGGAGAGACCTACAGTTAAGGGAGAACATTTTGTAGGCATGAAAGGCAGGTCCCCGTGTGAGTTTCCAAGGTCGTGCCGAGCATAAATGGACAATGTTTACAGGAAGAATCCCTGTTGACTAGGGACAAAGAATGGAGGCAGTTGTTATTACTCAAGTCCCTTAGCCCTCTGATTTGTGAAGAAGTGTATGTAGGTTCTCTTGTCTGAAAAACAGGGGGTCTGGCGGGGGGTGGATGAGCGCAGACTGGCTTGCCTTTGACGTGCCAGCAGAACACCCGCTTCATGCGTCTGCTGCACATCTGTGCTCCCATCTGTTCGTTCCTGTCTGCTTCCTGGAAGAGAGTCCTCCTGGCCGTGCCCAGCCTTGATTCCTTGTCCCGTGGCCCCTCCACACAATTGGGAACCGTAGTGGACCCGGGGTCGTCGGGAGCGAGAGTTGCAAAGTGCAAAAGTAAGTTTTGTTTTAAAAGTATCTCACTTGTAAATATAAAGATTAAAATTCTAAATTTCTAAAAGCAATGTCCCAGCTACCTTCTTAGCCGGTTTTACTGCTGTGCGTCTGTGCTCCCAGCTGGCCTTTAATGTCTGCTGCCCGGAAAAGAGTCCTCCTGGCCCCGCCCAGCCCTAACTCCTTCTCCCGCGGCCCCTCCACACAAACGGAACCGCGGTGGACCGGGGATTGTCGGGAGTGAGAGGTGCAAAGTGCAAAAGTACGCTTCTGATTAACATCAATTAACACATTTTCCTTTCTTTAAGCAAGAGACAACTAGGAGGAATAATACCACTCATTTTTTCATTAAAACTTTTTGACGTTGTGGAATTTTACATCAAATTTGAACTACTTTGTACATGAAATAACGATGAAGGGTACAATATGGTCACCTAGTGGTGAGAAATTTCCTTCACTTGAAACTTATGTTCTGATTAACATCAATTACATTGCACTTTCCTTTGATGACAGACAACTAAGGGGGCGATTAACAAACATTTTGCACTGTGTTAGTGGCACAAAATAGATTCTAACTAGCGCAAATTGTTTTTCTGCTATCTACTTTTGCGCCGAAGAGTATCCCCAAAGTAGCGCAAAGCAACGCGAAGCACTGCTTTGCGTTACTTAGCTCAGAGGGGGAATTTCATGGGTGGGACATGTGTGTTCCCAGGCTAGCACCCATGCCTTTTGATGTAAAATCATACTTACTATGATTTGTAGACATGGTTTTGCACCAAAAGTTAACACCACTTCAAAGGAGGCGCTAACAGGAGGAATGCTTTCATTTCTCCATGCTTTTCTGACGTTGCATGTGTGCTGCACTGTGCAGCATGTATACAAAGTTGGAAACGCTTTGCATCACGTCTAGGCATAGTAGTCTGTACAGGAAGGGTACCCTTCTTATACAAAACCTATGCTAGACTCATGCACACAACTTAGCACAATGGCGCTAAGGTGTGTGCCTGCCACACGGCAGCTGAAATCCGCCCTTGCGCAAGGGAATGGGGAGGAGAGAATCATATCTCTGAAGATAGGGCACTCTCCTGCTCCCACCCTGTTGTGCAATGCAGCGCAGCTTTGCGGGAGCTGCAGGGCATCTGATGAATTTTTTTTAAAGACCCCCTTAGTACTATAATACCATTACTTTTTTCAAGGAAGCATTTTGATGTTGTGGAATTTTTATCATGAAGTCTGAAACAAATTATACATAAATTATAACAAGTAACTAATGAGGGAGGGTACAATAATGTCAGATCGTGGTGATATTTACACACACTTCGGGGGATTTCAAACATTTTACGCTGGGTATGGGTCACAAAAGTGACGCTAACCAGCACAATATTTTTTTCCTATTTACTTTTTTGAGTGCAAAACTTGTTCTGTGTTAGAAAATACCCTGAAAGTAACACAAAGCAGCATGAAGCACTGCTTTCGGTTACTTGGTGCCATGGGGGTGTTACCACCCATGCTTTTTGATGCAAAACTCTATCTACAAACAATTTTAGACAGGGTTTGGCACCTAAAGTTAACAGCAATTCAAAGGAAGCTCTACCAGGATAAATGTTTTGATTTCTCCTTTCCTTTCTGACTTTGCATCCCTGCTGCACTGTGCAGCACACACACAAAGTGCTAAAAGTGTTGAAACTTGTCTAAGCATAGTGTTTCCCATGCTAGACTTAGGTACACACCTTAGTGCTTTGGCGCTAAGGTGTTTGGTGGCTCAGGGCACCTGAAATTAGCGCTGCCGCTAGGTAAAGGGGATGAGAGAGCCATATCTCTGCAGATATGGCGCTCTCCTGCTCCCTCCCTGTCAGGCAACACAGCGCAGCATTTTTGTGATGCTGCGTTGCGAGACATTTTAAAATCGGACCCTTCATCTTTTAACTACTGGGTTATTATCATTTTACTGGAAGTACTCCCTGTTATTATTGACTCATAACACACACAGTAACAAATTATGGGGCCGATTACGATGCATTCGGAGCCTTTACTGCCGCATTGTAATGGGCCAGTCGATTTACTTAACGAAAGCCTCATTACGATGGAGTAGGTCATAAAGTAAACATACTGGTCATTCCTGAGAGCCCGTCAGCCAGTCGCAATCCAGCCTGAGATTACATTGTAAGGTTTCGGCAGCCTTTCCGTGCCGGCCTTTCTGACATTCAAAGGCTGTCAGAACTCGACTTTGGGGGCCTCCATCATGACACCCTTGGGGCCACTGCCCCAAGGGGGACACCTATGGTACCCCTCTGTTGATCAGGAATTGCACCTTCCATTTTACTATGGGAGCATGCATTCCGACCGGTTTACAGCCGGAATGCATGCCGCCATAGTAAAAATGTAGGAATGCGACCAAATAGTGTTCAGTCCCATCCTAATGGGGCGGTCGGGAACGCAAACCGGGTTTCCGTCGATCCCATAACCGATGCAGTGTTGGGCGGAAGTGTTTCTGCCTGACATCATAATGACCCCATATGTAAACTGAGTGAGTGAGTGTATGCCAAGAGTATGCAATGCAATATTGTTTTTACCATCCATGCCATTCTTAATATGTTAACTGTTTTCCGTTTTTAATTTGTTATATATTAGAAATAAAAACATGCGAACATACTTTTCAATAATTTCAAGACCCTCATGTGAGGAATACGTTTTCCGAATTGGGCAACTCGTATCAGTGATAATGATTATTTTCAGCGCTTAGAAACAGCATAAGTGCGGTACAAATGGCTGTTAAGAGCAAGCGATTATTCACTCTGCCAGAAAATAAGAGGTGGAATTCTCAAGTGCGCACCAGCGTCGGATTGGTAACGGGGGCATTCGGGCAATGCCAGAGGGGCCGGGTTCCGAGTTCCACCTGAGGGCTGCTTTTGAGCAGCTTGTGGCTGATTTGGGCGGTGTCTCTGTTGTTCGACTATACCGCCAGCGGCCCAGTGGGTGTCTAAGTGGCCTTTCTGGAGGGAGATGGGCGCTCATTACCTCCCGTATAGCAGGAACAGGTAGAGGTGTCACCCCTTTTCTCTCGCTGGGCCTCCCATTCATGTAGGCATACTGAGCAGGGCAGGGGCCCTGTGCAGAAGTCGCCTCACTTGTTTTCAGGGGTGTTTCACTAGTGTAAACTGATGCGTGCATATACCCCCCCCCCCTCTTTTATGTAAAATTACGCTGAAGCAGTGATTTGATGGAAGGCATTATGCAAATGTGGGCCGATTTTTTTATGCGTGCCCGGGCCGATTTTTAATCCCAATCCAACCCTGGTGCGCACCCACAGAATATTACAGGGCATGCCCCACCCCTTTCCCATGGTGAACCCCCATTCCCACCATACTTTGTTGGCACACGCTCCTGTTCCCTTGGGCAGATAACTGTAGAGGGCAGAGCAGGGGGAACCTGTTCCATCACTCCTCGTGTTTGGCCTGAAGCCGTAGCTTCCGTCTCCGTAATACTAGGGTTTGCAGCGAAAACAAAAGCGCTCGTGGCTGGCGCATGACACGGTGTAAACAGTGCACCTGTCATTGTTCAGTGACGGCACCGGTGTAAACAGTGCACCTGTCATTGTTCAGTGAAGGCATCGACGGGTCCCGGCTTCCGAAGTACGAGGGATGGCAGACGCGCCAGCCGCTGGAGTGGGCACAGCTCAGTGCGTTCGGTACCTTAACCCCTACAATGGACTACAACTGCCCTGGCACTCCAGACGAGTAAGTGCTAGCAGGTGAATCGGAAAGAGCGCTAGTTACTCTCGGTACCTGCTCGGGGTAAACGTAGGGTGGGCCATATTATAATACCGCATTCAAAACTGAGAGAAACGCAACCTTCTTCTTCACCTCGAGTGACATTCTTCGAACAAATGTGATTTTATTTCGTTAGAGGATTCCTGTACGAACATTTGTGCGGGAAAGTTTTCCTGCTGCATTTAATGATAAAAATGTTGCTCACTTCGTTTGAGAGGACAGTGTGTCACGAGTTACACGCCCCTAGGAACATTAAGAGCAAGTAATCCGTGCGCAGGTGGCCCCTTTCACCCATCAGGCATTGGAAGAAGCTGTGCTTTCTGAAACGTCCTCAGTATCAAAATGCTAACATTTCTATGTCAATAATTGTTTGAATTGCGTTTTAGCTTTCCAATCAACCGTTTGTTACCGCCCGAAGCCTTTCTTTTCTTTTTTCATACAAGTTGAGAACTTTGTATTCCCCTGTTAGGTATTTTAATAATATATTCATTAATTCATCATATATTCACATTTATCAATATTCCCAGCATAACTCCTAAACAGATTGACTGACAGCACTGTGCACTATCAAGGTCCCTGCCCCTCTCGAGGAGTAAGGAACCTTGGGGTCAAATTTGATTCTGAAATCGCATTGATCCTTATATTAAATCATTGTAGAGTTCTTGGGCCATATGTATCATTGAAATTCGCATTCGCAAAGGCCGAAATTCGCAGAATTTCGGCCTTTGCGAATGCGAATTCTCAATATGGTATGTATTAAGTAAATGTGGTTCAAAATAAGGAATCGCACAATTTGTGACTCCTTATTTTGCGATTGCATTTAAGGAATCGCACAATTTGCGATTCCTTAAATGCAATGTATCATGCAAAAAAATATTGCTAATTGTCCCTAAGGAATCGCCAATTACCACCAACTTCAAGTTGGTGGTAAGTTGCGAATTCCTTCCAAATAGCAATTTTTTTAAAAACAAAAGGTGCCATGTGACGCTCACATGCCCTTAGGGCATGTATGTGCGCCATATGCGCACACATGTCATTTTCAGGGGTGCAGCAGGGTGTCCTTTGGACACCCCTGCACCCTTGAAAATATTCTCAATTTGCGATTAGCTAATTGCACATTTCCCCTTCATTCCTATGGGCCTCCTGGCCCATAGAAATGAATGGGAAATTATTCCTTAATTGCGATTAGCAATTTGCTAATCGCAATTAAGGAATTATAAGAAATCGCTAAAAAGAAGCTGATTTCTACATACATACCATTTTGCGATTTCTAAATAGCGATTCCTTAAAAATCGCTATTTAGAAATCGCAAAACAGAACTATGATACATATGGCCCCTTGTTTCCTGCTTCGGAGATCCTTGCGACCTATGCTACACCTTATTCCCTTGGAACACCAGAATCAAATTGTGCATGCGTAGATCACCGCCAAACTGGATTACTCTAACAGTATGTTCTTCAGGCTTCCTATCTTTCTTTTCCTGCCTCATCAAATTATTCAAAACCATTTGGTCTTTAAAATCCCTCCTGGAGTTTGGATATGAAGTAATTTGCGCCAACTTCTTTGGCTACCGATCAACAGGAGGATCCGATTCTAGTCCCACACTCACACCTTTGGAATTTTTTACCTAATGGGACTTCTTGATCTTAGGTGCCAGTTTAATTTGTCCTTTCAGATCCTCGCATTGCTGTTCTAACAACCTCGAACTGTTTCAAATTCCCCACATTTATAAGGACAGAAGAGGAGGTCTTCCTTCGCCTACTTGATGGCCAGATTTTGGAATGCACTGTCTCTGCCTTTGTAAAGTTGTCCTTCTGAAATGACTGTTAGAAAAGGACTAACAACGCTTCTCTTCGACTCTGTTCAATTACTTCCTAACTCTTGGTCTCGGATTCTGACATGGTGGTCGTCCTTTCTGCTAGCACCGGGCCACCTTGTGAGGTAGCCATGCACTTTGAAAATGTATTCTATTGTATTTATTTCATACTCCATCTTTGGGCTGGGAAGGAGCTTTTCAGTTTGGCTGCAGTAAATCCTGCAGTCCTAGGAAGCTTGTTTCCGGTCCAGGGAAGCCATGGCTTGGCAGTTTGGGCTGGACTGTTCCCATGAGGCACAGGGTCAGACTGATTTGTATATGCCCATGTCTGAAATGGGGTGACAGAGTGGGCTAAAGAACGGTGATGGATTAAACCCAGATCTGTTGACTTGGTGTGAGTGTTTGATTGGTTCAGATGCTCCGTCCATCACCACCCCCTTTTGTACCGCTTTGTTTGCCATAAGTTGGAAGTTTATGCTCAAACGTGAGTCCCTTGCTCACTTTGCCACTGGATTCAAGCAAGACTGGCTGAAGACGGCTGAAATTCCAGAAACCGGTCCAAGGAAGCTTGTTTCCGGTCCAGGGAAGGCATGGCTTGACAGTTCGGGCTGGACTGTTCCCATGAGGCACAGGGTCAGACTGATTTGCATATGGCCATGTCTGAACTGGGGTGGCAGAGTAGGCTAAAGAACGGTGATGGATTAAACCCAGATCTGTTGACTGGGTGTGAGTGTTTGATTGGTTCAGATGCTCTGTCCATCACCACCCCCTTTTGTACCGCAGTAAGAGCCAGATGTAGGAGCCCTAATACCGGTCGGTAACAGCCAAATTTGGCCGTTACCGACCGGTATTAGGGTTTCCAGATGTAGGGGGCCTATATTTTACCGATTCTGTAAAGTTACCGAATCGGTAAATTTTCAGAATCGGTAAAATACCGAATCGGTATATTTACCGATTCGGAAAATCCACATGTAGGTGGCACTCCTAAGAGTGCCACAGGCCCTTCAGAATCGATATTTTACCACACACTCCTATTGGGTGGTAAAATACCGAATTCAGGTGTGCATGCACATCTGTGCATGCACACCTGTGCAATGTGACACACAGACATGCCCTTAGGGCATGTCTGTGTGCCACATGGCACACAAGTCCGGAATTGGGGTGCTAGAGGGTGTCAAAGTGACACCCCCTGCACCCTTGCAGGATTCGGTATTTACCGATTCGGTAAATACCGAATCTGTATTTCCCATTGATTCCTATGGGCTTCAAGGCCCATAGGAATCAATGGGAAATACAGATTCGGTATTTACCGAATCGGTAAATACCGACTCTTACAGAATCGGTAATTTTTTACCTACATCTGCCTCCTTCAAATTTACTGACTCTTAAATACCGAATCGATATGAGTCGGTATTTAAGAGTCGGTAAATCGGATTTACCTACATCTGGCCCTAAATCTTTTAGACTGTTTTATGGCACTGTTTTGTGGTCTATTGGGCCGGTTTTAAGTGTTGATGTTCCTGATATTACCGCAGTGATTTCTTGCAACAAGCACACATGCCTGCAGCCTATTACCTCACAAAACACTCATACAGTTTGCCTGGTAGTGGGTCTTGGATAAAGCATTCGTATCTGGTATGCAAACGGATTCACTTTAAGACTCTTTATGACTAAATGCACAGAAATTTCAGAAAAAGCATTTTTTTCTTTGTTTTATAGAAGAGAGGTGTCAATAGCCTTTTATTCCTATAGATCGATTCACAAAAGGGCATGGTCCGTGGACAAGGTTTTGCCCACGCATTGACCCTCTGACATCACAGGGGTTGATTCACAGAAGGATTTGTGAGTACAGGAAGTAGTACCACAGTAGTATTCTTTAACATACTCTTCCATGCCTTTGTGAATTGGCAAGGAAAAGTCAATTTTCTTATTAGTAAAAATGCAATGAGGGCACTGTCCTTTCTATTTGTACCAACTGTACATGGATAGTCCCATTTGAGATGTATGGAGACTAGTTTACAAGGGTATTCAAGATTATGTGAAATATACTACAGGAGAGCCTTTCTATGAACTCCAAAAGATCTTTCTAATAGGCCCCTGACAGTGTTTAACCCTTGTTGTACTTTTAGCCGCACAATACCTCTTATTTGCAACTTAGGTCCAGTTGATGGTCAAGTTCTCGCAACTGCAGAAAACAATCAATCCTAGTCACTGTCTCTGCTACCGAATTCCTGGTCCCTCAATTGAAAGGCCAGTGCCAAGAATGCTAAAAAGCAGAACTGGAGTTACAGGCAATATCTCTTGCTACCCGTAAGTGTCATGCCAGTGGGACTATCCTCTGTTTACATTTAACAGCATAAGACATCCGGTTGGTGTTTTCCTGGTTCATCTGGGTTGAACCATTTGAGCTAATATATTTGTAACCAAGGTATTGTGCAAATAAGTACTCAGTGATATTTTATTGCGTCCCTGGTGACAGTAAGTCATCTGGGAACCTTTAATTAATTTCAAGCTATTCTGAAGAACGGTACCTGATATGTAAGCCTCGGCCTGTACATGGTGAGCCATGAACACAATACGGTCTTCTTTTGTCCACTCATGAACTGATGGACAGACACTTTATTTGGGGTCCTGCGGGAGGAGGTTGACTGTACCTTTCAGGAAAGTATACGACTTGCACGTGGCAATGGGGCAGAGTTGTGACAGTGTGTGCGTGTTTCATGCTTACTGTACCAACATATTTTAATAAATGTCCAGAGAAGGTGCATGTAATGTTAGAATGTCCACAATCTAAAAAGGATTGGGCTCATTATGTTTTGGTAGGATAGCTGCTGATTCGCAAGGTCATGAGCAGGGCATAGATTGCTTCCATATACCTGGCCTATTTTACATAAGTGAGTACCCATCAGATTACATTTTACCTCTGAACAATTCGATTGGAGTAAGGGAAGTCCTTAAAATGTATCACTAAATTAATTTTTCCATAATTAGGTAAATGACTGATTTTGCCTTTGAAGAACAGAAGAAATGAACTTGTCATTATTTGTTTATCAATGTTTGTCAGCTTTGAAAAATAATGTGTCCCTTCCAAGAGAAGAGAACGAGGCAAACATGTAGTGGGATAATATCTCTGAGCAAATACAAATATTTTAAATCTGTTTTATGTTTCTTAGACCAAGACTCAGAGGGAGGGTCATTATCAGCATGTCTATCACCTACCACACAGTAACACTACGACTGACCTTCACTACTACCAATATTTCAGTGCCCCAATATATACCACAGGCAGTGGTTAATTTGTGTAGGTGGTGGGTACGGGCACTCATTTTATGGAGGCTAGAACCTATTGTTCATCATCAAAGTTTGCCACAGAACAAGAGAAAGAAAGGAGGAGGATGAGAAAGACAGTGGCAAAAGGTGAAAGAAAGAATGAAAAACAGCCAGTAACAATGAGGTATGTAGACAGTGTGGAAAAGAGGCAATTAGGTGGAATCAAGACTAAGCAGCCTTCGTACTCGACAATGCCTCCTGCACTAGCGATACTTTTGTTTTTTACAAATTAAACACTGGTGTTAGGTAGTGCGGAAATATGAGTGAATGAGTGAATAGTTTTAGGCCTAGGTACACAAGCTAGTAACAGAAAATGAATGACTGAATTAGTCATTAGAACATTGAACACATACACTATCAATGGATTGTCACTGAGTGTGGAATAAGGTTACGTTACTGTAGGTTGTGCAAAATAGTGTGACAAAAGCTGCATATCAGATATCACAAAAAAATAACAAGCTCAGAGTACATCATATCACAAGCCGGGCAACATTTTAAGTCAACCTGCAACCTTTGTATTATACACATAAGTGTCTGTACTGAGTTTAGACAAAGCTGTCCTACACAGAAGCTGCAGTTAAGCTCTTGGTGAACCTAGGTCGGTAAGCAGAATAAACAAGCATTTGCAATGCAATAAGTCTAGCATTTGCGTGGGCGTAAGATAATGGCATTGTAAATGACAATGCCTTTTTTATGTGTTGTTTTTTAAAACAGATAAATTAAAGGCATTGTCATTTACACAATGTGAATGGCTTAAACTCTTGCAAATGCTGGATCAGCACCCCATGCAGCCTGTAGACTGCAATGTTGTCACAACCATGGAACCAGTGGGGAGGGGGAGCAGCTGCCGTGCTGGGACGCAGACCCAACAAAAGCGGACGGCTGCCACATTTATGCAAGGACAGGGTGGGGGTGCGGAGATTGCAGCATGTCCGGAGCTCTCCGGGGCCGTGCAGACTGTGGTTAAAATCAAAATTAAGTAAAGCACTTGAAGTGTAAGCAGGAATATGGGCGGGAGGGAAATGAGGGCCTTCGAGCAGCAGGCTCCAATAGTGAGTTCTGAGGTTCCGTGATTCTGAACCCGTTTTATGAAGGTCGTCGTATCGTGACGATTTTGGTAACAGCGAACCGCAAATGGCGAGTGCAGTATGTACGAGTGTTTTCGTCATGTTCGATTGATGGATTCACTGTGTATTCAGGGATTTCGTTCCAAACCTTCGGGTTCCATTTTGTGGTTGCCCTCACTTAGGCCGATGACTACGACCGAGCGAGTCTTTGGGACACGTACACCTTTAGTTGACTTTTAGATGACCTGAGCGAACTGACCTCGTTACCTGAAGCTAACCTTGTTGAGCCAGTTCGTTGTTCGGCAGCTGGTCAAGATAGAGATCAAAGAGCAGGACATTGCTGAGTTTATGGTACATGCACACACCCTTCTATCTTGCTTCTCATCTGTTTCTGTTCCTTCTTTTATGGCCTAATTATGGTTTGGGTTGTGGTCCTTTTATTATGGGTTCGTCCGGCCTGTCCGAGCATGAATGTTGGGTTTTCCCTTGTAATTGATGGTGGGCTGGACAACTGAAAAGTGGGCTTGTCATTATGCGATACCTTTTGCAATGTCACTTGTGATTGGATAGTTTGTAAATAATTGTTGTTTGTTAGGAATGTGATTTTTGGCATAAATGATGATGTCTCGCAATATGAAAAGTGTGCAGTCTCTAGCGAACCGCCCATGTTGTGCTTTGTAGACTTCTGTTCCTGGTTGCAGCCAATAAATTTGATCTTTGACGTCACCAAGAAGTATCCCGTGTCTCTGTATTCTAAGACAGGTGAACCCGAAGACATTGGGCGTGCCCCTGGCGCCGCTGGGTTCTAAAACCCGGTTCTTCAGTTTGTGTACATTTTTGTAGCTGCGCATAACAAAAAAAATGAGTGGCTGCCGTTCTCGAACCCGAAGGTGCCTCGCACTGGAAAGCATGACGTGTCTGCAGTAGGACAAAATAAGGAAAGAAAATAGTGCTCATAGACTAAATATAAATACCATGTAACCATACAAGTAACAAGCATTGAAAATGCAATAGGTCTCGTTGTTGATTAAGTTAAAGCCATTTACTTTGCTAATTGTATTGTATAGCAAAGCAAATTGCTTTAACTTAATAAAAGGCGAGGCCTATTGCATTTTTAATACTTGTTGCCATCTGCATCCGAGCTATGCCCTAATAGTCAGCCCATTTAATCAACTCATTCTTCCAGCGATCTATGGCCTCTTGACCATGGATGAGATAACTCTTGCCTCCTAATATTGTTGGACCTCTTAGCTGCCTTTGACACTATTGAATATACCACCCTCATTCACACCCTGAAATCTTAAATCGGATTTACTGCATTCACTGCTGCTCCTTCTACCTGGTCAAGGACAGTGACGACTAGCAGCCAATTCTATTGGCTGACAAGTTCAGCATCTCTGGTGGCTCTTGGCACACCTGCAGCCAGTACACCATCGAAACGGAGGCAAAGAAGTGTAAAAACTAAAAACAAGGCAAAGGGCCTTCTCCATCTATGCAGACAAGATTTGGAATTTGTCTCATGCTATTGTATATGTATTGTTATATGGGTTTGTATGTGGTTTATTACATGTGAAATGTAACAGAACCAATAATGTTTTTATTTATTTATGAATGATAATTGTTTTAAAGTGTGATGTGGTACTATTTGAAATACATTTTAGCTAAGGCATGAAAGAGTGACTTGTGATATTCACTGTTTGATTTACTCACATGATAAGAGGATGTCTGCCTGAGGTCCCGATAATATAAAAAAATCTTAAGGGTAATTGTTTGGAGTATGATTTATAACCTGGGGCACTTGCTCTTAGGGCTTACTCTCACTTTTGTGGGTTTGATAGGATTTTAAACAACATCCTGGTAGCCATTTGAACCGCCCCAATCCTATTCCAATTTAGGCAGGGCACAAGTCAGGGGTACATGCGGGTGGACGGCGTCCACCCACTTTTGTCACAGGGTGAACACCGTCCATCCTGTCAAGAAGTTGGGTCCCACCGAATTATGTGCTGAACTCGTCCCAGTGTAATTTCCAATCACGCAGTGCCTGCACGTTGTCTCCTTTTCTTCTGCAACAAGCAACAATGTTCAGGCGGGGCAGGATGGGGCTTTCTTAAAGACTCCTGCTGGGCCCATAACAAAGGCCGATTTGAGGGGTCATCAGGCCTCCTTTTGGTTGAGTCTCTTGGCTGGGAGCCGTCAGGAGCCTCACACCTGATGCAAATGAAGCAGAGGGGAAAAAAGGCTCACACCGTGTTAGCACTTCACACATACTTAAGAGAGGCAGCTTTTCACTTTGTTCTGTCCCTGTTTAGGAGATATGCATTCAAGGTTAGAACATCAGATGTGTTGGTCTTTCCCAGTATTTACAACAAAATAAATTGCATTTATATAAAGCTTACTTCCCCTGAGGAGGCTTTGAGATAATTGAAGTACCACTATTTTTTCTTGTACAGCCTTACTCATTCCAATGCAGGGTGTCAGAGCGTGTTACATCAACATGTGCATACTACACGTATAATAAATGTGTTTGTAAATGAATGTACAGGATGTTTTATATAAAACGGGGGGATTGAAAGGTGTAGAAGTCACATATCATCTTCCATAGCCCACTACGTGCTATTATCCTCGCAATGCCCTCAAACCTACACATGATAGACCTGCTAAACATATATGTGAGGGCTTTAGATCTGATGTCACTTCTTGTGATGCCACTCCCTGTAAAGTTGTGGCTTGTTATGCCACTTCCTCTGATGTCAATTCCTGTGCTGCCACGTGTGATGTCATGCGTTGTGATGTTGCGGGCTGTGATGTTGGGTGCTGTGATGTCACTTGCATACCGCCTAACTAAAGTAGTCCCCCCGCTTCTTTATTTTAGGACTTGTGCCGTGAATTTAGGAAAGAGCTTACGAACCACCTCTTTAAAGAACACCATGCACTAACCATCCATTTCTGCTCCCTGAACCCAGCTTCCTCTTAAATCATTTCTTAACTATATCTTCGTTTTGACCATGTACAGGGCTCTGTTATCTTTTGGCTAGGCTTACACAATACAAATACAGCATATATACTCATCTGGCCGAGGAGAGTAGGCGAGGAATCCAGATAAGAAGAGAATGGTGAGGAGGTAAGAAGGAGGTTCACAAACCTTCAGAAAAATCAGCAGAGAAGATATCTCAGCGAGTTACATTAATGCCTGTGACTGCTGAATTGATATCATTCACTAGTTTACTCCGGATGTACCATGTTACAACGCATACCATTACAACTACCTACCATTACAACGCGACCATTACAACGCATACCATTACAACGCATAGCGCTTAGAGGTGCTGGATAGTGGTAAGTATAATTTACTATTCCATCTCCAGTCCCCGTGGACACTAGGGAAGGTGTTGGATAGTAAATTAAACTTATTCCCTATCCTAGAGCGCCCCCCAGCGCAATGCGTTGTAATGGTATGCGTTGTAAAAGTTGCGTTGTAATAGTAGGTAGTTGTAAAAGTTGCGTTGTAACAGGTGTATACCGTTTACTCCCAGTGGCATCAAAGGGTTGCCCCCTTCTCCCACCCTTCTCCCATCAAGAGCATACTGTTTGCTCCTGAGGAACCAGGAGGCATGTCATCATAAGGATTGTGAGGGGCTGGGCAGTAAATGTTTTGGGGACACTAATTTGGAACAACTTTGAATTGTAATACTCATTTTTTGCTAGCTCAAGTCCTATGTTAACTAACAATATTGCATTATATATTAAAGGTTAAGATACATCAGTGCACATAGGTGAGCTAGAGAGAAACTTCACTTTTTAAAAGGGCTCCTTGGAAGGTGGGAGCCCTGGGCACTTGCCCAATTTACCCATGCCTTAAAACTTCACTAACCAGGAGAAGGAAATATGTGGAAATTACAAAAAAGTAAATATAGTTCCAAGAACTATAAGTGCCAAAGGGCAAGTAACAGCTACCACCATTGACAATCCCTAAACTACACCCATGCTCAAATTGAGGAAGGAAAGTAAAATCTGAACTTTGACTTGAATGAGATGTCTTATGAGCAGACACACCTATTTGACCCCGAGTCTAAAACATACTCTATTATATTGTACTTGTATAGCACACAGCTACCCGCAGTGGGTTTACCAGGGTTTGCATGAATACCGCAAGGGAACCCTTCCTGGATTTCATTCCCAGCTTTCCCTGTGAAGTGTCCACTCCTGGGTACCCCCATGGTGCAGACCAGGCATCCCTCGCGTTGTGGTGGCCAAGCAAGCTATTGCCCAGAGTTGCAGCGTGGGACCCATGATAAGAATGGGCACTGAGGCGAGAATATCCGGTCAGGGGAATTAATGAGCCCGAGACCCGCTGGGGCAGGAGTCAAACCTTGGTCCCTGACCAGCGCTTTGCATAGAGGGCTGCGTGCTCTAACTATTGAGCCACACTTCTCCACACAACAATTTGTGAGAACAAATACATCACATCAATTGTGCTGTGACAAAAGGATAGACACATTTTGAGGAGATCCATTTGTATTATGACACAGTAACAGGCACTAAAAATATCGAATTTGTTTGTTTAGTTATTTAACACAAGAGGTTTTAAGGGGAGCTGTGCTAAACATGTCACATTTTATGGCCAACATAATTTATACTTAATATTTAATTTTTTTACGTAAAAACGAAATTTACTTGTATTTTATAGAGTCCTTGTGGCTTATAAGTGATGAAATTTATGACTGTTTGTTAGTGCTGCTGCTCAAAGTTTTGCTTAGAAGCCCAAGGCCCGCACTTTGAATATTGATGTGCCAAGTAACAGGGCTGCGTAGTCTTGTTTCCTTCTCATGCCTATTTCATTCATTACCAGACCGGGAGTCGGGAGTCATCTCGGCTCCCAGTCCACGCGCTTTCTCTGGGCAATTTTCGACGGCCCCCCGAGGCAGAATCGTCGGTAAAAGAACCTACCAGCGTCGGATGATGTGAGGCTCTGGTGGAATGTATTTTGCTCTCTCGGGAGCGTCTGCACAGGCCTTACTCTGTTGCGACTTCTCCGGGAAGAGAATCCAGCGAGGGCTAAGATGGCGGCCGGAGTCCACCTTTGACGAGAGACGGCTCGACCTCTCTGAACAACGTGGCTTCCACAGCCGCTTTGGACACACCAGCACCTTGAGGAACGCAGCGGTGAGGCCCGCAAAGCGTACTCGGGGTTTCTGGAGGCAGTAGAGTCTGCAGCGCTGTACGTCCTCAATGCCTGACTTCAACAATCCAGCGAGGGACAAGACGGCGGCCGGAGCCCGCCCGTGATGAGAGACAACCCGACCCCTCTGAGTAACGTTGCGGCTACAGACACACCGGAACCTTGAGGATCACAGAGGTGAGCCCCGCGAAACGCGCTCGGGGTTCCTGGAGGCGGTGGAGTCTGCGGCGCTTTACATCCTTAATGCCTGACTTTAACATAGCAGCCGAAATTGCTCTCAAATGCGCCTGGAGCAGAAGCTCCGTGTCGACCCTGCTCTCCAGGCTACAGAAGGGATCTTTGCAGCACCACACTCCGGAATAGAGAGCGTATTCCAGCGCCGGAATTTGGTTGGAGGTACATGGGAATAATATCACTGCCCTAACTTGTGTAGCTGGCCCCAAAATTGGAGTTTTCGGTTGCAAACACCGGTGAGCAAGATAGCGACTGCCCCGAAC
Organism: Lissotriton vulgaris; assembly: GCF_964263255.1. Lineage (NCBI taxonomy): Eukaryota > Metazoa > Chordata > Amphibia > Caudata > Salamandridae > Lissotriton > Lissotriton vulgaris. The sequence goes on along the minus strand of NC_141699.1, from coordinate 250,574,100 downwards.
TGTCTGGTTGCGGATTACCCTAAATTTCAATTTGTGACTTTGCTAGCATTTGGTTGCTGAACCTTTACCTGCACCCTTCAAGCAGGCATCAGGCCGGACAGGGCACTCCTATAAGACGCTTTGGAGAATCGTATGACCACAATTCCAGCTCCCAGTACGGGAAACTCCAGAGGCATTGCAATTGTGGACCACAGTCTCACATGGACTTCTTTACTTTTCCCTTTGTCCTGCCCGCCATTTTGCTGCTGGTTTCTGCCGTTTTTTCCCTGGTCCCGACCCATCACCTCGTCCATTCCCTCGTCTTTTTACCCTTTTCCCTCTATTCCCCCTTGAGGATCCTCAAATGTTTCTTCCCCTCTCTGTGTTGCCTTTTCTCCATACCCTCGAATCCCTCCCACCCTCCCTGGGTGATGTGACTACGTCCCCACTCCGACCCCACTTAATGGAACTCTGCCTGAGGAAATCTACTATGTTTGTATATATATGTATATAGGGATAACTCTAATCACTAGTATAGGCAGTAGACCTTTGTACCATCTTTGTACCATCGGGGGCTAAATACCTTCAAAGGAGGCTCGCCTTCTATCGTCCGTCACAATCTCTGAGATCAGAGTCGATGTTTCTTGCCATTGTTCCTCGTGTGAAGAAGGCCCGCATTGGAGGTCGCTCCTTTATGTCCCGGGCTCCACAGCTTTGGAACTCTCTGCCCCTGGCACTGTGCAGTACCTCGAATTTACTGGCCTTCAGGAAGGGCCTGAAAACTTGGCTTTTTACCTCTTAGACTCCCTTTTATTTTGCTGACTCCGTTTTCTTTAATCTTTGTGTTGTGTTTGTCTTTTTCAGGCTGTCAATAAAGCGCCGGGACACTCTTTCGAGTAGCCGAGCGCTATAAAAGACACAAATAACATAACATAACATAACATCTGCCATTCCTATGTGACTCTTAGAGTATATCCATTCATATCTCTTCCCTATGTATATAGAGATAACTCTAATTACTAGTATATGCAGTAGACCTTTGTACCATCTACCATACCTATGTGACTCTTAGAGTATATCCAGTCATATCCTTTCCCTATGTATATAGAGATAACTCTAATCACTAGTATATGCAGTAGACCTTTATACTCTCTCCCATTCCTATGTGACTCTTAGAGTATATCCAGTCATATCCCTTCCCTATGTATATAGAGATAACTCTAATCACTAGTATATGCAGTAGACCGTTGTGCTCTCTACCATTCCTATGTGACTCTTAGAGTATATCCATTTGTATCCCTTCCCTATGTACATAGAGATTACTCTAATCACTAGTATATGCGGTTGACCTTTGGACTACCTACCATTCCTATGTGACTCTTAGAGTGTATCCAGTCATATCCCTTCCCTATGTATATAGAGATAACTCTAATCACTAGTATATGCAGTAGACCTTTGTACTATCTACCATTCCTATGTGACTCTTATATCCATTTGTATCTCCTCCTTGTGTGACTTTACATCTTGTGCATTTGCAATTTTTTCTGTTTGTATCCTTTATGTAACGCATGTAATCCTAAGTCCTTATGTTTCTCAACTGGTTCTTATGTAAAGCGCTCTGACACCTTCGGGTAAAGTTCGCGCTATATAAAATCGCATAAATAAATAAATAAATAAAATGTATCTCAGTCTTTCGGAGTTTTTCTCATCTCTGCTTTTCTCCCTTTATCACTTTTTTTTACCTTCTTTATCCTTCACCTTCCCTGCTCCCGGTAAAAGTCTGAAAAGGACAAATGAGTGCAGGTACTCCTCAAATACATTGTACCCTTTTATTGACCTCAGAGGGTATGAATGGCAGATTAAATCGCTCTTTTAAAGTAATCTGCAACGGGCAGGTGCACGCAGATATCTAGGGAAGACACATTAACCTACTGAGCTATCTAACCGGAATGCAAGTGCACTGCTTAAGGGTTTGCCCTGCCCACTCGTGCCTCTGTCTTCCCCGCATCATAAGCCCTTCCTTCAGACGAGGAACCTGCATTTAGGTTCACGGACCTCGCTTGGCTTCCCGTCTCCATGGCGACGCATTCCTCATCCTTTAGTACCTCGCATCCTTCCAGGTCCTGAGGCCTGGTCTGAGAGCTGAGAACGGCGTGTGGAAAGGGAATCTTTTCCGCGCCCAGCAGATGCCGCAGTGCTGTCTCTACTAGAGGTAAAGCCTGCTATTATGTTGACAGAGGTTTGTACAGCGCTACATTACCTTAAAGTGTGTCCTTGCAGTGCTGTGGAGTTCGCCTATCTGATGTCCTGGCCTACGCATTCTACCCCAGGCCAGAGTCTGCTTTCTGATTGTTTATTTGTATTCATTTTCATTTTCTTTTTTTGTAGTTTTATATAGCGCGAATCCACCGAAGGAATCAGAGCGCTTTCCATGAGCACCACTTACGTTACAGACGGACCCATTCATTTTGTCAGGCGCAGGGAAAATAAGTGATTTGCCCGAATCACAGGATGTTGAGCTTCCCTGCCGAGACTCGAACCGGTTCCTCAGCTTCGAGGTTAATATGGTTAATAGGATGTTTGTAGAAGACTGTTTCGCACCCAAGTTGACACATATTTCATGCAGACAAACTGAACACCGTACTATCCAATCCTCAAATTGGTTCAATTACTGCTTTATTTTTGCAGGTTAAAGATTCTTACTTACTCGAACAGTTTCTTGACGATATATACCCTGTTCTTGCAAAAAAGCTGTATGTTCAGTGGAGGCATGGTGTGCTCCCGCTGAGAGCTTTTACTAGTAGGTGGCTACCCAATGCTCCAAAAAATTGTCCTGCCTGTGAATGTGAGGAGGAAAATGAATTACATGTGTTATTCTTTTGCCCAGGGTACCACAAGGCTAGGAATTACTGGTTAGTTCCACTTTGTAAAAATGTGGCCCTCAAACAATGCAGGCATGTATTTAGAATATTTAAAACTGACACAACTGGCGTAATTGTATGTGCCGTTTCAAAATTTCTTGTGGCCATGTGGCACAAGCACAGGCTCCTAATTGCCTGAACTTGTGTCGGTCATGTCCCGGTTTCTCACGCTCTTTTACCTTTTTTAATTGATACTATGAAAACTTTTTTTTTTAAATTTGTCTGTTCTAAAACGTGTTGCATTGTTAGGCGCTGATTTAACTTGTTTGAGGACTTATCTGTGCTGCTAATTGTACTATTTATTATATTCATTTGTTTATACTGATTTTTATATACTGCTGCTGTCTACTTTGATGGCTTTCGCCGAAATAAAGATTCTTTGAATTGAATTGAATTGAATATGGTTAATATGCAGCTGTCATGTGTTTGCGTGGTTAGCCGTCTGTGTAAACAGAGGCTTTGAAAGGACTAGACCCGAGCTGTATTGCTGAAATTCTCTGTGGTGACGCACTTGCGTCAGCGCGTCAGCGTTCCGCTAGGCGGGACAGGATATACGTCAGGCGTTGGCGGAAGGCGGCCGTTGTAACCATTTGGCGCCTACCGTTAGAGCAGAGCAGAAGTGTGTTCCCGGCGCTCCGTCTTGATAATAAATAATCTTTCAAAAGTACCAGAGTCTCTAGCTTTTCATTGACTCCACAATGGCGACGAGGATGGGATTGACCTAGAACCCTGAGGCGAGCAGACACCACCGAGGTCGAGAGAGACGCTCATTCCACCGGCGGACTCGACCCCACGTGTCAACCTGCAAGACGGAGCGTGGCAGAGGCCTACACTCTACTCCACGCGGTGCACACCCCAGCGAGGCACGCGAGACTGCACAGAAACGGAGGTAGGCCTGCAGTACACGCGGTGCCAGGCGCCAAGAAGACTAGAGACAGCTAGCAGGCGCAGTGAGGGTGCCCGTGTCAACGGAAGCGTTAAAAGAGACTGAAGGGGGCCCACTGCCCAAGAGATATAGTCCGTGGAGCAAGCTGGAGGAACAGAGTGGAAGCAAGGGAGAGTCTTCGAACACTCGCCCCGACGAGCTAGTGCAAGCGGGAGAAAGTCCTGGGGCACAACCGTCAACCGCCCTTCCCGATGCACAACCGCGCACAGACAGCGACAGTGACCCGGAAGAAGGGGATTCCACCAAGCACGAAGCTCCGGGCAGCCCCCAAGGGAAACCAGTCCCAGCTCATCCCTCCAGACACAGGGAAGACAAAATGGCGGCGCACTCGTCGTCTCTCACGCAACTGGTGCCATTTTGGACCAATCCAGGGGAACCAGAGAGGCAATGGGAAGACTGGAAGAGGTATTTCCTCAACTTCCTCGACGCCTTGGAGGAGGAAGCAGGCGCTCCATACTCGAGCAAACGCAGGAAGAAGGTATTGCTTCACAACCTGGGCCCAGAGGGAATTAGGGTCTACGACACCATCGTGAAGGCAGAAAGAGACACAACGGACGACGACGTCTTCGGACACGCAATTGCCGACCTGGATGCGCACTTCCGACCAGTGGTCTGCGTCGCAATTGACCGCTACAATTTCTTCCAAAGAAAACAGAAGAACAGCGAGACAGTTGACGAATACGTCGTCGCCCTGCAGAAGCTCGCCATTTCGTGCAAATTCGGCGCGCTACACGACGAACTCATTCGAGATCAAATCATAATGCATACCTCGAGCTCCCACGTTCAAGACAAACTGTGGGTAAACGGAGATGCCCCACTCAAGGAGATATGGGCCATGGTCAAAAAGGCGGAACTCTCAAAACGCTGTGCCCAAGCAGCCAAGAAGGACTCGGGAAGTGCACCGTCAGTGTGTCAGATATCGGCTCAACAGAAAGGAGACCGCCCGAAACATAAGGAAACGCAGAAGAAACTCGACGGCAAGAAGCAGAAGTCTGCGTATCACACCGACCAAAGGGGAGCAAAGGGCGGACGCCCGAGTTGCTACAGATGTGGGAGTGGGAACCATCTAGGTAATGACAAGACGTGTCCAGCATTCCGATCGAAGTGCTCGTTCTGCGGAATATTTGGCCATTACGAGAAGGTTTGCTGCCGGAAACCCAAGGGGCCCACGGTGAAGTTCGTCGACCGGGAACAACAAGAAGATACGGTTGACTCAGAGAGCACCGATGACCAGGAGGAAATCTTGTACATCGACGTCCAGGTGTTGGAAATGGACGACTCAGGCAACGACAAACCCAGGTTGGACATGAACATCGGAGGCATTCCATTAGAAATGATTGCAGACAGCGGAGTCCCCATCTCGATCATCCAGAGGAAGGTATGGGAAGACAAGTTCGCCCCCACACACGGTGAGAAACTGCGTCCAATGGACCTGCGTCCAGTCACGTACACAGGGCAGAGGATCCCTATGTTAGGGTACTGTCCCTTGTCGTTTGAATTCAGAGACAGACAGGCGTTATGCAAGCTGTACGTGGCGGAGAAAGGCCCCTAAGTGCTGAGCTGGAGAGACCTAGGAGCCTTAGGGATCCAGTTGAACCCGGGGGGCATCGAGAAGATTCTCCTGATGGATGTAGAAAAAAGTGTTGACGTTGAGTCGTGGAGGAGAGCATACCCGAGAGTGTTCAATGGACAGATAGGGGAGTTGGCGAAATACAAACACTTGATCAGACTGAAGGAGGGTGCACAACCAGTGATACACAAAGTAAGAAACATCCCGTTCAGAAGCAGAGAGGCGGTGCAGCAGGAATTGGACAGGCTTGAGAAGGAAGGTGTGATCAGGGCCATAGAGAGTGCGGAGTGGCTTTCCCCCTTGGTAGTGGCCCACAAACCAAATGGCAAGGTCAGATTATGCGTGGACCTGAGAGAACTGAATAAGAACATACTAGTGGACAAGTTCCCCCTGCCACGCATAAACGAGATGTTATCCAAAACAAAGGACGTCAAGTGGTTCTCCACAGTGGACCTGTCGTCTGCGTACCATCAAGTAAAACTTCACCCTTCCTGCACACACCTCACGTCCTTCATCACGCCATTTGGCTGCTACGAGTTCCTAAGAATGCCATTCAGCCTAGCCTCAGCAGCGGCAGTCTTTCAAAAAATGATGCATAAACTGTTGAGAGGAGTGGTCAACGTCCAATTCTTTCAGGACGATATATTGGTAATGGGGAAGTCCATGCACGACCACAACGAAAAGCTCCATAAAGTCTTCAGAATCCTACAAGACAACGGTTTGACAGCAGAGTGGTCAAAGTGCAGATTGGGAGTGAAAACAGTCACCTACTTAGGGCACGAAATAAGTGAAGAAGGCATCAGACCCAAAACAACCAACATGAAAGCGATTCAAGACGCTCCCACCCCGAGCAAAAAGGAGGATGTCAGGTCATTCCTCGGCATGGCCGAATACTATAGCAAGTTTGTACCGAAGTTCGCCTCGAAGACACACCACCTACGACAACTACTCAAGGAAAGGAACGGATTCCAGTGGCGGCAAGCGGAACAAAGTGAATTCGACAACTTAAAGAAGGAAATGAGCACAGCCATCCCGCTAAAAGGTTTCGATCCACATGCAGAGACAATTCTCACGACCGATGCGAGCGACCGAGGACTGGGAGCAGTCCTAACGCAGCGCTCGAGCAATGGAGACGTGCACACGGTCAGCTTCGCATCCAGGTCTTTGGCCCCCAACGAAGAGAAGTTCAGCGTGGTGGAGAAGGAGATGCTGGCGGTAGTATGGGCCATGGAGAAGTTCCGTCAGTATCTGTGGGGAGCGAGGTTCCTAGTCAAAACGGATCACAAGCCCCTGGTCCGGGTGTTAACATCGAGCGGCCATGCACACGCCACGCCTAGGATCGCAAAGATGACCCTGCGTCTCTTAGACTATCTCTATGACGTAGAGCACATTCCCGGGCCACAAAACAAAGTCGCTGATTTTCTCAGCAGGGCAGCCGCCATGGAAGTGAGGAGTGACCTCGAAGATCGGGAATGGGCAGGATATGTGGTGGCCACTATCCAGGAGACAGAGAAGGCGATAAGTCGACAAGACTGGGAAGAAGCGTACAAAGAAGATGAGGAATTAGAAGCCATTAAAGGATACATTGTCCACGGATGGCCGGAGAAGAGGCACCTGAAAGAAGAACTCCGTAGATACTGGGAAGTCAGAGAGGAGCTATCAGTGGCGGAGGATTCCATCTTCCTCCTGAGAGGTGACAAAATCATACCTCCGAAAGGAATAGTGGAACGTCTGATGGGGTTGCTGCATGAAGGACACCAGGGCATCACAAAGACCAAAGCCCTAGCCAGACAGGCTTACTGGTGGCCAGCGGTGGACATGCAAATCGAAAGGTACGTGAGGCAATGCGAATCCTGTGCGAAGGCAGACAAATCCCAAACCCTGATCAGACCACCCCTGGGGAAGTTTCCCATACCGGACGGCCCGTGGGAAGTGCTGTCTGTAGACATTTTGGGGCCTGTCCAGAACAAGACAGGGGTTCAGAAATACGTGGTGGCATTGGTGGACAAGTATTCCAAGTGGCCGGAGATTGAAGTAAAAGAAACTATGGACACTGAGGCGGTGGTAAACTTCCTACAGTCCATATTCCTGAGAGAAGGCATACCCAGGATCATTGTGAGTGATAACGGTCCTCAGTTCACATCGACGAAATGGACATCCTTCACTGAAAGGAATGGAATTGTAGTTAAACATCCGCCCATATACCACCCAGCAGGTAATGGCCAAGTGGAGCGGTTCAACCGCGTCATAATGGGAACCATCCAAGCGGCCATCAACGACGGATTGGATTGGGAGAAGGAACTGGAGAAGATGATATGGGCGTACAGGATCACCCCGGGGAGCACAGGGTACAGCCCGTTCAAAGTATTGCGGGGGAGAGAAGCGTTCACCAAGGACAATCTGGCATGGAGGAAACTGGTGATTCAAAGTAGGTGGTCCCCTGCGATTGTAAAAAGAAACCTAGAAAGAGCTCAAGACATTTACACTAATCACTTCAACAAGAACAACAAAGTGAAGGAAGCGGAACTGGACAAAGGGGACTGGGTTAGAGTTAAACTGGCAGTCCACAAGAAAAAGGGCGAGAGCAAGTTTTCGTCGCCTTTGCAGGTCTTGGAGCCCTACGACAGATCTGCCTTGCTAAGTGATGGAAAGGTTTGGTCACAGGACAGGATGGCAAGGTGCAGCAGGAAGATAAAAGTGGAAAGTGACGTGGAGGATGGTATGGAGAATGTCGAATACAGTGGAAGAGACAAAAGTAACAGAGGAATGGACGTGGAAGTAGAAGCAGGACAGCCGGAGGTGGCAGAGGAGAGGAACGGAGCAGGAGAGAAAGGAGAACCAGGAAGAGAAAGTAACGGAGAAGGGAGCAAGGACATGAAGGACAAGAGTGGTACACCGATCAGAGAGAGCGAGGAACAAGAGAGCAGAGAGGGTTTGATGAAGGTGAGAACCAGAAGGGGAAGAGAAGTGAAGACACCCGAGAGATTCAAAGACTTTGACATGAACTGGAAGTAAGAACTTTAAACTTTATGTTACTGTGTAAAGGGGGGAGATATGTGGTGACGCACTTGCGTCAGCGCGTCAGCGTTCCGCTAGGCGGGACAGGATATACGTCAGGCGTTGGCGGAAGGCGGCCGTTGTAACCATTTGGCGCCTACCGTTAGAGCAGAGCAGAAGTGTGTTCCCGGCGCTCCGTCTTGATAATAAATAATCTTTCAAAAGTACCAGAGTCTCTAGCTTTTCATTGACTCCACATTCTCGAGTATTCTGTTTAGACCACCTGGAGAAAGTCTTATATCAGCGTGCAGCAGTTTCCTTCTCTGCCAGTACTGGGACCTCTCGAGCTGCACTAATACTCAGAGTTATTTATTTCATACACAACATTTGTGCTAATTGAACGACTTGCATTTATTTATGCTATGGTCTGAAACCGTGAAACAAGTGTGGCATAAAAGCGCTGAGAACTGTCATTATGTCAGCCCTAAAGTTTACCGAGCAAAGATGGGCAATTATGCCGCGTCATCTCCGCCCTCCATTTTGGACGCCTTCCTTGTTTTAATTTAACAGGGGGACAAGGAAGGTGTGGGTTCTATCTCTGACTGGCTTGGACCACTCGAATATACCAAACAGAACAGATAGCCAGTCAGGTTTACTTTTTTGTTATTCGATCAAGCCCAGACTGTGAGTGCTGAGTGATCAACTATTTTATTTTAGTTTTTTATCTTGTTGAACTTTTTCATTTCATTTTTTGTATGTCATCAAAAGAGCAGGTATTAAATAATAAAGAATGCATTAAAAAAACAATGTGAGCAATATATAAAAGTGTTCAATATGTACACAATCAATACTCAATTTCAAGTACACCAAAAATACATTACAACAAATAAATTCATACAATGCCTAAAAACTGTTTTTTGAAATAGGCACCAGTCCTTCAAATTATATACCAGGAGACAGGCGGACAACAGAGTTCATAAATACTGCCTGCCTGTCTTGCTGAGCCAGTGATTAGATAATATTGTGATTGCACGACTAGGGATGGAGAGCGTGGTATTATTTTTATCCCTAGCTGCACCCTTCTTCTTTATCACAGGCTAGGGGTCAACGCGTTTCGAACCACAGAAAGATTGTGGGTTCTCCTCCGGACATGGACTGGATGGAGCCGTAACTGTGTGTGGTACCATTCACCACTTCGGTCGGGAGGGGAGGCTCGCAGAAGGTGGCGTTTCTTGCCCCCAGGCGGTGAGTCGTGTGGGAGGAGGGAGAACAGACCATTCACAGGTCCGGAAAGTCTTTTGTAATTCTGCTCAGGTCGATTAGGGTAGTCCGATTAGTGGACCATCCCGCGTCTGCTCCGCCGGCGTTTGGCGTGTCACGCGCAACCTACGCAGGCGAGGACTAAAAAGTCCAGTCCTCATGGGAGGTTTCAAATGCAGACAAGGCGATACTAAGGGGGGACTAAGAAGCCTATTAACCAATCAGAAGCAACCATTTAGAAAGGATATGAACAGGAGCTAATTGAAATGATGGGTGCAGAGTGTGCGCAGCTTCAAGTCCATACCTGAATACAGCAGGCCTTGCTGAGCAGCGCATTTGCAGGTCAGGCTCGACCTAGAAATATAGTGAACATTTGTCTCCTAGGGCCCACGCACAATTTTATAGCTTGAAAGGATGCTCTGGATCATATCATGTGAGAGCCATAAAGTGTTTGCACAGCTGAATAATTGCTTCTGTATATCTTTACCTTGTACTGTGTGGGACAGGGGCAGAGGGGCTGCTTTCAGCGAGTGATTCTTGGGTATAAAGGAGCATGGGTTTCATCTGCGGTCAGCCCTGGGGAAACCCAGCGCCTAAACCCGGCTATCAACTGACCAATGCATTTATTGGGGTGGAGGGGTGGCGCCCCATTCTCCATTTTCCTCCAAAGCTATGCCCCTTTTCAGAAACTGATCTTTCTGGATCCATTACATGAAACAGAATATCAATTAAATTATGCATAAATTCCTTTAGAGTCATAAACTGATTTGCTGATCGCTCTTTCCATGCACTTTTGTATTGGCAACTTGCCACCTTGTGGTAAATCTGTATAGCAAAACTGCTTGTTTAAATTTGGAACTACGATCCAGTTGTTCATTCACATGATTAGTAGCAACCCTCGTGTAATACTAGTCTATGATAACCAGGGTCACTGGAATTATGCGGCAAGGGTGGGCCAAATTATGTGGCAGGGTTGAGAAAATTAAGCAACAAGATAAGCCCTATTATGCAGCTTAAAGCTGCAGATTTTGTGATAGTATTAATTCATTATTTTGACTTTAAACACTTGTTAGGAGTGTCTGGGAATTGGCTGCACCTCATTAGTACCAGGTTAACACCCAAATACAGCAATTAGCAGCAGAAATGTGACCAAACAACCTGCGCAAAGGGCCTTCCACTAATAACAAGTGTTGCTTCATTGTCATTAACCTTTGAATCATTTGAGCTAGAAACAATAAAAGTTTGTTAACATTTGCTGATTATTCAACTGATGATGAAATATGTGGCAAATGCAGCAAATTTTTAACTATGCAAAATTCACCTCAGCGGCACAATCACATAATTTCGGTGGTCCTGGTGATAACCGAAGAGGCTGCATTGTCTTGGAGGTCACATCCAAAACTGGTGTTGGTGCAGGGCTGTCCATGATTCTTGGTTCCTGGCAAAACCCTTGATTATATAACTGATTAGCATTGGTCACCTCGACCATCATACGTTCGAGTCTTCCACTAACCTGACTACATGTTTTCGATGGGTTGAGACATGGACATCTTAAATATTTCTCAAATTGAACGCAAATAAAGAAGAGATTTTATTGATAGGCAAGAATAAAGATCTGCAAAACTGCATTTGGCCCTCCCCCTCGGGTGTCACCCCACTGCTAGTTGCTAGGGTCAGAAGACTCTGAGTTAACCTTCATAGGGCTCCTGATTTACAAAAGCAAGTAAATACTGTTTCTTCATTCTGCTTTTTGTGTCAAAGGGTCTGAAAAATCTTAGGCTTTCTGCCAAAAGAGCTTCACGCCAAAGTTGTCTTCACTTATGTTATTTTGAGAACTTACAACTGAAGTTTCTTTTACCTTGGACAACCTGAACCCCCTATTGATGGAAATGAAGCAAATACATGTTTTAGAGTAGCCCACCTTAGAAATTCAATCCTGTTTCTCAAGAATTGGCCTCCATTTGCTGCTATTCAAGCAAGATTAACCTTGAAGCACTGATGTCAAGTGTTCTTTGGGACTGGGACATCATGTATTCTCTAACAGACTTCATGGCACCGACTGGCCCTTAACTCTCCAGTTATTGAGTGCATCACTGACACGGAGCAACCTTGGAAAAGGACACTCAGTCTATTTTCTATTTCCACAACTATGGCATTATCTCCCGCCACATCTCAGATCAATTTGCTCACGCATCTCTTTCAAAAAGACAAACAAAACCTAATCTGCAGACAACACTTTCATGTCACGGTGTAAAACATTGCTTGGCCTGAATGTGTATTAGTGCTGAGGGCACTCAACAAGAATAAATCAAATCAAATCAAATTTATATTCATTGAATGAATACAACCCAGGTGGCTATCCTGAAAATTTGGCATGTGTCCAGCCCTCTATGGGCCAATGTTGGACATCATTGTGCTAGACTTTAGAGCAAAAACATGTACTTCATAAATTGTTGCATCTTACTTCTTTCATATTTTTAAACAAATTTCTCTGGCCTTCATTTATTGAGTGAAATCAATTATTCGCTGTGAAGAATAGAGCTTATGCTCCTTTGCGCGCATGCATTTAGATTAAATGTATTATTTATGTGGCTGCCACTCAAGAAGACAATGTCTCAATAAAGGTTATTATATTCCTTTCTTCTGTTTGCCATCATTGGCATTGAAGGGTCAAGGTTCCAGGTGTACTTTGCCTCGCACTAGGGGCATAATACAGGCCCCCGCAGTCCGCGTGGTGTAGGTGGCCCCGAGCAGCAGGGGGCCCCCTCAGCACTGTACTCAAACCTGAGAGCTCTGGATTAAATCCGGAGTAGGGGCCCCTCTGTGTACCTTGCAGGGTAGCCCCTTCAACTTTACCGCCTTGAACTCCCTGAGTCTCACCTTAACCTTGCATATCTTGTACAGGAGTTAATTTGAAGATTATGAATAATTGCTAATAGTCTTCGCGACCAACTCCCTATATTATTTAGGTGCACATAATGTGCAAGTCCTCTGCCCTGGCACATCACAGACAGTTGCAGTGCAAGGTCAGCCTTAAAACTCTACAAGTTGAGACAAAGTATTATGTTAGGAAATAAATGTTGCATTGGAGGTTTTTCCCCTGTAGCACAAATAAATTGCTATTTTTAACCCCTCTACTCCTGTTATTTATGGGGATGGACTAGTCGATCAACTGAATACTGAAATCCAGTCAGGTTTTCAAAATGCCGACAAATACGCAAATAATTTCAATGAAAAATCCTTATATATAAATTGACCTCATGTGTATTCATTGTTGATATTCTGAACAACTCCTTGGATTTTATTACGTAGTAGGCCAAGCTGAACCTCTCTGCTCAATGTCAAAAGATGGGACCGAGCCTTAACGCCTTACATTTCAATTTCCTAGTGAATTTCGAGAAATTATGCTCAAAATTGAGAGTAGCAATTGTAATCAAATGCCACGTATTCATTTTACTGGATTTAAAAAAAAAAATTATTTGTGTTTTTGTAGAGTGCTGCTAGCAACCACATGACGATCCCAGAGAGGTGACAGCTCTTCGCGCATCAAAAGAGCAGCCACATATCCAGAAATGCCCCTTAAAGGCTTCCGTTTTTGGGCACCTACTGAGGGGAGACACTAGAAGTTGGAATACCTTTTTCACTCCCAAAAAAACAGATTGTCTCCCCGGATTTTAAAAGGCATGGAATGAAAGCAGCCAGGCAAACGTGAAATGGAGGCGACAAAAAGTCAATTACAACCAATGTGTTGTTTCAAACATCCTCGACTGTGTATGAAATGCGTATACTCAACACAACATCTGGCTCGAACACTGCTAATTGCCCACCTACATAGCATGGCAGAACAGGGACTCTGGATGATATATTTTATCTGGAATATTTATTGTGGCAGGAATTGTAATTATCATTTGAACGGACGTGGAACAACGTTGCAGGCATGTTCTAGGCAATTAATGCACAAGTTACTTACCTTCGGTAACGATATATCTGTAAGAAACAGTAGTTAGTGTTAGATTCCTTACCTTAGAATATCCCCAGGTGTCAGACTGGATCCGGAAAGTTTTAGGCAGCAGTACCCATGCGCGTCACTAGGCGTCGTCTACGGCTCTGCGTCCGTCGTCGGCATCATGATCGCCGGGATGACGTCGTTGGAGTACTTAGACGCCACCCTCGCGCGCTGACATCAGTTCTGTACATAGCTTTCCGCGCCAGGAACGCAGAGCCATGATAGAAACCGACACTGGTGCCATGAAACTAGGGCCCTGAAAGGGATGTCATTAACCCTAGATATCGGTTCGCAGAACGGGGAGGATGGGTGGGGCGGTAAGGAATCTAACACTAACACTAATCCATTTACAACAGGGGACTTGAAAAGAGAAGGCTGATCAGGAAGCCCTAACCCCTACCGTGCTCATGACAAGCTCAGCTCATCATGAGGCACGGTGCTCGTGTGCTTATGACGAGCTGAGCTCGTCATGACCACACCCATTTTTATTATGGTCCAGCACAGCAGGGGAATAAGTCAAGCAGCTAAGGTGTTAAGAAGGCTGAAATGGCCGAGAGGTAGCCCTTGATAGTGCCCAGAGCAGAGCCCTGCTGGGCAAGAGAAAGAAGGAAGAGGAGAACCTCTGAACGGGGGGGCAGAGAGTGCATCCACAGCCTTTGCTCTGCACCATGCCACAAATGTGTTCCACCTACAGGCGTATACCGTTATTGTGGAGGGATGCCTGGCTGCCAGAATCACATCGCAAACTTCAGGAGACAAGTCAAATGGCCTCAACTGCCGCCGCTCAATCTCCACGCATGTTGGTGAAGACTGGAGAGGTTCGGGTGGAGGACCGTCCCCTGCTGCTGCGACAGAAGGTCCTCCTGAAAAGGCAGAAAATCAGGGGATCGACTGACATGCTGAGTAGCTCGGGATACCAGTAACTTCGTGCCCATTCGGGAGCCACAAGGATGACTTGGGCCTGGTCTCGCCGGATCTGCTTCAGCACTCTGGGCAGAAGTGGTATAGGCGGACAGGCGTACAACAGACCTCAGCTCCACTCGCGACGAAAAGTATCGCCGACCGAGTGCCGCCTTGGGAATTCCAACGCGCAGAACTGATGACATTGCGCATTCTCTTCGGTGGCGAATAGATCTAACCAAGGCTCTCCCCATTGCTGAAAGAGACCTTGCGCCATGTCCGAGTTCAGACGCCATTCGTGATCCATCATGCACCAGCGGCTGAGTTCGTCCGCCCTGGCGTTCAGGGAACCTGCCAGGTGTTGAACCACCAGTGTGACGCCCTGGTGTTCCAGCCATTGCCAGAGGTGCAGAGTCTCCTGGCAAAGGGTCCTCGACCCCACCCCGCCCTGTTTGTTGCAGTACTACATGGCGGTGGTGTTGTCCGTGAACGCCTGCACTACACTTCCCCAGACAGAGGAAAGGATTTCCTTCAGTGCAAGTCGAATCGCCTGCAGCTCCAGAAGGTTGATATGGAGTTGTTACTCCGCCGGAGACCAGAGGCTTCTGATCTCCCTTTCTCCCATGTGACCCCCCATCCCAGGAGGGACGCATCCATCACCACTACATGCTCCGGTAGAGGTAGGGAGAGAGATTTGCCGCTGACCCAATCGCAGTTCGTGAGCCACCACTGCAACTGACTCGCAGTGCCCTCGAGATCAGGACATGGTTGGACAGGTTGCCCTGATGCTGTGCCCACTGAAACTTCAGGTCCCACTGCAGAGCCCGCATCCGCCTACGGGCGTGATGCACCAGAAGGATACAGGAGGCTATCAGCCCCAGGAGCCGCAGTATCAACCTGACCGAAACTCGGAATAAAGGCTGAAAGATCGGAATCAGAGCCTGAATATCCCGAACCCGCTGTTCGGGGGAAAAAAAACAAAACTGCACGAGTCCAGAACCTCTCCGATGAAAATAAGCTTTTGAGATGGGCACAGGTGTTACTTTGGCACATTGATGGAGAACCCCAGCGAGTGCAGGAGGTCGGCCGTATTCTGGAGGTGAGAGACGACTGTCTGAGGCGAGCCCGCCTTCAACAACCAATCATCGAGATAGGGGAAGACTGAAACCCCTGATCTGCGCAGATGAGCTGCGACCACCGCCATCACTTTCTTGAACACCCGAGGGGCGCTGGTAAGGCAGAAGGGGAACACAGTAAACTGAAAGTGTTCATGGTCTACCGTGAACCGCAGGTAGCGCCGATGGGCTAGCAGGACGGGGATGTGGAAATATGCGTCCTGCAAGTCCAACGCTACCATTCAGTCACCTGGGTCTAGGGCAGCCCGGACCTGAGCCAAAGTCAGCATCTTGAACTTCTCCTTCCGGAGGAAGCGTTGACGCTCCATAGGTCCAAGATAGGGCGTAGGCCTCCTTTGCCCTTTTGGGTACCAGAAAGTAGTGGGAATAGCAACCACGTTCTACTTCTGGCCCAGGAACGCGCTTGATGGCCCCCTTGGCCAAGAGGGCCATAACTTCCTCCTGCAGATGTTTCAAGTGATCCCCCGACATGCGGTGGTACTGTGGTGGCATGGCTGGAGGGGTCGCCTCGAAGGGGAGGGAGTAGCTCCTTCGTACTATTTGCAGCACCCACCTGTCTGACATGATGGTGCACTAGTGGAGGAGGTGATGGCAAACCCTGCCCCCCACTGGCATCGAATGGGCCTGAAATGCCGGACTAGGAAGGCTTAGGTACAGATGCTGTGGGAGCGGATGTGGACTGACCCTGCCGTTGTCCCCCGGCACTGCCACGGCGGTAACCACGTCCGTGACGCGTTGAGACTGATTCTGCGGCCTGTGACTGGCTGAACGTACGTGTGGAGGCAACCCTTCCTTGGCCATGAAAGGGGCGAAAAGCGGAAGTTTGCTGGCGCTGGCCTAAGCTCGAGGACTTGGCCGTAGTCCTGGAGTCCTTGAAACGTTTCAACGCAATGTCCTCTTTGTCACCAAAAAGGCGACGGCCATCGAAGGGCATGTCCATAAGAGAGGCCTGGACATCCCCCGAAAAGTTGGCGGACCTCAGCCAGGCATGGTGGCGAACCGCCACTGTCGTTGCAATTGCCCTACTCAGCAAGTCTGTGGTGTCGAGTCCACACGGTATTGAGTAGCGTGCTGCATCCCGCCTTTCTGCCAGGGCTTGGCAGCACCTCCGCAACCGTATCCCACAAAGAGTGAGTGTAACGGCCCAAAAGGCAGGCGGTGTTGACAGACCGCAGCCCCAATCTCAAGGAGGAGAACAGTTTCGTCCCAAACCGATCGAACCTTTTGGATTCCCGATCCAGAGGAGCGGTCGGAAATGCGGGTTAGGACATAGAGGCCTGGATCACCAGGCTCTCGGGTTGGGGTGAATGGAGAGGAAGCTAGGGTCGCCCGGAGCCGGTCGGTGGTGTCGGGCCACGTTCCGATACACAGGAAGGCCTGTGGAGGACTTGGACCAGGTGCCCAGCAGAACGTCAGTGAGGGCCTCATTAAACGGCAGTAGAGGCTCCGAGGAGCTTCCCTGCAGTTTGAGCACCTCAGTGAGGAGGTTAATCCTCACGGCCACGACAGGGAGCTCAAGAGCCAAGGCCTTGGCCGCCCTAGTCAACACCACGCTGTAAGCAGCCCCCTCAATTCCAGTGTCGGGCGAAGTGTCCAGACCACTGGCCTCCCCTAGCTCGTCTTCCCAGTCCTGGCTCAACTGGCACTGCAGTGCCAGAGGGTCCTCAGACCCCTCCCAGTCCTCCTCGTCATCCATCTCCTGATAGTCAGGAAAAAATTATGGAGCCGGGTCGTAGGTGAATTGCTCACCCATCGGCACCAGTCCGACGCCGGACCCGGACCTGGGCTGGGACTGGGGACGACGTCATCCGGGGACGGCGTCGTGGGGGACCCTCTCGGGGTCGGTGCCAGCGGAGGAGTCAAAAGGTTGACTGGCAATGACCCGGATCCAGGCCTGGATCCTGTGGGGTCCTGTGGCATCGGGACCGGAGTCGACAACGGCGCTGGGGCTGAAGCACCCAATGGCGCCAGGGCCGGAGCTCCCAAATGGACCCGCGGGCCCAAAGGCACCTCAACAGGGTCCGACGGAGGGAAGTTAGTCCTCATGGCCATGAGGAAGTCACGTATCTCCTCCGACGTCGCGTGCAGCCCAGGGACCGGCGGGTGTGGGGCTGGACGCGGCGCTTGCGGCCCCAGCGGAGCGGCGTGGGCGGTGTCCCCCGAACTCGTCGCACAAGTGTCGGGGGAGTCGGAAGCGCGATGACGTCTCTAAGACTTCTTTTTCGAATGCCTCGACTTACCTGAGGACTTTGAGCCCAAAGAGTGGTGGTGACTCATCGAGCGACGATGACTGCGGCTCAGCGACCGGTCCCTCGACCTTCTCCTAGACCGAGACCTCGAGCGGCGCGGAGCCGACTGCCGGAGCTCGAGACGCTTACGGTACCACTCCTGTCTAGCCTTTGAGGTCAAGGCCGGCACAGTAAAGGAACCGACGGTGGGGGTCGGTCGACTTGAGAAGTGATCAAAATAGATCAAAAAAGTTATTCAAAAAAATACTAAGAGTACTACTCTACCCGGATCTGCGCTTGCTAGCGCGGAAAAAAGAAGAACTGACGTCAGCGCGTGAGGGCGGCGTCTAAGTACTCCGACGACGTCTCCCGGTGATCACAACGCCGATGACAGACACAGAGCCACAGACGACGCCTAGCGACGCGCAGGGGTACTGTGGACGAAAACTTTCCGGATCCAGTCTGACACCTGGGGATATTCTAAGGTAAGGAATCTAACACTAACCTATTTCTTTCATATATTTCAATGCAGCAGTCACTTCAGGAAGATAAACTTTGAACTATTCATAAAAGCCTCAACAAAAGTGAACACAGATAGCTGTAAGCATCAGGTAGCTGTCCGTACAGTTGTAGTGGATGTCTCTAATCCTCTTGAGGAGGCACGGTAGTGCCTACAGGTTTAAGGCGAGGTAATAAAGAAAAGTACTTCACTCAACACAAAGTGAAAGTACCATCAGACAAAGGGACAAAGCGTCTTGTCCGGTGGTGATCCTGCTGTTGCAGTGCTGGGAACAGTAAACAATGGCTGTGGAGCATCAACACTATAGGAAAGGGGAACCATGGCTATAATATTTTCATGGGAGAAGGCACAGGCAGCGGTAGGGAGGGAGGGACGATGGCACAGACAACGGGAGGGTGGACGCAGGTGGGCAGTGGGGGAGGAGAGGAGAAAGCATGGAGAACCGAAGGGAGGGTGGGGAGGGGGGAAAAGGCACGACAACGGAAGGGGGTGTAAAAGGCACCAAAACACACGTGCCGGTCTGTCTCCTGCGGCGGGCTCCGGCTCCAGAAGTAACCCTCTGAAACAAACAAGTAAAGGGGCCAGTAGCCATTTGAGGATACAAATGACCTTGTCGCCATACTAAGGAGGGACTAACAAGCTTCGTAATGAATCCAAAGGCAATATTTACAAAGGACAAACACAATACAATGAAAAATAAGGGCAGGGGAGTGAGCAAAGCTTCTCTCCGTACTCAACTACCACAGCTTTTCGCAGAGCAGCGCTTGCGCGCTGGCTCACGCGCAACGTAAAAATGATCCGAAAGAAGTTGGTGTGCTATTTGCAACTACTTTTACAGAGTCAATTCTTTGTACATGAGGTACTTAGGGCCATATGTAATGGTTTAGCATGTGAAAACCTTCTGATTTAGCAAATCAGAGGGTTTGCAAATGCTAAAACCCTTATTCAAATATAGCAAGGCGTTTAAGAATTCGGAAATGTTTTTCAGATTTGTTAAATTGGTTTGAAACATACCAGTTCCAAATTTTGATTCCTTATGGTCTATATGAATGTTTTGAGACTAAAATTCAGTTGGGGTGTAAAACTTTCTTTTTTTACTGACTACATTAAGATAGTGGTAACCCGTTTGGAAACCGGGAAGGGCTTTCCTTTCCCTTCTGTGATTTTTGACAACAGCATTTTTAATGGAAGGCATTGGTCCCAAGGACCACTGTCTAGTCTTGAAAAGAGTGTAGGAAACATTACTTTTTTATATTGTAAAAATATCCCATTTTCCTTCCAGGAAAACAGGCTGCCTCTAAAAAAGCAAAACATAGATTATGTATTTAAAAACAATCACAGATATGGTGGTCTGCTGATCTCAGCCAGCCACCATCCCTGTGATGGCAGTGAGTCGTGGATCGTGGTGGTCCCCAGTTTGTGGCCTACCTCATTAATATTGCGACCCACTAGGATTCAGTATTTTCTGAACAGACCTATTAGTACATAGGTCGTTTTGGAAAATACCATTGGATTTGCTAAAGGTCAGTGCTCAAATTGCAACCACTTTTAGTAAGTACAATGCTTCAGTGGTGGTCGGCACAGGTAAATGTGACTTTGGTGGTTGGGTGGTCGGTGGGAGTGGGGAAGTCGACAGAAGATGGAATAGGTATAATTCAATCAATCAATCAAAGACATTTATAGAGCGCACTACTTACCCGTAGGGTCTCAAGGCGCTGGGGGGAGGGGGGTGCCGTTACTGCTCCAACAGCCAGGTCTTCAGCTTCTTCCTGAAGGAGAGGTGGTCTTGGGTCAGGCGCAGGTCGGTCGGGAGGGAGTTCCAGGTCTTGGCGGCCAGGTAGGAGAAGGACCTTCCTCCTGTCGTCGCTCTTCGGATGCGGGGGACGGCGGCGAGGGAGTGGTTGGCTGATCGGAGGTGGCGTTTGGGAGCGTAGAAGTTGATTCGGTTGTTGAGGTAGCTCGGGCCTTGGTCGTGTAGGGCTTTGTGTGCGTGGGTGAGGAGGCGGAAGGTGATTCTTTTGTTGACGGGGAGCCAATGCAGGTCTCTCAGATGTCCGGAGATGTGGCTGGTTCGTGGGATGTCGAGGATGAGTCTGGCAGAGGCGTTCTGGATCCGCTGGAGTCTCTTCTGGAGCTTGGCGGTGGTACCGGCGTAGAGGGCGTTGCCGTAGTCCAGTCGGCTGGTGACAAGGGCCTGGGTGACGGTCTCCCTGGTCTCGGTGGGGATCCACCAGAAGATCTTTCGTAGCATGCGTAGGATGTTGAAGCAAGCCGAGGAGACGTTGTTGACTTGCCTGGTCATGGAGAGGGAGGAGTCCAGGATGAAGCCCAGGTTCCGTGCGTGGTCTGTCGGTTTGGGTGCGGTGCCCAGGGCTGGAGGCCACCAGGAGTCGTCCCAGGCGGAGGGGGAGGAGCCCAGGATGAGGACCTCCGTCTTGTCTGAGTTCAATTTCAGGCGGCTGGTCGTCATCCACTCGGCTACCTCTTTCATCCCTTCGTGCAGGTTGGCTCTGGCGGCGGCGGGGTCGTTGGTCAGGAAGAGGATCAGCTGGGTGTCGTCGTTGTAGGAGATTATGTTCAGGTTGTGTTGGCGTGCGATGGCCGCGAGGGGGCTAATGTAGACGTTGAAGAGGGTGGGGCTCAGCGAGGATCCTTGAGGGACGCCGCAGATGACTTCGGTGGCCTCTGACTTGTGCGGTGGTAGGCGGACTCTCTGTGTTCTTCCGTCGAGGAAGGAGATGAGCCATTCCAGAGCCTTCTCCTGGATTCCGACGTTGCTGAGGCGCTGCACTAGGGTGCGGTGGCAGACAGTGTCGAATGCCGCGGAGAGGTCCAGGAGGATGAGGGCCGCTGTTTCTCCGTTGTCCATCAGGGCTCGGATGTCATCGGTGGCGGCGATGAGGGCGGTCTCGGTGCTGTGGTTGGCTCGGAAGCCAGACTGTGAGGGGTCGAGGGATCCATTCGTCTCAAGGAAGGCGGCCAGCTGCTTGTTGACGGTCTTCTCAATGACTTTGGCTGGAAACGGGAGGAGCGAGATGGGGCGGTAATTCTTGAGTTCGGTGGGGTCCGCTGTGGGTTTCTTGAGTAGAGCGCTGAGTTCGGCGTGCTTCCAGCTCTCAGGGAAGGTGGCGGTGTCGAAGGATGTGTTGATGATGTCTCGCAGGTGGGGTGCGATGACAGCGCCGGCCTTGTTGAAGACGTGGTGGGGGCAAGGGTCGGTCGGAGATCCGGAGTGGATGGAGTTCATCGTGCGGACGGTGTCTTCGGTGCTGATCGGAGTCCAGACGCGGAGGGTGGTGGTGGGGGGTGGTGGTTCGGTCGTGGTGTGCGTTGGTTGGTTGTTGAAGCTGTTGTGTATGTCCGTGATCTTGTTGTGGAAGTATGAGGCGAGGGAGTCGCAGAGGTCTTGCGATGGGGTGATGTCGTTGTTTCCTGCGCTGGGGTTGGATAGCTCTTTCACGATGTTGAAGAGTTCCTTGCAGTTGTGTGCGTTGTTGTCCAGCCGGTCCTTGAATGCAGTTTTCTTGGCGGCGCGGATCAGCTGGTGGTGCTTCCGGGTGGCAAGCTTGAAGGTGGTCATGTTGTCCGGTGTTGGTTCCCTTCTCCAGACTTTCTCGAGGGCTCGGCAGTTCTTCTTGGAGCTCTTGAGTTCGTCGGTGAACCAATGGGGCTTTCATGCTGCCGGGTCTGCTGGGCGGGGTCCTCAGCGGGGCGATCTCGTCCGCGCAGTTGCTGATCCATTTCGTGAGGTTGTCGGCGGCCTGGCTGGGGTTCGCTGAGCTGGCAGGAGGGTGCTGGCCCAGGGAGGTGGCGAGCTGGTCGGCTGTGATCTTGTTCCAGCTTCTGCGGGCAGCCTGTTGCTGGTGGTGGTGGGTCGTCGTTCTTTTGAAGGTGAAGTGGACGCAGCTGTGGTCCGTCCATTGAAGCTCTGTGGCGTGGCTGAAGGCGATGTCTTTGCTGGACGAGAAGACTGCGTCGAGTGTGTGTCCGGCGAGGTGGGTGGGGGTGGACACCAGCTGCTTGAGTCCAAGGTTGGCGAGGTTGTCGAGCAGGGTGCTGGTGTTGCGGTCGTTGTTGTTCTCCAGGTGGAAGTTGAGGTCCCCCAGGAGGATGTAGTCAGCGGAGGGGAGGGCGTGCGGGCTGACGAAGTTGGCGATGTCCTCGCTGAATTGGGTGCGTGGTCCCGGAGGTCGGTAGATCAGAGAGCCTCTGAGGGTGATCTTTGGGTCGGTGTGGATCTGGAAGTGCAGGTGTTCGGCGGTGGTAAGGGTGTTGTCGGTGCTGGTCGTGATACGAATGGTGTTCCTGTGGATGATGGCGATGCCTCCTCCCATCTGGTTGGCTATGCGGTCCCTGCGGGTGATCTTGTAGCCCTCTGGGATGGCGATGGCGATGTCGGGAGCTGAAGAGGCGTTCATCCAGGTCTCCGTGAGGAAGGCAACGTCAGGGGCTGTGGTGTCGAGGAGGTTCCAGAGTTCGATGGCGTGTCTGTGGACGGAGCGGGTGTTGAGCAGGATGCACTTGAGGTGGGTGCTGCTGGAGTTCGACTTGGCGGGTGCTGGTGCGATGCAGGTCCGGATGCAGGTGAACTTGCAGGCGTGGCAGCTGAAGGGTCCGTGGGTGCGTCGTGGTGTGGCGTGGTAGCACCCTGGGAGTCGACCGGCGTTGAGTGCGCTGAGGTTGGCAGCGGTGTACGTCAGGCGGGTCGGCCGGGGTCTTCGGGGGCCAGGGGTCCTGGCACTGGGCGCGGTCCAGGCGCGGACGGGCGTAGACGGGCTTACCTTTGGCGCACCTTTGGCGCACAATCGGCGCACCCGCTGCGCATGACCGCTGCGCGTTCGCACGGTCGCCATATATGGCGAAGTGCGCGGGGGGCAGAGCAGCTGGGAGGCGGGAGCGGGGAGGGTACAGAGGGCAAAAGGGGCGGGTTAGCGGCGGTGGCGGGAAGCGGGGAGCGGGGAGGGATACAGAGGGACGAAAACCACAATGACACCACTTTAAACAAATATGACAAAAATACTAAATATTCAACAGTACAATCCTAAACTAAGCTCACAATACAGGCAGCAGGGCACAGGGAGAGAAGCGGCGCCCAGGAGCCACCACGGACCACGCCGCTCGAAGGAGGGGGAGTGGTCACGCGGCGGCTGCCGGACAGCGAGGCAGTAAGGCGGAGGGGGCACACGCAGCAGCTGGTGGCCGTGCGGCGCGGGGTGTCCTACAAGTAATTAAATAAATAAATAACACATATTCCGTCGTCTGTTGGCTTACTCCCCCTGTCGCTACCTGCTCCGCCCACAGTGCTTACCTGTGCCAACCGGTGCTGCAATGCTTGTACAGTGCACAAATTAAATCACACAAACACCAGTCAAGGAATTTTGTGCTTCCATCTCTTGAGCGAATAGAAAGGTAGTCAAGCAATTCCAACAAAGCAAGCATGACGTTCTTTGTTATTCTCTGTAGAGTGGAAGACCTGATATTCATTAAAGGAATACTCAAATAGATGCAACTGAGGTCAGTTTTGTGCAAGGGCGGCTAGGCCAGACTGCCCATAACGAGCACTGAGTGTTTCCCCGGGAGGCTGGAACGGAGGGTGCTGGTTTGGGTTTCTGGGGGCCAGTTTTGACACTGGGGGCTAGTTTATCACAGAGCTGGAGAGCACTGTGTTTTGCAAATTGTTATCGGTTTAAAAGCACCTGCTTCAGAATTGCATTCATACCCAGGAGTTTTCAGGCGACAATAAAAATGGCAAGTTAACTCTGGTGATGAATCTTCCTGGTATGAGAGGTGCCAACAAATAGATGAAATACATGTGAGAGAGGGACTACGGAGAGATGAGGGGCACTGTTGTTTAGGGATAGTGTGGGAATATGTGGAGGAGGAGGTCAAGGGGGCTGCCCAAGCATACTGTTGCACTAGGCACCACCAGTGCTAAAGCTGACCTTGCCGTGCTGCTTATTGGAATGGAGGATGCTAAAGTCCGTTTAAATAGTCTGTGAGTATGACTGGGTATCCTGGGGCACAGGAAGGTCATCATTTACTAAGACAACCAGAATGCACCATTTTCCTGCAAAAGCCCCCTCACCCCAACCCCTCCTCCCACCTACCCCCCTCTCCCCACCACCACCACCACCACCATTGTACTTTGCGGTCAGGCAGGTCTGACAAAACTTGCCAGGGTACTTTGGTTCCCAGTCCACTAGAGAACGGGGCATGTCCTGCTTTCAGTAACTTTATTTTTCTCAAGCTTTTCAGATCGTGTAAGGCAATTTTCGAGGAGTTGCGTCTTATGAGGCTTTAAAGGTGGAGTTCTCATTAGTCAGTGCCCTGGGGAGCCCGCGTTTGTGTGAGAGGCTGAAACATGACCTGACCAGGCAATGGCTTTTCATTTATCCTTCAGCAAGGCGCCAAGCCCTACTTGTAGACATCCTGCTTGGATTCTGTTCATTTTAACCAATTAAACCTGCACCTGTTTGAACCTGCTGAGGAACTGGATAGTAGACAGAGTTCATTTGTCTTTCGGAGCATAAAGACAAGCTTGATAACAGCATCTTGAGCAAAGGAAAGAACCCGGGGTCCTTGCTCTTCAGCGCTCGGAGGTAGCTGGTACTAGTGGTGTACTTATAGTGCTATGAGGTCCCTTCCTGTGACAAAAAGCACCCCGGCTATGTAAGTCGTTAGTTTGGAAATGTGGGATGCACAGATAAGATTGGCCACCGCAAAATGCGCAATAAGATTCAGTATTTAGGTGCTTATGGTGCTTTCAAAAGTTATATTTTAAGTAATATGCAAAATGACTGTATCTTGTTCAAACCTTTCTTGTAGGCAGAGCCACTGGGATACTGCTGAAAATGCGGACCAAATTATGCGGCAGAAGTGACTAAATAATGTGACAAAAAATACAAATCATGCTGAGTACATTCAGTGATGGTATTGCTTCATTACACAATTAATTTGTCATTTTTTACATCTATTAACACTGTATGGACATAGGTTTTACCTCATTAGTACAGTTTTAACACTCAAATATAAAAATAAGCAACAGAAAGGTGATCAGTCCAGCTTTGGGACGGATCTTTTACTGTGCGGAATGACATGTTGCCGCACTTTTAGTAACTTTTGATCTATTCGAGCCAGAAACAATTTTTTTCTGTTAAAATCTACATATCATGCAGTAGACGGTGGATTATGTGGCAAATGTGGCCCATGCATAATTATATGGAAAATGCCTGGGCCAAAAGAATTAAATAATTCCATTATCCCTTCTAGTAGCTTTCTATTTGAAAGACTCATTTCAGAATGTGCAATAATCCAAAAGTGTAATAACATATATCTATGAGATATGAAAGACTAGGGGCCTCTCATCATACTCTGCAGGGGTCCCATAATTTTGTGTTAATCAGCTGTATGAACTTGCAATAATCCTAAAAAAAAGAAACAAAACGTTGTCACCTTATAGCGTTAGAGGATTTCATCAATACAAGCCTGCACTGGCTTCCAGACAGCCCTACGATTTGCTGATTAACCAATTGAACACATTTAGATTTCTTTCTTGTAGCAGCAAGGCAGCTGGCTGCCTCATTCTTTCATCTTTGGTGCTTATAGTTGTGCTTAAGAAAGGTTCGCCTTGTATATGTTTTATAGATTAATTGAGCAGGGCCAGCGCCAGGCATAGGCAGTGTGCCCAGGTTCCACCACCAGCTTGGGCTCGCAGAATTGCTAAACACCACAACTCCTCATGTACCCTGCCGATCCAATTGAAAGAAAGGTGTCTCTTTGCAGTCGGGCTAATGGGAAGGGGGCCCCCTTCCCTGGTCCTCTCAGGGATGGTGTCGGATGCTTAGGGGAGAGAGACACTTCCTCTTGTCCCAGTTGCAAGGAGACCCATTTTGAAGGTCTGTCCTGCAATTAGGCCTCCTGCCCTGCTGCCCATTCAGACACACTGTGGGAGGCCCTTTGTCCAGCCCTTTAGCGCCCCCATGCTTTTAACTTTCAGCCCAAGAGCTGTAAAAGAGGTGCTTGTAGGAGGCTGAGAGGAGGAGAAGCTTTCCAGGTGGAGTCAGCACAAAGCAGCATACGGAGCCGTGAATGTGTCACTTTTCTAAATTAGAGGGTCCTCGAATATTCCCTTTCTGCCCAGGGCCCTGAGAGTCCTAGAATCAGCCCTGCAATTGAGCATTGTATGGTTTCTTGGGGCTAGACCTCCCTCACAGTAAATTAGCCTAGAATAAATGCCATTCTTGAAAATAAAGGTCTTCAAAAATAAAGTTTTTCATTTTATTGCCCTGAAGGCATTGAAATATCTCTCAATGAAGGGGGAGAGGCAGTTTATTGATGCTTAAAGCGTGTGACCCAGAGAACACTTACCAGAACAGATGAGAAATCATGAGGAACTTACAAATGGCTGCTGTCTTTCCTGAAAGAAAAGGGGTAAACAGTGCAAAATTCCGAGAACCTTGAAAGTTATATTCTGATAGGAGGTCAAGGCAAAACATAAAAGTGCTTTGTCAGGCTCCACGGGGCATGGTTTCCTAACAAAATTAAAAGGCCATTATTATTAATGTCAAATATTTTAACTTTTCCCAAATTTCAAGACATTTTGTCCAATTAATAGTAGTTATCAGAGTAATTTGCTGTGACTGAGGCATGACTTAGTCAAAGCTTTTAACTGATAATTCCAGTGAATATTCCACCTGCCTGTGCCACTTATTCCTCTACCTCAGATGATAACAGTAATGTTACAGGAAAAGGATTCCCTCACTCATGTTCAGAAGCGGTCGCTCCTCACGCTCCCTGGTCAACTCGGTATCGTAGCGCTATACTGCTCATTGCTGCTTGGTATCGTAGCGCTATACTGCTCATTGCTGCTTGGTATCATAGCGCTATACTGCTCATTGCTGCTTGGTATCCTAGCGCTATACTGCTCACTGCTGTTAATAAATATTTGTGCATTGCTCGCATTGCTTGTAAAAATTATTTGTGCCTAATTGTGCCGGTGCCACTGCCCATATCATAGCGATATTCCAGATTGTGCCCCAATCTCGTCCTGTTTCGCTTTTGTTTTTGCTGCCATCTTGTTGTGCCTCCGAGCCCGTCTCTCCACCCCGCTCCCGCCTCCCAGCTGCTCCTCCCTCGCTCCGCCCCCCTCCAATATCCATTTATGTCAGAGCAACACACGCGCAGCGGTCACCCGCAGCGGGCGCGCCCCATGCGCACCGAAGGTGTACCAAAGGTAAGCCCGTCTACGGCCGTCCACGCCTGGACCGCGGCCAGCGCCAGACCCCCTGGTCCCCGCAAAATCCACTCCACCCGCATAACGTACGATGCCGCAACCTTCTCTGCTCTCAACTCCGGCCGTCTCCCAGACTGCCACCAAGCCGCCCCAAGACATACCCATGGACCCTTCACCTGCCACTCTTGCAAGTTGGACTGCATCAGGACCCACACTAAATCCACAAACGCCAAACAGAGCTACGACACTAAACACCTGAAGTGCATCCTGCTCAACACCTGCTCGGTCCACAAACACACCACTGAACTATGGAACCTACTAGACACCACAACACCAGACGTCGCCTTTCTTACAGAAACCTGGATGAACGCCTCATCAGTGCCCGACATCGCCATAGCCATCCTGGACAGTTACAAGATCATCCGAAAGGACTGCATCAACCAAACAGGAGGAGGCGTCGCCATCGTCCATAAGAACACCATCCACATCACAACCAGTTCCGACGACAACCTCGCAGCCGCCGAACACCTTCACTTCCAGATTCACACCGACCCTATGACCACACTCAGAGGCACCCTCATCTACAGACCACCAGGACCCCGCACACAATTCAGCGAAGACATCACTGACTTCATCAGCCCACACGCCCTCCCCACCGAGGACTACATTCTACTAGGGGACCTCATCTTCCACCTGGAAAAGAACAGCGACTGCAACACCACCACCCTTCTGGACAACCTCGCCAATCTCGGACTCAAACAACTGGTAAACACCCCCACCCACTACGCCGGACACGCGCTTGACCCAATCTTCTCCTCCAGAAAGCACATCTCCTTCAAACGCTCCACAGGACTCCATTGGACGGACCACAGCTGCGTCCACTACAACTACAGAAAGACCATGACCCACCACCACCCACAACAAATCCCCCGCAGAAACTGGAACAAAATTACCTCCGACCAGCTCACCACATCGCTATACCAAAACTCTCCCGCCAAATCATTGGACCCAAATCAAGCAGCCATCAACCTCACACAATGGATCACCCACAGCGCTGACAAATTAGCACCCTTGAAAAACCCTCAAAACAAGCCAGGTAGCAAAAAAGCCCCCTGGTTCAATGACGACCTTAAGAAATTCAAAAAGATCTGCCGCACCCTCGAAAAAGCCTGGCGAAAAAACCCAACCACAGACAACATGACCGCCCTCAAGAACGCCACCCGCAAACACCATCAGCTAATCCGATCCACTA
Organism: Lissotriton vulgaris; assembly: GCF_964263255.1. NCBI lineage: Eukaryota > Metazoa > Chordata > Amphibia > Caudata > Salamandridae > Lissotriton > Lissotriton vulgaris. Next base: position 250,545,153 of record NC_141699.1, on the reverse strand, counting down.
AGAATGAAATAAAACAACCTAGGCACTGCTATAATACGATTAATAAAACAAAGGAATAACAAAGAGGTGGGACTACACAAGATCAGTTTCTAACATTTAATAGTATACACATTAAAAGCAAACAAGACTTTGAACATAATAATCTGAATTAAAGCTTTGAAAAAATCGTTCATAATACATGAAAATTACAAATCAATTAACAAAAATACTATCAAAAATTATCACAGTTATATTTTTATCATAAAAATCAGAAATATAAAAAGTGGCAAAATTAATATATTTTTCTCGACGCGCGTTTCGGCGACCAGCGCCTTCTTCTGGAGGAGCCACCGTATATTCTAAAAATAAAAAGAACAAATTTATCATCTAGAATTACAATTAGAAATAAATACATTTATATAACATTAAAAATAAACCGAACCTTGTGACATCCTGAACCTCTTATATATGACAATTATACATCAATAATATAAACCCAAGAGTGGGTTATCCATTTCCTTGTACATTTTAGATCTGGGAAGAAAACCCAGTCCTGGAAAAAAGTGTATTGGGGGGCCGGTCAGAGAAAGGACAAAGAGCTTTTAGGAACATGGGTAATTCTAGCACGGAAAAAAACAGGGTATCCGTGGGTTCAAATTAATTTTCAGAAGGGCAAATGACTTTGACACTAAGTCTGATATTTTGATCCACCAAGAAATCAGCATTTAAGGATCGACTCGAAAACAACACCCACAACAGCAAGGAACTCTTTAACATCGTCAAAGAGTTTACCAATCCCAGCGCAGGCACCAATGACATCACTTCCTCTCAAGACCTCTGCGACTCTCTAGCCTCGTTCTTTCACAGCAAAATCACTGACATACATAACAGTTTAGGCGACCAGTCCACCCCCCTACCTCCGAAACGAAGCCCCCCACCACCAACCTTTGCGCATGGAACCCAATCAGCACCGAAGACACCATCCGCTTGATGAACTCCATCCACTCCGGATCGCCAACCGACCCATGCCCCCACCACATCTTCAACAAAGCAGACTCCATCATCGCACCCCATCTCCGAGATATCATCAACTGCTCCCTTAACACCGCTACCTTCCCGGAAAGCTGGAAACATGCCGAACTCAGCGCCCTCCTGAAGAAACCCACAGCAGACCCAACCGAACTTAAGAACTACCACCCTATTTCGCTCCTCCCATTCCCTGGCAAAGTCATTGAGAAAACCGTCAACAGTCAGCTCACCGCCTTCCTCGAGTCTAATGGCTCCCTCGACCCATCACAGACCGGCTTCCGAGCCAAACACAGTACCGAGACCGCCCTCATCGCAGCCACAGACGACATTCAAACACTACTTGACAACGGAGAAACAGCTGCCCTCATCCTACTGGACTTCTCTGCAGCGTTCGACACGGTCTGTCATAGCACCCTCATAAAACGACTCAGCAACGTCGGGATATAAGGAAAAGCATTGGACTGGATCATCTCGTTCCTCACCGGAAGAACCCAGAGAGTACGCCTCCCCTCTTTCAGATCAGAGGCCACTGAAGTCATCTGCGGCGTACCACCAGTATCATCGCTCAGCCCCATCCTCTTCAACGTCTACATGAGCCCCCTCGCATCCATCGCGTGCCAACACAACCTCAACATCATCTCCTACGCAGACGCCACCTAGCTGATCCTCTCCCTCACCAAAGACCCAAACACCACCAAAACCAACCTACACATAGGGATGAAAGACGTAGCCGAGTGGATGAAGAACAGCCGTTTAAAACTAAATTCAGACAAGACGGAAGTCCTCCTCCTAGGATCATCCCGCTCTTCTTGGGACGACTCATGGTGGCCACCGGCCCTGGGCAGCGCACCCAAACCAACGGACCCCGCACGCAACCTGGGCTTCATCCTGGACTCCTCGCTCTCGATGACCTGACAAGTCAACGCCATCTCATCATCATGCTTTAACATCCTTCGTATGCTCAAAAAGATCTTCCGTTGGATCCCCACCGAAACAAGAAAGACGGTCACCCAAGCACTTGTCACAAGCCGACTGGACTACGGAAACACCCTCTACGCCGGAACCTCAGCCAAATTACAGAAAAAACTCCAACGCATTCAGAACGCCTCCGCCAGACTCATCCTTGACATCCCCCGCCACAATCACATATCCGGTCACCTAAGAGACCTCCACTGGCTCCCCGTCAACAAGAGAATAACGTTCCGTCTCCTCACCCACGCACACAAAGCCCTCTACGACCTAGGACCCAAATACCTCAACACACGCCTGACCTTTTACACCCCCACCCGCCAACTACGATCGTCCAATCAAGCCCTCACCGCGATTCTACGCATCCAAAGATCCACCATGGGAGGAAGATCTTTCTCCTACTTAGCGGCCAAAACCTGGAATTCTCTCCCCACCCACCTCCGCCTTACACAGAACCACCTCTCCTTCAGAAAACAACTCAAAACTTGGTTATTTGATAAATAACGTAGCCCCCTTCCCTCAAGCGCCTTGAGACCCTCTGGGTGAGTAGTGTGCTATACAGATTTTAACTTGACTTGACTTGACTAGGACCTATTATAGGACTACAGCATGGTGGTATTTCTTGAATTGACGTTGAACTCCTTGAGCAGGGTATGAATGTACCGTGAATGGCAGAGGGAGGATGCAGGAAGGCCCAAGGAGCCACCGGCGTCACCCAGGTTTCTGCTGAGCCAACACCAGCTGTGGCCAGGAGAGGACTTTGGCTGTATCATCCACAGGGCATTTCCAGAGGAGGCTGGGAGCCGGTGTTACATCGGTGAGGGCTGGTTTTGATACTGAGACTGGTTTTGCAGCGATGCTGCAATATCGTCCTCCTGTAATAAAAGGAGCAGTGCTTCACACTTGCATCACTCCCTCACCCCCCAGGGGGACTGGTCTGATAAAATTGACAGGGCTGCTTTGGGTTCCCGGTCCGCCCCTCGATGCTGGCCAGTTATGAATACTCTATGCTTTCGGAGGAAGTAGGCAGTGAAGTGGCCAACATGCTATCATTGCACTAATGCTCTTATGCTCAATCTGGTACCAGCCAGAGGCTCACACAATATATAAGCTATAATACAAGTTTGCTTCTCATAATTTGACTTTTTCCTTGCTAAACAACACATGTATCCTTGCCTTACTCCTTTAACCTACCAGTTCGCGAAAAATTAAATGGAAAATGTGTCCTCAGACCTCCGCTGATTTGAACAAAAGACATTGACACTGCATAAGCACTGATTGACAAGAAACTCGACCTGATCCGTTGCTTTCTCATGAGGACACTTACAATGTATACATCGGTGTCTTACATATTCAATGAACGTTTGCTTAATGCTATGCAAACATCGTCTGCTCTCCAGCTGGTGTGCTACCATTCTTAAGATGTGATCCTTTAAGAGCTCTCTCTTTGAGGGCAGAGTCTAATGTGGTCCTGTGCTACACACGAGGTCGGACTAGTCTGTGGGGCAATCTGGCAGTGCCAGAAGATGTGGTCTGACAAATCAGAGTGTGGGTCGTTTTGTGGGTCGTTGTGGGACTAATTTATTGTCTGATAGGCTGGTTTCTACTGCTGATTTTTCTAGCATTCCCACATGCACTGCCTGCAGCAAGCAAAAATGCATGAAGTCTCCCATACCTTGCAAAATACCTACACAGGGTGTCTTTAGAAGTTCAATAATGTCCCGATATGCAAATGTGAAGCGCTTTTCTAGGTATTTGGAGCGTTAATGGGAGTCACTTTTAATTTGGTGCCTGGGCTTATTTTCTGTCCCAGTCCAACCCTGGCTAAACCCGGCAATATTTGAATACAGCATAACAAGTAGCCAACCCCCTCAGTTGGGAAGGGCCAACGGTGGGTGAATGAAATGTGGTTTAAGTGGAAGCACTGTGGCGTAAGGTCCTGAACAACAGTGAACTCTTCTTACACTGCCTACCAGTTTGCATCCTACCTGCTTAAAGAGAGGGAAGTTACAACTAAACCCTTTCAATATTTGAACTCTGCTAAAACTGGTAAAAAATGCCACTGCTGCTGTTCTATTATTAATATTGCAGTCCTGATAACAATGTGGCTGCCAGCAGTGCCAGTAAAACTATAGCTGGTGTGCTAACACTCGTGGATACTGTCCCAATAGAGGTTTGGCAGTCACACTCAAAAGTGCTACCCTTGCCTCATTAAATGTATGCACATCACATGTGCTCACAAAAATGGGTAAGGGCTTTCTGTGTGTTTCTGTGCTAAGATAGCAGGTAAGTGCTGCTGCCATTACAATCAAGAACTGCAGCTCTGCAGAGAAGGGTGAACACCATGCCATTAAAAGTATGCTGAAAAGTGCACGTTCTGCTCCATTATAAATACAGCAGCCATGTTGAAGGGGGGTTGGGCTGTAGTAAAATGATGATAGCTCGCCTGAAGAGCGCTGCTATTGTCTCACCGGAAGTATAGCAGTCCAGATAGGAAGAACTGTTAGCTTCCCATACTACCCACGTGTATTTTATTATTTTATTTAGTGCATTTGAGATAAGGGAGATTTAACTCTAAGAAGTAGTGGAGCGCTGTATAGAGAACATCTTTAACCCCTTCCGTGCAGGGCTGTTTCCCCCGCTGTGCTGGGGGGGCGGGGAGGCGCGTACAGCGCCCCAGCTCGTCATGAGCTACGGCGCTCTGGTGATCATGACGAGCTGAGCTCGTCATGGCCACACCCATTCCAATGGAACATTCAGCAAAGCAGGGGAATCAGCCCAGCATGCGAGCGTTCCACGGAACTGGCGAGGTCATGACGAGCTCAGCTCATCATGAGCACCGTAGCGCCGTAGCTCATGACGTGCTGACCTCGTCATGAGCATCCAAGGGGTTAAAGTACCAGGAGTATCCCAGCCTGAGGAACGGTGCATAAAATAGTACAGTGTTTATGCAAGTACTTGATGACACAGGTACTTAACAACAAACATTCGCATGCTGCATTACACTTGTTTGAAATTTCAGGCACAGCTAGATGATGTTAATCAGAACAAAACGATCTGGTACCAGTTGTTACCCTTCTAGCAAACAATCTGTGCACCGACTACGTCTTAATATTCTACTTACAAACTATTTTCTCCATGGGCAATAAGGCTATCTGACTTTGTTGATGCTGTTGCATCTCTATGTTTAATGTCACGAATATATCTGTCTAGGGGATTCCCTTGCCATTAATAGAATGATTTTTGCTTCATCTGCCCCCTGATTTCTTCATGCAGTTGCACAGAGACCCAGTGGGCAGAGCCATGGGGAAGCACTTTGATGTCGGGGTCCAGATGTTTGTGGTAAATCATTCCCACCTCCAGTTTAAGTCAGTTCCCACCTGAAGAGCAGGGGAGAGAGGCAGGGATGCATTTGTAAGTCCTTACCAAAGGGAACACTTGGCCTATTAAGGAGTATGTCACATAGGGCAGCACAGAAAGGCACCCTGCTGGGCTGCACTGAGTGACAGGTAAAGGGCGGGAATGTGTTGTATTTAAGGCAAAATGGCGCATTCCGGCCTTTTCCCCTGAGCTGGCACTCTTCGGGCTGCCTAGTGGCTACGCAGGCACCCTCACACCTGGCTGCACACATAGAAAGAGAAAGTAACAAGGAGAAATGCAAATATTTCTCCTCATAACGCCTCACCTGAGAATGTGTCCCGTTTTGGTGCATTTCCACATTACCGGTTCTGGTAAATCTGGGAATGTGCCAAAAACCATGGGAGTTGCATGGGAACATCCACACGACCGTGGGACAGGGGACGGAGGCTAGGTTACTAACGCGGACTCCAGATGAGTCAAGGCTCCTACTATTGAGGCGCCCCGCGAACCTCCGGCCCATGTTGAAGCACCTCGCATCTATGAGGGAGCTCCTCTTCTTTCAGACTACACTAACTTAGATAGGTAGTCCCCTCTGAATGGTAGCTCCTTATTTAACAGCACCGTTTAGTGTAGATACCCAACACCACACCCCTCCTTTTTCACAGATTAGACATATATAGGACCTGAAGAATTGCCACGGTACTATCAGACCAACAGGGCAAGAAACATGTCGACCCAAAGAGAAGAGCACATTAGTGAATGAACATCCCCTGACAGGGCCGGTGCCTCTCTTCTGTATATATTTCTTTTTAGTAAGGTGGATTACCATCCAGAATAAAACGTATCGCTTTGGAATATCCAACCTTTTTTAACTCACCCCCACAGCACAACACACTATCTACACACATCCGGGCCACCCACCCCCACTTCATCATACGGCAAAGGAACAAAAGATCTCCGATAAAGAGCCCCTTCGCGGGTGCCCGTTGAGCATTGCAGCGCCGGCTGAACGAGGAGCAGGTCCATATGATGAAGCATGACACCTAGCTTGCTGGGTGTGTGAGGACCCTAGTTCCGCAAAAGCGCGATCCCCGATCCCTCTACCTCCTGTCTCTCTTCCATAACTCACCACCACTAATTAGTTGGTATGCGATTCTGCAACACAGAAGAACAGCTTTCTCTTTCTTTGAAAAATACGATTAAGGAGGGCATTAAGCTTGGACCTCTTTAATAAGCCCCCACTGACTTCCCCCCCTCTTCTTGATAAAACATCCACACAACACCCATAGAATGCCTTCCCAGGGCAGAGAAAGACAACGCAGTGGTTTGCGGTACATTGCCTTACTACAGATTTATGAAGCCTCTCAGGGCTACACGGAATGGTCTTTCATGGCTTCATAAATCACATGTAAGGTTTGCGTCGCTCTTGCACCATGTTCCGTGGTGCAAGGGCAACGCAAACCAGCTCATAAATAGGCCCGCAGTCTATTGGCTAGAACCAGGATCCCTGCACTGAACTGAATTTTCCTTGTGGGTCTTTGCAATTTTACAGGCCTCACAGTCTCCCTCATTTTAAATATCATGCCTTATTTCATAACCTATAAACGTTCTTCACAAGTTCTTGCTCCAATCTACTGTCAAGACTTAGGACACCTTCGTTTTCGTTGAAATTCTATCAACAGAGATTGAAGTGTGTGGTTTTGTCATTATAAAAAGTAATGCGAAGTATTACATTTGTGTTGACCGAAGAGTGGTAGCATTTTTGGTAAGATATGTATATAGTAGGACAATATAAAAGACAGTAGGTACGTTTAAAAAAATGCATATACCGATTTACATTTGATAGATTATGACACAGAGCACAGGGGCAACAGAAAAGGCAAGTGGGGAAAGTACATCAATAAGTTACGTGTGTGTGGGATCAGTTTTGTGATGTCTTCGAAAGGCAGTTTGGGAGAAAATACACCTGAGTGCGACCCGGAGAGCCTCCTAGTAGAGCTGGCGATAATTACATCACGCGCACGGAATCCTGGGTTGGGAACAGTGTGCAAGTGAAGGTTGGCAGAGCAGATTACAGGAAAGTAAGTGCCCTGGGAGAATTTAGCCAATGTCAGGAGTTGCGGGAGTGGAACATTTATTCTCTCTGCATCCACTTCAGACCAGGGCATGCATCCCATAAAGCGCCGCATCTCTATCCTGCTCAGCGCAAACAATATTCCACATTCATAACTTGTAATTAGATTTGTAATGGACGATTATATGAATCCAAAGTGCTGTAACGCTTTGCTAAATAACTGCAATTTGATCTCGCATGTTTGCATAAGGGCACGATAGCCCGGCACATTTAGATTCACTCCCCGGCCATGCTCATACTGTCAGTAATCAGTGAAACAGCTTCATATTTAGTGGAAAATCGTATAACTGTAAAGTCCCTGGATGCGCCCGAGGTCATGCGCGAGATTACAGATTCCGTCCTTTCATGTTTGAGTGAGAATACAATCACATGGCGAGGACTATCAATAGCACCACTATACCTCTATCTGACGCGACTTGCTACCGTGACGTCGGGAGAGCATCGCCCATTGTATTATGTGAGGTATGGCCTTGTTTTGCTCACGGCACGGTCGATTATTCTATTTTAAATGAGGTTAACAGATGACCCAGTGCCACCTGGGCCTTCAATGATGCACTCTAGGAATTCTAGTGTGGGTTCACTACAATTTCAGTTCTATGTAGGCATAAAGGCTCAAGTTTCACTGTTGGTTTGGGCCCAGCTGGAAACTTTCGTTTTGAAAATCAGACAATAATTTGTACAGAAATGAAATCATTTATTTGTTAAATTTATTGGAAGATTTGACGCACACAAAAAGTGGAGTGATGTGCAGCTGGGAAGAGGCCCAGAGTGGGAAACGGAAGTTAGGAATTGTGATTTCCAAATTGTAATTCAGTTAGTACATCTGGGGCCAGATGTACAACGTGATTTTGCATACGCAAACTGGGTTGAGAACCCGTTTGCGCATGAAAAATCACTATTGGTCATGTATAATCAGGGCCGACCTTACTGCTGGTGGCGCCCTGTGCGACAATGTTTGTTGGTGCCCCCCACAGGCTCCCTCACTGCCACCCTCTTACAGTGCCCCCTCAAGTCTCCATAACCACTCTCTCTCAGATGTATTTAATTAGTTATATAGCGCCTCCTATTCCAGTGTAGGGTGTCAAAGCACTTTACATCACACACCCTTCACACAGAGACAATCAACTAGGGGCCGGATGTAGGTCGGTCGGTAACGGCCGAAAATCGGTATTTTCGGCCGTTACCGACCGAGATTCACAAAATGGTATGTAGGGCCACATATTTTACAGATTCTGTAAATTTACCGATCGGTAAATTTACCCAATCTGTAAAATACCGAATCGGTATTTTTACCGATTCGGTAACAATGAGATGTAGGTGGGACTCTTCTGAGTCCCACAAGCCTTACAGAATCGGTATTTTACCATGAAATTCAACTTCATGGTAAAATACCGATTCTGGTGTGCATGCACATGTGTGCATGCACACCTGTGCCATATGACAGGCAGACCTGCCCTTAGGGCAGCTATGCCTGCCACATGGCCCCCGAATCTTTTTTGGGGGTCCTAGAGGGTGTCAAAGTGACACCCCCTGCACCCTTGTCAAAATCGGTATTTACCGATTCGGTAAATACCGACTGGTAATGCCCCATTCATTCCTATGGGCTTCAAAGCCCATAGGGATGAATGGGGCATTACCGGTCGGTATTTACTGAATCGGTAAATAGAGATATTTACCGATTCGGTAAAAGGAACATCTGGATGTTCCTACATATCCATCCCTTAGATTTACCGATTTTTAATTACCGAATCGGTAGAATTCGGTAATTAAAATCGGTAAATCTATTTTACCTACATCTGGGCCTAGATGTGTGTAAATTAGTGTATAGCAAAAGTTACATAAGCCAGAAGACTACAAGGCTAGTCACATGTCATCCAGACTGGGAGACAGTGTAGTTTAAGAATGCTTGGTCTGGAGAAGCCCAGACTCAGAATTTAAAACATAACCCCATGGTTGGGGGTTACATTTAATAACAAATTTTTTTTTACCAAAATGAGCCCTTTTTGAAACATTAGAATAATGAAAGACGGAGGAAAACATCTAAATGCTCCAATCTATACCTTACAGTTTGCATGCAGCTTTTTGATGACAAATATTAGCACACTCTTCCATTTTAACATCTACACTGTGGATAAAAAAGTATCTCTCTGACAAAAGCACTGACCTATTTAAACTATATGCACTTTGTGATCTGTATGGTACACATTCTTTGCAGCAGGCACATTAACTCTCTGTGCTACTGTTAAGCTTGGCATCTTTTGGCGTGTTTCCCCCGAGTTTTTCCTTTCTGCCCTCCCAATTTTTACTCTGTTTTTGCTGATATAACGTTTCTGCACGCTTTTTGCACTGCTGATCAGTGGTAGAGCGCTGGTGCTCCTGTGGTAAATTGTGTTATGATTGGAGGTGTGACTTACTTGTCAGTCCCGTGTAAAGGGCACTGCGGGTGCCGGGGCTTGTGAATCAACCGCTACTCGTGGACCTGCAGCACAGATTGTGCCACCCACGTAAGTAGCCCGAAAAAGGTATAAGTGAAGGAAGTTTGGTATGCCTGAAGTCAGCGTCTAAAGACACAGCCTTTCGCAAGGGTGCCCTTTTCATTCTGAGTTCATAGAGGCCACTTTTAGAAAGTGGGTATTATTTTGCTCGTTCATCCTGTGTGCCTCTGCTGGAATGTGGATTGCCTGTCTTGTTTTTGGACGACAGATGGCTAGGAAGCAGGGTGGCTCCCGATAGTCTAAGTAGGTCAGGAAAGGGCTGAATAGAGCTGGGTTACGATGGGGGAAGAGGATGGAGATTTCCTTGCACCTCAAAGGGCCTGTCTGCCTCTGACAAAGCCGTCTCCACTAGAGAAGGCCAAACTAAGGCCAAACTGGTTCTGGACAGACATCAACACCCTCTGACTGGAAGATCAAAGGATTTTTGTGTACAAATACTGGGTCCCAGACCCCTGAACTTTAGAACTCATCTGGATAATGAAAACTGCACAGAAGAAGAGCCAGAGAAGCTGCTAAAAGGAATGATCGCTTTGCTGCGTGCTTTTATGGGCTGACCTGCAGTGGCTGCTTCTGTCTTGGGCAGTGAAAGGCCTGGCCTGGACTTTCTGAAACTAAATTGGTGAGACTCTTCAAGGGCTTGAGGTAGAGCTTGCCCACTGTTCACGAAGTCTCAAGAACAGCAAAGACTTCAGGTTCTTTGACCCACAGCACTGGGGACTGTGTGTTTTGTGCTGCAACCCAAAGAACGCCACTGCCAAACCCGTGTCCTGAAGGCACCGCAGAGGGCACCACCGCAATGACACACTGCAACCCTGGTCTCATTGTCAACACCTGCTGACGCCATCACTGAGCCGCTGCTCGCACCACGACCCATGCGCACCGCACTTCGCACCGCCTTGCTTCACGGTGAAGCTTTGGCACCGCAGAGGGCACTGCCACCATGCCGCACTGAGACCCTGGTCTCACCCTCAACGCCTGCTGATACCATCACCGAGCCGCTGCTCGCACCGTGACCTGTGGGCCTGCACTCTGCGCTGCCTCGCTACACGACAATGCTGTGGCCTTCCTGACGCTGCCACTTCCTGCCAAAATCGATGTCGCTGCTTGCACTGTGGGTCGGGGGCACCGCTTCTAAGTTACACAACACACCGCCCTCATTCCACCACGCAGCCATGGCCCATCGACCACGGTGTCATCGACTCTAGTTCGTCAGCCGATGACAGGGCTTTAGCAACAACAACGCCGCTGCTTGCACCGTGACCTGCTAGCACCGTGACGAGCCACCGAGCTGCTGCTTGCACTGCGACCTGGGGGCACTGCACGCTGCACCGCTGTGCTTCACACTGCAGCTACCCACACCTGTTGCCACCAGCGCTCCGGATCCCATCAGAAAGGAGCTCAACATGGAACACGAGTGACTTCAAGGGCCCCATCTACTACATCTCTGAAAGGTTTGCAGGTCTTCCCAACACCGTAGTCGGCCTGCGAGCTGGCAGTCAACCAGAATTGTTTTTGGGTTTGTGTGCTCACGAAGCAGTGGAAGCCCGGGCGGACTATTCACACAAGGAACTCTTTTTAATCAACGTATTTTTGAACTGTGAACTTTTAAGTATAGTATAGTGGATTTTCATCGTTTTTGGTCTTGTTTTAATTATATAAAAATATTGGATATTTTTCTAATTTGACGTGGTGTCCTTTTGTGGTGCATACCCTACCTTACTGTTGGTTATGTGCAAATGCTTTACACACTGCCTCTAAGATAAGCCTGGCTGCTCGTGCCAAGCTACCAAGAGGGTGAGCAGGTGTTATTTTCGATGTGTAACTCCCTTATCCCGACTAGAGTGGTGGTATTTGCCTTGCTTTGGCCCGCGCCCTAGCCTACCAACAATTCCATTTCTAACAGCTACCATAAAATGAGTTAAAACTTCCACTTGACAAAACTCATTCTCTCTCCAGGAAGAACATGCAAGGTCTCTGAGCTTGTCGGGATCTGCTTGGCATCGAGTCTGGTGAAGCTGTTGACGAAAGTTGTCGCAGTTGCTAGCATGCTGCTCGACTTCGGGTCCAGTGAAGTCCTTGATTGAGTGTTGCTTGGTATAAATCCAATAAAACCATCAATGAAGGTTGTTGACGTCAATGCTTGGCATCGAGGCCAGTGAAGCTTACAGTTAGCAGGAAAGAGTACACTCTGACCTCAGCTAAGTGTCTAGTACCTTGCGGACAGTGCTTGGGGAGACAGGACTCGATCCCACAGAAATCAGCAGAGGGGACCAAATCAGGCCCAGTTGGAATTGGTCAGCTGGAAAAGGCCTCTGGAAGCTTCTTTTAGCCCATTAGCTCAAACAGGAGGTCAGTCTATTGACACTTAGAGTCGCTTTTGAGGGCCTGGGTTAAAGACAAGCTGGCCCACGTTCTTCTGACAGCAGGGCAGTCCTTCCTCTGAACTTTCCCAGGCCAAGGAGTGTTCTGAGGATGGTACTGGGATATCACATTTATGCCCAGTGCCAGCCTAAGAGGGCAAGGTAGCCACTTGCAACACCCTAGCCAATTAGAGTTCCCTGAGGTGACCCAACCAATTTTACAGCACTTCATGTGTGTTTTGCTGTAAACTATTCCACATTGCCCCTCTCTACTGAATTCCAAGATGGAAGGGTCTTACTTCTCTTAGTCAGAGCTCCCAGGGCCCATGCAGAGTTGTGGTTATGAAAATGGGCAAACCCTCCCTTATGATCACCCTGTAACAGTTCTGAGGCAGCTCCCCTCCCTGTATTTTCCTAACCAAGCTGACAGGAAGAACCAGATCCAGGTGTCAGACTGGTTCTTGAAAATCTTGAGTAGTACTTGTATGAGGCATATGGCATTGACTGGCTCTACCCAACCACACTCCACGCCATTCCACTGCAATCTGCTCAACAATATTATACTTCTCTCAACAACAGTCTACGCCCCTCCACTGTATTACACTATACTCAACTGTATAGAACTACACTGTACAACAATGTACTCCTGTCAATGCCAGTGTACAGCACTCTACTGTACTATATAGCACTTTATGACAATCTACTCCACCCCACCAAACTCTACACAGCTCTCTCTATGCTGCTCCACCACAGTTAATATACACTACAAAACACTACTCCACTGTACTCCAATATACTCCACTACTGCACTCTACGGCACTCCACTGTATGCTACTCTATGCCACTCAACTGTACGACAGTCTATCCCACGCCACTCTAACATAGTATACCGTATTCTACTCTACTCACTGTACATCACTTTGATTCATTCTGTGACCCTTTACTCTACTTTACTGAACTCTACAACACCTTCCAACACACCAGCCCACACCACACACCACTCCACTCTTCAAAAACTTTACTCCACTGTAAACTATTACGGTCCAGTCTACTCCACTGCACACCACTCTACTCTAGAACACACTACTCCCCTCTATGCTATGTACTAAACTGGACTCCACTATACTTCACTGCATAATACTTTACCCCACTCTATGGAACTGTACAACATTCCACTCCGCACCACTCCACTCTACCACACTCTACTCCACTCTATGCAATGCCACTCTCCAAGACTCTACTCTTCCAGTATGCAAAAGTGTACTCCACTCTATGCCCCTACTCTACACTGTACAACCCTCTACTCAACTCTTTCCCCCTACAACCCAGTGCACAACACTCTAGTCCACTATTTGGCACTTACCAACACTCTAGGACACACCACTCTACTGTAGTGTACAAGACACCACTCCAATTTACTTGACTCTACACTATGCCTGTCCACTTTAGTGCACCCCACACCACTGTACTATACAACACACCACTGCACTATATAACAATGTACTCCACTGTACGGTACACCACACCACTTTCTCCACTCCACTCTACTTTACTGCCCTCTACAACACTCCGCTCTACTCCATTCCATTCTACACCACTCCTACTTTCCCTAGATCCACTCTCTTTGCCCCACACTCCACTTTAGACCACTCTACTGTATGCTATTACACTGTAAGTTACTGCACTGTACCACAATTCACAGTACTCCACTCCACTCTATGACTCTTCATGTGTCAACAGTACACTGTGTGACACTCTTCTCCACTCTACTCTACCACAGTCCACGTAATGACACTCCACTCAACAACAGTAAACTCTACGATTTGAAACACATTTTTTAAAATATAAAAAATCATTGAACTTTGAAACTTTTGGTTTTATTCCCTATACAAACCAAAATAAAATACAAAAACATTACAAATTTTGAAGTTATATGTATATCTTAAATATATACGCCACCTTTTAAGTAATATTACTTTTTTTAGTCTTTAACTGTAAACCAAACTTAAACACCACAAAATGTAAAATTTCGAAACTTCTATTTATACCTTTAATTTATAATTTATGCAACACCTTCCTAATTATTATAATGCTTGCACCTCCATACACATTGTATTCCATTTGGTAACCACACTACATTAACTATGCCTCGCCACTCTAACATGCACTATGTTCTCACAAATCATGTGATTTGGATTGTTAAGTGTTATTTGCAATGCTATTTTTAGGTCGAAGCCTCCATTGCAGGGCATGGCCCTGCTGGAGGCAAAGACTTATTGTGAACAGGAGAATTTCAGTACTGCGTGAAACCACGCCCCCTTTTTCCATTGGCAGGCCTCTCGAAACGGAGGCCTGCCATTGGAAAAAGCTCCTGTTTAGCAGATTTGTCTGCTCTGGATCCCACCTCTCGAGGACTCCATGACCTGCCTTACGGTAGCACGACAATATTTTTAGAAATATTGCCTTGGCAACCATGAGGCAGGTCAGGGAGTCCTGGAGGGGCGGGATTCAGTATCCTGTTTCCTCGGCGGTGGAGCAGGTAGGGGAGAGGCGGTGCTTGTTGCAGTAGGAGTCACTCTTCTCTTGTAGCCCCAGATGCTAAAACTTGCGGATCCTCGCTCATCGTGTTTAATACTTGGTGGTACACCACACTCTACAATTTTACTAGGGCCGGTTTTTATTTTTAATTTTTACATCGCAATAAAGGTCTGCGTAACGTGTCTCCTGCAAACGAGCGCTCGACTGTGGGCTTTGTTGACTCCGTATGTATGACTCACGTCTGCATTTTTAGGAAACAGTGCTTTGCATTCTAGGCTTTCCCAATCCGACACGGATTGGACTGACAAAATCCTGTAGCCACGCCTACCTCGAGGTAGGGGTGAACACGCACGTGCATTTTAGTACTGCGCGCCATTCCCATCGGGTTTGCAGTTGTGCACTCTCTCTCCCGATTTTCATTCGCCGTTGCTCAGCAAAAGAGTCCGTGTTGGAGTGACTGGTTGTGCCGTGATAGCTGCGACCGCGAGACATCACCAGCTCGAGGCTCCACAAGGCCCCACAGTTAATGGAGCCACGGCTGCACCAGAGGCCTACAAATTTGGAGCAGGCGGACACAGAGGCGGCGGAGAATGGCACCGAAGAGGAAGCGTGCTGTAGGGGCTGAGTGTGAAAGGACCTGTATAAGGTAAGACGAATCAATCATTATCCAGCGATACTTTTATAAAGTACGGCCCGGCAGCCGCAAGTGCCCCTTCTGACCTTCACATGCTGCGGTCATCAGCAGCACTTGACTGCTGTTTATTTAACTGAGCTAAACAGGCAATCATTTTTTTAAGGGTTAATTAAAGTAAGTAACTAAGAGGGCCTGCACGCCTTAACTTTAGGATCACATTCATTTAAAAGACCTCGTGCAGCAAAAGTGTAAACATCTCTTCAGAATAAAAAAAAAAATTGTATTCAATTAACCTACAGAACCGTTTCACCTTAGTGGGACAGATTAGCAGTATATTGAGTAGTATGTTTTTTAAAGTGATACATTTTTAAACTGAAATTGAGAAACATTCATTTTCTCCCCTACCCGAAAACAATGCCAACAGTGGACTAAGGCGCAAGTCGTTTGTATAGTGCACTTTATGGATGGCTTGGATTCCTTTTTTTTTTTACATGAACCGCATCAGGCGCGCAAAGCCATTTGCGCTCAAAAGGCTTCAACCCTACCCCCCCCCCCCCCCCCCACCCACCCCCCTGTGTATCAGCCCGGCCTGAGACAGCTTGCCGGGCTGGAGATCGTTACTGCAGCCGCTCCCGAGTACTTCACAGGTCTTTAAAAGACCAGTTACTTGTTAAATGAGTGGTATCGCTTTGAACTATTGACAAGGAATGTTTAAACCATGATGTTATCGTGCTTCATTAAACACATGCAAGGAATTTAGTAACAGAAAAGACTGCACGCATCTTATAAGTGGGAACTTTCTGAATACACGTTAGATACATTTTTAATGCCTCTTGGATTGTTCTATGGTTAATGTTCCTATTGTTTGTGATAACTTATCAGTGAAATATATTGTTGATGGCAATAGTCAATAAGTATACGTATACTTGTACTTTTAGATTCCCCTGACGAAGGGAACGGGATTCCCGAAATGCATAGGGTCTGCGAAAATAAAAACAAATCATGACATGGAACCCATTTTATTGCTCCTGTGCTTCCATGAAAATGGACGTTTAACATGTATTGAATAGAATGAATTGAACACAAGAAAGAAGGATGAAAATGTAATGTATAAAAAGATGAAATATTGAAACAAAGACAAGTATTTGATTAATTGAATTTAGGCAAAATAAATGTGCAGCTTGGTGGAGCCTAACAGTTGGCTCCCTCATGGCTCTATTGAAGCTGTGTCAGTCAGTACTTCGCTATTTGTGCTGTTTTTTCAGAAGTGATCAGGAGTGAAATCTAGAAAGGGATATCTGAAAAGATGGGGAGGTGTGGGTAGTGAACTCCAGTGAGCTGCAGCACTGTTCATATTCTATATTCTTTGGACTGGAATGCCCCTCGTGGTACAGGGGCTACTATGTCAGTAAAACTTTAAATGTGATCAGGCCTTTTTCCCTTCAGTGCAAAAGAGAATGTAGTCCGACTATTCTTGTGCAAAAGCCTGTTTGATTCCCCCCCAAATCTTGCGTGATATCCTGGGTGCGACTGTGTTCCATATTTTTCTCTCATAGATATGATCACAATAAAGCGTCTCTTTAAACATTTATTTCTGTATTTATGGGATATAAGATTTTGCCTTTCTGCCCGTCTTAATTTGCTCCTCCCCATGGTCACTTGCGTGGAAGTCCCCAGTCATTGTTCCTTCACGATACCGTCCTCTGGGGCACAGATGGCTCCCTCTGAACTCCAGACACAAAGGGCAGCCGGCACTCCTAGAGAAGAACGGGGCGAGGGTCAAGTTTGTTGGTGCTTTGGGATGTTTAAAAAATAAAGAAAACAGTAAACCAGTCGAAGGGTAGATGTGAAAGAAGGAGAGGTGAGGAGTGTTAAAAGCACTCTGTGCCGCTGCATTTCTACGTAGGGCTCTGCCTTCGCAGAGGTTTTCATGGCTCTCGTGGACACCCTTGGTGTGTGTGTTTCCTGCCCTTTCCTGTGACCCCGTTGCTTTTCTGTTGAAGTGTTTTCTGGGGGCCTACTGAGGGAAGGAGTGGGATGTGTCAGCCTTCCTGCACCCAGCACACTACTTGCACTAACTATCACACTCTCACAGACTCTCCCTCTCTCACACTCTCACTAACACTCTCACAAACTCTCACTGACACTCTCACTCACATTAACTCTCTCACTCACATTAACTCTCTCACTCACACTGGCTCTCACTCACACTGACTCTCACTCACACTGACTGTCACTCACACTGACTCTCACTCACACTGACTCTCACTATCACTGACAGACTATCCCACTCTCTCACTCACTCACTGTCACTACCAGACTCTCACTGACTGACTCTCCCACTCACTAACTCACTCTCTCACTGTCCAGACTCTCACTGACCAACTCACCCACTCTCTCTCTCTCTCTCACTGACTGACTGACTCGCCCACTCATTCTCACTCACTCACTCTCAACACATATTGCAGTACAAATGTAATAGGTGTCACATTTGCGAAAGTTATAACTATTGACATTGTCATACACAATGCCAAAAACTCAAACTTTAATGCTGCGAGACCTATTGCATTGTAAATGCTTGTTTGTTTAGCTATTATAACTATTAGAATATGTTTGTCAAAATTGTGACATACATTCCTGGGCTTTCGTGGGATTCCTTATAGTTCTGAGGTTTCCTAGCTGAAGCAAAGTCTTGGATAATAATGTATTTCGGCTCTTGTGCTTTGGTATTCACCTTAGTCATGTGATCATCTATTGTGTGATGTAAAGTTCACCGAAGGGTTAGAAGACTTTCTGTGGATAGCTGTTGAGTGCAAGGTCTCTGTGCTGGTGGGCATGTGCGTTAGAAGTTCTGAGTTGTATTGAATGTGGGTTTTCCCAGTGGGAGTAGTCTCGGAGCTAGGTAGGACAATAGGTTACTATCTACACTGATTAAATTAGAGTTAATACGTTACCAGCCCCTTCACCTTGGGTAGGGCGGATGGACAGGAGATTTCTGCATTGTGTAGGAAGATGGCTGCAGCTGCACTTGAAGGGTGTGAGCCATTTGCGGAGCGTCTGTCAAGAGGTTGCCCTAGAAAAACTAAGGTCAGTACATTGCAGGTATTATCTAAGAAGGAGAGGGTGTGGTACTTAGACATAAACCTGCCCTGGCCAAGCAGCTCGCCCGGCCCCGGTGGGAGTGCGAGAGGGAAGCACCGCTCGCGCTGCCAAGCAACAGGGCGGCGATAGTGCAGCACTGCTGCAAAACCGGCCTCTTTGAAATAAAACCGGCACCACGGGCCCAAAACCGTCTCGCCGGGAAAACGCCAGTGCCCGCTACGGCAAGTCCAGCCCTGGTGGTAGTAACCCCAAAGCTTCAAGGTTTGCCTTAGGATGACTTAAAGACTGCTGGGGTTCCCAGAGTGTGGATCAAGCCCCAACAGAGCCACAGCAGTGCCCTGCAGGTACCTTGAGCTGTAGGTGGGATGAGAGTGAGTCGGGGGTGTGGTCAGAGCAATAACTCCCATCTCTAACTAGGATTCATGTTTCAGCAATCATGCTTCAACAAAGAAAATGCGGATGTTTGGTAATAGTTTCTCTTACGTGTGTCCCTTTTAAACACATCTCAGTCCAGTGTAGGTCATTAAGGAAAGAGATGTCCTCACGCATGCGCACTGACATGGCTCTGTGTGTGCTAACAACACCTGCTGCAGAGCTGCTCACCTCCTTCTGTACCCTGACTGCCTACCTAAATTCCCCTTGAGGCCGAATGAAGGCCTGGGCAGAATAATCAATAGATAAACAAATTCCAGGCTAAAGCCAGCAGATCTGGACAAATCGTAGAGACTCATGCAGCAGTTCTCCCACATCGACCTCACAGATGTAGACAACCGGTAGGTTGCACCACCCTCATACATCCATGCCTCAGGAGGCACCATCACATCATATCAATAATTCTTACCATGAAGAGAACCTGCCATGTGATTGACCTCGGCCACCAAGGACCTCATTCAACAATGTGTGTCTCAAACCCATTATCAATTTACTCTCAAAATTCAGCTTCAAATATGATTTGAAAAAACAATAATTTTGTCCACAAACGCCGGCTTGTCAGTTCATAAAAATCCAATCATTTGCCTTTAAACACAAGCCTTCTTTTTCTATAAATAAACACAATTCCCCCAATCAAACACTTGTTGTTTAGTCCCCAAATGTGCAACTATAGATTAATGGGAAAGCACCTACATGTCTTCTACTCTCATACTTTAATATGTAAATTTTCAATATTTGAACCTTTGCTTGTTTTCCGTGCGCTTAACAGGCGCAGTTACAGTGTCCTTGAATAACTGCCCAACAGAGAGATGCTGGGCTTAAAGTATGGCAGCCCTGCACGGAAGTGATGTAACTGCAATTTAAAATATGTCATACCTACCGAGGGTTGACACTACTCGCCAATAACAGTCCTACAGTGGCGCTGTCCTATTGAAAGTATGTCTGTCCCACAAAAAAGAACAGATTGTGAAAATCTGTAACTGTCCCAACAAAAGTGAGGAAATCCTGCTAAATATTGCTGGTACCTGCAACATATGTCAATGTTGCTGAGACATTTTGCTGCGGTGCATATATGTATGCATGTGATCTTTGTTGGTACTGTACATGAAAGGGGTAGTAGTAACCCCTGTAAAAGGTCATTCATGTGAAACCTGTCTTTGGAAAACATGGGGGTGGGTATTTAGAGAGAGTAGCATATGAGATATGAGGAAAAAACAGACACGGGTCGAGTAAAGAGATTGCCCTAAAGGCTTAGTGCTAATGCCCTAGCATCACCCACAAGGCTGTACACACTGGAATACCTATTGCCTAGAACAAGATTGACCCTCTGCAGCAGCCAGTATCGAGTACGGAGCTTTGGCACCCTCATGCTTAGACTTCCTTTCTTTAAAAAACAAATACGGCAGACTTTGTCAAGTTGTGCGCCTAATCATGGAATCCTATTCCTCCCACTAACAGAAAGAATACCTCCTACGGCCTCCAAAAATGAGGATATTGTTCCAACAGCCCTTCGAAAACTAAGGAGTATCTATTCCTGATCTGCTATGTTCTTCTTGTTCAGCAGTGCTTAATTTGAGCCAGTGGTTTCCAGTACTCTGCACCAGCACTTAGTTGGTTTTCGGTGCTGGTCACCGGCACTTCAATGCCGTCATCACACTTATCACACTCGGCCATACGGGGGCGCTGTTCGTCTAATTTAGAGATGAGCAGAACCAATGTTTATAAATACAATCTATATTTTAAAAAGTACTAATACCTGCCTTCCTGCAGCGTTGGGGACCTGGAATAATGTGAACTGCCGCACTTGCAACTGAGAGAGATAGTTTGTAGTTATTTTGGGACCGTCTTTGGCAGAGATAAGAGGGGCAGTGGTTGGTGCAGACTGCTATGGCGTCCTGGTAAGGGTCCTTGCCCTTATTATGTTACAAATTAAGCACTGCGTTCAGGGAAATTATTCATCATGCCAGTCTACTAATCCATTGTAATATTTACACATCCCTCAATCCGAATTCACCAAATGCTTCACGTAAATATTGTTATCCTTAGAAACTGTGCTTATGGCTTATTTAACTATAACTAATTATACCATGTAAAGCGCTCTGTCAACCCTATGCCTTAGTCTATGCTGTGTAAAAAAGAAAAAGAAATATAATAATAAATAAATATAAAAAATCCAAGTGAACTCTAAATACTCCAAATCCTTGGTCACTCTTGAGGTTTTGTCAGTTAGCAATCCGATTCCTTTGATATCAACTCGACCCCATGTAATAGTTAGATGCCATGGAAATTAAGCACATTGGACTCGAATGTCCGTTAATTGTTCAGAAGATGACATTGGTAGGACATGGAAGCTTCTGAGGCTTGTGGCCTCTTCTGTGGTGTGCACCTTACGTAAGAGAGTGGTGGCTTGACTTGGCGCAGTGCAAATATTTTGAACAAGAGCCAAAGTTAATAATGCACTAAAAACTAGGCAGGCGTTTGCTATTCAGCGGCCTTAGAGGATGAGTTTAGCACCAGTGGGAGCATTTTTGACAGTGTATTGAAGGATTTGCTTGGTCACAGAGGAGCTATATCCATGGAAGTCAATACAGTAAGAGCCATGCCCTGTGTGTTACATATGCTGCCATTTGCTAATCCCTTACTTTATTTACCTGTTTGCAATTTGGTGAGTGTATATAATGTACTCTTTCACTAGATGTCATTTTACAATTTTCTGGATTGGCCTGATTGCAAAATGTCACTGGCCTGTATTACTCAATCTTTTCCATAAGCACATGAGCATCGCATAGTGGGTGGCATCTGTCTGTATAGAATGTCTGCCTGGTGGTGTAGAAGTAAGAGAGAATGCACATGGGTGGAAAAAGAATGTGAGTTGGCTGGAGGGCCAACGTGTATGTGTGTGTTTGTGTGTGTGTGTGCGAGCAAAAGTGTGTGGGTTTGTGTAACATTTACTATTTTCTCCACAAAACTATTACCAGCGCTTTAACTGTAAAAGACGAAGGGGCACATGCATAAAGCTATTTTGCGATCGCAAACAGTGCGATTCGCAAACATTGTCTGTTTGCGATCACAAAATAGCACATTCTAATGTAGGAAAGGCTTTGACATTTACGATTTAGGTAATCACAATTTTTTGCTATTCCCTAGATTGAGAATGTAAACAGGGAATTGTAATTTGTGCATCCCTATTGCACATGTAAGAATCCTTTCCTAAATGTGAACTGTGTAGAAATCAAAAATCCACTTCTCAGGGGTCTCACTAATACAAAGAAGTTGACACAGAAGCTGGAATATAAAATAACATCTTTATTAAACTCAAATGAGTGAGACTAAGTCACACAGAAGCCTTAGCAACTGAATGAGGCAGTCTGCCAGAATGGTCTTACTTCACAACTTATATACTCTTTATCCTGCCCCAGGCATGTAAGGGAGTTGTACCAATTACATTCCTAAGCAAATGGATAATCTGGAGGGTCAGCAGGTGAGTAGACTTTGGGGTTTTAGCAGCTATATCGGCAAAACATTATAATTACATAGTTCACAATGGTTAATCTGCTTTAGATCGCACTGCAGGGCATGGCATGATTACATGTACAGTATCCCAACCCAAAAGTTAATCATTAAGAATGTACCAAATTCAACCTCCAAAAGCCGGACAAACCTATAATTGAAAGCATAACCCATGTAATGAAGAAACATAAAAAGAAACAGTAGCAGATGATGAACAAGATAAGGCATGTGCAAGGAAACTAAAAGTTAACGATGTCCTGAACATTGATTGGCAATCTCAGACAAAGATTGATCAGGGAAATTGGCTTTGCGAGGTCAGTTTCAGGTGAAGAGGTCAGTTTCTTACAGTTCATTTCAGAATCAAAAAGAAACCTTAGTTAATGTATACATGAACAAAATGTAAATTTAAATGTAAATGTAAATTGATACTTGTATAGCGCACTACTCACCCGCAAGGGTCTCAAAGCGCTTGTACGAATACCGCTGTGGAACCCATCCTGGCTTTCCCTGTGAGGCGTCCACTCCTGGGCACCCCCAAGGTGGAGGCCAGGCATCCTTAGCGTTGTGGGGGCCGTTGTGGAGATTAAGCAAGCTATTGCCCACAGTTGCAGAGTGGGACTCCATGATTGGAATAGGCACCGAGGCGAGAATTATCAGGAAGGCCAGGCCACTTTATTTGCCAGGCTACCTTCACAGGCCTACGTGAGGGCAACACAAAATGGTGGCACAGATCAAAATGGAGTCAGACTCGAGAATCACAGAACCTCAGACCCTCCTTTTGCCATTACGTAGGCAATAACCTAAGACTCATGTTAATCTGACTCTAGGTCTATATTGATATTCATTAGGTCGTCAAGGTGTTGCTGTAAAATCTTCTTATTATTCTCTACTTCTCTCGGGACAGGTCTCCGAACACACATGGTAGCACAAAGACTCACTTCTGGTGGACCATTTTTGGATGCTAGAGACAGAGCCACTTCCTCTTCCATGGCAATTCAGTCAAATGAGAACTTAATTAACATTTACTTTATACAATTGCACTGGAATCGCTTGTGCAACTGTGCCCAAAGTCCATTCAAAGCCTCTCTGGCAGGCTTCTATCGTCCATCAAATCTACTTCCATTGTCTTCTTCCGCATTGGGCCTCTCGATTCATGCCTCTTCATGAAAATAGTACTGCTTAGTTGAAGTGCTCTCCTGGCAAACACTCACAGCTCACTGAAAGTCTCAATGTCTCAAGGCAGTGCACCAGTGTCTCTCCTCTGCGGCAGACACTACAAATAATGTGCTCTTCATTGGTCATGGGCACAGATCATCTCATGCAGACCCGGGACCATTCTCAGGCTCCAACACTCATTATTCAGTGTCAGAGGACGCTCAGGCTGCTCTTTCCTGAGCACCATAATGTAGTGCCTTTTGCCAATCTTGGATCCTCCGGTGCACTCTCCTTCCGTTGGAGAAAGAAAAGGGTGTGTGTGTGTGGCCAAAACTCAGGCCAAGGGGTTCAAGGGACTGCACACTGTCAGAGGTTACCAGCACATGACAGGTAGAAAACTCAAGGCTCAAATCAACCCTGCCATCAACAGCTCCTCCTTCTTTTCTGATGTTCAACGCCTTCTGATGAAGCAAGCTTTGGAGATACCATTGATGGCGCGCTGGCGATTGCTGTCCAGCCTTGCTACTTTCTGGGTGCTGGGACTGTAGGGCCAAGACGTCTGCCATTCATCTGTAGCTGTCACTGATGGGAATTAGGCTTAAATCAGTGTTCTGCAGGTCATGACTCGATCCCACAGAACCTAGTGACGTAGGGAATGTGACACAGTTGTTAGTTTAGTTTCCTTCAATTCTGTACAAAAACAGTTCATTGTATTTAACAAGGGGACTGCAAGCAGGTGGCCTGCAATCTTCAAAGGAGTGGCCATACGCCATGGGACTATTGTTATCTAAAATACACTGTCAGTCTCATAGAATACAAAGACAAAGGCAGTAGGCAAAACAGTGCCTCTAGCATCTTCAATTGGGTTTCCATATGAGAGCATATCCTCTACCATCTAAGGGTAGATAACTACATGGGAATTCTATATGAATGGATGTCCTCATACATGGTGACATTGTCTAATGGGGTAAACATTTTTCTCTCAATGATTACGTCTAGGTGTTCCTAAATTCCTTATCTAGAACACCTCAAAAGAGAAATCACATAATACAGATTATCAGGGACATATAGATACCTCCCTTTGAATAATTGTGCATCAGGCGCACTATGCAATACACAGGCTAATGATCAAATGTGAAAACAAAAGACAAGAACTAGAGAGTCCTGGTATTTCCATTATTAAAACACATCTGGTCCATCAAAAATTCAAGCAACAGAAAAAAGGAACTGAAAACCAAATTAGAATAGGCATTGAATTTGTCATATTCAAAAAATAAACATAAGGTATCTCCTATTGAGGTGGAAAACTTGTCTTACTATAATATTAAGTCAGTTAACCAGTCTATCACTACCCTGACAGTCAGACTGGAAAACATCGAAGTAGGCCTAAAGAAAATTCTTGAAAAACCCATCTGGTCATACAAAAGGGAATTATACATAATATGGGGGTCCCTGGTACATCACTGCAGTCTGAAAGTGTGAACCTGAACAATACCCCAATTATAATAAATGGGCTGACTGGTGAAAGGAATACGGAAAAGGGAAATGGGAGTAGGATACAGCTAAAATCCCCAATGACTAGGCACAACAATGCAACATCAGTCAAGGGGAGAAGCGGCCAAATAAAAATCTATAGGAAGAACAAGAAATTACTCGGGTGATAGTCAAGTTTGTGACATAATACCAAGAGTATGGGTGATACACAAAAATCAAAATAGTTCACACATTTTTACTCTACCGCTGGCCGCTACATCATATAGGGTAATCTCAGCTAATGTTCCAGTTCCTTTTTCAGGGAAAAATGAAACCTGGTTTCCTTTTAAGCAACAAAGCTATATACTACTTAGGAAGCAGAACATGATTAACTAATGCAATATAGAAATTAGGTCACCTTGTACAAGAGTCACAGATCTATAATTTATCCTTATGTCCAATCAAGGAAACATAAATCTAGGGCTGCCTGTTCCTTGAGGGAAGGGGCAGTAACATGACTAACTGCAGGTGACACACTTTGATCCTGTATATCTCTTTTATTTTTCTTTAATACCATTATAGACAAATAGACATGCACTGGTGAAGTGTTGTCTGTTCTGTTCACAGCATGAAAATATCACATCTGTGAAATTTAGTATCAGAGCAAATCCACCCAACTGTTGTGCAGCGATACGCATCGTCATGCAAATACCTTCACAACACAGGGGAACTTGTAATAGTATTACAAGCAACAACATTAAACAAAAACATACATAAAATAAAAACACACATGTCAAGCCATCAGATATACGTGCTGTATACCAAGCACAAAAAGCATAGACAAATTACAATAGCACATGTAAATGAGCGGTGACGCACACACTTCATGCAGCACAAAACCCAATATTCGAACCTGCTTAATTTGTTAGGCTTAAAATTAAAAGTACACTTTCTTTTACTTTCCTCACCCTCCTTTTGACAACTGGTCACCAGTTAGTGGTGATCAGCTGTCAAATACAACTTACTGTGTTGCTTCTGACACACAGGACCAGCAGAAACAATTCATAGAAGGACAAAATGCAAAAACGTGAAAAACACAAGAACATTTTTTCTTCAAAGAAGTCATACAAAAACTCATTTTGTTTCAACATACTGCTAACCACCACCTTACTGACCTCAAGGTCAAAATCTGCCTCCCCTCAGCCCTCTCTCTCTTCACCCTGAAGCTGTCAAAGACAAAAAGCCTTCCTAACTCTTTCTAACTTGCAATAACCAACCCTATCCAAAACCACATACCATATATATTACTCCCTTTAGGGGCCATAATCCACTCTAATTCCCAGACTCATAAACATCTACTGTGAATACTTCACAGAACACAACAACACAACATACCAACTTTAGAACAAATGCTTGTTACCACCCTATTCAAAGGTACTAATTTCATCAACCTTAAATGGATGAACGTCTCAGTAGGCCCAGCTAGAGTTAAAACCTTCAACCCTGATATTAAACTCAAACCTCTGCACCGGGCACATTGGCTCGCTGAGCCATTAAAAGCAACCCCAAATGAGAACAACCTGCAAATTTATATTATACTTAAATGTATGCATTTACTGAAGCCTAAGGCACTTTAAAAGCTACTCTAAATGAAAATAAATGCTGCCTAAATAGTGCCCTCACCCAATTTCGACTTTGCCACCTGGGGCACATAAAAATAAATATCCTATAATTGTGCTACATAATAATCATCCTCAGAATGTTCTTTACAGATTGCAGAGATTGGACATTAGACATATCTCACGTAATTCCGTAGAAAAATGAGTTTTTACGCCTGCACCAAGTGAAATTCCACATACAAATGTCCTCAATATGCAGTAAAACACAACTTAAATTGAATTTTAGTGCTAGGAGGTCATAGTATGAGTATTAAGCTTTATAAATATTAAAAAACGAATTTAGATGCACTTATTTTGAATAATTATTTTTCATAATTAATCATTATTTTTAATAAACTCAATCATTTTTGATAATTTCACATATAAAAGCAAGCTGCATCTCTTGCCTATCATTTTTAGATGCATTCATTTATGAGCCTAAGCACAGAAGCCTAACTTAAAACATGACAGATTTTCGCGCCCCTTTTTTTTTTTTAAAAGGACAATTAATATTTAGCAACAGAACCAAGAATATGCTTACAAAAAAATGCTTACAGAGAGGAAAACCACAATTGAAATGTCTTCCTGTGATACAAAATAATGAACCATATTATGTTACCTTTTAAAACGCTATTCTGAAATGCAAAGTTCCAACCGTGATTAACTAACGGCGAAGTCCCAGCTAAATAAACATTCCTATGTTATTCGTGGCCTTCAAAAAACAACATCTGCTTCCTTAACGGCAGTAAGAGCCCTTCACAGCGTTGAAACCTGAGCACGGTGGCAGTCTTACTTAAAACAGACATTTCAAGTTTTAAAATGCGTGTGCAATAATATGCATTTGAATTTAGCAAAAATTCACTTTAGCTGAAGTGTTTGCCTGTTTACATGTAATACAATGTATGTAAGTAAAAAATGCTATAAGTTCGTTTTTCTACAAAACACACAATTTGTTTTTGAGGCCTTTTATATTCCTAGTGAATATGAATTTTAATTTGATCTTTTTTTAAGCATTTAACAGTTTGTACATATGCGTTTTTACTTAGTCTATAAATTAAATAGCAACATATAGCTATTTTAGCATATCACATGGTAAATTGCTGGATTTTTATTTAATTTCTACTTAATATTAATTAATCTGACATTTTACTTAACAGACTGAAAACATTAAAAAAACACACAAACACACATTGAGCTCATTTCAGACATAAACAGAAAGGGTTCAAACACTCAGGACACACAATACAGCGCTTTAGCCATTTGTTTCATAAATAGCGCCATCACTATTTACTTACAGAAGTTACACTAATGGGAAAAACCACATAGACATTTAAACACACATTTAGCCCACAGATCAACACATAGGACTGAAACAAAGGAGAGCCCACAGACTGTACTTAAACCAAACCATTTGTAAATACTAGTTGTAAGTCATATTTACAAGAAGCGCTTCTCAATAGTATTCCAAAAGACTGCAAAAACAGCCCATCAGACTGTTTTATTTCCAAAATACACTCAATTCACTAGCTTTGTCTGGGAGAACACCCAAAAAAAAAAATCGTTTTGCATATCTCCATTCATAAAATTGCGCAGAAAAAGGATCCTTGTATGGTTGTTTTGTCATACTTGAATTCCCTGGGGATGCAGAATCACCAAGGAAGAAATATGTTTTTATACCTAAACCTATTTAGATATTCCCTCAAGGGAGCCGGCTAATTAACTTC
Source organism: Lissotriton vulgaris (assembly GCF_964263255.1). Lineage (NCBI taxonomy): Eukaryota > Metazoa > Chordata > Amphibia > Caudata > Salamandridae > Lissotriton > Lissotriton vulgaris. The sequence continues at coordinate 250,516,601 of NC_141699.1, read as the reverse complement.
ACATCACACTATGGTACCTCCAAGAAAAAGCAACACATTCTTCAAAGTGAGCTTTGAAAACAGGCATGCCAAAAACTACTGCAGAATATGCAATATTATACCCAAAGTTGTGCTTAAAGTACTCTTCATACGTGCACCTTTCAACAAAATCAGATAGAGAAAAATCTCCTCATTACCTGCCTACACAAATTGCAATTCGCATATACAAACCTATACAAATCCAAAGTTGGCCAACACAAATTCCAAAATTCCAAAGCTATACCAAACAAATGGTTGTCCAAATTCTAACTGCCAAGTTCTAAATGACCTAACAGTCTTTTTTTAAAAATACTCACGCCAAAAAGGTTCTCAGTCAGGAGTGACATCATGTGGAGGTTCAAAATCAGGAAGATCAGAAATATACTGGGCTGCAGAGACAAAGATTCCCCAGAACCTCCGTGCACAGAGTACCTCCTTAGTAGAGTCCTGTCCTGTCCTCCTCAGTAGATTTCTGTCTTCTGACAAGATCAATCCCTCAGATAGCCACTTCTATGATGAGGCCCGCGTTGGCCGCGCCATTTGTAGAAATCAAAAATCCACTTCTCAGGGGTCTCACTAATACAAAGAAGTTGACACAGAAGCTGGAATATAAAATAACATCTTTATTAAACTCAAATGAGTGAGACTACGTCACACAGAAGCCTTAGCAACTGAATGAGGCAGTCTGCCAGAATGGTCTTACTTCACAACTTATATACTCTTTATCCCTTACAGGCATGTAATGGAGTTGTACCAATTACATTCCTAAACAAATGGAAAATCTGGAGGGTCAGCAGGTGAGTAGCCATTGGGGTTTTAGCAGCTATATCGGCAAAACATAATTACATAGTTCACAAAGTTTAATCTGGTTTAGATAGCCCTGCAGGGCATGGCATGATTACATGTACAGTATCCCACCCCAAAAGTTAATCATTAAGAATGCCCCAAATTCAACCTCCAAAAGCCGGACAAACCTATAATTGAAAGCATAACCTATGTAATGAAGAAACATAAAAAGAAACAGTAGCAGATGATGAACAAGATAAGGCATGTGCAAGGAAACTAAAATTTAACGATGTCCTGAACATTGATTGTCAATCTCAGACAAAGATCGATCAGGGAAATTGGCTTTGTGAGGTCAGTTTCAGGTGAAGAGGTCAGTTTCTTACAGTTCACATTTCAGAGTCAAAAAGAAACCTTAGTTAATGTATACATGAACAAAGAAGGCCAGGCCACTTTATTCGCCAGGGTACCTTCACAGGCCTACGTGAGGGCAACACAAAATGGTGGCACAGAACAAAATGGAGTCAGACTCGAGAATTACAGAACCTCAACTGTGCATTTAGGAAGTGCTGTTACTATCGATTTTAAGTTAATGGTAGCCATGTGTATACTTGGAAAAATGCACAAAACTGAATTTTTCAAAGTGCCAAGTGAAGCAAACATGCCCCTAGGGAATGTGTGTGCCATACATGTGTGCCTTTTTTTGGTACGGGTGCCTCGGGGGGGGGGCTTAGGGGCAGGGGCACCCTTGCCTTTGCATCACCTAATTTGCCATTACCAATTAGGTAATCACAATTTAGGTAATGCCATTCTCACCTATGAGGCACATAGGAACGAATAGAGACGCAATTACAAATAAGGATTCCCTAATTGCGCTTGTGAGTCTTATGCATGTGGCCCTAAGTGATGGGACCCTGAGTTATGTATAGAAGGCAACACCTGACACTATTGAATGATGGTGTGCCAAATACCAATGCTGTCTACTTTTCATTCCACCTCATGCCTCATTAATCAACCACCAGTCACAATCTGGGTATTTTTCTCACTCTTGCAGTTTCTTTTTCAACCTTGCTTCCTCCCTTTGTGACAATATTTCCGTCTTTCTTTTCCTCTTTTTGTGTATTTGTTTCTCTTGCCCTGGATCAAAATTTATTGAGGAAAAATAAGTGCTGGTCCCTAAAAATTAGTCCTCATAAATTGGAGGTTATAGGGAAAAAACTAAGGACCCAGGTTACCCTCCACTCACAATGTGCTCAACAACAAAACCTGGTCCTAATCCTTGTAGGCGATACTTTCTAACATCACCTGTCTACTAATGTGTGTGGATTTACTTAAATCTCACACTCACTATATTTCTTTAGACAGAGTGTGCCTTCTTAATATCTTCTAAAACACCCTGTGTCTACATGTGCCTGCGTGGCTATCATACAGGCAATCTACTACGTTTCCATAGAAAAATGTGTGTGAGGAAGGAAGGAACCTGAATGAATTGCCTGAATGATAGCCACGCAGAAACATGTAGACACACACGGGCCCTAAAAATGAGGGCCTGTGTGCCCCACCTGCAACCACAGGCTCAAATGAAGCACTGTATATTGCACAAAATACATGTTGCCTGAATCTCAATTAACTTGTCCTGATGATGGTATACTTCGCACAGAAACATCACACAAGATTCCAGCAGGAGACTATTTTGAGGAGATGTTTAATTCGAGAAACAAATCTCTGTCAGTCAGATTTCTTTCTACTTTAACAAGTTTCTTGCAGGCAAAAATTACCTGAGCAGCAAACGAGTGAAGCCTTTATGTAATGCGGAATTGGGGAAATAAGCGAGATTATGCAGCATAATAGTGTGACAGTTGTTTGCCAGGATTTCTCCAACATCTGTGACAGTCTCTGGAGAAGCGTTCACTTTTCCATTGATGTGCAGCTTGATTTGCTTTTAAATTTGGCTAGTACCAGATCCCTCCCCTTATCCTAGCCTTTGGCAAGAGTAGTATTGTGCTCTTGCACACAGTACTGACTGCACTTATGGTGGTTAGTGGCTGTACTGATGCCTACTGTAGTAGACATGTCTGTGTCTCCTGTCTTTCACCATTACTCTCTCAGGTGTGTACTGCTTACATTGATCTTTCTGTGCAGTATCACAGCAGTGCTGCTAGTAAGAGCAGCAGTAGTAATAAAGTATAGCAGTTGGGTTTGAATTCATCAAGATTGTAACATTAGACTTTTGCGTTTGGCGGTCACTTCGGCTGTCATTCCCTCTTGGAAGCCGATTACATGTTGGGCGAGCAGTATACCTTTGTGACCTATGTTGATGCGTAAAGGTGTATCGATTTACCCTCCTATACGCGCCAAAGGATGCACTGGGAGCAGTGTAGTCCCTATCGGACTTTGGTGCTCCCCGCTGGATCCAGTGGCGGCCAGCATGGCTCGTGGGTGGTGAGGTGGACACAGGGGGTCATGGTGGGGGTCACGAGAAGGAATGAATAAAAAAAAGAATTACCTTGAGGCCAGGTCCCGCGTCTCTGGTACTGCTCCTGCTCTCCTGCCTCTGACTCAGGAACAGGAAGTAGGCAGCCAGGCTCCCTCCCGTAAGCCAATCAAGGTCTGAGCGCCGTGACACAGCACTTGGCCAGGGGGTGGAGGGGTGGTATGTTCTCCACGCAGGCTGTAATGCATGACTGGTTTGGGTGACCTGAGAGGGCCAACCAAGCAGTCATTGCACCCTTAGGAGTGGGCAAACCACTCCTGCCCTGCTCCAAGAGCAAAGCAGCCCTGCCCACCCGCCTGCCTGCAGAACAGCAGGAAACAAAGCATAACATGATAATACCTCTAAGTCATTATCATTTTATGTTTCTACTTGGCACTGCTTAAAAGCTGTAAGGCTTTTCAGTTTAAAGAACGACAGACAAGTTCTAAAGTTTAAAGATTTGCTTAAAGAACATCAGTTACAGAAATGTATAAGCTGAACCATTAATCAGTTATTTCGATAAAAATATAAATCAATAATAAGTATCAGCTCAAGAACTTTAAACTTTCTTAAGTAAGCAATCCACAGTATATGGTTCACAGGCTTTTCACCAGTAAGAAGCAAGAAAATAGAAATATTTACTACATAATACATTGAGGGATTCTCTCTTCATTCAATTGCATTCAGCGCAGGTGTTGCCAGAGTCCGCACATTTAACATGATTCATTACATACTATCTTATCCTGTCTGGGACAGTCAACTTGTCCTTGGAAAAGTAAATTTTGTTCATTGTGACAGGGTAAGTCTCATTCCTTCATAGCAAAGTCTAAAAAATATTTGGTGGCAAAATAGTAGCACCAATGGTCACGTGGTATAGTACGGTGTCACATCAAAGATGGATGAAGGAACAAAGTTGTGCTCAGTACGTAAAGCTGGATTACTAGTGCATTATGTACCACAAGTACAATTTGTAAAGTGCATGGTGACCCAAAGGAATTCCAGTACTAGATCAGATGTGGCACCTCCAAAGCAGAAAGAGCACCTGAGTACTAAAGTATTTAAAAAGGCAGATTTTAATTGCTTTACGAAAATTAAGCTCATGCTCTGTAGCCTGAATGGCCAGAGGGAGTGAATTCCAGAGCTTTGCTACATTAAAACTAAACGACCGACCACCTCGTCTATATCTTTTAATAGTTGGGGTGGTGGCAAGCTTAAGATTGGAGGATCAAAGTGATATGATACAGGAGTAATGGGTGACCACCTGTTGTATAATGAACGGGCCTTGACTGATTTAAATTCCTCTCTTTGATGTGTCTGCAGCCAGTAAAGCACTCTCAATCCCTGTCTAACTGACTGTGACCTGGGAATTCCAAGCAATACGCATCCAGCCGCATTTTGCGCAGTTTGCAATTACCGGGTGACTCCTTTGGGAGGGGCCAAATGCATCGAGTTACCAAAGTCCTGCCATGAAAGAACAAGTGCCTGAACCACCACTCATCTAGAAGTGTGTGGCAGCAAGGGTAAACTCTTGTGCAGCATCTGAAATCTTCCAAAACAGCTGGCAGTGGTTTTCGTAGCCTGGACTTTGCTGGTCAGGGTATCCTCCTACCTCACCCCCTGGCTCTATATAACAGCCTTACGGATTGGTGGAGGGCCAAGGCCAGTCAGCCAACCTTTTCCTTTTTGGGCCAGAGAATAATTCCCCAAAATCATCAGTTCTGTTTTGGTATGGTATGGTAAATGGTATTTATCAAGCGCACGTTCACCTACGGTATCTTGGCGCTGGGGAGGAGGAGCTGTCTGAACCTAGTCTGAGGAACTCAGTTATATACAGACGAAAAGAGCCAAGTTTTCAAGGATTTTCTGAAATGAACATGGGAGGGAAGAAGACGCAGTGCAAGGGGAAGAGAATTCCAGAAAAGGGGGGCCTGTGAAGAAAACCGCAACCCTACATGTTTTTTTCGCCTGAAGGGGCAAGGAGTGAGAAGATTGTGAGTGGATGAAGGGAGGTCACGCTGAGTGACATGTCGATGTAAAAGGGAAGAGATAAAGGCGGGTCCCTGAGAGGAAAGAGGTTTATGAATCAGGCAGCCCAGCTTGCAAAGGCTGCGCTGAGCCACAGGGAGCCAATGGAGGCTCTTTAACAGGGGCTTTGTGTGAGTGGATTTAGGCAGTCCATAGACCAACCTGGCTGCCTGATTCTGAATAAGTTGGAGATTTTTTACTTGTTATGCTGGGATACCCACAAATAACGAGTTAGCATAATCAATTCGCGAGATAACCAATCCCAGGGTGACCTGAACAAGGGCTTCGTGGGAGAGGAATCTGCTGATTTTCCGTATGCGACACAGATGGTAAAAGCAAGTGGATACCACAGTCTTAATTTATGCCCTCATTGAAAGGTCTTTGGAGATGGTAACCTCAAGGCTCCTAACAGTATCGACCGGGGAGGGAGGGGGACCAAGTGAGCGAGGCCAGAAAAGTGAACTCCAAGGATTGTCGTGGGGACCAGTAAGAACTAACTCAGTTTTGTCAGGGTTGAGTTTGAGTTGATTATGATTCATCCAGGAGCTTATAAAATTCATTACAGAGTGAACATGTTGCATGGAGAACGGAGAGGAGTCAATACTGAAGATGATCGGAAGATCATCCGCGTAATTGAGGATGGTGACCGATTTTTGTTGAAGCTCCGAGATGAGAGGGCGGATATAAATATTAAAAAGAAGTGGTGAAAGCGAGGAGCCCTGCGGGACTCCACAGGTGATATGTTTTTCCCCTGAGGAGAAAGGTGGAAGAGACACTGCTTGAGTGCGATCCTGAAGAAAGGAGGCGATCCACTTCAGTGGTAGCCCCTGGATGCCGGCGTGCTCAACACGTTCAAGTGTAGAAAAAGGGTGGGGCTGATGGCCTGTTTCGAGATTGCCCGGCGTTAACCGCCTCTATACCACTCTAGTTACCAAACAAAAAGGCAGGCGCTGGAGACTGGAAGGCAGGAAACAGAAGTTTTTATTCCGACGGAGCAGAACACATCAGATCAGACAACAAGGTATCGTCTCGAGGTGCTCTAACAGCCTCTCTGAGGCCTGGCCTCTTATACCCCGGTTTATGACATGTGAACATTCTTTATTGTATAAAAACTCTTTGAACTTATAAAAAGACATCCCCGTAATCCTCGTGTCAGACCCACCACCACATGCATCCACAATAGAGGTCCTCACCCTGCTGATAATAGGAGGGGGCTATCACGCAGCTGGGTGTTCCGTCGATTCTTAGGATGTGTGCGCCTGATCGTATCCCAGGGGGTGGGAAGGCCATGATCAATAGTGGGTCCTTTGAAGAGGAGCGACTCCATACAATAGGGGGCAGTAAACTGTATCTCCCGGCTAGGCGATGGCCTCGGACCTGTGTGGACAATCGGACTCGGGGGAAGGGGTCATCAAAGGAGAGGTATTCATGCCGCGTGGACAATCAAGCGCGGAGGGAGAGTTTACCAACAGAGGGGTATTCATGAAAGGAAAGGAGGTGTTGGTCAGGCGCGAGCGTGACTCCCAAGGACAGAGTCATGCAGAAGAAGAAGGTTTATGACTTGCCCATGTGAGGGAGGGGGGGGGGGCAGGGTGCACGGAGGATGCTCGTAGGGTCAGGGGAGCACGCTGGCGATCGATCGTGGACAGGGAGACCATGATACCAAAAATGGCTGTCGTGCATGTTGTACGTGGGTGACAAGCTGGCGCAGATGATGTTCAGCTCGTGTACTAAAATTCCACAGTCCTCCCTTTTAACATGTCTCGCCAACTTGTCAGTTCGGATTTATCCCCATAAGGCCACATATTTCTACTTCATAGAGGGGACTCATGCGCTCATTTCTGAAGTCCAAAGTCTTTGGGCACATACAGTTAGTAGCGAGTGCACACAAGGATGGCAAGCATTGGATACTTAAGCAACACACACATAGTATCACAATCGGTATCAATAAAAAGGTAAACAACCTCCAACCCCAGTCCTTCAAAGTGTCCCAGAACCAGCTTCCAAGCGACCATCCTTCTTGTTCTTGGTGAACCTCCGAGGAGAGTCTGTGGAGGTGTTCAATTGCTTTGTAGACTGAGGGCGAGTTATCTGGCACGTAGGTGCAACAGCTAGATCCGATGATGCAGCATGCTCCTCCTCGATCGGCTAGAACCACATCTAGAACAAGGCGGTTTTGAAGGGCCACAAGGCGGACCGCCTGAAGCTCAGCCGTGTTGTTAGCGAGGATGCCAGCCATTATGTTGATCGTTGTTTCTACTGCCTGGGTCAGGTGTCGGATAGCGCGACTGTTCGCCATTGGGCCCCACAGAGGAACAAGTCCCTTTGCTGCATCCAGGAACTGTGCTCCAGTGGAGTCGGCTTGTCCAATGTCATTTGCGCGCCTCTGCCGTCAATTGTTAGCAGGGGCTACATACGTGGGAGGGAGAACGAAGGCGATGTAGCAAGTACCCTTCCAACCTTTTGGGAGCCAGGTGTAAGCTTTGGTGCCACAAACAAAGCACATATTTGGAGAAGCAACAAAGGAAGGGGGATCAACTGAGTCCAATGTTCTGGTGATGCGGCAGGAACTGTGACCCACCAGCTGCGTTCCTCGGCCTTCGAGGCACACAAGACCTGTGACATTGATAACGGACAGGGCTCGCAGGTAATCGGTCTCACTGGCACCTGCTTTGGCCTACTCCGGATGCTTCGCAAGTTCCTTCCCCTGTTATCGGAGGAACACAGGAAGATCACGGTGCAGGCGATTATAGGCTCGAGAATTGACTATTCCAACGTCCTCTATCTCGGCCTGCCAGAATACCTGCTCCAACGGTTACAGGTTGTCCAGAATTCGGCAGCACGTGCCATCTTTGGACTATCTCGCCGTGCCAGAGCCTCGGGCCTCCTGGAGGCTTTGCACTGGCTTCCTGTCCGGAAGCGGATAATTTTTAAGACTCTCACCCTGGCACACAAAGCCTTGCACGCCTCCGGAGCAAAATATCTTCAGAAAAGGCTGGCCTTTTACCTTCCTGCCAGGTCGCTTAGGTCTGAAGCCTTGTCTCTTGCTGCGGTTCCTCGCGTAAAGAGAGCTCGCATCGGTGGCCGCTCTTTTAAATTACTAGCGCCTCAGTTGTGGAATAAACTGCCTGTGTCCCTGCGCAGCACTCCTAACCTGTTGGCCTTTAGGAAGGGGCTTAAAACCTGGCTTTTTACCTCTTAGTTTCGGGCCCTATTAGGTTTCCTTTTTCTCTGTTTTTCATTTACTTTCCCTGTTGTGTTATGAGATTAGTGTGCAATTCAAAGCGTCGGGACACTCTTTCGAGTAGCCGCACGCTATATAAAACCCCTGTATAACATAACATAACACAGTCAGTGTGGCGGCAGTTTGTTTCTGCAGATGAGAGAAGGTGGGTCTAGCTGGATTGTGGAGCACTTGCACTTCAACACGTTCTTTGGCTGGGATGTTCATAAGGAAGGCGGCACCCGAGGACACAGGACACAGGGGAGCAGAGGTCCTTCCGGTTTTGTTCAGCCAAAACCCATAGTAGAAGTGTGATACTGTCTGGCCGGAAGAGGCGTTGTCCTTGTGGCTCTCTTGCATGAGGATCAGCCAGGCGAGGCAGGAGCCGTGAACTGAGAAAGGAGAAGGGATGAAGGGGATGGAGTGTCCAGTGGCATGCGGGAGCAACCCGCAGATCCAGCAGTTCGTGGCATTTGCAGCAAGGTTGTGTTGGTGCAACAGCTGCACGAAGGAATTGTTCCAGAATTCCCTGCGCCTTTCTCGGAGCTGAGGCGACAGGGAGATCAGGTGATGCTCTTTCATGGGGGTCGGTTGTGCAGTGGGCAGCAATGCCTGATGAGCGGGTGTGCTTTCCTCCAGAATCCAGAAGGAGGTCATGAGGAGGAGGCAAAAGAGGAAGACAATGAAGAGGGCGATTGTCTTTGATTTGTGCAAATTGTCAGTCTTTGGGTTTCTATAGTGGGTATTTCCGGTTGCTTCCATCATCTTCTTATCTGGCGCTTCCATCATTTTCTTATCTGGGGCTTCCATCATCTTCAAGGTGCTCGGTAATGGGCAGAACCACAGACTTCTTTTAGCTTCTCTCCGGGTAACCCTTAGTTGTGCTTAGGTCACCGTTCTGAGATTTGACTTAGTCCGTGGCCTACTTAGCCGAAGCTCCCTCCTTTCGACGCAGGAAATACCCTTCTCTGGATGGCACAGTGGGATCAGGGAATTTTGCAAGTTCAAGTGCCTCTGTATCGGGATAACAGTTCAATGCTGGCCGGTCTTTGTTTAGGAGCTCTTCTTGGGTGTTGACGTTTTCTGTCGTGGCCAGGGTCGGGGAGACCTTCCTGCAGTGGTGCACGTGCAGCCAGTGCCTCTTCCCCTCCACTCGAAGCGCCGTCCGGGTGGTGATCAGTACTTGCCAGGGGCCCGTCCACCGGGGTTCCAGACTCTTGGCCCGTTGAAAGTTCCGGACTAATACGTAGTCCCCCGGTTGGATGTCGTGGCCTGGGCCCCTGGAAGCATCGGGGATGGCCTGCTGCACCTGTTGATGAATGACAGACAACGTTTTAGTTAACTTGCCCAAATAATCAGACAGTAGGACGTCCGGGACGTCATGAATGGAGGTCGGTTTGGGGGCAGTCCAGAGGTTCATCGGTCGCCCGAATACAACCTCGTAGGGGGTCAAATGGTGTTTGGTGGGAGTGGAGCACATTGATAGCAATGCCAGTGGGAGGGCATCTGGCCACTTAAGTCCAGTGGTGGCCACTATTTTTGACAGTTTCAGCTTCAATGTGGCATTATGTCACTCCACCAAACCGGCGGATTGGGGGTGGAAGACTGCATGAAATCTCTGCTTCACCCCCAACCCTTTCAAGATTAGTTGGATAACCTCAGCTATGAAGTGGGGGCCATTGTCGCTCCATAACATTCGACAAAGGCCATAGCGAGGGAAAAACTCTTTCAGTAGTACTTTGGCAGTAGTCACAGGTTGGATAGGCCTCTACCCATTTGCTGAAGGCACATACAATGACTAGTACATACTTTAAGCCTTGGCATCTCTCTAGCTGGATGTAATCCATCTGGAGGACCTCAAAGGGGTGATCGGGGATCCCAAACCCTCCCCGGGGCACCACAGTTCCTTTCCCGGGGTTGTGTTGCAAACAGATAAGGCACTGCTGGACCAGGCGTTTGGCTGAGTCGGGGATTTTGTCGTTGTACCAGACTTTGGAAATGAGTTCGATCATGGGTGCAGATCCTATGTGTGTGGAGGAATGTGCCATAGTCAGTATCGGGATCGGGTATGAGTCAGGCAGCAGCCATCTGTTTGCATCTTTTGTCCGCCAGCAGCCCTCATCGTCCTTCAAACCCACCCGTGCCCACTCGGTCAGTTCGTGAGGGGTGCTGGCCGACTGGATGTCTCTAATCATTTCCCTAGCGTCAGTCCATTTCTCTGCTTGTGACCTGGTCACATACATGTGTGTCACCGTCTTATTCTCAGCTGTGGTTCGTGCAGTGATGTCGGCCAGTGCGTTCCCTTGTCCGACTAAGTCTGTCACCTTCTTGTGTGCCTGGCATTTGATCACCGCTAATCGTTTGGGGAGGAGAACTGCTTCAATCAAAGCAGAAACCAGATCTCCGTGAAGGATGGGTGTGCCGTGGGACGTCAGGAATCCCCTTTCCCTCCACAGGAGCCCAAAATGGTGAACCACCCCGAAGGCATACTGGCTGTCTGTGTATATGTTCGCGGTGGTTCCTGTTGCTATGATGCATGCTCGTGTGAGGGCTATCAGCTCTGCCGCCTGTGCAGATCGTTGTGTGATGCGGGCTGTCTCAACTACTGTTCGGGCTGTCGTTACTGCATAGGCAGCTGAAGTGGTGCCATCTGGGAGTTTGATGCATGAGCCGTCCACCCATAGCTCTCCATCAGGGTCTGTAAAAGCAGTTTCTCGGAGGTCAACTCTACTCCTAGTCTGTTCGTCCATGAGGGTCACACAGTCGTGTATGGGAGGCACGTCGGGGTCATTTTCAGGCAGGGGCAACAGTGTGGCAGGATTCAAAGTCGTGCATCTCTTTAGTGTGATGTGGGGAGCGAGTAGCGTCAATTCGTACCCTGTCAGTCGTGCGCTAGTCGGGTGTTGAGTCTTGGTTTGGTTCAAAAGGGTGTCGACCGCATGGGGTACTAACACGGTGAGGGAGTTTGAAAGTACGATTCCCTCGCTCTGACGGATAGAGACAGCAGCGGCAGCTACTGCTCGAAGGCAGGCAGGCAAAGCTCTGGCTACAGGGTCAAGAGTGGCAGAGAAGTAGGCACAAGGGCGCTGCTTAGGACCGATAGACTGAGTTAGGACAGACAATGCGCACCCCTCCCTTTCGTGGGTGAAGAGGGAAAAGGGTTTGGAGTAATCCGGTGTTCCCAGGACGGGGGCTGAACAAAGGGCATCCCGTAACTCCTTAAAGGATGCTTGACACTCAGGGGTTCAAGGGCGCGGGAAGGGGGCATCTTTGGCCAACAAGGCAAGTCGGGGTTTTACAATGAGGCTGAAATTTGGTAACCATTGTCTGCAAAAAAGAGGTAAGGCCAACCAAAGAGCGGACTTGCTTTTGTGTTTTTGGGATGGGGGTGTCTAGGATGGTTTGGATTCGATCGGGCGTAAGTTTCCTCCCTTCTTTGGACAGGAGATGGCCTAGGTATGTCACTTGTGGCTGGCAGAACTGTAACTTCTTTTTGGAGACTTTGTGCCCATTTTCTGTGAGAAAGTGTAGGAGTTGGACAGTGGCTGTGATTGCAAGTGGGGTGGTGTCGGCCGCCAAAAGGATATCATCGACATATTTGATCAACACCACTCCATCTGGTAGCTGGACGGTGTCCAGCTGTCTTTTGAGGGCCTGGCTGTAAATGCTGGGACTTTCAGTGTACCCCTGGGGAGCTCTACAAAATCGGTACGAGCGGGATTTTAGGGTGAAGCCGAAGAGATAACGGCTGTCTGGATGGATGGGGATAGAGAAAAACGCATTTTTGAGATCAATAACAGTGAAGGTGGTGGCAGTGGACGGGATGAGGGTAAGAATGGTGGTGATGTCTGAGACTACGGGGTATTGGGGTACAACCACTTTGTTAATCTCTCGCAGGTCGATGATGAAGCGGTACGCTTTCTCATCTCCCTCGCCTTGCTTCTTAACAATGGGTAGGATAGGGCTGTTGCAGACATTGCTAACCACTTCTTCGACCACTCCTGCATCTACCAGAGACTGAATGATCGCTACCAGTGCCTTCTCGCCCTCGGGTGATATCCGATACTGTGGGAGTTTCGGAAGCATGGCGTCCTGTCTTACAGTTATATGAATGGGGTCAATCATCATTCGTCCTACATCAGAGTCATTTTTGGCCCATAGGTACGGGGGCAGGGCGTCGAGCAAGGACAGATCACAGTCAGTCAGGGAGTACATGTGTCGTGTTGGGCAAGATTTAGGCACGCTCGGGTTGTCGTACAGGATGACTCGGACTCCATCTGGGGAACACCTGATAGTAGCTCGAAAATGTTTCAGCAAATCAATGCCCATAATGGCGTCAGGGGAGTTGGAGGAGAGCAAAAATGTTGTGGCAGTGGTGTTGTTATCTAGGTCAAAGGAGATAGGTACGGACAGGGGGTTAGTGGAGGGCGTCCCATCGAAACCTATCGATGTAATGTGTGAGCCAGACAAGGGTGCCCTTGGAATCAGTCGTTTCGATAACACACTACGTGTCGCCCCAGGGTCTAACAAAAATGGAGACTCTGTACCCAGGACCTTAGCAGTGACGTAAGGACCTTGCTGGTCAACACAGAGCTCGACTGGATCCCTCCCTTGCCCCTGGCAGTCCTATGCAAAATCGGGGGCATTCTCACCATCGGATAGTTGATACTGGTTCTGTCGGGGATGTTCAAATGTGTTCGATCTCCCTGGTCTGTCGTTGTTGGTGTCGTTTGTGTACCCTCGTCCTTGTCCCCTATTTCTCGGCCCACCCGCTACGTCCTTGGGGTCCCTATTTCTGTTCATCTCTAACAGAACCGGACACTGGGATTTCCAATGACCGAATCCTTTGCAGAAGGCACACTGGTCCCCGCTAATGTCTCTACGTCCAATGTGGGGTGTCGGGGTGTGGTCTTTGGGAGCTGGATTTCTAGGGGTGGTCCGACCGCTATACCTTGTATCTGGGCTATCATCACTCTTTCTTTCAAATCTTTCTTCTTTTTCTCGGATGCCCTATCACTCTCATTCTTCTGGTGCTCGTAATACTAAGCCATCTGAAGGATAGCTGCGGGTTTGGAGGCCCCCCAACTACTCTCACTCGTCTGAAGCTTTTGGGAGACCTCTTGCGATAGACCCTTTACATAATTTTGCACAAACAGGTGTTGTCCGGTTGCGGTGGTCATGTCTTGGCCACTGTAGTCGGAGAACACTGTCTCGAATCGGGAGAAGTATTCCGATACATCTTCCTGGGGTTTCTGACGACAGGCCGTGACTACCGACCAATCTACCTTTTTCTCTGGGATCAGTGTCTTTAACTTCTGAACCAATTTGTCTGGGAGTTCTAATATGTCCTTTACTGGTTTCCTTCCGGGCTCTCGCTGTCTATCTAGCTCACTGAGTTGCTTCCAGGTATGTCCGAACAGATCCGTGTGGTCAGCCTTCCGGATTTGCTTCCACACGCCAGCTGGCAGGCATAACCCGAAAAACAAGTCAATGTCCGCTAAAGTCATTATCGTCGAACCCAAGGCTGTGCCTAATTCGGTATAGAATGCTGTCGGGTTCTTTCTTAAATCGGGCAGAGTTTGTCTAAAGGTTAAGATATCTTGTCGGTCCCATGGTTGGTAAACCCAATTGTACACAACCCTCCCCTTTGCATCTGCATTGTTAATATCGTCGTTTGTTCCCTGACCACGTGGCGGAACCCAGTAAGGGGCCGCCTCTCTGATGGGCATCATAGTGTTGGCTACTTCTACTGAGGACTCGGTTGTTTCAGGGACTGTAACCTTGACTTCTGGTTTCTGTTCCGTGAGGTGGCGGAAGACCTCAAGCATTTGCATGAAGAGGTCCGTCGCATCACGTTCAGTCCCATCTCCAACATCAATCTTTCTATATAGCGTTGTCAGTTTAGCGGGGCCCTTACTCTGATACCTATCCTCATATGAGTTCAGGGTGTGGTAGCTGAATCGTAAAATGAAATGCCGTCTGTGGCTGTCGGCATGTGAATTATACATGTTCATTGTGTATTCTTTGCTCTCCTTCCGTTCTACTAGTGTCTTTGCTATTTTGTCAATCCCATCCCGCTCATCTTTACTCAACCTATTTGGTCTGGCTGGTGGTTGCTTGCTAGCCTCGGGGTCACCTGGCGGTGTTGCTAATGTGGCTGGTGCGGAGGCCGTGAGGGCTGGTGCACTAGCGCTAAGGTCGCTCTCGTTCGCACTCAGGGCTTGCAGGTGTTGTTGGCAGGGGGCATATGGAGGGGGCATGTAGATGATTGGGGGACCTAGCAGTAACTCATCGTTCGCCCGTTGTTTGGAGGGCAATTCAGGGTAGAGCGTAGAGGGGGTCCTAACAGGACATTGACCTGTCAACCCTAATTCTTGTTTTTGTGTAGCTTCCTTTCTTTCTTTTATTTCTTCTTCTAGTTGCTTAGCGGCTAGGTGGGCTGCCTTTCGTAATTCTTTCCCTATTTTTGCTTCTTCTCTTTTTCTTCGTTGTTCCGTTTCTTTGCGCCACATGCCGATACTATTGAGCATAGTGGGCATAGTCTTATTTTTCTGGAGCGCTATTTCTAATGTTTTTATTTTATGATCATCAAAGGAACCTATCAGTGGCCACTGACTTTCGGGGTTCTTCTTTGTATATTTATGCCATAACTTAGTATAAGCTATAGCGACTAGTCCATGCTTAGTGAACATGTCCTTATTAGGGGTGCCCTCCAGTGGAGCTGGATGGTTCATCTCTAATAAGCGGTCCGGGCTAAACAGGCTACCAATCAGTGGGGAGAAGATAGGCATGATGGGTTACAACGGGGACAAAGGTCTGCACTACCTATCTTATCACGGCGTGCAAAGACTAGACAGAATATTTCTATTCTCCGTTGTTTGCAGGCGGTGAATACCTCAAAAGAACCAATACTGAACACTTAATGTACGGTCAATCAAACAATCAGTGGGGAGAATAAGTAGGTACGACGGGTTAAAAGTTTGCGTTACCTACTTTTTCTCTACCTGCAAAGAGAGACCTTGTTCTTCCCTGTTTGCAGACAGAGAATCTCCAGACAACAATCCGCGAACAACAGTTCGGGAAAACAGTGGGGGAGGAAGATAGGCACGACGGATTACAACGGGGACAAAAGTCTGCGTTACCTATCCTTCACTGTTTGCAAAGAGAGAGCCTGTTGTTTCTCCGTTTGCAGACGGTGAATCTCCAGAAGAACCAACAAAAGAGTAATACTAGTATTATCCAAATCAAACAATCATTTCGTAATTTTGTCGCGTTTACACGACCTTACCCGGACCGCATGGACAGTTTCCTGTCTTCCGAATCCAGCGCCCGATCGTCCTCTATTCTTCGTGATGTTCGCGGCACTCTGATGGTTCCCAGTCAGGACCGTAGATCACTCGAGAGAGGTCTGTTCAGAACTAGTGAAGTTCGGATGATCGGCTGTCAGACGAGGGTCTATCGGACAGGAGCTCTCCCGATCGTTGCAGTCGTTCACTCTGTCGTCGGGACCTCTCCCACTGGACCCACGTGTCGCTGATGGGCCCCACGCTTTGGGACGCCAATTGTAGAAAAAGGGTGGAGCTGATGGCCTGTTTCGAGATTGCCCGGCGTTAACCGCCTCTATACCACTCTAGTTACCAAACAAAAAGGCAGGCGCTGGAGACTGGAAGGCAGGAAACAGAAGTTTTTATTCCGACGGAGCAGAACACATCAGATCAGACAACAAGGTATCGTCTCGAGGTGCTCTAACAGCCTCTCTGAGGCCTGGCCTCTTATACCCCGGTTTATGACATGTGAACATTCTTTATTGTATAAAAACTCTTTGAACTTATAAAAAGACATCCCCGTAATCCTCGTGTCAGACCCACCCCCACATGCATCCACAATAGAGGTCCTCACCCTGCTGATAATAGGAGGGGGCTATCACGCAGCTGGGTGTTCCGTCGATTCTTAGGATGTGTGCGCCTGATCGTATCCCAGGGGGTGGGGTGGCCATGATCAATAGTGGGTCCTTTGAAGAGGAGCGACTCCATACAATAGGGGGCAGTAAACTGTATCTCCCGGCTAGGCGATGGCCTCGGACCTGTGTGGACAATCGGACTCGGGGGAAGGGGTCATCAAAGGAGAGGTATTCATGCCGCGTGGACAATCAAGCGCGGAGGGAGAGTTTACCAACAGAGGGGTATTCATGAAAGGAAAGGAGGTGTTGGTCAGGCGCGAGCGTGACTCCCAAGGACAGAGTCATGCAGAAGAAGAAGGTTTATGACTTGCCCATGTGAGGGAGGGGGGGGGGCAGGGCGCGCGGAGGATGCTCGTAGGGTCAGGGGAGCACGCTGGCGATCGATCGTGGACAGGGAGACCATGATACCAAAAATGGCTGTCGTGCATGTTGTACGTGGGTGACAAGCTGGCGCAGATGATGTTCAGCTCGTGTACTAAAATTCCACACAAGTAGGATGGAGTGATCTATCACGTCGAACGCCGCCGACAAATCCAGGAGCACCAAAGCCTGAGAGATGTTCTGATCAGCCCCCCTTCTTAACTCCTCGTGAACGGCCAAGGCGATAGACTCGGTGGAATGCTGGGTCTAAAGCCGGCCTGATGTGGGTCGAGGAAGTGAGAGGATTCGATGAAGTCAGTCAAACAGCTACCCACATAGGCTTCCAAGACTTTCCCCAAGTAGGAAAGGAGGGAAATTGGACGAAAGTTGGAAGGGATGCCGGTATCTGAACCAGGTTTTTTCAAGATTGGAGAAATCACCGCTGTTTTAAAAGAAAGGGGAAACACTCCGGAGGAGAGGGAGTTGTTCAAGAGGGCTAAAGGGGGTGTAGGAATGTTGTGATAAATCTCACAGCTGACATCAGGAGGGCAACAATCCTGAGGCGAACCTGACTTCACCTTCCCTAACAGAGAGAAGAAAATATCCTCAGTGAGGATGGGGAATGCCAAATAGAGCGAGCAATTGAGGGCAACTGTGACAGGGTGTGGCATAGTGATAGCAACAGGAATGCTAGTTTTTATTGTGGTAATTTTGTTGATAAAATAACTGTTAAGAGAGTCGCACAAAGATTGTGATGGGGAGATTTAATGGTAATGCGGCCAGGTTTGACCAGCTCATCCACAATAGAGAAGATAACTTTGGATTTGCAACTGGCCCCAAGTATTTTTGCCGAAAAGTGTGCTGATTTGGCTGACACGATGGCCAACTTATAGTCCTGTAGCTCTTAGCACCATTGAGTTTCACACATGACTCATTCATCCAGCTGGCTACTTGATCCAGACAGGGCCCTAAATTCAATGTTACAGGTCTGTGCCTGGGACAAAGGACATCACCAGACTGATAGAATCAATTTAGGCTTAGGCTACCTCGCCCACCGCAACGCCCTTCTAAGCCATGGGGAAGCATGTAATGCAGGTTTACGCCCGCCACTTTCCTCAGCCATCGTGCCCACACCCACCACCATGCCGGCCTACCGACTCCCATTTACAGCCACAGCAGGTAATAAAAGGGAGCTTTTCTCTATATGTTTGGGAATCCCAAGTGATATTTCTTCTCGAAGAAACTGGTCCTCTCAGATAGTTCTACTTCCATGAAGGTTAACCTCTAGTAGCTGGCAATAAAGTATGGGGACACTGGCTGGCAATGATATTTGCAGCCTCATTGTATTCTGTGCAACACTTGTTGGGGCCTAAGTCTTTCTGGATGCTGTTGTGTGCTCGAGCAGTCATGAACAGTGATATTCTGTTGTAGACATGCAATGTGTATTTGTGTCTAGCTACCCTTTCGACAAAGAGTATGTGTGCCCAAGAGTACTGGGTCTATTTTTACCCAATTTAATTTGTCATCTTGTTCTAGACTCTCTATGGAAATTCATTTATCGGCCTGTTCCTACATGATGTTGACACCTTACATAATGGCCAGCATTACTTGCAAGGCGACTGTGCCAAAGTCACTCTTATGGATATTTGGTGCAAAGCCTTTCTGTGCTATCTTGAGGAGTGAAATAAACCATTCGTAACGCGCATTGGCAAATCCAAGAGGTCTGACACTGGATGCCATCCTCTTGGCTTTAGAAAATCTTGTTTTTTCTGCTGTTGTTTCTGCAAAGCATTCTACGAGATCTGTGCATTAATCATAATATAGTGCACTGGAGTTATTGTGTTAGTTCTCCCAGTAATGTTCTCTGGCTTAGTTGTTATTTCTGTCCAGTAGTCTTGAATTACAGGGCAGTACCGATATTTTCATTGGCATATTGACATAGAAACAGTGACACTGGAACACTGAATGGGGTACAAACATCAATGCTGGAATAATAGCAAGTGTGTTGATAATGGGAGCTTGAAAAGGGGCACTACGATACTCTAGGCATTGTCTCTTGGTTGTCACCTCTTTCTCAAATTTGCTTGAAAATGCACCATTTGCCCACTCTTTTTTCAAACTTTTCTCGGGGGAGTACCAGTAGAACCCCCTGTAGGTGGGTCGGGCTCGCTCGCCGCAGAGCAGTACCACAGTTCTGTTATGCCTCACCACTTTCAAATGTCACCTGCCGCCACTGGGTTTGACACATGATTAGAACAGAATGTGTGTGTTCTGTGTGTACTGCAGACCTTGGTCACCACTCCATCCAAAGAGTCAGGGAGACATAAGTGCTAGGGGAAGGTCCTTGGAGGCAATTTAAATGTTACGACACACACACACACAAATATCATGACTTGCTGGAGGCCAGAACTCATGACAGATCTCTTAGGCAAAAGTGTAGCTGTACATATATTACTAAATCGTTACAAACAGATGCACTTCTAAGAATGCAATCCTGTAATATCAATCAAGATCCACGGAATACAGTGTCAGATATTTAGGTTTACCCACATACGGCTATCAAGATACAGCCTGACTAGATCCGCTCTGGCTTGATGCACAACGCAAGTATAGAGACAGCAGTCACACACTACAAGTTTATAGACACATCAGCCACCTTGCGCTTGAGTTAGCAAAGCATGAGTCATACGTGCTTGCCACATCAATACGTGTGCCTGTTACTATTTCGTTTGAAATCAGATAAGCCAAGCAGACATACCAAATACCAGCTAAAATCCTGTGATGTAGGGGGTGTGGGTATGAACAGGAGCAGCAGGTCTTGGAATATCTCTGAGCATTACTGCCTGATCGTAGGAACACAAAAAAGTGATGGAATGATGCCTGAATTAATCTCAGTTGTTCTTGCTTGGCACAAAGACGAATGTCTCAAGCACTCTAGGGAGGCCCCAGCTTCCTCCTGGATGACTTGAAGATGGTACAGTCAAATAAGGCTCAGAGAATGGTTAAAAGAGGAAATTCTAATGTCCAAGACAAAGTATTACCTCATACGTCATCTAAGGCACTCTAAAATTCCTTGCACGGGTAGTAACCTCAAATATACAAACAGATAAAAAAACATGGTTTGTGTCGGTTTTGTTCCAAGAAGTAAATTGTGGTCAAAGTGTTCTACTGACGCCATGTTGTGCTCCCTCTGTGATCAAAGTGTTCTACTGACGCCATGTTGTGCTCTCTCTCTCATCAAAGTGTGCTCTCTCTGTGATCAAAGTGTTCTACTGACGCCATGTTGTGCTCCCTCTGTGATCAAAGTATTCTACTGACGCCATGTTGTACTCCCTGTGATCAACGTGTTCTACTGATGCCATGTTGTGCTCTCTCTGTCATCAAAGTGTGCTCTCTCTGTGATCAAAGTGTTCTACTGACGCCATGTTGTGCTCCCTCTGTGATCAAAGTATTCTACTGACGCCATGTTGTGCTCTCTCTGTGATCAAAGTGTTCTACTGACACCATGTTGTGCTCCCTCTGTGCCCATTACGGTTGTTTGCATAGCTGAACCCGAGATTTTACAAAGGGTTCGGAAAAATGTAACAGCTCGTGCCCAAGGAAAGTTTCAACAAATAGATAGAAAACCAGCGATCTCCAAGGAACTCACAAGATATTTGATTAGTTAGTTAACAACAACGATTACACTGCACTGGCCAAATAATGCTCCATGATCTTTTTGAAGTGCATTTTGAATTTGGTTTAGAACTGCATTTTGCCCCCATTTGTAAAGCACCAGCAGCCCAGAGCTTAATATGTAACATAATGACCAAAGCTCTGCTCAGAAGCAGAAACATTTACTGTTCAAATCAGGTTACAGATAAGGGGAAACATAGCAGCTTTAGGTGATTTTTCTAATGTTTATACTGGCTGGGACAGTAACATTCTGGTCATGTCGGTGTAAAACCGGCCAGGTGGTAAATCTACTCTCGAGAATGTCTGAAAAGGAAACCAAAAGTGCCAGTAGGCCCTCTTGGCCCCAAAATGCCATACTCTCACATCAAGTACTGGCTAGCACCCAGCAGCTTGCTACTAATTGGAACATTTAGTTCCACTTGAACATTACTTTCGAAATCTACAGCTATTTTGCTCGAGTTGTAAACTCTTTGCTCTAAAATGAACTCTAAAGGGGATGTTATCCACTGGACTAAGTGAGTGGTCGCCAATGGCTCATACACCCCTTCTTTGCAAATTGAATGATAGTTAGTTGTTATATGAAGTTGCGCCATTTAATGCACATGAACATTTATTATCCTGTTTTTTATTCTATCCACTAGGGACAGTTAAAATGGCTCTCTTAGATATGTTAACC
This sequence comes from Lissotriton vulgaris, assembly GCF_964263255.1. Taxonomy (NCBI): domain Eukaryota; kingdom Metazoa; phylum Chordata; class Amphibia; order Caudata; family Salamandridae; genus Lissotriton; species Lissotriton vulgaris. Next base: position 250,495,408 of record NC_141699.1, on the reverse strand, counting down.
TTTCAATGGTGAGCTGGAGAACTTCTCTTCTCAAGTCCAAGGCCTACATTATGGGAACACAAAAATGTAAACAGAGCCGATCTGGGAGCTAAAGGCAGACCTGGCCAAAATGTACAAACCAGCCCCACTCCATTCCTCTCTCTTTCTTTCCATCTATTCATTCTCTCTTCTCCTCTCTTTCCGTTTTCCCCCGCTATGCCTTCTGGCATAACATTTGGGTAGCTGGAGACAGAAGTGTTAGTCGGCTGCCCTTAAAAAACCTATGTAATGGCCCAACTTCGCCTCGATAAATGCCAGATGAAATAAATTACTATTCCTGCCCTGAAGTTTTTAGGTCAAGGACCTAAAGGCTGCGCATGCGCAGTCTGGGGTTGGAGATTTAATGTGTCTTAGTAGCGCTGTAGAACCCGCCTCCCAGCCCCGTCTCTCCTCCATTGGCTGGCTTCCTAAACGGAGGCCAGCCATTGAAGGAGAGATGCGTCACTCTGATTTAGCCCCGTCTTTTTCGGATTTGGGGGGTGTAAGTTTTGCTGTTCTTTAGACAGTGACGTTGTCTGTCACTCAGAATCACAAAACCACGCCCCCGATTCCGTAAAATACGGAAGCTTGCGGACACCATTTTCTTTTCACCCGCAGTGAAGGTGAGCCGTTCCTCGTTGTTCATCGTTGTGCTTCTGTCCTTGTGTCCATCCCCCCCTTGCCCCCTCCTTCCGTCCCCTCTCGTGTCGGCCATTAAGTATTTCTGGTTTCATTTGTTTTTTTTCTGCAGCCGCGGACATAGACCCCAATGGCACTGTTTATTCATAGGAAAATATGCTTAACACACTTTATAGTGCTGAAAACAACCATCATTGCATTCACAATTTTAACACTTTGTTAGGTTCGAAATATCCAGGTTTGTGTCAAATGTCGTTTTATGTAGAGTACGGTTCTCAGAGGCTCGATAGGTTGCTTGGGAAAGGAGGCAAGAAAAACTGTCAAGATAGAAAAGTACGTGGAATCCGAAGCGCCGAAATAACATAGGAAAACATAGGAAAACATTGTCAAAATTGGTTGAGAACGGCCATCGTAACTAATTTTCATTTCACAGGATCACGTGGAGTGTTTATACTGAAGTGTTTCTAAAATGTTTGTTTTCACTGTGTTTTCAAAGAAAGGGATTCTCTTTAATGAATTTGTTCATGTTATTTGTGCATACAGTGACAACGAACGTACATGATTAAAGGTTTCGGCATATATCGTGTAAAGTGGATTAAGTAAAGCTGTAGCCCTTTCTTTAAATGCTGAAGTTTTGAGACTGCTGGTGATAGTTGAGTGTGCTCAGTTTTAATGCTTTAAAATCATACATGCTTACTAAAAGGTACACCGGGCTTTCAAGGGCAGCTGCATGAAAGTACAAAGGATATGTGATTTATCTAGTGAGGGAGAGCATTCTGTCTACTGCGTAAAGAGATTGTTTTTGTACCAAAGTGTCCGTGACGGAGGCGGTTCTGATGTTGGTTCAGTTAGTGATTGTTTCAAATAAGATGTGACTTGGACAATTTATAGGAATTTCAAAAGAAAATTGGAATTTGGTACGCAGTTAAGAGGTTTTATCGAATTAAGATTGGCAGCGTCTGTTGAAAGTTAAAATCCCAAACCAAGCAAGCTCTTTTGATCTTTGGAGTGTCCGTCTATCAAATGGGGTAAAACTGCCTTTGCTTTTTCTACACGACCCTACCCATGTAGAAGTGGAGTGGTGTGTCTTAGTCCGTTTTGTTATGTTTCATGATTGAGCCTAATGACTCTTTATGGATCCCTGAGAGGCTGCTTACGTTTAATGAAGACCTAAAGTGGGATATTTCTGAGATGGTTCGAAAATGTGTTGAGTTGTTAGGGATTTTGTAAATGACCTCTGATCTTCCTGATCCTAGCATATTTTGAAAAGGCAAGATAATTGCTTGACCCAGGAGCATAGAGTTGTAAGGAATGTAGGCCATATTTTCATCAGTAATCTGTTAGTGTTTTACTTCTGCTTTGATACATATTAAAAGTTACTACCTTCTTAGGTCGAGGACCTAAAGGCTGCGCTTGCGCAGTCTGGGGTCGGAGATTTAATGTTTCTTAGTAGTGCGGTTTAACCTGCCTCCCTGCCCCGTCTCTCCTCCATTGGCTGGCTTCCTAAACGGAGGCCAGCCATTGGAGGAGAGATGCGTCACTCTAATTTAGCCCAGTCTCTTTCGGATTCTGGGGCGTAAGTTTTGCTGTTCTTTAGACAGTGACAAAGTCTGTCACTCAGAACCACAAAACCACGCCCCCGATTCCGAAAAATTCGGAAGCTTGCGGCCGCCATTTTTTTGTCACCCGCAGTGAAGGTGAGCCGTTCCTCGTTGTTCCTCGTTGTGCTTGTGTCCTCGTGTCCGTCCCCCACTTTCCCCCTCCTTCCGTCCCCTCTCGTGTTGCTGTTTTCTGTGCATCCCGGCTCTCCCGGTGACCTGCAATGTGACCCTCGGCACGAGATGCGGCGCTGGAAGACCCGTGCAGAAGGCGGAGGCAGTCCGAGCCTTGCCCCCTCCTTCCGTCCCCTCTTGTGTTGCTGTTTTCTGTGCATCCCGGCTCTCCCGGTGACTTGCAATGTGACCCTCGGCACGACAACTATGGCGGAGGTAAGGCATAAAGTGCAGGGCAGGGAGGCCGGAGAAACCACCACTATGGCAAACTTAATCAAAACAGCCGTTCCTTGTTGTGCTTGCATCCTTGTGTCCGTCCCCCCTTGCCCCCTCCTTCCGTCCCCTCTCGTGTTGCTGTTTTCTGTGCATCCCGGCTATCCCCAATTAAGATATACATGTAAGGAATTGAGTACATTAACCAGACATATGGTTTAAGTATACATCTCCCAGGCCATAAAATAAAGTAAAATGGCACAACCATTTCTTTGCACCAACCTTTATATTCACAAGTTTGCCATATTCTGAACAGCCGGCCTGTAAATTGCATCCACGAACGGCAGGAAAAACATCCCCGTTTTTATTAAAGGTCCCTCGCTTCTTAGCTACATGACGCATTTCTGGTCCGCTAGAGTGGCGATTGAAGTAGAGATAGGACGTGGGATCCTATAATTGTTGTTCTATGCCCAATTGAAATAGGATATGGAATCCTACAATTAGCGTTCTATGCACGAATATCAGCTGTCCTAAAGTCCGTATTTTGTACCCGATTAGCAACCGCCATAGTGAAATATTCATGTATCTTATCCCAGCAGGCAGCAGCTGCCGGTGCAGGGCAGGGAGGCTGGAGAAACCACCACTACGGCAAACTTAATCAAAACAACGTGATTGGGATGCGTCACATCCTCATCTCTTCTGCCTTTCGCACATGCCCTTACTTCCCTCATCATTTCTCTCCTCTTTTCCCCCTCGCGTATCTTTCTCTCCACGCGCTCTCCTTTCTCCGTTGCACGGCCCTCCCTCCCCCTGTTTATTCTCCCTGCTCCAAGGCCCGCTCCCCCTGGTTCCACCCTGACCAGCCGCATCTGCCTCTTCTCAGCGCTGTAGATAGTTGTAGATTAAGTGATTTGTCCAGAATCACATATGTTGTGCAGACGCCGAGCTGGTTCCCCAGCTCCAAAGTTGCGAGCTCTGGCCATTGCGCCACATCCTCCTCTCTTCTGCCTTTCGCCTCGCCCATGCCCTTACCTCCCTCATCATTTCTCTCCTCTTTTCCACCTCGTGTATCTCTTTCTCTCCAAGTGCTCTCCTTTCTCCGCTGCATGGCCCTCCCTCCCCCTGTTTATTCTCCCTGCTCCTAGGCCCGCTCCCCCTGGTTCCACCCTGCTCGGCCGCATCTGCCTCCAGGGTTGTGCGAGGGGGTCATCAATCTTAGGGCGGACATTTGAGGAGGGCGCTTTCTGGATCTTGAGCCTGAAATACTCGCTATAAGGTACGGATCATCCAGGATGGAACAGTAATGCGAATCTTAAAATGTGACTGATATTTGATATCTGGGTTTACTGGGGCTCTTTTCTTCTGGAGCAGTTTCTCATGCTTTGCTGTGGTTTGCATGTTTCTGGTCTGGTGCCCTGCTCCTTGGTCCCTCGGCTTCAGGCCTCCTGTTCGTGCTCTGGTGATCCCGGGCCCGATCTTTGGGTGTGGCGGCTCTGTTGTCTTGGTCCGAAGTTCGTCCCGCTGTCGGTACCGGTCGGTCTGTGGCTCTGTGCCCGCTGAGCGTGCCTTGGCGTGGTCGGTCTTCTCTTTGGGGGGGGACTGGTTTTCCTTTCTTGTCCCTCCTGCTGTGCTGGCTTCTGTGTGCTCCTGTTCTTGGGAGCCCTGTGTGCCTGTGTGGCCTGGGGGTGCAGGGGTTTGTGCCCGGGGCACCCTGCATGTGCGGTGCTCTTTTTTCCACCCTGGCTTTGGCTGCCTGTGTCCTGTGGTGTTTGTCCTTAGGGCTGTTTCATGCAGTCTGGCTGGCTGCCGCCGTGTCCAGATGCTTGTCTCTTCCGGGCTGGGGGCTGCTGTCTCTTGCGGTTGCACGGTTCCTGGCTTCCGTGGAATCCTTGGCTTGGCCCTTGTGTTCCCCTTCTGTTGCGCTCCGCTTGCTTATTGGGGGTTGCCCTGGTTCGTCTTCATGGCATTCTGGGCTCTCCACTGTTCGCATGCTTGCGTTTGTTGGCCGGGGCTTGCTTCAGTGGTCTCTGCCTTCTCTTTGGGTTGGGCTTTGCCTGTCTCCTGGTTCCGCCGGTGGTGCTGCTTGGTCTGTGGTTGCTCCTGCGGTGGCCCCTTTCTGCTGGGTGCTTATGTCTGGTGCATGTGCCCTCCTGTTTCGCGGCTGGTGCTGGTGTTCAGTCCCTGTATTTTTTGGGGCCTGTTTCCTCTGTGTGCTCTTCCTTTTGGTGGTTGGGCGGTGCGCCTGGGGTCTGCTTCTAGCTTTCCATTGGGGGCCTTGGTGCCCCCGGGCCCCATCACAGCCTAGCTGTTGACTGTGGTTTGGTCTTTTCTTTCCCTAGGGTGCCTGCACCCTGGATGTTTGCCCCTCCGGCTCTGGCGTTTTGGCTGGTGGTGCACCTTGGCTGGTGGAGGGTTGGGGAGGGCGTTGTTCTTGCTACGGTTACCCTCCCCGCGGTGGTGCGTGCCATCTGGCGGTAGGCCTGTGCTTACTCCTTTTTATGGGGGGTCCTTGAGGGTCCGAGATCCCTGTCCCTGCTGTTTGGGCCAGGCTTTTTTTTGCGGGTGCTTTGTCCTGGTCTTTGGCACTTCGTTTTCCTGCTCCTCTGTTGTTCTCCCTGGGATTCTGGTGAGGTTGCTTGGCCTTGTGCCTGTTTCCCCCTCCCCCTCAGTCCTTTTCCCCCTGGGAGCCTTCTTTTGGCCCTGCTTCCTTGCCCTGGGCGTTCTCGGGGTTTCCTGGCCTGATAAGTTGGTGTTTCGGCTGTGCCCGTGTGTACCCTCGTGGGCATGGTCCTGCCCACTGTTCTTCACAGGTTTGGTTCATTGGGCTGGTGTTGGGCTCCAGTTTCTTTCATTCCCCCGGCTCTCCTCCTTGGTTTGGCCCTTCTTGTGGCTGGAGGTGTGTCCGCTCTGTTTGCCCCTGGGTTGCGTCTGGTCTCGTTCAGGCTTGTGGGGCCCTGGTGTTCTGTGGCCCCTTCTGGCTCCCGCTGGCTCTGCTTGGTGAGTTGCCTCTGCCTCGTCCTCCGGCTCACGTTGTTGGTGGTGGGTTTGCGTCCTTCGCTTTCCTTCAGGATTGTCGTGTCCGGAGTTGCCTCCTGTTCTTCCTGGTCTGTCGGCTGGGGGCCGGTTCAGCTTGGCCTCCGGCTGTGCCTCCTGAGTTTTGGCTGGCTGTCCTGTGGCTTCCGTGCTGCCTCTGGCGTGTGTTTCCTTGATTCCCCTGTCCCTTTCCTGGTGGTTGGTGTCCTGGCTCGCTCATGTCTGCTCTGCTGGCTCCCTGGGGTTCTGCTCCCGGAGTGGGGTGCCTTTCGGCGTGCCCCCCGCCCTGTTGGGGTGGGGTTGGGTGGTGTTTTCTTGCCCGCTCTGGGGGTGTGTTCTCCTGGCGGCTGATTGTCCAGAGTCTGGTACTGCTTGTGCCTCTGGCTTCTCTGCTTCCCCCAGGTTCCGCTTTGGCTGTTTCCTCTGCGGCCTTCCTGCCCTTTGCTTCGGCTTGTGCGCTGCATGGGCTCCTTCCGGGGGCAGGTTGGGCTTTGGGGTTCTCTTGCATTGGCAGGTTGCTTGGCTCCGGTCCTGGCTTCCTGGTTTGTTCTTGTCTGCCTCCTGTGGTTTGGCGGGTTCGTGCCTGGTTGGTTCCTGTTTGGGTTCTGCCGGGGGTTCCTGGTTGCCCTGGGCTTGCGCCCTGCCTGGTTTTTCCCTCCCTTTGAGGTTGGGGGTTCTAGGGTTGTGGGAGTTGGCCCTGTCCCCGACCTGACTGTGCCTTTTCGGTTCCCTTTATTGGTTTTGCAGTTTTTGCTGGCCTCTTTGTTGTTTGGTCAGCTGTCTGATGTTGTTTTTGGGGTTGGCCTCTTCTGCCCCTGCTGCTCTGGAGTTTTGTGTTCGGGCCTGGTGAGGTTTGCTGCCTTCTTCCCTGTAAGGCTTTGGCCTCCTGGGGTTTCTGCTGCTCCTGGGCCCTCGCTGTGGCTCCTTCCTTATTGGCTTGGTGCTTGTGCTTGTATCTGTGCCCGGTTGCCCGGCCTTGGCTTCTTTCTTGCCTTCTCCGGGGCGGCCGGGGTTTGCTCTGCGTCTGTGCGGCTCCCGGGGCCTGTGTTCCTTCCTGGTGGTTCTGGGGTGGCATGGCCTTGTCCGGTGGCTTTCCTTGGCTCTGTCCTTTTGGGTTTAGGGACTGGTTGCTCTGTCTCCAATTTCTCTGGTTGGCTGCCTCCTTGTTATGGCTCTGGCCTTCTGTTTTTTCTTGGTTGTTTCCGGTCCTTGTTTGTGTCCCTGCTGTCCTGTTGTGGGTTGCTGGCCGGTTGCTTCCTGCGGGTCCCTCTTTCTGTGCTCCCTTGAGTCGCTGCATTTGGTGTGGTTTCCTGGGTGTGCTTAGGGGTTCGGAAGGCCGGGTTTTCTGCTTTGGTATTCTCTACATTGTCAATGAATGGGACGAGGACTTAGGGACTTGGGGGTAATGCTCAATTACTTATCGGTAATCTCCATTACTCTGGGTCCCGTTTTCCTCGTACCATTCATACACCCCTTCCTCCCTCCCGGACGGCCGCCATTCCTGTGTGGGTTTGGTTGTACAGGCGGGATGCTGGGTAAGTACTGCTTATGTACTCCCGGTGGGAGGGGCAGTATTGGGGTCCCAGCATTCCTCTGGTCTTTTTTTCTGTCGCGGAGATGGTTATCTCCACATTATCAATGAATGGGACGAGGACAACGGGACCCGGAGTAATGAAGATTGTAATAGATGAAGTAGTAGATGATGAAGTAAGTAATAGAGCAGTTTCGAGGTAGACTCAAATAATCCAACCATGACTGTATTTTCAAAAGTGTCCCATGAGCAGCTGATGTAATCTGGTAAGAAATGCGATAAGCATTTTCGAAATCCTGAAACTGTTGTTCATCTGAATTGTAAAGACTATTTGTTTATATTTTTCTAAATGTAAAGTATTTTTTCATGTATTTCCATAGGTTCCGAGCAAAAACCTCTTTTTAGCTGCCTTTGCAGTGGGCATCGGAGGTAGCTTTCAATATGGGTTCAATGTTTCAGTTATCAATGCCCCTACTCTGGTAAGTAAGAAAAAAAAATATTATGTTGATTTTTTTCTTCAGTTTTGAATAAATTCAATCTATTTTTTTATTTGTTTTTTTGCGGTGTCACCCACATATTTTCTTACTAGTAAACCAGGAACTGTGGAGATTTATAGAAGGGTGTCTACATGTATGAATGCGTGAGTTTTATCTATGTAACTTTATTTAAAATATATATTGCTCTAATGTAAATGCCTTAAAAAAATGCTGCATCTATCATGTGTGCACCAAAGCATAACTGGCACCTCAAATGCAATGTTCATGACCGCACCACAATGTCTCGGATGACAAAATAAACGGGATAGATGACGTCACTAGTGACATTACATGTCACCCTAATGTTGAAATTATAGATGACATTACTACTGACAGTATAATTTCGTTGTTTGGAAATGGGTTATTTAATGATATTACGAAGTTAAGTCCTATTATTTAGTGAAATAAAGATTGTGAGGCCATGGACATTGCATTTGGGGTGGGTTTTTTGTTTGCATGGGGGTGTGTATTATGGTTTGCCCCAACTTCAGTAAGATTTCCTTAAGCAACCACAACTTCACTATATCTGTGTGTTTCTAATATAAATACACATATATTTATGTTCACTGAAAAACACAATAAAAACGTTGTTATAGTTAATCAACATATAAAACACCATGAAATTCACCAGTTATCATCTGCAAAACCATAACTCACACGTCCTCCCTTAAAACCACAATTTACCCACACTATGACCTCATAATGGACTGGGCATGGCTCCACAGATGATGCGAAATTACATCGTACCTTTGACATGGATACATTGTAATTTCCAGATATATGTGTTTATATGTAATCAGGTATTGTTATTTTAGTTCACAAAAGGCAGGGCGTGTCATGTTTTTGATTGCGTTCGCGTGGGTTAAGATTTCCTCATTCAATTCTAACTGTGTAGTTTAAGGGGTTTTTAGATTTTGATAACGAAGCTAACCTTACTTTAGCTGTGGCTTGTTTCATTGAGGATTTTATGTCACTTCTGTATTGCCTTACCATTTATTGCACTGGTAAATTATTGAACTCTGTTTTGATGCAGGTGGAAGATATGCGTGCTTGACTGTGTTAGGAGCAGTAGCTAAATGATTTGATAAGAGAAGAGACTGACAACAAATTAAATCAAAAAAGTTCTTTATATTTTTCGATGTTAAAATGCAGTGCTTGCCGTCTGCACAATCAAACTTACTTACGAAGAACGTTGACGACTGCACTGTATCTAGATGCCATCTACTGGCTACAGACAAAACTACAATTAGAAAGAAACTCAAGAAAGCAAATGCACAAGCAAATGAAGTATAGAAATTGTGCATAAATCGAACAAGCATTTGCAATGCAAACGGTCTCGCCTTTGGGACCTTAGATGTATTTAGTTATGCAGCACATTAGCCTGGGTGCTGAAACATCTACTGTTCTTTAACATGGAGGGAAAGTATGCACCAAACTGCGTGACACACCAGGTATGGCAACACATGGAGAGAAATATTGCCTTTCAGCAGGAAATGGTATAGTCCAAAGCTCGGTTTTTTGTACTTTACTGACCTCTGCTGGTTGTTTTCTATCAAGAAAGTTAAATAGAGGCAATAGCAGGAACAATTAAACAAGCATTTGTAATACAATTAGTCTTGCATTTACACAAGTTAAACTATTGGCTTTGTAAATGACAATGCGTTTTATTTATGTTTCAAAAACCAAAAGAAAAATAAAAGGCATTGTTATTTACAATGCCAATAGCGGAAACTCGCGTAAATGTGAGACCGGTTGCATTGCAAATGCTTGTTTTATAACTTGTCATTGCATACTGTCTGTTTCATTATCACACAGTGTAGACCCACTTGCGCAAATGTCAACTATCTTGTCCACTGTGCATTGAATGCCTTTCATTACTGCATTGATCAATGCAGGATTTTTGTCTGAATATAAGAATGTTCTCATAGTGATAAACGTGCTGAGGTCACTCTGACACCTATAGTTATCTCTGGCATTAAAGTTAGATATCTGTTCAATTATTATGCAGTAACTGCACTCGTGCAAGCGCTGCTGTCATTGTGCATGCATCGTCTGTATTTATGGATCACAATAACATTAGAATTTTATCTGATCTTCATGCATAGTGCTCTTTTTCCTCATGGAAACAAGGCTATCAGGTGCATTATGCATTATCTGCATTGCTGATAGAAATGCAGGCTTTCAAGTTTCAAGTTTCAAGTTTCAAGTTTATTTTATTATGATAAGGAACTCTTTATGAGGTCCACATAAAACAACATATACATACAAAACAAGAAATACGTAAAATATTATTCCATCACAATTACAAAAGACATCTTAATACAGGTCCAAAAAACATTTTAAAAAGTTGTACAGTTTAAAAGCAAACATTTCATTAGGTGGGTTAATCAAGGCTGCCTTAAACGAAGAAGCAGATAATATGTTGAGTTGTAAGCAAATTGGTCTTAACCATCTACGCCTGCAAGGCATCAGTGTAGGACAAACAAACATGACGTGATCTAAGTCCTGATCATACAATTGACAAAGATCACAGCATGCCGAATGACCAAACCAGCTGGCATGTAGAACTTTTAGCGGAAGCAAATTATGTCTTAGTAAATATACCAGGCGCCTGGCGCCATGGGAGATGTTCCAATACATATACGGTTGAGCTTTCCGCAGGGTATAAGATTCAATAACAGGCGTACAACCTTTTTTCGCTAGACAGAGGTCTCTATCCTGACAAAACCCCAATTCCCAAGAGGCTGACCTCAGAACAGTTTTTAATTGATGAGAGGACAATAAGAATAAAGTCTCCTCGTCCAATTTCAATTGTAACACAGCAAATCTGAAGTTTTTTACAATCAGTGAGAAGTCATTAAAAGATCCTAATAATTCATTTTTTATAAGATCTCTTAAGGTATTAGGTTCACCTTTAGATAGAGCTACTACCCAACGTATGATACTTGCCAGACCTTGAACCCAACTGCTACGTAAACCCAGTTCCTGTCTCAAGGAGGCAGTTGAATTTGCTGTACCTACCGACATTAAACTACGTAAAATTTTTCCTTCCGCAGAGTTTAAAAAACTCCACTTTTTTAGATCAACTAACTCAATTCCGTATAACAGGGAGGCCGTAACTTACGCTCTGAAAACATCTAAAAGAATAGAAAAATGCCTTCTACCTGTGGCTTTATACAGGGAAACGAAACTCTTTCCCTGCGAAATAGCCTTACGAGAGTTAGTGTCAATGTGTTGTTTGTCACTTAAGTTATAAGTGACAATTTTGCCTAGGAAGGTATAAGATTTCACACATTCCAGTGTTTTCCCCCCTACAACCCATGGATAGTTAAGGCATTTAGGATTCTTTCTACCGGAGAAACAGATCACCTTGCTTTTTGCCGTGTTTATTGATAAGAAATGGCTTTCAGCATAATCAGAGAGTGCATGCAACCGATTATTCAGGCCCTTTGGCGTGAGATCCAAAATCAGGATGTCGTCTGCATACATAAGGCATGCAATTGCAACTCCACCCAAGGACGGGGCAATACCGGTGCAAGCAGAGAGAGTGATGGGTAAATCAACTGTGTATAAGGAAAATAGCAATGGAGCCAAAAGGCAACCTTGCTTCAACCCGTTGGAAGTGGGGATTAATTTAGATACACCACGTTCACCTCCAAGTAGAACTCTGCACCAAGTGTCAGAATAGAGGGCGCGAATTAACTTAATAAGGAATGATGGCATACCTAAGTTAGATAACTTTCTCCACAACAAAATTCTATCTACCTTATCAAAGGCGGTGGAGAAGTCAATAAAGGCGCCATATACCTGACCACCACGGACTTTCACATATTTTTCATTGATAACTTGCAATGCAGTCAGGTTATCTAAAGTTCCATGATTTTGTCTGAAACCTGTTTGCTCCATGGGAAGGATTTTATGTTCAGATACCCATTGATTCATTAAAGTAAGCACACATTTTGCAAAGACCTTACCAATGGCATCAAGCAAGGCAATTTGGCGATAATTTTGTGGTAGATCTCTTGCCCCTTTTTTATATAAAGGGACAATAATACTTCCTTTCCAGGAGGGGGGGACTGTTCCGCTAGAGAAACAAAATTTAAACACTGGAAAGAGTATTTTGCTCCAAAGTTCACTCTGGTTTTTTAATACTGAAATTGGGATTTTATCAGGACCCATCGCCCCAGAGGAACGCATATTCTTAATGGCACATTCAATTTCCTTTTCCGTTGGACAGTCAAGTATACGTGAGACATTATCAGAATCAACATTAAAAACATGAGAATTATTGTTACTGTACAACTTCTCGATATAATGAACCCACACCTGTTCCTCAATGGCAATAGGCGAAGGACTGGCTCTGGTACCACAACCTTTGCCAATTAAGGACCAGAATGTCTTGGCTTGGCCATTATAAGAAGCTTCCCTCAGTTGGATCCAGAGGGCATCTTCCTTAGAACGTTTTAAGCGGGCCTTAAGCCTAACTCTCCTTCTTTTTAAAATAAACAACTTAGACTTAGCTTCTTGAGAGAAGAGTAAAAATTGCCCCCTTACAACTTTGTTTATTTCTCTATTTAAAGCCCGTAAAGAATGAGGGACTACGAGGGATTGTTTCACACCTGGTTTCTTTTTTGCACTAGCAGTCACAGAATCTAAAAAATTATTAAAACACAACAGCTCTCTCCCTTCCCAGAGGGGTAAATTCTCAACAGTAAAATTCAAAAGAGGCACCAGATTTTCAACAGTACAAGGGTTCCAAAAACATTTCCCTGAGCTGGAATCAAAATTCACAGAATCTATATCCAGACTCCACGGATCCACTTTCTGAAGATTAATGGAGACAGAAAGCATCAACGCATTATGGTCACTAAGATTAGTCTCAATGACCTTCATATCCTTCAATAGGTGAAAACCGGCATAATCTACCGTGATAAAATCAATAATAGAATTTCCCTTATTAGATTTACGAGTATAAGCTGCCGGGATGTCAGATGGAAGCCTCCCATTTACTATTAAGCATTCAGCTTTAAGTAAACCATCTAATATAAGTTTACCTCTTTTGTTAGTTTTAATTTTGGAGGGAAACTGGGCTGATGGTATATTCAAAGACTCTTCCAATGGAATATTTCTAAACAACTCCAACCCACAGTTGGATATATTACAATTTAAATCCCCAAACATTAACACATGCGGAGTTGGGGAAATATCCAACACTTTAGTTAAAAAAGTGAACAGAGTTTTTAGACCAGCATTAAAACTACAATTGGGGGGGATATAAATGTTTACCACAATCAACAATCTATTAGGGCAATCTTCAAATACATCTTTTAGCGTAATTGCTAGAAACAGTTTTCCTGGATCTAGATAATGTGAATAGTTCCATTGCAATCTGTTAGATAACAAACATGCTAACCCTCCCTTGGAATGGCCTCTTCTAGTGCTGGTTGCACTGTAATCCAAAACAAAATAGTCTTTTTCCAAAGCTAATCTTCCTTCAACCCAAGTTTCCTGCAAACAGATTATATCTGCTTTTAGAGAATGTAGGAAACCCAATTTCTCTTTATAATCCTTGAATCCGGCAGAGTTCCATGAGATAAATTTCAGCTCTCTGTTAAAAATTGGAATGTTGTTTAGAACCAGGAGCTGATTTACTCGCTAGAACACAGGGTAACCAACTCCATTTAGATTGATCATCCTTCACTGTCTGCTTAAGGGGAGGGTTTTTGTATGAAACTAGCCTTTCATTCCTAGCCACACAAATTTTTAGGTCCTCTGATCTGAGATTAGACCAATCCGACAACGGCACTCCCATATTAGAGGGAAGTAATAGTAAAGAATTAGCAAAAATACTTTGAGTACGTTTTTCCCCAAAGTATGGCATGACATCAATCCCTCTAACTTGTAATTCTTCTGCCCACTGTAGAACAAGATTTAACACAACTTTCGAATGAAATTTCACCCTTGTTGATCTTAATGGTTTCCCCATGTAGGAGTTAAGGAGAAGTACAATGTCTAGATCGGACGTTTGAATTAATTTCAAACTTTCGATCTCTTTAAAACAGATCAATAGGGCGGATCTATTTAAAATTAAATCTGGTTCAAATAAGGGGGAAAAATCGAGATAAAACGTATCCACATTTATTTTATCTTTTGGGACAATAACTGTCATTGAGGATGGAACCTGAAAAGGTATTGCTGTAGGATTCAAGGAGGACGGGGACGGGATGACAGAAGGAGAGGTAACCTTAGAAGTAACTTGACAAGATCCTGCTTTAACATTACAATAAGAAAAAGGATTGGCAGAAGAGTGGGAAACCTTGGGAAGGAAAGGATTAGTAAAGCTTATAGGACCTAAACCAGAGGAAGGGGCGTCTTCATTGGGCGAGACAACCCTGACTTCTACATGAGAGGTAGGAGACTGCTCCACCTGCGAGGAATCATCTATACTTAATTCAGCATTCTTATCAAAAAGAAGTTTCCTCTGTCTTTTTTTAGCGAACCTTCGGATGGGTTTCCTCTTCTTCATTCTACTCTTTTTGTATTTCAAGGGGCTCACTTTTCCCATCAAACCCGTATTTACTTTAGGAATCTCCTCTTCTTTACTTGATGGCAAGGAGAATATCGGAAAAAGGGATGGAATTTCGGATTTAGGAATGGGAGGGGATGTTGCTATTACCTCTATCTTGTCACTAGTTGGAGCTATACAATTAGCGCCAGCCGAAACCACTTTGGAAGGATTGGAGACAGCTAAGAGAACTACAGGCTTCTTTTCCTTTTGATCTTCTGTCAGCGGAGAAGATAGAGCTGAATCCAAAACTGCCGAAGCGGAAAGAGCGCTTATTTTCGGAGGCACCAACAGAGAAGCCGATGGTATGGGGAGATCTGACACTAACTCCCTTTTACTTAACAAGAGAACTTGCAAAATTTGCGTTACAGTGTCAAAAATACATTCCGAACCTCCCACAAACTTTTCAAGTAAACTTAGAATTGAAGAAAGAATTGATTCTAAAGAGGACAAAGAATTAGAAATTAACCTCCCATTAATATTTGGAGACCCCTCAGCTGAATTGTTCAACACTGGACCTGAGCAAGATGTAAAATTTAATTGTGGAAGGGAAAAATCTAATTTATTAGAGGGTGTGCTACTTAGAGGACCGGTACTTGAAATCGTTATTGCTTCCTCTAAAGGCTCACCTTTAGGGATCCCCTGTAACGATTCCACCCGCGCCCTATGAGCTGTTAAATCAATGTCAGGCAGTGTAAAATCATTCCCTACTACAGGGGATTTAACTAACTCGGATGAAAAAAGATCAGTATTCACTGAAACTTTAGGAGCATCCATTAGTACAACTTGGGAGGGGACAATTTTGTCAGATTTTGAGGGCTTATTACCCAAAGATTCAAGGGGAACATTCTGTTTCAGATGTACGTTGTTTGACGCCGAAGGCGAGTCCCTTAGTACTTCAGGACTAACTAGAATAGGCAAAGATTGACTAGCAACCAAGCTTAAACTAGAGGAAACATCAATGACCCCATTAACAGGCACCGATTCGTTAGATCCTGGGATTTCATTCGGGGACTGCAAATCAGTGGGTTTATCTTTCCCTTTGTCCCATAAATTGAATAGCTGGCATTGACCTTTCAATTGCATGGAAGAAGCAATTTTGTTCCTTAGGGGGTTGGATTTGGTTTTTGACCCAGATCTCCCCACAATCACTCGCCCAGAGCGTAGTTTTTTAGCCGTCATGAGACTGTATTAAAAGGAGAGAGTAATAAAATGATAACAATTGTGACATAAGACGCCAAATGAACAAAACCTTAGAATGCAATACGAGCCTGTGGATACAACAACACACTAATTTGATACCGGAGAATCAAGGGGGGGGGGCCCAGCCCAGCCTTCTTCGGCCTCTGACGGCCCCGCCCTTGTCCCGGGCTTCTCCCGGCGCGCTCCCGCGTTGCGGTGTCACGAAGGAGGTTTATAGCCGCGCTGAGGCGGGGGAGGAGCCTGCAGGGAGAGCGGGTCAGCTGCTGGTGATGCCGAGGGTCAGGCGCTCCTGGGACTTGAAGTCCTCGCCTGACCACGCTCGCAGCCCTGCCCACACCACCGCCACAGAGGCTCTGTTAGATGCAGTCCTCGTAGTCACAGCGCACTTCCAGCAGCGCTAGCGGAGAACCAAAGGCGAAGCGGGACCCGCGGAGCGGGTTCCGCAGGAAGTTGGTTAAGGGTTGAAGGAAGAGCAGCTCCTGCGTGCTCGCAGTCCAAAGTTCCCTCGTCAGTCCACACAGGCAACAGGTGAGAGAACAAGCAAGGAAACTGACGCGCTGGTTTTAGCCGCGCTGAGGCGGGGGAGGAGCCAGCAGGGAGAGCGGGTCAGCTGCTGGTGATGCCGAGGGTCAGGCGCTCCTGGGACTTGAAGTCCTCGCCTGACCACGCTCGCAGCCCTGCCCACACCACCGCCACAGAGGCTCTGTTAGATGCAGTCCTCGCAGTCACAGCGCACTTCCAGCAGCGCTAGCGGAGAACCAAAGGCGAAGCGGGACCCGCGGAGCGGGTTCCGCAAGAAGTTGATTAAGGGTTGAAGGAAGAGCAGCTCCTGCGTGCTCGCAGTCCAAAGCTCCCTCGTCAGTCCACACAGGCAACAGGTGAGAGAACCAGGCTTTCTGTTTGAATACACTACACTGTGCTCGCTGCGCCCCTATATGTGCTGATGAAACCCATGCCTCCTTGTGAGCCAGCATGAACTGTGTTCCTTCTGAATATTAATGTTCGATAACTATCTGATTGGTGTTGTCATTTGACATTTATGTACATCACACATGGGCTCTCCACACCCCAGTTCCTGCACGACCTGTATTAATTCTGGACGTCACTGGACTTGTTTGGCTCTAATGCAGCGTGTTGTAGACACTCTATAAACACCGATGTCACCCTGGCTGGAAGACCAGTACATATCCTGAATGTTAATGTTATATTTCTGTTGGGTTCTAATGTATCACGCAGCCCTCGCCCTCCAACTAGTGATGCCTGCACGACCTACATCTAGTCTGTATGCTAATGTTAAATTGCTGCTGAGTTCTAATGTAGCACTCACGCCTCGGTCTCCAAAACTGATGCCACTTCGCCTCCTAATGCAGCTGCTGCCATCGTGCTGGCGTTGTGCCTGCATGAACTGCATATATTCTGCAGATTCATTTTACATTTCTATTTGTGACTTTGATCAGAGACGCACCTAGATCTGATGTAGCTTGCTCCCCTCGCTCTATAAACACTGATGTCACGGACCCTGCATTACCTGTTATTGCTGGGGCACTACTTACTTGCTGACAACAGGTAAGTACTCAGTACTTGTTTATGCAAATTTCATTGGCTGCTTATCACTGTTTATTTATTTTCATGTCGTACTTTCATGGGTTCCATACAGACTTCTCCAAAAATAGATCAATAGAGAGCGCTTTTTACTGTAACTACAGAAAAGACGTGTGTGTGTGCCTGTTCCTTTGCCTGTGTCCCTGGCAATTTTATATTTTGAAGTATTTAATTTTTTGCGACCACAGATTTCTGAGGCGCTTCTGCATTTTTAGAAGGAAAAGTTAACAGGAGTGTTATAATGTAGAGGAGAGGGGACATATTTATGGAGAATCCTGTCTTTGCATTGTAAAATACAGTCGTGGAACGGGGACAGCGCGTCCCGCGAAATAAGCACAGATCCACGGAGCCTTATATTAGTTATTCAAATTCTAGGCACGGGACTCATTATACAAACATTTCTCGCCTTTGATTAATTGGATTTCCTCCATAAACCCACCAAGGTTCTGCATTTCAGTTCAAGCAAATGGAAAGGCACCCCATGCTTAGCCTGCAGCTGCCTCCAGCTCCTCATGCTCCATTCTCACTAAGGAAGGGAGGCTGCTATTTGTACTGGAGCAGCAGCACTGCCCTCACAACTCAAAGAAAGCTGCAGTGCAGAGTCGCCACGCCTGGTCAGATCGAACCTGCCCCTACACATGCAGTCCTTCGGAGATGAGGATTTACAGCAGCAGATGCCACTCAGTGACCGAGAGGAAACAGTACTGCATATAAAAGAACAGAGGCGGCGACTCGAACCACACACTACAAACAAACACACTGAGGTCACAACATGGGCTGATAAGAATAGACTGAAGCAGGGGCCGCTTGAAAACCTACCTGAACTTAGATGCAAGGAGTGCTGCTGTCATCAGATTAAAGAGGAGTTAGAAAGAAGCCTAACTCTCTTTTAGTGGCCATATTTCAATGATGGTAATTGCATACCTTTGAAACGTGAGATGCGCACAATCGAGAAAGTGCATGGTGGGAGGGTGACTTGGTGAGGGAAACAAAAATAAACCCTTTTAAGGGGCTTGTCTTGCAGCAACGAGGTGGCTTAACATATAAAGTTGCCGAATTTGGAGCTGGGGAGCAGGGTTCAAGCCCAAGCATTGTCTGTATCACCTCATAATAAATAAAAAGCGATTTGGGGGTCGGGAGAGACACAAAAACCCAGGGTTCGAGCCATGACGTGCACTGCATTAATCATAAATAATTAAAGAGAGATCTCAGAGGGGAAGAGACCCAAACAAACAAGCATTGGCAATGCACAATTCAATAGTATGGGGGCATGAGAAGGCATTGGAGGGGTGGGGGAGGCACTGGAAGAAAGTAGTCTGTGCAGTAAAGGGGCCAATAGCCATGGAAGGACACAAGTGAAAACATGTCCATCATAAGGAGGGACTAACAAGCCTAATCGGAAGGCAGCATTTAAGACACAAGCCAATGAAAATTATGAGTGGAGAGTGGGTGGAGCTTCCATGCTATAGTGTATACTGCATGTCTCAACGAGACAGTGCAAGCGCTGCCTAAGCGAGACCTAAAAACCAAGTGTCCGCTCTGTACCATGTTTGCTACTTGTGTAATATAGAGTGGAGCAAACAGATTTTGCCCAGGTCACTTTACAGAAAGATTTGTAAGCTAGGAACAAATGGATGAAACCACTGTGTGAACATTTAAGATAAAATAACAACTATTCCTTAGAAATAATTTAACTTTTACAATTTTAAAATATTTAATCTTTCTAAATACGTTAAAGAAGACATTATATCTCATCTTCAACGGCTTTGGACCTAACAAGTTTGAAAAGAGAAGACAAGTTATTTGCTTGTGTCACTATGTAAATAGGTCAACATTGTGTGTAATTAGCTTTCCCTATGGTTTGCATTGCACTTGCTCCGGTCCCTTTCATATGAGCAGTACAAATGGCAAACATATTCAATTTTGTTTTAGTAATAGTCACTCAGTTCTCGTAAAACATTTGTATGCTGTATACTGAAAAGCTAAGTTGTAGGTGTTGCAACTAGTTTAATGTGCAGTGCTAATGAGGATCTACGATAGTTACAATTAAAAACTGCCTTTAGTGAAACATATGCTAGCAGAGAAACAAGTGAAAGGATGGAAGACTCAAATCTGGAACTGTTCGATGAAAAACATTAAAGAATTGTTGTGATTTATGTAACCTGCATTTTGCGAATAGGATGACCTCTCAATGCTGACAGGCTTTGGGTACCATTGCTCCCAGGTCTCGAGTGCTCCAACACAGACTGCAATATGATTTCTGGTTGTTTGAGTTCGATAATCAGTTGTGTGGGTGTGGATAATATGCTGCGTTCACTTGAACATGTGGCTGTTTTTGTGTTATTTTAGTTAGTAGGGTTTGCTACTTGTAGTTTGAGGCCTTTACCATTTGTGGTACATGCCACCTGGGAAAACTGATGTGTACAATGTCTGTCTTGGACTATTCGTCTCAGGTAATTGATAGTATAGTCTAGATAGGGTCCACAGCACCCCTTTAAACATACAAACTGTGGGGTGTTGGATGTGCGTTGCCTTAGTGTGCTTTGTGTTGTTGCAGAGTGACATATTGTTCATGGAGAGTACGCTTGTGAGCTCGGTGAGGTCCACAACATTGTGCCTTTGAGGTGTGTAGAATGCATGTGAAGTTTCTTTGCTTCTCTGACTTCACAATTGATAGATGTAGAACCGGCTTTTTGGAGACCTCCCCCATTAGGAGAGTCAAAGCCAGCGGTGCAGGGGACACCTAGAATCAACGGGTTCTTCTAGCTTAAATCATATATTACCATAGAGACCAGGACAACCAGCCGTGGAGGGAAGTAAGTTATTTATTAGCTCGAGCTAAGGACAGGGTCCCAGAATGGTACAAAGACAATTCTACGGAGACTGCTGCTTCAATCCGCAGTGCACATATACTTATAGTACTAGCCACGCCTATTTGCACAAAACATAGTTCCACCTTTTGATAAGTTCCTCATCTGACAAGTTCTTCGTCGGTCTTGTGATGCAATCGTGGCCAGGGGACATCTGTCTCTGATTGCACAATGTACACAGCCTCGTGCTTCCTTGCTCAATTGTGTGGCCACAGGGTGCAGCCTCGTGCTTCCTTGATCAGATGGTGTGGTCACAGGGCACAGGAGCTGCTCGTGACAGGCTGAGTTACCAACAATGAACAGGATGTTGCTAAGTCTCTGACACAACTGGAGGGGTGAGGCACACAGGCAGCATCTCGGAACCGGCTCGACCACAAGGAGCGGGGGGGTTGAGCAAGCTGCAGCAGGGACGTGAAAAGCAATTCTTCATCAGGTTGCTGAGAGCAATGGAGTCTTGTGGGTCTTTTTAATTACAGTTCAACAGTCCCTCCTTTTGCCATGCAGAGTCAAAAATCTGTTGTCATCCAGGTCAATGTCCATCATCTCCTGGACCTCTTTCTCGATCATCATCATGGCATTGTGATGGTATGAATTCACTTGTTTTTTGTGCCAAAGAGGTGGCACAGAGCCCACACAGCGCGGGCATGCATTGAACACAGAGACAGCAAGAGAGCAATGCGGCTGCAAGGATTGCAATGAAAATCATTATCTTCCATCCCCACTGAGCTACAATGCTCCAAAACCAGCCTGTAGGGACCATGAACCCTCATCCTGATGGATGTCGGAAGCAATCTTATGGAGCTTCTGGATTGCTTGATAAACTGTCGGTGCATTATCAGGTATGTAAATGCAGCAACTTGTTTTGATCAATGTGCAGACTCCTCCATGATCCACCAGTATTATGTCAAGCGCCATTCTGTAAAGTCATGAGGCGGTCTGCTTGAAGTTCAGCCTTGATGTTACTGAGGGCACCGGCAGTCGCGTTGATGGTGGCCTCTACCACCCTGGTGAGATGTCAGAGATTGAGACTATTGACCATAGGGCCCCAAAAGGGGAGGAACCCTTTAGCAAAGTCACCAAATTCTTGTCCAGCGGTGTCTTCAGTATCAACCACAACTCTCTTCTGGATGTGGTGTTTTGTATCAGCTGTGTAGGTGGGGGGGAGCAACCAAGCAATGTAACAGGTGCCTGCCCGAGACTTGGGCAGCCAGGTGTAGGCCTTGTTCCCACACACAAAATAGGTATTCAGTGAAGACACCAGAGGTGGGCGAGTCGAACCATTGAGCTGAAGTGTGTAGGCACAGTCACTTTCTCCCACCCATACTGTTCCACTGCTCTTCATGCAGTATTGTCCGGAATGTGGGTAGACAGGGAGGTCCCTGAGAGGTGGCAATCTTTTATTTCCCCCACCATTGTAGATGTTCAATGGATAAAAAGACCCATGATTGTTCTCATATTCATTCTTTTCTGCTGAATCTTTATCCATGCTTGGCCACTCCGCAGCCATGATGCTTGCCTGCTACTGATCTTCCCCAGGGATCGTGTGGATGTGTCACCTGAATAGAATGCATCAAAGAACACAGTGTACCAGCGGTAGGCCGAACCAGCTCGAGAGAAAGCAGCAGGAATCAGGAACATTCCGGTACTTGCAGTATGGGGCAGCAACCCACATACCCAACAGTTTGTTGTGTTCACCACAAGCTGGTGCTGGTGTAACATTTGAATGAAAGTGTTGTTAAAGAAACCTGTTCTGTTCTTCTCATGGGTGGGTAATGACACATGTTGATGAGGCGATTCTGTAGAGGTAGGAGGCTCAGGTGCTGCAAGGACAGCGTGTATTACCCATCCGAGGCAGTCCAGTCCCAGTGAAAGTCATTAGTACGATTAGACAGATCGAGTACCGGCCACGTATTGTCTTTATGTACTCTTGTTTCTTTATTTCCTTGCTCTTCAAGCTTTCAATGTTCATTTTGCTCATCGTCTGCTTCACTTGGTCTTCTTTAGTTGCGGCCTGTGATTGGTGGTTGCTTCACCGGTCAGTGATTCCGGCGTTCCTATTGGCACGTTCTGGTCCGCTGTACTGGCTCCGGTCAAAATGCACCGGTGTATCCCAGCCCTGCAGCGATTTGTTGGACCATGTCAAGCAGAGGGCAGAGACTTTTGTCTCTTCAGCCTTTTTTTCTGGGTCGGAGGTTGTACCGGGTGGACCTGGGCATTGTTTGATCAGGAAACAAAGGCTCTGGCTGTTGAGTATCCCGCAACCTCAGATGAGGAGGAACAGCAGATTGCAGGATGTCGTCGTCCTCTCATTCAGATGAAGCCCAGGCAATGTTGGCGTCACTGAAGGGTACAAAGCGCGGAACTTTCTCACATTCATCGTCTCCCAGGCCTTCCTTGACCCACCGGTCATATGGTAGTGGTAGGGGCACCTTCTTGCAGTGCACTGCATGAACCCAGTTTTTTCTTCCTGCCACCTTCACTGCAGACCTGGTAGCCAGCAACACTTGCTGGGGCGGCTTCCACCTCGGCTCCAAGTTCTTTGTTCTCTGGAAATTGCGGATGCAGACCCAGTCATCTGGCTGAATGGTGTGACCAGGGCCCTCGGGTTTGGGTGGCAGGATATCTTGTATCTGAAGATGAATGAGACGTAGGTTAGTGGTCAATTCAAGTAAATAATCAATTAACAATGTGTATTCAATGTCTGATTATTTCTTTGGGTGGGGTACTCCCCAAACATTGGCTGGCCGACCAAACCCTATCTCGTACGGAGATAGTCCAGTACGAGAATGTGCCGTGGCTCTAGTTGATAGGAGGGCAAGGGGCAGGGCGTACGGCCAAGACAGTCCTGTGTCAGCCTGGATCTTTGCCAATTTTAATTTCAGTGTTCCATTGTGGCGCTCAACCAAACCTGCTGACTGGGGGTGATTGGCGGCATGGAATTTCTGTCTGAACCCCATCCCTACACACACTTTCTTCATTATTTCCCCTGTAAAGTGGCTAACGTTCTCGCTCTGGATAATTCCCAAATCTGGGAAAAAATTCCTTTAACAGTATTTTGGCAGTGCTTGTAGCAGTGTTGTCCTTAAGGGGGTAGGCTTCGATCTACTTATAAAGGCACACACAACTACCAGGACATATCGGAGATTGTTGCATCTTTCCATCTGTATGTTATCTATTTGGAGCACTTCGAAGGGGTAAGATGGGGGTGAAAATTTCCTAGCAGGTGTTGGTGTGCCTTTTCCCGAGTTATGCATCAAACAAATCATGCAATTTCTGACTAACCTCTCAGCATATTTTGGGATGTGTTTGTTTTGCCATACCGGAGCTAGCAATTTGCAAATACCTTTTGAACTAATGTGAGCTGGGCCATGAGCCATAGTGACCACTGGCAAAACATAGGCATCGGGTAACAACCATCGCTGTTGTTCAGACAGATCTGTCCAACAGCCATTCTCATTTAATAGGCCTGTTTAATCTTGCCAGAGAGCCTTTTCCTCTCTAGTCACCTCTGCCTGTATTTCCTTCACATTCGCAATTGTATCCTCGTGCATCCCTTTCTCCGGTACCCAGTTTGAGGGGCCAGCTACATACATAGGGGCAGAGACATCTTCAGCTGTTACCTTTGCAGTCTGGTCAGCAAATGCATTACCCCTTCCTATGTCATCAGTTACTTTCTTGTGGGCGCTACATTTGACCACAGCTATCTTTGAAGGAAGATTCAATGCTTCTAACAGCCTGCTGACCAGATGACCATGCTGTATCTTAGTACCGTGAGAAATAAAAAATCCCCTCTCAGCCCATAGTCGCCCAAAATGATGGGCCACGCCAAAGGCGTACTGGTTGTCAGTGTAGATTTTGACGACCATCCTGGTACTCAGTTCACAGGCTCTAATTAGTGCCACTAACTCAGCGGCCTGGGCTGATTGGTAAGGTATTCTTTGGTCAACAGGAATAGGCACGGGTCCCTTCTCTTGTCCTTGGCAATCCTAGTGGGACAAAAACCCTGTCCCTTCTTCAGGCTCATAATCCTCAGTAAAATAATCGTGGTCCTCATAATTAGCGGTATCAAATCTATTCTCTTGCATAAGGGGGCGCCTGTCCTGTAACTGCATTCTAGGTTCTTCTTCAGGCTCATAATCCTCAGTAAAATAACTGTGGTCCTCATAATTAGCGGTATCAAATCTATTCTCTTGCATAAGGGGGCGCCTGTCCTGTAACTGCGTTCTAGGTCCGCCTCGCCATCGTCCTCTCTGGGGGCGTTGTCCTGTGAAGCGGTCAGTGGGGGCAGAGTTGTTCTGGGCCAAGAAGGGACACTCGTCGTGCCAATGACCCTCCTGGCGACAATAAGCCTACTGGTTGGGTCCCAGCGGTGGGCGAGGAGTCACAGGGGCAGGTCTCTGAGCTATTCGTTGAACCTTAGGGGCACCTCTGTTTTGGGTCTGGGTCGGGTATGCTTGTTGGAGTAATACCTTTGTCTTTAAGTCTTTAGTCTTTTTATCCGTCCTATCTCGCTCTTCATTCTTCCTATTCTCATAGTACTGGGTCATTGTCAAAATACCAGACGGGGTGGAGATGGGCAAAGCACTTTCTGACATTTTTAGCTTTGTGCCAAGCTCTGGTAACAGATTGGACACAAATGTATCCACAAACAGTCGCTTTCCCCCTTCTAAAGTCATGTCCTGTCCACTATAGTCGGTGAATGTGCTTTCGAATTGTGTGAAAAAGTCCGAGTCACTTTTATCTTTCTTCTGCTTGCAAGCAGCTAATCTGTCCCAATTGATACGGTGAGATGTCAACATCTTTTTCATGGCAGTAAGTATCTGGGCCGGAAGGGCTAAGATCATGGGATCGGGTTTCTCACCACCTGTTCGAGATCTGTCAGCTTCCTCAAATTCCTTCCACGTTTGGGCAAATTCAGTCTGATCATTATGGCGTATTTTGGACCATACCTCAGTCAGTACTACCTGTCCCATGAACATATCTATATCTGCTAAAGTCATTACGCAAGATTGGAGTGTCTGAGTCAATTCCTTCTAAGAACCTGCTGGATTTTTTCGTGGGTCAGGCAATTGACTTTTAAGTTGGAGGACGTCAGACCTTTTCCAAGGGACATGGATCCACATTTGTCTAAAACCTGCCGGTGTGTCAGGGTTGCCATCTATGCCAACAACGCGGTCTCTCCAAACAGGCCGTACCTCCCTTATTGGAAAACCCTTATTTAACGTAACACCAGATAAGGAGTCTTTGTAGGCCCCACCAATCCTTTAAGGGACTGCTCATATATAGGCCACCTGGTGCTCCCGGCACCTTTTTTGAAGATCTGGATTTGGTGCTGGTGGAGCTGGCCCTGAAAGCTGAACATTTTATCGTGGCAGGCGATCTCAACTTTCGGTTGGATGATCCATCCGACCCGGCTGCCACCAAACTCTCTGAGGCGCTGACCCCGCTGGGGCTTATCCCTTACCTTCAGGAGCCTACGCACGAGAAGGGGCACACCCTCGATCAAGTTTTCTCGTCTGTCCCTCTCGAGGGTATAGAGATCACTCCTGTCCTTTGGTCAGACCACTTTCTTGCCAAATCTGTGATCAAGGGCATAGTCAAATCAGTGCCTATCCTGGCACATCAACAGGGTCGTGTCCATAGGGCATTCCATCGAGTAACCCCAGAGATGTTGGCTCAGGCAGCTGTGGCCCACCCCTGCCTCCTTTCAGGGGATCTAGACAGGGATCTGCAGACCATGCAGGACTGGTTTTTGGACAGGCTAAACGACCTTGCCCCGGAAGTAACATCTCGCCCAACACCGAAACGGGTCTCCGCGCCTTGGTTTACCGCTGCACTGTCGGCTACCGGCAGCAGTGCAAGGTAGCCGAAAGAGCATGGCGGGCACAATATGACACTGTTGCCAAGGTGACCTATAAAACGGTGGTTAAGGCTTATCACCGGGACATTCGCCTAGAAAAAAAAGCTTATCTAGCCAGGAGAATTGATGCTGCTTCCAACTCCTGCAAGGAGATTTTCTCCATCGTAAGAGAATTCACCTCCCCTTGGTCCAACACCTTGGACCAAAAACCATCTGGTACCTGGGCTACGGACCTTGCTGACTTCTTTACGAGCAAGATCCAACGCATCCAGGAGTCATTCCTGGTACCAGTGTCTGCGGGCCAGACTGTACCTGACATCATCCCACTGCCACAGGCCGGGCTAGGGGCGACGTTGAGTGTGTTCCCTCCAATCTCTGCTCCGGACTCTCTGGCTTTAATGGGCAATTTAAAATCGGGTTCTCCCCTTGACCCATGCCCTGCTAAATTTCTGGCGAAAGTCGCGGAGGTGATCAACCCGCTGGCTAACCCGCTTTTAAATCTTTCACTTAGGCTTGGTGTGGTCCCGCAAACCTGGAAGCAGGCGATGGTGATTCCCTTGCTCAAAAAACCTGGCCTAGACCCGAAGGCCCCGGTTAATTATAGGCCCATCTCTCTGCTGCCGGACCTCACGAAGATTCTGGAAAAGCACGTTCAAGGCGTGCTCTCCAATTTTCTTGAATCTAATGAGATCCTGCACGCCACCCAATCGGGCTTTCGCCCCCATCTCAGCACTGAGACTGCGCTCCTGGAGGTTTCGGAAACCATTAAAGGGGTTCTGGACTCTGGGGGCAAAGTCATGCTGGTGATGTTAGACCTGTCGGCGGCTTTCGACACCGTTCCCCATGATGGTCTTCTCGCTAGACTCTTCGAGATTGGCATACGGGGGACGGTGTTCGATTGGTTTTCCTCCTTTCTAGCCGGCCGCCGGCAAACGATCTGGGCCCCGCCTGATTCCGCCGTGATGCCGCCTCTGGGAGTCGGGGTCCCTCAGGGCTCTATTTTGAGCCCGACCCTCTTTAACATCATTATGACCCCGCTGGCGGCGTTGGTGGAGTCGCATGGTGCCCAGATCGTATCCTACGCGGATGACACCCAGCTCCTCTTCTCTTGTAAGAGAGGAGGTGACTTTGATGGGGAGAGTATTCGGGATTGCCTTGGGGCTGTTTTTCATTGGTTCCATCTTAACAGCCTTAAGTGCAATTCCGACAAGTCCGAAGTACTTTTCTTTGGGTGTGACACAGAGCCAGATTGGCAGACTTGGTGGCCACCGGATATGTTCCCTCCGTCTTGCTCCTCTCAGGTTGCTAAGAATCTGGGGGTGAAGATGGATAACAGGTTAACCTTGAAGTCCCAGATCCTGGGGGTGTCGGGCGTCTGCTTTGGCATCCTTAGGATGCTGCGGAGGTTCCTCCCTCTGTTATCTGTGGAACATAGGACGCTGACAGTCCAGGCTCTGATTGGGTCCAGGTTGGATTATTCCAACATTCTTTACCTGGGCCTTCCAGAGTACTTGCTGCAGCGGCTTCAAGTAGTGCAGAACGCCGCGGCCAGGGCAATCTTTGGCCTTAGCAGGCGCTCCAGTGCCTCGGGCCTGTTGGCAACTTTACATTGGCTGCCCATCCGCAAGAGGATCGCCTTTAAGGCGTTGACCTTGGCCTATAAAGCTCTTCACAAGGGGCGAGCTAAGTACCTCCAAAAGAGACTGGTCTTTTACCATCCGACCAGGTCTCTGAGGTCGGAATCCCTGCACCTTGCTGTTGTTCCTCGGGTAAAGAAAGCGCGCCTTGGAGGCCGCTCTTTTGGATTGCTGGCGTCTCAGCTGTGGAACTCTTTGCCACCGGCCCTGCGGGGAGCCACTAGCTTGTCGGCTTTTAGGAAAGGCCTTAAAACTTGGCTGTTTACTCAGTAGCTGGTCTCTCCTGTAATCCTTGGCTCACATTTCTTCTGTTTTTATTTGGTGTTATGTTGTTATGTCGCAGTTTTTTCTCTTTCTCCAATAAAGCGCCGGGACACTCTTTTTGAGTAGCCGTGCGCTATAGAAATGAATAATTAACATAACATAACATAACAAGAGTGATTAGATCACATAATAGTGCTAGTCCCTGTATATCCCCTTTTTCAACCTTATGGGGAAGGTCAGACAGACCTGGGGGTGGACCTGATTCTACAAAATGCTCCCACATTTGGATCAGTATGTCACACTTTTAAAATAAAATGTCAATCTGTTGAATGCGTGTCCACTGATCCATTGTCATCCATATATCCTGAGCGGTGTACATAGTGTTATTTTCCATCCACATATGAGCGTGTTTACCCATAGCGAGTTGTTCCTGTGTACTACCTATCAGTCTACGCAAGGTGCGTCGTCTGGAAGTGGGTGGTCTATGCGGAGTTACATAAGGGATATAATCACGGACCACTGACCAGGCATTCGCTAATAGCCCTGTACTGGGGGAAGGTGTCGGATGACTGTCAACAAGAAATGGGTTGGTTGTAATGGGAGTTGAAGGCATATTAGGTCGGACAAGTACAGGACCAGTGGAAGGTGCAACAAGAGGAAAAGAAGGGTGGACTTGCATTGGTACAGTGGCCTGAACAGTCGGGGCGTTGGGAACAAGTGGCTGAGCAATCAGAGAAACCAGGGCATGGGCAGGGGCAACAACTGGAGCAGTAGCGGGGGTCAATTGGGTGGGATCAAGGGCCGGATACATGGCGGAGGTATAGGGTGGAGGGGTGTTCAACATGGAGGTCATGAGAGGGTCATCCTCCTTGTCCCGGGTCTTTTCGGACACCTTTTTTGTAATGTAACATCCATCTACCTGCATTCGATTTAATCTATCCTGTATTGCTATACCCTCTTCTTATTCTTATTTTTCTTATACCCTCTGAATATCATGATTCTGGACTTTCTTTTTGGAGACCCCCCTCTCCCCCCACTAGGAGAGTTAAAGCCAGCGGTGCAGGGGACACCTAGAATCTACAGGTTCTTCTTGCTTAAATCATACATTACCAAAGAGACCAGGACAACAGGGCTCAGGAATTGGTCGTGACAGGCTGAGTTACCAACAATGGACAGGATGTGGCTAAGTCTCTGACACAACTGGGGGGGTGAGGCACACAGGCAGCTTCTCAGAATCGGCTTGACCACAAGGAGCAGGGGGTTTAAGCAAACTTCAGCAGGGACGTGAAAAGCAATTCTTCATCAGGTTGCCGAGAGCATGGCAACATAAAATGGAGTCTTGTGGGTCATTTTAATTACAGTTCAACATAGAATAGTCACACCTCAAAAGGGTGCCATTCATTTGTGAAGTAGATGCTATCTGGGAATGACCCCTCCCAATATGTGAATACCACCTGCTAAAATCGGGGACTGCTGCATGCTTTCCTTAATGTCACTTCACATAGAGACAGAGGCTGCAAGGATGCATTTTACAAATGCGAATGCAGAACTGGACATCTGCTGTCCCTTATAGGCAACAATCCCTGCGTCTGCAGTCATTCATATGGATTACCAGAGGGAATCATGTCTCATTAATAATAATGTAAATTGTCCCAGATGAATGCATCTGATGCAGCTCACAAAAGGCGGCTGCCACATTGCAGAGTTGTGCAAAAACAGTGTCTAGTTTGGAATCCGGTCCTTGATACATCTGACAAATGTCAGTAAACTCAGGGATGGAAAGCACTGGGTGACTTCCAACCAAGTACCCAGTGCCAGATTTCCTTCCCAAACACTGTATCTCAATTGGCACAACTTCAGCTACCCCTATAAGTCCCTACTAAATGGTACCCCTATTACATAGGGCATGGGTGCTGAAGAGGGTCCTCTGGAGCTGCAGCACTGGTTGTGCAACCCTAGGGACCCCTCACCAAAACTATGCACTTGGCCACTGCAGGCTGCGTCTCTTGGTGCAGAGAAAACCAAAGAGTCATCATGACCTACAGCCCTGTATGCCATCCTACCCAAACACTGCTTAGTTATAGGTAAAAGCCTCACAAAAAGTAAGTCTCAGAAGACTAAGAGTGAATAATAACTGTTCACATACATGTTGCTGACTAAATGTGTGACACAGTTTTCCAACAATTATGCATAGTAAAACCTTGTTCAAATCAGGACAAGAACCCTCACTCACCCAGAGCTCACATGCTTCATCATTGGGTTCCTTCCTCACACCAAGGCCGCAAGTTCATTGGTGTGGGCTACAACTCTCTAGAATTGAAGAGGAGCTGAGTTGTTTAGTGAAGGCAACTCAGTGGAAGAGGTAGAGGAGTGGTGAGGAACAGAGTGCAAATAAGTAAAGGTTGCAAAATAAAACTGTCTACAGAAGGCCAATTGACCTGTTTTTTGTTGTTTCCTGGGACAGTGTTAAAAAAAAGAGAGGACTAGGAGTCATCAGCAAATATACAGTAGGTCAACATGTTTCTGCCCTAAGGTAACCCCACTCAATGTTCTGGGGCGTTTTTCAGGACCAAGTAAATAAACACTGTGTACTGAAAGAAAAAAAGTTTGAGAAAAAATATATATAAATATACTGGTCACCAAGATTCAGTAGCCTGTCAGATATGGCGACGGTCCGTGTTTGTTGTGTGTCCACCATCTATCTCAAATAAACAAACAAAAATATTTTGCATATCTAAGTGGTTCTGTCCTGCTGGGTATACAAAAAGAAATTCATATCAAACAAATTTAGGCATGCAAAGTTGTTGCTTGCTTCATCAATCTCTGACGTCATCTAACCGATTTCGTGACATAAAGATCCAACTCCCCAGCCATAGAGGTGATACCACGTGTCGCACAGCTAAAGGTGAGAAAACCACAAAGGAGAAAACAGCACTTTCTGTACTGCTCATCCGTATCCACAAACCTATGCAAACAGAAGACGGTCCAAAAATTACAGTTGTAGTATAATGGCAAACATGGCAGTCTATCGGTTATTGAAATTAGGGCTAGGGATGACAGACAGACCGGGTGTATGCTGAAATGAAGACTGCTAACATCACTATATTAAATACAGTATTGAACAATATATTGACTTCACATGCGTGGACAACTACGTTTATTGTATATCGTTGTAGGGAGCTATGCAGCCAGCTGGGTAAAGACTGATGGGGCAGGTAACTCCCACATATATCTTAAAATTTAATCCTGGAAGAAAATAGGTAGTTTTGTGGAGGGGGCACTAAAAGCCTTTCAAGGGAGAGTTGATAGTAGTTCAATGAGACCCTGTCATGTGAATACATGTCCTGAGTCAGGTAGGGTGCTAGTGGAGCATTGCATCAAAGGGAGAGTGCATGCCCGTCTCAAATGGAGACAGCAGCTCATGTGCGAGCACAGGCATCCGGTGTCCAGTGAAGGAAAAGTAAACATATGGGCTTACCTCTATGAAGTCCGTGTCTAGGGATAAAAGGGTATCCTGGCGAGAGCTGGATATAAAAAAGAGAGTAACACGCTCCTGGTGTGGCTCCGGTTGGGATGTCAAAAGCACTCGGCTCTACGGGAAATGTAGCCCCACGATCTGAGGGCTGTGCAAATGAGGGCTGATGTAGTGCCTGCATTCGTGCAGTGCGCAGGACCATCAGATGGCGTGTCCTGTTTAGCGAGAAAGGACTAAGATGGGTTATCGATGATCAAGTGTTCCTCAGATCAAGTGGGTTATGTAAATGAGGACTGTTGATATGCCCGCATTTGTACAGTGTACAGGAACATCCAATGTCATGTCCTGTTTAGAGAGAAAAGGAACTATCTAAAAAAAACAAAAACGCAAGGAACCTTATTTAAAGATTAAGATGCGACTGGTTCAAGTAAATAGGGAGGCATGAAATCACGGTTCCCCGGTAGGGAATGTGGATGCTACAGTAAAGAGAGGTCGTATTGCTTGGCTGGGGCAGAGGTAGGCCAGGTTATAGATTACCAAGCGTGCCTCGGATCAACTGGTCTGCCCAGCGAAGTCTTTGTCCAAGTCAGTATACACATGTCGATGTGAGGTGTAGGTGTCAGGTGTGTTGCTACTGTCCCAAAATGGTCCAGTTGACCTCATCATTCAACCCCTTGCCATCACAGTGGATCACTGTTGTTTCTCTGTGAAACAGGACCAACTCATGGGTGCCCATAGTCAGGAGGTAGTGAGATTTGTCTATGACTACCCATTTAATTTCCTCTTCTGTGTGGCCAGTGTCTAGGTAGTGTCTAGTCAGTATACTGTTGTATTTCTTGTATATTTCTGAACAGCTGTAAACCAAAATTCTTTGTCTGATCTTGTGGGTGGTCATTCCCACATAGACCAAGGTGCAAGGACATCTCAGCAGATATATGACCCCTTCCGAGTTGCAATTGGTTAGAGTCCAAAGCTCCCTTGGAGTTGTACGGCCTACATCCATCTCAGAATTGGGATTTGTGTAGGGGCAAACCGAGCAAGATGCACAGGGATAGTGGCCTTTAGCCAGCCAAAGTGACTATAGAGTATTCTCGCGTAAAGTAGGAGGGGGTTGTTTTGGTCTTGCTTGTATCAAGATATCCCAGATCTTCCTGCTGTATTTAGGAGCAAAAAGGGGTTTGGGTAACCAGTTGTCCCCCGTGTTGAGGATAGGCTAGTTCTTATTTTTTGATCTTTTAATTGGTGTTGGTTAAATTATTATATGTGCTGACACAGATAAGTCTGTCCATAGGGCATTTGAAGTGTGTTTCACGGAGGGCTTCTCTATTATTGTTCCTTGCCCATTTTTCTTATTTGTGTACGAGATCGGCCGTGTATAATCTCTGGGACAGATGGGTGCATAGTGTATGGGCATGCTCCTTGAATTTCGTTAGCTCTACAATTTTCCCATATTTTTATGAATGTTGCCCACTGGCAAATTATTTTAAAGGGCACATGGATGGAAGCTGGTGTAACATAGCAAAGAGTTGCGTGCCATAGGTTTTCTGTATAATTCTGATCAATTGCCTCCATCCTTGGGATATAAGCAGAGGTCAAGTAAGGAGAGGGATGACGTGTTGCACTTGAAAGCAGATCCCAGATGTAAGTTTCTTGTGTTAAGCTAGACGGAGAAGGTCTTGAGGGATTCTTCAGGACCTTCCCATACCACCAGTATGTCATCTATATACCTTCTCCATACTTTGAGATTGGAGGAGTGTCGGTTGTCAGTCGGGTAGATGTGTTTGGACTCGAAACTGTGCATATAAAGGTTTGCAATGCTTGGGGCAAAGGCACTGTCCATCGAAGTACCAGTAACTTGCCAGTAAAGCTGCTCTTGCAACTGAAAGAAGTTTCTTTCACAGCGATAGTGGCACAGTCCATCATGAATGAGGTGGGGGTCATGTCATCCTGTGTTCTAAGACTGAGCAGCTCACTCACAGTTAGTAGAGAGTCGTCCTTTGGAATTTTAGTGCATAGAGATTCCACGTCGAAGGATGGCCATCAGGTGTATCTGGGGATCAAAAGCGATGCCTGTGAGTACATTCAGTATGTGTGGTGCTTTGGAGGTAGGATGGCATCTCAGCTAATATAGGAAGCAATCTACAACTTGGGAGAACGGTTCCAGTAATGATCCTATTCTGGAGGGAATGGGTCAGCATGGTAATAATCTTGTGGATTCGTGGATTTTTAGTAAGATATAGAAATAGGGGGTCTCGGGATAATTCTGTACCAAAAAATCAACTTCTCCTTTTGTGGTCCAACCTGCATCCTTCCCATTATCCACCAGGGTTTTGATGGTAGCGAGTTTTCTGGGATGGGGTCCACTAATAGTCGTTCATATAATCTACTGTCTTTAGCTTGTCTGTAGCATTCCTCTTGAGAACACTGATGATCCATAATGAACGTCGGCCCACCCTTATCCTCTGGTTTGATGATAATATCTTTGGCAGATCCAAGTTGTTGAAGACATTCTTTGTGGGACAGCTCATATCAGGCTCCTGGTCATCCTCAACATCTCCTGGTACCTGCAGCTGTAGAGTCAAGGTCTCCATCTTCACACCTGAAGCAGCCGACATTGGTGGTCATATATCTACCGAGCCCCTTGTCACTCCTGAGTGACCCAGACTCTGTCCCCTCTGCTTTCAGGTTCCTTCCATCAAGAATCCACCTGTGGGTCCCACCAGACACTTTTGTTATGTCCAGCAGTGGCATTTCTTTGAAGACTCCCATTGAGAACGACAGCGGTTTCTGATGCCACTTCGACCCCATGCACCCAGCTTTCCTGGGCTAGGTAACTCGGGTACTTCAGTATCCACAGGTAGGGTGGCTCTCCAACCTTCTATGTTCTAAAGGGTTCCTTCGTAATCAACCAGGAAGTGTCCTTTAATTTTAAAATGGCAACTGCGGCTCTCCCATAGAATTGTATGTAGCACGCTGCCGTGTTCTCACACTGCACCCGTCCTCCATGGGGTCCCAACTTACACACCTTGGGTTGATCCTTGGGGTCCCAGCGATTCTACATCCTCTAGACACTGTCTTGACTTGAGTCTCGGATCTTATACCACTATTTGAGTATATGGTTTGGTCTCCCCTTTGAAGCCACTGTGTATTAGTGCTACATATGATTGTTTCTGTGCTACAGCATTGTGTGCTTTGTGTTTATGTGCATGTAGCAGATACTGTGAGGTATTTAAGGTGTTATAATAATAAATACATATTTTTATAACTGCTGTGTGGTTCTCCTTTCATTGAACCAATACTATAAGGTTGCATTCTGGTAAAACAAGCTGCTTAACATTCCTTCAAGACCAAGCCTGAAGGCTGCTCTCCACAGCTACCACTTGGATAGCTTTCTAAAGTTATCTTTGACCTCTTAAATCACCATAGGGGTTGTTTGGGCTGGTGCAAGCTGCCCACTTTAATTAGTGTCTCTTTCAAATTCAGGGTGAACCCGGTAAGCCACAGGCATCTGGGTAAATAAAGTCATACATAAAGCAAAATGATGCCAAGGTCACTAGTAACCGAATCTATAATAATCGGTGGGATAGTTAAATTATCTACCCCTACGACAAATAAATTGTCAGGAAAAACATCTATTTTTTTATTTGTTCAAATAGAATTTCCGACCTCCACAGAGAGAACACCAAATATTAATTTTCCTTATTAGTTTTTCACTTTAATTGAAAAAGAATTAGAATTAGATTGGGGCTTGTGTAATTTGTAGGCCCACTTAAAATAAACGAACACAAAAACATATATATTTACACATTATTTTTTACATAGACATATACAAAACACATATATATACACACACATTAATCAACAAATGTATCCTTATTCAAATACTGTAGCCCAATTTTTCTTTCAAAAAGGATGCTCGCTATATGTACAGACTCTGCATTCCTCTCAAAGTAAGCTCCACCAGACCTAACACAAGAAGTATGAATAGTCCATATCTTTTTAGGCTATCTTCAATCTTTTTACTCCTTGTGAATAATGCTTGCCACAGATTCAAATAATTTGGCTGGGGTCTTCTTCAAACAAAATGTCAATGCGTTTCAGCCATCATAATTCGGGCCTCATCAGGACTAGGGCTAATAAATAATTCGTTCTTCAGAGGTAAATATATCCTCTTTAAACAGTCATATCTGGAAACTGCTAATTTTCATCGATTCAAGACTGTTTAGTTAGCGATGGTGAACTCCTTTAAATTCACTGTTTGCCGTCCTTCCATATTTAAGAGGAAAGCGCATTTGCCACACTCTTTTTCGGGACATTTCAAGACATCAGATGCCTTCCGCATCACGTGAGCGAAGAAAGTCTGGTTCGATGACGCTGCGGCAAACAAACTGAGCACTCCTACACTTGGCGTTGCTTTTAGCTTTTCCAAATGGTGGCAACATTTAAATACCCGGGATACAATTGAAGGGTCCCGAAAAAAGGTGTGGCAAATGCGCTTTCCTCTTAAATATGGAAGGACGGCAAACAGTGAATTTAAAGGAGTTCACCATCGCTAACTAAACAGTCTTGAATCGATGAAAATTAGCAGTTTCCAGATATGACTGTTTAAAGAGGATATATTTACCTCTGAAGACCGAATTATTTATTAGCCCTAGTCCTGATGAGGACTGAATTATGATGGTTGAAACGCGTCGACATTTTGTTTGAAGAAGACCCCAGCCAAATTATTTGAATCTGTGGAAAGCATTATTCACAAGGAGTAAAAAGATTGAAGATAGCCTAAAAAGATATGGACTATTCATACTTCTTGTGTTAGGTCTGGTGGAGCTTACTTTGAGAGGAATGCAGAGTCTGTACATATAGCAAGCATCTTTTTTGAAAGAAAAATTGGGATACAGTTCAGTTCAGTTCAAAAGTCTTTATTTCGAATATCAATTCATAAAAGACAGTACATAAAAACACCAAAATTTTATAAAACCATGATAACAATCATCATCTAAAAGTTTTCTTCATCTAAAAAGATATTAAACAATTTAATAAACAGTTTAATAAAGACTTCTAGTTATAATAACAGCCAACTTTATCAAAATATAAAGTATATAAAAGCAAGCATTAAGAGACATTTGGTTCCTAGTTCGAATGATCCATGCCCAGCCTAGATACTTGGCCACACCGACCACTACCATCTCAGATGTGTTAGTACGAAATATCCTCATGGCTTCTAAGAACCCTTTGATTTCAAGATTACTACATAGGGGTTTAAGCCATTTTAACAGTGGAACACGGTAGGCTGGGCATGCAAAGAAAAAATGATCCATGCTTTCCGAATGGTTGGGGCACCAAGGACAGGTATAATTTGAATTCGCAGACCATCTCCCGGCAAAGGAATGGACTGGGAGTGACCCGACACCGAACTGGTGGTA
This sequence comes from Lissotriton vulgaris, assembly GCF_964263255.1. Classification (NCBI taxonomy): domain Eukaryota; kingdom Metazoa; phylum Chordata; class Amphibia; order Caudata; family Salamandridae; genus Lissotriton; species Lissotriton vulgaris. Next base: position 250,458,767 of record NC_141699.1, on the reverse strand, counting down.
TAATTTCCGGTCGAGAGTTTTAGTGATCACATCCCAGTAAGGTTCTAAGGAAGGGGTCAGTTTATGTACCAAAAAAAGTCCAGTGAAGTTAGTGGCGTCTGACTGGACCACTGCTAAATGCTTTACTGTGGCCCAGTATAGATCCTTGAAATCCCAAAGGTGGTTGAGTCCCATCTCTTCCAGCACAAATTTTACTTCCCTTAGCCAGGGGATTCAAGATGCGCCCCACAATGACTTAACTTCGTCCAGTTCCTTGGCAAATAGGCTAAGCTCTGGTGTGGTCCAGAGCCGTCGCCACAGAGCCACAAGACGGAAGCGGGCCAAATCATTGAAGGGTTTGCAGTCCAAATCTAGCAACAATGGTTTGGTGGGTGTAGATTGAGGGAGACCCACCAAATTTCGCAGGAATTTATTTTGTGCCTTAACAAGGAGAGACAAATCTTTATACCCCCACAATTCAGCGCCATATAATATGGCTGTATTAATTTTTGCTTCGCAAATTTTTATCACCGGGGCAATACGTTTGGTCAGGGACTTCTTTTGCTCCTGTAATAAGCAGCCCGAGCGGCGGACAAACTTAAGATATAAATTGGGATACAGTATTTGAATAAGGATACATTTTTTGATTAATGTGTGTGTATATATATATATGTGTTTTGTGTATGTCTATGTAAAAAATAATGTGTAAATATATATGTTTTTGTGTTCGTTTATTTTAAGTGGGCCTACAAATTACACAAGCCCCAATCTAATTCTAATTCTTTTTTAATTAAATTGAAAAACAAATAAGGAAAATTAATATTTGGTGTTCTCTCTGTGGAGGTGGGAAATTCTACTTGAATAAATACAAAAATAGATGTTTTTCCTGACAATTTATTTGTCGTAGGGGTAGATAATTTAACTATCTCACCGATTATTATAGATTCTGTTACTAGTGACCGTGGCACCATTTTGCTTTATGTATCACTTTAATTAGTGGACATCATATACTAGGCCAATTTCTCACACTATGGAAGACGGTTCCATGATGAAATATCGTTAACATAAATATCGTCAGAAATAAATATCGTCACTAAAACATCGCTTACATAAATATCGACATCCTATACCTAACCTAGATTTCACACAAATATCGATATTTTTTTATCGACAACCCTAATATCGTTCACACTAATATCGACTACTTAAATATCGACTACTACATTATCGACTTTATTTTAAATAACATTACCTTTGACATATATATCGACTACACTAACATCGACGACCAATGTGCTCTAAATATATACTAAAAATATCGTCTTTTTATGAACAACTCGAAATGCACTATTCTTTGAATTTACTCACTTTTTTTTGCTATTTTATTGACATAACTATTAACACATATGTTTTACTCATTTTCCTATAACTTATTTGTAACATAAAATATTTATGTGGGTAAACATTTTTTACTTTTACTGATACTATATTGCACTCCGATGGCCTAATTTTTACAAACATTTCATTATGGTCGAAACAAAAACTATTTAAATATTACACCAAAATGTAACTTATAAAACATTTAATATATACTTTTACAAACAAATAGTGAAGCAACATAGTCTCACGAAAATAACGGTTTTCCCACGCCAAATAACGTTCTCAACCAATGAATTTGAATTTCCACTAATTGAACCAATCCAAAACTACCATTAATTAACTCACTCATATAAATACAATTACACACCTAACGTAATTTACCATTTTTGGCCCAAACTTGGAGAAAAACGGTTACCTTGCTGAGAGAAGAGAATACAAACGAACGACTACAACTACAATACATCACACTACACTTCAAGTAAGTTAAATACCATTTTTCATTCGAAGTTACTATAAGTCCATAAACTCCCTATTTTTAAAACTGTTGTTCTTTAGAGTAACAAGTAAACATGTTGAACTTATCAACAACGACAATACAGTTAGATGTAAAAACTTTTATAAACTACCTTATCCATGTCTACTTAGATACCTGATAAAAATTATTTAAACTGGCTAAGTAAATGTAATATTTTAAAAAAATGTATCTAACTACTAACATCCAAATACTACAAGTAAACAATGATAATTTTTTCCACAGACTCTACAAAATTATTTGCCTATCTACAACTACACTACCAACATCTTCTACTACATTAAGTAAGTATAGTCACTGTATGTGTAACAATTCAGAAATTAAAATAAAAAACCTATTACACTAAAGTATTTCTTTCTATTATTCTTTAACACTACTACAGAACTTAAACAGGATACAAATCTGAAAAAGAAGTAAGAATAAAAGGTTTACCAGTGAAGCCACATAGTAAGTATACGTTCACACTGTCATTGTAAAATATTTGTCTCAGATGTTACAAAATGTAAATGTATGTTATTTACATATCATGTTAAAAATAATCACATAATAAATATGTAATATATTAAATTTTAATAAAAATATTAAAATTTAATATAATAATTTATGTATAATAAAAACAGTATTTATGTTTAAAAATGCTATATAATTTGTTACCAAAAATTATTTGAAATGTTTTATAAAAAATTGTAAAATCTTTGTAGTACCAAACCAAAATGTCAATAAATTTTTTTTTTAAAAATATTGTTTCTTAATTTACACTTGTCATATGAAGATAAAAATTGTATAAAAATGTATTTAATGTATATTTATTAAATGAATATTACTACATTACATATATGATTTTTATTAAAAATATAAAATAGATACTGCTGGATAATAAATAATAATAATGGTGCTGGATAGTAAACGATAATAATTTACTATTCTAACTCCAATCCAACATAAGTCAGGGAAAGTGCTGGATAATAAACCATAATAATTTACTATTCTAACTCCAAACATAACTTAACTCAGAGAATGTGCTGGATAGTAAACCATAAAAAATTACTATTCTAACTCCAATCCAACATAAGTCAGGGAAAGTGCTGGATAGTAAACCATAATAAATTACTATTCTAACTCCAATCCAACATAAGTCAGGGAAAGTGCTGGATAATAAACCATAATAATTTACTATTCTAACTCCAATCCAACATAAGTCAGGAAAAGTGCTGGATAATAAACCATAATAATTTACTATTCTAACTCCAAACATAACTTAACTCAGGGAATGTGCTGGATAGTAAACCATAAAAAATTACTATTCTAACTCCAATCCAACATAAGTCAGGGAAAGTGCTGGATAGTAAACCATAATAAATTACTATTCTAACTCCAATCCAACATAAGTCAGGGAAAGTGCTGGATAATAAACCAAAATAATTTACTACTCTAACTCCAATCCAACATAAGTCAGGGAAAGTGCTGGATAATAAACCATAATAATTTACTATTCTAACTCCAAACATAACTTAACTCAGGGAATGTGCTGGATAGTAATCCATAAAAAATTACTATTCTAACTCCAATCCAACATAAGTCAGGGAAAGTGCTGGATAGTAAACCATAATAAATTACTATTCTAACTCCAATCCAACGTAAATCAGGGAAAGTGCTGGATAATAAACCATAATAATTTACTATTCTAACTCCAAACATAACTTAACTCAGGGAATGTGCTGGATAGTAATCCATAAAAAATTACTATTCTAACTCCAATCCAACATAAGTCAGGGAAAGTGCTGGATAGTAAACCATAATAAATTACTGTTCTAACTCCAATCCAACATAAGTCAGGGAAAGTGCTGGATAATAAACCAAAATAATTTACTATTCTAACTCCAATCCAACATAAGTCAGGGAAAGTGCTGGATAATAAACCATAATAATTTACTATTCTAACTCCAAACATAACTTAACTCAGAGAATGTGCTGGATAGTAAACCATAAAAAATTACTATTCTAACTCCAATCCAACATAAGTCAGGGAAAGTGCTGGATAATAAACCATAATAATTTACTATTCTAACTCCAATCCAACGTAAATCAGGGAAAGTGCTGGATAATAAACCATAATAATTTACTATTCTAACTCCAAACATAACTTAACTCAGGGAATGTGCTGGATAGTAAACCATAATAAATTACTATATGGCTGAGATACCCGCCACCCCCTCTCAACACAATCCCACAAGGAGGGAAACCGGAAACAGTTCTTTAAGTTTTTGGATGTGGGAGGGAGTGACCCTCCCGCGGCCGTATTTATTAAAACAAAAAATTAAACATTAAACGTTTCATATTATGTACAATTTCATTATCACATTGCGATGTTTGGCTAATCTTAACATATTTTCTAATACAGAGGTTCTCCTAGCCGAACTAGCATCCTACAAAAACATTCTCTATAAACACTGAAATTGTACATCCTAACGTTTAAGGGCCAACGGCAAGGTCATAACCGGTGTCAAGATCCCTAACCAGACTTACCCCTCCCACTTGGGAAGGGCGACAGCACAGAGGCTTACCTCAAGTGCAACTACTAACAATTTCCCTTGACTTGTCGGGGGCACTTAAGACTCGACGCCATTTAAAGGTCGTTCGAATACTTGTGTGTGGTATCTAGAAGGTATCGTGGACCTCCCCCCACCCCACACAACTTACCGCATCTGCCGTCGCAGATGACCCTGGCCCCGGGAAATTCCTCAGGAGGGGGCTGTAACCCCTCCTACACAGGAAGGGGCCTTGACCGCCTTTCCTTAACTTCCGGCGACCCGCCCTTAGACGGGACCGCCTCCCCATTGAGGGGCCAATGGCCACCTCCCCCGAGCGCTCCCATCCGTGTTGGGTGACGCCCACTCATAGGGATCTACCAATTAGTGCTCACCGATCATGACCTTACCGCCTACCAAAAAATTAAATACGACAATTCGAACTTATGAAAACATTGGTCGCTACGACCGAAAGGGCATGCTTAAAAGCAACACTACATCAAGTCCTTTTAATCGTAACAACCTAACGATATTCACCATACTTTATTATGATAAACCACAAAACTGATACTTTCACAACCTGTAAACGAAAAGAAAGAACATACTTAGAAAATTCACTTTAATGCACAACAACTTGCTGTCCTCAGGGGCTGGTGGGTGGGTCAAAATTGGCTCTTCGTTCTGTCCCGAGCTCACGTGTGGCGAGGAGGTGCAGCTTCGGAGCACAAGAACAAGAGGACGTCTTCAGGCCTTGCGTCTCCTTTTATCCATCTTCAGGGCGGGCGTAAACCCGCCCCTGCCCGTCCCGGAGGCGGGTCTGGCTACGTCGGTGTCTAGGCTAGCCCACTCTAGGGCGGGAACAAGCGCGCCCCGGCTACGCCGCTTCGGGCATACCAGCCGAGACGCGCCTCCCGCCACAAAATGGCTTCCCGGGGGGATCGAGGCACTCCGCCATACGTTCGGGGGGACCGAGTGGTCGCCCCTTTCCATATGGCTGAGATACCCGCCACCCCCTCTCAACACAATCCCACAAGGAGGGAAACCGGAAACAGTTCTTTAAGTTTTTGGATGTGGGAGGGAGTGACCCTCCCGCGGCCGTATTTATTAAAACAAAAAATTAAACATTAAACGTTTCATATTATGTACAATTTCATTATCACATTGCGATGTTTGGCTAATCTTAACATATTTTCTAATACAGAGGTTCTCCTAGCCGAACTAGCATCCTACAAAAACATTCTCTATAAACACTGAAATTGTACATCCTAACGTTTAAGGGCCAACGGCAAGGTCATAACCGGTGTCAAGATCCCTAACCAGACTTACCCCTCCCACTTGGGAAGGGCGACAGCACAGAGGCTTACCTCAAGTGCAACTACTAACAATTTCCCTTGACTTGTCGGGGGCACTTAAGACTCGACGCCATTTAAAGGTCGTTCGAATACTTGTGTGTGGTATCTAGAAGGTATCGTGGACCTCCCCCCACCCCACACAACTTACCGCATCTGCCGTCGCAGATGACCCTGGCCCCGGGAAATTCCTCAGGAGGGGGCTGTAACCCCTCCTACACAGGAAGGGGCCTTGACCGCCTTTCCTTAACTTCCGGCGACCCGCCCTTAGACGGGACCGCCTCCCCATTGAGGGGCCAATGGCCACCTCCCCCGAGCGCTCCCATCCGTGTTGGGTGACGCCCACTCATAGGGATCTACCAATTAGTGCTCACCGATCATGACCTTACCGCCACAGGTCCGGATAGTTGACCGGCTATCCGGACCCCCCACCAAACTCCTACCTAAAGGTCATGTTTTAACGATTTTAACCAAGCTAGGAAGTCACCTATGAGTAACTCATTGCCCACCCTCGACAAATGCACACCATCCCCCAAATACATACTATCATCATTAATACAACTATGCGAGATCGAATGCAATGTCTTGGAACGGAACAACCTACTCACTTTGTTATTTAATTTCTTAACGGAATGATTCAAAGCAGGGACCGAGATAGCCCCCCGCCACACTTTTCGTGGGATCATATGAGACCACGCAATTATACACCCCGGAACTCTCCTTGCTAACCAACTTACCGTGGAAAGCATAGCCTCCAGGAGAAGTCGTCTACCGGTGGTAACTAAGTCGTTGCCCCCCAAATGTACTATGACTATGGACGGCGGTGACCTCATCCGCTCTAACAAACCCTCAAAGAATGCCTGAAACTGGTCAATACAGAGACCGCCCCTTCCGTAGAAGGACACTCTGTACCCGTATTCCCCAGGTACGTGAATCATATCACCTGCTTTGAATACGTCTGCGGCCCGTCTCACGTATGAGTGGCCTACGACCCACACCTCCTTTCTCTCAGCCGGTGATGTGTGACCGCTGGCCTGGTGTTGGGTCAACTGCACAGTCCGCCCTGCCGCGTAGGCTTGCGCAACTGAAAACAAACAAAAGACAAGAAGCGTGAGTACATGATTACAGCTTCACAACATGTGCAATCGCACATACCTCTTATAACAATTGGAGGACCAATGCCCCACACGTTTCACTTGTTCTACATTAAGACCCCTGGCTGTAGCTTCTGTGGCAGCCCCTATACGAAAGGAATGGGTCCCAAATTCACCCCGGTCCAAGCCCGCTGCGGCAATGGCCATTGCAAGCACCCGCTGAAACTGAAACCTCGTCAGCGGGGTGGCGTCTACATGCCTCAACAATGTCCCCCCCCATGATGCCACCCTTCGTGCTAGGTAATCTTCTAAGCACTGAACCGGACACATGGATGACTCGGGGATCCTGCGAATGATCGTGCAGTCCCCCCTCCCATCCTGGTCAGTCTTGGACCTGAGAAAGGAGACAATCATCGCATCACCCCTGATCTGAACCTGCTCTCTGCACAAGCCCCCCCGTCACATCCCGCTTGTTCCTTGCCACTAGCTCACTAACTCTCATAGCCCCGTGAAATGCCAGCATAAATGCAGTCCGGAACAAACAGGTCTCGAACGGGGACGAGCATGTGTTAGGGAGTGTGGTCAGCAACTGGGACAACCTGTCTAGACCTATCGGTCGTCTTACGTCTACTCTGCGACCCTCTAGGCGTTGCCACCCACGCAGCGCTTTCTGTACCGTAAAAGACGCTGTTGGGTCCAGGATGCCATGGGCCCTGGCAACAAAGGAAATGGCGGCACGATGCCTTTGGGCCGTAGCCACCGATTTCCCAGCCCTACGTAAAGACATCAGGAAAAGTACTACCCACTCCTCCTGCCCCCAAAGTCCCCCTCTCTCTGCCCCTAAAAAGGCTAAATAGGCCTGGAACGCCCCTTCATATGCCTTCCTTGTCCTGGGTGCTAGACTCTCTCCCACGAGGTGACGAAGTTCGGGGCACCGAGAGACCAGAGAGCTTCGGGGAAGGGTGCCGGCTCCGGGTCCGCTGAAGGAAGGAAACCCGAGAAAGCCTGCATGTGAAAACGAGACAGTGCATCAGCGGCCTGATTCATCACCCCAGGGACATGTTTTGCTCTGAATACCACGTTCAGCTGCATACACCGTAAGACGATTTCTTTGAGCAGCCTCAAAATCAATTTACAACGGGCTGCCTGACTATTGATGCATTCTACCACGGTCATATTGTCGGACCAGAACACAACGGAATGATCTCTGAACCCTTCTGGCCAGGTTCTAAGGGCCACCAGAATGGGAAATAGTTCGAGGAAAGCGATGTTACTTGTCAGCCCCTTCTCGTGCCACCATAGGGGCCACTTCTGTGCCGACCATTTTGTGCCGAAGATGGCGCCAAAACCTACGCTTCCTGCTGAATCTGTCCATAGCCCAAGCTCATCGGAGGACATGGCTGGCTTGTTCCAGACAACTCGACCATTGAAGTCCGCCAGAAATGCTAACCAAATCCGCATGTCCTGGCGGACCTCGGCCGATAACCTCGTACGATGATGACCCTCCTTTAGGCCAACCATCGCTTGGGCAATTGAGCGGGAAAAGGGGCGAGCCATTGGGATCACCCTCAAGGCAAAGTTCAACTTTCCCACTAATTGTTGTAACTGCTGTAGTGTAACCTTGGATACATGTAAACACACTTGGAGGGCTGCTCTGAATTTACAGATTTTGCTGGCTGGTAAACGGAAACACCCCTCCCTTGAGTCCAACTCGATCCCCAAAAACTCGAGGCAAGTCGTGGGACCCATAGTTTTACCCGGTGCCAATGGTACACCAAACTGGCCCATCAACACACGGAATTCAGCTAAGGCCTGTGCACATGCGGGATTTCCGGCGGGGCCAAGGAACAAAAAGTCGTCAAGGTAATGCATTACATTTCGGAAACCCGTTTTCTTAGTGAACACCCATTGCAGGAAAGTACTGAATTGCTCAAAGTAAGCACATGATATAGAGCATCCCATTGGCATACACCTATCCATGTAGAATGACCCCTGGAACCCGAATCCCAGCAGACGCTGATCGTCTGGGTGTACCGGGAGCAACCGGAACGCTGACTCGATGTCTGATTTTGCCATCAGCGTCCCGGGCCCCAGGCGATTCAAGATGGCTACTGCCTCATCAAACGATGCGTATCGCACCGAACAAGCTTCCGGATCAATTGCGTCGTTCACCGAAAGACCAATGGGAGCAGACAGATTATGGATCAAACGAAACTCACCTGGGTCCTTCTTGGGGACCACCCCTAACGGAGAACAAACGAAACCTGGTACCGGGGGTACACTAAACGGGCCGGCGACCCGGCCCCGGCTAACCTCTTTGTGGATTTTTTCTTGTACTACAGATGTATGTTGTAAAACGGAAAGTTGATTTTTGCACATCCCTACACCCTGAAAGTCCCCTACCGGGATGCGGAAACCATTTGTAAAACCGTCCCGCAGCACCCCGGCAGAAGTCCGATCCGGGTAGTCGCTGAGCCAGGGAATCATTGCCAGGGTATCAATCGGGGTTGGTAAAGGCGCCCCTCGGCCTAACTTAGACCTGTTTGGCGCCTCCCTTACCCCCATTCTCACTCGTTCTGGCTCTGCACGATGACTCAGGATGGGATGATCCACACGTACTACATTCGTGTTTGAATTTACACGACCCCGGTGGCCTAGTACACTTCCCCTTGTTGAAATTAAAACAGAAACCCTTTCTCCCTGTATTGCCCGCGGGCCTCGACTGGTCGTCGGTGCTCGTACTTGGGCGAAAGGGCGTCCCCACATTCTGGCGGGAGTAATCAACAACATTGCTCCCGACCAATGGCATCCTTAACATTCCCGATTCCTTCATTTTGTCCCATGTTAGAGAATCGTAACAATCCCAAGTCAAACTCTTGTTATGTTCCTTTTCCTTCCTGAACAGATTGTCGTAACAAAACCAATGGTTGCCTTGATATGTTGTTGAGTAACCCATAATCCGTGATTGATAAACGGGAAACTCAGGAAGCAACTCAGGCCTACGTTCCCCCAGAATCGATGTGAAAATTCCCCATGCATTGCCCCAATTGCCAATGTTCTCATTTACCTTAAAGGCGGCCATTTTTGCGCGCCAAACACTCGGATGCATTAAGTCCTTTTGACTTTTCACATGCTCCACATCATAATGATCAACAAGCAAGGAAAAAATATTCACGTATTCCCCTGCCCAGATCTTTTCCTTTATGGCTAAAGGCACATGTTGTCCCAATCTCTCTCTACGAGAGGGTGCTGACTCGTCCCTTGCAATCGGCAACGGCCGCTTACCTGAACTGGACGCAGCTTCTGCCGCTTGCGGCTTGTCTATCCCCGCCAATGGCGCAGCTACTCTTGCTGCCTCTCTCTTCTCACGAAGCCCTTTTATCAGCGCCTGTGCCTCGGCAGCCGTGGCGCCACCACTACTATCCCCCAACCAAGCCGCTAGCTGTGCTGCCAGCTCGGGGGGCATGTCTTCCTTGGGCGTCGGGGTGACGACAACGGGGATTGGATTCCCCTCTATTGGAACTGGGGTCGGCGCCTCGAGCGGTGCAGGGGGAACCGGGATGTCTCCACCGGCTGGAACCTTTCTCGGCCTCTTCGGTCTCCCTCCAGCCGGCGCAGGGCCCGAACCCTCCTCCCCGTCTCGCTCTGCCAACCGTCTCTTTATGTCTGCCATATCTTTGAAAAGGGCCCGCACCATCTGGTCGGTCGACATTTTCTTTGCGACTTTCTTTGGCATCTCTCCGACGAAGTATCTAGAAGACAAAGAAAAGGATCAAAACGCTCAAAATTGGCTCTTCGTTCTGTCCCGAGCTCACGTGTGGCGAGGAGGTGCAGCTTCGGAGCACAAGAACAAGAGGACGTCTTCAGGCCTTGCGTCTCCTTTTATCCATCTTCAGGGCGGGCGTAAACCCGCCCCTGCCCGTCCCGGAGGCGGGTCTGGCTACGTCGGTGTCTAGGCTAGCCCACTCTAGGGCGGGAACAAGCGCGCCCCGGCTACGCCGCTTCGGGCATACCAGCCGAGACGCGCCTCCCGCCACAAAATGGCTTCCCGGGGGGATCGAGGCACTCCGCCATACGTTCGGGGGGACCGAGTGGTCGCCCCTTTCCATTCTAACTCCAATCCAACATAAGTCAGGGAAAGTGCTGGATAGTAAACCATAATAAATTACTATTCTAACTCCAATCCAACATAAGTCAGGGAAAGTGCTGGATAATAAACCATTATAATTTACTATTCCAACTCCAATCCAACATAAGTCAGGGAAAGTGCTGGATAATAAACCATAATAATTTACTATTCTAACTCCAAACATAACTTAACTCTGGAAATGTGCTGGATAGTAAACTATAAAAAAATACTATTCTAACTCCAATCCAACAAAAATCAGAGAAAGTGCTGGATATAAACCATAATAATTTACTAATCTAACTCCAATCCAACATAAGTCAGGGATTGTGCAGGATAGTAAACAATTTACATATTAAAAATTAAAATTCGTTAAAATTTCTAATTTGGAATTTAGCATTTCGAATTCTGATTAAATTTCAATTATGTAATTTTTAAACAAATTTTAAATTACATAATTTTTAATTTACTACCCACCCTTATCCCCTATTATACCTATTACCCACTACGATAATATTATTTTGAAATTTTAAATTATGATTACAAAAAAAATTTCGTAAAATATTCCAAATTAGATTACAAAATTTCTAATTCTGTTTTTTTTTACTTTTTATTATTATTTTATTTTTCACAAAAATAAAATTTTCTAATTACTACCCACCCTTATCCCCTAAAATACCAATTACCCGCTACTAATATTTAACTTTTACATTTTCATTAAGGATTACAAATAAAATTTAGTGAAAATTTCAATTTTGAAATTTTAAATTTCGAATTCAGATTATTTTTCTAATTTCTTCATTTTTAAGACTTTTTATTTATTAATTTTTAAATTACTACCCACCCTTATCCCCTAAAATACCAATTACCCGCTACTAAAATTTAAATATGACTTTTTCATTAATCATTACAAATAAAATTTCGTGTAAAATTCTATTTACTAATTTTAAATTTCGAATTCTGATTAAATTTCTATTTTGTTCTTTTTTTTAACATTTTTTATATTAAATTTTAAATTACTACCCACCCTTATCCCCTATAATACCAATAACCCGCTACTAAAATTTTAACAAATCTTTTGTAAAATATTATTTTTTTAACCTTATTATTACTAATAATATGTTTTCTAATTTTTTACACAACATAATACTAAAAATTTTTGTTTTTCTAACACATTATATTTTTTTGACGATATTATATACAACGACTTTTTAGTCAACGATATTCTATTCATCGATATTTTTGTTTGACGATATTTATGTCAATCTAAAAAAACGATATTTTTTGCAACGATATTTACTTAGGCGATATTTTTTAATTTCGATATTCTTACCACGATATTAATGCTAGTCGATATTTTCCCGTCGATATTCTATCTTAATACCATGGAAGACGAAGTTCTTGCAGTAGTGAATAACAAAGGATTTGTTACTACCAGGACATGTAAAGCTTAAAAATGCAGGTCTAACTATTTATATACCCTGCACCCTGCCCTCTGGGCGGTCCAAGGCCTATCTCAGGGGTTACTTACATGTTTTAAAATGGAAGGTTTGGGCCTAGCAAAAGGTTTTTTTTTTGCCAGGTCAAACTGGCAGTTTAAACTACACACACAGGCTGCAGTGGCAGGCATGAGACATGTTTAAAGGACTACTTAAGTGAGTGACACAATCAGTGTTGCAGGGCCACTCTGAAGCATTTAATGTACAGGCCCTGGGCCCAGGTAGTGTCACTTTATTAGGTACTTAAAACTAAATAAGATATGACAATTGGGTATTTGCCAATTCTAACATGCGTTAAGGAGAGGTCACAAGCACTTTAGCACTGGTTAGCACTAGTAACATGAGTAGAGTTCTAAAGTCAGCCTAACAAAGTCAGCAAAACAGGAAGTCGGAAGGCAAAAGGTTTGGGCAGTAAACCACACCAAGGATGCCAGGTCAAATAAATTAAATATCTTGGCAATTTTTTCTATGAACTTACAAGAGACACACTTTTTGCATACTAATCGTGCTAGGCTTCACAACTCTCAGGTGGGGATGGGTTGGGAACCACCTGAATGCCTTGGAGAAGGTGGTAAACAAGGCTAAAGAACTGCTAGTGACATTGGATGGCCTTCTCGCAGTAGACTGAGACCTGTAAAAGGACCATGAAATACTATTCTCCAATATGAGACACATTGATGCAGGGAAAAAGTGCAGTCTCAAATTGCAGAAGGAAGCCCCATGGTATACCAAATCCTGTAGGGTGGCCAGGACAGAGCTTCTGCTAGCTGCTATAGCTAAAAATAAATCCCAACTTGCACACTGTGGAGCGATTTGTAAAAGAGAAGTGGCTAATGGCTAGAGGGAGCGGGCGGATGCTCTATGGCATGGGTACATGCCATCATTTCACCAGTAACCTTAAAGTACTGTCTGTGGCATGCTTAAGGGTTGCACAAATGCCAGTAATGCTAGGGTTGGTCTGATGAAAGGTGGGCAAAGGAGGACGCGAAGCAGATGTAGGGTCTGGACAACAAACTGAGCTTTCATGTGATATCTGTCTGCCAATAAAGCTCTAGGCTCATACACCAAGTATTAAAGTCAAAGCATTAACTTCTAATGTACAACGTGAGAGGGAAAGAGATACTCATCTGGTGGAGTAATTGCAAAATGTGAAACCAGAGAACCTAGTATCAGTCCCAGTTTCCCCACTGCACAAAACTGTGTGATCTTAGGCAATTGGTTAATTTCACTTTGCCTCCTATTCTTTCATTAACACCTACGGAGACCCCTAAAATATACAAGCTCAGGATGTGTGCTGTACAAAACCTTTTCTTGGGTTTTATTTGATAAACTAGCTTACCCGTCGCGCGTTGCTGCGATCTCAGAAGAAAGTAAATTCAAGGAAACTCGTTATGATAATATTACATTTACATTGTGTCATTGTTATTGAAACTTATTAATTTTATTTTTTAAAACATTTCTAAGTGTGGCTTGAGCAGTACGTCCCCGATTGGCTTCCAATCTTGATTCTGGTTGCTTGTTAGTTTGAGGAGAATGGGCTTGAGCAGTGCTACTTGATCGGCTTCCAATCTTGATTCTCGTTGCTCGTTCGTTTGAGAATTACGGGCTTGAGCAGTTTGCATTCGAACAGCTTCTAATCTTGCTTCCCGTTGCTCATCTGTTTCTGAAGCTCCTAATGCCTTTTTCTTTTGTGCTTCTGATGTAGATTGACCAATCGATTTCCGTTTGGGGGTCATAACTTACGACGATGCTCGCAAATTCGCTGTCTATTTCAGTATTCGAAAGATTATGAGGGCCCTGGGGGACCGATTTTTAAAACATGTTTTGGACAGAAACCTTTGCGGGAGTGTACTCAACAACTTCCCAAAGTTTCATGGCAATCGGATGAATGGTGTAGTAATGCATAAAGGACAAACAGACAGGCAGACATACTTTCGTTTTTATATATATAGACTATCATGCTGTTCCAATTATTTAACAACAAAGGCTACACACAAGGTGGACCTGACAAATTACTTGCCTCTTGGTTCACTAATGCCATTGTTTTCAGAATGGGAGTGGCATGAATATTTCCAAGATCAATGTTGAAAACTATCGCTGCTAAGAAATGCCTCTCAATACAGTGATATGATCTCTTTATTGTGTATTTATCTAGGAACCGGAATCAATATTACTATTTTATGCCCTTGTACGGCTATAATCATTAATATCCCTATAATGGCATAAGAATCAGATCCATATTTAAGTAAATTGCCCTTGCAGTCCAAGGGACGGCAAAAGCTACTTCCTTGGATTCCTAGAAAGCACAACGAGTTCTTTCGACACGCCAAACCTCCAGCAACCTGGGAAATCCCCACTTGCTTTGTTTTGATTTGTAATAGAACTCCTGCGAGCACTGTAAGAACGGCCAGTTCTTAGTGACATCTTTATTGACGTCTTATGTCCAAACCTTACGTCAAACTCGGCACCTTTCAGGTATAAATATACCAACGTTGCCTTAAGCAAACACACAGTGGTGGTTTTGAAGCAGAGCAGCTATCTACTTGCCGAGAGCCCAGCTGATGCGAAAAGCCCACGGACGCTGCCCCTCCTCTTTGACGCGCTGAGAAAGACGCTGTCTTTTCTCCTGCCAAGAAAATCCAGCTCCGGCGTTTACAACCTACCCTTGCGGGTGATTGGGTATCGAGTCCTGAAAGAGAGATACCAGACCTCCTACATTCTATTCCCAAGGTATAGTGCTGACTAAACCCTTAGAGAGAATTCTTGAATCAGATTCTTGGCAAAACCAACTTAACCTAAACTGCTACTTACTTACTCCTTCCCACGTATTAGGCTTAGGTCAGGTACACAGGGGTAGGCGTATTTAGAAGCACCAGTTGAGCACGTTAGTCACGTTAGTCAATGTATATATGTATGTATATATTTTATCCATTTTAAAGTGTCTTATGGCTAAGAAACCATATCAATGCTTTTACAGCATTATTTCATAATACTCCTTTTACTGTACGTACTTTACTTTATATTAAGTATTGCAATTGTGGCAATTCATTTCTCTTTCATGAGAAGGAAGACTGCTCAATAAATAATACCTTTTATTGAAAACGCCCGTCTCTCTCTTCTCTGCACTCTGGTGAAACTAAGAACGAACATTTGACTGAGTGAAATAGCTGTCTATTAATTTCACACGACTCTAGAGATTTACTCTTATTCTGGGGGAGCAAAGTTGTCATGTTATATGGTTGTCGGAAGCTGAATCTCTACTGACTATATTAGACTTAATTTAGGTTTGCGCCAGCTAACTCAGAGGAAGCTGAATCCCTTCTTGTCTGAGCCTGGGAAGCTTATCCCTCCCTATTCATTCAAGAAAGTTTCCAGTGACCTCTGAGCTAGCTGGCGCAAACCTAAATTAAGTCTAATATAGTCAGTAGAGACCTAGTCGACCTCAGTCCTACGTCTACACTGCTGAATATATTATTCCAATGCGCAGAGCCTATTGGGAATATAGGAACTACACTACATCTTCTACTTAGGCAAAATGTTCATGCATGCTGATAAAGTACATTTTTTTAGAGTATGCAGATAGTTGTTCGTGTTTTTACATGTTTAGTGCAAGATGTATTTAAAACTAAAGGAGTTCCTAAAGATAAGCTTTCTAGGACGCTTTCTTTTCTTCTTTACCATTACTTGAGTTGATGTGCAAATAAAGTATGCCCGTTTGTTTCACAGCTTTCTGTATACTCCTGCTCTGTCAAGCGAACAGCAGCCCAGTGTTGCTGTTCACCAGGGGGCTGCAATTAAAGGTCAGGACGGCCACATTCTGCCCCCGTGCTGTACTTTGAGTATCCCAGCTCTATAGGATGAGCTAACATTTGGCTTGTGCTCTAAAGATAATAGAATGTTTTCGAATGAGAAGAAAGGATGGGAGGAAACCAGTGGAATGCCTTGTACAGCCCCAGGACTGGGTATTGCACTTCTGTAATTAGTGCACTTGTAGTGCAGATCCTTCAGGCGTGGATATTGATCTAGCATTTGCAGCAAACATTGAATATCACAATTCCATGTCATTTGTGGTCAGGGAAACAAGAGATGCAATCAGGTCCACTCTTCAAGAAAAAGCGTGAACCATTGAAAAAGCTCCAGGCCCTGATGGAACCCAAATTAGCCTTTTAAGGCCAACTTGGACACTTTGGGTACTGACATGATTTATCTGTCAAATTCAATATTAAAGGGTATGAAGATTCCACCCCCTTGGTTCACAGCTGAAATTATCCTGATTTTTAAGAAAGACAAATAAAATGTCCCAAATAACTACCCACGGATTAGTTTAAGAGACTCCTCTCAGAAGATTTTGCTATTGCATCTTTTGGACCGGACCAAGGAGAAAAACATAACCTCAGAGTTTCAGATGGGGATTAGATGTTTCATTAGCGCAGTTGATCAGATCTTCTGGTTTAATTATATTTTCTGGAATGCCGTAACAATCAACGGTGGATGGGGGGGGGGGGGCAAAATTTTTATCTCCATCATGGATCTCCCCGCTGCCTTTTCTGTAGTCCCAAAAGCACTAGTGTGGGGAGCGTTAGATAAAATGGTCATCCCCCTCCAATCTACTGGCAATTCTCATATGGTTACACAAAGACAATTACTCAAGGGTTGGGGGGAGCAAGGCCAACTCACTGACCTCATAAAGATATTACTGAGCAGGGCGTCGCATTGGACCCATCCTTATGTTCAATGCACCTTACCGATGTAACGAATTGGCTGGATAGGGATGGTTGAGACTCCCCCAAAATGTTAGTCTGCTTTACTCTTTGCAGATGATATGCTGAAGATTTTAAAACCATGAAAGGCTAACAGCAGCTCCTGGATGATTTCAACCATTTTTTTCACATTCGAGGATTGGAGCTCAATAGCGCAAACAACAAATTGATGGTATTTAGTTATGCAAGAAGTAAGAACATAAAGTGTAAGCTGTTTGTTCACGCAGATCCCATAGAACAGGTTTATAACTCTGACTGTTTGGATCTGAGAATAACTGTAAGCATGGACTGAACCATGCAGGTTCAAAAATCCTATTGCTCTCTAATACACTATAACTGTAGACTACTGAAGGTCTTTAATGAAACCCACTCAAAAAGGGTCATCCCCCAGAGAGACTTATAATATTAAGGCCCTCGCGGCAGTGTGAAATGGCTCTGAGATCTAGGGGTACACAAAATTTAATATATTAACTGTGGCAGAAAACAGGTTCATTAGGTCCCTTTTCACACTTCCACAGAACAGCCCTTTGATCCTACTGTGTCTTGACATGGTCTTATGGAAGATCTCTAGGAAAGCTGAGCTCAGGCCATTGCAATATTGGCACAGGCTTTGGACTTCTTCCACCCTAGGTGTCTACCATGAACCCATAAGGGAGCTTATGTCCTCGCAAGCTGTTCATCAAATCCCTTGATAAATGTCTGTCAGGTCGGCACTGAGGAAATTGGGGCTTGAAAGGTTCTGGGGCTACCCCGGGGAATGTCATCTTTAAACAATGGATTGATATTATTTGGGAAGACAGAGGCATTTTACTACATAATTTATACATTTCAAACTATTCCCTGCAAATGAGAAGACAATTGATGAAATTTGATCGCCCTTAGCTTGCAAAGTGCATCTGTAGCTTAGGTATAAGACTCTAGTATTTTTTTTTGCTAAATGAGCACTAGCTCATCCCAGAGTATATCTATGCTCGCTAGAATACATTTGCACTTTACTGCTAAAATTTCAACTAATGCTTGTCTGTTATAAAATGTTTTGCATTGTTGGTGTAGTCTTAAGGGAATGAATAGCCTAATTATCTTGTTTAAATGGAGCCGGAGTGTTGTATTATGCGGAGACACTGACTAAACTGTCCAGGTTTTTACCTCTGTGCTTTAATTATGTATGGTCTTTTATGATATCATGACCGTTGCTTTTATGTTGTTTTAATGTACATTTATGATCTTGAAGTTCGAATAAATGTAGATGATGATGGTGATGAATACACAATCAATCAATCAATCACGGCATTTGTAAAGCGCGCTACTCACCCGGGCGGGTCTCAAGGCGCTGGGAGAGGGGGTACGTTACTGCTCGAACAGCCAGGTCATGAGCTGCTTCCTGAAGGAGAGGTGGTCTTGGGTTCGCCGAAGGTGGGTGGGGAGGGAGTTCCAAGTCTTGGCTGCCAGGTAGGAGAAGGATCTTCCTCCGGCGGTGTCTCTGCGGATGCGTGGTACGGTGGCGAGTGCGTGGCTGGTCGATCGTAGCTGGGGGTAGGCGTGTAGAAGGTCATGCGGTCGTTGAGGTACTTGGGGCCCAGGTCGTGGAGAGCCTTGTGTGTGTGGGTGAGGAGTCTGAACATGATTCTCTTGCTGACGGGGAGCCAGTGCAGGTCTCTCAGGTGTCCGGTGATGTGGCTGTGTCGGGGGATGTCCAGGATGAGTCGTGCTGAGGTGCACAACACACAGGTATTGTAGTTGCTTTTGGTTTAAGTAAATATGGACAGATATCTAAGTTAATTTAAAAAAGAGATTCCCACCCAACATAAAATGTATACTATTCCATTATGCCTGAATATTTTATACTTGTTTATTTTATGTTTTTTAATTGTCCTTTATTAGTATATAGATACAGTGAGACTACTATAAGTACCAACAAAACATAAAGAACAATAAAAGAAAACATGACATCATGGTCTAGAACAACTGTATATAAACATGCACTAAGGCTACCATTCTGGAAAGACAACCTTACCAATATCGTTATCATGTGCTCATCTGGTATATTCTGCACTAATTCCATTTATCCTGTTTAAAGTCCAAAGCAAAATTGGATACTATATAATAAAGGTCTACAGTGAGTTATACACTGGAGTTTATGCAGACTACATTAATAGTGGCTTATCATCTACCTCAGATGTGAGGTCTTCATCTCAATATAAATAACAAACCTTGTTCTTTTGTTTTTAGTACATCCAGACATTCATAAATGAAACTTGGGAAGACCGCTACCAAAATACGTTGGATGAAAATACGCTGACTCTTATATGGTCGACAATTGTTTCCATATTTACGCTTGGTGGCCTCGTCGGGTCTAATATTGGAGGGGCTCTGGCAGTAAAGCTGGGCCGGTAAGATGTTTCTAGCTGAAAAAGACAGATTAAAAAAATTGTTATGTGTTCTGATAAATCATAATATCTATTGGTCATGTTATTGACATAATCTCATCCAATTATCAAAGCTCTGGGTATAGTTGAGTTTGTACTCACAATTCAGTGTCAATCGCTGTCATTTGAGTACTGAAAAAGGTTTGAATATTTGTGTATCGGACTAGGTGTTTTTGTAATCGTGAAAGCCTATTTGCCCTGTGTGTTGCAGATTCAGTCCTACACCGTAACGAGTCTGGGTTAGACCGATCCTCTGGTTGTGGAGAGCACTGAAATCCCCAATCCTAGCAAAAACAACTGAGTACATTTAACAAGATCAGTCAGGCAATGGTGGGCAAAGACCTGTAAATATCTGTGTCTCACCAGCAAGGACTAACTGTTACGTTATCTGTTTAGAGCTTATTGAGTGGATATGCAGGGTCCCTTCGCAAGTATCTAAATTTTGTACTGGGTCATACTCTTGTTGAGTTCTGCAAAGGTGCAGGGGCACACATACTTCAGGAGCTATAGTTCATCTTTCAATAGATTGCAGTCTTTGGAATCAGACTACTCTTTGGCCCCAATTCCGATGACTGACAGACTGGAGTCCATCCAACATCGGTTTGGAACTGGAACTGAATGAGGATGCGACCGATCCCTGTTCGCTCGCAATACTATTCATTACCATGAGAGCATGCATTCTGAACAGAGGCAGATACTAGGACATCAAGAGAATGTAGTGGGTGATCAGAGTGAACTAAACTCAATAATAAAAAATTGCGTCAGAATGTTAGTGCTTATACCTATGATCAAGGTAAACTAACCTCCACGTCAAAAAAAACATGGTACCAGGTTTTGTAGGAAGCTTGCTCTCTACATAGTGTACTAAAATGAAGGAAATGGTGAAGAGAGTCCAGTGAGACCTAGATTGATATACAGAGGCAAAAGTAAATAATACTAATGCTCTATTTATGGTAGTGTCGGTAAGGAGTTAGGCTTATCGGAAGGTTGCAATTTTTCAAGTGCTGGAGGTGCTCCGGCGTTCTTGGAGGCCCTACAGTTGCAGGATAAGACAGCACACCATGATTGTTGAGTCTGTAAGTCAACAGGCAGGGTTTGGAACCACTCTTCTATATCAGTGCTTCAGTACTCATGTCAGCAGCTCTTCTTTGTCCTTATCTCCCTTGTGTCCATTGAGTCTAAGTTGCAAGGTCCTGGGATGCCACCTAAATACTAAATGTATGGTGGTTAACCCCTCCCACGCTGGTGACGGAACCGTTCCGTCACGCCCCTCGGGTGGGCTGTGCTGGTGACGGAATAGTTACGTCACGGCCCGCTCTCCTCGCCTGCGCGGTGCGTTCTATTGAGCGGGCGGGGCTGTGACGGAACCGTTCCGTCACAAGCACAGCTCACCCGAGGGGAGTAACGGAGCGGTTCAGTCACCAGCGTGGGAGCGCCGCGCCGCCCCCCGCCCCTTAGCACTGTGGCGGAATAGCCGCCGCAGTGAAAGGGTTAAAGGGAGTGGCAGATAGTAGCCAATGGGCTACCTACTTGTAGGGTGTCTGCAGCCTCTAAGTGACCACTTCCTGTGGAAAGGGGCACTACCCTGACCCTAATTGGCTAATTTCCTCTCAAACCAAGATGGAGGGAAATAAAAAGGGAGCTCCACATCACCTGCCCCACCATAGGGGTAGTGCGAGCTGAATGGGGACCGCTCCTAATTTAGCTAACTTTCCCGCCTGTCCTCTTGCCAAATATGGAGCAGGACAGGGGAGTTGGCATCATTCACTAGCTGGAGCTGCCTGGGTTGCATTTCAAAGTGGCATCGCCTTTGAAGCTTCTCGCAGTGGAAGGCCATCCTAGCCTGGGGGAGGTGTGAGGCACCTCCTCCCGGAGCAGGCTTTGTTCCTGGCCTCTGAGAGTGCTGGCTCTCACCCCATGAGTTCAGAAACATGTTTGGAGGTAGCAGGCTGGCTAAGACTAGTCAGAGATCACACCAGTGCTTGGCAGGTTTTCAGGGGACCATCTAGGTGTCTCCTGTGTGCATTTGTTAATAAATCCAACACTGGCATCAGTGAGGATCTTTTAGGATGAGTTGTTCGTTAGCCATCATGTAGCTAGGAAACTCATGATGACATGTATTCAGCCCGTGTACCGTTTATGGTTTCCCTGTGCACTTACAATACCCAAGAATAAATGAAGGACCTAATTATGACTTGGGTGATCTTGCAGCAGGGCCGCCATGCTGTTGCTCTGCTCCAAGACCGCCAAAGCTGTATTGACACCGCCCACCAGATTACGACTTTTTAGTCTCTGGCGGGCGGTTTTTTGACAGTCCTGCGGCTGTGCCTTTGAAAAAGGCTCCGCAATGGGAACATTAAAGGCAGTTCATGCACTGCAATTACTGGTGCAGTCCATGACGTGCAGTACCTGGGGTGCATGCACTCAGGGGGGCACAACATGTGCCCCCCTGCATGCACCCTAAGGCCCTGAGGCAACAGGGGGCCCTGTAGTGCACCCTTTCTTTCCTCTCTGCCACAGTTTCATGGCAGGTTCATCGCCATGAAAACCGGGGTGGAGTGGGAACTCGTAATATGCTTGTCGGTCCCGCAGCAGCACTTCCAAGGATATTACGGCCTTAAGACCACCAAAACACCACCAGGGATCTCTGATCCCTGCTGTTTGCAGCGGTCCCAACTTGTAACAAGGTGGTTGGACCGCAGGTGCGGCTGTGCCCACACTGCCACTATGGCTACTGCGGTCCAAGATATTATAGGATCATATCTGTTTATTTAGATATGTCTACACAAGGGATAAATTGCACTTTGCAGTGGGGGTGGCTTACTTATACCCCTTTAGTGTCTTTGGGCATGGCACATAGGGCTGTGCACCATGTAGACTCTTCAGTCCCTCTATACCAAGACAAGTAGCCTGCAATGGCAGTTCACATGGTGTTGGTGAGGGGTCACTGGGGTGGCAAAATTTGTGCTGCAGCCCTAATGGACCCTCTTCAGTCCCAATTCTCTAGGTACCAGGGGTACCATCTACTATGGACTTACTGGAATTGCTGAAGTGGTGCCAATTGTGGCACAGTGTGTGGGAGCGAACACTGGTACTGAGGATATAGTTAGCAGGGACTCAGTCAAAGTTGCATCAAGAACCAGACAAAAAGAGTGGGGGTACTGCAACAAGAACCCAGTATCCCACAGGGTTGTTAGTACTTATACCAAGATGCTGGCACTACTATATTATGATCTCATACTCAATACAAACTGACTTTTTTTCCCACAGAACACATGATTCATCCCTGGAACTTTCCAGACTTCTCTGAATCTCTTTCCACCACCTTCCCTGTCTCTCCTTCCTTTCCCACCCTTTTTATATTGTTTCAACCTAAACTCCACTAAAACACACCAAAGTACAAATCGGACCAACTTGCCTGCATGGAGCAGTGGTAAGGTGATCCACTGCGGTCACCCTGCTTTGTATTAATTGATAGGAGGTCTGGATAAAAGAATGCATGACTGAGACCATGTGGTATTTGCATGGCATCTGAAATGGGATCCATCAACCTGAAACGCCAATTTCTCAATTACAAATTTGGATTATTCTTGTAACCATCAGCCTGTTGAAATTCATATCTCACTAAGTAAAAACAGAAAGAAACTGTGCTCCCGTATATGTTCTAAAAAGTATGTTATTCATTCATCAGTTGCATCAGTCAAAGTATTTACAAACATTGCTGCAATTTTGGAAAAAAATGTATTACAACTGGGTAAAGTCATCAATCCTAATTTATTTTATTATAGAAAGGGAGCACTTTTGGCGAACAATGCAATGGCATTACTTGCTATGACTTTCATGGGAATAGCTTATCCGACTGGAATGTTTGAATTCCTGATCGTTGGCAGGTTCCTTATTGGTGTATGTGCAGGTACGTGATTTCTTAAAATAAAGTTAATAAAAGAACAGTTACATGTGAACAAGTTGTTTGCATTTGTTTGCATTTGTTTGCATTTTTTTGCACAAGTTGTTTGCATTTGCCCAGTGCTTGCGCAGTGCACATATCCGTACAAAATGTATACATTGCTGTTTGAAATAAATGCAATTCTTAAAAGGTCCCTTCCTAATGTATAGCCTATAACAGGTCCTTGGTCAGAAGATTGCAAAAATATTTTTCATAGAGCTATTTTTCCTTAAGGGTTCGAATGGTGCTACAATGCTAATCATCAAAGTTCCCATATCTTCTAATGCAGGACGTGGTCCTTAAAATACAAAGCATTGGTCTTGGTATCCAACATAAGAACTTTTGTTTAAAAGTAGAATACTTATAGGAATAGTGTTGAAGTAGGCTCTGATGCTTCTGACGCAACTTAAAAAAGTTCTAAAGGAAATGATGAAGAAGACTAGACCAGAAGTTCAATATTTACAAAATATTAAATAGTACTTCACTCTTTCACAGAGTTAACTTACTTAAGGCTTCTCCTCACTACTCTCCTCTTACTGAGCCACTATATTTCATTCATCCACCCACCAACTTCTGGAAGAAGATATGCACAGGTTAATATCTAACTCATGTGTACAAGTAAACCTTTTTTCACAGAACTGGATTCCATAGATGTAGTTCAGCCCCTTTTGCGTTTGAGGTTGGACTATGGTCATTCACAATTATAGCAAATTCCCAATATTCACCTTTCCCTTCTCAAACCAGCACTTTATGCAGCTGTCCGCTTGGTCCCAACAAGGAAAAAGTTTGCTCACCACTCAACACTTGTTATCTCATTGACTTGCAGGAGTATCGTCAAACCAGAAGTCATCTCACAGGCTCTACACTTCGAGACACTGAAATATTTGAACTAGAAACTGGGCATCTCAGCTGGCCAACAGCTACTGCAGTGCACCAATGCCCTTCTCCTTGAAATACTAGCCTTTAAGAAGACAAAAAAACACCTGTACAATCCTTCTTGAGAAGTGCTTTCTGAGTGTGGCACCTCATTCCACCGCCAATCTGGAGAACCTCATCATCCGTCTTTAACCGCACTTGTAAAACCACCCTTATGTAGATCTCTCTGCCACCCATTAGATAATGTGCATGCTTTATAAAATTGTTAATACATGAATTAATCAGAAACCTGTGGAGGTCATTGAAACTACTGGAGCAATTGTACTATACCCCATGCCCAGTAAGCACCGTTAGCGCCTTTAGGTTTGTGCATACTGAGCAATTATCAATATTCATAATCTATTTCATGTACAGACCCATATGGATGTTTTGGATAAATTGAGTTAGAACATGTAACCTCGTTCTGGGACGAAAATTGGTGTTGATATCAACAGACCTTTTCTTTGATAGGTTGTATTTTGCACTCTTGCAAGGCTTTTGCACCCCAGTGCCAGAATTCTTAGCATTAACAAAGTTCCCTCACCATTTCCCACCATGGAAATAGTTGGATATTTGCACCTGCAAAAGAATGGAGGAAACACCTTTCCGTAGTGAGAAAGGTAACTAAATACGACCAAACTAGATGGGGTGTGGGAATGGGTTTCTCCACGTTGGAAAAGAAAAGATTTGCACATGGCTTCCCTCAATGTTGTTTTGAACTGAATGTACAATACCACATTGTAGACATATCAGTGTTGGATCTGACCCCTTCAAATTTAGAAACAGTGGCTCTGGCCCATAAGGCACCAGGCTATGGAAACTTCTCATAAATACATTCACAGTCTCCATATCAAATAAAAAGGACACATATGGTAGCCCGAGTCCAAGCTCCTGTTCAGCTCAATAACATTTTGTCATCAGGAATTTCTTCCTAAATTAAACATAAGAATAATATGCAGAAAAAGTATCTTCGTCTCTGCTCCACATTCTGCTAATGTCTATCACAACCAAACAGAATAATGTAATACCTCTTTCTGATAAGTTCGAGTGCAATGGTATAGAGAGAATCAACGTGAAAGTGGCTTCTGACTTCAATATACACATTCATAGCTTTCCCTTTCAAAGTTTGGCGGGAAAGTAGTCACTTTTTATGGTCAGTAAAATGTTCTTTTATTATTGCTTTTATGGAGCAATGTTATTGGGTTGTGAAATAATAAATACCTTTCTTTCTTCAGCAACATACATATTTGCATAACATTCTACATTTCTAACTTTTTAACGTATGTGTAGCCAACTTATTTCTATGCTTTTGTTCGTAGGCACCGGTATTGTCGTGCAATCTCTATACCTGGGTGAGATTGCTCCTAAACACCTCAGGGGTTCCATGGCATTAGGGAGCTCTATATTTCTGACAGGAGGAATTGTAACTGGACAAATTATTGGCTTGAGGTACTGTACTTTAGTATTTATGATCATTTTTTGGTTGAACATATCTTTAGGCATATCTTTAAAATCTACTCTTATTCGGTTGTTATATGGCAAGTTTATATAACCAAAAAAACGATTAGAGACATACAGTGTGAAACATCAAATTGTTGTATTGATATGTGAGTATTTGCAATATTTCCAATGCATATTAATTCAGCTCAGTCCATCAATAATAATCCTTATTCAGACTAAAATGTGTCAATAAAATAATATAAATACAATATATTAAAATACAGTACATTTACATTACACCTTAGATCAGCAATACCTATAGTCCTACTTTGAGGTATGAAACAAGTTCTTATTTCATTAGTATTAAAATGAAAATCATCATTACCAGGTTCTAAACAAATTGGGAGTGTAATGTTTTGCATACAAATCAGTCAATCCAATATAAATGGTCAATAACAAATCAGCCTTATTGATAGTATTCCTCCTCATACAATAGGGTTTCAAGGTGAGTAATAGTCTTCCTCATTCTAATTGCTATTGACACAAATGACATACTGATAAGCTTTCTACTTGACATAGATAGTTAAAATAATCTAGATAAGAAATAAACTTCATTGCTAAGAACAATGGTTTCAAATAACGCATTCTAATGTCTGTATAATATTTTCAGGCAAAAATAAAATGCAGAGTAGACTGCATCGTTTTCCCATCACACAGACAATTATATATTCCCTCATTTCAGGCCCTTATTTTAGGAAAAGTAACCATCTGATATATAATAACTAATTATAAATGTGCAAGATAAAACCTGTTTTGGACATTGGTTACGGGGATCTGCTACTTTCGCATGCCTTGTTCTGTACCTCTCAAACAATAGTTACCAACACTATGCTATCTTATGGCTTCTCTTTTTTTATGAGGATCATTTTCAACTTCTTCGTGCTGAATTGCAAGATATTGGTACAGTTCTATATAGACAATGTTTATCCTAGCCCTAAAAAAAAAATGTAGCCAAGGTATTTTAGCATGCTGGCCAAGTATTAGGCAGTCTTCAATTATATGTTTAGGAAACTTTGTGCCTACCTTACTCCAGATGCTATGCCAGGTGAAAATTGAGTTGATAGTATCATATCCTCTTCATAAGGTACATCGAATAGTTTATGTATCACATGGGGTGCAGTAGTTTACGGGACTGCCAACACCCTACATAGGAAGAGATTCTCTTTTGTCTGCAGTACTGCATTATTTGCCATGCCCCATAAAGCTACCCCATATGTTACCCCTGACAAGCATTTGTTTTTATACAGTTGCAACATTTGCCTGATTGGATTATTCTCTATTTCTTGGCAAACTTAAAGTAGTTTCTGTTGTTCTCAAAAATCCTAATTTTGGATTTGCTCTCTGGGGCCCCACTGTGCCTCTCGTAAGAATTAGATACCCAGATACATAAAATGATGATCTTCCATTAATACGGTGCCCATGTGTTTTTGTCTTTGGTTTTCCCTAGCTGCATACCATTGTAAATGTTTTTGTTAAATTTATCTTCAAATCTACCTCCTCAATGTACACCATAACATGTCTATCAGACTTTGCAGGCCATTTGCGATCCTAGATAACAATACCACATTGTCTGCATATGAGAGAACAGGGCTTGGCCGCTTACTCACTGTTGGTGCATGCGCATCTTCTCCTTGTAGGGCCTTGTCTACTCCATTTATGTATTGGGAAAACAAAAATGGGGCAAGAACACACCCTTGTCTGGTACCTCTTTTAAACTTGATCCTAGGTGTGCAATCCCCATTTCTGCCATACAACACATGTGCTGTCAAAGACTCATACAACCTTGAAAGGTGTGAGATAATACTCATAAGGGCACCTATTGTTTCCTTGATTTGCCACAACTTTGTATGATCAACAAAATTGAAGGCACGGCTCAAACTTATGAAACAGAGATGCGTATGCCCTTCTTTAACTATTGTATATTTGCTGATGAGGAGATTCAAATGTATACATTGTTTTACTGTCCCATTATCCATTCTACACTCATACTGTGATTCTGTTAACACAGAACTATTCAAAGCCCAAGTTACTAATTGTTCCAAGATTATTCTCCCCATATGCTCGGCAGATCTGTCCAGGAGGGATATTGAGCGATAGCATTTTGCATCCCCCTTTATCACCCTTCTTAAAGATTGGAACTATGGTGCTCTCTGACCGTGATAGAGGAGAACACCTATGTGCTGCTGCATTGCCCACTCGGGTCAAGATAGGAGCCCAAAGTTATAGCTGGGATTTAAAACAAGCACTGGAACTCCATCAGGGCCAGGTGTTTTTCCTGCTGCATGTATCTCAATTGCAGTACTCATTCTTCCACATTTACAGTCTCTAGATAGTGCAATGCAGGTTGTTGAATTGGTTCTATCTGCTGTGCCTCCCCTATAGTCTTGGGGTTAAAAATCCCTCCACATTAGCTAATTCCAATCTTCTGAAATAACTAATGCCTTTACTTTAGGTGCTGATTTTCCAGAGCAGCCAACTATCTTTAGCTTCTGCAGCTTGTTTCGGATTAGCTCAGGCCTGTTCCTGTAATTATTTGCTTCTCCTATCCAGTGTTTCTTTATAGATATGTCTTAACACTTTAATCTCTTCCTTAATTCAGGGTGTTACCTGGAGTGATTTCCTAAGATTTTGATTTGTCCGTGTATAGTGATGGTCAAACCACCCTAAATGCTTTTAAGCTATATCCTTGTTAGTCATTTTTTAATTATCAGCAATTGCTCTTGTTAAGTTAGTAAAGTCTACCACTATCTCCCCTGGGTCAGCATCTAATGATGTGCAGTCAATAAACTCTTCTAGCTTCTCTTTTACAATTCTTGCACGGAAAACAGTTTTGTTTACCCCTGTCCAGTCAAGGCATTTAAGGTGTATACCATTGCTACCCGATGTTTCAATATTTTTTGCTATTTGGGGTCTTTCAATAGCTCAATCTTTAATATTTAGTACTAATTTTAGGAGGAATTGATCACTAAAAATATTTGGTTTGACAATAAATGAGTTAATAGTTCCAAATCATTTTCCAATAGTAGAATATGATCTATATTAGAAGTATTTGTTCCTATAATAAGGTGGAAGGGTGGGTTTATGTTCATCAAACTTTTGTATTTAAATATAAGCTCATTTGTTACTTCTCCATGGGAATCATGCGGGAACTGCAACTGAAAGTGAGTCCTAACTTTACTACTCCTAAACTGAGAAAAATTCTAACTTTAAGACTTTTGGTATTCACAGAAGGCATTTAGGAGTCCTAAAGTTAGGACTCCTAACTTCTGTGAATACCGAAGTGAGTAAGTGCCTTCTGTGAATATCAAAATGAGTAAGCGCCTTCTGTGAATACCAAAATGGTAGTAAGTTTAGGATTTTGTCTTAAGTTAGTTCTGTGAATCGGGCCCTATGTGTTTATGGGTTGTTTGGTAACTGTGATGTGCTCGCTTTCTGTTAAAGGCTGTGGTGCTTCTGTCGGAGTTGCATTTTTATAATAGAGGCATGTGACGTTTTTTGAGTTATGGCACTCCTATGTGTGAATTGTGGTGCTCATGCTAGAAGATTGATGCTGGCTTGCATTCTGCAGAGAGGTGAACTTTGTTATCCATGTTATGAAGTGTGATTTTTCCTACTGGATTATTTTGTATGAGGAGATGTGAGCCTTGGGGTGCACTTTTCTTTGCACTTTTGCTGTCCTGGGTTCTGCATGGATGTTAGATTTATAAGCCTGGCTGTGCTGTGTTACAGTCGTGCACTGTATCTGGATGTGGAATTTATGAGCTTTGCTGAGCGCAGTGTGATCTTTTAAGTTCCTGTAATAATCTCGCATCACATGCTATTGAACGTTTGTTGTACCATCCTGCATTTTATGGAGTGCATGTATTGCAATGCATCAGTAACTATTCTACAATCCCAAAAGTAGTCTCAATCACCACAAATTAAACTAACTTCCTCATTGATGCATTGTATACTAAAAGCAATAGTTTTTCGATTTTTTGTAATACTTCGAGATGCTTTTTAATTTTTTGTTTATTAGGGGACTTAAAAAAAGGAGCCACGCCTATTGGCTTTGTCAAAACCTTTAAATTGAATCACCACCAATAATCAGAAAGTACTTTATAAAATCAAACCAGAATCTTCAGCAGTTAGCTAAATGGACCAGCCACAGGCTAGCGTTTGGACCAGCAAGACACTGCAGTGTGTCTCTACCCAGGGTTCAACCCAGACACATAGATATTGCCACAGGCAACTTCTTCGAAGCTACTTCTTCCCCATCTTTACTCTGCTCACCAATTGCACTGTATGTAGCATCTTATTAAACATCCCACACATGCACAGCTCCTGACGTGTCCCTCTTCTAACTACCTGTACGACAGAATTTTGATTCATGCACTGAAGTCACAGCTTACATGTGGTTCTCTCTAGAAGAACCATACACTCAGTACTTTGATTGTTGGTATACAATTGTCTGATGCATCCGGCTGTGTCAGTGTGTTACTCTGGTGCAAGGAATGTTTTTCCTTCTGCTGATGTGGTCCATTTACCTGTGGGCTTGCAGCAAGGACCATTCTTTCACATGATCTTCTGCTAAACCTCTACAGTTGCTCCTTTGCTAAATGGTCTTTGGAAGAACTTGCTGGAATTAATTTGTTTTTCCAAGTAATGAATTTCTGTACTTAGGCTAGTTTATGGTTCCTTGTTGTCGTACCTCAAATTACTAGTTCTGAAAGATTTCCCTTGTGTCATTGTTGCATGAAGAAGGTCGCTTGCCGGTTTGCCTCGTAATCTGGTACGCCTGGAGAAGTTAGTCAACTTGGACTTCTGTTTTGAGAATCATTAGGTATCCTTCTTTTAACTCCCGGAATCTTTCTGTTTTGGACTTCGACTGAAGAATGCCCTGGTTACTTATCAGTAATCTTCATTACTCTGAGTCATGGGCTTCCTTGCCACAGTATTTACGCAATGAGCTTTAGCCTGCCTACAGAAACTCCCAAGTTAAAAAAAAGTTAACGCATTATTCTCCCATCCCTCCATTATGGCCGACTTCCTCTTCCCCTACATGCCATAAAAAAGAAACCCACCGAAGCACATCCTGTTTCCAAAAGCCACCAATCAAATAATTAAGCAATGTGCAACCGGGCAGGGAGGGATGGAAAACTATACTATGGCGAGGAAGACTAGGACTCAGAGTATTGAATATTACCAGTAAGTACCCAGGGCATTACCTCCTCATCCATCTTCCTCACCACAGTATTTACACAATGAGCTGAAACCAAAGCTAGAATTGGCTTTATTAAAAAATGCAATAAAAAACATAAACCCATGGATGAAATTGCAGCACACAGTTTAATCCAAAAAAGTAAAATATACTTCAACACATATATATTACACCATACTTGAATGTAGTACAGAAGTAGCAAATGACACATACGCTCCCCCACCTACATCCAACCGATAGTGTTCCATAAAGGTATGAGGAGACACCCATGGGGCAGCATTGCAGACATCTCCCATGCCCTCCCTCTTAAATGCTACATATATAAGGGGGTCCCCGTAGATAAGGAGGGTGAATTACATGCACTGCACTTATTTAAGAAAACCATTAAAGCAAAAATTTGATATAACAATTATACAATTGGCATTGTGATTTATTGACCAATACTACGTGATTGCAAGTGGCAGTACAAAATCACATAAGTTTATAATTGCGTGCCCCGAAGGGGGAGAAGGGAGGAAAAGGGGGGGAAAAGTGGTGCTCAAGGAAGTGTTAGAACAAAGAAGTTACACAGTGTCAAGAGGTAACAATTGTGTTACAAAGTTGGAGACGGTTATCAAAAACAATTATAATACAAAAGCCCAAATACAGGGCGGAGTTTTACGACATATTCAATAGCTAAAATTCAACGGTCACATCTGAACATTAGATAAATCGGGGGGGTGCCGGAAATTCAACAAAAGAAGAAGAACAGTCGACGTTTCGACCCCTATCTGTAGGCCAATTAAAGTCCTTTCACGGGGTCTTCATCAGGACGTCACACAGGGGAAAGGAGGTGTGTGGGGCCATTCTGTATAGGAAAATATAAAGTACTTTAACTATAGTACATTGTAGGGACGAAGAAAATCATCCTATCTAACATTTAGACAAAGACCATTATAATTAATAACATAATTACCATGGAGTACGACCCAGCCGGGCTCTGTACATGGAAAGGGAGGCCACACTGGACGTCGTGGTCAATCTAGTAAGGTAGACAACTCAGCTGGAGAGGAGACAAACAATCAATGAGATTCAAAAAGAATCTAAACGCTTAATATAACCACACTTGCATCCTATGGGGATGGAGGCAGTTAATCTGAGAATCAAAAGCACTGTTAGCCCTACGTGGTTGTCAGCAAACGAAAGGACACGTTTGGATATTTATTAAAGGAGATAGTCAGGAAAGTTTAAATTAAACCACAGCCGCATGGAAATTGAACTGTACCTCTAGGTCGGTGACAATTGAACCTTCAAGGGATCCAAGGGTCAGGCACAGTATGTAAGAGGCAAGCGTGTCTGCTTCTACGACTAAAATACTGCGGTAAATCAAAGGAATGAATAATGTTTACCAGATATGCAAGACAATTGAAACTCCCAAATAGCAGTACTGGCTGAAAGTGAAACTATACTTACAGCTCAAAGAACGAAAAAGCACCGTTTACATGGGGCAAAGCTCCGTGGTATGGAGACCGTAGGGTGAGCAGTTCAAAAGTGCCGATCAAAGCGGGATTAAAATGTATATTTAGTCCTGCGATAGAGAAAGGGGTTTTTTTTTTAACTCAAGTACGGGATTTCAAATCGAGAAAGACCAAAACGGACCAAAGTATTACTTACTGGAGACGAGCGGGCAGCGTCGTCTGCATTACTCGGAGCGGGGAATGAAATTGTTACGCCTGCCTGTTTAGTAGTCCTAAGGTGAATTAAAAGGGATTGTTTACCAAATTGCGGGACTACAATATTTAATTTAGAAAAAGTCAAAACTGACTTCAGGGTTACTTACAGGGAACGGGACAGGCAGCGACGTCTGCTCTGGTCCCACCGCGAACTCCGGGATTGAATTCGAAATGCCTGTCTGGTAAGTAGTCCTACGGAAAATTAAAAAGGGGTTGTTTACCAGAAAACGGGACCCAAGTGTTTAATTTAAAAGTCAGAGCTGACTACCGGGTTACTTACAGGGAAGGGAACAGGCAGCAACGTCTGCTCTGGTCCTAACGCGAACTCCGCAGTGTCTGCAACGCGGAGTTTGGGGCGGTTCTAGGTCAAGCTCCAGAGTAGTTACATGGAAGAGCTACTCACAATTACTACAACGGGCATCTAGATCGAAAGTAATATAAATTACTGCGAAATTGCAGGAGAGTATGCTTAAGCAAAAGCACACTGGTGAAATTCAACAGTTATATTAAGATCAGTCTTCATTTGGGATAACAATGAAAATTCCATGAGGGATCCGATTACTGGTTACTACAACGGGCATCTGAATCGAATGTAATATAAATTATTGTGCGATTGCAGGAGAGTATGCTTAAGTAGAAGCATACTGGTGAAATTCTACAATTATATTGAGAAAACACTTCATTTGGGATAGCATGAAATTTCATCAGGAAACCAATTACTGGTGCAGCTCTCACGCAGGAGGCTGAAAACCAGTCTGCAGGGCATTACCATAATACCGTTCCTAAGATTTATGTGGACACAGGATCATGCATTGGTAAGATGTCAAAGTTCTGTGCGACTCTTATCATAAAAGGTCGTAGACGAAAAAAACATATTATACTTTTCATCAAAATCATTACAGCAAACTCGTGCACTTCTCCAACATGAGAGTGTAACGAGTATAATTGGTGATCAAAAGACATTTTAAAATGAAAATGTAACCAAGTGCTGCCAATTGTGCTATACTGCTGTCCTGCTCATTCAAGCCATTCTTAATGGAGTCCAGAAGGGACATCCATTTTGACTCACGTGTGTTTAGTATTGTGTGAAGGTTACCACCTCTTAAATGCGGCAGAAGAAGCAGACACAGATCTAGTAGATCTCCCCTGAATACGGTTCTGCACCACCTGGACCTGTGATTCATAAGCCATCAGTATAATTTGCTTAATCCACCGACTAAGTGTAAAGTTTGAGGGTTTCAACCCATTCCTCAACAGCCCAAAATTCACAAAGAGACTCTCCACCTTCCTAAAAATCTCTGTCCCGGTCAGGTAAACCAACTAAGTCTGTTTCACAGCTAACAGATGTAACAGTGCTTATTCTCAGACTCAGAAAACAGGAAAAAGACACAGGGAGCACCACCTCCTCTGACCTGTGAAAATACAAGGCAACCTTAGGTACAAAGGTGGAGTGAGCCCTCAAGACCACCTTATCAGCCAAGATCAGCAAAAAAGGTTCAGACCTCAAGAAGGACCCAAACTCACCAATCCATCTTGCAGATAGGATGGCCACCAAAAGCACCATCTTATGGGTAAGGAATTTTAAATCAGCCAAACCAATAGGCTCAAATGGAACCCCTTGTAAGGCACGTTAAACCAGAGAAAAATCTGAAGTAGGCGCCGCCACCTTATTCCTTGACCTCTTCAATGAGGAATCCAACAACCTGTACACAAGGGGCTCTATATGATTAAAGAGAGGACAATGAAATGCTCCAAGAGCCGCCCATTGAGACTGAAAAGCGGAAATGGTCAAACCCAACTCAAAGCCATCAGCCCAGAATCCAGCACTTTAATGGGTTCTACATCATTAGCAACAAAATCCATCCTTACATGCCAAGTATCAAAATGTGACCAATTCCTGGCATGAGCGAAGAAAATGTATAAGTGTGGCAAGATTGTTGTATCAAATCAGGTACCACCGTAAAACACCCTCTAGCTATCAGACTCATCCTCTGCATAACCAGACCTGAAGGTGCATTGTGTGCAACATTGTGACTGGAAGCTGGGGACCAGTCAGCAGATATGGATGGCAAGGAATCTCCCAATACAGTAGAACTGCCAATTGTAACAAGAGAGGAAACCACAGACGCCTCCACCACCCTTGATCCTCCAGAATCACAAAGGCCTTGTCCATCCTGAATGTTCCACAACACTTGGGGAATCAATGGAACTGGGGGAAACATATACAATAGCCTGCCCCAGCCATGCGAACACCATCACATCCACTCTCTGAGCTGCCTGGAAAGGAATAATCGTGCAAAAGCATGGCAGCTTGATATTCTCAATCAAGACTATCCTTATAAACCCAAACTTCTTCTGCAACTGGAGGAACACATCCATTGTCAAGAACAATGAGCACACTGAAGAAAACACATGGATTAGCCTGTCCGCCACCCAATTCTCCTTCCTTGGTAAGTAAATCACACACAGAGACCACAGCACTTGTTTGGCCCAACTGCAAATATACTGACTCAGGCTGCTGAGGGATTGCACCCTGCAACCCCCCTAGTGATCCACATTTCCCATGACCATCCTGTTGTCCATCTGGGCCTGCACATGATGATTTGCCAAATTAGGGGCAAACACCAGGAGAACCAAATGAATTGCACTCAATTTCCAGTAATTGGAAGAACAAGCAGCCTGGACCCTCGACTACTTCCCTTGAGTTGAAAAATCCTCCAGAGCTGCACTCCAACCCTGCATGCTGGCATATGTGGTCATTCTTTTGATGAGTACCCCATGAAAAAAGGTGCCCCTGTGACAGATTTGTATAATTCAACCACCAGCTTAGAATCTCCCACACTTGAATGGTCACTGGAATACCCTGATCATAATCCTGACAGAGCTCGCCAGGAAGACCTTCCCCACCAATGACCTGAAATGTACCCCAAGGAAAGTCAGGTCTTGCGAAGAGGTTAGACACAGCTTTCTGTGGTTCACCAAGAATCCATGAACCTGTAAGGCAGTGCAGACCTTGTTGGTCTGCTGGTTTGTCTTAGAGAAAGAGGAAACAGAAATCAGCACGTCATTTAGATACAGAAACATCTTAATCCCCTTCCCATGCATGATACCAATAAGAGGAGTCAGCATTTTTGTAAAACCCTATGCAAAGCTCATGATCCAAATGGTAATACCTTGAACTGATATTGTTGATCTAGAATACAAAAACTGAGACATTTCTGCAATGTCTGATGCACTGGCACATGCAGTTATGTATCCTGTAATAACGATGCCAGAAAGTCCCTCTGGTTGATAAAAGGAAGAAAGTTCTGAAGAGACAGCATTTTGAACTTCACATGGGGTATGAACTGGTTCAACCATATCAGATCTACCACAGGCCTGAGATAGTCAGAATGTTTTTCCACCAGAAAGAGAATAGTATATACTCTGCTTCCTCTTTATAATTGAGGCACAGCAATAATAGCCCTATTTTCCAGGAGCTTCTGAATTCCATCTAGTAAGGTTTGTCTTTTCACCGCAGGCACTGGAAAAAGAGTAGCCCAAAATCGAACTGGTGGGGAATCCACAAAATCAAATTGGAACCCCTCTTTCAACACTAAAAGCACCCACTGGTCTGTTACCATCCCGTCACCTGAAGAAAAATACATCCGACTTCCCACATGTGTGATCACCTCGGTCATATAGTCAGGGTTTCGGGGTGGGCTAAAAGGAGGCAGCCACATGCTGGAACCAGGATTTGTCAGTGGAATGGGTACCCAGGCCCTGCCCTCTTCCACAAAAGGGTTGGTTGGGATTTCCCTGCCTGCCTGCCTGCTCCAAAAGCCCTTCTATTGGCAATTTTCTTTTGACACACAACCTTCTCAGAGGCCAACAGCTACATTTCTCAGCTGACTTCCTAATCATATCCTCCATAGGAAGCCCATACACCTTTACAGCAGAAAAATACATCTTCATCATTAATGCTTTCTGTGCAGCATCAGATTTCCACGACCTCAACCATAACTGGCATCTGGCTGCTATGGAAGAACCTGCAGTGGACACAGCCGCATCCAGCAAGTCAAAAGAAATGTCAGACAACAGCCTATCCTGCTGTTCCATCATTGCTAGGTAAGAGTGATGTCCACACCTTGATCCATCAACTCAACAAGGGATTGGAAGTCTTTCAGTAGCGACAGAATGGCATAAGAAGAAAAAGCTGCCCTAATAGAAAATTAGATGAGGCAAAGATAAGTTTAACTACTACGTCCACCCTCTGATTAACAGTATCCACAGAAGCGGCGCTGTTAGAAATGAGGATCTCTAGTTGGCAATGGTTTGCACCTTTGTCCAAGTAGGGACCCTTCTTCCTAGTCAGGGTAAAGGGGGTACACTTCTAAAATATCCCCTGCTCACACCCTTGGTAGCTTGGAACGAGCATACAGGCTTATCTCAGAGGTAGTGTGTAAAGCATTTGGGCAAACATACAAGAATACAGTGAAAACACTACAAATGGACACCACACCAGTATAGAAAAATAGATAATCTTTATCTAAAGAAAACAAGACCAAAACAACAAAAATCCACACTACAATAATCAAAATATCTTCAAAAAGAAGTTATTTAAAAAAAGAAAGTTTGTAGCAACCAATACCTCCCCCTGTAGTTATCAAAACGTCGTGACCGATGGACATCCACAAAGTACGGCACCGAACCAAATGAGTCGCACGGACCCCCAAAGGACAGTACCTTGGAAACAATGAAAGCACAGACGGTGCACGGCGTCTGGGAGGTGATGCTTCATTGACACTAGGAGTCGTCGGTTCCTTACGACCACAGTGGGGATGATGCATCGGTTTCTTACGACCCCAGGGGAGGTGAGACCTCGGTCCCTTACTGTTATCGAGGAGGTGAGGTGTTCGCACAGACAGTGCACGGCGTCGGGAGCTGATGCTTTATTGGCACCGGGCAGCATTGGTTCCTTAGGACCACAGGGGAGGTGATGCGTTTGTTCCTTATGACCACAGCACAGGGGTGGTGAGTCCTTGGTTCCTTACTGTGATGCAGGGGATGTGAGGCCTCTGTTCTTTACTGTTGCTGGGGAGGTGAGGCGTTGGTTCCTTACTTGTGCCGGGGAGGTGACATCACGGTGGCGGCAAGGCGTAGGTTCCTTACGGGAGTATGGTGTTGATGGGTTCAGGAGTCACCCACGTCTAGTATCGGCTCTATAAAGCACCAGCGCCGGTGAAGTTAGGGCTGCAGTGACAGTTGGGATGGTGCGTCGTGAGCTGAGTCCTCAGCTCTGGTGCAGGCAGTGGCCTCGGTGACTGCTTCAGAGTCAATGCGGCTTAGCCTCAGTAGGCATTAGGCCTACGGCGAGAGTTGGGACGGTGCATCATGCTCAACATGAGCGGTGCCCACGACTTCAGTACAGGTTACAGAATCGCTCGCCGGTGTTGTAATTTTCCTCTCTGGCAGCTGAAACAGCAGTTCCAGTTGCAGATCGACACAGGGGAAGAAGTCTTTGTGCCACTGAGACATCAGAACAGGAGGGAAGCTCTATCTCAAGCCCTTGGAGATCTTCTTCAAGTTAGAGACACTGCAAAGTCTTTACCCTCTCCTTGGCAGAAACAGCCACTGCAGACCAATCCCAGACAGCACACAGCAAAGGGGCCGTACTTCTCTGTCAGTTTCTCTCAGCTCTTCTCCTTGGCAGAGGTTCCTTTTTGATCTCAAAGTATTCTAAAAGACTGGGGTCTGGGTCTCACTTTTTATGGTCAAAATTATTTTTTTCTCTTATGGCAGAGAGTGTCTGTGCTCAGCAAAAAGTCCTCTCTGTTCCAGCTTCCCAGCAGGAGGTGGAGACAGCATTGTGTAAAACAGACCAGGCCCATTCAGGTGAAAGGAAATCTGCTCCACCTACTTTAAATGCAGCCCAGGTCTATTCAGCCCAGCCCTGACGTATCCAGCTAAGGCAGGACACACCTCAACCCCCCAGAGGCTGTGTACAGTGAATGCTCATCCCCAGCCCCTGTCACTCCAAAGTCAGACATTCAATCCACAAAACAGCAGAGGCACACAGGATGGTTGAGCAAGAAAATAATTACTTTCTAAAAGATTTTTCAAACACACAATATAACAATCATCTTTACTCAAAGATGCCTTTTTATATTCTGTAGTCAGGCATAATCAACTCTATTTCTCCATCTTGTCCCCAAGGGAAGTTATACTTATAAGATGTTATAAATACACTCTCTTCCTCTTGTTTTAAAAATTATATATTTTTCTAAAAAAAAAAAAAAATTTTTATCCAAAGGTATGAGCTATCAATGTACCTTTGTAATGGTTTTAATTAACCTAAAACAATAAAATTACTTACTTACTTACACTCTCTTCCTATCCTATGGGACAGATAGACTTTCAATAGTAAAAATGCTAAATTCGCTGTAGTTCACTATCAGGACATGTTACACACATCAGGACATGTCCTACATTTCACATACACTGCAAACATACATTAGAGCCTGGCAGATGGGTGCATTTCCCAAGTCGACATGGCAGTACCAAACTGCGCACTGACACTGCAATGGCAGGCCTGAGAACCTTTTGCAAGGCTTCTTGTGTGGGTGGCACAATCAGTGCTGCAGGCCCACTAGCAGCATTCAACTTACATGCCCTGGGCACACACAGCACAATGTACAAGTGACTTAGTAGTAAGTCAAACAAGCCAATCATGCAAACACCAATCCATAATAACAATTTATACAGACACCATATGCAGTTTAGCACTGATCAGCAGTGGTAGAGTGCCCAGAGTCCTAAAACCAAAAAGGGTAAAAAACAGGAGGCCAAAAAGCAAAAAGTCTGGGGATAACCCCACTGAAAAAGCCAGGTCTAACAGGCGCCTTCAGAAATAATTGCCCCTTGGGATGCTAACCTCGCCATCAAAGAATGAACCTTGATGGAAGCTGGGAATTTGTCCACAAAGTCCTGAAATGGATACTGTTAGAAATAGGGGTCTCTAGTTGGCAGAGGTAGGCACCTTTGACAAAAAGGGACTCTTGTGTCTAGTCAGGGTAAGGGGGAAACATACTGTAGATAACCCCTGCTCACCCCCTTGGTAGCTTGGCATGAGCAGACAGGTTTATTCCCAAGGCAATGTGTAAAGTGTTTGCACCAACACCCACAGTAACACAGTGCAACAGCACACATGGACACCACACAGGTTATTATGAAAATAGATATCTCTTTATCTAATTTATGCAGGCCCAAAACAACATAACTCCAACATACATAAGTGATTTTTCCTTAGAAATGTTTCTGAGAAGTCTCTTTGTAAGTAAACAAAAATAGGTTTGGCGAATTCGGACTTCAGTAGGTTGATTACTTAGGCAAAAGATAAATGGTTGTCAGCACCTGTTCATGGTGGTTAATGCGGGCCTCATGCCACGCGTGGCTGACTCCATTCCAAAATGTGCCCCAACTCCTCTTGATCACAACTACCACTGTCTCGATACAGACCCCGGTACAGCCGCTCCTCTTGGACAAGTACGGGCCACTACGAGCACTCGGGCCGGCTCTCACTGCCAAGGTCAGAGAGCCGACGCACACAGACTTGCAACCCGCCCCAGGCAGTGACACACTTCCGCTCCCTGGACTCTGGTCTGAGTGTTTACCTGAAGAAAGGTGGTCTCTCTCGTTCCTCCTGGCAGGCGTCGAGACGTGGTTGGGTTGCTCGGCAACGCCTTACACTCCCAGGAATTCAGTCCGGCTCCTCTCTGTGACAAGTCCCTCGTTGCCGGGCAACACCCCGTGCTGGCGCAAAACCTAGCGCGGCCTCCCTCTGATGTCGGTAGACTTGGGCCGATGGCAGTGAAGTGCACAGTGCTCCTGAGGCTCCTGGGCTGGCACTGGTGTAATGCAGGCACTCAGCGCTTCCCTCCAGTCACGGGCCGTCGGCGGTGACGCACACAGAGCTTTCAGGCTCACGGGCTGGAGGTGGTGAGTTGCAGGCATACATCACTTTCTTCCGGTCACGGGCAGGCGGCAGTGAAAGACACAGCATGCATTTTTGGGTTCATGAGCCAGCGCCGGTGAAATCCCCAGTTTGGAAACTGTGATCCTGGGCAAAAGACGTACAGGCACTGCGTGTCTCACGAAGGGCAACTCCGGCTTCCTGGGACACACAGCTATTTTCAGAGGCATTACAAAAAGTGAAGCACTGTTCAGAAAGTGTAAGTTTCCTTGGAAACTTTTGTAAACCTGCGTTTCAATAACAGGAGGCCAGCTCCCCTCGGCCCTTGGAGACTCTTTACTTCTGGAAACAGTACTCAGCAAAGTCCTTAGCAAGCAGGGGGGACACAGCACACAGCAAAGTCCCTTGTCCTCTCCTTAGTTAAATCAGCAAACTGCAGGCCAGTCCCAAAGCACACAGCAGGGGCAGTACTTCTCCTCAGTCTCCTTAGTCTTCTTCAGCTGTTCTTCATTGGCAGAGGTTCCTCTTGATCATGAAGCAGCCTAATTTTACATGGGTTTCTGCTCTTGCTTTTATACCCCAAACTCTTTGTTCTCTATGTGTTGGGGGCCCTGAACCCAGTTTAAACCAGTTCTGGGTGCACTCTGCAAGTGCACAACTCCTTCCTTTGTGAAGGTGGGCCAGGGTCTTCAGATGCACCGCAGGAGGTGGAGCCAGCATTGTGGAAGGCAGGCATAGCCCTATTCAGGCCCAAGGGGCTACTCCTCCCCCCACTCTAAATGCAGTTCGGTCTATTCAGCCTAGTACTGGCTCACCCAGACTCCTGGAGCCACCCCAGCCCCTGTCACTCTCAAACCAGACAGTAAATCTACAAACAGGCAGAGGCACACAGAGAGGTTGTACAAAAAAATAGCCACTTTCTAAAAGTGCTATTATCAAAGATAGAATTTAAAAAGCATCTGTACTAAAATATGTGTTATTAAATTCTGAGCTCAGGGATACCACACTCCAATGTCCTATCTCACTCCTATGGGAAGATATGCAAGTAAACGTGTTACACAGCATTCACCATTCTGTCCTTTGGGCAAGATGGCTTCTCAATACTGAAAAACTAAATTGGCAGTATTTCACTTTCAGGACATGGTACATACATCAGTACATGTCCTGCCTTTCACATACACTGCACCCTGCCCAGGGGGGTACCTTGGGCCTGCTA
The DNA here is from genome assembly GCF_964263255.1 of Lissotriton vulgaris. Classification (NCBI taxonomy): domain Eukaryota; kingdom Metazoa; phylum Chordata; class Amphibia; order Caudata; family Salamandridae; genus Lissotriton; species Lissotriton vulgaris. Next base: position 250,416,654 of record NC_141699.1, on the reverse strand, counting down.
TGGGGGTGTCCTATGCGCACAGAAAGGGAGAGGTATGGCCTGGCAAGTGGGTACACTTGTCAGGTCAATATGGCAGTTAGCAACTGCGTGTAGGCACTGCAGTGGCAGGCCTAAGACATATCTTTGGGGCTACTTATGTGGGTGGCACAATTAGTGCTGCAGGTCCACTAGTAGCATTTGACTTTATCAGCCCGGCACACTTAGTGCACTTTACTAGGGAGCTACTGGTTAGACAAATATGCCAATCATCGATAACCAATGACCAACAATGTTATACAGGGAGTACTTGCACTTTGACACTGATCAGCAGTGGCAAAGTGCCCAAAGCATCTAAACCAGCAAAAACAAAATCCAGCATAGCATCAAAAATATAGGAGGTAGAGGCAAAAGTCAGGGAAGACCATGCCAAGGATGCCAGGTCTAACATATCTCTTGGCAAGAATCTAGGAAGGCATGTTTGTCAACATCCTTCCATTCATTCTCCATTACATTCTTAGGAGATAAATGGAGTAGCAGGAATTCAGGCTCTTGAAACGTGTATTGTGAGAAGAAATCCTCACTCTCCTCCAGCAATACCAATTCAGGAAAACCATCCAAGCTTTGCCGAATATTCTGCAGAACTACTTTGAACTCTGGGCCTTTCACATATACCCCCTTAAGTTCAGCATCCTCATCAGTATCGAGGTCTGCAGAGCACACAGTCTCCAAATGAAGCTTCTTAATTGGAGGGATAGGCTCCCTCTCATGAAAAGCAGCAGCCACAGCTGCTTGGATCATCTGCTGTATAACAGCCAAAGAAGAAGCTGAGTCAGGATCCCCAGGCTCCTCCACACTGTGGGCCTTTTCTGTAGCTTTGCCTCCCGTATCCATATTTGAATCAGAATAAACCTACTGCGATCAGGAACATCCTGCTTATATAGTTGCTAGAGAATTCAGTATGATGCTCCCAAAAGCATCACCATCTCCTAACAACCACCCCACCATGCCTTGTTCTTGCTGCAGCGACATCAAGGACGAGAAAGCAGCGTGCACGTTGACATGCGAACCGTACAAATGCTTTGATACACAGTCTGTATATACTGCCAATCACGCAGTAAGCGCTGTCATAGAAACTGCAGACAAGATGCCCGCTCATGCAGAGCACACATCCCCAGGTAGTCCCGCGGCACTGTCCTAACGAAAGGGAGTCAACCATCCCATCTACTGGTCATCAACATCAGCGCCCCCCTCACAGGTAACGGGGAACGCCTGGGTAACATAATTGTTTAACTACCAGACCAAGATAAAATTATTTCAATTCTGACAGTGAATACAGAACTCCCAGTTGCATCGTCTTCTACAATCCCTACAACATGAGAAGAAGGCAACAATGCAGTGAGTCTTATGGTCGTTCAGGGCTGTGTGTTCTGTATATTGTTGGGAAAGACTGATTTGTGGTGTATCTTAAAATGTTCATTGTTACGTAACGAGGAAGCTGTTTAGTGTCTTCATCTGGGTGTCTGGCAATGTTGTCACCCCGCTTCTTGGAGTGAATGGATACATAAAATGTGGCTTGTCTGAGTGCATATCTAATGATTTATGAAGCGAGGTGTAAGAAAGAGTTAAGTGTGAATAGAAGGGTAGACAGTTGAAGAGTCTGACACAGTGGGGCTTATTCATCTGCAAGTATGTTTTGTAAGACTACAGAAGTTCTACAAACATACTACAGAATGCTATTCCCAAACCTATATACAGAGGTCTATGCCTTCACATCTATCATTTAGGTGTGGTGATCTCTGCAATGTGTGAGGGACAGAGTGAAGTGGGGGGGAATTTAGGAATATTTACAACTAATGGGGTTTTATGAGGACTAAAGAGGGGTTAAGTGAGGGCTTTACGGGGGGACAAGCACACACTCACAAAAGAGTAAGCCCCTTATTTACAAACTGCACTTCTTTAGTTACTACAACCAAATAGGACCCAAAACAATCGTGAATGTGCTCCATATTGGATCTGTAGTAAGCCCGGCACCACTCATAGCCATTCACACTGCCACATGCTCCCATAGAACATAATGGAGGTATGGACTTAAAATAAAACCCTGTTGGAAATAATGTTAAAATAAATGTACTAATTTTAATTTAACTTTTATTAATTCCCCATACTTTACCATAGGGAGATCTCCCCAATTGTATAGGTCACAGGCAAGTGTGCAGAATTTCAAATACGGTAGTATAGTTTCTGCTAGTAGTAACGTTTTGGCCATATTTGACATTTTTACTGACTCTATTTCCTAATTCAAGTGGTGGGGTAAGTCACCACTTTTGAATAACTTTACACTTGTAAATGGTGAATAGCCAAACGTAGTTAAGTTATCCAAAATTTGTAAGAATAAGCATACACTTCTATATTTACTCACATGTAAGTTCATTTTTGTGAATCGCCCCCAAGATATGGAGGTGGACCCTCTGTGCTCCTGGTGAAGAGTGTGTTCACCATTGATGAGAGCTGTACCTTGAATCAATAAAACAGCTGTTTTACAGTTTTTGTCTGGTTGACTATCACAAGAAAAGACACTCCCTTACACATTATTTCCTAATATAAATGGTGTTGGTTCTTGGTGTAATTTTATTCTTGGTATTTTTAATTCTCCATTCTTCATTTTTTTTTCATAAGAGAGCTCCTAGGTGCGGAAATGTACTGGCCCATCTTAGTGTGCACAAGTAGTGTTCCAGCAATCGCCCAGCTGCTGATCCTTCCCTGGTTTCCTGAAAGTCCGAGATTCCTTCTGATTGATAGAAATGAAGAAACAAAATGCATAAAAGGTAAAGGATGAAAACTGAAAAATGTCTGTTATATGTGCATGCATAAAGTGGTCTATAAACTAACTGTTATGTAGAAAACAATTAAACTGATTTTGCTCAGTTGTGAACTATATTTGTTATGAATATCTAAATAACTGCTTTATCTGAAGAATTTACTACAGTTTGTATACTTGTAGAATGACTTAATGAAACTAGTGCTTTAAATTGTGAACCCCAGCTATATCTAGACCTGTACTCTCTTGTGACTAGGTGATCAATGGGCTATATATCCGAGTGAGGCTTGTCTATTAGAAGGGAAAAGCTTTTTTCACTCATTCTGAAGAAACACTATGCATAATACAAGTATATGGGATAATCACTCAATGGGACTCAGTTTCACAATAGTAATATAATACTAATAATATTGGGTAGTCGATGTACAAGACAATATTTCAATGGCTACATTTGTGCTCAGCAGTGTATCATATAAAAAAAGAATGGATGAGCCTAGTGTAATGATGGAGTGAACAATGTGAACAATCTTAAATGTATGCTTGTTTGACGCATGATATAAATGGAAAAAAAGAGACATTGCAATTAACAGTAGGTTTGGCCTGAAGTCTAGATTCAGCTCTGGAGCAAATTACTTACACATGCATTCGTGCCTTGCACCTGAGACGCTTGTTCACCTCTTCCTCTTGAAACAATGCAAAGCACAAGACTGAGGTGTATGAACTTACTTCCTGGTAGAGCTGACAATCTTGAAAAAGCATTTATAAATGCATTAGGTTTTGCCTATGTGATTCATAATGAGTTGCTTGTAGGTGTAAGTTTTTGAAAGTCTGTTGAAGTGTTAGGACTTGTTTTTTTAAGACGGTACTATATTGTGTTGTTACTAGTTTTATTATAAACTGGGGAGATCAGGTCAATGCATACTGAAAGGATAAGATTACATAAAATATATTGATCCTCAAACAAAAGCACACTTTGAAAGTGTGCAGCCATGTGAATATTAGTGAAAAGTAGTCAGCTTCAAAAGAAACCAAGTGAACATCAGTTCAATGTATTCAGCTGAAAAAGAATGATACATTATTAAAATTGGCGGAAAACCTACGAGGCTACTAACCGCACCTCTTACATCGCAACAAGAAAAAACTACCTTTCAGAAATCAAACTGGCAAAAAAAAACTACTACGTCAACGCCATAAAAAACGCAGGCCAAAAACAAAAGGCGCTGTTTGCGATAGTCAAATCATTCACGCAACCCAAGGCACTCTTGCCTGAAATCCCCCCCTCTCAGAAATTCTGCGACCAAATTTCTGACTACTTCGAAGAAAAAATTGCCTCAATCCAGATCAACTTTCCCCCCCCGGCCACTCTCCCAGTGTCCCCCCCACTGGTCCCCCTAAGCTGTACGCTAAGTCGCTTCTCCTCCGTCACTCTTGAGCAGTCGAAAAAAGCCATCTTGGCCTGCAAATCGGGCGCCCCGTCCGATCCCTGTCCCCCGAAGATACTTCACCAACTAATCGACGAGGTTAACCCGATCATCAACTACCTAATCAACTCCTCGCTTAACTCAGGCACAGTACCCAGCCGCTGGAAAAAAGGAATCGTCAAACCCCTCATGAAGAAGGCGAATAAACCCCCGACGGATCTTGCCAACCTCCGCCCAATCTCGCTACTCCCGGCCTTGGGAAAAATCACGGAACATCTAGTCCACAATGAACTGAAACACTACTTAGATGAAAACAACCTTCTCCATCCCCAACAATCCGGATTCCGCCCCAAGCACTCAACAGAAACCGCTCTCATTGAGCTGTCTGACACTATAAAAACCCTGCAGGACCAGAGAAAAAATTCCATCCTCATTCTTCTCGACCTTACGGCGGCTTTCGATACCGTCTCCCACACCATCCTTATCAACAGACTCAGGGACATCGGCATCTCTGACTCTGCCCTATCCTGGATTTCGTCTTTCCTCTCCGACCGCTCCCAAACCGTCTCCTTGGGCCCATTTCACTCCAAAGACAAACTCGTCTCCTCAGGTGTCCCGCAGGGCTCTATCCTGAGCCCCCTCCTCTTTAACGTGTACCTCATTCCCCTCCTTAATCTAATAGAATCATTCGGCATACCTGTCACCTCGTATGCAGATGACACACAGCTCATTGTGCCACTGGACAAACTATCTACCAAAGCAGAACTTAACCTAAAACACTGCCTGACTGAAGTTTTTCGATGGATGGACAACAACCACTTGAAATGCAATTCGAGCAAAACGGAGATCCTCCCGATCGGCACTAATATCTCCTTTTGCCCAGCACTTTGGTGGCCGGACAATTCTGTCGCCCCCCCGCAGACAGTTTCGTCGGCCAGGAATCTCGGCGTCACCTTTGACTCCGATCTCTCCTTCGATCAGCATGCCAGAACCGTCGCAGGCAAATGCTTCGGTACGATCAGATCCCTGAGAAAGTTCTTTGACTTTCTCCCCATCGATGCCAGGAAGACGGTGACAGTAGCACTCATAATCTCGCGGCTGGACTACTGCAACGGCTTGCTCGCAGGAGTCAAAAAGAAAACCATCCAAAAACTGCAGAGCGTATTACACACAGCCGCCCGTCTTGTACTGGGCCTTCCCCGCAGATCCTCTATTTCCGCAGCGCTTCGTTCTCTTCACTGGCTCCCCCTTCACAAAAGGATTCTCTTCAAGATCCTAATTACAGCTTTTCGTGCCTACAACAAGACAGGCCCTAAATACCTCACCAGGCGCTTCCCCCACTACCTGCCCAGCCGTCACCTTCGCTCAACCAATGACAACCTCATTTTCCTCCCCAAATACAATCTGAAAACGAAGGGTGAGAAGACCCTCAGTTTCCTTGCAACTAAAGCTTGGAACAAACTACCCAAAACCCTCAGACAACAAACCCATGAAAAACCTTTCCGAAAACTGCTAAAGACCTGGATCTTTAATCTCCCGGACGACCACGCCAAAGCTTCCATCTAATTTTCCTTGGACTGGTTCACTCAGGTTCCCTAGCGCCAAGATGCTCCCTCCGGAGCGAACGTCGCGCTCCAGAAATACCCCACAAATACCCCACAAATTACCCCACAAAAATTAATTCGTTCGAGAAAGCCAAAGAAAATACATTATTGGACAAAGAAAATAAAGTGATCAGAGAAAGCTAAAAAAAGATCAATTAGTGGACAAAGAAAAGTAGGTTTTAAATGCGTGTAGGCAGACACATTAGTTAAAGAGTCAGCTTGCTGCTAGCCACCAGGCTTGATTTGTGAGTTGAGAGGAACCCAGTAGGTGATGGGTATATGTAGGTAAAATAAATAATCTTAAAGCTAAAATATTGTTGGGCAGCGTATTCACCCTGAAATTTACTATTTGCAATTTGTTTGTGGGTACAGATTGTGATCTTGCGGCAAAGATGATCTGTGTAATGTAGAAGTAGCAGATATATTTCCATGTTGTGTGAGCAAAAGAGCCATATGTAGGCTTTTGGTGCTGCGAGGCGGGAGAGTAGTTGAACAGTGGTGGGCCCCAAAAAAATGTGAAAGCACTTTTAAATTATTTGTTAAAACTATTTTGTTTTTTATTTGTTATTAGAGTTGAAGTTGATTGATTTTGTTAAATAATATACTGGAAAATCAGGGAAGTAGGCGAGTTGTTGTTGTGCAATATGTGCAGTTGCGCTAAGAAGCAGATTGTCCCCAAAAAATTTAAAGGCAATAATGTTTAGGAGCTTTGTTTATTTCCAGAAATTTATAAGTTAATAGTAAAGAGAAAACAAAGTGACATATTAGCAAGAAGCTAGTTAAAATTATTGCCGTTTTAGTGGCAGGAAACTGCCAATAAAGCAGCGATAATGGGCTTGATAATATGAGCTACAGAATTCCAATTGGAGCCCACGTTAGATGTCCTGCACATCTAACTTGTACTTATATTGGAATTGGAAGTATTACATTGTGGTTGTCTCTTCCCTGTGAAGAGATGTTATCATCTTTTGTAAAAGCAAAAAACGTGTCGACAGAGACTGGACTAAAAAAAGTGTCAAGTCAAAAAGTGTCAAGTACTGTAGATTAACATATGTTAAAGTGGCACCTACAGTACATTTCTGTCTGAGACTTTGAATAGATGGCGGTGTGTGTTTGAAGACGAATTTGTGTCAAATCCACATAGCAGACATCAGGTTTATTGAAATAAATGTGATGAGCTAGGACAACGTGATGAAATAGAAAAAGTAAATACAAAACGCTTCCTCAAATATATTTCTTATAATGTGTTCAATAAATAAGCTTACATTAGTTAAAAAAAAGTCAGTGTGCCCCAAAAATAAATACATTATACAGCTCTCAAAAACGTTCACAATGCATGCTGAGAGGTTATCATTAGATACAAGAAATTGTTGCTCAAAAAAATGCATGCTTTAAATGCGTTCCGCCATACAAACATTATTACAAGGACTCAGCTTAAAAACAAAGTGGGCAAACATTAGTTGAAAGGAGTATGCTCAAACAGAAAACGTCCTCCAAGAAAGCAAATAATAAAAGTGTGTGAAAGCATGCTTTAAATGGGTGTAGTCGACCAACAAAGCAAAGATAATGCTGAATGAAAGAAAGCATGCTATTTGAAAGAATGCTTTAAATGCGTTCTGCCAGGGAAGTTAAACAATGAACGCTGTGCAGCAAGCAAATTAAAGAAGTTCCACCTATCAAAGATATAAGTGGTGGGTGAAAATGAGTACTGATAGGAGAAAAATACACAAGGAGCAACAGGAAAAGAACGCATACAACCAATAGAAAGGAGTAAAAGTAAATTGACAAGCAGACTGCCCAATAAGAAGGGAAGGCAGTAGTTAAGCCGCTTTTAAGATATATTAAATAAAATAGATTTCACACTTGCAGCACAAGCACAGTGAAGTTGAAACAAAGGGATAAAAGCCTGTAAATGAATTGCCAGATTATGTAAAAATATTATCTCTTGCTGGTTTGGGGAAAGTGCTATAAGAGTCTCTGTTCACAATTAGTTAAAACACAATGACAGAAGTTTGGATTCTAATAATGTTTTTAACTTCTGTATCCAGGTCCCTAACTTTGCTAAATGTTTTAACTTGCATACATGCTATCAGGTTTAGCACAATTATGTTTAATTAACTTTCTTACTTGACATATGTCATTATGAAAGACGGTTGAACTGTAAAGATTTCAAGGAATCAACCATAAACCATTTTCTTACTTACTCTTTAATTTGTCTTTTTAATTTTTTACCTGCGCTGTAGCCTTGGGAATACAATACAAGACCAAATGCAAGACCTAAATCTCTATAATTTGTAAGCACGATATTCCTTTGTCTCTTTAGTGCAGTTCCCTGTCCTGGATTTCTGGGGCTAATCTGCCTCCGAGGTACGTCAAAGTTGTGAACAACTGAATCTGTGTAAATCAGTTTATAAATTCACATCACACTCCTCTGCATCTTGGGACGGCTTGTGGTCACTGGAGTAAAGAATCATTTCACCCCCCCCCCCCCCCATCAGTTATGAAATAAAGCATGTATTTCAATGCTGTTCAGCATTCTGGTTGCTTGAGCAAACTAATATCTTTTAAAATAATAATGAACTTCACGATTCTTTGAAACTTAGGTTTGGTACTTGATATCTACCTGAAACCTATAACCTTAATGTAATTATCTGGCCACACTCAAAACCGCAATGAGACGTGGCCTACTTCCTTTAGTTTTGGGACTTTGAGACATGGGACAGTGCAAATCTGTAATGGACTACTGGTATGCATACTTTGGCTAGGGCCTCTGTCACCTCCTTCACAGCTCTGTCACATGATTAGTTTTACTTAACATGATTTTGGACTGTGTTTTTGGAAAGGCATCTTTTTCACCTCAAGAAATGACCTCACAAAAGCTAGGATGGGAAATGGGCAAATGACCTGTTAGGCTGTTGGGACGAGAAGAGGTTCCGGCAGATTGTCATACCCTGTTAGATGTGGCACAGTGCAGAGGGGCTACTGGGCACCAACTGTCATGGTTGAAGTCATTTGCCACCATTCTCGGGTTGTCCTACTATGGTTCTGCAACCTGGGCCAAGTACAATCTGTGATGCTCTTGACATTTGGGGTTATGAGAGTGAGCACCCACAGGCTTCTCAGGGAGGAAGTGTGGGGCAAGAACACAGAACCTAACAACGAATCGACATACACAGAAACTCCCTATCCAGCCCAGTGCTGGAAAGAAATACTGTACAATACTATACACTCCAATTTGGGATGCAGGATGTTCTTTCTTTTCATAATTCACTGTACCCTCTCTACCCTTGCATACATGACAGGCCAAAGTGAAAGTCAGGATACCAGATTCACCAGCAAATGGGCACTCACTTTAGGGGTCTCCATGGTAGGGACATTACCCGTCCCAACACAGACTCATCGTCCACCATAGCCAACATGTATTCCTGTGAGAATGTTATCAGGAAGGCATTGAATTCCTTCGAAGTGAGGTGGTATTAATTGGATGGTATGAGGTGGAGCTGGGAGGTAAGGGCGAGCACCCCAACTTCAGAAGTTGTACAGAGCCTTCATTAATTTTTATGAACAAAGTACACAGTGAGGCTGTTGGTGCCACCACACAAAGGAACTGCATCACTCTGGAATACAGATGGGAGAGGGGGTATTTGGGAACCCTCGATAGATGGCTCACTGACACTTCAGAACTAGCTGGCGAAATGAAAGATGTTTCTCTGCCTGCTGCAATAGGATCTTTATCTCTTTGACAATGGAACTTTGGGGAATGTTACTCCTTTCCTCAGCTTGAATATGGTACCTTGTGTACTTGCTGCAGAAGTGGGGTATCTTGTGTCATAATTCAATTCAATATGCTTTATTTGATTTCATCAAAGGAAATCTTAAAAGTAGAATATATATATAAAGTACGATTGCTGTTCAAAAGCTAAAAATCATATACAAATTAATTGGAAATGTAACAATCTTCTTTAAAAATTAAAACCTTTAACAAGAATCCCTACTGCTAAAAAGTGTCATAAAATACAATCATATTTACATTATTCGAAAGTCACACATTTATGGCCTTTCTATATCTAATCACCTTCTTTAAAAACATTACCATGGACTGCATCCTGTAATTATCAGCTAGCATCTGAAGGAATAAAAATGCTGGGTGACATTGCCTAAAACCAAGGCTCCTTAAAATCGGTAAACTCCAGGGCTTTATTTGGTTATCATAAAATTTACAAAATGCAATATGTGAATTGTCTGCTGTGACACACTGTCACATGGGTAATTACAAAGCATGCTTGACCAATCATTAATTACTGGTAAGCTTGTTAGGCGATGGAATATGCTTAACTCGAATAGCTGTTCTCCTTTCTTCTTCGAGTCTGCTAGCGCCAGGATGCCTCTCGAGGTGATAGTGCGCTTTATAAGTGAAATAAATAAATAAAAATAAATTAACCTAAAATGAGTTGAAAGAAATCTATCGTACATGCCTTTCATGGATTGTAGGAAAGGTTGTACACCATAGATAGTCAATAACCTTTGATTATTACATACAGTCGACTTTGATATTTCCGAGGATAGTCAAAGTCTCCAGTAGCGTCATACACGCTCTTTAAGGTCCTTACTACAAATGTGTTCCATGGATTCCAGCTGTTCATAATATTCCGGGTGGCCTAGGTCACTCATGAAGTCTGTAATAAGCTTTATCCAGGATATGCTGAGTGCCAATTGTAATTTATGACAATCTCTTATATTATCCCAATTAAGGGTGGTTTTATCCAAAGACCAGATTTTGTGGCATAAAAAGATTGGCTGGACTTCAATTAGGTCTGATATATAAGGGGATGTAGGACGTTACTACGCGGTCTTTACATTGCACTACAATTACAACGCTGGTTTTACAACGCAAGTCGTTACCACGAATTGCTCTGTAGGGTGCTGGATTTCGGATTAGTATAATTTACTATTCCAACTCCAGCCTACGTACAGTAGGGAAGGTGTTGGAATAGTAAATCTACTATTCCTTAGCCTAGAGCGCCCTCCAGCGCAAGTCGTGGTACCGACTTGCATTGTAAAAGCAGCGTTGTAATGGTAGTGCAGTGTAAAGACCGCGTCGTAATGGATGTTCCCCATATAAGGTAACTTCAGCTCAGTGTGGCATACATAAGGGGAATAGCCACCCAGAACAGCTGAGGCAAATCTTAAAAAGGCATTATCCACCAGTTGTAGGGGATGGCTATCATAATAGCCATATACCCCAGCACCATACATCGCCATAGTTACACACTTAGCTTTGTATATATTAATAGGTTCTAAAGGCGTTTTTTGCTCAGTTGCATTGAGAAGTTAGCGAAGGCAGCTGTAGCTTTCTTGAACAATAATTTTCTAGGTTAGATTGCCTGGAACCACAAGCCATTCTGGTCGAACAGGATGCCAAGTACTGGAATGCTTTAACTGAGACCATGGGACTATTTAGACTTGGGTCTGCTGGCAAACCACCTTTTTCAATTTTCTCTGTGCTTGAATCAGCCAATCTGTGGATCCAAAAGGGGGAGCTGACCACAGAAAGACCTGAACCAAATCGAAGAACCTTCCCTGAAGAACTGTGGTTTTGAATTGTAAAGGTTAAGCTAAGCGGGTTGTGCTATTCTGGAACAATGTTACAATGTGAGATGCAGGTAAGAAGGAAGCAAACCTGTGCCGTCATAGCATGGCCCCCCTAAATATTTTGCCCAAAGGGTTGAGCTGTGTGGACTCAGACCGCTGAATGAGGAATCCTACAATCTTATTTACTCTGTGAAAACTTTCTACTGTGTTAGCCTCTGAGGAACAATGTGTGTTAGAAATGGGGGTCTCTAGTTGGCAGAGGTGATACCTTTATCAAAAGATGGACCCTTGCTTCTAGTGAGGATAAGGGGGATATACATGTTACATAACCCCTTCTCACCCCCTAGGAAGCTTGACATGAGCAGACAGGCTTATCCCAAATGCAATGTGTAAAGTATTTTCACTCAAAACACACAGTAATACAGTGATAGAACCACAAATGGATACCACACCGGTTTAGAAAAACTAAGTATCTTTATTTGAACTCAACAAGACCAAAACAACAAAAATCCAACATACAGGTAATAAGATCTTACTTTAGAACAGTTATATCAAAAATAAAGCTTGTAGAAAACAAATGGCTCCACTTGGGGCTATTACGACTTCGTGACAGCAATAAATCCAACAGGTAATAAGATATTACTTTAGAGCAGTTATCGCAAAAATAAAGCTTGTAGAAAACAAATAGCATCACCTGGGGCTATAACAACTTCGTGACAGCAATATATCCAAAGTAAGGTGCCTACTGTGAGGTGCGGGTATCGGGCACAGAGTCAAGTGGACCCAAGACACAGTACCTTTGGATAACGAAGCCTATGACAATGCATGGCATTATGGAGATGAGGCGTCGGTGCTGAGGTCGAGGCCAGCTCCCTGGCTGCCCCGGTCAGTGAGGAGACAACATGTTAAATCCAGGACAAGAGAAGTTGGTTGCGTTGGCGGTGAGGCGCCAGTTCTGGTGATGCGATGTGAAGTCAGTGAGTTTGTGGAGTCACCCTCAGTGGTTATCTGTGCAGCAATAACAGGATGCAGGCGCTGCCGATGATGGAGACGGAGACAGCTTTTCTTGTTTTCTTGTTTCTCTTAGGTTTCTTCCAGCTCCCAACAGAAGGAACATCCTGCAGAGGCTCAACACTGTAATAGGTACCTCCAACAGGTCAGAACTCTCAGTATTAGAGTTCATGGGAGCTGGGGGTTACGTCTTTGTGTCCCTGAGACTTCAGAACAGGAGACCAGCACACACAGGCCCTTGGCAATTTGTCTTCAAGCAGGTTCACAGCAAAGTTCCAGTCTTTGTCTTTTCCCTGGCAGAAGCGGCCAACCGCCCTCTCCCACACCATGCAGCAAGGGGGCAGCACTCCTCCTCACAGCTCTCCAGCTCTTCTCTTGGCAAAGGTTCCTCTTGAGTCCAGAAGTAATCTAAAGTTCTGGGGTGTAAGGTTTACTACTTAAACCCCATTTTGTCTCTGTCCTCTTTGTGCAAAGTCCTCTGAGCCCAGTCCCAGCAAGTCTGTCCTCACTAGTGCAGTATGACCACTGGTAGTGGAAAAAGCATTTTGCAATGGAAACAGGCCCTATTCAGGTTCAAGGAAACTCCTCCCACTACTCTAAATGCAGCTAAGCCCCATTCAGCACAGCTCTGAGTCATCCGGGAAAGGCCAGGCACACCTCAAACACCATGTGCTCCAGCGCTACGAGGCCTCCGGGTAGTCTGCGCTCAATAAAACCCAATTAATAATAATAATGTGGCAGTCTACAGTCAATGCATATCCCCAGCTCCTGTCACTCCAAAACTAGACAGTCAATCCACAAACAAGCAGAGGCACAGAGAATGGTTAAACAAGAACATGACTACTTTCTCTAAAAGTGGTAGTTTCAAACACACAATTAAAAAACCATCTTTACTAAAAGATGGGTAATTAAACTCTGAGTTCAGAAAGTTTAAACTTTAATCCTCTATCTTGTCCCAATGGGAAGTTATACATGTAAGATGTTACAACGTATCTCTCATTCTATACTATGGGGCAGATAGCCTTTCATTAGTGATAAACGAAATTGTCAGTATTTCACTATCAGGACATGTCACACACACCAGTTCATGGTCTACCTTTCACATACACTGCACCCTGCCCAGGGGGGTGCCTTGTTCCTACCATAGGGGTTCTTCCATGTAAGAAAAGGGAAGTTTAGGGACTGGCAAGTGGGTGCACACAGACACTGCAGTGGCAGGTCTGAGATACCTTTTCAGGGATACTCATGTGGGTGGCAGAATCAGTGCTGCAGGCCCACTTACTAGCATTTGATTTGCAGGCCCTGTTCCACCCAGTGCACTTCAGTAGGGACTTACAAGTAAATCAAATATGCCAATCAGGGAGAACCAATATCAGGGAGAGCCAATATGCCAATCAGGGAGAACAAATTATGTTCATATGCACTTTAGCACTGATCAGCAGTGGTAAAGTGCTCAGAGTCCTATAGCCAACAACAACAGGGCAGGAAAAAATTAGAGGAATAAGCTAAAAGGTTTGCTGATAACCCTGCAAAAAGGGCGAAGACCAACAATGTGCTTCACATCAAGGTAACCAGCTGTGCCCAAAAACATTCTAGTGGCTGGCTGGTTTTAGAGTTATCAATCTAAATTGCACTGTTTTAACCTTGTGAACATTTGGGTGAACAAAGCTATTTTTTTGTGATTAACTTTTATTTATTGCTTTTCTGCATAGCTAGAGTTCTTGGTACCTGTTTATTGCCTCTTCCTGTCCTTACCATGTAAGTTTAGTAAAGAGTTTTCTGTTTAACTAAACTTAATTTGGTTAGTTCAAAAGCAAAAATGAGTTGCAATAATAAATAAACATTATAATATTTGAACAAAAATTTAAGCATGCATACCATAAAAGACACCATTGAGTAAACAATATCTTTCTCTTTGAACAGCACTGAAGACATTCCATGGTCCAGTGCATTACCTGCCAGAGTTGGAGGACATAAAGAAAGAAAAGTATGTTTTGAATGGGGAAAAAGCAAAGAAAGCATGGGAACTCTTCACAGATCGAAGTATACGATGGCAGCTCATCGCTATTATCGTAATAACTGCTGGTCAGCAATTGAGCGGAATAAACGCAGTAAGTATCTCACAAAGTACAGGTGCCAAATCCCAAAATATGTGGTAATTCTTGACCTGCAATACCACACATTGAATTGGAAATATCCCAGGTGGGTGGTGGAGGCAGGAGGGTAAGAGGTATGGAAAGGCTGTGGAATAGGGAATAATGTAGAAATGGTGATGCTGCACCGATTTCCACATGCGTTACAACCACATGCCTCACAATACTGATTTGGCAGAAACTCTTGTTTCCATCCAAATTCATGTTAGGAGCCGACATATAATGATATTGTCTAGAAAACATCATGCATGGGAGCAATTTTAGATCAGTAACAATTATTGATTGACTTGCGGTACGTGCTAGGATTTATTGTTTTACAAAATCTAAAAAAGACCTGTAATGAGAAACTTCTAGCAAATGTCGAAAATATTGATGCCAAACAGCGCTTCTTACAGTAGAGTTTCCAAGGATGCTGGCTAAAAATATTGCTTATTTATATATATTTATTAAAAGTATACACATAGGGCAGAACTAGTAACAAGAGTGTTTCACATGAAGTAGGAGATACAACAAAAATACTGCTGATGAATACATCTGGGTTTCTTGATAGACCAGCTTACCCACAGAGAAAATAGCACTCTAGTTTTCTCGATGGGCCAGCCTACCTCCAGAGAAAATAGCTTTTAGCTGCAAGAATATGTTAACTTTACATTTCTACATGTTCTACTTCTAGATACGACTTACCCTGCCTACATTGGGGTGACTTATTAATGTATAAAAGGACTTTTTCGACCTAATGAGTTCATTTTAACAGGTTGAATTGCAGTATTAATACTGTTACAGTCAAGCTACAATGGCAGAGCGGAAGCCATACTTGCACTGCCACTGTAGTGGATGTCAAGATAGGTGCTGAAATCCACTTGTGGCATTTAACTTCCAGACCCTGGGTTCATTTTGTACCATATACTAGGACTAATAGGCAGGTTAAGCATAGCAGTTAGGATTATGTCAATTCAGCCCTGTTAAAATGGGAGCACAGGCACTTTACTACTAGTTAGGAGAGGTAAAGTGCACAGAGTTTTAAAGCCGGCAAAAATATAAGGTTTGGCAAATGACAAAAAACCTGGGGTGACTACATATTGATGTTTTGCCAACGATATTTTAGAAACTGTATTCTTGTGTAATTTCCATTACCAGTTGCCATGTCTCTTGAGGGTTAAGGAGTTATAGTCCCAACCTAATTTTATAGAAGGATCTGTCCAGCTGACAAAGATAACATATATACTCAAAAAGAAACCCACACAGAAACCAGTATTGTAGCCGCTTAAGTTATAGAGAGAGCTCTGTACCCGTTGATCAATTGCAGTAAATGGAATAATGATTTCCAAGACTCAAATTCTTTTATGCTTTTAAGCAAGATATGCAGTATTTAATTATTCATTCCAACAGTGAAATCACACATAAACAGCCGACATGGGTTTCGCCTGGGTGGCCAGTTGGTCGGGGTTTTTTTCAAGGCTGACATTGACAATAAGGCACAGTGTTATGTTGAAGGACAAAGGTAGGGCCAAATTGCCAACAGTTTGTACACAATTTAGTGTGGGTTTGTGTACAAAACAAGTAGCAATGAAACACCAAGAAAGGAGATATAGTTAAGTGAAAAAGTTATGGGTAGAACAAAAGTAGCAAGAGATATAAAGGAATACAGAAAAAGGAAATACAATAAATTTGTTAACGTTACGATATGTAAATCTCAAAGAAAGGTGTTCTAACTTATTTCATAAAAATGGCAAATGTTCTATAACATACAAATTAAACTGTCAATTAGAAACACTAAGTATCGGACGATCCCATGGGCCATATGTTCACATGGAAATATACACAAAGACCACTAGTGTTATCATGACCTCAGGCCAGTGTCATATTGGGAGTGTTACAATGGAGACAGTTACGTCACAAAACATGTTCATAGAGAGACATACACATATATATATCACTTCTGTCCTCATGACCTGAGTCCAGTCTAAAACTGAAGTCATTTAATTTCAAACAGTTACATCACAAACCAAACAGCGGGGAGCCCCATGGAAAAGCAACCATAATACTAACTCTGTCTGTGAAGCAGGTTATAGCTCTATAGATCTCACATAGCATAGTTAGAGTAATGCACTTACCAAAGTAGTCTTGTTGTGGTCCAATAATCTGAATAAAGGAAGAAGTAAAGCAAAATGTAAGAAATCTACAGTACACAAGATCATGTAACACTTTACCGTGCTAATCGGTAAAATGGGTCATGCTATGGGGTCTGCTCTAGTAAAATTGACATAAGTGGTATGCTATCGGGAACTGGAAGGCAGCATACAATGCCCAATGATGGAACAGTATAAAAAAGTAATTGGACTAACCTGTAAAGTTAAGTTAACGCTACAAAGGACCATAATGTGCTGCATAAAGAGCTTGTAAGCCTGTGATAGATCTCAGGGACAAGGCCGCTAATGATCTGTGGTTACAAAAGTGAGACCTATAGTGTGGGGAAGGTGCAAACGAATTTTGTTATATAGATAACAGTCCTAGGCAACTGTGGGGTCCTTGAAGATATAAGGTACAATGGCACAAAAAAATGTAGGCGCAACACAATAAAAATAATTAATGCAGTGTACAAGGAAAACTAACAAAGACAACTTGAATATTCATTTATTTTAAAATGTAAAAAACATGAAAAAACTGATTTTAAAATTCACAGAAATGTCACAATTAAGAAAGTTTCAGAATATGCATTCATATCAACAATCATATATAAAAAAACACAAATACAATCATAATAAAACAACCAAGTGGATTAATTAATTGTCTCTACGCGCGTTTCGGCATAACAAACGCCTTCTTCGGGAGAACCACTTGCAGATTCTAAAAATGAAAATAATATACATTTACATAACAATATATATTTTATCCAGTACACTGCAACAATTAACAATTGCTACATCAAATGCGATAAGGCTGCCTAAGAATTAAGAAACTGGTTAGTGCAGAAAAAGAAAGAGGGTGAAAAAAAGAGATCAAATCACCAAACTACAATGAGTGATAATTGATTAGGAATGTGGAAACAATGAATAAAGTGCTGCATACATGATAGCAGAGGCCAAGGCACCAGAGAGATGACTTGATATATATAGAAACCCAGGGCCTGTGACTATTGGTTGTATAATTTAATACACTTCTAAAAAAGGCTGATGTGCAAACGAAAACAGAGTCTGACAAACCTAACAAGGTACTTACTAAACAGGGCTGTGAAAAAATGGTCTCTGCCGTCCCGGGAGCGTTAGAGTTCAGCACGCGAGTCACGCTTGAGTAAATATCCTCTAACCTGACATGAGATGGCATCTAGAATCATCGGGGAATTGACATCACAAGGAACATGAAAGATTTACTAGGCAAAATCGAACAAAAGATGTGGTCCAGTGAAGTAAAAAGTCGGAGCAACCAAGAGGAGAGTTAATCAAGTCTTGTAGGAATAGGAGTTGAAAAAAAGAGACATGGAAATAAAAAGTAAAAGTGGACATGCATAGTGGCATCGGGGTTGGGAGCGGATGCAGTCTGCGATGATGCCGGTACACTGATATGAACTCCGCCATTGCCAAATCAAGACTCTGTGAACTACTGGATTGCAGTGTAGGCCGGAGGTCAGCAGTGGCCCACAGCCACGTGTCGTTGGCTTGCGATGCATAGAGTTAGTGACACTAGGGCAGTTGTCAGTAGTGTTCAATCACCTCTGTAACGATGATCCTTTTTTCCGCCCAAAAGTAACATGTCATCCTCTTACACTTCTCCTAGCGTGCAATGATATGTACTCTGCCTTTGAATAATCAACGGCGGTACAAAAGGGGGTGGTACAAAACGGGGTGGTGATGGACAGAGCATCTGAATCAATCAAACACTCACACCCAGTCAAAAGATCTGGGTTTAATCCATCACCGTTCTTTAGCCCACTCTGCCACCCCAGTTCAGACATGGCTATATGCAAATCAGTCTGACCCTGTGCCTCATGGCAACAGTCCAACCCGAACTGCCAAGCCATGTCTTCCCTGGACCGGAACAAGCTTCCGAGGACCGGTTTCTGGCATTCCAGCCGTCTTCAGCCCGGCTTGCTTGAATCCAGTGGCAAAGTGAACAAGGGACTCACGTCTGAGCATACCCTGCCACACTTATGAGGCACAGGGTCAGACTGATTTGCATATAGTCATGTCTGAACTGGGGTGGCAGAGTGGGCTAAAGAACGGTGATGGATTAAACCAAGATCTTTTGACTGGGTGTGAGTTTTTGATTGATTCAGATGCTCCGTCCATCACCACCCCCTTTTGTATCGCGTTTGAATAATCAATGTTCAGTTCCAATTCTGTGACCTACTCAAGCGCAGTCTAGGCCGAGAGTAGTAGTCCGCGTGGGCCCACAGAGTCTTGCGGCTGAGATGTAACACTAAGACCTGTTGGCACTACATCGAAAGGTGTATAGTGACATACACTCAGCCATGATTCATGTGCTCTGCTATGGTGTAATCATGACTCGGTTCCAAAAGTGAAACCTAGTTGGCCGCACTATCAGCCGGAGGCAGCGGTCAGTGATGGCCAACCGCTGTACAGCCATCTCCTCCTGGATCTCTCACACACGAGGTTGGAATGCATTTATATTAGATTTGTGGCTGACAGGTAGTGGCCCTAGAGCTGAACGGGCGTTTAGCCGGCGACTATGCCATGTGCTGCCTGTGACGGACTGCATTGGATTGGTGTGAGGCCTACAAGACCACAGTGCATGCCGAAGGCCGGAGCAAGCAAGGGCCCACAGACACGTTTGGAGGGAGTCCTGTGCACAGACTTGGTTGCACCACATCGGAGGGAGTATGGTGACATGAACTCAGCCTTAAATCATGTACTCTGCCATGGTGTAATCAAAACTCAGTTCCAAATGTGTGTCCTACTTGTCCACTGTTGATGCCGGTGGAGTACGTCAACGGGAAAGGAGTTCCACAGGCCTGTGTCACGGAGGCCAGGATTGTCCGAGGAGTCTGCCAAGGTCGGGGGCCTCGGGCTTGGAGCTTGCACCGATACGTGGTGGGCCCTCTTCGGCACACGCCGGTGTCGGCAGGTGGGCATTGAGGCCTGGGTGTGCAAGGGTGAGCAGGACAGGTTCGGGGACCAGTGTCCCGGGGTGCAGCAGGCGCACTGGATCGCTGGCAACTCGGCTTACAGCGTCACCCTTGTGGCGGGGTGAGAGGTGCCGCCCTGGCAGAGACGTTGGACATTCCAGAAGAGGACCATGCCCAGAGTTACGTGCCTTTAATTCACATCCCTACACTGGCCTTGCATATGCTGAGACAGCCCACTCTGCTCACGCTTACGGGGGGATGTAACAAGCTACGTTTCCACGATCTACCCACTGGCTGGGGTGACATGGTTGCGTCCACTCTCCACCACACTCTGAACACCAGCGGTGTGTGCAGAGATATGTGTGTGGTCTGCATACTGCAGTCTGGCCTTTGCCTCCACGCCACACTTGGAATTGTGTGCAGTCTCATTCATGGGTCACTTGCATCCTTTCTCACATGCCTGGTCCCCACCTCTTCCGACATTCTGCTATTGTGTGGCTGAGGTGCCATGCCATAGATGGCTAATGTACATGGCTGGCCCAGGTTCCCACAGTGAGTTCTGCTGTTGTGTCTGGTGGATGTGCATGTTGATTGTGATCTTGTGACGTGTGCATTTCCTGTGTTGTGTGTTGCATGATTGTGAAGTTGAGGTATGTGATGTGTGTATTTGTTATTGGCCAACGGGCAGTGCATTTCCGTGGGTGCCATCCTGGTGGCACAGATTGATGATGGACTGTCGGAAGGTGTAGGAATCATGCACCGTGCCTGGGTGGTTTGCGGCGGCATAGGCAGAGATTCCCAGGTGGTCCACTATTGACTGGACATTTGTGGGATATGTGCGCTTTCTGTTGTGCTTATTGTGTGCAGTGTTGACAGGGGGCACAAGTAGGACATGTGTGCAGTCAATTGCCCCCTGACACGTGCGGGAAGCCAGCTGTGGCATACACACCTTGTTTGGTCTCCGGCTGTTCCTGCGCAGTGTGTGGGAAGTATAGATATTGGGATACCAAGCTGATGATGTCATCAATGACTGTTGTGGGGGACTTGGATTGCCCTGGCTGTGTGACTCCTCCATCTCAGGTGGATGTTGGTTGGAGGGTACCAGAGGCCAGCACCTGCAGCACGGCTAGCAGCTTTGTCTGAGGTGAGATGTTGCTTGTCCGCTGTGTTGGTACTATCAGCCTGTGGGCAATAGTGGTCAGGATGCGGAGGAGGGTTGTCCCTTTGGGCATGTAGTGGGCAATGACATTCTCTGGTGTTGGGTCTCTGAGTTTGGTGCATTTTTGGAAGGGTCGCTGTCTTTGTGTGCGCTGCCTCAGTGTTGCTCCAGTGGAGGGAGCAGGTGTCTGGGGGGTGGCCCTTTGGGTTGGGCAGTGGGTGTTGTTGCCTTCTTAGGTGTCTGGCCTGCATGATCAGTGGCTCCATGGCATCAGTTGTTCTTCAGGTGTGCCTGTGGGCTGCGCTCCCTCTCGTGGTACAGGCTGCCGCCGACTTTGCACCAGGTCAGAGCAGGTGTTAGTTTCCTGCTGCTAACATGCCTTATCGCCTGTTTTGGGATCTTATCACCGATCTGGCTGGTCGTTGAGAATGTTGTGGAGTGGTGTTGTTGCGGCTTTTTGCTCAGGAATGCCTACCTGCATCTCATTAGCGATAGTTGCGGCAGCCATCTGCGGCGATGTTTTTGCAGCTGCTATCGCGGGTAAACTGGTGCTATGGGCTGTTAGCACCAGCTTGTGAATGGAGTGATAAATTTATCGAGACTTTGACTGCGAGAAAGGGCTGTTTACTCAGCGATAGCTCCTTGAGAATATGCCCCTATGTTTGAAGTCATCTTTGTCTTCATTTTCATTCTTGGGGGTGCCTTCGAATGGGTGGGTTTAGCATTTCTGCTGTGCAAATGTTTTTTTGTTTCATTTTATAGACTAAACCTCTGCTCCATGTACGGCTGGAGTGAGGCCCACATGTGGGGTACACGTGGCCCCTGACTTGCCTCTTGGTTTATCAGTGGCATTGCCATTGGGGCTGGGGGAAGAGCGTTTCTCATTTCATGTTCAAAAACAAACTTTTGTTAGATATATTGCTGGGGCATGATGTAGTGGTGCACTGTCATTTACAGGCCACACGTTTTCTATTGAGGTGTCCACAGACTTTCCTGCTTTTCTGTTTTGCTGCTAAAATGGTGGAGTGCGTGGGCAATGTATGGAAATTGGGTTTCATGGAAAATAGTTCACCAATTAGTGTGTTCTGGTTTGTTTTAATCCTATTGAATTCTGTTTCTATCACACAGAGTTGCAGAAGGTGAGGATTGTTAACTGCTGACATTTTAAAATTAATTGTACAGTTAATTTACAATCTATTCGGGTGTTGGAGAAAAACAGATGACATGCAGCCTATCACTTCATGCTCATTTTGCAGCACAGTTCACTTTGCAGAATCCTCTAACTTTGTAGTTGGGCAAAGAAAAGTAAACACCAATCTTCAGGATAGAATAAGCAGCAAGTGTGAGAAGACATCAGCTGATATTTGACCTCTTTGAACACAGAGCAAATGTAACAAGATAAAAACAAGTTTTAAACACATCTTTATTGTCCAGTCACTTTTTGAGTGCATCAATCTGGCGATGGAACCTGTGAGAGGAACGGTCCCACACGTGTTACAATTGGACCACAATTAAATGCGCGCGGTGCAGGGACCAGCGCTAGCACCATCACTCCACAAGCCCTGGGGGTTTAACCCTGATAAGCCCAGCCACAGGACAGGAGAGGCTGGAACTGAAGCACAGTTAAACATTACGCTGTGCAGGGACCAGCGCTGATACCTCCTTCCCATAGGCCTTGGGGTTTTATCCCCAGAGAAGCTCAGCCACAGGACGGGAGAGGCTGGAACCAAAGCACAATTAAACACTGCGCAGTGCAGGGACCAGCGCTGACACCTCCACCCCAAAGGCTTATTTATTTAATGCAATTTTATATAGCATTAACTTTACCCAAAGATGTCAGAGCTCTTTACCGTGCACCATTTCTTTTGCTTCAAGTCGCCTGTCCTTGTAGTGATCCGGTCCACAGCGACGAGTGATGTGGAATCGCTCTTTGTCTCTTTGCGGAAAAGCCCAGCAAACTAATCTATTGCAGACTTTTTCAAAACCCGTAGCCCAGCAGCTGGGCTGCAGGTGCTACACAAAGACCATGTGCCAGGGCTTCCATTTGGCCTAATCGAACCCCACACCCTTCATGGTCTCTTCATTGCAGATATTTTTCCTTGGCTTCTACCTCAGAAGCAGGAGTCGATGGCTTATCAGACCAAATGCAGCCTTCAGAAGCTCCTTATGAAAGAAAGCCAGAGAGCAATGAAACAGGCACAGCATTAATGTGAGCGCTGAAGACTTCCAAGCTGTAGTCAAAACTAGGGGGAAGTAACGGCCTTACCATATGCCTGTAGATTATACACGGCCCTAAAGGAAAATTGATAGGCTTATTCTCCCTCCAATATTCACCGTCTGTCATTGTTGAATCATATTACACAGCACACACAATTCTGTTATTCACCTTTTTATGCCTTGCGCATCACACAAACCCCTGGGTTTATCCACACCTAACATGGCCGGCCCTTAGTCTCATTTTGCAGCCGCTTTGACACAGGCGTTCTAGCTAGTGATTTCAGTGGGGTTATTTATAACATCGGGCGGGCATCCTTTGCAATTTCCTGCTCATGCTCAATAGCATTGTTGTGCTGTTTATTTGCTAACCTTTGTGTCTTCTAATAATAGAGTGTTCCCTTTTACATGGCTGCCAAGTTTTCAGACTGTTTATATGTGGCATGTCCATGTTTACTGTGTATTTTATGTGACTTCCAGCTGTCTTCTCACCAGCTGTCTTCTCACCCTATACCTCTCTCAATATATCCTCTACCTCAACTCAGACTCATCTCAAACCTCTTTCTACTACTCTTTACAAAGCACTATATCGAAGGTCAAAAAAGTCCCAATGTAGCCAAGAGGTAAATATCCACAAGGTAGTTTATTGTTCCAGTTCCAGAAGAAGGAGTTGGTAGGTAAGATGGTAAGTAAGCTGTAAGGTAACCCCACCAGTAGCAGCCTCCCTGTTGTTCAGCCTGCACACACCAACTGACACTCAGCACATCACCAGGCACCCAAACATTCTGTGACACATTCCAACAGTCATCCTGGCTGGGCAGCAGGGAAGAAATGCTCAAGCTAAAGGAGAGGCGACAATCAAGTCACAATACACTACCTTATTTCTCACCCTATACCTCTATCAATATATCATCTACCTCCACTCTCTCATTCATCCCAAACCCCATACCACTACTGTGATCTCCAAAATAACCCTTTCTAGGCTCTTCCCTACTCTACCCCTCCTTTTACTATTCCGATCCCCCAAAACAAGTCTTTCTCAACCCTTACCTCTAACTCTTCCCCCTCCACATCCCTTTTATTCATCCCAAGCCTCCTCCTACTGCTATGACCTCCAAAACAAACAACTAAAATTGTCTAAATCCTTCCCTCTTCTATCCCTCCACTATAATTTTGAATTCAAATAACAGACTAACATGTCCACCACTCAAATTACTTTCATATTTCTCCATACTAACGCACCACAAATCCTTTTTGGGTTCCGAAGTAGCGTGCTACTCGCCAAAAAAGTGCTGCAACACCCCATCAGGGGTAGCAAGTGCTATACAAATGCAAACCTTTTCCCCTCTTCTATCCCTCCACTATCCTTCTGGATCCAAATAACTTCCTAACATAGCCATCAAATTACGTTCATATTTCACTATACTAATTCACCACTAATCCTTTATGGGTTCCGGAGTAGCGTGCTACTTGCCGAAAAAGTGCTTTGACGCCTTGCCAGGGCTAGTAAGCAATATATAAATGCAATTACCATACAATGCAATACAATAGTGGAGGAAAGAATCATTCTAAAAGGTGAGTTCTGGATAGAGGGTCAGACCGCAGGTATATCTCTTAAGTTATAGGCATCCTACAGGGTTCTAGAAGCAGCAGTTATATATAATGTTTGCAATGGAAAAACATAGAGAAAGAATTTCTCCAAATAAGTTGTGAAAAACTAGCCATAGCAGCAGGGAAATGATGTCTCAGCATCAGAAATAAACGTCACCACTCATTTGAGTTTTAAAGATATTTAAAAAATGCATTCATTTTCTCACTAACCATAAAGAACACATGAAGGACCAGCTAACCTTTTTCTGATGGGGTGTACTTGAAACGTGCCAATTATTTTCTTGGAAAGTTTACGCTCTCATAAATGTTCCAGAAAGATGATCGCTGTTGTCACTGCTCGGATTTAATTTATAATGCATTATTTAATCAATTTATTTGCCTATTTTGTGTTTTTGTAAGCTAAACTAAAATACAAGAACACTCATTTACCATTTTTTTGCACATGGACAAGAGAGAATCCTATGTGTTCTTGTGCAGCATCACATGCTTAGGTTGAGCCTCACACACCTTAATATTCATGCTCTGAGTCAGCAATGACAGCAGATTCCATAGATGACCTTAACAAGCTTGGCGACCACATGCCTGGGCTTGCCACCAAATACCAGTACTGCTCACTGGTGGCTACCCCCTTATGCCACAAATGCTCCCACATTCCAAAGATGGTAAGCATCCTTTAAGGGATGTACACCATGATGCTAGGGATGGCAAGATTTTGTCAAAGATAGCCAGCATCAAGCCAGGAATGGCCACAGTTATGCCAGCATAAGCAATAGTATGTCAGGTAGGGCAACCGGAATAGTAATGATGTCTAACTTCATGCTATATGCACAACCACACACGCTCAGAATCACACACACACACACACAAACCCTCGCACTCCTGTTGTGGGTTGTCCCATACTAGACACACATATTCTCACACACACACACACACACCCACACACGCACACACACACACACATACAGACACACACATTCAGACACAGACATGCTTTTAAAATGGCACGCAAGAGGACACATACATTTGTACACATGCACATAAAAATACCTGCTCTGGTCCAGACTAGTGGACACAATGTCTGAGGTGGTTGGCACTGACGTCCCATTGGAGGCATGATGGCACCTCTTGGTGGTGACGAGTGACATCACCTGGTCTAAGTGGGGAAAGGTCTGGCTGGTCTTAGCAAGTATGGTCGTCAAAAGAAATATAGCGAGACTATGGGGTAGTAATGTCTTACCAACAGTGGAGGATTGGGAAAGGGATATAGATTGGTGCCAGAGGGCTGAAAAAGTGATATATAAAAGTAGAGGATGTCCTAAGAAGTGGGAGAAAATATGGGCTGCGTGGAGGTTGTATAGGGGGGAATTAATAGATACCCAGTCTGTCTTGGAATCCGGCTATTAAGATGTATGTATCTTTGTCTTTGCATGCGGATCGAAATGTCCGAAATGGAATTATAAATGACTTTGCCTTCTGTTTGTCCACATTCTATCAGATGCTTTACAGTATACAACTGTTTTTATGGAGCCTGTTATTTGAATAAAAAGATTTTTTTTTTAAATACCTGCTCATAATCAAAGACCCCATCACTTATCTCTTAGCATTTGTTCTTGTTTAGCGGTCATGTACGGTGGTCTACGTGGTGTAGACTGTTCAAGTGGGTGACAGGAAGTGACACAGAGCACTGATACTATGCTTTTAGGGATAGCCAAGAAGCAATTTTTCCCTGAGCCACCATGGAGACTTAACTCTAGATGTTCCTTTGGGTTACACAAAACGGAGGCTTCTCAATGTGTGCGCACTGAATCCCTTTTATATCCCCAATGCCATTGCGTCCATTATCGCCTTTGGTTTGATGGATCACTGTTTAAGTAGTTTTAGATGGCCAACCTACTGAAAAAATGGTCAAAAGTATTCCAGTGGTTTGACATCAATGCATAGAGCTTTTCACTGAATTTCTCTTACAGATCTGGGTAGCGCCTTTGAAACCTCCATTGCCTCTATTGGGAAATTCAGAAAGAGATGCCCTCCAGCTAGAAGCCTGAGTTGCGCACAGTATAAATCAGCTAGCTCCTATGACTATACAACATACAAATAAATCAAAGCTTTCTGCCCCCTGGTTTAACAAGTCACTACAAACTAGTAAAAAAGCATGTCATTTTCTGGAAAGGAAATGGTGAAAGAGTATGCTTTGGAGGATAAACATGAATATATATGGGCCTTTGAAAGCTCATTACATTAAAGTTCAGGCAAAGAAAAAAAGCTACTTGGAAAATAAAATTGAAACATCAAAAAACATAGGAAAGCAGATTTTTTAAATTGTTAAATCCTTTTCCAATACCGAGTCCACTACCAGAGAATATCAACCATCACTGAAATGGACCAACCAACTGTCTGAATTCTTTCCCGAAACAACTGTGACTATACAGAGCTCCTTTGATAGGGTGCATCAAGCTGACAAACACAATATGATATATTCAGTTCTGAGACTGACCATAGGGGAAAGCCCATCACTTCTGCAAAGACCCCGGTTGCAGCTAGAAGAATCTTTGTATATCATCGGGAGACTAAAGTCGGGATCCCCTGTTGATCCTTGTCCGGCCCAATGTTTGGCAAAGGTGGCTATGGCTTTCAATCCAGTGGCCAATAACGTTCTTAATGCCTCTCAGAATTCTGGGTGTATTCCTTCTACATGGAAACATGCTCAATTCCTTCAGCTACCAAAAAAACCTTCTGCCAATCCTAAAGTTCTAGCTAATTACGGGCCTGTATCACTACTTCCGGCCTTCTCGAAGATGTTGGAAAAACATGTAAATGCAGTCATCTCAGGCTATTTAGAAAACTATAATCTGCTACATATTAGTCAAACAGGTTTCAGAACTAGCTGTAGCACAGAAACTGCCTCACTGGAGGCTACAGAACACATCAAAGAGAAGTTAGATCAGGGGGAAAGAGCTAGTATTGTTGGAGCCAGCGACGGCCTTCGATACTGTCCCACATGTTAAACTATTGGAACGGCTCGAGAAGTTTGGAATCAGCGTTTTTTCCCTAAAGTGACTAGCCTCCTTTTTCCGGACTCCTCCCTTTGCTTCCATCATTCCTAACCTGAAAGTGGGTGTACCGCTGAGCTCTGCACTGGGCCCTACACCCTTTAATGTGTATATGACCATACTACCATCTTTGTCTGAAATATGCAGGGCTAAAATAATATCGTATACAGACGACACCCAGCTACTCTTCACCTGTGAGAAAAATGCAGACTTTAAGGGGGAGAAGATTTGCCTTTCCAGGGAGTTCAATTGGCTGCAGAGGAACCAACTAAAATGTAATCCCAACAAATCGGAGACTATCTTTTTTGGTGCACCTCCCGCTGAGAAGTGGAGAGTCTGGTGGTCCCATGACATGTCTCCACCTCCCTCTAATAAATAAATAATAATATAAAGTTTGTAGAGCGCTCAGTAACGCCATCATGGCGTGTCCCCGCGCTGACACTGTCCAAGGAATCAGCATACAGACTACCCGGATTTATGAGGAGTTATGCTCAAAACACAGTAAAAGATCTAGGCATTGTAATCAACAGTTTTCTCTCTATGAAACATCAAACCCTATTGGTACTAGGCACCTGTTTTGGGCTACTACAAACTCTGAAGAAATTCTTACCTCTCCTATCGTTGACCACTAAGAAAACTGTGTCCAGGCCTTGATTACTTCTAGGCTGGATTACGCGAATGTTCTATACCCTGGTCTGCCTGATTATCTTCTTAACCGTCTGCAGGTAGTCAAAATGCTACAGCAAGATTATTCCTCAATTTAAACCCCAGGATACATATGTCCTCGCACCTTAGTGTCCTTCACTGGTTGCCAGTGAGAAAGAGGATCAAATTCAAGGCCTTGGTGCTTACTTTCAAAGCCTTACATGACATGGGTGCCAGATACATCAGGAAGAGAATACTTCACTACACTCGATCTGGGACTTTGAGCTCTTCATTTAATCGCCTGGCTACCATACCCAGGATCTGCTGGGTTAGAACCGGAGGAAGATCCTTTATGTTTCTGGGAGCCTAAACCTGGAACCGTCTTCCAGCGGCCCACAGTGCCATGACTGATCTGGCTACTTTAAGGAACCAACCCAAAACTTGGCTATTGTGCAACTAAGTGGGCTCTGTGGAAAGTGGAAAGCTGCCCGTTAGCGCTGGGACACTCTGCTGAGTAGCCACGCACATTATACATTTTTGTTAATTCCTTCATTCATCAGAAATAGTATGTTGGCTGGGCTGACCTTGAGCCTTTTTTCCAAAAGACATTGTATAAGATGCAAAGCCTTTTCTAATTTATTCCTAGCCAATAGAGTGATTTAGTACAGAAGTATATTAATCAACACTTCTCTTACTCAACACCCTCATACTTTTTCAGAGTTATATATAACCAATAAATGAAGAAATACATTCATATGTCAGGTATTCAGGTTTCTGTCGGACAAAATGGGAAGCAGTACTCAATTTCTTGATCCTTTACCTGAGAACTGGACACAGCTCATAAGCTAGTGCAAAAGTAAGTGCATGATGTTTCCATGTATTGCAGAAAAATCTCATGGTACTATTGATACTATGTGTCCATAAGTGGAGAGTGGTTTACAGATTGCTGTAATGGGACAGTAACCATACGGCAGAAAAGAAGATACATTCTTGTTTAAGGATCCTTAAATTCCAGTTCGATCTTTCTATATAAATACATTTCTTACCACTCACATTTGGTCATTTGTTCATTCTCTCCATATGCTTAGGGACACTCCCCTCTTTCTGAGTAAATTATGTAACATGGGCAATGTACATTCCTCAGAGTATTTCTTTGTTACTATCTTTATCAGATTTTGACATTAACTACAGCAAACATGACAATCATTGCCAATAAACATGTTGGTATGCTGAGTCACAGCAACATCATTTGTTCCTGGATTTCACAATGGCATGACTATGCATAACTATTATAACACAAACACAACTATGAGCCTATGGACACGTAATGAATACAAGCAATATCTGAGTTCTGCAGCCCTTATTGTAGACCTCCTATATCAGGGGGTTATAAGACCACTTTGTGATTCTCATGTGGGTTTCTATAGTCACCACATCAGCACCCCACCTCTACTGTAATGTGTACTGTGGGACGTGGTGGAGGAGGGGATAAGAAGGGATTAAACCTTTGTAGGGAGTTGTCATCATCACCGGGGGGTCTCTGAAGGGCAGAGAGCAGTTTATCAAATGCAGCCACAATGGGAAGCTTTCGCAAACCCTGTAGCTCTTTGAGATGGAGCGCAGCAGCCTCCACCATACCCCATTGGATGGTCACGCTCAGCCAATGTGCCACACTAGGCTATGTTGTGGACTTCCGATGCAATGCAGCTGCCCGCTTGATGAGCAGTAGCACCAGGTCAGTGAATCAATTGGAGGCTCCTCTGCTTTTTTATTGCTCATAGAGGCCCAGTAAGCAGCTGGCCATGAAACCCATATCCTCACAGCCTGTGACATGCGAGAGAATGGCACAAACCTCCCCCAACAGTGAATTTAGCCACCGGGAAGCTCCAAAACAAATGCACCATGTCTGCCTCAGTGGACTGGCAGTGAGGGGATTCTGGAGATGCTGTAGGTTATATCTTGTGTATCTTGGCCGGTGTTAAGTAGGCTCTGTGTAATATGTTAAACTGTATGTATTGAAAATGGGCATTGAGTGTCACCTTTCTTGCTATTTCAGCACCCTTTCCCAGTCCTTATGGGTCAATGCGCAGCCTATATCTTGCTCACAGGTCTGTTGTTGGGCTCCCAGGGGTCTTAAGTATTTTGGGAGATGGCTTTAGTAAACCACGCAATTAGCCTCCATTGACCATTGTCTTGAGTATCTGTGTCCTTTGTGTGTGGTGCCTGCTCTGTATCAGCAAGGCCCATCAGTATTTCCAGCTCCCCCATGAGTCACCTATGCGTCAAGCATTGACATGCCAGAAGACCTGTTGGTTCAGTCAGGAGAACAAGAGTCTGAACATGCAAAAACACATCAGTTCCCTCACCTAAGGAGCGAACCTCCAACTCAGCATCCTTAGGAAGCTCAAACCCTATCTCCCTGCTCATGACCTAAAGGTTGCAGTGCAAGCATTGGTGATCGCAAAGCTGGACTATGGCAGTGCTAAGCTATGTGACCTGCCCAGAGTCGAAACGGTTACCCTTAGGGTGACCTTCAATGCTGCAGCCAGGCTCGCAACGGGCACAAATAAATTCAACCACATCTCTCCAGACCTGCTAGTTCTGATATGGCTCCCATATGAAGCTCAGATACAGCTGAAAATTGCAGCATGACACACAAAGCCATCCACCTCAAGACCATGATGTACCTTGCTCAGAAACTGGAGCTCTCATGTGCTTCACGAGCCTCCAGAAGTGCCAGCACACTCTTATTCAAACCACAAAACTTCAAGAAAAAAAAGACCTACAATGAAACATTTTTAGGTATGGCGCCAAGGATCTGGAACTCTCTTCCCCCAAAAGTCAGGGTGATCCCTTCCACTGTCCTCTTCAAATCAGAAGATAAAGGGCTCTCGATGAAGAAATATCTGCCTCAGTCTGCCTTCCCCACTTGACTCCCGGGCCATTTGATGCTGATTTGTGTCCAAGATGCTAGACTCATGAGAATGTTGGACATTCTAAGTCTATGTACTTTTTGATATGTTGAATATTTGTGATGGCATGTACTTGTTCTACTGCGCAATCTGTAAAGCACTATGATACTCTCGGTGGTCATGTTCGTGCTAAATAAAACTTTCTAAATAGAGAAATAAATAAAGGGGAGAAGGACTCCATCATGGAGTAAGTTACCAAGTGTACCCACCCCTACTTATTCCCAAAGTGCCATTCCCTCCCGACCAATGCTTATTCAGACAGAACAAATAGAGCACAGGGAGATCTCTGCAGCTTGCAGATGCAATCCTGGCATAATTGTCAGTGCTCTACAGTGGCCCTCATGGGCACTCGCAGAAGGAGGCTTTTCGAGGGAATGGACCATGCCAATCAACGAGAAACAGTTCTGACACAAGTTGCTGCTCTCTTGTTCCTGATTCCCGGCACACCACCCCTAAATGACATCCGGCCAACCAATGACTTTGCGATTGGAACTGTGCCACCAAATATTAGTGGTCGCACACCAGAACCCTTGCCCTCTGTGCTCCATCGGCAGTAGCAGTTTGGTCAGTGACACTCTTTGCCACTCCTTTCTCCACAAGGCCACCCAACATTGCATTCAGCATCTGAAATGTGCTACAAGGAATAAGATTCAGCAGATCGCAGAAGTACAGGAGCCTTGGCAACATGCCCATTATAGAGAGGGCTGCACGGCCTTGCACCGTTAGGGGAAGGGAGCACCAAAAGGCTATATGGGACGCAGAGAGAAAATTGCCCTTGTGAGGTTACCATCTATCAGATTCCTGGGTCTTGTGATAAATATTTATGCTGAAGTGTCAGAAGGTGTGTGGTTCCAGCTTAATAACTTAAACACCAACCTCTATTGGATGTAAGGAGCAGTCCGGATGTAGCAGAAACAGAGCAGCTTCATACAAGTACACTCCCAATCTCAAAGTAGCATTGAATAATTCTAATATGTACACAATAACATTTATGCCGTTTCGTATATCCCTGATGTACAGGAAGCCTTGTCTGTGCACAGAGGGACAACATGTGTCTTGCCACCGATGGGCATACTCCAGCCTTGCCCAGATTGGTAAAGCCCCTGTGCAAGAAGCTCCATCGCCACAGTGTGTTGTATAGCGTTTTAGGACCCTAGTGTAATTTTCGCCATTAATGCCCTTATATAGGTTTAAAGTATCGTCTCCTTATATAGGCATAGAAATCATAACCATATTAAGACATAGTTCATGTAGTCTTAATACAGCTTGGCTACTTCCACCAGTTCCGAAGATCTGCAACGATTTCTTGGAAAAACTCGCCTTCAGCAGTCAGGGACTTCCCCCTGCTTGAATATTGATTTATCCAAAAACTCATGGAGTTTTCAAAGAACTAAGTCTCTGATGACGTTATTATGTCCAATCTTACGTCAAACCTGGCACCTTCAAGGTATAAATATGCCCACATTTGCCAAAGCAATACACAGTGGTTTGGAGCAGTTCGACTATCTACCTACATGACACAGCTCGCCGAAGCAAGTGCCGAAGGAGCCCGACCCTCCAGCAGATGCACTGAGAGAGACGCTGTCTTTTCTCTTCTCAAGAAATCCAGCTCCAGTGTTTCCAACCTACCCTTGCGGGTTGTTGGGAAATAGAGTCCTGAGAGAGAAATACCAGACCTCCTTCGTTCTAAAACCAAGGTACGGAGCTGATTAGTCCCTTAGAGAATTCTTGGATTAGATTCTTAGCAAAAGAATACTGAAACTAAGCTACACCTCACTTACCTCTTCGCTTGTACTAGACCTAGGTTAGGTGCACCGGGGTAGGCGTATTTTGGAAGCGCCAGTTGAGTACTTTTAGTCTTTATTTATTAATGTATGTATTTTATGGCTTAGAAACCATATCATGCTTTTACAGTATTATTTTATAATACTCATTGTACTGTACGCATTCTACTTTGCAACTAGTATTACGATTGTAGCAGTTAATTTCTCCTGCATGAGACAGAAGACTGTTCAATAAATACTTTTTATTGAAAACGCCCGTCTCTCTATTTCTCTGTACCTCTGCTGAAATGAAGCATGCACGATTGACTGTGGTGAAATAACTATCTATTGTTTTCGCAACTCTAGAGATACATTTCTTATTCTTGGGAAACAAAGTTGTCATGTTTATGCGGTTATCAGAAACTAATCCCTTCTTGTGTATTCGAGACAGTTTCTAGTGATCTCTGAGCTAGCTGGCACTAACAATTAAGTCTAGTATATTCAATAGAGACCTAGTAGACCTCAGTCCTATGTCAAATCTATAGGATATATTATTCTAATGCGCAGAGCCTATTGGGAATATAGGAACTACACTACAGATGAAAAGCAGTGGCGAGAGAGGATTTCCGCAACACATGTCTCTGCAAACTGGCAGAGGGGTGGAAATGTGCAAGCCTATTTTGACTCTCGCCAAAGGAGCCTCACAGAGAAGTCTGATCATCCGTAGCAGTCGGCCTCCTATTCTTTGTAAGACCATGAACATGTAGCCCCAGTCTAGGGTATCAAATGCTTTGTTGAGATCTAATATCTTAGATCTAATCATAGCCAAGCCCATTTCCACTCTCTTCAAATTCATAGTTCCCTCTGATTGGACCGACCACCACTACATCACCTTCCTCATAACTGCATTGCTGATTTCTAATAAGGTTCAACCAAAAAAATCTAAAGACTAGAAACAAAGCTTAAGGAATACAAATTCGAATCATCTAACAGCCATCAGCAACAACATATTGCCCCCTCTAGCAGAATTGCTGGATGTCCATGAACTCACAAACCATTATACCAATTCCACGACGAACATATTGGATTCTGTTGTGCCTCTCCAGCTGAAAAGATTATCCACCAAAGACTCTAAACCATGGTACAATGGTAGCCTTAATGCAGAAAGGCACAATTTGAGACTGGCGTTCAGTGGAGGTCCTTCCCATCCCGTGATCACATGAATCATCTGAGATCACTTAGTCACACCTATAATAAACACATTCAAAACTCAAAAACTAAAATTTTCGGAACTCAGCTTGATAAAGCTAGAAACCAATCTAAAAAACATTTTGAGCTGGTCAAACTTCATTTGAATAACTGCGAGGACTTTGCCTCCTTCTTCCTGGATAAGACAAAAATAATTGAAATTGAGCTAATGAGCTTTGGAACTCCTTCCCAATTCGCCACATCCCAGCCTTGCCCCACTCTTGAGTGCAGACCCCCCGCCTCTCTGGGGACTTTCCCTAAAACTCAACACAATGCGGAACTCATTCCAATTCTATGAAGAAATTTACATTCTCATAAATCTCACTGAGCTGAAACCCTCAAGTCACTTCAATGACCCTTTGCCATTGAATTTGTTTTATGACATCAAATTGTCCCTACTACCACTCTGGACCAAGATTGTAACTTCAAACTAAATGCACAAAAAACAGAATTACTTCACCCAAACAATCATCCGATGTCGTAGAATGGATGAAGCAACTAACAACTTTCTACTGCCTGCCACACATCATAGACTCTGCAAGATCACTTGGTATAACCCTTTACAAGAACCTGAACATGCAGGAGCACATCAGCTCTGTCACAAAATGAGTCAACTTCCAAATGAGAATTCTAAGGAAAATTCAATCCTTCTTCCCCTTCACCGACTTCAAATCAGTGGTTCAAGTCCTAGTGATTTCCAGGTTGGACTATGGAAGCTCAATCCTCTGTGGCCTACCTAGATAAAAGCTGGCCCCTTTGAGGGCCACTTTTAATTCTGCTGTACAGCTCATCACAGGATCCAAAAAATACAACCACATCACTCTTGAACTACTAGCCCTAAACTGGCTCCCATTTGAAGCAAGGATTGATTTAAAAATTGCATTTCCCATAAAACCCTACATATCATCTCCCTGTTGTACCTAGCACAAAAACTGGACCTCTCTGGGTGCTGTAGATATTCTAGAAGCTTGAGCACTTTACTGTTGCAACCATAGAAATTTTTTACAAATACATCTTACAAACAAGCCTTCTCAGGCATTGCCCTGAGAATCTGGAACTCCCTGAAATCAGACTGAATCCCTTGCCTATCTCATCATTTAAAAAGGAAGTCAAAGTGCTGCTAATGAAGAAGTTCTATCTCTGAGGTTCTTTTACCTTAGTAACCTCACACATTGGCCACTGTGTGATATACCCATGTATAGTTCTGGACTCTTATTATCTTGTATATTCTGTGGCACCTTGGTCCCATTTGTGGCCTCCTGCCTCTCTTTGGGACTCTGATACCCCCTTGTTTCATGTTTGTGCTATATACAACTTTATGAATTAAAAAATAAATTAAAAAAAGACTAGGCAGGCCAAATGGAGCCATTCTTGTGGAGCCTTCACCAGCAATCTGTGCAGCCTATGGATATTAAGAGTCCTGGATCTGCCAGGTATGAATCCATTTTGGCCAGGAAGGATCAGCACCTTGTCACAAGGACCTTGGTTAAGATCTTATATTTGCTGTCCATCAGAGACATCAGTCTGTGGTTCTCGGCCCGTCTTCGGGAGTGAAACCAGAAGCACCTCCCACAGTTTGAGGACCAGTAGGGCTTCATGCATCTTATAAAATTCAATAGGTAGGTCATCCAAGCCTGGTGTTTTACAAGTGGGAGAGTCATATGGCACATCCTATTTCCTGCCCTGCAATAGGACTATCCAGGGCCTCCCATCCCCCTCCTCCTTGGGGGAATCACTGAAAACGTTACGGTGGCAAGAAAGTCTTGAATACTGGATTGTCATTGTATTGGGACAGGGTTGTACAGCGCCTTTTAATGCTCACAAAAGGCATCATGCATGTATGACACCCTGGATAGTGGCAACCAATGTCAGGGAAATTTTGATGGCGGTCACCGCTCAATGTCAGATGTACCTTAAGAGATACACCAAGAGGCACCCAGTTTGGCACCCTCCTCAGGCCACTTTTATTGATATGCCCTACTATCTAACCTCCGAAATGACTCAAAGAGGCATGCATGGCTTCTCGACTCTATCAGTGTCTCACAAGCAGCGCCGTCCACCAATGCAGCCAGCTCAACCCCTCCCAAAGATGACTCCGCCTGTGTGAGCACCTGGCTAAAGTTTAGCCCTTGTCCCAATGACTGTCTGACTGCAGAGGCCCCGCACAACAGTTTTTAGAGTCTCCCACTCTACAAGTGTTGTGGTGGCTCTCCCACTATTTTCTCCTATATAGTTGACTTATGTTTCTCTAGTCGTTTTATGGAACATGGGGTCCTCAATCGGCTGTTGGTTGCAAATGCCAGGTGGGCACCATCGGGCTATGCTCTCCCCACCCAACATGTAATAAAAGCAGGTTAAGGTCGAGACGGTTCTCCCCAGGTATTCTGCTCCCATACTTTGAGCTTGCATGGTGGAGTGACAAAGAAAATGGTCAAGTCAGACATGAAGGTCCTGTGGTGGGGAGTAATTGCAATATTCCTTCGCAGACAGGTACAATGTCTGCCAGCCATCAGTTAATGACCAGTGAGTGAGCGACTGTTACAAATAAAATGCAGTGTGTGTGGCTGTCAAGCAGGGGAGTTGGGGGTGTGGTCTATTCAATGCAAAGTCCAGTAGTCAATTAAAATCTTCTCCTATACTCCAAGGTAAATTGGACTCTCTGGTCAATAGTGACAGCACATTGGTTAGAAACTGCATCAGTGCAACATTTGGCAAGTGTACACACGCAATACAGCTGTTTCATGCAGTTGGCCCTCCACAAACACATAGCTTCCCTCCAGGTCTGTCCCAACAACTACACTCTTGAAGGGGACTGATGGCTGTACCCACACAATGACACTCTCCTATAGCCTGAATAGACTATGCAGCAGTAGCGGCCCCTGCAACACCTTTGATGCCTAGGATCCTCCCCCTTCACTATGTAGGTTTCTTGCAGGAATGCAACATGTTCCCCTGCCTTTCAAAATATTGATGGAAGGAGTGATGGTTCTTGGCCATACACAGACACCAGACAATCCAGGTTAAAAACAACAACTTAGACATTCAATAGCTACTGATGGGGAAGTATCAGGGGAAAAGCAGTAGTATATAGGCCCCAGCCACAAAGAGATCTGGCTGATAGACAGTTACCACTAAAACTGCAGTGTATGTATGATGAAAGGTTCAATTGCAATAACAGAACAAAGTACCCAACTCTCTCTCCCAGGGCGACAGAGTAACACGTGGCTGCCCAAACAGTTAACAGTAAGTTCTGCAAACATGGGTCACTCTGCTCACTCTTTTTGAGAGCCACAGAGCGCCCCCTCATGGCCTGACTGTGCAGTAAAGATGCGTTTCCTGGAAAGGGGGTGGTCTATAGATGAGCATATTGCAGGAAGTTCATTAGTATCCAGGCCTTTGTAGGGGCGCTTGGCCACCTGACGTCTCAGTGTTGCAGTGAAACATCCAGGGGACCACCAAAGGCAGCTGGTGGGGAGAACATCCATCTGTGATTAGACAGTCACCTGTCTCTTGCAGTGTAACTGAGGCGGCACTAGCCCACGATGTGACTGACTCCTGCTCCAACGGTGACCCCTCTGAGTCATCTGTGGCAAGAGTTGCACCCCGGGGGTATACTAAAACTGTGACAACCAGAGCCTGGATTTTTTCCTTTCTAGTTTGGGTTGCTGCCATAAATTGTCATATGTGACCCAATTGCCTAGCAGCCAGGAGGATCATATCTTTGTCTCCCAAGTTCAGGAGCCAGGCCACCACCATTCTTGTGAGGGGCACCAGGCCGAGGGTGATGCGCAGGTACCTGGTCAGCCCACTATCCACCGTGAAAAAAGGGGGCAGTCCCGTTAGAGCCACAGTAGTAGAGAGTCATGTCTCAAATAAAGCAGTGGGGTCTGTCCCCTCTACACACTCTACGAAGCCAATTATGCAGAGGTTGCTGCAACTCAATTTCCCTTCTGCATCCTCTGCTCTGCTCTCCAGGGGGTGGACTGTGTTAGTAAACTCAGTCAACCGGCTAGCAAACTCTTTACTTGCAGGTTGGAGGGCTTGTATAGCTGATTCAACCTATGTGACTCTTTTCAAGAGCTTATTCTGGCCATCTCTTAGGAGGCCCAGCTCCACCACCACCATTTCGACCCTGCCACCAAGATTAAACCTGGTGTCTGTAATAGCAGTGAGGATTGTATCAAGCTTTAATATGGCATAACTATCTTTTTATGTGCATAGTTCTCCAACTACACTGTGGAGTATCCACAGCTGTAAACCTGCTATTAAAATGCAGTTTTCTAAATTTCAAAACTAATGTAAACATACATAAAAGTGTAAGTTTACCTTTGTGAATCAGGCCCTTAGTTTATTGTATATGAGATTGTCTGCAAAAACTACAAAAGCTGTGCACATTCTTAAAAATAGTGCAAAGTTCATCAAGCCTTTCAAAATGTTTTGAATGAGGGGAAGCAGGTGTTCAGGATGTGCCCGATGTTTAAAAAGTTAGACTACCTTTAAGAGCCCATCTACTGTCTTCCTGTTTAACAGCATATACACTTTAAGGCACTATGCCTAATATGGTGCTCAGATCTGGGACATTGCAAAAAACACAGTTGATGGACAGAATGCAGAACAATGTCTTACATTCACCCCAGTACAAAGATCTGGGCCTAAATCCATCGTTTTTTTGCACTCCACACCACCATAGGTCAGACACTGGCTATATGCAAATCAGCCTTGACCCTGTGCCTCATGGGAACAGTCCAGCCCGAACTACCAAGCCATGTCTTTCCTAGACCGGAATCAAGCAACCAAGCGGTCTGTTCCCATGAGGCACAGGGTCAGACTGATTTGCATATAGCCATGTCTGAACTGGGGTGGCAGAGTGGGCTAAAGAACGGTGATGGATTAAACCCAGATCGTTTGACTGGGTGTGAGTGTTTGATTGATTCAGATGCTCCGTCCATCACCAACCCCTTTTGTACTGCTTTTGGAATGCCAGAAACCGGTCCTCGGAAGCTTGTTTCCGGTCCAGGGAAGACATGGCTTGGCAGTTCGGGCTGGACTGTTCCCATGAGGCACAGGGTCAGACTGATTTGCATATAGCCATGTCTGAACTGGGGTGGCAGAGTGGGCTAAAGAACGGTGATGAATTAAACCCAGATCTTTTGACTGGGTGTGAGTGTTTGATTGATTCAGATGCTCCGTTCATCACCACCCCCTTTTGTACTGCAGATCTGGGACATAGCAGAATGTAACCTGAAAGTCAAAACAGAGGATGGCCCCATGAGCTCCAAGCTGTCTTTATTCTGGCATTTACCTATATCAGTCAGTTTCTTCACCCAAGGCAATCGGCGGAGAGTGAAGGCAATGGAGTTTCCTATGTCCGGTGAGTAATTTTTAATGCCTCATCGGGCATTGTGAACTGCCCACCTAAATTTCTGCAAATCCGAAATGGTGGCCACAGCCAGGATGTGTGTCTAACCACATCCTGGCATGTGTGTGAGGCAAATTCAAGATGATGGACAGAGTGCTGAAACTTTGCAACCACTGACACCAAGTCACAGATCAGGGGTTAATCCATTGTTAGTTTGCTCACTATGCCATCCCAGTTTGGACCTGGCCATATGCAGATCAGTCTTGACCCTGTTCCCTATGGGAAAAGTCCAGTCTGAACTGCCAGACCAGGCCCTCCCTGGACCAAAAACAAACATTCTAGGACTGGTTTCAGGGTTTCACCCCTCATCAGCCAGGCTAGCTTGAATACAGTGGCACAGTAAGCAAGAGACCCACGTCTGGACATACCCTTGGCCACTTAGGGGGAACATGGCAAACACAACAAAATGAAGGACGGAATGCTGAAACTATTCAACAACTCACCCCCAGTCAAGGATATGGGTTTAATCCATTGTTATTTTGCTCACTATGCCACCCCAGTTTGGACTCAGCCATATGCAAATCAGTCTAGACCCTTTTTCTCATGGGAACATTCCAGAATGATCTGCCAGGCCGGGTCCTCCCGAAACAAGCATCCTGTGATCGGTTTTGGGGTATTAAGACAATGCATGTCCTAGGTGACAGCTGGGGTTCACTCAGGCAGCAGTTTCAGTAATGGGTATCCCCAGCAACAGTAACAAGTCTGGCAAGGTATAATGAAAGCAGCCCCATCTAGAGGGCTTTTGCCAGATGCGTCTTCAATTTTCTAAAGAGCCTGATATGGAGACACCTGCAGAAATTACAATGATCTAGAGGCTGTTGTTGGCACCAATAGATCACTTACAGAAAAATATGAAAATCATTGAAAATAGGTTTGTGGCACTGTAGTCTGGCAGGTTATTATCTTGCTGGGGTCAAGACCCCAGGCCAGTCATTGAATCTGAGGCTGGGAGCAACTGAAATATGCCAGCTACACACAACCAATCATTTTCTGTACAGCACAGCGGTATCCAGATCTTCTCTTGAGGATAGACAGTAATAGAGCCCTGGAACTGGGAGAGTGAGCTGCTGTGAATGAATCTGACTCGGTAGAGGAAGGTTCCCGAGGCACTGAGAAGCAACTTAGAGATTTAGCAGTTTAAATCAAAGTACAGTTCCCAAATAGAATATTTGGTATGTATTTATCATATTTGCCATTAGATAAACTTCCCCCATTACTTGGTCCTCTGTGGCACATAAACCTAGTACCTCTGACAATCATAAAGCTTTGCAGAGGGGTTTGGGTACCATCATTATGATGAAATCTATAGTTTATAGGGAGTCATAAAATATTTATTGTGTTTCACAATTGCCTAATATATAAACCTTTTTATCACACTGTACTAATAACTTTGGCACACATCTTCAAAAAACGTTATCAGAAAAGTTCAACAACCTAAGCTCCTTCAGTGTAATTTGTCAAGTAGGGGCTGAAAAAAAGGAGCGTAAGTAATTTACCAATGCAATTTCCATAGAGTTTTTTGGACAGTACTACAGCTGGCTGGGGGATCCCGTGCAGGAGAATTGAGCACAAAGGGATGATTGAGGCGCTGTTTTATTGCATCAAAACCTCCCCTGCATCATCAGTTGCTGGAACCCTGGTTTACAGACCCCCTGACACTCCATCCTGCCATCTGCTTGAGTTTTGTGTCATCATCGCAGATTTGTCACTGAGGCATGCCAATTTCATAGACCTTGGAGATTTTAAAGTCTACATGGACAAGGGCAACTGTTCCTTGGCTTCTCTGTTGGCAGACATGCTGAAGGGTTTAAATCTGTCACAAAAGGTGTGTGCCCCTACCCATATAGCTGACCATATGTTGGATCTCATTTTTACTAACGACCCCAACCTAAAAGTAGAGACCTGAACCCTCTAGTCTGGTCTGACCATCTGTCAGTTCCTTTCAGTTTGACTGGCAAATCCTCAGGGAATAGCGCCAGGCCATTTTATGAGGAAAGGAGAATCTGGAGGAGGATCTCCCCTGATACTTTGGGACCCAAGTTACAACCCCCCCCCCCCCCACTCCTTAGCTGATGGGGGACCCTAGCAGTGATGTATCTACTTTCAACTGCTTAGTCACCTCTGCCTTAGATAGAGTGGCCCCTCTTCGAACAGCAAAATCTGCCAGTAAAAAAGCCTCTGCCCCCTGGTACCCTATGGAACTATGAATGGAAAATAGCTTATGCAAATTTCTGGAACGTGCCTGGCATCAATCTTACAATCCGTAGGCCAAGGTAACCTACAGAGCGACTGTAAAAAAAAATCATAGACTGAAACGTAACACCATTAGGGACTACTTTGCTAACCAAATCAGTTCTTCTCATAACTCAGCCAAAGAAATCATATAGATCGTTGTAGGTTTTATCAAACCGAAGGCTCTGGACAGTACCATAGCCCCACTGGCTACCCTCTGTGAGGACTTATCAGTCTTCTTCCAGGAGAAACAACCTATTAATTCCTCCTTCCCCTTGGCTGGTTCCTCTTCAAACCCTCCTGGTATCTGGTCCGAATTTTGCCCGTTTTGCCTAGAGGCATCCCTGATAGAACTGTACAAGTGTAAATCAGGTTCGCCATCTGACCCTTGCCCAGCTAAGTTATTTAAATTGCTTGCCCCATACTTCATTTCGCAGCTGAACCCAATTTGGGACTCCTCTCTGATAACGAGCATCTATCCAGCTGCCTGGAAATTGGCCTATGTACTGCCTATTCTCAAGAAACCAGATGCGTATCCTTTAGACCTCAAGAATTTTAGGCCTATCTCCCTTTTGCCAGCACCGGCCAAAATTCTTGAGAAGGAAGTCCAGAAGCAACTATCCAATTTCCTGGAGTCTAACAACTGTCTCCAGGACTCCGAATCTGGTTTTAGAAACGGTTATAGCACAGAGACAGCTCTTTTGGAAGTTGCAGAAATTGTACGTGAAGCGTTAGACCAGGGCTTCTCCGCAATGCTTGTGCTGTTGGATTTATCTGCAGCATTCAATACTGTGTATCATCAGATTCTTTTGGAGAGACTTAAGCACCTGGGAGTGACGGGAACCATGCTGGCCTGGTTCCACTTGCTTCTGGAGGGTCGGTCCCAGCAGGCATTTCTCTGCCTCCATGCGTCCTCACAGAAACCCCTTGTGTGCGGTGTCCCCCAATGCTTGGCTCTGAGCCCTACATTATTTAACGTCTATCTTTTACCCCTTGCAACTTTAGTCGAGCAATGAGTAGTGGGTAGTGAAAGTTGTACGCTATGCTAATGATACCCAGCCTGCGTTCTCTTTTCCAGAACACTCTGAGGCAGCTTTCACCAACTTTAAGCATTGCCTGAACAACATCTTGGCTTGGATGATGGATAGCTGCTTGAAATTAAATACCAATAAAACAGAGGTATAAGTTTTTCAATCAATCCTCTCCTCTGCTATCCGAGCTCTGATGGCTGTCAGAGCAAAACTCCCCGCCAATCCCAGTAGAATCAGCTAGGAATCTGGGGTTCAAATTTGACACAAACCTCTCTTGCAAGGCACAGATCTGCCAAGTCTCCTCGTCGTGCTTCTGGAAGCTGGGAGCCATGCAGAGATTTCTTTATCCCCTGCCTATTGACTGCAGGAAGACAGTAGTCTATGCAATGGCCACGTCCCTGCTCGACTACACCAATAGCCTATAAATTGAACTACCAGCTTATCCGATCCAAAGGCTGAAAACTATTCAAAATGCTGCAGCCAGACTTATTAGGCAAGTGCCTTTCGGCCACACACATCCCCCCATCTGCAGAGCCTCCGTTGGCTGCCTGTCAAAAGGAGGATCAAGTTTAAGGTGCTTTCCATTGCCTATAGAGCCACCAGAGATTGGGGCCTGTGCTGCTTGAAACGGAGAACAGCCATAACAACGAGGGGATTACCCCGCACTGCCATTACAACGCGGGG
The DNA here is from genome assembly GCF_964263255.1 of Lissotriton vulgaris. Classification (NCBI taxonomy): domain Eukaryota; kingdom Metazoa; phylum Chordata; class Amphibia; order Caudata; family Salamandridae; genus Lissotriton; species Lissotriton vulgaris. The sequence continues at coordinate 250,372,965 of NC_141699.1, read as the reverse complement.
ATTACAATGAAAGTCGTTACAACGACTTTCGCTGGAGGGCGCTGTTGGATAGGGAATAGTTTAATTTTCTATCCAACACCTTCCCTACTGTCAACGTGGGCTGGAGTTGGTATAGAAAATTAAACTATTCCACTATCCAGCGCCCTCCGCGTTGTAATCCCCGCGTTGTAATGGCATGTGGGGTAAAAGCCCGCGTTGTATTGACATACAACCCTTGAAACAGAGACTCCAGAAATATCACCATGATAGGGTTCTAAGATCTAATCACCAGAAACTGCTCAGGAATCCTCATTTCTCTAGGGCCAGGATAGGCGGTTGAGCTTTCTCAGTGAGAACTGCATCACTTTGGAATTCTATGCCTGTCCATCTTCGTAAATTAGAGTCGGAACTGGCAATTAGGAAAGCGCTGAAAACCTGGGTTTTCAGCCTCCTACAGCGCTCCCCTTTTACTCACTGCCATATCAGCTTTTAGCACCAGGATACCTCCATTGGAGGTAGCTGTGCGCTGTATAAATGTCTTTATTATTATTATTATTATTATTAGAATGGCTTAGGGTAATAACACCAGATTTGCTTAAAGAACCAGCATCAGACCTTCCTATTGCAAGAGCACAATGAATACCATTTGATAAACCGAAAGAGGGAACTAGATCACAGACAATAGTGGCATAGTTTCAAAATTCTAAGATGAAAGAAAAGACCCTAAACAAGGCAATTCAACTAAAATCTGTAAGAGCTGATCATTTTTCCTTTACAATGTTGCCAGATGTTTCCATTGAGACTTCTAAGTGACTGTGGGAGTTGAAGTAATTTGCTTAGAAGTTCTGTATGCATGGGGGAATACACAGGTTATAAGTCCTGCCAAGCTAAAAGTCGTATGGATTGGAAGATTCCGCATTTTTTTCCAGTTCTTTCTGAAACAGAATCCTTTTTCTCTACCATACACGTCTCATGAAAAACATTATTATAAGATCTGATTCTAGAAACAGAGCCCCAGGAATGGCCTTGGTTGCAAAAGAATCACACCAAACAGATCCATAAACACAGCATGATAGCACAGAAGTTTTCATAGGGTAAGTGCACTGAAGAGGGGTAGCTTTATGGGGAGAACGTATTTAGGGGTGGAGGCATAAGCATCTCTTGGGTGTTTTGGCACCGTCAAAAAGGGGTAGAAGTCAGAAGATCTGCATTTTTGTTTATGGTCTCGTTTTTTCTTTTTCTCCTTTATATATCTACTTTGGAATAGGGCAGTGGGGTCAATTAAAGTGATGTAATTTAATGTGGATATGATTAACCAGAAGTGGAAATATGGAACAAATTGGAATAGGATAAATATCATTTTGCCATGGCACACTTTTCAAGTAGTGCACCGGGTGCAAACAGGGGCTGTGTGCTGTCCTCAGGGCAGCAGCAAACTAGTGCTGCCCTCAAAGACTGAATTCAAGTGAAATGCAGAGCGGCTGCTTTAAAAGTGCTCTGTATTTCACAGTGCAGGAGCCATGCCACCTGCACTTTGAAGACGGGAGAGAGATCCCCTGCCGGCGGGTGTAGTGGATGACTGCACAAGCATGCAGGGGGATATCAAGGGACCCCCTACAACAGTAGCGGCTCGTGGAGGGAGTTCTGTGGGGCAGTGAGGTGGGGCGGGGGAGGGACAGGCTGGGGGTAGTAAACAATGGAATATGGATGAACAGAGGTAAATAAACAATTTCATAAATAAAACAAATTTCGTTGTGCGTTCTGCATCGTATTTTGCGTATTTTGTTTCATTTATTTAATTGTTTACTTACCTCCGGTCATCCATATTCCGGTGTTTACTAACCCCCACCCTGCCCCTCCCCCACCCGCCTCACTTCCCCACGGAACTCTCTCCATGGGCCACTAATGCCCTATAACACCCGTTCTCTTTTCCAGAGGGCCTCATTTAGGAGACGCACTGAAAGTGTGTCCTCTAAGGGCACATATGCCTTTCTGCCCACGGCCATAATATGGCGTAGGCGCAGAGCCAAAGTGATTCCCTCATTTTCATGAGGCCAAACCCCCATGCAAATGAGGGAATGTCCTCTCATGATCGAGCTGGCTCTACAAGAGTCCTAGCGCTATCTGTATTACAGCAGGGGGCGCACAAGGGTCTGCAGCCCCTTCTGTAATACCATTGTGCCGTCTGGGCACCCAAAGCAGGTGCACTTGTCCATTGCGCCCCCAGGGTAATATTGATTTCTTCCAAAGCAGATCCCTTAGGTTGATTGGTATGAGCTTCTGTTGACATTGATGCAAAGCTTTTTATTTACATATTATGTCATGGCCCACCAGAAGATCAAACTCAGTCATTACAGGAAATTAGTGAGGTGGCTATGAGCGTCCTATAATTATGGAAGGGGACATTACTTTTATACAGTTTTCAGAACCAGTTGCTTCTAAGGGGGCCAAACAACAGACTAGACCAAGAACAGGGTGATTATCATGACTTGTAAGTCTGATAATGGTTTAGTCGACCATTTGAGATAAGAGTTCCTGACTTCTAAGAATGATATCTATTTTTCTGAAAAGTTTAATTCCAGTTTTGTATTAGATTTTGTTTCTGGTCTCACAGAACTTAGAAGTGGCTCTTCAATTGTGGCAAACATCTTCTCCAACCATATACCTTTTAGTGTACAGATTAATGTTGATTTTAGTACCACTTTGAAAACCAGGTTGTCTTTTAATAGGGCTTTATTATTGATTGAAGAGTGGGTGTCTCAACTACCTGATGTATAATAAGGATTTTTTTTAATTAACCAGGGAACTTCTGTACTCTCGATTGTTTGGGATATGTTCAAAACCTCTTGTAGGAGGCATGCTACCACATATTCGGCTAAATTAACAAGATAGAGGATACATTTGTGCTCCTCTCTTCAAAAGGTAATTGAAACGGCGAGGGTTAGTGTGCAGACCTTTAATTTTATAGTGAACCTACATTATTTGACACAGGCAAAGCAACAATTAAGGGACTATTGCATTACAGCATAGATCTTAAATCAAAGAAGTAAATAAAGCGCTAAAATAATTATGAGGCGAATGAACATGTTGTGAAGCTCACCTCATAGGCTGCAAAATCTAAGGCCAAGAATAGTTTGAGAAAAGACTGACCCAGAGGCTAAATTGGCTTCTTGTGATCAAAGCTTCATACGCCGTTTTTTTTAAAGATTACAAAACAATGTGTCAAAATCATGATGAAATTCATATTGACTCAATTACTCAATAATTATAGGGGGTGTCGCTTCCTAAGCTCTTGGAAGAGAAAAGATCAAAGCTGGGTAAAACATTTTTGGAGTGTCTAGGAGGTAGTGCTAAATTTACAGGCAGTGATGGATAACCTCCAGATGTGCTCGAAGTGTTTTATCCTGAATTAGTGCAGGTACTGGTAGCCCTTCCTAATAATATACTTTAAGGTTAAACAGCTTCCACAGCTTTCTTTAAAGCAGTAATTGTCAGCACTTTATAAACATGGAAAGTCACCAAGGGATCCCAGTACATATCGTCCAATAAGTTTATTAAATTCGATTACCACCTTTTTACAAAGATCCAGGCTAATAGTATTACAACTCCTGCTTTAATACATTGTGAGGATCTGGGTGTACTATATGATATTGCTATGGGGCCTTATAGTGGAGTGCACTCGCAGATATCGTCTTGGGACAGTCAGGGTTATTTGCCTTCAGGTCAGCTCTTTTGTAGCTATAGTACAGTGAGGCAAGGCTTAGCAAAGGAACAATGTGTAAAGCATTTAACAGCACTAGACAAAGCAGTAAGAAGGCCATGTAACAAGAAAGAGACACAACAACAATTTATAATAATAGTGCATATTTTTTTAATTTATAAAGACCTTGATCCTTAAAATCCACTGGAAGGCTCCAGAGACACAGAATTTAGAACTTTTGATCAGTTTTAATTGCAACTGCAAGCAAAAATTGGCAAATGCAAAGTTTGAAAACCTTTGGAAAGTTTTGAAATGTTATTGCATGTGGTCTGGCCAGCCTTGAGTGGCCAAATCCAGCAGGTGTGAGGTACGGAGGGGGCATAAAGAATACTTGGTACAGTTACCTGGCCACCAAGGCATTGTTTAAGCAAGTTCCAAACTTTACAGGACAACTGCTATTGACTTCTATATAGTGGTCCTAATGCTGGGAGATACTGGATTAAAGATGTTGAAGGGATGCTCCACATGCTGTGCAGTCCACAGGGGTGAAGTCTGGTCAAGTGTTCGGTCCACAGGTGAGATGGGGCGACTCGGGCCATGGATCATGGGGACCCATAAAGTCCTCTATTCAGGGATCAAATGGCCTCTGATGCAGACCTTTCATTCTAGTCACAAAGTGGTCATGGTAGAAATCTTTGAAGGGGCTGGTGTCCACCTTGGGTGAATAATCTGGTCACAACCAACACTCACAGATCTATTTCTGAATTGTCATTTGGGGTGCCTGGTAGCAGCTGTGGCTACCTGAGATGCGACATGGACTCTTTCAGCGTTAGCATCCCCAGTGCTGGTCTGGGAGATCAGCTGACTGACCCTTTGAGTAACTGTTTTGAACTGAGGCTGGGAATCCACTTTTCCCCAAGCCAGGCAGGCAGAACAGGACCCAAACTCTGCTATCCCAAAGTGCAGCATGTGTAGTCACTCCAACATCACAGTTTCCCTTTGTGCGGTTCCAACAAATGCATAGTGGTTTTCTTCTCGCCCTTCTTCCAAGTCCAGTGAGTACTAACTTCTCTGGTGACAGGGGTTCTCATTATATCCCTGTAAAGTGCCTTTAGGTGACAATGCAGTCACTAGCCGATGGGCTAGTAGGTCCCCTCCTATCTGGTGACACATTTCCAGTGATGTGTGGCATCTGGCTATCCCAGAGTGTCTTACATGTCATCAACAACATAGCTGAAGTCTTCCTTGAGTTTAAGGAACTTGGTAGCCCACTTCTGGGGGTGTGGCTATCATGGGCTGACCATCCATTGAAAACGGGTTCTGAAACCAGTTTCCCCCCCTTTGGGCCTGGCTCCACCCTTTCTAGTGGAAACAAAAGGCTTTCTGAATGGGAGTGTTGGAGCAGCAGTCCTTCCAAGATGGCATTGCCACTTGATGCCTGACTTGTGGGCTGACACCCTTTGCAGCCCTTCTTGTGGGAGTGGGGGTCACACTTACAGTGCCTCAACACCCTTTGATCCTGGCCTGGGAGTCATGATACGTCTCTGCAGGCAGGCAGAAACCTGTCTTAGTCCCAGTGTATTAGTAAAGTCACTGGACTAGTAGGAGTAGGGTAAAAGAGTGACAACTTTCGCAAAAGTGTCCAGTCTTAAATGTGACAAAATGTTGACTGCTCTCTTGAGTTGCATTTGATGTCCCCTTTAATGTGATACCTTACATGATGTAGTTAGGTAGCCTCTGTTAGAAGTTACATGCATTGAAAAGCCAACCGTTAACCCTGCAAATAGCTTTTAAGGGTCTTTAACTGTCCCCAGCAAACACTAACACTTTTAAGTTTTGCTGTACAGCAATATTAAACATAAATGTCTGTCAACAATATACAGCTCCTTGCCTTATGGCTTTACAGGCCTGCCTTAGAGAAGACTTCTAAATATAGTTAGGAGATGTGTGCACTTTGTCATTAGTGGTAATGGCAAAGTTGTGGGTGCAGTGTATGCACAGCCTTGTCAATCTGCAGTGGCACCTGGAAGACATTGTTTCACTTTGTTACACGCGGAGACGCAAAGCCAGTCCTGCAGCTCTTGTGTCCTGTCTTACATGCCCTATGTCAATGGATACTATATACTAGGATCTTATAAGTAAGTCATCACAGGCCAAATGAGGACACCCAATTAAACATACCATTTTGTACAGGAAAGAGCACTGTCACGGAGATCTGGACAGCAGGCCTCAGTGCACTCTCAAAGTCGAAAACTAGATAGCAGTCCAAAAAGGTGGGGGAAACCTGCAAAAGGCCTGCTTACTCACATATATTTTTGTTTTTACCAAATAGATCCATCTCAGCCAATACAAAGTATGTTATTTAAGCAATTGATTATTTTTCTAAAAATAAAATTAATGCTCCAATAAGTATGTTTGATGCTGAGTAAGCGTTCAATCTGTTCTATTGGGTTTCATTGTTTAAACATTCTTGAAGCATATATATTTCCAGCTCAATTGGTAAGCTTTTAAAAAATATTTATAAACATCATGTTATTCGGTTTGGCCATATTAGGAATAAAATAGTCTTCTCAGTGGCAGAGCATAAGAATATTTTTGTATCATTGTCTATAGCTCCTTAGTTATTATTATAGAGGTGGACATCGACAGACATTCCTTGTTTGGGACATTCGAAGATAGAATTGGATCATGTGGTACATTTTGAATCAGTTAATGCAAAAAAGAATAATCAAATAGATAAATATGACAAGATTAAATTGTATAAATGTACTTTTGCTCTGTGTCACTTTATTTCATAATAAATGTGTTTGATTTAGAGATATATTAATATATATTAATATATAGTGGTATTTTAAGCTGTTACGATTAATTGTTGGCATTATAATCTAAGTTTTGCTGAGGAAACTGGAGATTGAAGTTCATGATAATTGCTAGAAACTCTTTTTTATGTATTTCCTTTTTATGCATGAATTTCTGACTAACTAATACAAATATTTTTAAAAAAAGGCTGAGGTCACAAGAATTACTTTTGATGTACATTTAGTTCGATAATTAAAGTTGCAAGTAAGTGAAAGGTCTTGAGTGTCATATGCATTTCCTATTAAAATTCTTGAAAAGGTTAGCTGGAGTTGTTTTATATCAACTCAGATATAAAACAGATATGCTAAGCAGTATGCTGGGTTAAATGTTGCTTCAATTTGGCAATAAAATGTATTTATTTAATCAATTCGCTCTTGCAGATTTACTTCTATACAACTATTATTTTTACAAAAGCGGGAATTCCGGAACAGAACATCCCTTACGTCACAATTGGCACAGGAGCGTGTGAGTGCATTACTGCATTAACTTGTGTAAGTAAGTTGGACTGGTTGGTGCAGAAAATTAATTTGATTGATTTTCTCAACATTTTTAAGATAGATTAGAGAGTAAAAGGATATGGGAAAACTAAGTTAACAGGTGAGATGTTATATTTATAGTGATATTTGCAGTGAGCAGTAATTATTATCATGCCCACCCGATGTAGTAATTGTGTTTCTTAAATGTATGTGGGATTATGAGTCAATTTGCTCTACACTTTGCTGATAGTTCATTTATATCTTAAGTGCAATCCAGTATTTTTTGTTTTGTGAATTCTGCAATGATTTGTGGAAAATGAAAAACAGTGTTATCCTTAGAAAGGACCTATGTTTTAAGATACCACAAAGTCAGTGAAAGGAAAAAATAAGGACATTATTATTTTGCTGAAGTGTTCATCAAATATGAAGGCATTCTGACAGCTTTTTTTAAAGCTAGTTAAATGGAGGTCTATACCATCAGGCAATTTGTTTAAACACACTACAACTGCACTTGGAAGCAGAAATATGCACTCCTTCAATCCAAGCGATCTTAGACATGCCACAGACTAGTTTTTAGAGAGCAAATCAATCATATAGATATAATGGGGGAAGACTACCATGACAGGCTTTTTCTGCTTCGCACTAAAAACGCATATATTTTGTATATATATTTTATTGAGTTCATATTTCTCTTTTATAAACAAATACTGCATTTAGTATTATTTGGACTTGCACCACATATAATATTTGCTTCATTAGAATTTGCTAGCATATTTATATTTATTTGCAATTATTTATACATATAGTCACATGATTTATAATGTCTTATAGAATTAATTTATTCTTGTATTTGAAATATTTCAATGTGGGACCTGCCCTTTTCAAAATAATCAAAACAAGTGTATTTAAGCTTGGTACAGACAGGCAAATTGCAGATAACAAAATCTTCTGCTGCTTGGGACCCTTGATTTGAGCAAGCACATTTGTAACGTCGTTCATGAAGGATACATCCAGGCACCTTCTGAGGATTGCATAACTTATTAAGTGCAGAGACAGACACTAACCTTCTCAATGCAGAACAATATGTCTGTTTCTCACTAATGTATTTAAGAGAGAAGCCACTTAAGAAATGCATACAGATCCTTTTGGTGTTAAGAAAAGTTAGCTTTGGGAAAGAAAGTAGGCATTGAAAAGCAGAGACTCAATCTTTCCATGCAAGGAAATTCTGAAAATACCATTATATTGTTGTACTTCTTTTCAATTCTTTATTTACTGTTTACTTTCATTGCCACTTTTGTGTTTATTTTTATAGTTACTATTATACATATTATTTGAACTAAAATTGGACAATGATTTTAAGGACTTTTTATTGATGTGTATTTTTGAGCGTGCCCACTCATTGTGAAATGAGGTTTTGGAACCTGCTAACAACAAACACTCCTATGAGTCTCAAAATACTTATTATTGCCCAGAACACACCCTCCGCATAATGCTCAAGTGGCTCAGTGGATTCATGGCTGCATAAGGATCTTGATAAATTGCACTATTTCTTTTGATTTTAGGGTATCTTAATTGAATATACAGGAAGACGGATTCTTATTATTGGAGGATATATGCTGATGGCATTTTGGTGCATCATACTTACAGTCACACTGACATTTCAGGTTTGTAAACAAGTTTACCTACAAATCATTATCTTGCAATATGGTGCACTTAGAGTTCTTTAAAACTTTAAATTGTAAAGTACAGTATTACAGTGGTGTAACCGGTTGCCTAATGAAGAGGAACTTTGTTGACTAAAACCGATACTTATGGGTTAGTGATGATTTCCTGCTGTAGAATTTGATCTTTCGTAGTGCTGTAAATGGAAGGCTATCACCAAACTAACTGATATTCATTATATTGATTGAGGAATTCAGAAAAAACAAGTCAGTCCTTCAGGATATTAGAATCTGAAATTTTTTTTTTTTTTTTTTTTTATTAAAAGTATTTTTATTGTTGCAGGAAACGATAAGAAGCCAAACATAATACATAAATACAGTTTCCAATATCTTTAGAAAGCATAAATTTACATTAGTTATGATTAAAGGGTTAGGATATTGGGAGACAAAAAAAGAAGGTAGAACCAGAACTAAAATATACAACCTCTGGACGGCCATAGTAATAAAGGATAGAAAAGTAAGCGAGGGAAAAGAAAAGAGAAAAAAAAGGAGCTAATTCACAAAAGCAAATAATAGTGATTTGATTTTCGCCCACATACATCTTCAACAGTCCCCATTTTTTATACATCAAAAAATTGTTTCCAGATCTTTTCCTTTCTAGCAAGAGTTTTTGGTCCTCTATATTTAGCGAGTGTAAGTTCCATAGTTCTGATTTCTATAACCAATGCTAGCCACTCAGCAACAGTTGGAGTGTTCTTAGAGATCCAAGCTCTCGCTATAATTAATCTTGCACAAGCTAACAGGATTGTTATGAGATCTTGGTTGGGACAGTTAGTCTCATAGATATCAAGTAAGACCAACTGGGGGGATAAATCCGGTAACTTAATCTGACTATCTTGAAGGTGTTTTGTGATTCCAATCCAGTAACTAGAATACGCCGGGCAGGAGTAGAGCATGTGTTCTATATCAGCAGCATAGGTGTTACACTTCACACATTTAGTTTTATCAGATATTTGGTTCCCTTGAGCCCAGGCAGAAATTCTCTGTGGAGTGTAATATAGTTCGGTGGTAGTCCTATACGATTGCAATCTTAAGTTGGAGGAGTGCACAACATCACTTATATGCGTTAAAGCTTTACTAATCTGCTCTGAGTTTATGTCCCGATTTAGCCGGCGAGACCACTTAGTAGCAATTTTAGTAGTATTTTCGCATTTATCTTTAGTTAAAAGTTGGTATCCCAACTTTATAAGTGATTTAGTTTTATCAGAATATATACACTCTATAATTTCGGACTGAGTAGCTGCTGTTATTTTCATTTTATTGATAAAAAAGTCTCTGAGCTGGCGATATCTATAATGCATATCGTTTGTTACGCCATTTAATATTTTCATGGTTTCAAAATCTAACATACCATTATTTCCAAATATATCGCCTAATGTGTTGATACCACAATTAATCCAGCGATACCCAGTCCCGTCCGAAAAAGTACCCGGAAGGCCTGGATTGTCCCATAGCCTGAGTTCAGTAATATAAAATGAAGTCTGACTGATGTGCATGATTTTCTTCCAAATGCTTATAGCATGTTTAGCAGTTTTAAATTTCACCCGCTTGTAATAATTTGGGTCATGTGTGCGGAGCAGAAATTGGTTAGAGTCAGTACCCAACAAGTATTGATAAAAGAATAGGCAAGACTCTTTCTTTAATAAGCTCCGAATTCGAAAAAAAAAGGTTGCCAAAAAATATAAATTAAAGTCCGGAAAAGCAAGTCCCCCTTTTGAAATTGGTAATGTCAAAAATTTTATGGCCCTGCGTGCCTTTTTATATCCCCAAATAAAGCTGCTACAAACGGCGTCTAATTTTTTTTAAAAAAGTTGGTTCGGTTGTAATGGTATGGCTCTAAACAGATAGAGTAGCTTGGGAAGTATTTTCATTTTGATCAAATTTAGTCGGCCTAATAGACTAAGAGGGATTTTGTGCCATTTTTTAAGAGTTGTGGTGGTTTCTTTTAGAAAAGTATCATAATTTGTTTCCAATATTTTCCCTACTTTAGCCATTAACTTAATACCTAAATAGGTAGCTTCTCTGCAAGTGTCATAGATATGGGTATCCGGAGTATAATTAGCTATAATTTGAGTTTTACTCACGTTCAATTTATAACCTGAGATTAAGCCATATTTTTGTGCTTCGTTAATAATTTCTGGCATAGCTTTATTAATATCACTCGTATAGATGGCTATGTCGTCAGCATAAGCCGTTAATTTCAAAGCAGTACCTCCATGAATCACTGGAATAATGTTGACTTGATCGTTTAGTGCATTTAGAAAAGGTTCTAAAGAAAGGGCAAAAAGTAAAGGGGAAAGGGGACAGCCTTGTCTTGTGCCTCTTGATATTTTAAAATTCGCTGATTCTTTATCTCCATAACTAATCAAGGCTAAAGGTTCATCATAAAGGGACATAACCCAATCCAGGTAAGACCCAGAAAGCCCCAATTTCTTTAATACTTCCCACAGATAATCCCACCCCACTCGGTCAAAAGCCTTTTCTGCGTCTAACAAAATCATACCGAGCGGGGTGTGTGTACCTTCGGCAACATCAAAGGCAATTATTGAAGTATTAACGTGTGTGGTAGTATCCCTTCCCATAACAAAACCGTGCTGTTGTAGATTAACAATAGAAGGCATACTAGGGGCAAGCCGATTTGCAAGTATCTTAGAAAAGATTTTAACATCAGTGTTAAGTAAGGAAATCGGTCGATAAGACCCACATTCTTTTTCGGGTTTCCCTTTTTTAAAAAAAACTATGATTTTCGCTATTTTCCATGAAGGAGGTGCTTGTTTGGAGACGCTAATTGAATTTATCACTTTCTCTAATAGGGGTAATAGTTCTTGAGCGCAAAGTTTGTAGAGTTCACCTGGTAAACAGTCTTCTCCGACCGCTTTCCCTGATGGTAAACTATCTATGGCCCGTTTTATTTCGTCTAGTGTTATTACAGAGTTGAGTTGTTGAACTGTTTCAGTATTTAGTAATTGAGATGCGGTTAAGTATTTTTCTAAATATTGTGCTATAGCTGATTTTGCAGGTAATGTCTCTGGTGTGTACAATTGTTGGTAAAATTTAGCAAACTGGTTTAATATTTGATCCGTTCTATCATATGTATTTAAGTCATTCCCTACTATTTCTTTGATTTTTGTTTTAGCTTTCCTATCCGCGGTTTTAAAGGCCAATAGTTTCCCAATGCGATCGCCACCTTCATATTGTTTAAATTTATACTTTTGTAATTGTGAAGTGTATCTTTCTCTCAATGTTTTTAATAAGCCTGCTTGTAGTTTCGCCAACTTTAGCCTAATACCTTCAATATTATTCTTTGCATATCTTGTTGCCTCTGCTAAGCATATTTCCATATTTCGTATCTCGTCTATTATTTGTTTCTTCTTGTGGCGGTTCTCAGTGTTTTGCCTAAATATGTATTGCTGGGCGAAGCCTCTAATACTGCACTTACATGAATCCCATACCATGTTTATATTGGCTGTATTACTATTGATTGAAATAAACTCCTGAATATGTTGCTTAAGTAGGGTAGAAAATCTTGTATCTGTTAATAAATGTCTCGGGAAGGTAAATTTTCGTGTTTCTTTAATTTGATCTTTAAACATAACTTCAAGTAATAGGGGATTGTGGTCGGAGGTAACTTTAGGGCAAATATCAATCACACAATTATCTAAAATTTGTTCTGAAGCCCAAATCATATCGATTCTTGAACAGGATCTATGCGGTACAGAGTAGTATGTGTAGCCTGCCTGAAGAGGATATTTTGATCTCCATATGTCTCTAAGATTATTCAATCTAGCTAATTCCAAGATTGCTGTTCTAACTTTATGCATTCTTTTGTGTTTGCTTTGCCCGGTGGAGTCTATTTTATAATTGATAGTGCAATTAAAATCCCCTGCTATTACCAATTCTCCTTCCCATTCCAATAATTCTAGACTCAATTCTTCAAAAACTCTTGGGTCATCGATATTTGGTCCATATATTACACAAAGTACTATTTTAAAATTATCACATTGCATCTGCGCAATTGCCCACCTCCCCCGAGCATCTGAGGCAGTTTTAGTTGTTACAAATCTAGCACCTCGTTGTATTAGAATAGCTACCCCTCTTATAGTCTCATCTAAAGTAGAGCATACCACCAAATTATAATTCAATTGTGAAAGCATCTTGCGATCTTGATAATTGACATGTGTCTCTGATAGCAAAACTATATTCGGATTATACATCTTAATCTCCTCCTTTACTAGATTTCTTTTATTTTTACTGTTTAGACCGTCCACGTTCCAACTTAGTATTCTTAATTTAGACATGTTGCTATCATGATAGTTATCCGGTACAAATTTCTCCCAACTATCTTTGCCCTTTTCATATAGATTAAGTTATCTTTACTGGACTTAAAAAAACAATCGAATCCTGCAATCCATTTTTTACCCAAGTTTTTTCCCCACCCCTGACCTGAGAGGTCAGACCCTCCCCTGCAAGGACCCCAGCCTTGCCCTCGCACCCACCCGTCCCTTAGGGGGGAGCGCCCCTCTATCTAGTGCTGCCGCTGAAAGGGCAGCAGAGTGAAAAAGCTAACATGATAATCTGCTCATGCCACAATTAAATTACTCCTTGTTTACTCATACTTTTTGTCTACAACAGTTTTAGCCTGTATTGGACTGTTTATTCTATTTAATTTTCATTCTGTTATTCCCTTTCATTTTCCCTAGAAAATTTTTCCAGAGCTTGTTCCGCATCTTCTAAATCTGTAAAAAAAAACACATGGCCATTTCGTATGACCTTGAGGCGAGCCGGTTCTTGGAGATAGGCCATACAACCCAAATTTTTGAAAGGATCTATCAGCTTCCTAAGCTCCCAGCGTTTGTCCATGGTGCCCTTGCTAAGATCCGACTTCACAAAGAACGTTAAATTGTCAACAGTCACGGGATTATTCGGCCTTGCTTTCAATGATACAGCTTGCCGCAGGAGAAAGTTACCAAAATAAATCAGGAACGGTCGAGGAAATTTACTGTTAGTATTTTTTTGTATCAAGGGCAGTCTATGGACTCTCTGCAGCTGTGAGTCCCAGTCCCAATCCGCAAGATCAGAAAAGGATCTCTGAAAGAGTTTCACCACAAATGTCATAGGATCAGACCCCTCCATTCCTTCTGGTATACCAAATAGCCTAAGGTTCTGCCTTCAAGCGCGATTTTCCAAATCCTCCACTTTGGCTTCTAGCTTGGAGACTCTTGAAGTATTCTGTTTTGCAGTTGCTGAGGTCTTATTAACATCTCCTTCCACTTCTACAATACGTTGTTTAATGTCTTCGATCTCTTTTGTCACTCCTCCCTGGCCTTGGCAGATGCTACTCATTGTTTCTTGCATCTTAGTGTTGTCTTCTCTAAGTTGCAGATATTGTTGTTGAATCTCCGCTCTTTGCTCTAGGAGAGTCTGCATTATTGATTCCATGAACGTCTTTGTTGGATCTGAAGCCTTAGAGGTATTAGGGAGATTAGGGAGATTGGAAGGATTAGTGGAGTCAGTGGAGTTAGGAAATTCCTGTGGGACCATTGGGTGAAAACTTGCTTCTGATAGCAGTCCAGAACCTGTTGATGTATCTTGGGTCTTACTAATAGAGTCTTCTGATCTCAGCTCTATATCATTTTCTCCAAGACTATTGCCTATATTTTCAATAGAGGTTTCTATGATCGGTATCTGTGTTTTTTTCAATCTTGACATTATAGACTCATTCTTCTCTTTCAGTTGTACAGGATCGGGGGTAACATAATCAGGATCTTGGTCACCGGACTCAAACATCTCATTATTATGTTCGGCGGGAAATGAAACAGTGTTGTCGATTGGAGTAGACGAGGGGATCGTACCTGTTGAGGGTACCCCAGATGCAGGCTCTGTATCGGTCATGGCTGAGGCTGAGTATTGCGGAGTCTCTTGGTTAATAGAGGCACCATCTTGGGTATGCTCGCTAGTAGTGTCGCTAGTAATGTCTATAAAGTTGTTTTTGCAAGCCCCCTGAGTATTGTGACCCTCGTCTGGGCTGGCACCTGACAATCTTAGAGCCATGCTCTTGACCCCTCCCTTCGCCTCAATCCATCTTCTCAGAGGGCTATCGTCAATTAGACGGCTTTTCTTATTTCCAAGGGCTTCCTTATTGGCTGTCTTAAATAAAGAATTTTTTTGCTTGGTTTTAACTTTCATCTTAATTTTCTTGACGGTAGTTGTTTTACTTGCTAGGTTTTTAAGTGCTTCTTCAACTCCCTCGTCTTCTGTCAGCTCTTCGTACTCTAAGTTCGAGTCTTCATCAGCTACAGCCGTGCTTTCCTGCGCTGAGCCCTCGCCATTTCCCTTCTCCCTTATTTCGATTAGGTCAATATTAGCACTAGCGGTAGCAGAGATAGATTCCTCCACCCTGTTTTTTTGATTACCTTGGGATTGGGCCGTAGATTTTGTCCCCTCTGAATCTTCTAACACTGCTGTTATTTGCAAGGTCGAACTTCCATCACTAGGAATAGTCACTCTGTTCACTACCTGAGTCTCCAAAACAGCTTCTGACACGTCTGAACATGAGACAGTAACAGAGGGCTCTTTATCTGTATCTGTATCTGAAATTTCCGCCACTGTTAAATTAGATCTAATGTTTTCTAATTCTTCTTCCTTTTTATCCGTATTATTCAGTTTTTTTTGGGTTTTGAGCGCAGTCAATCGCTCTAAATCCGGATCAGGCTCAATACAATCGCCGCTAGCAAGAGCGCTTTTCCCTTCCCCTTGTATCTTCTCCTCAGTCTCACCGGCCAGTTTGCTACTTTTCACTTTTGCTTTCGGCCCCCCGCTTTTATCCACACAGTTATTTTCCTGAGCAAGCTGAGCTTCCTTGCTGATGCTGGACCCCCCCACAGCTGCCGCCCCAGCAATCCCCGTAATTGCAGCCATTGTACTTGCGTTTGCGTTTGGGTGTCTGCCAGCCGGGGCGGTCTTCTTGCTCCGTGTGGTCCTCTGCCGGGCGGACATCGATTTCCCTGACGCCTCCGCCTCCGTTCGCTGTGGCTGCCTCTGTGTTCCTGTGAGGATTGTTTCCCGAGTCAGGTGTGCGATCAGCTGAGGTGAGCCAGCTCCGCCTCTGCCTCTGCCTCCCGGCGTGCTGACCGGGCGAGCTACCGCGTAGAACCAAACGCGGGAGGAGTTGCTGCAAAATTGAAGCAGTGCCCGTAACATTGAGCTTCGAAATTGACAAATAATGCGGGCAAGAACCGAGGTAAACCTCAGATTGTAGCAGATTGTAGCAGAGAATTGGACACTGCTCATACGTACTAGTTGTAACGTTCGGTGAGGTTTTTTTTTTCACTCGTGTTTTCACCGGGGCAAATCCTTTGTTATATTCCAGCAAAGATTAGATATGCGAATTCCTTTTTATCCGCTTCTCCGTTTTCTCCGATTTTTCGCTGCTCAAACAAAATCTTGGCAGAGCAGCATCATGTAGCGTCCTCACTCGGCGGTATCAGCCCGCCATCTTGACTCCTCCCGCCGCCAAGCCTCTGAAATTTTCTAGTAACACACAGATCTTTAACCCTGTACATTAATACCACATGCTATATTTCTTATGACTGAAAATGAATGCTTTAAAAAGCATCATGAGAGTGAAAGGTTATGTGAGTGCTCTAACTGTAGACTTAAGGATTTGATCCATTAAAATCGGAGATACAAGTTAAACCTAAAGTTAAACCTAGAAATCGGGGATACACAAACTGTCTTTGACAAATTGCATATCTTAAATTAAAAAAAAATGGCAAATTCATAATTTATTCATCAAGATAAGCAGAACCAAATCAGTTATGTTGAAAACTGGGGTTGGGATTCTGACAGGACATGAACAATGATAGCACATTCAGAGTTATAAAGAAATGTGTTTGTTTGAAGAACAAAAAAGGGAATTTCACTTGTACACATTAGTACCAAACCTCTATACCAGCTGATGATCATATTTGCAAACTATTAAGTACGCAACACCAAGGCACATGCTAAATTATTCATGTTGATTATCACTGGTCATTTTTGGCTTTGTATTGAATCATATTAATAAAAACACATTTTTAAAAAATTTCATATAAAAATGCATCTTATCTAACAAGAACATTTTATAAACAAGCAAAGTAGGATCCCATCTGCCCTCAACAAACTACACTGACTTCCTTGCTGGCCTGCATCACATTCAAGATCTGCTGTATCATCTAAAGTGTAGTTTTCAAGAAGACCCTGTTGTGCCTTGTCCATCAAGCACAGGGCAACAGATAAAGCTTTCATCTTTTGCACCACAAGAGTCTAGACCTACGAGCTCCTATGGGTGTGACAGACAGCTACCCTCTTGCCATTCTTCAAGGAGCTGAAGTCTTTTCTCTTGAGACAACATCTCATCACTTCCTGCAACCCATGTAAATCCTCATCCCAATGTACTCCTCACCATTCTCTCTATCTCCGAATACTTGTCTCACTTTGAACAGTGCTCTGAAAATTTGTAGCTAGAATTAGGCTAATTACATCTCACACATATTTAAACACATGCACACAATTCCGGTCAGTTACCTACCCCTCTTATTCATTAAATTGATAGAAAATGTTCTGCATCTTAGTTGTTAGCATTGATTGATTAGCACTCTAGCCAAATTTGTTTGCACATTTAGGACCTGAATTAGAACTTTGTGGATCGTTTACATAGTGACGGATATCCCGTCCGCTGAAATATAAATCCCATTACCTCTTATGGGATTTATATTTTGGCGGACGGGATATCCTCCCTGTTGTGACGGAGTAACCCGTCCACTGAGTTCTAAATCAGGCCCATATTCCTACATGGTTCAATCATCATCAAATAGCTTTTATTTCAGTTAAATTAACCATAAAAAGCACAGTAACATACAATATAACAAATATTAAAAATTTACAAAAAAACATAGGATGCAACAAATTCAAATCAATTGCTCATTTAGGTTGGTGTTATTTCTACATCAATAGAATTAAAACTACTGAAACATTTTAAAAAAATTATCTTTTGTTCATTCTATTATTTTAAACCTTCAGACCATTCATCTGAACTCCTGTTTGACCATGCTCCCTCTTGTTCTAAACCCTGTCCTAGGATATCTAGTGAGCTAATATTCATAACCTCTACAGTTATATTTAAGGCTATTTTGGTCCTTTTGACCAATCCCCCAGAGTGCCTCCCTCTTTTGGAGGATACTGCAGTGACCTTAAGTGTCCTGTACCCCATCTTGTGTGGTGGCCCAATCAACACAGTTTCATGATTGCCCCATTTATTCCTGCCAATCTGGGTCATGCAATTTAAATTTTTAAAATTAAAATGTAATTTTTAATTTTGTGACTGCTGAACTCGTAATCCGGCCCAATATATTTATAGATGGGGTTATTAACTATGCAATCCAACTAAATCATAAATATTAAGAGAAATGTAATTCAAGTTTCAAAATAAAAAATGTGATGGCTAATTGAAATTGGATATGGTAAAAGAGAGTAAATGCACAAGAGAAAATATAGGGAAAGAGAATAAAAACATAAAAAGAGAAAGAAGAGCAGAGAAATAATATTTTCACTCATAAATTGTCATCTCAATGTGAATAAGAATAGCTGTGACATGTTCACTAATCATAAAAATAGTTAAAACTAAAATGGCAACATATTAATTACAGGATTGGTGACTTCATCCAAGAAAATATCTAAGAATCTCTTCCTGCAGTCTACACAAAGATTCTTTGTTATGGGGAGCACCAACAAAACAATCTTATGAATAGAAAGAACATGAGCAGTTTAGTTTCACAATCAGATTAATTTGATATCAATAAATGTATACACCTTGGCATGCAGGTATACATTTTGGAATTGTCTCTGCTGTCTCCATACAGGTTTTTATCTCGTCCCATACTTCTCCCTAATTGTAGCCATAGTTGCCCTTTTCTTAAAAAATTGGGACCTTGGTGATATGAGAGGTATAGCGAGTGAGAGCAGCATGTGAAAGTTGAGAGAATTTCAAAATAAAAATTTCAAAATCACATATGTCCCTTTCCTTGATCAGGTTACAATTCAATTAAAATAAGTATTTTCATATCTATGGGGATACTCGTGCAGAGAAGAGCTGGACATTGCTGCTGAGGGCTTCTTGAATCCATACCTCACGGAACCCGCTTCGCGGGTCCTGCAGCGCTATCCTGAACTGCTGGGCTGAGAGAGGATCACCACCGAGCAGGCAAGGCTGCGAGCATCAGGGGCCGGACTTCGTGTCCCAGAAGTCTCGGCTACCCTCGCCTCCCGCCATCGGGCCGCTCTCCTTGCTTGCCACGCCCCCTCCCACCGTAAAAAGGACGCTGCACCTGGACGTAGTAGGATACTCGTGCAGAGACGAGCTGGACATTGCTGCTGAGGGCTTCTTGAATCCATACCTCGCGGAACCTGCTTCGCGGGTCCCGCAGCGCTATCCTGAACTGCTGGGCTGAGAGAGGATCACCACCGAGCAGGCAAGGCTGCGAGCGTCAGGGGCCGGACTTCGTGTCCCAGAAGTCTCGGCTACCCTCGCCTCCCGCCATCGGGCCGCTCTCCTTGCTTGCCACGCCCCCCTCCCACCGTAAAAAGGACGCTGCACCTGGACGTAGTAGGATACTCGTGCAGAGATGAGCTGGACATTGCTGCTGAGGGCTTCTTGAATCCATACCTCGCGGAACCCGCTTCGCGGGTCCCGCAGCGCTATCCTGAACTGCTGGGCTGAGAGAGGATCACCACCGAGCAGGCAAGGCTGCGAGTGTCAGGGGCCGGACTTGGTGTCCCAGAAGTCTCGGCTACCCTCGCCTCCCGCCATCGGGCCGCTCTCCTTGCTTGACACGCCCCCCTCTCCTCTCCTCTCATTGACTCACACATTTAAGGAAAGGCACTCTCACGCGGCGCGGGAGCGCGACCGGCAGAAGCCCGGGACAAGGGCGGGACCGTCTGTGGCCGTCAGGGGCCGAAAGAGGCCGGGCCGGGCCCACTCTCTTCCATTTGAATCTTCTCAAATCCAGCTGAACTGAGGAACTGATTACGGTCATGCCCTCACCGGCACCATGTGAAACCCCATCAAGGGCGGGGGGAAGCAACACAGGGACGCTGGACAATTATTTTAAATCCGCCAAAGGAGATGGGGGTAAAGAAAGCTCCTTGGAGAGGCGAAGCGCAGAGCGCCGTCGCTCAATAGAAACTATGAAAAGTAGACCCCTTACTGAGATTATCCCGTATCCCCTTTCCCAAGAGGAAGGTATCTTTACTGATAGCCAAAACCTACCAACCCAAGAGGACTTTCCCTTACTATTACGGGAAACCAGAACTACCCCTGGTATACTGCCTGAAAAGAACATAGAGATCACTCCATCCTTAATATCCAATAGGGCAGTTGACTTGGTTACCCAAACCCCCCGCCGAACAAAAGTAAGAAAAGTAAGCCAAAGCAAAGTGTTGTGGTGGACCTGCATGGGCCTCCACCTAGCAAACGCAGAAGGAAGACACGGGGGGGCAGGGAAAAACCAAACTATCCCACTTAGATTTTGGAAAAAAACATAAATCCGTACTCCTCCCTGGCAGGGACAAGGATATTGTGCATATTGCTACCTCCCCCAAGGATTCAAGCGCTATCACTGTTGCTAATTCGTCTAATATAGCCCCCTCTCTCACATCTTCAGGGAGTATAGAATTCTTACTTCGCTCACTCCTGCAGCCCATTAGTGAAAGCTTGAAAAAAGTCGAGATCAGGCTTACCATTTTAGAGGCATCTCTTACTACCTTGAACACCTTAGTTAGTAAGCAATCTAAAAATGTGGGGCCCAATCCTACTACAGGTACCATACCCAATGCAGGAGTCTCACAGGGTGCCATCAAAGGACCCCCCCAGGGCGCTCTCACTGCCCCCCCTTTGCAGCCACTTATGGCTATCTCAGTTCCGGCCCCACAAAACACCCTAACCAATATGCCTCCACTGCTAAAAGACCCTGCCCCCCATAGTATACAGACAGGGGCTAACTCTAGGCTCCCCCAAGCTGTTAGTATTTCCTCTCCCTCCCCGGCCCGGCCCGCCCAAAGACCACGGAGACTAGATTTGCCCCCAGAAACCAACAGGCTAACGGTGGTTTTAGCAGGTGCTCCCCAACTACAAAGAGGAGAAAATGAAGATTTCCAATCCCTGAAGAAAAAAGTCATTAAATGGCTGAATTGGAATCGACCCCTACCACCACAATTTAATAACGAGATTATTATGGTCAGAAGGGTGCCTTGGCTGGGGAAGACGAGAAAAACAATAATAGGGGATTGTATTTTGGTAACTTTCAAAGACCCAGGTACTGTTTTACATATTTGTGAAGGGGTGAACCGTTCTCTGGATTCCACCATACAGACCCTGCCAGTCTCCTTTTTCTTTCCTCCTATCCGCGTGCATTACGACCTGCCACATGGAGATTGGACAAGGGTGGAACGAAGACACAGACACAAAGATTATGTCCAACGCCCAAATTTTCAGCTACCTGACACACCCTATTTCCATTTTAACCGCTTTAACTGCTTGAACGGTCTGGACGGGGTTGACTGACTGCCCACTAACAACCCTGTGACTCTGGACAATGGCTCCTGCAGCCCCCCTGAGCCATCTGTCCTTATTGTTGGTAATGTTCCTGATGCACCGACTGTTCTAACATCTGAAACCGTCTCCGCCCACTCTTCTGGCACGGCAATTGACACCCCTGAACACTTGAGATTAATCTGGTGGAATGTTGCCGGACTAGCTAACAAACTGTACGATCAAGACTGGGCAAATTACATCGAGACTGGAGACGTTTGTATGTTTCAAGAAACCTGGGCAAGAGAAGACTATGGGCACCAAGGTTACCAGTCATTTTTTATCCCAGCTAGGTGGGAGGGTAATGGTCGCCCGTCAGGCGGGCTCACAACCTGGGTTGCATCTCACCTAGGCTGTGAGGCAATACGGTTACCGGCCACCTCCGATGATATTCTTGTGGTTTTACTATCCTGGCCAAACCAAGCTAAACTTGTCCTAATTAACATCTACTCCAGGCCAGTTGGAACTGCCAATGAATCACCTACCATAGATGAACTCACGAACTATCTATCTGAGCTATCAAGTGACTTATCCTATGTGGTGGGAGGAGATTTTAATTCTCACTTTGAGCCATTGCCAGGTCTTCTGGAGGGGTTCCCAATAGAAGAAGAGGCTAGATGGTCAGTGCTCCCGGTAGAAGCTCCCCCCCCCGAAGGCATGGACTCCCCTTGCATTACAAATCACAGCCCTTGCCCTAAAGTTTGGAATCAGAGCCTGTAATGGGCGAATGAGATCTGACATACCGAGCAGAACCACCTATAATAGAGTGGGAAGAGAGTCTCGCTTGGATTATGTCTTGGTCCAAATAGTGAAGTGGCCAACCATCCGGGTCTTTAGGGTAATTGAAAGGTTAGACAGTGACCATAATGCACTTGAGCTTGATCTTGTTCACCCTGGTCTACAGACTCCCAAGATGTCCTCGAAGGGGAGCAAACCTGAACTTCTCCTGGAAAGCAACAGGAGAAGAATCAGGTGGGAGCATCTGGTCGCAAGTAAGGAGAAACTTCCTAGGCTCTACGACGGGATAATTCCCATCCTGGAGACTGTGGGGGACTTGGATATCGGGGTAATTAATAAAGACTCCCAGGCTAAATTATACAAGGCTCATGAGGATCTCATAAAAGCTGTCGCCCCTAACCTCTTTAGTAACACACGGTCTTCAAGTAGGAGGGGGCAATGCAAATCCTCATGGTACAACACAGCATGCAGTAGGGCAAAGGGGGAACTCCTTAGATCTATCAAGGAGGGCCTAAGGGGGGATAAGCTAAGAGAAACTAGACGGGCCTATAAAAAACTTGTTGCCCACGCCAAAGCTGAATGGGAGGAAAATCAATGGGAAGAACTCACCAAGGCCCTAGCGACCAAAGACCATCGACTGTTTTGGAGGATAGTGGGTGGGGGGTCGGAAAATCTCCAGTCGGCAATTGAGCCAAACATCGCACCAGGGGTGTGGCAGGCACATTTTCAGTCCCTCTACAGCTCTGAGCCGGGAGAATCTATCACCGAGACTGGGGTTGGTTGGCCGGACTATGTGGGGGATCCAATAACTCTGGGCAAGGTCACTGCAGCTATAGCAGGACTCGCTTCGGGAAAGGCGCCAGGATATAATGGCCTACCCGGAGACCTGTTTAAACAGGAGCCCATTGTTTGGGCCCCCTACCTTGCTGCTCTGTTTAACGGAGTTCTTAGTGGCATGGAAATCCCTAGTACTTGGCTGGGGGCGGAGGTGGTGCCCATATTTAAAAAGGGCTCGCCTCTCCTCCCAGCCAACTACAGACCCATCAGCTTAATTGATGTAGCACAGAAACTGTTTGGCAGGGTATTGCTGAATCGGCTCCAGGAATGGGCGGAGGAGGTGGGTATCCTCAGCCCCTATCAGGCGGGATTTAGGAAGGGAGTTTCTACAGTGGACCAGGTTTTTAGATTGAACATCATCTATTGGAGGGCGGCAATATTCGAGGGCGGCAGTCTCTACACAATTTTTGTGGATTTACGGGCCGCCTTCGACCTGGTGCCCAGAGGGAAACTTTGGAGCGTCCTGGCAGAGATGGGCGTCCCCCCGGACATCCTATCAATCTTACAGAGACTACACCACAACAACTATGCTCGAGTGAGGTGTGGGCGGTCCGGGGCACTTACGGATAGATTCCCCGTTGACCGGGGGGTAAGGCAGGGTTGTGTGCTGGCACCGACCCTGTTTTGCCTCTTCGTCAACGGGGTAATCGCCCACCTGAATGCCATCGACTATACCGACGCACCCAAACTGAATGGCAGCAGGGTGCCTGCAATTATGTTTGCAGATGACACCCTGCTGCTGTCTAAAACCCCTATGGGGATACAGAGGATCCTTGATTCATTTGTGGCTTTCTGCACTGACAGGGGGTTAGAAATCAACGCGGCTAAAACCAAGTTCATGGTTTTGAACCCAAGCCAAAAACTGCGGCCGAACCCGTTATTGGGAGCCGCACGGCTTGAGAGAGTCTCCACCTTCGAATACCTCGGTGTGACTCTCAATGAAACCATGTCTTGGGGATCTCACCAGAGCAGGGCGAACCTTAAATGGGTACAAACAACAGGGGGCATCGCCCGGATGATGAATGGCTCCTCATACCGTCCGTTGGGGTCGCTTACCCAGATCTACAAGGTGCAGGCCAGGGGTGCAACTATGTATGGGGCGGAACTGTGGGGACACACATCCTGTCGTAGTCTGACCGTAACGGAGAATAATTTCATCAGACAGATAGTCGCACTTCCGACCAAGGAACCCGCTCCTCCCCCTGAGGTTGGACCTGGGTCTACGACCAATAGCTGATGAAATAGGTTTGAGACCCATAGCCTTCTGGCGTAGGCTGTGGAGTAGCAACGATCTTGCAGCCTACAGGGCGGAATTGATGGAACTATTGATCCACCCGAAAGCGCTTCGGATCCCCTGGATTAAATACATCCAAAATACTTGTATGGAAATGGGGTTCTCTGACCTATGGACTGATCCTGCTAATGCCGCACTAAACATTTTTAAGAGATCCCTGGCCAATGCATACCATGAACAAAAATTAGTTAGGGCCCTAGATAGCCAGGGTGAAGGGTCACTATCCTCTGTATTTGTACAAAGTAAGGACTTATACAGGTTTGAGGGGGCTCTAGATGCTATTTCCCCTGTGCTGGCCAGGAAGCTGTTTCTCCAATGGAGATATGGCACATTGCCTCTTCGATCTTTCACCAGCTCCTGGTCATCACCGCCCACCACCAAGCAGTGCCCGGCCTGTGACGCTGCGAAGGAAACTGACCTACATGTGGTCCTCTTTTGCCCAGCTTACAGGGTCGCAAGGAAATACTGGCTCCTTCCACTGATTAGAAACATGGGTTGTAGGGAGTACGCCCCAATGTATAGGATCTTAAAATCTGATGTTACAGGCCCAACTGTGTTTGCACTGGCAAAATTTCTTATTAATGTCTGGTACACCCGCACCCGTATTTTAAAGATGCACGCTCCCTCTTAATTTTAAGATTCATAGTTTTAAGGCATTTTTTAATTCCAAGGTTTTTACCGTTTAAGTGTGTATTGATTGATTATACATGTTGACTTACTGTGATTGTATATGTTTTACTGTTTATCTTTTATGGCCAAATGGCTGAAATAAAGATTGAAATAATAATATCTATATAAAATTAAAAGGGAACTACATTAGTATTGTTTCTCTAGCCTGTATGTCAAAATATAACTTATTTATTTTTGCGATTACTAGTTACAACCAGCCTTGTTAGCAGACAGCTAGAAGTTAGTGTGGTGTACATTTCGTATAATCTTCCAATAGTGCTTCTTAAAATATGTGTTAGTAATTTATAAGGATGTATTATTGTGTTTGCAAGCTTTACATATTATAATTTCCAAAACATTGACCTTTCCATTTATTGATCACTATTTATGATCATGTTTACACATAAAATAAATGTTTACTTACCTTGAGATATAAGACACTGTAAACTTTATGCCATTTTCATTGACCTGTGATTAATTATGTATGTCTTTTCAGGATGCTTCTCCCTTGATACCATACTTAAGCATGGTTGCTATCTTTGCATTTATCCTGAGCTTTGGATTAGGACCAGGTATGTCTGTACAATGTCCCTACATAAGCTACTATTTAATAAATATTTTAGATGCAGCTTTTTTTTTTTACAGCTATGCTGAAGAATTAAATAATATGTATATATGAGTAATGATAAGTTCCTATACCAAGTCATATGACTGAATTATTTGACCTATAAGAAGATCAGATCAAGTTTGAACAGAAGCACTAGGCTGACATTTTAATCCTCATCTTAGATCAGTTGATTTTGTTTGTCCATCTCCATTACTTTTAAGAATAGATTTAACTGTTTTATCACAGCTATTTCTCTAAGGTCATGCCTGGAGGAGGTCGCCAGGTGGATGGAGCAAAATTGTCTAAGGTTGAATGCAGGGAAGACAGAGGTTATCATCTTGGGCAAATAACCCAACATCTAGTCAGACTCTTGGTGGCCTGAAACTCTTGGACCCCTACCCAGCCCTAAGTCCAAGGTTAAAAACTTGGCCATTTGGTTTAATCAGAAGTGGTAATTTGATAGTCAAATTAAAGTGCTGACTGGAAAGTGTTTTGGAATCCTTAGGGCCCTGAAATAAATACTGCATTTGCTCCCTAAAACAGGGAGGAAGGCGGTAGTCCAGGCATTGATTAACTCAAGGCTGGACTATTGTAATGTGTTGTACCGAGGGTGTCACTGTCCCATATGATGCAACTCCAATGAGTACAGGATGCGGCAGCGCATTTGCTGCTCAATCTCCCGAAATGCTTCTCCTTGGACCCTCACAGGTAAAGATACACTGGCTTCCTATGAAGCAGAAGGTCATGTTTAAGGCAATGTACTATTGCTACAAAGCCCTGACAAACACAGGACCTCTGTAAATATTGCCTTTCATTGAACCCTGTGTGGTATCCCTCACCATGGTTCCCCCCCCCCCCCCCCCCCCCTCCCGGCGTCTCCGCATGTAATGGAGCTGCTCGCGGTGACATCACTTAGAAAGTCACTGCGACCAGCGTTCCAAGGCGAGCGCCGGTAGGCAGAGTGAAAGCTGTCACCTGTTGTGGCGATTGCTGTGGCTGAGGTCGCTGTACGTGTTTTAGTTGGACTGGAATAAACAACTGATCTAACTCACAACCTAACTGTGTCCGCCCGAGTCATTGATACTACACTGGCGACGAGGGTCAACTGGGGACAGTGACCTCAACACGCCTGCGAGGTCAAATAGCACTTGGAGATTTGAGTAGAAGTCGTCCTTTGATATCCCCAGGGCAGACTGAAGCGATGCGGAAAGGAATGGAAGTGTATCGGCATCCGAGGGGAGAATAGAGAATCAACAGGTGACAAAGGGGATTTAAGGTGACGTAAGTGTTGAAGTGTCAGCCGGGTGCAGTGGCACATTGCCGTAGATTATACTGTGATTGGGAGAGGAGCGCACCATGTGTGTGATGTGGTCACAGCATTCGTGACGGCGGATTTCAGAGAAGAGCTGAGGGGCGGCAGTGAAGTGAAGCGACGGCAGTGAAGTGAAGCGGAAGGAGATTCTCTCCGTGAATGAGCACCAGCGGTGACTATTGCACTGAGGAAGGTGGCGTGCAGTGCAGGAAGTGTCTGCGAGGCGCTAGCGAGTAGCGTGTTTTGGCTGTTGAAGAAGGTGTTGGCAGCGCGTGAAAAGTGGACTTAAGCTGGCAGTGAAAGACTACTTGACCACACTGGCTACCCTCACAAGCTTGAGATCGAAATCGCATAGAGACACAGGATCCCCTTTCAGAGCTAACATCTTACAGGTTCTGTTAAAATTGTGGTGACGGGTGGCGTGAACAGAGCGCTGCCGAGTCGTGCGCTGTATCTTGAAAGCTGTGTCAGCCCAGATCTTGTACTTGCGGCACCACAACGAAGAACCTCACTCAACGTGAAGCCTGAAACCTTACTTGTTTTTTCTTTCTCGTCATCCGCTCACAGGAACATAGACTTGGTTACCAGTTCCGCTGTGACTAACAGTGGGTTATCCTCCTCTGACCGGGGACGTCCTGGGGTTTAACAATGAGACAATTACTCAAGTGTGCTTTTGCCCTGTGTGTATCGACGGGTGTACCACAGTGCCACCTTGTGGTCAAATAGGTTTTTGGATAACGTCATAATTGAAATTGCAGTGTTGGTCGAGTTTGACTTGGCATCACTTGGTGATCTGTGTTTGCACACCACCTCACTCCAGTAACAAGTCATTTGAATGTTAACATATTTTTTTTTCACACTCTGCATCACATCCTCTGCTTACTCTTAAGAAGGCTGTTTATTGTACTGTAACATTAATGGTGACATCCTGTGCATCAACAACAACAGGGCAGACTCAAAGTTAATTATTCGCCTACATGTGAACGGTTTTGTACGCTACAGTGCCACCTAGTGGTGTAAAACGCCTTGTGAGTTGCATCGGAAGGTTACTTTATTTGCTGGTTCTGAGCAGGAATCTCTTTGGTAAAGTTCATGTACACTGCTTTATAACCGATATCATAAGCATAACTGGTTTTCTTATACCCCATAGTACACAATACTAGAATTTATATAGTACTTTTGGTATTTTATTAATATTTCACCATGCAGAATTTGACGCCCCCACCCTTCTTCCTGACTAACCCCAGGGAACCTACTATTCAGTGGAAAAAGTGGAAGAAAGTGTTCTTAAATTATTCTTCTGTATGTGGACCAAATCTTGGGTTAGAAAGGAAGGTAGCATTATTGGCGTATTACCTGGGAGCAGAGGGTGAAGATGTTTTAGATCACCTCCCAGACCTAGGGACGCAGGAAGCAAGGGGTCTTAATGAGCTAGAAATAAGCTTGAAGAAGCTAGATTTGCACTATCTCCCAAAAACTAGCACCATAATGGAGAGGTACCATTTTGGGAAAAGAGTACAAAAGGAAGGGGAATCCATTGAGGACTTTGTCTCTGAGCTGAGAAGACTAGCTGCTACATGCAAATTTGGTGGCGCAAGTGAGGAGAGGATCAGGGACCAGTTCGTACTAGCTTGCAGGATGGAACGTGTACGCGAGGAGTTGTGGCTGAAGGATGACCCACCCCTGAGGGAGGTCTTAATAATAGCAAAGCAAGTTGAGCACATGTTGCAGTGCGTCAGTGAAATAAAGCAAGACACTGGTGAAAAAAGAAGCGAAGACCAACCCAAAGTAAGCGAAGTTATGACTGAATGTGAGGCGGTGTCTGTGATCAAGGGCCAGAAAATAGTGAGTAGAGAGCAGAAAGAGTACAAATTGGGAGGATCATTCAAGGGTACCTGCTATAGATGTGGCAAGCAAGGGCACCTGGCCAATGACAAAGAGTTTCCCGCACTCAAGTTCACATGCAACAAGTGCGGAAAGAAAGGTCATTTCAGGCAGTATTGCAAGAGTGGACAGGGATTCAGTAGACAGGGTAGAGACAGGACTAACACTGTATGTGACGAAATAGTTGTGCGAGTGAGCGGCGGTCAGATCTGCAGACACAAAGACACTGCATGTGAAGAAATTGTGGTGCAAGTTGATGAAGGTCAAGTCTGCAGCCCTAAAGACACTATAAAAGTGGGGAGTACTGATTTGGAGACATTGTTCGATTCCTGTTTTAGAATAACGATTATCTGTGCAAAGGAATTCTCCCGTGTGTCCAAGGGGAGGATAATCTTAAGGAAAATGGATGTGAGACCCGGGGGGTATGCTAGTCGCCCCATCTCAATGAAAGGTTACTTTTGGGACAAAATTGAATACAAGGACAGGACAACTGTGTCTAAGGTATATGTGTCTACAGTCGGGGATAACATTCTGGGGTGGCAGGCACAGAAGGAGTTGGGAGTCTATCTTAATCCTAATAGCAATCCCCAAATCTTAATACAGGAGATTCAAGAACAAAAGGAAGACTTAGTGACAGAGTTCAAAGAGGTATTCAGTGAAGAGCTTGGATGCTTGAAGAACTACTGCCACAAGATCAAGTTGAAAGAAAAGGCGAAGCCCATTGTGGCCAAGGTCAGGAAGCTGCCCATTGCCATCCAAGAGGCGGTGAAAACGGAACTAGAAAAACTGTGCAAAGCAGGAGTCATCGAACCGGTGGAAGCGACGGAATGGTTGGCACCTATTGTGGCCGCACAGAAGAAGGGTGGGTCGGTTCGGCTGTGCATAGACCTTAGGGCTCTGAACAAAGAGGTCGCGGTCGACCGATTCCCGCTGCCCAACATCACCCAGATGATGAGCATGCTGGAGGGTGCAAGATTATTCTCCACACTTGACCTTACTTCAGCTTACTTTCAGATCAAGCTACACGAAGAGTCGCAAGAACTCACAGTGTTCGTGACGCCCATGGGGGGTACAAGTTCAAGAGGATACCCTTCGGGTTGGTTTCGGCGGCAGCCGTGTTTCAGAGGCTCATGGGGAATATCTTGAAAGAAATTCCTGGTGTTGTATGCTACCAGGACGATGTACTTATATTTGCCAAAAACCACGAGGAGCACGATGAGAGGCTGAGACGAGTGCTGGCCAGGTTTAGGTCGCAAGGACTAACAGTGAGAAGAGAGAAGTGCTTATTTGGCTGCGCAGAACTGGATTTCCTCGGACATAAGGTGACTGCAGAAGGAATTCGTCCCAAAGCGGAGCTCCAGAACACCATTGCAAATTTGGTGCCCCCGAAGACCAAGGATGAAATCAAGTCCTTTATGGGAATACTGGAGTTCTACGGTAAATTCATACGGAACCTTGCAGGAAGGACATATGCCATCAGACTGTTGCTGAAAAAGGAGACGGTGTTCAACTGGTATCAGGAGTGTCAGAGAGAGTTTGAGGATGTGAGGAATGCACTCGCAGAAGCACCCAGCCTGAAGTCGTACATACCCAACCGTGCGACAGTAGTCACCACCGACGCAAGTACAAAGGGGCTAGGAGCAGTCCTCACTCAAGTAGGCAAAGACGGAGAGGAAACAATAGCTTTTGCCTCAAGATCCCCTCAGAAGTCAGAAAACAACTACTCGGTGATCGAGAAGGAAGCCTTAGCAGTATTCTGGGCATTGAGCAAGTTCAGAGATTTCCTGTGGGGCATAAAGTTAATTCTTCGTACAGACCACAAGCCCTTGGTGGAGGTTTTCAGCAAAAAGGGCCTAGATGCGATCTCTAGCAGGATCACGCGTTGGGTGGTCGGCCTTCAGGAATACACCTTCTGTGTTGAGTACGTCCCCGGAACGCGCAATCTTGCAGCAGACTGTTTGTCAAGGCTTGTGAATGAAGATGAGGCGAATGAAGCGCATGACAAGACGGACTTTGAAATGGATGACCATCAAATGGAAAATGTGTGCGCCATCCAGAGAGCGATAGGAGAAGAAGCATGGAAAAGTGCACTGAAGGAAGACAAAGTTTTGGATGAGGTGTGCAAAAGAGTAAAAGACAGGTGGAAACACGAAGATAAACGAGAGGAGGCTTTTTGGCCATTCTGCATTATCAAGGATGAACTGTCTGTAAACGATGAATGCCTCTTCAGGGGAACGAGATTGGTACCTCCCGCGACTGTGAGAGAGAATCTTATAGACATGGCTCACGAGGGCCACCTGGGCATCACCAAGACCAAACAGAGGCTGAGAGAAGACTATTTGTGGCGAAGCATGGACCTCGCAATTGAAAGAAAAGTAAGAGACTGTATTCCGTGTTGCAACAGCGACAAAGTATTGAAACAACTGACGCCTCCAATGATGTGCAGGCCGCCACCATCAGGACCCTGGGAATAATTGGCCTTGGACATCATTGGTCCATTGTCAGGTGAAGTGCACACGTCGTACATTCTAGTGCTCATGGATCTGTACTCCAGGTGGCCGGAAGTGAAATTGGTGAGCGAAGTCACGACTAGGATCGTCATTGAGTTCCTTCGAGGGTTGTTTGTTAGGGAAGGATTGCCCAGCAGCCTGCTCACGGACAATGGGGTGCAATTGTGTTCTAAAGAGATTGAAGACTTCCTTAGGGAGAGAGGTATCACATACAAGCGTTGTGCTTTGTATCACCCTGAGACCAATGGCATGGTTGAGCGATTTAACAAGACCCTCAAGGAGAGTATCCAGTTAGCCAAGGCTAGCGGCATGAACTGGAATGAAGAAGTATGGAGGCGGATAGAAGCATACAGATTCACCCCACACCAAACGACGGGAGTCACCCCGTTCGAGTTGCTCCGAGCAAGAATACCCAACACAAAACTATCCCCTGGGTGGATGGGGTGGCATAAGGGATGGTCAGACCACTCCAAAGAAGCGAAAGGACTAGTGAGGCAGGAAGGAGCCATGGTGGGGAGGAAAGAAAGATTCGACAGGCTCAACTCTACACAGGAGGCCGGGTTCAAAGTAGGAGATGACATTAAGATCAGATCACCCACGGGCAGAGCGAGTTGGTCAGGATACAGCAGGCCCACCAAGATCACTAAGTTGTTCATGAATGCTGTCAAGACCCAAGAAGGGAAGATCTGGAACCTGGGAAGAGTAGTGAGATTTCACCCACCCGGGCAAGACTCCTGTAGAGAAAGGGAGAGTGAAGGCAATTCCGTGGGGAACATGGGTTCAACTCCCAAGAAACAGTGGCCGGCCCCTCACCCGGGTGGGAGGACTAGCCAGAGAATGACCAGACCCCCCAGACACTTAGAACAGTATGTGATGATGTAATATTTGTGTTTACCATTGTTCTCAAGTTTATTCTGATGTTTCATTCCGCAGGGAAGGGCGATGTGTGGTATCCCCCACCATGGTTCCCCCCCCACCCGGCGTCTCCGCATGTAATGGAGCTGCTCGCGGTGACATCACTTAGAATGTCACCGCGACCAGCGTTTCAAGGCGAGCGCAGGTGGGCAGAGTGAAAGCTGCCACCTGTTGTGGCGAGTGCTTTGGCTGAGGTCGCTGTACGTGTTTTAGTTGGACTGGAATAAACAACTGATCGGACTCACAACCTAACTGTGTCCGCCCGAGTCATTGATACTACACCCTGCACTGCTCTGATGAATCTTAATCCTCAGGGACTAGTATGATCTGCATCCTGAAAGTGAGAAGAGTGCTCCTTGGTGGCAGCCTCTTTAGCTTTCTGGCATCGCATCTGTAGAACTCGCTCTCCCGACAGGCCCCCAGGAACTTAAAAAAAGATAAAAACATGGTTGTTTAGGTAGTCTGCTTCTGTCTCTTTTTGTGAGTGTGTAACTTGGGGGACCTTGGACTGCAGCACTGGGACACTTCTTCTAGGAGGCGATGCAATTTATAAGTTGCAATATTATTAATTTTACTGTGTGAGTCAGTATGTTTTAAAGTTGCTTAATAGATTGCATCAGTAGTAGTGATGAATTAAAAAGGAGTTGTTCTCCTTTATGCCATTACTCATTTCATATATAATTGTTGTCATGGTCATTGAATTCTTGAATTCTTAAGACATTCTACGGTGATGTCAGTGGAACTCCCCTCTTTAATATTGTGAAAGAATATTTTTTGTAACAATACTACAGTGCACGTGCAACTAGAAAAACAGAATCAAAGGCACCTGATAGATTACTTTTTACTCTGCTTGACTTTTAACTGCTGTCTGACAATACAAAATTATTGATGGTGCACCCCAAGACATTCTCTAGCTCAGTATGTACATAAGAAATTACCATCTGCGTATCCAAAACAGCCAACAATTTCCCAATTATGTTACATACAGATGACCTGAAAATTATGTGAAACACTCATCAGAGAATATATTGTTGCCATGCCGCTAAAAGACAGGACGTTTGTAAAAGTCATTCCAAGCTCATACTCCTTGAGAGAGTTTGTCATTGCTTCTCTTTCCCTTGCCACCTCTTGCTTTGCTGAACCTAGTCATTGTGCTGCTGCCAGTATTTCCCCCCAATAATTGTGTGATGCAATATATGCTGAGTTTCAATTTGTTTCATAGAGCCCCATTTCCTAGATGGGTGCAAACACTTTTCAGTAACTCAGACATTATTTAAGCGTTAAAAGTCTCTTTACATGCAAGATTGCAAGTTGCCTTTTTTATTACTGGCATGGCCTAGCAATGCCTTTCTCAAAACACCTGCCTGCCAATGCATTGTTTCTATTAATTTTGAATGAGATCGATCCACTTTTAAAGAATACATAAACACACCACAGACTAGGCTACTACGAGCAAATTAACTTCTATCTTGTATAATGGTACTCTTGTTGTACATATGTTCTTGATATTATTGTACTTTCAGTACCCCATTTTCTTATGTGATATGGGAAATAGTAGATTCAGTTCACGAAGAGACTACACTTCGAGGTGGACCATTTACTAAAAATGCCCAGGGGATGTGGCCAAGATGGCGCTGCTGCAGGATGTCCATTTCTGAGCAGGGACCCAGTGAAATCCTATGCTAAATCCTCTAATTTGGCCCCAAAACCTCAGCCCTATTGGCGGCCACCTTCCAGCAGGCTCCTAGATGAATTCCACAATGTTCTGTCCCCAGCAGAGACGAGTGGAGTGCTGGGCCTGGCAAATATAGACTAAGCACCCCTGAAAGGCACCATTCAAGCCGCTGCACCCTAGACTGTAGGACATGACCATCGCAAAGGGTGAAGAGAGTGGAGGGCCCCGAACCTAAGGCTGATGGACCCCAAGGAAATTGGACTAGCGCCGCTGGGGGATTCCTGTGGGATAGCACATTGTTTGCGCTCTGCTCAGAGCCAAATAAAGCTCTAAGATGGCGAAACGCTGAGTTGAGGAGTTGGTGGATGCATAGGTCACGCTGGTAGAGCTAAGAAGCGCCAGGGTAGCCCAGAATTTGCCTGTCTGGGAGCAAAATGCAACCTCCTCTGCTTTCACTGCACTGACTACATTGGAGGGCCGGGCCTCAACCGCAATTCAATACTACTGCTGGCAACTGGAGTCCCACCAGGCCAGGAGCAGACTGACTGGTGACAAGATCCCCGCCGCCACCAGTGAACCATGTACAGGAAGGGCACATTGGTTGTCCAGGCCATGATAAGTACAACCATGTGGTGAACCTGCATTACAATTGTTTGGGAACTCCCAGATGGCCCGTAACAGAAAGGTGAAACATGACTCTCTGAGGGACCTCCACGTTAACTTGAGCCCACACTAGAAAAGCATTGGTCTCAGTTCAACAGAATCATGCATGCCATTCTTGACACCAAGACCTCCCTGGAAGCCAAGATAGACATGGTAACTCTGGAAGTGAATCTACTCCGTGCAGACCATAGGAAGTTGACCGAGAGGGTAGAGGATACAGAATCCACATTCACTGCGATGCATCCCATGCTTTCGGAGGTACAATCTCATGAACGAACTATACAAGGGGGATATACAAACCTTACAACAGAGAGCGCAAGGCACAGAGGACAGTTAATACGCTACAATCTGAGATTATTGGGCTTGCCAGAAATCTCTGAGTTACCGAATGTGGAGCTGTTCCATATTTGATGGTTGATGGACATGACACTCTCAGGGAAGGTCCCAAAAGAGTACAGTGAGTACCAGAGTGGTCCCTATCACCAGGAGTGATACCGCTCAATGATAGCCTGCTTGTTGAATTATAGAGATAGAGACCTCATCCTACAACTCTTTAGAATGAACGGCCCGTGCCAGTTTGAGGTTAGTGTAATTACAGCATACCCAGATTAACCCCTTCACTGCGGCGGCTATTCCGCCGCAGTGCTAAGAGGGCGGGGCGGAAGAGCGGCATGCGCATGCTGGTGACGGAACCGCTCCGTCACCAGCGTCGGTTGCGCTGTGCTTATGACGGAGCGGTTCCGTCACGGCCCCGCCCGCTCAATAGAACGCTCAGCGCAGGTGCGGAATTCGCGCCACGCATGAGCGGCGGGCGGGCCATGACGGAACCGCTCCGTCCTCAGCACAGCGCCACCGCAGCTGATGACGGAGCGGTTCTGTCATCAGCGCACAAGGGGTTAAACAACGGAGGTACAGCGAAAGTGCAACTCATATGGCACAGTCCAGCAACAACTGATCCACTGGGGCCTGAAATATGCCCTCTTCTTTCTGGACATGCTCTGAATGATTGAGGGTGACACATCACACTCCTTCTAGGCTCTGGAAGAGGCTTAGGCTTGGCCATACTACAAGGCACTGAGACCCAGGTGCTAACAGAAGCATTAATAGAGGATTGAAAATATTGCAAGGCACAAAAGAGATGCAGCCGGTGGCCACAGAGCCACCATACTAATGAACAGGCACCAGAGAAAGGACACAAGTGGTTGCTGACCTACTACAGCACAGCGAGAAACTTTTCACAGTCAAATCGTGTGACCATGTCTCTAACTTCAAAACAGGCACCAATTAATCAGGCAGCACAGGAAATGTAGAGCAGCAGGGACATGACCTGAAAGCCCGTCTGGCTGATGACATTGTTTGATGAACTGATAATATTACTAGTAGATTACTGGAAGAACTGGAGGCACCCGGGAGCTGTCTAGAATTTGCTAAGAGGGGAGGCATGGATGAAGGGTGGGGTAATGAAGGCTGTGCCGTGCCCCACTCGACTGCTCAATCACACGCACAAGTCTGATTGAAGCCCCCCTTTTTTCCCCTTGTTTTACCATGATGGACATTAAGGTAATGTTTCCGCATCTAGATCTCAACATGTATATGTTGTATTTGTTTGGCGGTATACACTAGGTGTTCCCAGCATGGGAATGGGAGTTGGGTATGCTGCACAAAATATTATTTGGTTGGAGATGACACTACACAACATACAGGACGACAGCAGCACTGACACACGTGGGAAACCACGTACTGGACACCCAAGGGGTCTTGCAGTTCCCACCTCATAAACATGATGGGCCATATGAGCAAGCACCCACAAGACTAACACTTATGGGCCCATTAACCCCAAAGAGGGGAGCAGAAATTCTCAAATTGCTCTCAATGGGGGAAACCACAAAAACCTCACCTCCCACCAGCAACATCCTGAAGTGGAACATAAGGGCTGTTTCCCTATGTTTTGACATTAGCTTCATACTGAAGAGACTACGGATTTTTTAAACAAAATTAATGCCATCCCTTGGCAGACTTTTTATTTGCTGGTGGACATGAGCGATGTGGTGTCCCTCTACACAGCTATACAACATACTCACAGCAATCACTGGGGTCTCATGTAAACAAGATAGAAACATATGCAATTTGAACAAAGTTGAACAAAGTTGATTTATTTTTTAAAATAACGCAAATTTTAATTCCACATGTATTTTACAAGGTTACTTTACCTTGAGATTACATTTTTTTTATTTTTGTAGAAACATGAGCACTTTATATGAAGTACTCTAAAGCAGTGATCCAAAGATGTGTACAATAGTGTAGTATGTTATGCAACAGCTGCTTATGTATATTTTTTTGGAACCATGGTTACATAAAGTTAGACTATTAGTTAGAAAAATGCACGAGCACTTTATATTAAGCAACAGAAAGGCAGTAATTATAACTTACATTTGTGGTGAAATTGCAATTATTGGTGTCTTATGTTTACGTTATAAAAAGTATATGCACTTTATCAATATAAAAAATAATCAAAGCATCTTAAAGGATTAAAACACAAGTTTTTTCAAGAGTTTTTTGCTGTGAATGTTTTGTCATTAAAATCATATAATAAAAGAAAAAGGGAACTTTGACTGAAGATAATTTTTACCTGTTCCCTGATTCACTAATTACAACAATTAGTTGGATTAGGAAACTACTTACTTTTATTATGCTATGCTTTGAAATAGGTGCTCCATATGCCTTTGCGGGCAGTTGACGCCTTTTAATAAACAGAGAGTTGACAAAAACATTGAAAATAGAACAATAAAGAGCAACAATCAACCTCAAAATGGTAAGACCAAATGGAAATTGAAAGTACGTGTCATGTGAGTTATGGTGTTTTTAAATCATGTTCACTTTCACACAGTGTGAGGAAATGCGTATATACCCACACATATATATACATATGCATAAACTTAATTATAATACCTACTGGCGGTCGCCAGTAGGAAGTTTTAGTTAGTATAAAGAACATAAGAGGGACCCTGAACCTAAAAAGGATAAAGGGGAACAACCCACCAGGGCAGTATATAATTAGAACAACATGAAAGGGCAGTTCCCAATAATGTAAAGAGCTAAACAGTACCAAGAATATAGAATGCCCACAGAACAGCTAATTATATTTAAATTATTTTATTGTCTTTTATATTTATAGAAAAATCTCTGTCAGATGTGCAAAATACAAAAAATACATATTTCATTGAATGAGGACTGCATATAATTCATGTAACATCAGCCCAAGAACAGGAAGAACAATAAAAAGAGGCACATACATCACTCACTCATTCTACCAATCACATACTCGCTCACAAACCGATACATTCATATTGACTCAACCAACTAGAAACTCTCATCAACCAGACAGAAAAAGCGCCGACGCGCGTTTCGGAATAGTGCCATAATAGGGAATTCCTTCATCAGGGCGCAATTCATCACAGTAATGAGGAAGGGCACAGAGTTCCAAGTATTCAGGTCAGTCAGGTAAGTTCCTGTTCAAAATTTCTGGGCAAACAAAAGCATATCTGTGGGCAAAAACAGTATAATGAGTAAAGTATACAACCAATAAAAACCTTAAAAAGGAAGGGAAAACTGGTCAAGCATGGAGTAAAACAAAATATAGTCAAGCTGTAAACCATACAATCAATAACATACTTACAATAGAGAGAGAGTTAAATAATAAAAAAGCCCAAAAATTGTATGTACAACAGTGAAAGCATCAAAGAAAGACACACATAACAAACAAATCAAGTGTTCAAATCTATCAATTCGAAATCTCTGAGTAATCCATAAGGTTAAAAAATAGGAGAACCTAAGCTCATAAACGTGAGGGACAATGTGGGATATATACAAATTTACATACCAGACAGAAAAATCCCCAGAAGGCTGGAACGAAGGAATAATAGACGAATAGCCTTACGAAATGAAATGGTCAATATCAGATACACAAGGGACTTTCAGAGAAATCTGTATGGTAATGTACAGAAACAGAGAGTGAGGAACCGTTAGGGAGCAGGCTTAACAAAAAGGCACAAAACACTCATACTACTTCTAGATATCAGAGAGTGCTGGAGTCTACATGGACGGCAAGAGCCTGAAGATGAAAAGGCTCACCTGAATAATTGGAGGAGGATCAGACAGCCAATAGAATTTGTTTTAGACCAGGAAGTGTAAGGACGAATATTCGGCGATCCAAGAA
The DNA here is from genome assembly GCF_964263255.1 of Lissotriton vulgaris. Taxonomy (NCBI): domain Eukaryota; kingdom Metazoa; phylum Chordata; class Amphibia; order Caudata; family Salamandridae; genus Lissotriton; species Lissotriton vulgaris. The sequence continues at coordinate 250,334,285 of NC_141699.1, read as the reverse complement.
GAAGACTGAACACAATACATACTAAATAAAGAAAAAAGAAGAAAGATAAAATATACATTTACCTAAGGATATTAGGCAAGACTAATGAAAGGAAAAACGAAAACAGGAATTAAAACAATATACAATCATTAATGTATCACGAAATACGGTGTATTAGGTGATGACACAGTCTATACTAGAATAACTCGCACAGAGGTCCTACCTCCCGAAGTAGGCAACGTAAGCCTAATGCAAAATTTACCTTAAGTCAGGCGCGTGTTAAATTCGCTTTAAAGACTCGCAGGTCCAATCCACCAAGGTAGAAGAGGCCGCCGGGGGCGGGGAAAGATAAAGCAATAGCGTGATCCTGCAGTGTAAGAAGAGGATGCACGATTTAAAAAGGCCGCTAAGGTTACGTTCCAGGAAAGATATAGAGGCAACCGTCGAAATGAGCTTACCTAACCAGAGTGATCAGAGGATCTCCTCATCCGCACTGCACGGGTCTGTCTCCTGCGCTGACAAGAATAAATGAACCCGACGCACAGGTGGTAAAAATACCATCAGTAAACACTATAATACACAGCACCTGTGTAGATAAATTCCGGACGACGTGCAAGAACCTTCCAAACACTAGACCGCTAATCGCGGCACCGACTACGAGTGAATAGCTGGCGGCCATATTAGATAGTGATAAAATACTACGGAAATTGCTAAAAAAAAGCACCCTAAATACCTGTTAGAGGCCAAACATAGTCTCTGGGTCATAGCGAAATAAGACAGGCTCCTAAAAGGCAGGGGGACAAGGAGAATGGAACGTGTAAAATCCTTCAAGACACTAGACCGCTAATCGTGGCACTGACCCCGAAAGAATAGCTGGCGGCCATATTAGATAGAGAGTACAATACAACGGGAAATGCTAGATGGAGCAACCGTAATACCTGAATGAAGCCAGGCAAGGCTTATGAGTCATAGCACAGTAAGACCGGCTCCTAAAAGGAGGGGGATTCTAGTAAAGAGATACAAAACGTCAGAGTATATAACACTAACCATAAAAAACGGACAAAAGAAAATATAATAGAAAAACCAAACAAGATGACCAAAGAGATAGAAAAAAGGTAATTTAGCACAAATAGATTCATCTTTCATTTTTATCGCAACAGAATAAAAAGAGCAGGACAGAACCCAGGGTAAAGATCAATGGATGGCATTTTCTCAAGGAATATGCTCATTCAATCCTGAGACGGCCATTTCAAGAAAGAAAATCCAAAAAACTTCCCTTTTACTTCTGAGGGCATCGACGTTTTCATCTTTTGGACAATTCATCCTTTCAAGGATAAGCCATTTAAGATCCTTAATGGAATGTCCCAAGGATTGCCAATTTGCAACCAGTGGTGCTCCCAAACGTGAGTTCCTAATGCAGGACTTATGTTCGGAAAACAGAGTGCGGAATTCCCTCCCGGTTTCACCCACGTAGCCCTTAGAACAAGGGCAAATCAGGAGATACACCACATTGCTGGTCCTGCAATTGGTAATTTCTATGAATGGGATGCTCCTTTTTCCCCACTTCAATTCAGGGGCACAGATAACCTGATCACAGGCGTGGCAGCCGCCACACCCATGGCTACCTGTAATAGGATTTGCTCCAGTAATACTCCTTTGTATAAGACCTGGAGGGTCAACGGGAGATGCTCTCACTAGCATGTTTCTCAGATTCTTGTTGCGTCGAAACGCAAAAATCGGTTTAGACAATTTGTAAACAGATTTATCCATATTAAGGAGATGCCAATGAGAATTGATAATAAATCTCAGTTTTTCATTGAAGTTGGAATGGGTAGAGACCATAACCAATTTGTTTTCATCATTTTTCTCTTTAGGTTTAAGGAGAGATTCCCTGTCAAAGTATTTCGCTCTTTTATACGAATCTCTAATCAACCTCCTGGGGTATCCCCTATCTAGAAACTTAATTTTCATCTGTCCAGCATGGTACTCAAAATTGCTCATATCCATACAGTTACGACAGAGCCTGAGAAATTGACTGAATGGAATACTATTCCTCTGGCTTCGTGGATGGTAACTATCGTAAAGAAGCAACGTATTCGGGGCTGAGGGTTTGGTGTAGAGAGACACTTCTATGTGGTTGTTGTTCACTAGAATCCACACGTCCAGAAACTCAATCTTAGATGAGCTGGTATTTCCGCTAAATTTCAGATGGGGATCGCAAAGGTTTATCCATAGAATAAACTCATCCAGTTGCTCTTGAGGGCCTCGCCAAATAAAGAAAATTTCATCGATATTTTTCGATTGTAACGGGTGATATTTTCGAAAAACGGGGCAATTTCATTATAGATGTATTTTTCTTCAAATGCACCCATATAGGCATTCGCTACATTAGGGGCACATGCCGCCCCCATGCTTATGCCCAGTACCTGCTGGTAGCTGACTTTGTTGAACTCGAAAAAGTTCTCTTTAAGGACAATAGCTAAACAATAGCTAAACATTTGAGAATGAACAATTTTTCAGTGGGACAGTCTGCACCATCGAGCATCTTTTTGGTGTCGGTGTGAGAATCAAATTCTAAGCCTTCAATCTTAGTGATTAGATGACCAGTATCACAAACATAAGTTTTAGTTAGGACTTATTTTTCATAGGAAATCCTCAACAATCTATTTGGAATAACTTTGGCGCCGGTCGACGAATCTTCGCAAAATTTTCAAAACTTATGGCCAGCTCCGGTTCGCTCCTTTCCTGAAAGTCTCGGAGTGATTCATCAAGCGGGGGCCGAGAAAAAAAGGGGTCCCAAAACGTGTTTTCCCCATAGAATTTTCCCCAGGAACCTTTAATCGCAGCTACAGCCCGAACTGCTGAACGGAATTACATCAATTTGGCAAAGAGGTATGCCTTAGTTCACACTTGTGCTTTTTTGTTAAATGATGTAAATCTGTTCAGTAGTTTTTTAGATATTAAAGGAAAAATATATATATATATATCTGGGTGGAGCCTAACCACACATCTCATCGTGAGATCTGATTGGCTGTCAGCCCTTTATCCAAGAAGTGTTGGCAGCCATCTTGGGACCAATATACATGCTAGCACCTCATTAAAAAGCATTGCAGGTAATAGAAGGTTTTAAGACTTTAGTTACATTATAAATCATTTGTTGATGGTACCATACTCATTTTAGGAATTGTGGTGTGTTCTAAGGTGATTTTACCATGTGGAAAAGCCTTCTGCTGGGATATCGTGAATGATGTTTGAGAGAGAACTATTTTCTCATGCTTTTCCCACAGAGGTTTGGAAGGTGATCAATAAGCTAAACTTAAAGCATAGTTTCTGTAAATTCACATTATCTTTTTCAGTCATGTGAGAATGAAGTCTGACATTCTCAGTAAAACATGTACATCCAATAAGGGCAGAGACTGTCAGTTGATTCCTTTGTGTTCTACTTCAGCTTCCCAGAGTGTTCTAAAGAACAACTAGAGTGCTAACAGCCTTACTTATGACAAAAGTATAGCACACCTGAAGCAATCTTGATTGGAATAAAGTGGTAAAACATTTCATTAAAAAAAGTAACAAAATGAGGGGGTTCATTTTTCCATAGAAAGTATGATTAGGGCTGCAGAAAGAAAAATTAGGGCACATTTTGAGTGACTTCTCAAATCATCTTCTATTTCATAAAAATAAACTTCTGACATGCAGACTGAAACATGTACTTTCAATACCAGCAGCAGACTTGACATGATAGCTTTACTACAGTGATCTAATGAGCAACTAGAGTGCTAACATTCAGAATTTATGGCAAATGTATAACACATCTGAATGCCTTCTTGATGGAACTCGAGTAAAAAACTGAAAGTATATCCTACTGAGGAGACTGTAGTAAATGAGGAAATTAGGAAACTTCATAACAAATAACTCTTCCAAGATGGCCACCAGAGACCAGTGTGCCCAAATGTAGCACACATATCATTCAGATATAGCCCAAGTATAGCCCAATGAGAGTATCCCAGAGTGTTCTAAAAAACAACTAGAGCGCTAACAGTCTTACTTATGACAAATGTATGGAACACCCGAAGCCATCTTGATTGGAATAAAGTGGTAACACTTAAAACATTTAATTTGCAAAGGAACAACATGAGGGGCTTCATTTTGCCATAGAAATTATGATTAGTGCTGCAGAAAGAAAAATGAGGGCACATTTTGAATTCTCAAATCCTCTTCTATTTCATTAAAAAAATTCTAACATGCATACTGAAACATGCACTTTGAATACCAGCAGCAGACTTCCCTGGTGAGCAGTAGCTTTACTACAGTGATCTAATGAGCAACTAGTGAGGTAACATTCAGAATTTATGGCAAATGTGTGACACATCTGAATGCCATCTTGATGGAACCAAAGTAAACTAGCATTGAAAATGCAATAGGTCTCGCCCGCGTTTAAGTTAAAGCAATTTTGTTTGTAATTAGGTGGCTTTTTAGCTTTGTTTTTATTAGTGTTTTTCAAACTTTCATGTACATAACATGAATATGTATGCATATATGTATATGTATGCATGCATTTTGATTTGCATTTATATAGATATGCAGATTATATATATGTTTATATACGTATGTATATATATATACACTTATATATATATATATATATATATATGCATATATATGTGCATATGTGTGCGTGTAGAGAGAGGTAGAGAGACTAGAGGTGTAGAGGTAGTGTAGAGGTAGAGGTAGAGAGGTACAGAGGTAGAGAGTAGTAGAGAGAGAGGTGGAGAGGTAGAGAGTGAGTAATAGAGAGTAGAGAGTGAGTAGTAGGGAGAGAAGCAGAGAGTGAGTAGTAAAGAGTAGTAGAGTGAGTAGTAGAGAGTGAGTAGTAGAGAGTAGTAGAGAGAGAGTAGTGGAGAGAGAGTAGTAGTGAGTAGTAGAGAGTGAGTAGTAGAGACAGAGTAGTAGTGAGAGAGTAGTCTCTGGTCTGCCTCCGTCCACAGCGCTGAGACGCCCTTGGGCATTTGCTTGCGCTTAATAAATTTCATAAATAAATAAATAAATAAAATAAAGAGTAAGTAGTAGAGAGTAGTAGAGAGTGAGTAATAGAGAGTGAGTAGTAGAGAGAGAGTAGTAGAGAGTAGTAGAGTAGTAGAGAATGAGTAGTAGAGTAGTAGAGAGTGAGTAGTAGAGAGTAGTGGAGTAGTAGAGAGTGAGTAGTAGAGAGTAGAGAGTGGGTAGTAGAGAGTAGTAGAGAGAGTAGCAGAGAGTGAGCAGTAAAGAGTAGTAGAGTGAGTAGTAGAGAGTAAGTAGTTGAGTGAGTAGTAGAAAATGAGCAATAGAGAGTAGTAGAGAGTGAGTAGTGGAGAGTGAGTAGTAGAGAGGGATTAGAAGAGAGTAGTATCGAGTGAGTAGTAGAGAGTGAGTAGCAGAGAGAGAGTAGTAGAGAGTGAGTAGTCAGTCAGTGTCAGTCAATGAGTGTCAGTCAGTGTCAGTAAATCAGTGTCAGTCAGTCAGTGTCAGTCAATCAGTGTCAGTCAGCCAGTGTCAGGCAAGGAAAGTCAGTGTCAGTCGGTCAGTGTCAGTCAATCAGTGTCAGTGAGAGTCAGTCAGTGTCAGTCAATCAGTGTCAGCTAGAGCAGCTCTGCTGACCTGGTTCTCTGGCTCTAAAGCAGCTCTGTTGACCTGGTTCTCTGGCTCTAAAGCAGCTCTGCTGCTCTGATAGAGCTCTCTTTCTTTGGCTCTAGAGCAGCTCTGCTGACCTAGTTCTTAGGCTATAGAGCAGCTCGGCTGATCTTGTCTCTGGCTCTACAACAGCTCTGCTGACCTGGTTCTTTGGCTCTAAAGCAGCTCTTCAGGCCCGGTTCTATGGTTCTAAAGCAGTTCTGGTGACTTGGTTCTCTGGGTCTAGAGCAGCTCTGCTGACCTGGTTCTCTGGCTCTAGAGGAGCTCTGCTGACCTGGTTCTTAGGCTCTAGAGCAGCTCTACTGACCTGCTTCTCTGGCTCTAAACCAGCTCTGCTTACCTGCTTCTCTGGGTCTAGAGCAGCTCTGCTGACCTGATTCTCTGGCTCTAAAGCAGCTATGCTGACCTGGTTCTCTCCCTCTAAAGCAGATCTGCTGACCTGGTTTCTCTGGCTCTAGAGTAGCACTGATGACCTGGTTCTCTGGCTCTTAAGCAGCTCTGCTGACCTGGTTCTCTGCCTCTGTAGCAGCTCTGCTGAGCTGGTTCTCTGGCTCTTTAGCAGCTCTGCTGACCTGGTTCTCTGGCTCTAAAGCAGCTCTACTGACGTGGTTCTCTCCCTCTAAAGCAGCTCTGCTGACCTGGTTCTCTCGCTGTAAAGCAGCTCTACTGACCAGGTTTCTCTGGCTCTACAGCAGCTCTGCTGACCTGGTTCTCTGGCTCTAGAGCAGCTCCCTCTAATTCAGCTCTGCTGATCTAGTTCTCTGCCTCTAAAGAGCTCCGCTGACCTGGTTCTCTGGCTCTAAAGCAGTTCTGCTGACCTTGTTCTCTCCCTCTAAAGCAGCTCTGCCGACCTGGTTCTCTGGCTCTTGAGCAGCTCTGCTGACCTGGTTCTTAGGCTCTAGAGCAGCTCTGTTGACCTGGTTCTCTTGCTCTAAAGCAGCTCTGCTGACCTGGTTCTCTGGCTCCAGAGCAGCTCTGCTGACCTGGTTCTGTGGCTCTAAAGCAGCTCTGCTTACCTGGTCCTCTGCCTCTAGAGCAGCTCTGCTGACCTGGTTCTAAAGCAGCTCTGCTGACCTGGTTCTATGGCTCTAAAGCAGCTCTGCTTCCCTGGTTCTCTGGCTTTAGAGCAGCTCTTCTGACCTGGTACTCTTATTCTAAAGCAGCTCTGCTGACCTGGTTCTCTGGCTCTTGAGCAGCACTGCTGACCTGGTTCTTAGGCTCTAGGGCAGCTCTGTTGACCTGGTTCTCTTGCTCTAAAGCAGCTCTGCTGACCTGGTTCTCCGGCTCTAGAGCAGCTCTGCTGACCTGGTTCTCTGGCTCTAAAACAGCTCTGCTAACCTGGTCCTCTGCCTCTAGAGCAGCTCTGCTGACCTGGTCCTAAAGCAGATCTGCTGACCTGGTTCTATGGCTCTAAAGCAGCTCTGCTTCCCTGGTTCTCTGGCTCTAGAGCAGCTCTTCTGACCTGGTTCTCTTATTCTAAAGCAGCTCTGCTGACCTGGTCCTCTGGCTCTAAAGCAGCTCTGCTGACCTGATTTCTATGGCTCTACAGCAGCTCTGCTGACCTGGTTCTCGGTCTCTAGAGCAGCTATGCTGACGTGGGTCTCTGGCTCTAGAGCAGCTCTGCTGACCTGGGTCTCTAGGTCTAGAGCAGCTCTGCTGACATGCTTATTAGGCTTTAGAGCAGCTCTACTGACCTGGTTCTCTGGCTCTACAGCGGCTCTGCTGACCTGGTTCTCTGGCTCTAAAGCAGGTCTGCTGACCTGGTTTCTCTGGCTTTACAGCAGTTCTGCTGACCTGGTTCTATGGCTCTAACGCGGTTCTGCTGACTTGGTTCTCTGGCTCTACAGCAGCTCTGCTGACCTGGGTCTCTGGCTCTAGAACGGCTCTGCTGACCTGGTTCTCTGGCTCTAAAGCAGCTCTGCTGATCTGTTCTATGGCTCTAAAGCAACTCTGTCCACTCCTGCAATCATCCTTACAGAAGTATGTCCTTACCTAATCCCTCTGCTGAAACATAAGTCCTTATAAACTTTTCCTGCTGTTAACTACTAGCACTCTAGGAACCTATTCACTGTCTCTGCACTTGCAGAATGATTCAGGCATTAAGACAAGCAGTGTTAGAGTCAAAAGTGCGCAATGTATGCAGTCCCTTAACCCCTTGCAGACTACCGAGTCAGTCCTGCCAAAGTCCAGGTAATAGTCATGCATGTCTGGAATCACACTGTGAGTCTGTGTCCACTCCTACAATCATCCTGACAGAAACACGTCCTTATCCAATCACTCCGCTGAAACATAAGCGCTTATAAACTTATCCTCCTGTCAACTACTAGCACTCTAGGAACCCAGTCACTGTCTATGCACTTGCAGAAGGACTCAGGCATAGAGACAATACCTAAACACTTATAAATTAACTGAGCACTCTGTTTGCAGCACTGCCATCATTCTAGTTACTAGTGATTTTCTTATAGAATGACCTAGGCCCCAACACAAGTACACTTACAATATTCTGTGCACAATCCCTACAAACCTCAGCAGATACATACTATTGGTACACTCCGCTAAATACTGAAGTAGTACTCGTGCAGCCTAGGATACCTCTTGTTAGTCTCATGCATGTTCATCAATCACCCATCCAGCACTATTTTCTTATTGTATCACTCTGCCAATACCTAAGCACTTATGGGGCAGATTTACAAGCCCCCTGCGCCACCAGTACGTCACTTTTTGTAATGTAATGGGGACTCCTCCATATTTACAAGGAGAGGACTAGCCACCCTGCATGGCGTTTCCTCTCCTTGAAAATACGAACAATTCAAACACAGCACTTTGAATTGATGGGGCGTTCCATGGGTGTTGCTGTGTCTGTTCCCACACAACACCCATGGAATAACACATCTCAAAATTTACGAGAAAGGTGGTGGTGTAGCGAGGAACAACAAGGAGAAATGTTTTTATTTCTCTTCATTTTTTCCTCTTTCAATGCATGCTGCATTCCACAGCACACATTGAAGGAGGAAAAGGGCTTTAGTGATTGTTTTTGTGCAGGAAGTGGTCCCTTCCTGCACAAAAACATCTCCCCACGACACAGATATCCTTGCACCATGGTGCAAGGGTGCCTGCGTCACTGCATGGCTGCAGTTGGTGTGTTAGTGCAGAGGGAGCACAGAATTGTAACATATTCGTGTAAATATGTCCCATCACTTCCCTGTGTTTCAGAAGTGCCGCAGCGCGGTGCACCTAAAGGGCTTGCAGTGCCATGCTGCAGATCTTACTCATAGATCTGTCCCTATAAATTCACCATACAGTACTAATGCATTCTTTCTGTTAATCATGCTCTACACATACATTCAACCAAACTTTCAGACATTACCATGCAATTATAGTTATTATTTTAAACCAGATAAGGTAATTCTGAACTTTTCTTTGCTTCTGTCTTTTGTTTTCTATTTTTTTTGTACTTTTTGTTGGTGTTTTTTAAACATTGAACAAAAAAGGAACAAGCAAACAGTTAGCTTTTGGAATTCAACATCATTCCAAAAACAAAAAACAAAAAATTAAATTGCATTTGTGGTTCCGTTGAGCTGCACACATAGCATCCACTGACTGTTCACCATACCAGATGATGATTTTGCACTTAGTGCAGTGCTGCTGTAGAAATTCAAATTCTGAGCAAATGTTTACTGGTGGTGCTGAAGTGGACGCTCCGAAGGTGGTAGCAATGCTTGGTGGTGGATTTTTTGCTGCACGCCTCATGTCTTCTCGTACAAGATTCTTCAGGTAAATGGTCCGCAGATGTTTATACATACTCGCTGTTCCACAGGAGTATTTCTTGTCACTGCCTTGCATCAGGACCCTGTCACACAGCAAGCATGTGACTTTTCTTGCGTTTACCTTTTTTTCTCTGGCAGGAAAGGTGAACATTTTTCATACCACTGATTCAGGCCTCTGCTTGGGTGGATCTTCCTCCAAGATATCTTCATCTGAAGAATGATGAGGAGCTTGCGAACCAGATGCCATTTCTCCAATGCAATTTTTTAAAAACACCAAAAAAATCTAAAACCAGCTCTGGAAGAAGAAGAGATGTCTCTCATCAACTGATAATAAACAGAATAATTAAAATGGGTGGGGTCCTTCAATAGCTACAGTGGGAAATGTTATGAACCAATCAAATCTTTTTTTTAAGGTCACATGGGATTTGTGCACCGTGCGCTCACGAAGCGCGCACTTGACACAGTTAATTACTAGTAGAAATATATTATTTTTATGAATACCTTAGATAATCTTTTGCCCTAATATGTACATTAAAGACAGGTACATATCATTTTAGAACATAAAAAATGTTGTGAGAGTCGCGCACCCAGCGCGCCCGAGCATGTATATGATGTCACGTGGGGCCTGCCAGCATTGCGTACCGTAATACGCACGTGTTGCGAATGCACAGGAGCAGGAGTCACGGACCGCGCGCATATCGGTCACGCACACCATGTAACATTGTTCGAATATGACGTAACTGAAAAAAAACACGCACTCGTCGATCACCATATCCAGATCCATCACGACCAGATGCAGATCCTTCACGACTTTACCAATGGCAGCTAGAATACCCACATCCAACGCGTGTGCGACTTTTGGGGAGTCACACACCCTTTGGGTGTGCGACTCCCCAAAAAATGTTGAAAAAATTGAATAAAGCAAATTATATAAATATATTAAAATACAAAAAAACTAAATGTTTTAAATTTATTTTTATTTTTTTGCAATTTTCAGAAAAATATATCTTGTTGTTTAATAAATAAAATATTTATAAATAAACAGTTCAAAAACTGTAGAAATTCAGTACAAAAAAATAGGTATAACTACTATTGCACTTAAACATTAGCATTTAAAAAACCTTTGAAATTCACTGATAAAACCATAGGTTTCAGAGACGTTATGAAACACCTTTGAAATTCACAGAAAAAAGCATACGTTTCAGAGACGTTATAGTTAGGAATTAGCATTTAAAAAACCTTTGACATTCACTGAAAAAAACATAGGTTACATGAGTGTTATAATTCGCTGGACATTTCACTTGTACAAAACCATTGAAATTCCTCCGTTATAGTTAGTTGTCCTAACTATAATTCGCGCGCGTGCAATGCACAGCTGATGATGTCACATATTACATCATTCATGACATGGTCAGTGACATCACTGATGACATCACTGATGACATCTCAAATGACATCACTGATAAAATCACTGATGACATCATCCACGTGACAATCCGATACACCTCATCACACACTAGTATAACCTTTGATCACTCACTGTAAAATACAGAGTACCATATCAGTTACTATATACACACTCTCTGATTCCTAAGTCTACACAAACAACTGTTCATTCACCCACAGAATCACTTATACATGCAGTCACTGATCAATGGTAACACTATCAAATGTACTCATACACCTATATACACATTGACACATCAGCAGTCATCCAAGTCGGTTAAGCAGTGATGCTACTTACTCAAGAAAAGAGTCAATCACGCTTACATTTACTCACCCACACAGTTATACACACAACACCTGATTTATACATACACATAGTAAATCATAGTTACTATGTTAAAAAATCACTATTACAATTATACACTCAGTCATACAGTTTCTCTCACAATCACAATTACATATACTTATTTATATACACCAACTCTCATATAAAATGCCTTTTATTTTTCTACTTTATTGGAGATGTACCACTGACACATATATTCACTTACCAACACACAAATAAACACTCAGACACCCAAACAACTTTTTCCATAAACACTCCTAAGCCCATATGTCTAGACAATAAACTATTCACACATGTATGCATAGAGTTACAACTCCCCCACCCAACCACAGATACACCCAGTCTCCCTTCCAAAGCCTCAGCCAACTAATCAATAACTAATATAGACACTGATGTAGTTAGTGACCAATTGATGCAGCAGGTTATACAACAACAGACACAGTGATACACACATTCACATAGTTTGGTTACTAACCCATATATTTAATGAGACACATTTAATTACTCACTTAAACAAACAGTAAGACAGCTACTAAGTCCCCCATCCAGACAGTTATATACCCACTCAATCTTCAATACAGATTGGTATATATAATAGATATTTAAATTTCAAACAAAACCACAATCACTGGATGATGTCATCAGTGATGTAATTTGAGATGTCTTCAGTGATGTCATCAGTGATGTCACTGACAATGTCATGAATGATGTATTATGTGACATCATCAGCAGTGCATTGCAGGCGCGCGAGGTATAGTTAGCACAACTAACTATAAAGGAGGAAGTTCTATGGTTTTGTTCGAGTGAAATGTCCAGCGAACTATGACACTCATGAAACCTATGGTTTTTTCAGTGAATATATATATATATATATATATATATATATATATATATATATATACTAAAGCCCGTCCGACGTTGTCCGGGTATGAATTGCTGCCGTCCAGTAGTATATTGTTTTGTAGGATTTCGTTTTGATAGCATTACTTATCTGTGACATGCCTGTGAAACGCTCTGATTCACAGTGCACTGCTGATGCACTTAAGAGTGCGCGTTCAGTAGTGTGTGAACTCGAGTTTCCCTACTTTATTTTTCCTTGCAATATTATATAGCGCGAACTCGACAACATGGCATGAGCACAATTTACATTACAGAAGAACACATTCATTTGTGGTAGGCACAGGGAGACAACGCGATTTGCCTGGAATCACAGGATGTTGAGATGATGCCGAGATTCGAACGTAGCTCCCCAGCTCTAAAGTTCGCAATTCTAGAACTTGTGGCGGAAGGTGTGTCTAAAAGTGTATGTCGGTGCTGGCCATCAATGAGAGAGACCTGTGCATTTTTCAAATGGGTAGTCAAAAAATATGAGTATGTTGCTGGAGATGTGGGCCGCCGTGCCACCAATGTACTTACCGGGGGAAGGTAAACACCCATTATTCCGCAACATTCTTTCTGCATACCATCACTCCGCATACTTTCATTACAAAAGTACTTGACTCCGCAATGCCATTATAACACATGGCATTACATTTTATATGCATTTACCACACATACATTTACAACAAAATTCGTTGTAAATGCATGAATGGTAAAAGCATGTTTTTAAAAAAATGTTTGGATAAGGTAAGTATGGGTATAGGGGTATATGTTTTGGGGTACCGAGGTATATGTTTTGGGGTGTTTGGGTATTTTAAGGGTTCAGATATAGTTTTGGGTTATGGGGTACAGGGGTAGTTTTAGGGTATAGGGATAGGTATGGGTTTTGGGGTATAGGGGTATTTTTGGGGTTCAGGGCTAGGTTTGGGTTTTGGGGTATAGGGGTATTTTTAGGGTTCAGGGGTAGATTTGGGTTTTGGGGTACAGGGGTATTTTAAGGGTTCAGGGCTAGGTTTGGGTTTTGGGGTACAGGGGTATTTTTAGGGTTCAGGGCTAGGTTTGGGTTTGGGGTACAGGGGTATTTTAGGGTTCAGGGGTAGGTTTGGGTTTTGGGGTACAGGGCTATTTTTAGGGTTCAGGGCTAGGTTTGGGTTTTGGGATACAGGGGTAGTTTAAGGGTTCAGGGCTAGGTTTGGGTTTTGGGGTACAGGGGTATTTTAGGGTTCAGGGGTAGGTTTGGGTTTTGGGGTACAGTGGTATTTTTAGGGTTCAGGGCTAGGTTTGGGTTTTGGGGTACAGGGGTATTTTTAGGGTTCAGGGGTAGGTTTGGGGTTTGAGGTACAGGGGTATTTATAGGGTTCAGGGCTAGGCTTGGGTTTTGGGGTACAGGGGTATTTTTTCAGGTTTAGGGATAGGTTTGGGTTTTGGGGTACATGGTATATTTATAGGGTTAAGATGGGTTAGTGTTTAAGGGTGTTGGGAATTTTACGGAGTAAGAGTGGGTTATGATTATGGGGTGCAGGGGTATTTAAAGGGAGCAGGGTGGGATTAGCACACAATATGAGACATGGTATGAAGGGCGGAATGTACCACACGCCCCCAGCGTTTGTCACGCCCCCAGCACACACCCACAGCACAACGCAGACACTCCCACAAGGGACTACTTTGCTGGCACGGTTCTTTTACCTTTTAAATGTATATGGTGGGCGTCTGCATAACATATGTCCTTCTGCTGCAACTGCTCTTTCCAACGCTGTATTGAGTGTTGTGATTGGTGCTGTGGTTCCTGAGATTACCCGCCTCAAAGGTTTGGGCTCTCTCTTTATTATATTAGTATGGATATATATATATATAGATATTTGAAACTATACTGTGTTAATATTTAATTTAATGAATAGAAATTGAACTATTTATTTATATATTTATATATTTATTCCTCTGTCCATACAATATTGAGTATTTTGCACAACAAGATATTATGATCTCTTTTTGTATTTATACTAAAATGTAGACTCTCTAGATTTGATTGTTTGCACATTGCAATGTTTGCACATAATTTCGTGGCATTTTGCACAAATTTATGTGGCACTTTAATGCGATCTTTTGCACATTTCAGCTCTATGCTCTATTTGCACATTTGATATGTATGCATTATTTGCACATATAACAACTAGTATGGACTAACACAGTATTTAAACAACAACGTTTTGGTCATTGACTTCATGCTTTTATATACTTTTTTAATATACATTGTTTTAATTGTCTTCAATGTATACAATTTGCTCAGACTAATGTCTATATGGATTTAATTACTATTTGTTTTTATTCCATTTTGCATTCAACATTTACTTGTATAATCTTAATAATGTTTGGAAGACATACTCGACATTTTTTGTATTGAGTAGTATGTTCTCACTTTCCATCACCACGTGAGTAGATTGAAAAAAATGCTTCTGAAAAAAACTATGGAACGGTTACTATTTAAATGGTTAATGTTTCACTTACTGACGATCTGTGAGCAAGCCGGATGCCCGAAAGGCGCCAGATTTTGGAAACTCGACCTTCAATAAAACCTTGTGCCCAAAAGAAACGCTGGATTTGCGTGGTTTCTCTGTCGCTTTGCTGGCGTGGTGGGAGACTACAGCTGAGTGATATATATATATATATATATATATATATATATATATATATATATATATAAGCAATTTTTCTGCGATGCGAAAGTTTGAAGAAGGCACTCACTCGTCATGATTTAGGTGATAGGCGGTTTTATTTAAACAGTTGTGGCCATGCCCTATGCGTTTCGGTCAGGTGACTCTGACTTTGATCACGGGAATAGATTATACAGAGTAAAGTTCTTCTATTATTGTGGTTCTCTTCGCACATGGCTACTTCCTGTTTAGACATATATATATATATATATATATATATATATATATATATATATATATATATATATATATATATATATATATATATATATATATATATATATATATATATATATATATATATATATGTATATATATATATATGCCAGGAATGATTCTTTGGGGTGAAAGAACCAGAGAGACACAGCAGGGGAGTGTGGGAAGGGTCTTTATTTCCACGGAGCTTCTGGCATGACGCGTTTCGGTGCAATACCTTCCTCAGATGCCAGCCCCAGCTACAGTTTAAAAATGCCAGAAGAGTCTATCTTTAATGTCCTTCTGTCCCGCCTGGATTGGCTGTTCAGGTGGGCGGGGTTGGATTCACGAACAGCACCGCAGCAGCGTCGGCTAACTACAGGTACCAGCATGCCTTGTCCACGACATGCAGGTAAGTGATTCCACCCAGTCCTAGTGTCCCAAGCAGGGTCCTGAGTTCGTGTGGGCGAGGAATATTCTTGTGGCAAAGCTGTGCAGGTGAAAGTCAAAACCCCTCCCGAGTCCCCTAGTCGCTTCATCTGCGTGTGTCCGTTCTCAGCCGGGCCATGGATCCGTCGATGAAGTCATCGCAGCTCCTCCGTGAAGTCACAGTTTGAGGCACAATGGCTGAGAGTGGATGCAGCGGGTCAGTGCATTCCATTACCATGGAAGAGAAGAGTGCCGAAGCTTTTGTCCGTTTGGCACTGACCTCTGAACGAAGCGGGTCTCTCACAGCACGCCTCAGGACTGGCGTGCAAAGTAAATGCCACGAATGATTCTTTGGGGTGAAAGAACCAGAGAGACACAGCAGGGGAGTGTGGGAAGGGTCTTTATTTCCACGGAGCTTCTGGCATGACGCGTTTCGGTGCAATACCTTCCTCAGATGCCAGCCCCAGCTACAGTTTAAAAATGCCAGAAGTCTATCTTTAATGTCCTTCTGTCCCGCCTGGATTGGCTGTTCAGGTGGGCGGGGTTGGATTCACGAACAGCACCGCAGCAGCGTCGGCTAACTACAGGTACCAGCATGCCTTGTCCACGACATGCAGGTAAGTGATTTCACCCAGTCCTAGTGTCCCAAGCAGGGTCCTGAGTTCGTGTGGGCGAGGAATATTCTTGTGGCAAAGCTGTGCAGGTGAATGTCAAAACCCCTCCCGAGTCCCCTAGTCGCTTCATCTGCGTGTGTCCATTCTCAGCAGGGCCATGGATCCGTCGGTGAAGTCATCGCAGCTCCTCCGTGAAGTCACAGTTTGAGGCACAGAGGCTGAGAGTGGATGCAGCGGGTCAGTGCATTCCATTATCATGGAAGAGAAGAGTGCCGAAGCTTTTGTCCCTTTGGCACTGACCTCTGAACGAAGCGGGTCTCTCACAGCACGCCTCAGGACTGGCGTGCAAAGTAAATGCCACAAATGATTCTTTGGGGTGAAAGAACCAGAGAGACACAGCAGGGGAGTGTGGGAAGGGTCTTTATTTCCATGGAGCTTCTGGCATGACGCGTTTCGGTGCAATACCTTCCTCAGATGCCAGCCCCAGCTACAGTTTAAAAATGCCAGAAGAGTCTATCTTTAATGTCCTTCTGTCCCGCCTGGATTGGCTGTTCAGGTGGGCGGGGTTGGATTCACGAACAGCACCGCAGCAGCGTCGGCTAACTACAGGTACCAGCATGCCTTGTCCACGACATGCAGGTAAGTGATTCCACCCAGTCCTAGTGTCCCAAGCATGGTCCTGAGTTCGTGTGGGCGAGGAATATTCTTGTGGCAAAGCTGTGCAGGTGAAAGTCAAAACCCCTCCCGAGTCCCCTAGTCGCTTCATCTGCGTGTGTCCGTTCTCAGCCGGGCCATGGATCCGTCGATGAAGTCATCGCAGCTCCTCCGTGAAGTCACAGTTTGAGGCACACCATACCAAACTGGCGGGGGCGAACCGCCCACCATCCTTGCTGTAAAGACCCCCTGCCATGTAAAGATGGCTGGGGGGGTCCGCGGCGGACGGAAAGACCGTCTGCCGCTTTTCCGCCCCAGTCGCCTTGCGACCGCGGCGGAAAAAGGCTGTATATGGTGGCGGTGTCTATCAGACAACGCCAACCATATTACACAATATTCAAGAATGCCTTTCCGTGGCTGCAATGCCGCCACGGAAAGGGATGCAGAGTCTCCCTGCGGTGGCCCGTTGTGGGCCCCCAGAGACTCCGGGGAGAGTGCACATGGGGGGTACCTATGGTACCCCCCTGCATTTCAAGGAACAACATGGCAGGCACCGCACGGTGCCTGTCACGTTGTGCTTTGAAATGCACAAGATGTATTCTTAGCATTGTGGCAGGCGGTGCTTTCAGCACCGCCCGCCACAATGCTAAGAATATGGGATGCGCCCACCACTGTGGTAGCCGCATCCTAATACCTCCCACGGGACCCCTGCCCGTATGGCGGGCGGTCCCTTCACACGATGGGATGGCGGGCGGACTAAGTCCGCCCGTCATCCTAATGGACCCCTAAGAGTCTTAATTCATCATAGCATACCCCTAGCCCTTCTATTCCTCCAACAGGCCCTAAGTATAAGTATATTAAACAATATTACATTCATAGTCATCCCTTTCACAGTGCTAAGAGTCATATAATATGTAATGACATCTTTAAGATGTTTTTAATAGCATCTGTCCCTTCAAGAGGATCAGGTAATGAGCACTGCATTTTTGTATGTGAGTTATGATTTGCATGGCTGTTGTGCAATTTATGGATTGTGGTCCAAGCATACCTTTTGAATTTCAGTAATTTTTTGGTTTTAATTTAGCATGACTACACTGTAAATGTGTTTCTTGAAAGAACGATTTGTATGTTTGAGTGTCTTTCTGGTTTGCGAATGTTTCATTAACATGAAACTTTTTTGCGTGAAAAATGTAGACATGTTTCGCAGCTGTGTTACAAAACTATGCCTGATGTCGTCATTATTTCAAAATTTCTAGGTGGTGTTACTGTCACTTTGATTACTGAACTGTTCACTCAGTCCGCACGCCCAGCAGCTCACACGATAGGAGGTTCTATGGGATGGATTAGTTTTTTTGTAGTAGGGATGCTTTTTCCTTTCATAGTGGTATGTATATATCTTTTTACTTTTGTAAAACAATCATTTAACAAAAAAGTTTGTCCTTTTCTCAGTGATGTGTATGTATCATTTTTTTCTTCTTTAAATCAATGTTTGAATTTTGTCTGTTTTCACAGATTTGTATCAATCTGTCAAGAACTGCTTAGTTTGGTTTTTTGTTTGGGAGGTTTTGTTATACATTTCCAATAATGATGCTAAGTAGTTTTATGGACGAGATCGAATAATATATGCCACTTTAATTTATAATCAGACCACTAAGACAGGCAGTAGGCTAAAAACTAGTAAACGGAGGTGATTGAGTTGGGATACTCCGTCAATTCCCTTTAAGAAGTCAAACTTCAGTGTAAGAGACAGCATTGATATCTGGTGGGCACAAATTATAGTGAATACTGATTCCAGAAAGATATGGAGCAATTTAGGGCATGACCTCATGATATCAGTAGAGATTGTTTCTTTCTGCTAAGAGGCATGAGAAAGAGGAATTGCTGCAGCCTGACAGGGTGCCACGCTTCCATCAAAAATAAAAAATATAAGATAAATGCCATGGTATTTTACCATGGCAGTTATCTAACATTTTATTTTCTATAGAGTGTTCCAAGGTGGGAACAGTTGGGGGTATTAAGAGCATTATTTAAACTTTATAAAATTGTCTTAAAATTGCAGAAATTTACAAACTAACGTCTTTATTAACCGTGTATGCGCACCTGAGTATAATGAAATATTGAATCTTTTCTTTTTTATTTTAGAATGGACTAAGCCAATACTGTTTCCTCGTCTTTTTTGTTGAGTGTTCTCTAATAGCAACATTTATTTACTTCATTGTTCCGGAGACCAAGAACAAATCTTTTCTTGAAATTAAGGAGAAATTTCGAAATCTTAATAGAAAGAATAACCTCTTGCTGCCAGCGCAAAATGGAGAGACACTGGTTGACACAGACTTTTAAATAGTGTAAAGCACTTGGTAACTTTAGGTCTTTCAAGGATTTTTTAACCGGATAGTCACCGATATATTTGCTATATATTACAATAACGTTTATCGCTCAAAATACTATTGCTCTACTACAGTCAAAGCAAAGGAGCCAACTATTGTTATCCATCATGTGAGCTAAATATGTACGCATAACACATTGATAAACCTCTTTTATGAATGATGTAATTGTTTTGCTTCTTCCCATTCTATATCTACAGTCGATCATGAATAAAAAAGCTTTCTAACTAGGAAACTTGCACAAAAAGATCAAGACCTTAACTGGCTCTAAGTGAGCCATGGCCTACCAGGAATGAGGTCTGGCAATGCACAAAAACAGACATTAAATCAAGGTACTGTGGAGCCCTCTATTTCTGTCCTTTGAAGATTGACGACAAACAGATGTATACGCCTGTCTGTCACATGTCGTGGACGATGCCAGTCACATGGATTCCTTTCATGACTCAGGGACGAAGCACTATAGGGAGACTGTAATTGATCTCTGTTGTCTTGGAGCCTGAGAACCTATATAATTCCGAATGAAATACCAAGTTATCCTGTCTGCACACTTTTGTAACTAGTGATAAGCAAGCAGTCATTACACGTTTACATTTACATTGTCAACTGTTTTATTGCTTATGGCCCTCGATAATGGTGCTATATGTTTTATTATGTTGTCTGCTGATTTTGGTTATTCTGTTTCTGGTGGTAATCTATTTATTAATTTGTCAATCACAGAATTCTGTTTTACTTACATTAGGCAATACCCTTAGTACCCTGTTACAGTTTTTATTAGGTACACTTCTTTGGCCACTACCATTTTACAGCACCTTCCACTCCCAAATCCCACCATTTTCAATCCACCAGAAGCATTGTAGAACTCTGCCACATATTTAATTTGAAATAAATGAAACATGCTTAATTACAAATGGTAAAATTTTGATTTCAAAGTGCCAAAACATTTGACTGGATGATGTTACAAACAGAAGAAACTATTAATACTTTATTAGTCTCTTAGACATAAGTAATTCTAAACAGAAAACAGAAGATGGACACCACTGAGATAACATGCAAATATTGAATTTTTTATCTAAAGTTCGAGTAGTTCACAATACTTCATGTGACTTATGATTTGGTCTTCAAATTAAACAAATGTTACTGGTTGTTGTGAAAATTAGTGCTAGATGAGGACATTGACACTTCCAGACTGGTGACATGAGTGTTCTAGGAAGTCCTGATGCATATACATTTGCCTGGATTTTGCAAACGGCATACTGCTAGCATTTTAGAGCATTAGTGCAGTTTTATGTATCCCCCCTATCCATATTATATACACACACACAGATTGAAAGGCAAACAATTCTCCTTTTGACACAATAAGGATCACGCTGAAAGCAAGACTTGTCTTCCTCATAACAGTGTTGACATGCAAATGGGAAATGCAATACGATATTAATTTTTCTCAATTACAGTTTATTCAATTTGTAGACAAGGAACAATTAAACAACTAGTTGAGGAGGGCCCTAGGGAAATGTTTTCCGACCTAGCCCTGACATTGTTCCCTTGAATACCAGTAACACAACAAAATGTCAGGGGGTCAAAATGTATAGTAATGCCTATTGACAGTACCAGCCCAAAACTAAAGACAAAAGAAAACCTCTCAAAACTCCCAAGTGTACTTGAACTATGGGTCAGCCTACCAAGAGACAACTCATGGTGTTTGGTCCGCATGCCCCTCAGTCACCACACGGAACCACCCTTCATCATTGGGGTTCCTCAAAGGACCATCTCACAGTGAGAGCCAGAAGGTTGAGGGACCATAGATAGAACAGATCTCTCCCTAAGGATGTAATGGTCTCACTCTAAAAAGATGTAAGTGGTGTAGATGGTATAAACACGTGTGACTGGTGCTGCAGTGTGTAAAGGGTGATAGAACAAAAAATAGAAGAAAGAGTGAGTGATTCTAAAATAAGATAAACGGGCACTGTAAATAGTTTATTCTAGTGCTGCCCGTTTTTTCTACTCTAAAAAGTAGGCAAAGTAGTCGAATAGATGTTGGACTACCCAGCTGCATTTTTGGTCAACATGTTTCTGCAAGTGGGCGACAGTAATTGTCTCTTGCTTTCGTCAGGACCTTACAACTGAATACTACTGCAATGTGAAGTGAAATACAGAAAAAATCATAAAGTGACACCCAGAAAGCAACATAGTTTCTCATCTCGAGCGGTTGTGAGCATATGCGAGCACTCGCAATGAGAAACCTGATCTCCCTGCATTGAGTCTCTCGCCGGGAGGTTTATTTTTCACGCTTGTGATCGGCAACTTGATGTTGCTGATCGCGAATGAGGAAAAAGTCTCGCCGGGATGTAATTTTGCTTGCTTGCGGTCGCCAACTTGACGTTGCAAAAAATGACCGCTGCACTACGCTACGCGTGTTTGCACTGTGTACGTGCAATTCGCGTAGTGCAAAGTAGCAGAAAGTTCACAAACTACGCGAGCGTAGCGTGGTGCTTTACCCAGGGTTACTTAGAATGAGCTGCATTGGCTGTTTCTATGGCACTCTGGCATCCCTTAGCTGGTGGCTACCAAGGCATTAGTAAGCTTTTCCAGCCTCCGTGCGAATGAGTTCTGTCTGCCACTGCATTTTGCTAGCAGTAAATGAAAGTCTGCATGGGTGATGGCTCCATTGCCCCTCTCTGGACACACCACCCACAAGCAGCTTATTGTATTGTAATTTTCAGGTACAAACATCCATGGAAAATAACCAACTCGGTCATTTTATTTCATTAATGTATTTATTTGTGCAGATTGATTCATTTGGTTTCTTCCTTTCTATATTTGATGAAATTAAGTTTGAAAATATGCAAGTTAGTCTCGGAGTCCTTATATCATTTTAATACAAGATTACTTGAATTGTTCTGCATTTGTAAAGATTCATGCATTTTGGTCTATTTTAAACATTCTTCAGGAGCAAAATAGATCAATTTCAAAACCTATCATCCAAAATAAGAAACAAAGCAAACAATATCTGAGTATTTCACACCAGTTGTCTGGTGAGTGTCTTTTATCAATATCCTTAGATGTTCCTAAACACTCATCATCATGAATTAATATCGTCCATTTCAGATCCATATTCAAAAGTCCTTTATTAAATAACGTGGATGTGTGGATGGCTCTAATTTAGAGGCAGATGAATTTTACATCATGATGTTATAACTTAGGGTCATATCATCAAGAACGGCGATAACATTATTGCTGCTTTAGCAGCAGGAAATTGCAGCTAAAGCGGCGATAAGGGGCTTGATAATATGCCCTAGAGAATTCCAATAGAAGCCCAGGTTTGTGGTCCTTCACACCAGAACCTGGACTTTTATTGGAATTCTCTAGAGCATATTATCAAGCACCTTATCGCCGCTTTAGCGGCCGTTTCCTGCAGCTAAAGCGGCCATAATGTTATTGCTGTTCTTGATAATATGGCCCATTGTTCCTTCAATACTCTTTTGTTTTCGTAATTTCCTTTTCCTGGCAAAGTCTTTCTCCACCTGTAAGAATTTCATTTTTATAAAGAATAAAAGCTCCTGAAGAATACTGATTTTAAAACATTCTGTTAAAAGCACAAATTTGATTTTGTATAACATTGATGCATTTGTTAAAGAATATCCATCCAACTTAACTACAGTAGGAACAATAGTATATTCCTGTCTCTGCTTCTTATGGGCTCTTTGATCACCTTCAATATTTGTAATGTAGTTTCATGTAATTATGTTGTTTTTATTACAATGTCTTACCAAGGTGATTTTTGATTATATCATATGTTGCTGCAATATTTTTCCAGTGGATTTTTGCAATCCTTATTGTCTTAATCACACATTTTTGCTATCAGTTGACAGTCTTTTCAAAAAATATTTTTTGCGTCTCATCTGTTTGTAATATTCTTCAATTGTTAAACTAATCACTTCATGTTGAATTCATACATAACATGAATCGATTTACTGGAGTCTTATTAGTCTGGTGTTACATCACAACTCTTCCCAGACCTTATGTGATCGCTTGAAAAAGACCTCTAAGAACAGGTACAGAGACTGGACCTTGGCTTAGGCTCCACTCACATGTTAATCTTCTACTTTACAAAAGTTTGATTAGGCAGAAGGTGTATGCTTCCACTGATAGTGTGCTTGGGTTGCACATTTTACCTTGTGACAATTTCTGGGATTGATGCAGTAGGCACGAGTTGGTTATGGTGACAAACCAATGATCAAGGACAAACTTTATTATGAAATGCTATGACAAAGGCAGTAGACCTAAGTTATTTATTGTAAAACGCATTGATTGAAACCAATAGACCTTTAAGTGTGGATTGTTATTTTGCTCCTTTCAAGGCTGTAAACAGGTATTTTTCTTCATGGAATCTCACAGATTACATATTTTAATTGCATCAGGTCTCTTTGTAGTCTTGACATTTGGAAGTAATTTGCCCACAAGAGCAAATGAAACAATCTGTTTCAAAGTGTGAGTGGTTGTTTCTGTAGTGCTCCTTTTTAATGTATTTTCACATCATAGCATCCTAAGGTGAAAGCAGCCTACAATTTAAAAATAATATGTTGCAGGAAATCTGCACCCTTAGCAATTCTTCCACAAATGGATGAAGAATTACTACATATGTGATTTCATAAATATTCCCAGTAGTATGTGTTGCAGGGATTCTGCACATACAGAGAACAATCAACAACAACAACGTCAGTGTATAGGGGTGTACCCGCCTACCACATTAGTACGCAAAATCCCAAAACCGACCAGCTATAGTGTCTCATTCATTCTCCTCCAAATATCACAAAGCTATAAATGATTAGACAACCCAGAACACAACACTTCTGACTCTCTGAGGAATCGCGAGAGCAAGACATACTCTTTTGCTCACTCTCTCTTATGTGTCTACAATAAGAATTGGAAGAGTCACTGTAAATAGTTCAAAATGTTTATTTTAACTATTGCGCTCTAAAATACAGTATACAAGCCACTACCAGCAGAAAAATGCATAAACCCAGCACAGTTAGCATTGCTACAATTCCATAGAATACAAAGGGAGAAATAATTATATAAAGACTGGGGAAAAAGAGCACACAGGCCTAACCACCCTCCCCTTGACTAGAAGAAGTTTATTTTATATAAAGAAAGATCTCTGGGATTTGACAGCAGACCCCATACCTTAAAGCCTGGATGTAAGGCTTACATCATAGGAACAGAGTAGCTCGTCTCCATGGAAAGGCTCTCTCCAAGTGTCTGTTAAAACAACATGCATCCTAGTAATATAAAAGCATGAGTCTCCAGCCTTGCAGCTGTGTTTAGCGTGTTGTGTCTAGGTGCTAAGGACTGACCAGAACAAAATAACACGGGCATTGTTTATTGACCTTGCACATCGTGTTCAGACAAAACTCCAGGAACTCAGCAGAAAACGTGAAAAACAGACAGTTCTCATGTGAAATGCATAAACAGAGGCTTGCAAAAATAAAGTAATGTAGTAACGTGCACAAAAGCAGCATCATGGCAGCAAAGCTCATGCTAAGTTAGCAATGTCAACAATGTCCCTAAGAGCCATATAACATATGCATGGGCACATATTACAAATAGAGCCCACTGCCCTACACCATAGTGCACCTTTACCTGGGTTTGTGGAACTCAGACTGGATCACTGTGCTGTATCACCGCACTCCTGTGCAAATGAGGAAATGCCTTTTTGAGACCACACATGTACGGTTGGCATGATCTGTATAATAGTAGGGGCCATGCAAGCGCCAGCAGTCCCTTCTACAATACCAAAGTGCCCAGGGTAGCAGAAAGTGAGATCACGCACCCACTGCAACCTCATAGAATGTTTGATAATAGGATACAGGAAAACTGCACCAGTCGTATAGTTTTGAGGTATATTACTGGGAGTATCATGCGACTTACCCATAAATAAATGTGGAAAATATAACTATTACATCTTGTTTCCTCCCTAAAGAAAAAAGACCAAAGACCACCTGATCCACATTAGAGCATCTTCAACGGAAAACTGAAAAAGAGAACTGCAATTATAATAAACACAAATGTATGTATTAAATGCAAAGCAAACATTGTAATATTTGATATGCATATACAAAGCAAAAAGTAAAATTCTTACAATTTATTTAACTCTATTATTTTCAAATAGAATGATAGAAAGCAAGCTTTATCGCCACACAGAAAGGCAAACAATTACTTTCACATATGAACTATACTTACAGTCAAGACAGTACAAGCAAAAGAGAATTTTAATTGGAAATACACATTATACTATTCTAATGCATGCTATGGGAGGGCTGTTATGAAAAATGGTGGTGTTATTAACGTGAGAAAGAACAACCGGCCCCCCAAAAATCCACTGAAATCGAAGTAAGGCATGTACTTCAAGATTTAAAGTGCTAAGCACTAATTCCCAGTGGGCCAATACTAAAATTCTAAATGATATGCTCGCTAATGTACCTGAACACATCACAGGTCAGCCAACAGCTATGGCCACTTTAAAATGCTTACTAGCATGAAATAATGAAGCCACATGTTACACTCTTGCTACCCATAGAAGATATGAAGACATCCAAATAACTGAACACTTAACGCCATACATAATGATGAACCCTTTCTCTATATGGCAACCTAAATAATGACAAACACATTACTATATTTGCTACAGAAGATAATTTACTGAGAATGAGCCAATTTCATATATGGAAGATGGACATTCAAACTGTGCGATAAACCATTGAGTCAGATATACACAATACATGGTGAATATCAAAACACTAGTTTACCTCTCATATATGCTTTGTACCTAATAAACAAAGTAGCACTTACTCTGAACTACTAATCCATATTAAAATTAAAACAAACTACACCCCACATAAAATAATAATCAACTTTGAACAAGCTATGATACAAACCATACTTTACAATAAAACTGTACTAACACGCAGCCATTCAAATTTTTTATTACCACTTTAATCAAAGCATTTGGAGATATTTCCAACAATCAGCACTAAGGGCCTAATTGCAATGTCGGGCGTACTTAAGCCTGTCGGAATCTAGTCAGAACGACCGGTTGTGTTCAATTCTTACTGGCTGATACATAATCATTGTCCATTGTATTTGGCCCCTAGGTGTAGAATATGCAACAAATGGCCAGTTTACCATTAAAATAAAAAGAAATCCAAATTGCACTAGTGTATGTCCCATTAGCAGAAGTAGCAAACCACTACAACTAACTTATGGATAGCCCATTTTTGAGGGACTTAAGTCCCCTAATGGACTACTTTAAAGACACTTGAGTTGGCAAGGCAGCACCATTCTAAATTCCAACACCCTATGGCAGCACCATGGATGAAAAAGCCAAAACCAACAACACAGTAGAAGGTCGGCGCAATGCCTTTCAAATCACCCAGGGTGAACCTAACCTACACTCTACAAATTCATAGAAGCCCCACAAAAAGAACAAAGCTACAAACAATTAAGAATCGAGCAAACAGTAACCCAAATTAAATCTAAAATCAGTAAAGAAACCAGTAGAATGTACAACATGCTATAATGTGACATTAGTATCTTTCTAAATAATAAAGGAGTACACTACTTAGAATCAATAGTAAATCCCTATAATAAAACACCTAAGGGGGGCGGAGCTAGCCGGCGTCGATGGCGGACGCGTGAGCCTTCGGCTCCTCGCATAGCCCCGGAATAATCCTGATAAAATATCCTTAATCGTGCCCTATATGCCATAGCAGGCTCTCGACCGCCTGTTGGTACCCCCAGCTTCATTTGGGGACCTTTTGGTTCAACTGCGGGCGAGCTTCTCCGGGTTTTCCAGGGTGCGGCCCCCGGCGGCACGGAAGTGGAGGACTGGGCCAGAAGCCGCGCACTATCCTGGAGAGGTGGCCGGGCGACGTCGCCGGACGTGCGGCCTCAACACTGGGAGTGGTCGGGCTGAGCGCAGACCGGACCATTGTTTGGATTTGCCACTGAATGGGGCGACCTCTCCCCCCTAGTAGGCGAATGCCCCATGACTGAGGGGCCCGGAGGCCCGACGGCGGAAAGATCACTGATCCCCTGTGCCACGAGGCGGGGCGACCGTCACCACGGTACTGCTGCCGATCTAGATCCCCACCGCGGCGCACCGATATCCCGACGCCCGCTGGTCACGGAAGGGCGAGGTTGACCGGGGCAGGAGCTGTGGACCTGACTTCATCCTGGGCTATGCTGGTGCGGGACTCGCTGGAGTGCAAGGAAGTGTTTTGTCCGTCATTGCAGGTGCCATCTTGATTACATCGGTCACCCGGAGACTGGTGGCAGTACTTCGCTTGCTTACAAAGATCCTCGGGTTGCACACGCGGCCTGCCGCCGAAGAGGAGTTCCCTTGTTCTGGACTTCTCCACATCAGGGGCGACGATGGGGAAGAACGACACTGCCCAGGGGAAGCTATCCTTTGAACGGCGCCGACCAAAGGGGTCAGAGGCGGCGGCGCCGGAATCATCACCGAAGGGAGCCGCAGCGACGGCCCCGGCACCCACGGAGCTTCGAGAAATGTTGGCTGCAATGGAGAAGGGCATCCAGGATAGCATTGCATCTGTGGGCACTAAGATAGACGCTCTGTCATATCGCATGGACCGCATGGCGGAGCGCGTTGACAAACACGCGGAGCGCCTAGACATGGCGGAACGCTGAAGCTGAAGAAGCCCAAACAGAGTGGGACAAAGACAGAAAGCAGTTTGATAGACTTTTACATGTTATCCGTGACAAGACAGAAGACTTGGAGGCGCGTTCGCGCAGATCCAACATACGTATCACAGGCGTAGCGGAAACTACACAAACGGGGAAGATGGAGTTGTACGTAGAGAAACTGCTGAAACTGCTACTAGGTGAGGAGGTGTTTTCCCCCATGTTCATCGTGGAACGAGCGCATCGCACGTTGGGCCCACAGCCTCAGCCTGGCGCGCCTCCTCGCCCCATTATTGCGAAGCTACTTAACTACCGCAACAGAGACACAGCTTTACGGGTAGCGAGGGAGAAGGGCAAACTCCAGCATGAGGGTATGGACATCTCCCTCTACCCGGACTTCACTGCCAGGGTGCAGGAAGAGAGGCGGCAGTTTGCGCCATATAAGAAACAACTCCGAACTCTGGGCCTGGACTACGCGATGCTATATCCCGCCAAGCTCCGCATCAACACCGGTGGGAGATCGTATTACTTCACAGACCCTAAAGAACTTCATAAATCCCTGAAGACTTGGACGCGGGAGCGGAAGGAGGCTAGGCGAGGCCAGGAGGACGACGCCGGCTCGACATCGAACCTGGAAGAACAGGACTAGAGGTTACTGGAGTGAGGTTTGGAACTCTTCAACGCATGCGTTCACACAAACCTGGCACCACGAGGACTCCATGTTTGCGGAGGCGCGTGGGACCTACGTTAGCTCTGCTAGGGATGATTGGTGAGGCGGTGGATAAGCTGCTTGGACACGTGCCTCACGTACTACTGGTGAGGAGGTTGTTGCCGTGGGGGGAGGGTGTCCTGGATCAATGCTGCGGAATTGGGGGGGCCAGTATGGGTGTGAGAGGGCTGTTATACTCGCAATTTGAGGGGCACTGTCCTATAAGAGGGGCCGGACCGAGGCGCTGATCGGACATTTCATTGGGACAGTTTGTGGTGAACTATTTTGGCGCGCTCTGCCCTGGTGCCTTTGGTTGTGCTACTCTCTAAGGGGTTAGTGTTGTACTGTTGGACACTCTACTTCCTGAGGGTTGATGGGGGGGGTTTTGGGACCTGTCTGACCTGGTTGGGGGTGGTCGGCTCTGGGTGGGCTGGTGTTCTAGGGGTGGGGACTAGGATCTGGTTAGTTGGGGGGGGTTGTTGCCTGGGGTTGTTTGAGGGGTTTGACTGTATGGAGTGTGAACTGTCATGTGGTACTGTACCTGTTCGGAAACGCCGGCTGGCGATTGGGAGATTATGTGAACTATGGTGTCTTGTCTCGCCCATCCTTGCTGATGATTACGTGAACCCTAGTAATGTCTAATGCTGCTCCGAATTTGCCTACAACTGCCCCGAATAAGTTGAACCTGATGACCTGGAATGTGCGGGGTCTGAACGACTTCCGTAAATTAAGGAAGGTCCTTAGCTATCTCCATAGACATCATGTGGACCTAGCCCTGTTGCAGGAAACGCACTTACCAAACACCAGCAGAATGTTACAATCTAGGGGTTTGGCTGGGAACATAGCAGCTGCGGGTTTCACGACACACGCCCGTGGGGTGTTAATCTGGGCCAATCCCTCATCACAGTTGAAGCTTATTCCAGTGCACGCTGATCCGGAGGGCAGGTACGTCCTGGCTAGATTTCATATCACCGCGTTTTGAGCGGATTTTCGATCTGTTTGCCTCGTTTTTTGGCGCGTGGCCGCCATCTTGGGGGTGACTTGTGTTGACTGTGCCACTTGTTGAGCGCTCTAGCGCTTATCTGTAATCACAGGTGAGCCCTACTTAAGGCGAGCATTCTCTCAGCTCGACCCTGGATAAGGTAACAGCACGCACGCGCGCTATGCTGTGGTAATTGTAGGCTGCAGCGCTGGTCATTTTAAAATTATACCGTTTTTCGATTTTCTTTTCTGTTAATTTTATTTTACTCTGCTTTTAACAGTTCTGTATTGGCCACACACTTGCATTATAAATTGGGCCCCTCACCGCGTTTTGAGCGGATTTTCGATCTGTTTGCCTCGTTTTTTGGCGCGTGGCCGCCATCTTGGGGGTGACTTGTGTTGACTGTGCCACTTGTTGAGCGCTCTAGCGCTTATCTGTAATCACAGGTGAGCCCTACTTAAAGCTCGCCACACCCGCGCAGCGGTGACGCGCAGCGGTAGCGCCTGACTCGCGCCGGAGTCAAGCCAGAGTCCTGCCCGTCTGCGCCCGTCCGCGCTAAGGACGCGCGGACTACGGCAGGACTCTGTGGTTTGTTACTATGAGTATCACATACTCTTGTCAGGATCTTCTCCGGATTAGACATAGTCTGCCTCCCTGCCCCCATTCAGATCAGCATCCCCTGTGTGGTCCTCACTCCTGCCCATGTGGTTGGTGGGAACTATCAGCACCGCTTTCTGCTCCCAGCCAGGTACCACTACATCGGAAGAAGGCTCCTCCTCCTCCTAGTACCTTCAAATTTTGGCACCATAATGTCAGGTCTCTGCCTAAGCACCATCGAGACATATACGAGCTGATCTCGCTGGAAGGCCCTGATGCCTTCTTCATGACGGAGACCTGGCTAGGTGATGAGGATGTGGCTATTATCAACTTGGCCCTTCCTCCTGGTTACGCAATCCATACCCTAAATCGTAAGGGAAGAGGAGGTGGTATAGCCATGGCTTTTAAGAATTGCCACACTTGTACCTGGAAGCCCATGGACTTGAGTGGGGCTGAGTGTGCCCATTTTTCCATCAGTGTCGGGCAGACACAAACTCTATCAGGCCTTTTGATATATCGGCCCCCTGGGAGTGACTGTGCCTTTAGGAAAGCTCTTCCAGAGCTGGTCAGCTCTCTGTCTTTGTCCTCCTCCAATATAACCATCGTCGGCGATCTTAACATACATTTTGATGCCACTGATATGCCAGCGGTTAGTAGTCTGTTGGATGATCTCGAAGCAATGCAGTTACCTCAACTGGTCTGTCTTCCGACCCACGAGGGTGGCCACATCCTTGATCCGGTTTTTACTAACCTCCAACTGGTCGAGGTTTCTACTCCCAGACCTATGGGATGGAGTGATCACCATCTCATTGAGCTTTGTGTCACTATGGCAACACGCCAAACCGGGATGCCTGATAAAACATCTTACAGGCGCCCCTGGAAAAAGCTCAAACTGGAGGATTTCCATCGTTTTTTGGCCACCTCTCCTTTGGATCTTAAGGAGGACATTGCTACCGGTTATAACACCTTCTGCAACTGGATTGTCCAAGCGTTAGACACACTTATTCCAGCTAAATGGAGCAGAAATCGCTCTTCTCAACCGAACCCCTGGTATACAGAGGCACTGAGACGGATTAAAGCCACCTGCCGTCAAGCCGAAAGAGCATGGAGGAAAAACTACGACAGAGATCTAAAGGTACTCTACCTGGCGAGGGTTAAGATTTATCACAGAGCTGTCTGTCAGGCTCGGGCCGACTACTATGCTGGAGAGTTTCAGGCTAGTTCCAATCCTTCCAAGCTGGTCTTCAAGGTCTTGAAGGAGCTCTCTGCAAACAGACTTCCTAACACGGAGATATGCTCCCTTGCGCACTGTGATTTGTTAGCCAGCTTTTTTGTGGAGAAGGTAAACACCATCTACCGCTCCTTTCCTAAAGCTGACTCTGACAGTACGACCTTTACATTGCGTACATCACAATGCCTGGCTATTCTTCCCATACCGTCGGAATTGGAGTTTAATCTCCTAGTAGCCAAGGTTAAGTCTGGGTCGCCGGATGACCCTCTGAGACCGGCCCAGTTTTTGGACTCCGCACCTATCTGCCTCCCACCAATTCGCAAATTGGTGGATCAATCCCTCACCACCGGGTCAGTGCCACCTAGTTGGAAGGCGGCCTGTGTTATGCCCATCATAAAAAAGCCGGGACTGGATCCAGTGAAGCCGGAGAGCTATCGACCCATCTCTCTCCTTCCATGGGTCTCAAAGATCACAGAGGCCCATGTGAATAACATCCTAACGAAACATCTGAATTCCGCTCACCTTCTAGATCCTACACAGAATGGTTTTAGATCTGGCCATAGTACAGAGACGGCACTCTTATATATGGTTGAACACCTCCGCTCTGTACTAGATGCAGGTCGAACGGCGGCACTGGTCTTATTAGACCTTAGTGCCGCCTTTGACACTGTATCCCATACCATTCTCATCCGCAGGCTTGGTGAGGCGGGCATATCTGGCAAGGCGTTGGACTGGTTCCAGTCGTTTCTCGCGGAACGATCATTTCAGGTAGTAGTGCCACCATTCAGATCAAAACCTCACGCCATTACTCAAGGAGTTCCGCAAGGTTCGGCGCTGAGCCCCACTCTTTTCAACTTATACGTCCAACCTTTGGCGACGGTTGCGAAGAGTTGGGGTCTCACTATGGTATCTTACGCCGATGATACCCAGCTGGCAGTGGTTCTCGATGGGGACTCTGACCAGTCGGCATCTAACTTTGCGGATGGTTTGAGGGCTGTTGCTAGCTGGCTCACTACCAACTGTCTACAGCTCAACGCCCTCAAAACCGAGGTGATGGTGCTAGGGAAACATCCTGATCTGTGGGGTGCGAGCTGGTGGCCCAACGAGTTGGGTCCCCCACCCAAACCGGTCTCTGAACTCAAAAACCTTGGCGTGTGGCTTGACTCCAAGCTTACCTTCTCGTGCCACACTAAGAAGGTAGCATCTACATGCTTTGGCATCTTGCGTGGTTTGAGGCCTATCCTCAAATTTTTTGATGCCCCCACACGCCAGTTGGTGAT
Source organism: Lissotriton vulgaris (assembly GCF_964263255.1). Classification (NCBI taxonomy): domain Eukaryota; kingdom Metazoa; phylum Chordata; class Amphibia; order Caudata; family Salamandridae; genus Lissotriton; species Lissotriton vulgaris. The sequence continues at coordinate 250,301,715 of NC_141699.1, read as the reverse complement.
TCAAGCCAGCATAGCATCAAGGCTTGACTATGCAAGCTCACTGTTTCTAGGCGCCAATCAGGCGGAGGTCCTGCGACTCCAACGGGTGCAGAACGCGGCTGCCAGGGCTCTGGTAGGCCTGCCACGATTCTGTTCAGCCCGTAGCACAATTTGTAAATTACATTGGCTGCCAGTGATCAGGCGCATAGAGTTTAAGACAATGTGTTTCGCATTTAAAATTCTTAAAACCGACACCCCTTCCATCCTCCAGCATCTTTTGACCCTGTATATGCCATCTCGCAGTCTTCGCTCTGCTAGTCAAAATCTAGCACTTGTTCCACGCTTTAAAAAAAGTAGACTAGGTGGTCGCTCTTTTACTGTATTGGCTGCCAAGCTTTGGAATGCGCTCCCTGGGCACATTCGAGCCTTGGAAGATCTTCTGGTTTTTAGGAAGGCTGTCAAATCGTATCTCTTTCCCCTGCCTTATTAAAAATTTTTGTTCTCTCTGTTTCTGCCTGTTATGTTGCCTTTCCAGTTATAGCGCCGGGACGCCCCTTCGCTGGGGCAGCTGTGCGCTCAAAAATCTTAGTAACATAACATAACATAGATGTGTGGGTAAGGGCCTCGATCTACTGGTAGTGAATGTTTATGGCCCCAATTATGACCACCCTGAATTCTATGCGACTCTGTCTGCTCTAAGCAGGTCACACGCACAGCCTTGGACGTTGTGGGGGGGGGGATTTTAACTTTGTAGTTGACCCAACTATAGACCGTTCCGCGGGCCCAGTTCGGCGCCCGGTGGCTTCGGCCTCACATATGAAAGCTGAAATGACTAAATTAGACTTGGTGGATGTTTGGAGGGACAGGCACCCCACGAAGGGCGGTTTTACACATTACTCAGCCTTCCACGATGTGCACACTAGAATAGATTACTGGTTGGCATCCCCCCGGTACTTGGTAGTATTAGCGCATGCGAGGTCCTTCCACGCACACTTTCGGACCACTCCCCCATCCTACACTTTTTAACTGCCAGGAAGGGGATTCCGGCCTTCACTTGGAGGTTCCCCCCTTTCGCGTTGCTGGATGACGCCTTCAGGGGGGAGCTCGCGGAAGATATAGAACACTACTTTGCGACAAACATCGGCTCAGTCGACGACTTCTTTACGGTCTGGGAGGCTTTTAAGGTGTACATCAGGGGAGTGGCTATGTCAAAGCACTCGAGTGTGCTACGCTCCATCAGGCGGGACCTCACTGCGCTGGAACATAGAATAGCGGAGCTGGAGACTAAGTGATTGACGACAAGTGGCGATACTGAGGGATCGGCGCTCACCCGACTGCTGTCCGAGTTTCAGACCCTGGCGGACAGAGAGATCCTTTATTTGGGCAAATATGCCACTGCCAGAGCGTATGGGGAGGGGGAACGGCCAGGCGCTTTACTAGCGCGCATGGTCCGAAGCTCTAGACGCCCACTGGTTGTAGAGGAGCTGAGGACTCCGGAGGGCGACACAGTCACAGATGAAGAACAGATACTAGGGACCTTTCGACGATATTACGCGGGGCTGTATCAGTCCAAGACGCAGGGAGTAGAGGACGAAATGGAAGAATATCCAGATCACATTGCGATGCCGTTCCTCAAGAACTCGGATAGGGAATTCTTGATGGCCCCCTTTCACCAGGACGAAATACTTGAGGCTCTAGCGAGCATGAGATCGGGCAGCGCTCCGGGTTCGGATGGACTCACGGTCGGCTTTTACAAAGCCTTTAAGGACCTACTGCTACCGCACTTGGTTGTCCTCTTCGATGCCGTCTGTGAGAACGGCGAACTGCCGCCCACTATGCGCGAGGCGTTGCTCATCACAATACCTAAGCCGGGGAAACCACCGGACCTTTGCGGCTCGTACAGATCGCTCAGCCTGCTGAATTTTGATGCGAAGATTTATGCCAAGGTCATAGCCACTCGGCTGGCCTTACTGGTCCCAGGACTGGTCGCTCCGGAGCAATCCGGGTTTGTCCCGTGCAGAAATTTGACCTATAACATACGCACGGTACTGGGCACTATACAGCATGTCAAGTAGGAGACCAGCGCGCTGGCAATCTTCCTTGACATGGAAAAAGCGTTCGACTCGGTTGAGTGGCCCTTCATGGTGCGTGTACTGCGAAAGTCGGGTCTGGGCGAGCCGTTCCTGCAACGGATCAGGGCATTATACCATCGGCCCTCTGCTAGACTACGCCTGGGCGACAGGGTGACGGAGCCGATCTACATTGGTAGGGGCACACGACAGGGCTGCCCCCTGTCGCCGTTGCTCTATGCTCTGGTAGCAGAACCCCTGGCATGTGCTATACGGGAATACCACAGCCTGGAGGGCATAAGTTGCCCCACCTATAAAATAGGGATATCGACTTATGCAGATGACACGTTACTGTATGTCAGAGACCCAGAGGCTAACCTAGCCGCGGTCCTTCGGGAGGTGGTTCGCTTCGGCTCGCTGTCGGGCCTGAGGGTGAACTGGGATAAGTCGATTGCATTTCCACTCACCCCGGTGACACGACCGTTCGCTATGGAGTACCCGCTGCAGTGGTCCTCTGACTCTGTCCGTTATCTGGGCATTCGCCTACACACGGACCCTGAGATCCTAATTCGGGACAATTACGGAGTAGCATATAATAAATTGGTCGACGACGTCGACGCCTGGATCAGACTTCCGCTCTCCCTTTCGGGCAGAATCGCTTTAATGAAAATGGTAGTGCTTCCCCGATTCCTGTTCCTCTTCCTAAACTTGCCTGTGGTATTGTCGAAGGAGTTCTTTAGGCAACTCACCAAAGTTATGATCCGGTTGGCTTAGGGTGACACACAGCCCAGAGTCCGATGGACGACCCTGACACTCCCCTGCGAGATGGTGGGCCTGGGAGCGCCGGACCTAGAACGCTATTATCGAGTTGCACAGGCATCGCATCTGCACTCGTGGATTCACGGCGATGCACGGACTCCTCACCTCATATTGGAGCGGTTGTTTGCGGACCCGCTTCCTCTGCCTGCCACTGTCTGCCTGCCCACGGATTGTACGGTCGGCCAGATGGCCTCACTTAAAGCGACCAACCATGCCTGGAACTACTTGATGAGTTCTCGTGGCTGCGCATTACTGTACTCCCCATTGATGCCCGTAGAGTGGGCCCTTTGGCTTGACCCGTTGGGTGAGAAAGGAGTAGTTAAAGCCCTGCAGGCCCTTGGCGTAGTGAAAATGGAGGACTTGTTTGCGGATGGCATACTTAAAACCTGGGACCAACTAGCTGCCACGGAGTCAGGCCCCACCCTGCTACAGAAATTCCAATATCATAGACTCCGCTCTGCATTCCGGGAAATTTTGGGCCCTGACATGGAGGAACCAGAGGAGGTTCCGGAACTGACCTATGTAATTAAACCCACTTCATCGGCGAGGCTCATTTCGCAGGTTAATAAGTTGGGTGTAGTGCATCAGCGCCTACAGCCTTCTAAGGCCAGGGAGGCCTGGCAGGCTGATTTACAATCCCCCATAGATGACGTTATGTGGCGATACTGCTGCACCAGCACGCGTAAGATTTCCTTGAACGGCAGGCACAGATTGGTGCATTTCAAATACCTACAGCGGGTGTACTATACCCCTGAGCGATTGCACCGCTATGGCCTTCGCCCCACGGCTGAGTGCGAGCGCTGCTGAACAATGGTGGCGGACTTCCTCCACTTGGCGTGGCTTTGTCCTGGGGTGCAAGCATTCTGGGGGGAGGTCTTTGCCGAACTAGACCAGATTCTGGGGGAGACACTACCCCGCACTCCGGCGCTGGCGCTCCTTGGTTATTCTAAGCCACTAGCCCCTTCTCTGCGCCGTCTGGTAGACATGGCATTGCTGTTGGCCAGGAGGGTGGTGGCGGCTTGCTGGATGCGAGGGCCCCTGCCAACCAAGACGAGGTGGATTCGAGACATGCAGTACTGCTGCACCCAGGCAGAACTGTATAGCGACCTGTTGCCGCCCAGGAGTAGGCCCAAGAATTTCTGGGATCTTTATAAAGAGCACCTGCAGAAGGGGGAGGATGGCGACTCTGACACATCCGAGGTGGCGGAACTCCAGGACAGGGTAGGGGAGTAAGGTTCTGATCGTGTTCATTGCTACATAGAAGGGAGGAGAGTGGGGTGTGCTCCGCGCTGGATAGGGGCTGCTGCGAGGCTCTTGCGCCGAGATGAGACTGGGGGCTGCCTGGGGAGGAATATCCCTTGCGGGAGGGGAGACACGGGACACAGAGTAGGTACACATTTGGACATACATGGCTGGGTTGGGATGGCAGATACACAGACACACTCTAGAGGTTGGGGTGGGAGTTTAGTTGGGGTAGTTTTCTTGACCTTATTTCGGCACTAGACCTGTTGACCGCGATTGCAGTAGTAGATTGCCAGTTGGCACACCGCTTCAATATGCTGCTTGCGGTGTGACACATCCCTTGGTATTGATATGCAAACGATACATTATCACGCCGCCGGGCCCCCGGGATGCCGGCGACAAGGCTGTGTACGGACTAATACTTTGCTGCTCATGTGATCATCATAATGTATGAGAAGGTGCACTGTGAATTTGTGTTTAAATTGGTGATGTCAATGGCTTTGCTATCAATAAAGGTCTTTTTAAAAAAAAAAAAAAAAACAACACCTAACCAACAAATTGCAACAAATGTACACACCACCACAATGTAATGATGTTGGTGCACACCACCACAACCTAATTATGTTTAAATCAATATGAAACACGTTATTTTTATATATCACTCAAAAAAGCATACAAATAACATAGAAAAAAAAAACACTTATAAATAAAAATATTATGTTCAATAATTACAACTGTGGTTGTCCTACGTCCCCAGTGCTTCTGTCAACTAGTGGCCAACACTGGGGAGCTACTTAAAGGACCATCTGCTACCTTCAGGCAGCTCGGGAAGAGCTTCCTGAGCAGCCTGATTTTTTTTCTGCAATTACAATTGACACTGAAGTCATTACAGGTAAGTGAAAGTAAAACGAGCCGAGGGGCTCAATTTATTTTTCACTAAGTCAGTGCTCGGGGAAATATCTCAGACCTGGGTACTGATTCCTTTGGAAGAGCTATTGTTGAAAAGAGGAGAATCTCCCCTTTCCAATGCTACCTCTGCCCAGTCGATCACTGCTACCTCTGCCCAGTCGATCCCTGCTTTGAGATCAGCATAGGAGAGTAATGTCCAGGCAGGGATCCACTCACTTGCACCAGGGAAGGGGGGAACATCCCCATGGCAAGTGTGTGTGCTCCCCCTTCATATTTAATTGCTCCAGTCTTTGTACCCCCTTTGGGGTGAAAGGGGTAACTACCCCTGACCTGCCCCCGGAGGCAGAAAGCCCACTAGACACCAGGGTAAGATGTTTTGTTTCTTAAATATAGTGGTGGGGGTTGCCCACCATGGACAGGGCCATCCCTTCACCCTGAAAAATAGGACATCAGTCTTGGGGTTATTTACCCCATCTGCCATCCAGGCGGCAGTAAGCCCACTAGACGCCAGGGAAAGCGTTTTCTTTAAAACATAGAGGGGTGGGGGCTACCCACCATGGGCATGCCATGCCCCCATCCCACTTAAATGGGGCATCAGTCGTTCTACCCCCTTGGTGGGAAGATATAGGTGAATACCCTAATCTGCCCTGCCCATGGGGGCAGAAATCCCACTCGATGCCTGGGGAGGCATTTTTTTTTTAATTTAGGGGCGCGGGCTGCCCACTTGGACATTGCCATGCCCCCACCTCAACTAAATGGGACATCTGTTTTTTCGGCCGCCTGGGGGATGCACTGGGGTGATAACACCCAATCTTCCCCCTCCCCGAGGGGACAGAAACCCTACTGGATGTCAGGGAGAGCTTTTTTGAAAACAATATAGAGGTGTGGGCTGGTGGGGGAAGGTGTTGGACAATGAAGAGGTGATATTTAATATTCCCACTCAAATCTACTCCATTTACAGGAAGACTATTGACTCGAAAGAGGTGACATTTACTATTCCCACTCCAACCTAAACCAATGAGCGGAAATATTTGGACACCAAGTGGTCTTCTTACCTATTTCCAGTACAATCAAAATTATTTTTTTGAAAGTGTTGAACACAAAAAATGGCACATTACATATTTAACACTCGAAACAAAAATATTTATTAACTAAATATTATTAATTTAAAAAATATAGAAACATCATGAATGTTTTACTTTAAAATGAACTTTTTAAATCTTGTAAAGACAAATATAACAAAATATTATTTAATTATATGGTTAAAAGAGTAATTGTTTTCTAATAAATATAATTAATAAATAATGATGTTGCATAATATATTTAAATTAAATATAATACATTAAAAGCACAACAAATAAAATATATAAATCAAATACAACTAACTTAAAGAAAATAAATGAAAGTATGTAAAACTATGAATAATGTTTTTCATAGACTAATTCAAAAAAACGACAAATGTATACATTACATGAAAAAATCTGTAATTTCTGTACTTTTCTACAACATACTTAGAATCAGTATTACTCAAATAAATATAATTCATTATTTTTTAATCAAATATTCAAAATTACATTTATTGAAATATTGAAAAAGCTATACATTATAAGATGACATTTATAATTGATCAATAACTAATGTAAATAGGTGTACATAATATTCATTTCCAATAAATACAATTGTGTACAAAATCGTAAAAAAGTACATTTTTAAACATTTTAAATACTATATCATACTAAATAATAAAAATAAATAAATGTAACTTTGAACTGTCAATATGCAATTTTTTCCAAAATAAAATAACAATGTCAAAATAGTTTTGTTGTCATTTTTTAAAATATTTTTAGCATTTGTAAAAATAAAAACATTTTAAATAATTAATTAAATTATTGATCACATTTTAAAATATAAACTTTTTAATAGATCAATATAATAAAATTAAAAATATCCAAATATGTTTTAAATACTGTGCCATAAAATAGAAAACTTTATATTTAAAAATACAAATTAAAAGAATACATTATTTTATCACTGACACACTACATTTAGATAAACACCAAAGAAAAAATATTTAAAAAATCTCCCCAGCCTTTTTCTCTAATAACCCAACTTTCAGCTCCCATAACATTTGAAAACTTATAAAGAAACAAAACCCCTCTAATTACCATTTAAAGGACTAATTATACTATTCACAACTTATTTTAAATATATTCAAAATGAAAAATCAACAAAATAAATCACATACAATACTAAGGGGACAATTACGTTCTCATTCAGAAAGCATTTGGACCTATTTGGTTCCTGTATGCTTACCAAACTACTCGGATCGGGGGAATGTCACAGAGCGATTTGGATGCATCCAGATACGAGTCCGTCAGACTCCCATTGACTTCAATGGGAGCCTGTGTTCTGAACGTGAACTCAGGCTCCCATTTAAGAAAGTGGTAGCCGAGGAAAACCGTGCACCCTGTGGCAGGCAACCCATGGTGCCTGCCACACGGTGCATGGTTGTGAAGAAGGGACCATGGGTACCTGTACGGGTCCAATTCAGAGGGCCTTGGAGGCGAGGGGGGCCTGCTACAGGGGCCCCCAAAGATGGATTCCGATAACCATTTAGTTCTCGGCAAACTGAATCAGAACGGCTGTCCGAATCGGGCATCATAGATCTGTATGAATTGGCTTCGAAAGACTCAGGAAGTTTGAATGCCTTTTGGAACCGATTTAGACAGCCCTGGCGGTTTCCGGGCATTGTAATTGGTCATTCAGAACTGTGTGCGATTTGGTCAGAAACAGGGGTTCCGAATCGGATTCGGCTAACCTGAATCTGATTCGGAACCCTTACTAACGGGATCGTAATCGACCAATAAATAAATACCACAAAAACATAATAAAAATACCATAAAAACGAAGTTATGAACAATGAAAATGTTGAAAACAATATTAAAAAATTGCAAGATATTCTTCGTTTTAATATTTGTGCCCATAATATTTTTGACATCATGCGATTCTTGATAATATTTTATTCAATATTTTGTCCAGATGCTCTTCAGCAGATCAAAGGTTGACTTTAACCAATTAAAACCTCTACAGAAAATATTGGTCAATGGTAAATTTCAATACATTAGGCTTGAAAGAAAAAGAAGCATACTGGGCATGAAAATCTTCCAGTGGTACTAGGGGTTCTAGTGGTACTTTGGGTCACTTTGTACAGTACTCAAATACATTTGTGAAAAGAATTTCTAGGATCTTCAGAATGCAATTTAAACTAGATAAGAGTTTAATTAGTTTTGGTTATGATCATGAGGATGATACTTCACAATTATCACAAAAGCAATTCTAATAGAAGACATGATGCTACAAGTACTGTACATAGTTATCTTGAGTATTCAGAAGAATAGTAAGCATCTGTGTAACAAGCATATGTGTTCCTAATGAACACTAGAACAATGTACGCACAAGAATACTTGAACTGAGCTTTTATAATGACACACAAATTGATTTGTTTTTCTCTCTCATACTTTTCTGTGGTATTTAGTTTTGTTTTTCCATTAAATGTTGTGTTCGTCCCCAAGCCAACATGAGAAGTGCTGTTGATTATAAATTAGATGTCGAAGATCTATTAAAAACATGCACATGTCCCTGACAAATTAGATTGAGTGTTTGTGATCTGTGAACATCCTCTTTCTGGTGAAGAAATGTGCAGCTACTGACATTTATATGACATTAGTGATCAAAACCTGGGAAAGGAGGCCTAGAATACTGAAAGCTACTGCAGTGGTCTAATGTTTTCAAGATGGAAATTCAATATTTCTGGACATTCAATTAATAAACCTAGTCTGACTGTGCTGCTGTCTGTACCTTTCCATGCTGCTACAAGAGATGTGTGGTACTTGAATTCAAGATCGGAGAGGCATAAGAAAACTATGCTACTTACAGAAATTTCTTTTGGTCACCTATCTTAGGGCCATATTACAATGGTAATGGGCTGAGCGTCCGACCGCCATTGCAGCAGGCAGGTGACCAGCCAACAATATGTTGGAGGTCCCGTCTGCCCTATTATAATACAACAGCCATACAGGCAGTCGTAAAATGCGTTTGTCTACTGCGGCTTCTGCTGCAGCAAGCCTCTCTGGAATGAGACACTTTAGTAACACCCACGCACAGTGTGCCAGGCATCATGCGTTGTCTGGAACGCAATGCGTGGATGTGTGGGGGGCACCACATATGCCCCTCTGGCCACTTAGCAGTGGCCCACGGGAGACAGGCCCCTTCTTGGTGCACCCCAATTCTGTTTCTGTCTGCCTTTTCATGGTGATGGAAACACCATGAAAAGGCATTCGGAAAGGGACAGTGTGACCCTGATTGCGGTGCCTGAGCAGGCACTGCCTCTATTCAGGATCATGATTCTGACAGCTGCTCTGACAGGATCAGGAGATCCTTTCGAAGGTGGTGGCGGTCATTACCCGATATTCAAGAGTACGTCTGCCTGCATCATAATGCAGCGGTTGGCCCGAAAGGGCTGCCAGTAGGACGAACGGCCTGTCGTTGGCTGTCCCACCAGCATCATGATGATGTCCTTAGTTTTTTTTTTACATATTCTTATTGAGTTTTTTAGGTATATAAAGGGCTGTTGCCCGCTGTATACATTTTGAACAAAAGACTTATCAGCAGTGCCAATATACATATAAAGCTACAACCCCTGCTGAACCTGCAGGCAAAACAATATAAACTTTGCACAGGTTAGTTCAAACCCCATAAAACATATTACATCTGGATGTATGTGAGTAAATACGGTAGCATTATGTTGTGCGGGCTGTTCTGGGACCAATCGTGTATGAGAGGACAGTCTTATGAGGAGTCTGTGGCTGGTAAGAGAGGTAAGTCTATACCCCGGTAAACCACCCACTGGGACCATATTGTCCTGTGTTTTTGGGGACAACCCTGGGCCTGGAAAACCACAATTTCTGCTCCCATGCATCTATTGAAGGCCATTTTCCATCTGGCAATTGTTAGGGGGGACGTTCCCTTCCACAGCTGGGCAATGTCGCGTTTGGAGAGATTGAGGGCAAGGAAGAGTAAATATTGCTTGTATCTCTTCCCACCAATCCCATCGGTACTATGGAGTAGGAATAATCTTAGGTCAAGTGGGAGGTCCCACGAGAGGACCTGGCCCAGTCAGGGCACCTCCCTGCACCAGAATGGCTGCAGTGCACTACAACTCCAAACTGTGTGTAGGTAGGTCCCCTCCTCCCTCTCATATCGAAGGCACACGGGGGACCGTATGACAACCATCCGCCTCAGGCGGGAGTGAGTGAAATATATACGGTGAATATATTTGAAATGGATGAGGCGGTAACATGAGGACACCACTGCGCCCCTTGGGCTGGCTGGGACTTCCACCCAGTCATTGTCAGTCAAGTCCGGTAAATCCGTGAGCCATGCCGCCCTTCTCTTATGTAGTGTTGTGTGGGCGTGGGTGGTCAGTGTTGGGTATAGCTGGCATATCTTATGTGCCCCCATGTCCCACGTTAGTAGGCTGCCCTCAAGGGGATGAAATTCAGGCAGGGTGTCAAGCAAAAGGAGAAGGGAGGCAAATGCATGCCTTAACTGGAGATATTTATACATTTCTGACTTATTCTGCTGAAAATCTGTCTGGAACTGTTCAAATAATTTGAGGGTGGTGCCCCGCATGGCATCTCCTAGAGTAGATATACCCAACAATGCCCACTTGTGGACTACTAATAAGGCTGCAAAGGGGTGTAGATATGTGCCATGCTATAGCAGGGTCGCGCAAGTTAGGCGGCCTTGTCACCCCATATGCTGTACTGTATATCTCCAAAACCAGACTACAGTTCTGCTGGCAGAAGGCAGAAAGTATAGGTTCACATGACTATATAGAAACGGGATAAGGGTTGTATGCTCCATTGCCAGGTGCTCTAGCACATACGCAGGGTCTGTGGGTGAATTATGCCACCATTCATTAATGATTAGTAACTGAGACGCTGCAAAGAAGGCATAAACATCCACTGCGGCTGTACCACCGCAGTACGTGGACTGCGTACAAGTACTCAGTGCCACCAGAATAACCCCTCCATTCCATATAGGTTTGTTGTGTAGATCATTGACTTGTGCAAACCATGTGCATGGTATGTCATGTGGGAAATTCTGTAGCCTATATAGAATGCGGGGTGGTAGGGAGTCCATTTTGAAGATTGCTGAGCGCACATACAGTGAAAGCGGAAAATGAAGACCAAATTGCTGACTCGTCTCTTAGGCTGGCTATAAATGGGGTAATATTATATGCCCACGAGGCTTTCACGTAGGGCGCAACAAAAATGCCCAGATATTTAAATCCTGCAGTATGACAGTTGAGCTGCCCAGGAGCTGAGTTCCTGATCTCCGGACACAGGAAAAATTACTGATTTTGTGGGGGTGGTGTTGAGGCTGGACGTCTCTCCAAATACTCAGAGAATTTGCAGGATATGGGGACCCGAGAACCAGGGATCAATCATGAAGAACAACACATCGTCCGTGTAAAGTGCAATAAGATCAGAGTAGGACTATGATCACTCGAAAACGCCGATTAGAGAGTCCTTCCTCACCCATGCCGCCAGAGGCTCTATGGCACGGGCGAATAATAACAGAGACAGGGGGCAGCCCTTCTTGTGCCGTTGCCGATAGGGAAGGGAGCCGACCAGTGACCTGCAATCTGGAATGAGGCTGTCAGGTCTGTGTACAGTATCTGTATTTAAGGTAGGAAGTGGAGGCCGAAGTTAGTGACTTCGAGGAGTTGGAACAGGTATGTCCAACTGAGAGAGTTGAAAACCTTGTCAATATCGGCCAGAAGGGTAGCCGCAGGACGGCCCTGCCCTAGAGCCCTCACCACAGCATTTTGGACCTGTCGGGTGTTGAGTTGAGTGGTGTGGCATGAAGCTGGGTCGGTCCAGGTGGATCAACTTTTGGATGCAGGTACGAAGAAGGTCCGCAAGGACCTTGCTTAAAAGTTTGGGCTCAAAATTAATAAGAAAAATAGGTCGATATGACCAAGGTTCTTCTGGTGGCTGGCCGGGCTTCAGGAACAGGACTATCTTCGCATGCCTCCAGTCTTGAGGAGAACGAGACCGTGAAGGTAGGCGGTAGCCGTTCTAAACCCCTAGAAGAAAAGCGTGTCCCCGCACTGGTAGTGCCACCCACATGGCCTGAAGGGCACCACACAGTGTGTTAGAATTGATACGGCACGTAGGGCAAAACACCGCTGAACGAGCACAAGCTGCCCAGAAAGAACCCAACACTGGCCCATACCTGCATCAATAGCACTGCTGCCATCAACGGAGCTGGCCTAGGCCTCAGAGAATTGCTGACCGCAGCACCTTATAGAGGACACTGAGACCCTCTAGCACACGGCTGCCTGCTGTGAAACTAAGTGAGGCGGGTAGATCCTGAATGCAAACGCAGCGCAGTCAACCAATAGGCCCTGGCACATACATCAATGCGTGGTGAGGCCAACAAACGAACCATACCCCCACATAATGCAGCGCCCACCACCTGCCACTAGCAAGTGTCACAGCTCCTGCACCCTATGCCTCATTTGCGGGGAAAACAAGGCACACAGCTGCCGGGCAGGTAGCGCTCTAAGGAACAGTCTTGCAGCCAGCAGCCCATCTGCAGTGCCTCACTAGCAGGGGAGGAAATGTAGAGTGGCTGCCGAGCCACCTAGCAGACCAACTGTGGTATCGCACTGAAATGAAGGACAGTCGCACATAAATGGCCCACGATCGGAACACTTGTACAGTGCACAAAGTCAACCTGCTGTGCTTATCACCATAGAGCCTGCAGGGTCCCGTGACATCACTGTAGGCATTTTTAGAACAGACAAGGGGGACCCAGCGGGTAGCTACGAACCATGGGCATCAACTGAATTCTTAGAAACAAAGGTTCTCAGCTCTTTTAGGAGATAGAACAAATACTATATAGAACACAATAGGCTACTATATGTTTGAACTTCCTTGTCCAGCCGGGCAAGGAATTTATTTGTCAACAGATATCAAATAAATGGTTATGATACATTTCTACAGCAGTAGCAAGACACAATCCTGTGCTGTACTAGGAGGAAAGAAGAAAATAGAAAAGAGTGAAAGGGGTGTTTTCAGGCAAAAGAAAGGAGCAGGCAGGGCACTGTTATAGGTAAGGAATATTGACAGTGTCGCCTGGAGTAGTACATACACAACCAAATATAAATTATTTTCATGTATGACAACTCATGGGTGTCGACGTTTCGATCCCTTTGCTCAGTTAATAAAGGGGATCATCTTCAGGACTTATATAATAGGGTTTGCCTGACTTAGGAGCGCCTGTTGGAGAAACAATGAGGAACAAAAAAAAGGGAAAATTATCAGGCGAAGATCCTGGAGGGCGGTCAGTCCATGCCATTCTTAACAATTACAGCATTCGGAATCGCGGTGTGTGCAAGGTGATGGTGACAGTGGTAGCCTTTTAATTCAGGTCCAACATTAATATGCAATTATCCTCGGAATCGCAGTGACATTGATACTGTGGGTGGATAGTCTGGGGTTGTGCAGAACAAGTGACTAAAAAGTTGCTCGAGGCTCAGTGATCTGGTGATTGAGCAGAGCATTGTGCGCCTATGGTTATACTGGGGCAGGGTTCTATGCAGATCTGGTGGGCTAACGGCGACCTGAGCATAGCCTGGGACATACCTCTTAAGAAGAGGTGAAGGATGGTAAAAAGTTTTAGGCAAAATGGTCCTAAGCCTTCCGCGAATAGATTATGGGTGATGGCGCCGAGGCTTGTTGCAGTAAGACAGCCAGGAAGTTTGTTCCTGTAATGAAGGAGTTATACATGAGAGGGCATATATTTTATTCTGTATTGCCGGGTTCACAACATATGTTTGCAACATATACGTGCGGTGGTGGCGTACCTTAGATAACAAAGCTGTTGTCCTGATAGTCTATTGGGAGCTGGAGGATTGCCAGCTTTCTTATTGTCCCCGTTGCGGCGTGGCGCCGAGCTGTGAGTTCAATGGGGAGTCGTTTTTGGGGAGAATGGCCTGTTTATGCAAAGCGAGAGTTGGTGAATAAAATACGGGGTTGAAAGCATACCGTTACTGTGTTTTGATTTCCGTTTGGGGTGAGTTATGGGCGGAGGTGAAGGGTTGTCGGCTTCCTAATTGTGCCGGATGCGGCGAGGTGCCGAACTGTGGGTTCAAAGGCAAGCCGTTATTGGGGAAAGTGGCCTGATTAGGTACAGCGGGTGAAATACAGGGTTGAGAAACATACCTTTTTTTAATGATTTTCGTTTAGGATAGATTATGGGAGGGAGGCTCAATGGCCGTCGCCGCCGTACGAGCAATGTCGAAAATGGACCGCTGTAAATGAAATATATAAATATTAAGTGCCAGGTGTCTCATAAAGAGACGTGGGCTTGTGGGGTTGGCTTGCCAGCCGGGTAGGGAGTGCTTACCGGGTCAGAGTCGAGCTCGCGGGGCACCGTCGGAGGGCTTGGTCCTACTGCCGGATCCTGGTTAGGAAGCTGGGCGGGGCCACATGTAAGGGCTCGCACCCGGTCACGTGAGGGTGGTAATGGGCGCCATCTTGTAGTGGTAGTCTGGCAAATATCATTTTGTACAATCACCGTTTTAATTCTATTTTGAACGTGACGCCAGTGCTGCTAAAGGGCTGAGCTGATTCGAAGGGTATCGGGTGCCATTTGCAATGTTTTATGGAATGAACGTGGTGAGAGGCTATAGTGGTGATCATAAATTCGGTGATTCAACCGGTATTGCAATCGTGAGGGAGGAGTGACATGCTGGATGTGACAGTGATATGCAAGTTTGAGCATACGTGAAAAATTAAAATAACAATTATAAAACATTCTCAATTCCGTAAACATCAGAAAACTGTATCAACAGGTTACTGGGCCCAGCAACACTGTGTACTCGTTCAGTGTTCAGTTTAGCTTAAGTCCTGTACGGGAGAATGTTCTTTCACAGGAGTGTTGTCCAGTCTTCACTCCGGTTGAGTCCTGTGTGAATGGTGTTGAATTGAATTATGGACTTCAGTTCTTCACGGTTCAGAAGTTGTTGTAGGTTGCCTCCTCTCGTGGTAGTTTCACAGACTTCGGAATTGTCCACCTCAGATCATCTGCTGTATGTTTCAAAGATGCAAAATGTTCAACTAAAGGGGCATTGGGAGTGCCACATCTTATGCGGCTCCTATGCTGGCATATGCGCGTCTTGACCTTTTCGGTAGTTTGCCCCACATAAATTTTGGGACAAGGACATACAACTGCATAAATTACGTTAGTGCTATTGCAATTTGTGAGACCTCTCATATCAACACTTACATTGTTGTGGCTAAAAGTGCGTCCCTCTAATGTTAGGTCACAGACAATACATTGGCCACATTTGACATGTCCTATGATGGGTGGTAGTCCCCAATTGGATTCAATTGTATTGTTCGCGGTAGGAGCGGGCAAAGCAGCACGGACCAAATGGTCCCTTAGGTTCTTGCTCTTTTTGAACGCAAAAAGTGGTTTGTCTAAATTTAATTGGCCAGCATTTATTGTTGGCCAATGTTGCAGAATGGTTTTGCGGATTTTATTCGAGACCGGAGAGAAGGTGGTGACACATGCAATTCTCTCTGTTTTCTCCCGAATCTTGGGTTTTAGTAAGACTTCGCGGGGACAGTACCAGGCTCTTTTTGAGGCGTTCTTGACTAATCTCCTGGGGTAGCCGCGGGCTTTTAGTTTATTTGACAAGATATTAGCCTCCCTAAAGTAATCAGGCTTTGATGAACAATTACGCCTGATTCGCAGGAATTGGAAATACGGGAGTGAGTCTTTGAGGGCTCTCGGATGGTTACTGTCATATCTCAACAAGGTGTTGCGTTCAGTGGGCTTCCTGTAAAGTCGTGTCAATAATTCACCTTCCTCATGGTAGATTGTTAAATCCAGGAAGGGTATCTCTGTTTTATGATGGGCCAGGGTAAATCTTAGGTCAGCACAGTTATTGTTCAGCCAGTGAAGAAAGGATTCCAACGTATTTGCATCAGAATTCCAAATCATAAAGATATCGTCTATGTAGCGCCGCCACATGGCAATACCAGATCGGAAGGGATTCTCGTCCGATAAGATAATGCCAGTATCGAGCACGTCCATAAACATAATTGCCAGGTGGGGGGCAAAAATAGCCCCCATTGATGTGCCCTTTATCTGCTGATAAAATACCCCATCAAAGACAAAGAAATTTCTTGTCAGGCAAAGTTCGAGCAGTTGTAAAATAAAGAGTGTTGGTACTCTGTGGGGTCTTGGTCGGGAATCTAAGACTTTTTGGATGACGAGTAGAGCCGCTCCTTGAGGAATATTAGTATAGAGCGACTCTACATCCATGGTGCAGAGTGTCTGGATCCCCGGGTCACAGGGGGAATGCTCTACCAGGTTTATCATTTCCATGCTGTCATGTACATAACAGCACGTGGAGGGCACAAAGTCCTTAATGAAAAAGTCCACGTAAGGTTCCAAGATTGATCTGCCGGCAGACACTATGGGTCTGCCCGGGGGGGTTTCAATGCTTTTATGAACTTTTGGGAGGGTATAGATTACAGGGAGACGTGGGCTTTTAACATTGAGGAAGATGTATTCCTTCTTATTGAGGTACCCTTCGTCTCGAGCATCCGTGGTAAGTTTTTTAATTATGCCTTGAATCTCACTCATTTGATTACGACCAAGTCTTAAGTAGTGTTCTCTGTTGCCCAATTGGCGGTTGATTTCAATCTTAAAAACTACAGCATTGAGAGTACTTATCCCTATCTTAATAAGGATTTTTGCACTAACAGACCTCACTTTAACCCCCAGAATAGACCTTGGTGCCGTTATAATAAACGGCAAAATATAGTCGGATTCTCGGATACCTCTGAGGACTCATCCGATAACTCTGATCCCGGTGAAGGAGGCAGTAACCCAAGAAGAGGAGGGGGTGGGGCCCAATGGAATTTTTTAGGCAGAGGCCAACCAGGCACCCCCCAGAGAGGGAGATTGAAAAAAAAACCTCAGAGATGGTTCAACGCCCCAGGGGAGCGGAAGACCCGGAACAACTTTTATCAATGGTAGCATCCCCTGATCAGAGTACCCCTGATTTGATAAAAATCTTCAACCTATCTAGTCACACTCTACTACATTCCGAAATAGAACTTCTGAAGAAGGGACTGTCCTTTGTTCCTACCATTCGCCCAAACTTCATGGAACTACAAACTGAATTACTCAGATTCTTCAGACTTATCCGTCTGAAAGCATTCTTTCAGTTGCACCCCTCACCGGTTCGTAACCGTAATGCACCTTTCAGTCCCCCATCAACTTTTTTTCCAACAGCCAGTATGATCCCATCTGAGATCATCACCTTTGAGAAGCTGGTTCTCAAAGACCTTGAGGCATTAGAAAAGAAAAGGCTATTTGTCCCTTACAACTTCCCCAAATGTGAAAAGGAGGCCATATGTACACTAAAAACCAATACCAGTGTGATTATAAAAAGTGCTGACAAGGGCGGTGGAATTGTTCTACAGAACATTGACTTATAAGATTGAAATCAACCGCCAATTAGATCAACAAGCTAGTGGGTTTGATGCAAATTTCCTAGATAAAATTACCCCTAGTCTTTGACTCTCTTGATCTGGCCGCTCCCCTCTGCCTGTTGGTATCGCTGCTTGTAATGTCTAGAACAAAATGCAGAACTGAAACAGTTATTGTGCCATTAATTTCAATTTCATGCGCTTATTTTTAGTGCGTGGCCTCCTTCTAACCTGAGCTGTTGCCAGGCGAGGTGAGGTTTGTTCTCCCTACAATTAGGGTGAGTGAAGACTACGTTTACCTTGTACTTTAAAGAATATAGAGGTGTGAGGTTTATACTACACAATTTGTATGTATTTAATACTGTGTTTAATTTTTGTTTAATCTTTGTTTCCCACATTTTCTGTACACAGGAGAAGATACACCTTCATTTATTGGAGATTGGTCATAATCAAGTTCCAACTCACGATAAGTATGTGTTGCAGTAGCATATCATAGGTCCTGAAGAAAGCCGTTATAGGCTGAAACATGTCGACCAATTAACATACATGATAGATAGCAATTCCTTGCATGCTATCAGCATACTGCTTTTAATGATACCACTTTGATGGTCAAACCCAATAAAGTTTTCTTATGTCATCAAAGTAGGTATTTTTAATCACAAGGATTAGCTTCCTTTTCTTTTCTTTTTTCTGAGCACTGCAACTTTTGCCCCTTCCGCTCACACTCTGTCTTCTGTCGGTTGGATGCTTTACCCTAGGGTCCAATATTAGGCAACCTCAGACTCTCCCTGAGGAGGAGCCTACAGGACACCTTTTCTCTCACCAACCCAGATGACGATACTCCACTGTTGAGTGGGCTGATGGGTACTTTGTTCTAGCTTCCTAGACTTTGTATCTTCTCTATCTCACCTCTTTGACATAATAGTGTCATGTGCTCAAGATCAACGGCGTGATCTGAACTCCTACATTGGACATAATCTGGTCCTAGTAGTTCTCTACTTCTTAGACTTTGAGTACCTCTCGTGTTTTTTGCTGTATTAGTTGGGGGACAAGGTACCTTCTCTGTCTATAAACTAACTCCCCTCGGACCCCCTGTAGTGTAGTTCCTAGTTTCCCACTAGGCCCTGCGCATTGGAATAACATAAACAGTAGTATCGACGTGGAACTGGCTATATTCCAGGCCTCCACTGACTATGCTAAACTTAATTGGGTTGTGTTACCAACTAGCTCAGAGGTCACTGGAAACTTTCTTCTCTGCATAGGAAGTGATCAGCTTCCCTGGCACAGACAAGAAGGGATTCAGTTTTCCAACAACCGTGCAACATGACAACTTTGCTCCTCAGATCAAGAGTCGATCTCTAGGGTCGTGTGAAACAATAGACATAGATTTCACTCAGTCAGTCTGGTGCAGTTTACTTTCACAATATGTAGAGAATAGAGAGACGGGCGTTTATCAATAAAGGTTAACATTTATTGAACAGTCTTTCTTCTCGTACAAGAGAAATGTATTGCCACAATTGCAATAACTGTTATTATAAAAAGTACGTACAGTAAGATAAGGATTGCGAAATAGAACTGTAAAAGCATTGATATGGTTTCTTAGCCATACAATGGTTTAAAAGTAATAAAACATATATACAGTCATATATACATTAGGCTAACATACTCAACTGGTGCTTCTAACTAAGCCTACCCCGGTGTGCCTGACCTAAGCCTAACACGTGAGAAGGGGGAGTAAGTAAGTAGCTTAAGTTAAGTTGGTTTTGCCAAGGTTTGTTTCAAGAATTCTCTTCTAAGGGTTTAGTCAACACCATACCTCTGAATAGAATGATGGAGGATTGGTATCTCCTTCAGGGGTCTCTCTCGATATCCCAGTCACCTGCGAGGGTAAACTGGAAGCGCCGGGACTGGATTTCTCTGCACGAGAAAGGCAGCGGCTTCTCTCAGCGCGTCGAGGGAGGAGGGGTGACAGCGTCCGCGGGCAGCTGGGCTGGATGTCTTCGCAGAGGACGGCTGCACGGCTCCTCAAGCATACTGAACCACAGTTCGCGCTGTAGCGGCGATAATGGTAATCAGTAGCTTCACCACCACAGGATAGCAGGCTGCAGCGACAGAGTGCTAGTTTTTACCAACACTGGTCATGCAGGCAGCTGGCATCAGCAACAGGCAACGCTCATTGCTTAAGGCAACGTTGGTAATATTTATACCTGACAGGTGCCGGGTTTGACGCAAGTTTGCTGGACATAAGACGTCAATTAAAGATGTCACTAGGAAGTGGCAGTTATCAGTTGCTCATTAGAGTTCCATTACTAATCAAAACATAGCAAGCGGGGATTTCCAGGTTTGCTAAGTTTTTATCTTGTTGAAGAACTCGGAGTGTTATCTAGGAATATCAGATAGTGACTGCTGCTCTGTCATTGCACTAATTGGTCGCAAAGGAAGTAGCAGAGAGTCATGCTGGAATGTGGCTCTGTGGCTCTGCTCGTGTGAGGCCAGAGATGACTTTTCAGAAAATCGCACTTGAACGGTTATGCCAATATAGGGAATAAAGGGCTTTATAGCCGAATAGGGGCATAAGGTCACAGTATCGATCAGGAACCTAGATAAGCACATGACACCCACTCCACGAATTCATGTCCATCAAAATTACTAAAACTAAGCAATTAGATGCATGTGTAACATTGTGTAACATAGCCCACCCCAAAATACATAAATGCATTCGAAATAGGCGTACTTGTAATACATGGAATTTAGGTACTGTACGTAGTTTTAAAGCATAGTAATCATTCAAAAGGTATTGCATATAAAATCAATGAACGATTATGCAAAAAGATTTACACATGAAGTATCTCTGACAGAAGAAATGCGAGATAAATCATCACATAAAAATGCATTGTAATAACATGTGTGCTAGAGGCTGGTGTAATGTTGTTATGTCTCTAGATGTGTTTAGAAATAGAAGTGTGAAGCTTCTGTTCTCTAAGAATAGTTTTTACGTTAAGCAAAGAATTGTTCGTGCCAAAAAGAGAGGGTCAATATTTAAAAAATTGTCCAATTCAAAGAAAAATCAGTTTTACCAAAGCTCCTGGCAGTTTTTTGTTGATCAAAACTGAAGGCCGAATCCAGAGTTCATGGGAACGCTGTGTGTCGGAAAGCTTTTCAAAAGTTATTGTTTCTCTATGGGTGAGAACATCGTATCAGACAGGCTCGCAAAGAATTGGTCTACAAAATCAGGTGATAGTTCAACCAAATTAGATAGCGCTGTAACTTGGCAGGTGTGAGAATGATTGCTGTCATCGAAGTCGGGACCAGCAATGCTCACAGCACGTTGTACCTGGATAATGTTGCTTTTGTCACTCGCTCCACTGTTACCACTTGGCTGTAGTACAGGAGTCTCCACGAATGCCGTCATCAGGATTGGTAGCCGCTGGGGACAACACAATGCGTGAGCCGTTATTGGACTGAGCAAAGTATCGACGTCCATTGGTACTGCTGATGGAAGTGAAAGACAGATGTCCAACACGCATTCCTCGCCGCAAAGCATACACCGTAGCACAGGTAAGATGCAATTTTGCCATATCGGTCTGAATGAAAGGAACCAGGTCATGTTTAGATCTCTCAGCCTGGCCAATCCGAGGACGTTAGTTATCCTGTCCCTGTAGCGCATTGCTAGGATTGTCTCTTCCATTCCCATGGGAGCTATGTCTGAGCCGAGGCTTGCCATAACGTAGCAGGATGATCAAAAATAGAATCCCTGCGATGAGTCCAAAAAATAGTGGAATACCACCAAAGATGGAGTGCACAAAATTAGGAAAGATTCCCAAAATTGCCTGGAATGGTGTTAGCAGTTCCGTAAAGACTGTCTTAAATATGCCTGGGATGCTTGTAGCACTAGACATGTTAAGGAGTTGGTCGAGCATTTGTACGAAATGCACGGGGCAATTTGTTGATAAAAGGTCATGGACTTCAGTAGCCGTCCTTGCGACTAGAAGATCATACGTCTCTTTAGATGACGTTATAGGCACTGTTGTCTGTAAAAGCACAGATTTCATTTTGCTTAATGTATCAATTCGTATAGAATAGAGATTCAGACGAGGCCAGAGGGGAGTCACTATGTCTGGAGGCCCGCTCGGAAACAATGCTTGCATACAGCATTTGACCATGGACGTTACTTGTACTAGATAACTTAGTCCGGGCGCGAGGCCACAGCACCTGTGATCCGTTCTTAGAATGTAACTCCCGTTTGCGAGTTGCATAAAGAAGGGCTCTATCTGAGTTGCAGGTGTGACTAGCTGGTGGCATGAAAGGTTGTTTGAATTTCCATCACATGCTCCGTGTAAATTAATACCCTGACACAAAAGTATACCGCTTAGTGAGTGTTTACAGTTCTCACCACTAAGAAATACATTTTTGTCACTGTCACTATAGCAAGAATGAGTGTATGATAATTTCCATTCGGATTTTATATATCCCTTACCCAATTGTTCATACTGGCCAGCAGGTATGTATTCAAGGCATTTATGAAATCGGAAAGTTGTAATCGGAATTGTGATAATTCCGTGTATTATCCATTCAATGACAGGGCTCTCTGACATTGTCAATGGTAATCTCTCGAGTTTCTCGATGCTCAAGATTGTATAGTCTGCTCCTTTCTGTGCCAAACTGATCTGTTTATCAGTAAGGTTAAAAATGGAAAATAATGACGTTGTGTTGATTAAACGCCAAGGCACATAGCCTGAACGAAGATTTTGCAGCGTCCAGCCTAGTTCTATAATAGAGCGTAATTGAGACTGGCCATGTTGTAACATTAGCAAATCTCTGTCTATCACATCAAAGGCAGATGATACAATATTGTCCAAAGAATATATTCTGGAAGACAGAGTCATTAACCCATTGTCTACCACAGAAAGTGTTTTCTCCAAATTAATACGATCAATTTCTCGTATCTTTTCAGCGGTTTCGATTTGCTTCACTTTCCAAGCCTCGTTGTAAGCAGCATAGATGCTGGTCGCTATGAAACGCTTTTGACGCTGTTTGCGTGGTCCAAGAATGAAATCGCGCAAATCAGCACCATCTTTTAATAAAGACAAGTGTTGCTTAATTTCAGCCAGTGTGGATGTAGTTAGCCATTCTAGGCAGAGTTTCCCTACACTGTATGTTGTTATAATCCCTGGATGTTGTCTCTGGGAATATCTTGGGTCTAATCTGGTCAATTTTAAACCCTGTGTTTTATTCAGGAACCTATCTTGACAGCTATTTGTGTCTGTAGGCCAGATTAACCACTTTTTCCAATCAGGATGTGTTCTGTTGAAATGTAAAATGTGTGACACGTCTAACTCATTATCTGCAGTTGCATTCTCAGCTATTGGCTTTGGTATAGACGGTGTTTTCATTTCTTTGTTCTTAGCTAGGCCAAGACAGGATGTTTGGTGTACAGTGTCATTTAAAAATAACATTTGTTCTGGTATCATGCAGGTTCTAAATAGTGCTTCTATGCCTTGCACCTGCCAATCTTTTGTACCCCAAATTGTTTTCGTTTCAATATTATGTTTCCAATAATCAAAACCAAATGTCATCATTTTGTCATAAAATGCTTCTGAATATATCAATTTAGAATTTGTCAGCATTGTTTTCATTCCTGTTTTATCTAACAGTTTATAATAAAACGTTTCTGCATCACTTGTGTTAAACCCTGAGAAGTATTTGAATCTCTCAAAGAATGCTTTAGAACTGCTTTTAGGTGGTGTAGAACAATGTTCCCATTGATTATACATAAAAACATTTCTAGGCTGTGCAGATTTATGCAAGTAATGATCCCCATAGTGGGTGTAACAGAATAACTGCTCATAACTAGATGAACCTTGTAAATAATCATGATCTGTGAATCTAGCTGACATTACTAAATCAGACATCATGTCATTAATACTGTTAAAGTCCCAATTATCAGAGAATGTACTTGGTGTAACAAAGTCACTTAAGGAAACCTTTAGTTGATGAGGATACTTCAGGATTTCGACCGGACCATAGATCTCATAGTCTGTTTTCTCCCATACTACCCCACCAGGTATTGGAATTGCTGTGACATTTACTGTTGACAGTTCTCTTTTCTTCACGTGGGATGATCTGTGTGGTTTCAGGACTAGGTTGATGTTCTGACTTGCTGTGTCCATTCTAATATATTTTCCTTCAATGAATTTTCCCAAACACAGTACCATGATGAGCCAAAGCAGGAGGAAAAATACACCTAGACCGAACCAGAACTCTAGCCAAGGGGAAACAAGGTAGATTTCCTTCAGTTGATGAAAGAGTTCCGTTGCTTTTTCTTTAAAAGACTTTTTTGTTTCTGGCATCACTTCGGGCTCGTTTTCATCTTCAGAGAAGTTGTCGAAGTTGATGAAATAACCAGAGGCAGTTCTGTCAATTCTTTCAATCTGTCTTTCGGTAGCACATTCTGATGCCACATCATTGTAGACTGGTGATGTTTCTTGACGAACTGTTTCAATTTGTGTTTCAAGAGGCACGAGTTCCATGGCTGTATTGCATAGTCCTTCATTGTGCACTGCAGGCTGATCGAATGTGATGAGTCTTTCAGTTTGAACCTCTTGGATTGTTGCAAGTTTGGGTATTCTGTTGTTTCTTGGGAGTCCACTAGGCCTACTGTTGATTATAGGCCACATGCTTGTGGTTTTACCAGATCGATGGACACGATTCTGTTCTCCTTTTTACCAGCAAGGGGCGGTAGCACAACTGATCTTGTTCCGGTGACTGCCAAGACAGGTACTGCTTTTCTGTAAGAAGGCCCAAATTCCTTCTTAACCGCGATCTTTTCTCTGACTAGATCCCCAATCTTTGGAATCCAGACAGGCCTTGCTGGGGCTGTTGCGGGTGGTGCCTCGTCAGTGGTATTTGGCTGTTGCTTTAACTTTATGTTGCTTAATGATTTTCTTGTTTCATTCAGTTCCTGTAAAACAGCCAAACGGTCTTTTACTTCAAACTGCTTTGTTTCTTTTTGTACCACTGACATCTGACTATCGAGGTCCTGAACGTTCATTCTAATTCCGAACAATAGTTCGTATGGGCTGAAACCTTTTAGAGAATTTCTTGGCATGTTGTTAAGACTAGTCTGGACACTTATTAAATGTTTGACCCACCCAGCGCCTGAACCTAATACCTTCGCTGTTATAGATTGCTTTATGTCCCGGTATTTTTCTTTCTATCACACTTGTGCGACGGACAAGAATACCGCAACCCAATTCCCATGCTGGCCATGGCCTCCTTATAGGCTCGAGAGCTGAAAGCAGGACCCTGGTCAGAATGGAACTTGGTAATTGCGTATGTGCCGATATGGACTCGCTAATCTTTTATAACCGTTCTAGCGTCAGCCGAGCGTTGGTGTCCTCATTATTTAAGTGCATTTCGTTTTAACTATTAATAGGACGCAGGATGGGGTGTAGGCAGCGTTACGCTCTTTCTGATTGGTAGCCGGTAGCAAGGTTCGCTACTGCGATCCCTATTACAGTTTTCACAGTTGTTTGCATATATTTGGTGTTCTACACTCATTCCCGGCCACCAGAATACTGATTGTAATTCAGTCAGTGATTCCTTGATCTTTCTGTGCCTAAGACCCAAACCCATATGTGCGTCTGCTATTAAAAATATTCTCCTGTTCGTGTTTGGAATTACTCTATCCCCCACTCCAGGGATTCGAGCAAAAGGAACGGAGTTTGCATCGATTATGTATGCATAATTGAGTGGATAGTTTACGGGTAGTGCTGCACAGTCGCCTTTTACGGTCGTTCTTACTGCCAGCATTGTTTCCCCGTCTATATACTTATCTGTACGCTTTTTTGTGGCTACGGAAGCCGGTTTAGTTGCTTCCGCTTTGGCTGTATTAGCCAATGAATTCCCTGCAACGTGAACGCCATCACGTTGAAGACTCTGTGCGTGAATCACGTGAGTCATTTGTAGTTCTTTGTGTAAAAGAGCTACCTTGTTCCAGAGCTTTTTATGCTTTATTGTGGCACCTGTGTCATCTTTGTAGTCGTTTTTGATCCAACTCTGCAGTTTGTTGTTGAAAGAATTGACGCAAAAATGAGAATCGCACACTATAAGTGTGGGGAATTCGCGTTCTGCATTTTCGAGCGCCATCTTTAAAGATCTGATTTCAGTTCTTTGAACCGAACAGTACTTTACTGATTCAGTTTTTGTTACTTTCGGTCTGAATTTACCGCACAGCCAACGACCTTTAATAATCGCACATGCTGCATTGTAGGATTTACTCTCTACATTAAAATGCTGTACAAAGCTATCTGTATAGATTATACAGGCGTATTGTGGGAGAGGCAGGATTTCGATTGGCAGAGGATATTCTTCTTCATATTCTAAATCATTCAGTTCTGTGTATTGCGGGGTGAAATAGTATTTCACATCTTCCGCTCCTAGAGAATCTATGCACTGTATCCATTTTGGATCCAGTGACACTGTAGGCAGGTTTACCGGGCTGAATAGCGCCTCGAAGGCGGATTCCGCTGTAAGGATATTAATCCGTTTGCCGTGTGCTAGTTCTCGTTCATTTGCTAATGCGATTTGCACTGCGTTCACAGTTCTTTCCGTGTGACTGAATGCTTTTTCTGCTTGTGTGTACAAGTGAGATTTAATTGAAATTGGTACCTTTTCTCCCTCATTAGAGGTTAGGTACGTGAATCCGCATCTTCCTGGGATGACTCGGATTACAAGATCACGTGTGTTGTCACGTGTATCTAATTTTGTTTTCGCTAACATGTCTGTTTGCAGTGATCTCAAAATTTCTGTGTGTTTTTGAGTCCAATTGATTTGTTTTAAATCAGGTTTAATTAGTTCGTAGAGAGGTTTAACCCTCTCTGCGTAATTTAGGATGTAAGTTCTTCCGAAATTCAGAAAACCTAGTATTGATTGTAAATTCTTCAGCGTTTTTGGAACTTGGAGTACAGCGCACTTCTCTAAGAAGTTGTCCGCTAGGCTTTTCCCTTCACTTGATAATTCGTACCCTAAAAATAGTACTGTCAGATGGGCAATTCGGGACTTTTTAAAGTTGAATTTGTAACCCTCTGCTGCGAACCCAAGTATAATGGTGTTCACTCTTTTCAAGTGAGTATCCAAGTCATCATCTGTGAGATAAATGTCATCTACGTAAGATAATGCTTCATCATCATAGATTTGTAGTAACTCTGTTACCCTAGCTGAGAATAGTCCTGGGCTGTTCTTGAACCCCTGTGGGAGTCGACAGAATTTTTTCTGCGACCCAAATGCGGAGAAAGCGGTCAAGTATCTGCTTTCTGGTGCAATGTTTTGACAAAAGAAACCATTAGAAATGTCTAATGTCGTTTTATATTTTTTCCTAACTATATTATTCATTAGGGCTGCACTATGCGAGTTTTGTACTGCAAAAGTTTTGCAACATGTATTAAGGTGTCTGTAGTCCAAAACTAGACGATATGAATTGTCTGGCTTGGAGACAGGAAACAAAGGATTGTTCATTTGAGAGGTGCATGTTTCAATCACCCCCTGGTACTCAAGTTGATATAAGATCTCCCTGACCTGTTTTTTAGCTTCTTGCTTTATGGGATACTGCCGTTGGGCAGTTGGTTCACTTTTTAGCTGGATTTTGTGAGGAGGAGAATCCTCATCCCATCCTACATGATTTTTATACAATGCAGGTGCCTGTGCTACTGCCCATTTCCGTGCATATGTATATTTTTTGTGAATCGGAATGTGATTCGAGAAGGCAGGCATAATCACTTCTTCGCCACGAGGGCACTCCCTGACAAACTCTGGGGGCCAATCTTTTTCAGCTAACAGAATATCATAGTCTTTTGAGAGTTTATCCCAAAATAGACCCTTAATTTTCCTAGTCTTATCACCCTCCATACGCAATGTTATTTCGTATATTTTATGGGGCTCGCTAAGCCTGGCGTCGGCAGTTTCAACCTGAATGTACTCATTCGTGTCCACTGTCTCCAGATGACTCATCAAGTTCTTGCGCGCTATACTGATTTCTGCTGCACTGTCCAACATTGTCAATGCCCACTCCCCGTTTTTCAACTGTGTCCTCAGTATTCTCGGCATGGTTGATTACTCTAATACTGGCTACCTTCTTTTTAGGAAATTGAGATTTCTTATTTTGAGCAGGTTCCTTGTCTTTGGACTTGGTGTGCTCTCCTGGGTCTGACCGTCCTCTTCTTTCCGAATTCTGTGGAAAAGATCGAGAGGGACGTGTATCAATACTTTGATATCTATCAGGTCTTTTTATATTATCCCTATTTCTAAGGTTATATCTTTTCTCAGAGGGCTCCCGTTGGGGAGACTGGCGTTCTCGAGTCGGAGTTCTCTCCCTCCGTCGAGGAGACCTGCCTCTGGACTGGAAAACTTTTTCCTTGGGAGTGGATTGTTTATTTCCATCCCAGCTCTTTTTAGGAGTGTTTAAATTATTTTTAATAAATAATTTTTCAGGATTTTCGAGCAGTTGGGGCTTAACTGGTTTTCCACCCAAGCTGTCTCTACCTAATTCTTCATAGCATTTTTCTATGATTTTTGCTAGCTCAACAGGATCTTTTATATCTGTTTCCCTCAACTTCTGGCGAATCGCCACAGATGCTGCTTCTCCCTTTACATTGGCTAATAATATAGCCGTGACCTGCTTGAAGTCTTTCAGTAATTTCATACCTAGATTTAAAGCTGGCTCTGGACCGAATTCATTTTGAATCTGTTTTAGCACGTCTGGTATTACCGCCATAGACGGAACACCATGTGTTTTTGTGTAAATGGAAGCAAAGACTGTACCCCAAGTGTCGCAGTCCTCCACGTGTGGTGCGATTCCCATAGGAAGGCAGATGGTCAAGATTCTGTGTTTCTCAATAGGGGTAGTATCAGGAAATACTGCCTCTATTTGAGTGATTTTCTGGGCTAACCAGAAAGGAATTTGTTCCCGTTTTACGGGTGTTTTACCAAGACATGACTGTATGTTCTGTGGTGTAATTTTATTTGTGTGCCCCTGATGAGGGGTCAGCTGTGGAGTATTAACAGCTGGCTGGACTGTTGCAGTCCGTATTACATATTGGACTAATTGCCTATGTATTTTTATTAATGTGTTTAGCTGTGCTAACAGCTCTTCCTTAGACATTTTTATAATGTCAGGATGTGGTGTGTAGCTGGCTAGAACCGGCCACGTGGCTCCTGGTCTACCTAGTGGACCGAGCCTGGTTATGTGATTATTGTGTTTTAGGGCGCCATTAAACCAGAGCAGGTGCTCTTGAAATTTAAGTGGAATTTCAACCTCCTCGAAAGGGGCGTACTCATCCGGAGGTTCCTCTATTTTGTAATAGTGAAACTCTTGTGTTATTGCGTTTACCGCTGGAAAGTTTATCCATGAATAGAATACCTCTGTCTGCCGATACTCGTGAGCCTCTATCACGAAAATTACTGTACCACCTTGAGGTGGCAGTCCGTTTTCTATAAGTTTTAAAGTTATAGATCTTCTTAACTGGACCGGGATGATAATAGCATCCGGATCTGTTTCGAGGAGACTTGTGTCTTCCTCCATTAGCTGGGATGCTAGTCTAACTGCTTCCCTTTCTTCTTCACTGTCTGTCATTTTAAAAATGCAGGCTTTGCAGAGTAGGTCTCCAAGGAGACAAAGATTAGGTGCACAATATTTTGGAACACTGTATCCTTCAACGTTGAATAAACCAGAGCTTTACATAGGAATCTCTTCCTACTAAGGTCGGGCGGATTTTAACCTTTCACCCACTCCAGACGTCTATTGGAGTATTTACGGGTGAAAGGGGTGTGAAATATGCACGACTGAGTTACTCTACAAGTCTTACGTTAGTTTATCGCCTTACCAAACGTTGGGCGCCATGTAGTGTAGTTCCTAGTTTCCCACTAGGCCCTGCGCATTGGAATAACATAAACAGTAGTATCGACGTGGAACTGGCTATATTCCAGGCCTCCACTGACTATGCTAAACTTAATTGGGTTGTGTTACCAACTAGCTCAGAGGTCACTGGAAACTTTCTTCTCTGCATAGGAAGTGATCAGCTTCCCTGGCACAGACAAGAAGGGATTCAGTTTTCCAACAACCGTGCAACATGACAACTTTGCTCCTCAGATCAAGAGTCGATCTCTAGGGTCGTGTGAAACAATAGACATAGATTTCACTCAGTCAGTCTGGTGCAGTTTACTTTCACAATATGTAGAGAATAGAGAGACGGGCGTTTATCAATAAAGGTTAACATTTATTGAACAGTCTTTCTTCTCGTACAAGAGAAATGTATTGCCACAATTGCAATAACTGTTATTATAAAAAGTACGTACAGTAAGATAAGGATTGCGAAATAGAACTGTAAAAGCATTGATATGGTTTCTTAGCCATACAATGGTTTAAAAGTAATAAAACATATATACAGTCATATATACATTAGGCTAACATACTCAACTGGTGCTTCTAACTAAGCCTACCCCGGTGTGCCTGACCTAAGCCTAACACGTGAGAAGGGGGAGTAAGTAAGTAGCTTAAGTTAAGTTGGTTTTGCCAAGGTTTGTTTCAAGAATTCTCTTCTAAGGGTTTAGTCAACACCATACCTCTGAATAGAATGATGGAGGATTGGTATCTCCTTCAGGGGTCTCTCTCGATATCCCAGTCACCTGCGAGGGTAAACTGGAAGCGCCGGGACTGGATTTCTCTGCACGAGAAAGGCAGCGGCTTCTCTCAGCGCGTCGAGGGAGGAGGGGTGACAGCGTCCGCGGGCAGCTGGGCTGGATGTCTTCACAGAGGACGGCTGCACGGCTCCTCAAGCATACTGAACCACAGTTCGCGCTGTAGCGGCGATAATGGTAATCAGTAGCTTCACCACCACAGGATAGCAGGCTGCAGCGACAGAGTGCTAGTTTTTACCAACACTGGTCATGCAGGCAGCTGGCATCAGCAACAGGCAACGCTCATTGCTTAAGGCAACGTTGGTAATATTTATACCTGACAGGTGCCGGGTTTGACGCAAGTTTGCTGGACATAAGACGTCAATTAAAGATGTCACTAGGAAGTGGCAGTTATCAGTTGCTCATTAGAGTTCCATTACTAATCAAAACATAGCAAGCGGGGATTTCCAGGTTTGCTAAGTTTTTATCTTGTTGAAGAACTCGGAGTGTTATCTAGGAATATCAGATAGTGACTGCTGCTCTGTCATTGCACTAATTGGTCGCAAAGGAAGTAGCAGAGAGTCATGCTGGAATGTGGCTCTGTGGCTCTGCTCGTGTGAGGCCAGAGATGACTTTTCAGAAAATCGCACTTGAACGGTTATGCCAATATAGGGAATAAAGGGCTTTATAGCCGAATAGGGGCATAAGGTCACAGTATCGATCAGGAACCTAGATAAGCACATGACACCCCCAATACTCTGTTTGGTTTTTTGCTTACTTGTGCAGCTGAGGCTGCGGGTCCCCACTTCTCTATATCTTTGCACCACAGTGCGAATGTTGTTTGACATTTTCATTCAGTGATACCATGGCAGACTTTGGTGGTTTAGGTTTCGATGATGAGACTTTATCATCTATTTTATCAGAAAATCCGAGTATGTTAGATCAACTCCCAACTCCGACACCTACCATAGTGGCAGATTGGGAGACAGTACTCAATCTTAAAAAAAGTCATTCCCGTACCATCATACATGGACAGATCATGGCGGAGTATTTGCATGGAAAATGTTCACCCACAGGTCTCATAGTGACCAATGCGCCAAGGCTTTTTCTCACAGATAAGGCCTTTATTAAGGACTGGTCTTTGATAGCTTGGCGCTGCACCAGAGACTGGCTTATTCTAATTATCACCACAGCCAAAAGAATCGCAGACACCATTCTGGTTGAAATACAGGTCCTTGAAGGACAAATTTAAACTACCTTAACAGCTAAAAAATTCGAGAAACAGCAAGAGGATTCTAATAAGGCGAACAAGGAATATAAAGAACCAATTTTTTTGGCCAAGATAGATAAGTTCAAGAAAGATTTGGCCAAATTTTCACATGAGAGAGTGTACCCATACATCAGTGATAATTACACTCCCACTGACTCTCACAAACAGAAGAACACTCAAGGTTCCTCCTACGCCACATCATCAGACACTGACTCCTCTAGCTCAGATAGCGGGGAGACTAGCCAACCGAGGGGCAGAGGCCGAAATAATCGACCCAACAGGAGATACAATGGACGGGGTAATATGTACCAGACAGGACCATGGTGGCCACCCGCCCCATGGGGTTATCCTCAATTTCCCCCACCCATGTCTCACTACCCCATGCAGCCTCAGTATTTTGACAACCAGGCTTTTTTAGGACAGGGCCGTGGTTGGAACCGAGGCAGACGGAGAGGGCAGGGACAAGGCCATGTACAATGGGCAGTCGATCAAGATCCCCCGACGACCCACAACAAACGAGGCCAGTAGACACCACACCCCAGCCCCCTGAAGAAGATTTAGTTGTGAACCTGAGCAGCCGGTTAATTACCCCCAGCGAACAAGAGGTTCTTAACAGAGGGCTCGGGTTTGTTCCCACTAACTGTGGAGAACCTTTTCTGTTAAGGAGTGAAATTGAACGATTTTTCAGGACAATCAGGCTACACTATTTTTTCAAGGACAAAGAGCCTGCCACACCGATTGATGACATGAGTACAGGGCTAAAAGTTAAATCCACCTTTATGCCTCTACTCCAACAAGTACCATCCAAGGTTGGTACCTTTGAGGCAGCAGTGTTGCAAGATTTGAAATCTATCAACTTTTCCAAAGAAGGCAACTACCAGAACCTTTCAAAGAAAGACCGAGCCGCCCTAAATACTCTTTCTAAGGACACTACAATAGTGATTAAACCGGCGGACAAGGGGGGAGCCATTGTCGTTCAAGACACCAATACATATCGTACTGAATGTCTTAGACAACTAGGCAATACACAGTTTTACACCCCCCTTGCCAACAATCCCACCGCCAGACTCACCAACGAGATTAAATATCTAGTGGAAGAAGCGAGCACTGAGGGATGGATCACTTCACAAGAGGCTAACTTCCTAGTCACGAAATGTCCCACCATTCCGTATTTCTACACTCTTCCAAAGATTCACAAACCGGCCAGACCACCACCTGGCCGTCCTATCATTTCAGGAATTGGATCTTTGTTAGAACCTCTATCAACTTTCGTTGATGTCTTTCTCAGTCCGATTGTGAAAACCATGCCAACATATCTCCAGGAAACCAAGGACATCTTACGTAAACTACCCGATGTCCCTTTCGACATTAATACCGACATTCTAGCAAGTTTTGATGTCGAATCACTGTATACCTGTATACCACAAACTGAGACACTAGAGACGGTCAAAACACTCCTAGAAGATTTCTCGGTGGACACTGTTACTCCCATCCATTTTATAATGGAACTGGCAAGGATTGCCATGACTGAGAACTTCTTCGCCTTCGAGGATTCTCTGTATTTACAGATCTCGGGGACGTCTATGGGCAGTAAATTCGCACCCAGCCTAGCGAATCTATATGTCCATCATTTCAAGACCCAACATGTACTGAATAACACCAACCCACATCATCAACAATTGAAGCTGTGGAAGCGGTACATTGATGATATCATAGTAGTCTGGCGAGGAGATACACAATCCCTTCTGCTTTTTCAAGAATGGTTGAACGGACAAAACCCTTATCTCAGGTTCACACTAGAGTACAGTAGAACTGAACTCCCTTTTCTTGACTTGACAATCTTTCCACAAGAAGGACATCTGGCTAGTTCTCTATATCGGAAACCTATGGCACGTAATTCACTGCTTAGATTCGATAGCCATCATCCCCGTTCCCTGAGGGAGAACCTTCCTTTTGGTCAGTTCCTTAGGGTTCGGAGGAACTGTTCCGATACTGCAGATTTCCGTTCAAAAGCGAAGGATCTCTCCAGTAAGCTGAAAATGCGGCGCTATCCCCAAACTCTGGTCCGTAAGTCCTTCAAACGTGCTGCTAATAATCATCGCGAGGCCCTACTTGAACCTCCAGTTGTCAAACCACCTCTTGACAGAATGGTGTGTGTCACCACATACAACACCTCTTCGTCTAAAATTCAGAAAATCATCAGACAGAAATGGCGTATTCTGAATAGCTCTGGTGAACACATTCCTTTACCACTGTTCTCTTTTAAGAGAGGGAAAAATCTTAGAGACGCTCTTGTACATACAAGACCTCGTGAAGAAGTTGCAGAATCCACTTCCAACCTGTGGACCCTTCCTCCAGTGCAGGGCCATCATCCCTGTGGCAACTGCTCAGTGTGTGCCCAAACCAGTAAGACCCTAGAAGTCGATATTGGCACCACTCGAGCCTGGAAACTCAAACGCCATACAAATTGTAACAGCGACAAAGTCATCTACCAAATCACCTGTCCTTGTGCCTTAAGGTACATAGGGATGACAGCAAGAAAAATCAAATTGCGCATCCAAGAGCACAAAAGCACTATCAGACGCACCAAACAGGCTACCCGCCTCACCTCGCATTTTCTAGAGAAAAAACACCATCCTGATGAACTTAAGTGGTTAATCTTGGAACAACCACACATACCCAGTCACGTCACAGACATTCCATTGTTTCTCCTGAGGAAAGAGCAGAGATGGGTCTACAAACTGCGTAGCGACACAGAAGGGCTAAACGATGATATACCTTGGATGCAATTGTGAGAATATAGCCGTCATGTTGGATCCACACACTATCATGTCTACATATCCGACATGACACCCTGGATACCTTCGATGTTTGGCTACTACGGGCTAACATTTTGGACATGTGTCTACTCAATCATAATCTGATTGGTCCTACATATTATATTATATTTACTTGTGGAATATAGCCCGCCCGGGAGGTTGTCTGCATATAGGTTCCTTTCTCTATGGTCCGCAGAGTTGAAATCAACCTCCACGGCTCTTTATCAGAGAGGGTACCATATAGAAATACAACTTCGCCGGTCTCACCCCAAACCTGATACCATCCGCCTTACATCATTGTTACATATAGCCACATATTGGTGTTTCTCATACACTCTGGCAACCTGCAATACACTGCCTTCTCTTTATTATACACAATTTCTTGGAAAGTATGCTTGGTTGATTTGTTGATATTTGGGTAAAACCGCGCAGGAATATTATTCCGCGGGTCTGATCCAAAATTCCGCCACACTTTTTTTCTAATAGCTATTGCGTGATTGACTGAAATCATACCAATCACGCACTCTGGCTCACAGCCTGCTTAGGCATTTTTCTGACACACCTACAGCCATTGTTCGGAACAGAAGTCCAATGCGAATACTTCGTCTATGGTCCTCCAATGAGGTCCGCCACCTTGACGGACTTCGAACGCAATGAATGACCCCCACCGGTTTCTTTGCGCGTGCTTCCCACAGCTCTGCACGAAAACCGTTGACATTGGTTTAAGACATCAAACCAATGAAAATGCGCCATAAGGTCCGTTCTCCTGTCAGCTTAGCCTGGACTGCTAGTATTGGCTCACGAAATCCAACCAATAGTAACGCGCACACTGAGAGTTTCCTCTCAGGTCCGCCACCTGTTGTTAAAACATCTATTGCTTCTGAGCCTGTCACCTCCCCCTCGGCTCAGTCTTCTACTCGAGGTAACGACGGAGAGGTGAGTTCTTCAGCGCTCCACTTCGCGCTTCATCCTTTGAGGGCTTTAGGCATGAGGTTTCTAACTCTGCACTGACTTATCTCGGCGCTATCAATTAAGCGCCTTGTTTGCCCTTATTATCACTATTGTTTGAAGCACAACTCGGGCATTAGATCAACAAGCTAGTGGGTTTGATGCAAATTTCCTAGATAAAATTACCCCTAGTCTTTGACTCTCTTGATCTGGCCGCTCCCCTCTGCCTGTTGGTATCGCTGCTTGTAATGTCTAGAACAAAATGCAGAACTAAAACAGTTATTGTGCCATTAATTTCAATTTCATGCGCTTATTTTTAGTGCGTGGCCTCCTTCCAACCTGAGCTGTTGCCAGGCGAGGTGAGGTTTGTTCTCCCTACAATTAGGGTGAGTGAAGACTACGTTTACCTTGTACTTTAAAGAATATAGAGGTGTGAGGTTTATACTACACAATTTGTATGTATTTAATACTGTGTTTAATTTTTGTTTAATCTTTGTTTCCAACATTTTCTGTACACAGGAGAAGATACACCTTCATTTATTGGAGATTGGTCATAATCAAGTTCCAACTCACGATAAGTATGTGTTGCAGTAGCATATCATAGGTCCTGAAGAAAGCCGTTATAGGCTGAAACATGTCGACCAATTAACATACATGATAGATAGCAATTCCTTGCATGCTATCAGCATACTGCTTTTAATGATACCACTTTGATGGTCAAACCCAATAAAGTTTTCTTATGTCATCAAAGTAGGTATTTTTAATCACAAGGATTAGCTTCCTTTTCTTTTCTTTTTTCTGAGCACTGCAACTTTTGCCCCTTCCGCTCACACACTGTCTTCTGTCGGTTGGATGCTTTACCCTAGGGTCCAATATTAGGCAACCTCAGACTCTCCCTGAGGAGGAGCCTACAGGACACCTTTTCTCTCACCAACCCAGATGACGATACTCCACTGTTGAGTGGGCTGATGGGTACTTTGTTCTAGCTTCCTAGACTTTGTATCTTCTCTATCTCACCTCTTTGACATAATAGTGTCATGTGCTCAAGATCAACGGCGTGATCTGAACTCCTACATTGGACATAATCTGGTCCTAGTAGTTCTCTACTTCTTAGACTTTGAGTACCTCTCGTGTTTTTTGCTGTATTAGTTGGGGGACAAGGTACCTTCTCTGTCTATAAACTAACTCCCCTAGGACCCCCCAATACTCTGTTTGGTTTTTTTCGGTGGAATTGTTCTACAGAACATTGACTCTTATAAGAATGAAATCAACCGCCAATTGGGCAACAGAGAACACTACTTAAGACTTGGTCATAATCCAACGAGTGAGATTCAAGGCATAATTAAAAAACTTACCACGGATGCTCGAGACGAAGGGTACCTCAGTAAGAAGGAATACATCTTCCTCAATGTTAAAAGCCCATGTCTCCCTGTAATCTATACCCTCCTAAAAGTTCATAAAAGCATCGAAAACCCCCGGGCAGACCCATAGTGTCTGCCTGCGGATCAATCTTGGAACCCTTGGGTTCTTACGTGGACTTTTTTATTAAGGACTTTGTGCCCTCCACGTGCTGTTATGTACGTGACAGCATGGAAATGATAAACCTGGTAGAGCATTCCCCCTATGACCCGGGGATCCAGACACTCTGCACCATGGATGTAGAGTCGCTCTATACTAATATTCCTCAAGGAGCGGCTCTACTCGTCATCCAAAAAGTCTTAGATTCCCGACCAAGACCCCACAGAGTACCAACACTCTTTATTTTACAACTGCTCGAACTTTGCCTGACAAGAAATTTCTTTGTCTTTGATGGGGTATTTTATCAGCAGATAAAGGGCACATCAATGGGGGCTATTTTTGCCCCCCACCTGGCAATTATGTTTATGGACGCGCTCGAGACTGGCATTATCTTATCGGACGAGAATCCCTTCCGATCTGGTATTGCCATGTGGCGGCACTACATAGACGATATCTTTATTATTTGGAATTCTGATGCAAATACGTTGGAATCCTTTCTTCACTGGCTGAACAATAACTGTGCTGACCTAAGATTTACCCTGGCCCATCATAAAACAGAGATACCCTTCCTGGATTTAACAATCTACCATGAGGAAGGTGAATTATTGACACGACTTTACAGGAAGCCCACTGAACGCAACACCTTGTTGAGATATGATAGTAACCATCCGAGAGCCCTCAAAGACTCACTCCCGTATTCCCAATTCCTGCGAATCAGGCGTAATTGTTCATCAAAGCCTGATTACTTTAGGGAGGCTAATATCTTGTCAAATAAACTAAAAGCCTGCGGCTACCCCAGGAGATTAGTCATGAACGCCTCAAAAAGAGCCTGGTACTGTCCCCGCGAAGTGTTACTAGAACCCAAGATTCGGGAGAAAACAGAGAGAATTGCATGTGTCACCACCTTCTCTCCGGTCTCGAATAAAATCCGCAAAACCATTCTGCAACATTGGCCAACAATAAATGCTGGCCAATTAAATTTAGACAAACCACTTTTTGCGTTCAAAAAGAGCAAGAACCTAAGGGACCATTTGGTCCGTGCTGCTTTGCCTGCTCCTACCGCGAACAGTACAATTGAATCCAATTGGGGACTACCACCCATCATAGGACATGTCAAATGTGGCCAATGTATTGTCTGTGACCTAACATTAGAGGGACGCACTTTTAGCCACAACAATGTAATTGTTGATATGAGAGGTCTCACAAATTGCAATAGCACTAACGTAATTTATGCAGTTGTATGTCCTTGTCCCAAAATGTATGTGGGGCAAACTACCCAAAAGGTCAAGACGCGCATATGCCAGCATTGGAGCCGCATAAGATGTGGCACTCCCAATGCCCCTTTAGTTGAACATTTTACATCTTTGAAACATACAGCAGATGATCTGAGGTGGACAATTCTGAAGTCTGTGAAACTACCACTGAGAGGAGGCAACCTACAACAACTTCTGAACCGTGAAGAACTGAAGTCCATAATTCAATTCAACACCATTCACACGGGACTCAACCGGAGTGAAGACTGGACAACACTCCTGTGAAAGAACATACCCCGTACAGGACTTAAGCAAAACTGAACACTGAACGAGTACATAGTGTTGCTAGGCCCAGTAACCTGTTGATACAGTTTTCTGATGTTTACTGAATTGAGAATGTTTTATAATTGTTATTTTAATTTTTCACGTATGCTCAAACTTGCATATCACTGTCACATCCAGCATGTCACTCCTCCCTCACGATTGCAATACCGGTTGAATCACCGAATTTATGATCACCACTATAGCCTCTCACCACGTTCATTCCATGAAACATTGCAAATGGCACCCGATACCCTTCGAATCAGCTCAGCCCTTTAGCAGCACTGGCCTCACGTTCAAAATAGAATTAAAACGGTGATTGTACAAAATGATATTTGCCAGACTACCACTACAAGATGGCGCCCATTACCACCCTCACGTGACCGGGTGCGAGCCCTTACATGTGGCCCCGCCCAGCTTCCTAACCAGGATCCGGCCGTAGGACCAAGCACTCCGACGGTGCCCCGCGAGCTCGACTCTGACCCGGTAAGCACTCCCTACCCGGCTGGCAAGCCAACCCCACAAGCCCACGTCTCTTTATGAGACACCTGGCACTCAATATTTATATATTTCATTTACAGCGGTCCATTTTCTACATTGCTCGTACGGCGGCGACGGCCATTTAGCCTCCCTCCCATAATCTATCCTAAACGAGAATCATAAAAAAACGGTATGTTTCTCAACCCTGTATTTCACCCGCTGTACCTAATCAGGCCACTTTCCCCAATAACGGCTTGCCTTTGAACCCACAGTTCGGCGCCTCGCCGCATCCGGCACAATTAGGAAGCCGACAACGCTTCACCTCCGCCCATAACTCATCCCAAACGGAAATCAAAACACAGTAACGGTACGCTTTCAACCCCGTATTTTATTCACCAACTCTCGCTTTGCATAAACAGGCCATTCTCCCCAATAACGACTCCCCATTGAACCCACAGCTCGGCGCCACGCCGCAACGGGGACAATAAGAAAGCTGGCAATCCTTCAGCTCCCAATAGACTATCAGGACAACAGCTTTGTTATCTAAGGTATGCCACCACCGCACGTATATGT
Organism: Lissotriton vulgaris; assembly: GCF_964263255.1. Taxonomy (NCBI): domain Eukaryota; kingdom Metazoa; phylum Chordata; class Amphibia; order Caudata; family Salamandridae; genus Lissotriton; species Lissotriton vulgaris. The sequence continues at coordinate 250,262,262 of NC_141699.1, read as the reverse complement.
TGCAAACATATGTTGTGAACCCGGCAATACAGAATAAAATATATGCCCTCTCATGTATAACTCCTTCATTACAGGAACAAACTTCCTGGCTGCCTTACTGCAACAAGCCTTGGCGCCATCACCCATAATCTATTCGCGGAAGGCTTAGGACCATTTTGCCTAAAACTTTTTACCATCCTTCACCTCTTCTTAAGAGGTATGTCCCAGGCAATGCTCAGGTCGCCGTTAGCCCACCAGATCTGCATAGAACCCTGCCCCAGTATAACCATAGGCGCACAATGCTCTGCTCAATCACCAGATCACTGAGCCTCGAGCAACTTTTTAGTCACTTGTTGTGCACAACCCCAGACTATCCACCCACAGTATCAATGTCACTGCGATTCCGAGGATAATTGCATATTAATGTTGGACCTGAATTAAAAGGCTACCACTGTCACCATCACCTTGCACACATCGCGATTCCGAATGCTGTAATTGTTAAGAATGGCATGGACTGACCGCCCTCCAGGATCCTCGCCTGATAATTTTCCCTTTTTTTTGTTCCTCATTGTTTCTCCAACAGGCGCTCCTAATTCAGGCAAACCCTATTATATAAGTCCTGAAGATGATCCCCTTTATTAACTGAGCAAAGGGATCGAAACGTTGACACCCATGAGTTGTCATACATGAAAATAATTTATATTTGGTTGTGTATGTACTACTCCAGGCGACACTGTCAATATTCCTTACCTATAACAGTGCCCTGCCTGCTCCTTTCTTTTGCCTGAAAACACCCCTTTCACTCTTTTCTATTTTCTTCTTTCCTCCTAGTACAGCACATCACTGTAGGCAGCAAACACTGCAAAAAGAAAAAACTACCTGATTTTCACTGGAAGAAGGAAGAGATCACTACAGATAGCCACAAGCCACATGTGCTACGGATGGTGACAGAGAGTGACTGTGCTACAACAGAATACCACCTGTCCCCTTGGTGGCAAGCCACCACTATGCAAGGAGGAAGACACAGGCATTCAGAGAATCAGCTGTGGAGACCATCACTGAGACACGGCAAAGAGGGCATACTGTGTATGGCTGCATGACAGGTACAGCACCCACAGGCCAACCATTACTGCATGGCCACTGCTGGACCCTAAGGAGAACGCCACACAGTAGGTACCAATAACACAAATCCAGGCAAGACCCAGCACTGCTATGGCTCAGCACTGAGGCGCCGGCACTGCGTACTCAAATGAACAGGAGGCAGAATGAAGGCTACCCACTATCTACGGATTAGAGAGGCCCGGTGGGGTCTGAATGCAGGAAGGAGATGGTGTTCACCTAAAACTGTACCAGCCCAGACAAGCGCCAAGTAGAGAAGAGCAGCAAAGCCCAAGAAGACAGCAAGCCCCACATGAAGCACAGGAAGAATGTGCACAGAGCGTGCAACCCCCAGTGGGTGTCTGACACCACTGCAAGTGAGAGGGCATGCCAAGTGCCTGGAGAGGGCACTCAAGAAGAGGACCAGGCACCCAAAGTCAGAGGTGTGCAGAGGTTGCACCAGTGAACCTAACAGCATGGGCAGGCGCCCAGATGAGAGAGACTGCTCCACAGAGGAGACAGCAATGCTGGAGACAGCAGGGAGATCCTCTACATCTCCACTGCAGCAACAAAGCACTGAGTGGGCCACACAGAGCAGTGTCCTCCCTCACACTGCCTCAAGATGGAGTCGCCAGTGACCCAGGACAGGCAAGAGGAGAGTCACACACTCCATGTGTCAAGCTGCCACCACACCACATTGCTCCAAGGACACGCAACACGTGGCCGGGTGCCACTTGTGTACAGCATGAAGCGCGCCACTCGAAGTGACCAACCCGGCTAAGTATGCCTGAATGGAGACAGAGGCCATGATTTGAAGAAGAAATGCAGAAGTCAAGTGGCTGTGCGCCACACAGCACCCAGGATGGAGAAGAGGGGATGGCAACTGGACGACTCACCCGCATGGTCCAAAGACTGCTAAAATTGATAGGCCCAGTTGGCCTTTATAGGAAGCTGGTGCATGCAATTGCACCCGGAAAGAAGAATCAAAAAGTAGAGTGACAATCTTGTCACCATGAAGAGCTGGACAAAGACACGTGTGTCACGGAAAACAAGAGGAGAAGCACGAGGACTCATAGCACCACATGCCAAGAGCACACCGAGAGTCACCCCACAGCCACTAAGGTGGAATGACGTCCCTGGAGACAGCCCCATGGGAGAACCAAACATTAGCCACAGTAAGCATGAAATGAGTCTCTCCCCAACACTTCCCAGTGCGACCGCCCATCCCCGAGTGTCGGCAGTCGAAGTCGGATGGCATCCCTGCTCCTGACCACAGATGCCAGAGGTGAAAGAACAGCTTCAGCAAGGCAGGGACATGTAGCTGTAAAGTCCCTCCAGAAACCTTCTCTCCTAGAAGGTCGTCACCACCTGTCATCCAGGCCCAATGGCAACGACATCATTATTGCCACCTGCATGACACCGCACTCAACAGGAAAGGTGGAAGCGAGACCGGAGGGTCTACACTAAGAATTGGACAACCGGCCAAGTTCGGGAGGGAAAATCGTGAGTGGCCGTGCTGGAGGCTGAAGAGAACCTGAGCAGCTAAAGGAGCACATCCTGACACACCAACAGCCAGTGCATGGGGTTACAACCCGAGAATGAACTGGTGACAGCCCAGCAGAAGACCGAGAGTCTCATGCCTCACGTTTCTCAGTGTGTCCATCACACCATTTTCACCACTCTCCTAGTAGCCCAAGAAGTCCAAGTGCACGGATGTAACTGCCTTCGCAAAGGAAATGGAGGTACCTGGCCACCCTCGCTCCAGGTGATCAATTCAAGACTACGATCTCAAGCACCAATGGACTGAAGTCCTACACTGATGCTAAACCAGCTGACAAGTAAAACCAGAGGCCACCTGATAACCTGGCTTACACCTGAACTGCGGCAGCAAGAGCATGTCCTGACCAAGACTTATCCACCCCTGAGGTTTGTGCGACCGACTGGGTACTAACTCCACTGTGGTCTTGCAGCTGCCCCCAGTTGATGCACAAACAGCCCCAGCGCAGCTCACAAGCGGTCCCATGGCAAACCCGACAAAGGGCCTCCCCAGGAAGCAGAGATGGAATAGACATTGCCCCACTGACAGGTTACCGTAAAAAGCAAAATAGTCTCACAGAGATTTCAGTCGATCCAGCAACAATTTTGTGAACTTTCACCAGGGACTCCAACCATGTTCTTGATGCACCCTGTTTAATGAACTGTTAGTACTCACCACATACCATCCTCTACATCAGCGAAGGGGAGTCACCTCAGACAAAAAGACACATTTCCACTGGCATGGTACGAGAGTGCAGCTGACTTCTCCAAGCCAGTGTTCATGTCCTGAACCACTCAGGTTAAACTATGACTACCTGCCGAGATCGTCCTGCTGCAGTCAGAGTCACCAGGCCCTGTCTGCTGTCTTCCTGCTTCCCGACACGAGAAGCTGATGGACCCTATGGTGTATAGTTAATTGGTGTTTACCCCCACAGGTTGGACTAGTGATTGTTTTGTTTTCATTAAAATTTGGGAGGAATGTTGTGTCTTGCTGGACGCATTCAAGTGTCTCAGCAGACACAGAGGGGTCTATTACGATGGAGGGTGGACTTTGTCCTCCCCCCATCGCCCCGGGAAATGAGACCGCCCGCTATGTGTGCGGTGGTCCTGCATGTACAATTAGGATGTGCCCGCCACACTGGCGGGTGCATTCTACTTTTTTTGCATTGTGGCGAAGCTGTGCTGTCAGCAGCACCCTCAGCAATGCAAAAAAGGCCTTTGTGCATTTTCATGCACACCACCACGTCGTCCATGCAAATGCAGGGGGGTACCATAGGTACCCCCATGTGCCCCCCACTCCCCCAACATCCTGAGGGCCCCCAACGGGCCCCCAAGTGAGGAATTTGCATGCCTTTCCATGGCGGCTTTCCACTGACATTGCAATATGGATGGCGGTGTCTAGCAGACACCGCCACAAAAATCCACCCCTTTTCCGCCCGGTCGATTCTGCGACTGGGCAGAAAAACAGCGGACGGTCTTCCCGTCCGCCACAGTACCCTCCCCCCCATCTTAATATAGTTGGGGAAATTGGAGGCGGGCGGGGGATGATGTCAGGCGGATCGCCACCGATCCGCCCGGCATCATAATAGAACCCAGAGTTTGGTAACCACTCCCTTGGGTGAGTGGGCACACATGCACCCCACACCCATTCATCACAGGCGTCACGGGTGACATGAGCCTGTTAATAAAAAGGGCGCGGGTGCAGGATTTGTGCCTAGGGCCCAAGACATCACTCGTGGTAGGCAGCAGGCTGTGTAATGGGTGTGAGACAAGGGATAATCTCTAGAAAATCGTTTTTAAACACGGAGGTACAGGACAACACCAGCACCTAATTGTCATCACCACACTTATGACACTCTGCCAAACGGGGGCGCTCTTAATCTACTTTAGAAATTAGCAGACCTAGTGCCAGATGTAGGTAAGCCCAGTTTACCGACTCTTTAATACCGAATCATACCGATTCGGTATTTAAGAACAGGTAAATGTGATGTAGGTAATTTTTCTGTAAAAATTACCGAATCAGTAAGTTTCGGTAATTACCGAATCAGTATTTACCGGAGGCCCATAGGAATGAATGTCAATTACCGAATCGGTAAATACCGATTCGGTAAAAGGGGGAAACATTGAAAGGTGGCAGGGAGTCACTTTGACACCCTCTTGCACCCCTCAATTGGGTATGGGTGCACATGTTGCAGACATACATGCCCTAAGGGCATGTATGTCTGCAACATCGCACTGTAGGAAAAGCAAAAAAAATGCTTTTTGAAAGGTTTTCATTATTTACCACCAACTTGTAGGCGGTTCCCGGCTGCCAGAGGTGAGGCGCGAGGGAAGCCTGGGCGGAACAGCAGCGTGACAGACGGTGCTGCGGCCCCCGGGGCGAGATCCTGCTAGCTCTCCGGACTGGGAGCTGTTGTACTTGCCTGGACTCCTGGCCGGTGGACCCCCCCTTTTTGGATCTCCCCGGAGGTGGTGCCTGAGATCTGGCGCGCCCGTTGATAGTGGCTGCAGAGGCGAGGTGAGCACACGGAGTGTCTCTAGGGGCCCCCGGTGACTGGCCGAGAGGCGGCGGAGCTAGGACCCGCTGCGGGTGTACCGGCAGACCACCCTGGGGCGTTGGATGGAGGTGTAGGGGACCCCCGACGGCCTGAGGCGAGTGACTGGTAGTGGATGGTCAAGACTGGAGCCACATGCACCAGGAAGCGTAACCGGATTGGAACCACGCCGTATTCCTAGGCACACAACCGGAGCTGAGTAAAGGCCTAAGGCGTCCCTGGGCAGTAGTGGAGGACCACGTGGTGGACTCGTACACCCTGGGGAGGTGGAACCCATAGGGAGAAGTGGCCCTGGTAGATCCTGGTTGCGCAAAGCTCGACCTGAGGAACCCTGCATGTGCCCCCCCCCCCGGTAGCGGATGGCGGCGGTGTGCAAGAGGTGTGTGCCTGAGGCGGGGAGGGCTTTCCTGTGAAATACCTTTGGCCGTTGCTGGAGGTGCGGGATACCCCGCCGAGAAGAACCGCAAACGCTCCGAGGGCAGTGGCCCCGGAGTGAGCCTCGGCCATGACCAGAGGGGGGAGTGGGCCTGCTAAGCAAGGAACCATCGACAAGTTTACAGGACCGAGTGGGGGTCCCGGAGCGCCAGGTGGCCAAGGGTCGGGACCAGACAACGCGGCGCTCATGGCGGCGATAACCCAGTCAGGGACATGCTGGATGCCAAGATTGGGGCAGTTGGGGAAGACGTGACCCTACTGCGCCAGGACCTGCGCAACGCGGTGGCACGAATCACGGAGGCCGAATCTAGGATTTCAGTGGTGGAGGATGATGTTGGGACCCTGAAGCTGAAAATGGCGGCAATGGAAATCATTCAAAAGGGCCTAGCGCTTCGTGTGGAGGATGCCGAAGGGCGGGCGCGCAGAAACAACCTTCGCTTTGTGGGTTTTCCGGAGGGTTGTGAGAAGGGCAATATGGAACAGTTCTTGTCCCAGTGGTTGGAGAGTTGGCTCCCCCCGGATGTCCTGTCCTGCTGTTTCGTGATTGAACGTGCCCATAGGGCCCTGACGCAGAAGCCGCCGGTGGGAGAGCGGCCCAGGCCGGTGATTGCTAGAATCCTGAACTTTCATGACAGAGACACTATATTGCGGGAAGCGAGGGCCAAAGACTCCCTTCTCTTTGAAAACCAGAAGATCATGATCTTCCCCGACTACACCAGAATTGTACAACAACAGCTGCACTCCTTTATTGCCGCCAAGGTGAAACTTAGAGGCCTGAAGATTCAATACTCCTTGCTCTACCCAGCCCGCCTACGGGTGGTCTTCCAATCACGAACTCACTTCTTTGATACACCGGAGGACGTTTTCGAATGGACTGATGAAACGGTGAGAGTCAGGCCACATGCTCAACCGGGCTTGGACCCGGGACACTCGAGAGATCCATCGCAGGACCGGGGGGACCAGAATGCCCGAGGCAAAGGGAACAGGAGGTCTAGATCTCGGAAACGCTCTACTTCTCGCAGTGGAACTCAATCTGCTGCGCCTACTGACTCTGATCACTCTGGAAAAGGCCGCTGAGAGACTGTGGGGAACAATGCCTTTCTACAGATGCCATGAGCTCCAGCTAAGAGGAGCTGTACAGCTGTGTTCTACTGTGCTGATGATTGAACGCTGAGTATATTGCCACGGCTAGTTTGTTCTTATAACATTGTGTGAGGTTGTGGGAAGGGGTTCGGGGTGCTCCTATATAGGGGCTACTTGCCTCCTACGTGAGTGGGAGTTGACTAGGGAGGGGAGGGTTCTTTTGTTCAGTGGGTAATTGGGATTCATTGGTATGGTTGGCCTTGGGCGCTCTGTTTTGGGCCGAGGTTGCCCATGCCGCGACAGATACTTCAGTTTTCTATGAGGTATTGGGGTGGGGGGCATGGAACGGGGGATGGGGAGTTGAGGGGTTCGTTTGGGGGCAGGTGGGGGGTGGGGTTTGGGTTGGTTGGTTGGGGGTACACGCGACTTTTGGTGCCTTGTTCTGTGATGTGCTGTGCGCCTGGGCCTGGTGCGGGGAGTTCTGGTGTTGGATCTCGTGGGATTATGGCTGAGGCATCCACCCCGGGGCTCCCCAGGAAATCACTACGTATACTGAGCTGGAATGTTAGAGGGATGCTGGACAAAATCAAGAGGGGGGCGATATTGCGGTGGGGTAAGAGGGAAGCGGCGGATGTCTTGTTGTTACAAGAAACTCACATGATGGGGACGAAAGTGCTAAGCCTGCAAAGGTATGGATACCAACAAGTCTTTCATGCGGGGTTCTCCAGGGGCTCCAGGGGCGTTGCCATCCTGATCCATCGGAGGCTGGCTTACATGCATGAGAGACAGTGGATAGACCCCCAGGGCCGTTATGTGTTTGTTCAGGGGATGGTGGGCACGGAATCAATTGTGTTTGGCCGTGTTTATGCCCCCCCCCCCTGCAGTGGTCCCTGGCTGAGCGTTTGTTTGCAGTATGGGCTGAAATTCCGGATTCCCTAGCAGTACTAGGTGGAGATTGGAATGACGTGATGGATATGCATGAGGACCGTCGGAGGACGCAGGGGACGCTTGCTGCTGCCGCCCCTACTCGGCTACGTGCCATGGTGGAGGGGCTAGGCTGGGCGGATGTTTGGCGACACATGCATGCCAGGGCCCGTGAATACACATATGTCTCTGCCGTCCATGGTTCCTTCTCCCGGCTAGATTATGTATTTGTGCCTTGTGGATTCCTGGATAGAGTGCGGGAGGCTAATATCCTGCCTAGGGGACTGTCTGACCACTCCCCTGTGGCCGTGGTGGTTGACCTACGTAGGACGAGGCAGCCATTCCGGTGGAGGATGTCCTCATTGCACCTTCAGCAAGCTGACTATGTGCAACACATGCGTGGTGCAATTGCTAACTACTGGCGAGAAAATCTGGTGGAAGGCACAGATCTAACAGTCGTCTGGGAAGCCATGAACTCTACTTTGAGGGGAATTGATATTGTGTGGTGTGCGGCGGCCCGTTGCAGGCGTGGGGAAGTTATGGTGGAGGCGGCGGCTTGGGTCGAGGCTCTGGAGCGACGTTGTCAGGGGGAGGAAGACGCAGTGGCAGTGCGGCTGCTTCTGCAGGCGCAGCAGTCCTATGCGTCGGTGTTACTGGACGAGGCTCGACAGGCGTGGTTGGCCACACGGAGTAGGATATATCAATGGGGAGACAAGTCTTGTACTATGCTCCACAAACTGTGCCAGCGTACTCTGCAGCCACTTGCACTGCCAGGGCTTACAGATGGGGACGGTGGCACCGTTACGGACCCGGCGGCGCTGGCAGCTAGCTTCGCCAGTTATGCGGAGCAGTATGCGCCGAAGGATTGCCTTTCAGCTGAGGCGATTGACAAATTTATCGCTGACCTGCCCCCGAGGGCAGTCTCCACTGAGACTCGAGCGGCGTTGGACCGTCCCCTCACGGCGGAGGAACTGGGTGATGCACTGGGACAGCTCAACACAGGGAAGGCACCCAGGCCGAGCGGCTTCCCGTGTGAATTCTATAAGAAATTCCATCTCCAATTGGGGTCCCATTACAGGACCGGGCTAGAGGCAGCGCGAGAAGTAGGTAGGCTGCCAGCTGACTGGCGCCATGCTGAGGTGGTGGTGTTTCAGAAACCAGGTAGGCCCCCTGATCGTCACGACTCGTACCGCCCTATATCATTGCTCAACATCGAGGCTAAACTGTTGGCTAAGGCGTTGGCGAACCGTCTCCTCCCGTATGTAGCCGATCTGGTCCACCTGGATAAGGTGGGCTTTATGCCACGTAGAGCGACGCGACACAATATTCGCCGGGCGCAGACAGCCGTAGACGCGATGAGGGCCAGGGGAGAGCGGGCGGCCCTGCTCTTGGCAGATATAGACAGGGCCTTCGATTCGGTGAGTTGGACCTACTTGTTCGCGCTCCTGCCTCATGTTAATTTGGGCCCGGTGTTTATCTCCTATATCAAACTTCTATATACTGACATCACGGCGTCTGTGCGTGTCTCTGGAGCGATCTCGGAGAGGTTTACCATCGGCCGGGGGACCCGTCAGGGTTGCCCGTTGTCCCCATATTTATTTGCATTGATCATGGAGCCTCTCGCCTCTTGGGTGCGCATTGATGCGCAGCTACGGGGTTTTGTATGGGAGGGGGGCATTACCGATAGAATTGCCCTCTATGCGGACGACGTCCTCTTTTTCCTCACTGACCTAAATAGATCGGGCCCCCGGTTGTTGGAGATGATGCGTATCTTTGGTGAGGTATCGGGCCTCTGCCTTAACCCGAGTAAGTCCAATCTGTGGGTGCTGGGTGACGGGGCGGGTGCGGGCTCGTGGGCGTCAGCCCAGCGAGCTGCGGCCGGAGGTATATTGTATCTTGGAGTGTTCTTGTCCGAGTCCGCGACGATCTCGTGGGAGCGTAACGTGCTGCCGGTGTGGGAGAGGGTCCAAACGGACATTAAAACTTGGTCTCGAATGCCCCTTACCATCTATGGCAGGTCGGCGATCTTTAAAATGGTCGCCCTTCCACGCCTCCTCTATCAATTGCAGAACCATCCGCACCCAATCGCACCACGATGGTTCCGGCAGGTCAATTCCGCCTTGGACCGCTTCTTGTGGGCAGGGTGTGCCGCTAGAGTGGCGCTACGCACGTGCTTTATATCCACATATTGTGGTGGCCTAGCCACGTCGGACATCCTCTCATATTACCAGGCCTCTCATCTGTTGGTCTTAAACGAATGGTGGTATGGGGATGAAGGTGACCCGGCATATGCGCTGGAGCGCTCACTGATGGGGAAAAACACGTTACATACCATCCTGTACTCGGCCGGGCTCAGGAGGCGGCTGCCGTCAGCCACGCAAGTGGTATTTGCAGTTTGGAGACAAGCACTGCGTCGGATGGGTTGGTGGGGAAGGTTGACGGCAGAGACCCCATTGTGGCAGAATGGACGACTCCCCGCGCTGGCCTCGCTGACGGCGTTTGGCGGAAGGGACTCTATAGGGATTTCTTCGCTTGGAGACGTTATGTCCGGTGTGACGCTTAAGTCATTTCAGGACCTGCGGGACGAGTTCCACATGCCTAAAACTCAATTCTTCAGATATCTAAAATTTCGTCACGCATTGGCGCCTAGCCTAATTGGGTTGGAGTCGCTGCCGGAGTTCAGACCCGTGGAAACGAAGGTTTTCATGGGTGATCTTGGGGATAAAAAGGTGTCCCGCATCTATCAGACGCTGGTAACTCACTGTTCCTCCTATCTGCTCCCACTGAAGGACGCCTGGGAAAAGGACGTAGGGCCCCTGGATGAAGATGACTGGAGGGAGGCACTAGAGTCCCCACGTGGGACGGCTATTGCGGTACGACTCCGACTAATCCAATTTAAATATTTGCACAGGGCCTACTATACACGGGAGAGACTGTGGAAAGCGGGTCTGATCGAGTCCCCAGAGTGCCTGCGTTGTAGAGCAGAGATAGGTACCCTGATACATACTGTGTGGTTGTGTTCTGGCTTGACTAGGTTCTGGAATGGTGTTTGGAGTTGTTTGTCGGAAGTGCTGGGCTGGGATCTCCCCCGCACTCATCGTCTGGGACTCCTTCATGTGTTAGAGGGGGTAGGTGGAAATATTTAAAAACGTCATCTCTTACTGTTGGGCCTAGTGGTGGCCAAGCGGGACTTGGCACGAGTGTGGAAGAATGAGCGAGCCCCCCCACCCCCCGAGTGCGTGGAAGGCTGGACTGGATTATTTTATGGGGTTGGAGCGCCCAGTGTTCGAGGCCAGAGGTTGCCCCCGGAAGCATTATAAAATCTGGAAACGGTGGGCAGATTACAGAGGTTGGACTCTAGATCCCCCAACAGAACCTGACGACGGTCTGGATTTGGGTGATGGACGCCAGGCCTAGAGTGACGCATGGCGCCGGGCATACGGATAGCACGTACAGGAGGCTTGACATGATCACGTGTACAGGGCTAGAGAGGGATAAGGGGTGGGTAGTGGGGTTACTGGGTGGCTGTGGGAGGTGGGGGGGTTAGGGCGAAATGTTTCTTTTATTGATTGGGATACAATGATATATATGTGTTGATAATTTACAGTGACCTCCTGATTGTGGAGAACTGTATACCTGCTTTTCCCTGATCAATCAATAAAATTTGTTGTGAAAAAAAATTACCGAATCGGTATGTCTCGGTAATTACCGAATCGGTATTTACCGATTCGGTAATTACCATTCGTTCCTATGGGCCTGGAGGCCCATAGGAATGAATGTCAATTACCGAACCGTAAATACCGATTCGGTAAAAGGGGCAAACATTGAAGGGTGGCAGGGTGTCACTTTGACACCCTGTTGCACCCCTCAATTGGGTATGGGTGCACATGTTGTAGACATACATGCCCTAAGGGCATGTATGTCTACAACATGGCACTGTTGGAAAAGCAAAAAAATGCTTTTTGAAAGGTTTTCATTATTTACCACCAACTTCTAGTTGGTGGTAAATAACGAATCCTTAACTAAGGAATGCCCTAACTTAAGTGCTTCCTACATCCTGGATTTGGTATTTTACCGAATCGGTATGTTAAGAATTCGGTATTTTACCGAATCCTTAAATTACTGATTCGGTAAAATACTGAATCCTCAAAAAATGACACCTACATCTGGAAAGCCCAATACCGGTCGGTAACGGCCGAAATTCGGTAATTTCGGCCGTTACCGACCGGTATTGGGTGACCTACATCTGGCCCCAAATGTTTATGAATACAATTTATATTTTATGAAGTACAAATACCTGCCTCACCTGCCCTTCCTGCAGCTTTGGGGACCTGGAATAAAGTGAACTGCCGCACTGCAGGCGAGAGAGGTAGTTTGTAGTTATTTTGGTACCGTCTTTTGGCAGCAATAAGAGGGGCAGTGGTTGATGGAAACTGCTATGGCTTCCTGGTCAGGGTCCTGGCACTTACTATTTTACAAATTAAGCACTTTTTCAGCAAAATAATATTTCATGCCAGTCCACTAATCCATTGTAATAGTTACACAACCCTCGATCCGAATTCACCAAAATCTTCACCTAAATATTGTTATCCATGGAAACTGTACTTATGGCTTATCTGTCTATACCTAATTATATCTCCTCCCTCCCGCCAACCCTCCCTCCAAATTCACCAAATGCTTCATGCAAATATTGTTATCCATGGAAACTGTACTTACGGGTTATCCTAATATAACTAATTATGCCATATAAAGCCCTCTGTCACCCTTATGTCTTAGTCTATGCTGTATAAAAAGAAAAAAAAATACATTAAAAAATAAATATAAAAAATACAAGTGAACTTTAATACACAAAATCCTTGGCCACTCTTAAGGTTTTGTCACTTAGCAATCCGATTCCTTTGATATCAACTCGACCCCATGTCATAGTTAGATATCATGGAAATTAAGCACATTGGACTCGAACGTTCATTAGTTGCTCAGAAGATGACATTGGTAGGACATGGCAGCTTCTGAGCCTTGTGGCCTCTTCTGTGGTGTGCACTCTACCTAAGGGAGTGGTGGCTTCACTTGGCGCAGCACAAATAATTTGAACTAGAGCCAAAGTCAATAAAGCACTAAAAACTAGGGAGACATTTGCTATCCAGAAGCCTTTTAGGATGAGTTTAGCACCAGTGGGAGCATTTTTGACAGAGTATTGCAGGATGTGCTTGGCCACAGAGGAGCTATATCCATTCAGTACAGTACAGTACAGTAAGAGCCATGCCCTGTGCGTTACACATGCTGCCATTTGCTACACCCTTTCTTTATTTTCCTGTTTGCAATTTGGTGAGTGTATATAATGTGCCCTTTCACTAAATGTCATTTTACATTTTCCCGGTTTGTCCTGATTGCAAAATGTCACTGGCCTGTATTACTCAATCTTTTCCATGAGCACATGAGCATCACATAGTGGGTGGCATATGTCTGTGCAGAATGTCTGCCTGGTGGTGTAGAAGTAAGAGAGAATGCACCTGGGTGGAAAAAGAGAGTGTGTGTTTGTGTGTGTGTGTGTGTGTGTGTGCGTGCGTGCTGGGGTGTGTGTGTGTGTGTGTTTGTGTGTAACACTTGGCATTATTTGCCAGATTTAAAGAAGTAACATATCAGCGAGTGGGTAGTGGAAATATGTAGTTGTGGAATGTGGTAGGTGTGGTAAGTGGGTAGAGTGAGATGACAGTTAGGCTCAGACTAGTTGTGTGGTTTATTGTAAACAGTCCAATTTGGAGATGTTATTACCCTACTTTCATTTTTAAAAACATTTGAAACTGTTGAGTTATAGAGTTTTGGATTATGGTTGTCTGACCATGTAGATTTCTTAAAAATGTTATTGCTCTTCACGAGACATAATAATTGTTATTTCTTAATTTACCAGAATGGTACCTGGCAGACAGTGGGAGTGAGTGGTACAGGGCTACTCTTTTCGCTAAACAAATATGGTGACTCCTTTTAACGTATATTAGAGAGAATCAAACAAAATAGTCCCTTCCCTAAAAGTAGACATGTCACAAGTTGACTAATGCAAAGCAACCTACACTGCTCTGTCTGCTAAAAAGCTAAAGAATTGACAGTGGATTCAAAATTGTGATATCAACCTGATGAAGGAATTGTCCCTCAAGGGCCACCCAGGTTACTTACAAACACCTGCTATTCCTTTCCCAAGAATGAAGAGTTGGTCAGGCAATAGAGAATACAACAAACATTTTATTAGTAATAATCTGCAGAGTAGTCCGATGCACCCTCAGATGTCTGCCGAGGGACTGACCCCCCCAACAGTCTACAGTGAGTAGTCATTCCTCCCAAGAAGTCTCCAACCACGCCCACAATGGAAAACTACTGGCCTGGGCCGAACATAAACAAAGATGTACAGTAGGATGAGCCACCACCTGCCAGATGGGTAAATTTTATCTGCGATTCAAGGCTACAGCACTGGGTCTCAGCGTCTCCTAATGTGGGAGAATAAACTGCACACTCAGATAGGTATGGGAGGGCAGAATGGTCTATTCATTAGTGAGTCAAGAAGCACCCTTGAACAAGAGGGAAAAATAATAGCGAAATACAGTGTTCTGCTGAGGCAAGCAATGCTAAATAATGAGGCCTAGCTCTGGCACAGCCTAAGCAGTCTAATAGGTATTACGAAATACAAAATGGAGTCACACTGGCTAACTGAAGCTTTGCACTTTATGGGGATAACTCAGTGGGTTGCACAACGTGGATACAAATGGCGTACATTTAGCCACACACTGCTAACCTAATATAGCATGAAACAAGTGCGTTGCAAGGTTGGGATTTTCAAAACTAACACTGATATGAGACTTAAATTGCACATAGGGGCCAGAAACATAGGATCAGGTTCACTAAGTCTTTGCACTGTTGCAAAGTCATGCAAAACAACAAATTGGCATTTTCTTCCCAGTGCAAAGAGTAATTTGTTCTGGAAATGTGCCCTTTTTCAGCAGCAGAAGTGCTTTGCACTGCTTTGTGTCAAAAGAGTGTTATTGGGGCATTACAGTGCACTGATTCACTAAAATAACCAGACTGGTCTTGGCATAAAAAAACTAACGTCTCCCTTTAGCAAGTAATAACAAGGAGAACCACTTTCATTTCTCAAAAAATCCCATACATTGCATGTGTTCAGACATTCACAGCACACTTCCAGTCCATTGAATCCTTCTGTGTTTGTCTAAACGTAGGAATGTGTACTGGAAGAGTATGCTTGTAGTACAAATTCTATCCTAGCCAGCCCATACTCACTGTTGCAAGGCTGTGAATTGCACAAGGCAGCCTTTAAGAGTGGCAGCTTAGGAGAAAACAGCAGCCGCAGGCTACTCTTAATAGATATGACTCTGTTGTGGTTTCCGTCTTGTGCAACACAGCACAGCAAATTTGGTTGCTTCATTGTACCAGAAATTTGTAAATCTGCCCCCAGGGTGTATCTTGGTCAATAAAATTGGAAGGGGGGGGGGGTGAGCTTCAGGTTCACTGACATTTAGACTGCCATAAAGGGCCCTATTACGATGTTGGTCGGCGGTCCCGACAGTGCAATTACAATGTGATCACACATGGTGTGATCGCATGCTTCCATGAAGAAATGGGAGAATCTGTTAATCCCTGCACCGTGTGGCAGGCACCTCAAGGTGCCTGCCACATGGTGCAGCAATTAACAGGGGGGCACCATAGGTGCCCCCCTTGGCACCCCACCTGGAGGATGCAGGGAGAAGGAGGTCTCCAAGTTCGCTTTCCGACAGGCTATCATTGTTGCAAGTCCTGCCATGGAGAGCCTGTTGGAAACTAAGCATCGTAATCCCAAATGCGGAAATGCTGCCCATTGGGATTACTTGATGGTTGACAACTGGCCAACGGGTTCCTTGAACCCGTTGGAATCCAGCCGGAATGACCGGCTGGATTCAGTTTTGATCACCTGCGTTATAATGCAGCGGTCAGAACTGAAACCATGATGAGACTCATCGTAATCGGGCCCATAATGTTTAAATACATAAAAGGACAAGCAGGGTGCATGAGAGGGCCTACGAGGCAGTTAAAAGGGAGAGGAATGCAGATTTGTAGGAGTACTAAGAGAGAAAATACACTATTTTGTTAAATAACCAACATTTTCAAAACAGAGAGTGTGTGTGCGTTTTTGTCTGTGTGTAAAAATTCCTGTTGAAATCCGACTGACATCTCACAATACTCAGCTGAAAGTACATGTACCCAACTATTTATCCGAGAACACATTTATTGGGGCGGGCTGTAACACCCTTGCCCCGCCCCCCAAAGCTACTTCCCTGTCTGCCGCATAGTTTATTTCTCTTTCCATGTTTTCTGTCAAAATGAAAAGAACGTGGCAGGATGTCTTCTTGAAAATTCCAAACAACATGTAAAATGAATGTTACTTGGCTTGGGTGTGTTGAAACGTTTTAAATAATGGGTATGTGGCATTCGGCAGGGACAAAACTAAAGATAAATGATGAAAAAGCATAAAAACAGACTAGGTAAATTGTTAATCATAACATTAACCAAAGTGCCTCTTGAAGAAAATGATTTTTAGTTCATCTTTAAAGGAGGAATGACTAGAAAAAGGGAGTTCCGCATCCAAAATGATTCATGCTGGATTCATGCTTGGAAGAGGGAAGCTCCAATAGAAGGGATTCTGTGTTCATTGAGCCTTGTTGAGCAACAGGGATATTTAATTTTTCCTACAGGTACCAGGAGAGGAGTCATACAGTGATCTGTACGTTATATAGGCAGCTTTAAATTGAGCTCTAGCTTCATTGAAAAGCCATTGAAGGGTTAGCTGGATGGTATGATATAGTAATTTTCTTTTTGTGGCATGTAACAAAACAAGCTGCAGTGTAGAACTGCCCTGAAGAGGGCCATAAAGGTTTTAGAAGTCCAGAGAGAAGCAAATGCCATAGTCCAATCTGGAAAAACCAGTGCCTGGACTTCTGATTTTAAATGTTGTTCTAGGATGAAATGTCTGATTCTGGAGAGAAGCCTACAATGGGAACAAGTGCTTTTGGCAATAGCAGGGATTTATTTCTCAAGCTGATGCTGGCAATTGAGACTGAAGCCAAATGATTTGACATTGTTAACAATAGCTGGTTTGAAATCCAGGACAAAAAATGATTCAAACCCCTCACGAACAGCAAGGTTTGATTTATTTAGTGAAATTAAAAGGAATTCTTTTTTAGTAGGGTTAAGGCTGAGATGCTGAGTGGACATAAACCTTTAAATGTATGCCAGGATATTCAAGAGAAAGAGAATATCTTTAAGGGATTACATCTTCCAATAGATCTGGGTGGCGTCTGCAAGTAGGTGGCAAAGAAACCTCAAACTCCTGAGAATCTCACTGAGTGATTCTATGTACAGGTTGAATATGATTGGTGAGAGTATTGAGCCTTGAGGGACTCCATGTTGAGGGCTAAATACAATGGAGTGAGAGCTCCCAAATTTAACTACCTGTGACCAGTTTGTTAGCTAGGTCAAGGGCTATCCACTCATTGGCAATTCATGTTCTCAAGCTGTTGACCCTGGTGAGGAGGTTGCATACATCAAAAGTGGTTGAGAGATCAAGGACCACAAATAGACAGGGGTTGCCAAAGTTGAGGTTACGGAGTGACTAGTCAACAATTTGCAGGAAGACAGTCTTTGTGATGTGGTCATGTCTGAATCCAGATTGAAGAGATTATTTGCAAGGATATGAAACAAGAGTTGCGATGTTATGCAGCTTCCTGTCACATTGCCTAAGAAGGAATGGGTGGAAAAGGATGGTAGTTGTTTAGGTCAATGGGATCCAATGTTGTTGTTTTTCATAGGAATTGAGGGATTTGACCGTTTTTAAAAAATCATGGAAGATGCCTTGTTCAAGAGAGGCCTTTACAAAGGTGGACCCATGAGGTGGACGCTGCATGGTGAGATCTTTGCTGAGAGAGCCATGCACATCACCAGAAACATGGCTTGATGGTTTTACCTTGACAATGGAGTCTAGTAGCACTGACTCAAAGAGTGGTACAAAATGTGACCAGAATTATTGTGCTTTGCATGTTAACTTAAAATCTGCTAGATTCGCAGATCACAGAGGACGTAATAGATCAACAGATGTAACTTTCTTCTTACAGACCTCCACAAAGACTTTGCATCCCAATTCAGGAGCAATGGAAGTAGACGTTGGTGTACTGATGTTTGACTGCTTATAGGTCAGTTCTTGGAAACCTCCAGGAGGGATCTCATGTGACTAAACTTGGATCTGAAGGTGCGTGATTTGTAATTATTTCTCACAACTCTCATCGTAGTCAGATTTGAGCCAGAGGAGGGTGTATGTCTCCATTTTTTCTCTAGAGATCTCAGTGATTCATTTTATCGTGAAGATCTTTGGAGAACCAGTGGAGAGAGGGTTTAGCGGGTCTGCGCTGATCCAGCTTTTTGGTGGAGCAAATTATTCAGTCAGGGCGATCGTGCACTTGTTATAATCAGCAATATAAGCACTGATGTTTTGCTGAGGGTCTATGGAGGTATGGTTTGTGGTTTGAAGTGGGCTCGTTCGCAAAGGCATTGATGTCTATATTTATTGATCATGGAACCATTATTTTATGCTTTTTAAGTTGTCCTGAAGTGGTGGGGATTTGAAGGTGGTCAGGCTAGTCTACCGGAACTGAGTCATCAGTCGTCTGGAGAGAAATTTAGAAATGATCAGGTCCAGCGTTGAGCCTTTGGAGAGCATGCGTTTCTGGTAATACTGCAAGAGACTATTGTTGTTAAAAAAGGAGGAACTATTAATAATTGTACTCATTATCCCAGTGCAGAATGAGACTGAGGACAATGGCGCTCTTGGAGGTATTTAGTTGAGATGTACTAAACTCCATGAATTCTTCAACATGATGTTTTTGCCAGGGGGATGATTAATGCCATTCAGTCTAAAACAGGGTATTTGAGTTTAGATATTTCAAGAGACAAACATTGGAAGTAGAGGTAGAGATTAGTGGTAAGACATTTGTAACTTACTTTGTTTTCTTGACTCACAGCTATCCTCCATGCCTTTCTTCACAGTCGCAACAGAGTATAGAGTGGTGAGGTGGACGAAGAAGATCAACTATGTTGTTAGAGAAATTATTTACGAAGGTTTCTGAAATAATTATGATGTCCAGGATAAACCTGATGGTCATCTGCTATCTCTAGACAGTTTTTGACTGCAGAGAGACAACTTTAGAACAAACAGCATAGTGTGGCACTGGTGGGATTTCCGAGAGGTTAACTAACGAGGTTGTTGGGCACTTGAACGAGGTGTACAGGTTCCCTTTAACCTGTTGGATAAGAGAAAGGAGCTCTGTGTTTTATGGCCATGGGCATTAGGAGGTAGCCATAGTCAGGATTATGAGATTAGTTGGTATTTTTGTAGCTTTTGACGAGGATGTTGAGGTCATTATTCCAAGCGAGAAAATGTCATATTTGGGAAACTGTGGTTTCTCGAATTATGTATTCCCCAATTATTATTTTTCAAAGCAGGAAGATGGTCAGGTAGCAGGCAAGATTTATGACTAGATAGCTTATAGGAAAGCTGAGACACTGCCTGTGATAAGACAATGAGAAGAGCAGGGCTGATGACAGAGTGATGTAAGATTTAGGGTGAGAGGCGAAGCTTGGGCTGTGTTACAGGACTGGGGTAAGAGTTGGGCATTTGATTCAAAGAACTGAATGTTTGGGAAAAAGAATCGTAGCTAGTTGAAATGTCCAGGGGAGGACTAGGATAAATGGAACAGAAAAAGTGCTTTGGATGTGAGCTGGAGCTGTGGAACACATGAAACAGGGGTAGGAGTTCGAAGAATAGTGTGTTTAAGCAGTACTGTGGCGAGGGGGAGACTGAGTAGCCACTGTAGGGACCATGGGAAGGGTGAAAGCAGTGATGCATTTGGAGAAATAAAGAGGAATGTACTAGAAATGGCCAAGGAGACAGAGGACAATTAGATAAAGTTAAACCAGGAAGAGAGGTACGAGGTTATAAGCACGGGGTGATTTCATGAAGTGGGGATAGCGAAAGAAGGACGTGCATCCACCGAAAAAGTTATATTAGGAACAATGGGCAGAGGATGCAGATACATTTAAGGAAAAGGGTAAAGGGCTACGAGGATTGAGGTATCTAAGCTCAGAAGAATGAGAGTTTGTGATGAAGTAGGTGTGTTTGGTGAGAGAGAGTACTGGTTTGGTAGCGTAGGTAGAATATTGAGGGAAGGACAGTGTGATGGAGCGGATAGTGAGTTGAAACAGGACTAATAGTACTAGTCGAATATGGCCAGGTTTCTGGTAATAGTTTGAAAAGTTATTTAATAATTGTAAAAAATCAAGATCTAGAAGTTAGCATTAAAGCAAACAGAGAGAGGGCATTTAAGCTTTCGAACACATGGGTTTTAGATATTGAGAATAAATGCTTCTGTTGAGAATTACCCTATAGGTTGGATCTGTGAGTGAAGTGATTGCAATAGGTTTTGTGGGTCCCTTTTCGTGCCCCATGATATTGCTCAGGGAACAAAGCAGTAGCGGCATACCCTTATGGCCTCCCTGTCTATGCTCTCATAGTTCTCTGGCCAATTTTTTATATACCAAGAATAAACAAGAATCTATTATTAATTCTTGGAAAAATAAAAATGCCCTTCAGTGCTTGTGGCTACAAACCAAGCAGCCTGTCACCCCACCCTTTCTGAACTCATCACAGAGTTTGGAAAGGGTTGGTGAAAAAGCAGAGACTGGAACATCGAATCTGTGACTGCAAGGATTCAAGAGTTGAGTTTTATGCTCCAGCGCTGTAAGCAGAGGAGCTGAGTGGCTATCCCGAGGGCAAATTGAACAACAGGATTCCAAACAGGACCTGCACAAGCAGCAAGGTAAATAGAGAAGCTTTTAACGCTGTGTGCATATGGGTGAGATTGTGTGTCTATGAGAGGGAGTGTGCATGTGTGTGAGCATGTCTGTGTGTATTCGTGTGTGTGTGTGGAAGTGAGACACATTAGCAAAGGAGTGAGCCAGAGTGAGTGATATTGTAGTATACGAAGAGTAAGTATGAGTGAGAATGGTTTAGAGTAAGTGAGGGAGAAATACAGTGAATGTGACCGAGTGTTACTGTTCATGAGACAGTGTGTTAGGGCACCAACTGAGACTGGTGGAATCTGAGTGAGCGCAAGAGGGAATAAGTATAAGTAAATGTGAGTAAATGAGACTGAGTGTTAATCAGAGAGTAAGATTGAGTGCAAGTCAGTGTGAGTAAACCCTTTACCACCCCAAACTCTCCCAGAAGATATATGGGTCACTCACTCTAGTTTGAGTCACTCATTATATTCCACCACTTTAAAGGTCACCAGCAACCACTTGAAAAGATTTTCTAGGGCTTATATCAAAAGCTTGTGTTTACATTGTTTCAAACATATTTTGATTGATTATCAGAGTAGATGACCTCAGTGGCGTCACTAGGGTTGGTGTCACCCAGTGCGGGTAACTCATGGTGTCACCCCCTCACGACTTACCCCATGTCACTTCCTTTCTCTGCACACCCGTCTTCCCATATTACCCGCACCCCATTCCCAGTTCCCATGGCCAGACTCTCTGAGCAGTCCCTGTGTGCCCCTCCTCTTACCTCCAGCCCCTACACCTCTCCAGCAGTCCCACTTTGTCCTCTGCACTCACACTTTGTCCTCTGTTTCAGCCCACAAATCCCCTTTCAGCAGTCCCACTATCGCCTTCTGCCCACCCTCTCTCAGCAGTCTTGTTTCCCCCATCTATGCACCCTACCCATCTCTGCAGTGCAATATGAAGTGCGCCCCCCTGTGCCCACCGCACCCCGTCTGCACTCTGTGGTCTGATTGTGCGCCCACCTGCTCCACAGAACTCCCCCCCCCAAAAAAAATAAACCTAAATTAAAAGAAATCCCACCTTGGGAGTAAAATTAACCCCAAAATAAAGGTACATTTCAGTTCCGGAGTTACTGTACTTTGGCCCCTGCAAACTTGTTATACTGATTGTAAACATTAATAATCAAAGATCATTTGTAGAAGTGCTTAGATTGTCACACCATTAAGCGAAGCGCTACCATAAGAAATCACAAAATAGCAATTTGTCCCTTTTAAATGGTGTCCTGCAGGCTGGGGTTCCCTATTAGAGTACTCGCCGCACAGATAGCATGGTGGGTTGTGCGCTTGCTGCACAGATCTACTGTCTGCCCCCCAAGGCACCGACTGAGCCGGCCACCCTCCCAGTGCTTGAATAACTAACAACATTCAGTTGCATATTAACAACGCGCACTCGTGAATCTCATGCGGGCAATTGTGCATGTGGTGTCACTGCATAAAATACCCCCATTTTTATTATGAAACCAATCAGACTGGAGTTATTTTGGGGGTACATTTTGCTGCAAAGTAAGACTAGCTCAACGGTGTGGTGTCTGGGGCAGGGAGGGGCGTGCAGTTAAAACCAAATTAAAGGGAACATGTACTTGGCACAGTTCTCCTCAGCAGGCTGTAAAGTAGGGGGGCGCACATTTAATTTACATATATTTAGAATCGCACACATATTACTTCGGACAATGCACGATCCTTTGGGACACCAGTGTGCACTAGGCAGAATGAACACTGTTTTTTAAAAAAAATCAGTTCAAGGTTTGGGGCCCCAATTGCCACCTGATTCCCCGGTTTCCTCTCAGGGGCCCTGGTAAACGACCTAAACAAGAAGACCCTCAAGCACGGTGGGGTGCAGGGGGCAGTAAGTTGAGGTATACAGGGAGAGAGACACTAAAAACACATATTAATGCATGTGGAAGCTGCGGGGGCGGGGGTGGGGGGGAGGTGGTCGGTCCACTGCATGGTCAGTATGTCTGATCACCATCCCGAGTGGATCAATTGCCTCTTGGGTGCAAGGAGCGATGGAGGAAAATGGCGCGTGCCCCCGGGGCCCCTGTTTTTTATTTTTTTGCAACATTGGGGGTGTTTCTGCATTTTACGTTACCAGGCACACCTCTGTAGTCTGTACGCAGTTCGTTTGAAAGCAGCGACCGCATGCCTGAACTGACCGGCGTCTAGAACTAAGGGATTTAAACTCAGAATTATATGTTTCTTTACTGGCCCAACTCGCGTGACGTCACTGCCAATCTATGAAGGACACAAACAGACAGACAGATTAAGCGCAAGGTGCTAGGATCGCCTATTACGATGGTACTCCTTTTATCAGCACCTGCAAAGGCTAGGCCGAGCCACCGTTGAAAGAACCCACACTACTCTGCAGAGGTTGCACACAATCGCCGCAGCATTTGCCCAACCCGCAGAGATATCTTACAAATCAACCACGCACCGGAAGAAAGCCTCACATTTTATAATAAAACGGCTC
This sequence comes from Lissotriton vulgaris, assembly GCF_964263255.1. Taxonomy (NCBI): domain Eukaryota; kingdom Metazoa; phylum Chordata; class Amphibia; order Caudata; family Salamandridae; genus Lissotriton; species Lissotriton vulgaris. The sequence goes on along the minus strand of NC_141699.1, from coordinate 250,239,256 downwards.
CTGGAGGAAAAGAATAGCCTGCAATCAGTGACCGAAAGGAAATTTTATTCATATTCTGCAGACAATACAATACATTTTAGAGCATTATAGAGTGCAAAATGCGTGCACTGTATCACAAAGGTCCATTTTATGGTTAAATGACTCTTTCAATGTTCTGGCATCTCTCGTCCCGATTATATTGGGGGAAAACACTTTACTGTCACTCGTGAAATTCATGTAGGCCATCACCAATCCCGGTGCACCTAACCCAGGCCAACAAAGACACAAAGAATATCTTACAGAGAGTCTACGAGGAAACACTAAAGCCCTAGCGCCCAGAGACGTTTAAGCCAGCAGTAGCCGCTGTGTGGCAGAAGAGTGTCTTCTTGTAGTTGTACCTTCTTTTGCATGGGGAGGGGGGGGGGGGGTCGTGGAAGGAAGGAAGGACTCGTTGTTCTGGGAGAACAACTTTCTATGCATATAACTGCTTTTATACAAATATGACATAAATAACAAATGTTTTCATCCAGAACAAACATTTGAAAATATGCCGCTGGACTTATTCATGGTCTTCACACACTAACTAACCAAGATAAGTAACCCCCACCCCTCACCTCTTCGACCACCCTAGTCCTGGTCAAATGCTGCATGCATGATCCATGCTAAGCGGGCATGTGTACATAGCGCGTACTCTCCACGGTGCCGAGGCGCTTTGCGAGAGGTTGCTTGCACTGATATCTGAGGAAGGGCTTCTCATGATCGAGGGAGCCCAGGTGCACTTTTCACACCTGTGCATTGCTTGCTTTGGTGCAGTGACGGGCGGCTTCGGCTGCACACGGTCCGGGCCTCTGACTGCACTTGAGAGGAGTCGCGCTCCGCCCTGCCCCCACCCCAACCCGAGGCGCTTCCTTACCTGCTGCTGGTGGTGGTGATGAGATGATGATGACAGCCTAGACGAAGAAACAGTAGTGGCAGTGCTTACATTTTAAGCACGTGTAGTGGTGGGCAAGGGCAGTGCGGGCTGATGAAAACGGCGGGTCTGGGAGCAGCCACGTCACGTGAGTGACGTTTTGAACGTCATCGACGTCCGGACGCCGACGTCGTATTATAGCTAAAATGTAATTGGACAATAATCATAGCAGAGTCAGAGACATAGAATTGACGGTGCCACCCCACATGCTGGTGTCACCCGGTGCGGTCCGCACCCCCCGCACTCCCCTAGTGACACCACTGGATGACCTCAAAGAAGTTGATTCCAGCTTGAGAGAAGTGTTTCAAGAAAGAGAAGTGGGATCTGTCTGTGCCATCTTCAACATTATGGGTATAGGTATTTGAACTAAAGTCCTCACTATATGTGTTGGAAACTGAGCTATAAAGTCGTGGGCCTTAGGCCCATATTTTACGGTAAAGGACTACTACTAGAATGGGTACTCAACTGGTAGAGTGCACGTGTGCCTGGCCCCCTTTTTGGCAGGGTCATCTGACTGGTGACACCTGTGATGTATGGGTGTGGGGTGGGTGTTAGTGCAGCCTCAGAAGAGGAGCTGCATCATTAAGTGTCCAGCAGAACATTACATTCCTTCAAAATTCCAACAAAAGAACAACAATTCCAACCTGTGGAAACAAACATAAAACTGGACATCACCGAGTTAGTTAGCTGGACAGCATTGGGTGTATGGATTGAAAACGCTTGCTGCAATACGATATCTTTCCTCGGCTTTATAATTCACCCTGTGTGAGACAGGGCAAGGATGCTGGATTTAAATATGTCCAAAAAACTTCATGCAGCATAACTGCTGGAGTCATGTTCATAGCCGGCGCGGTGCGTCCATTAGGGCGATTGGGCGTTACCCCACCGAGCGTTGCCGTCACACGTCTAACTCTGACTCTCTGACTCACCACAATGCAATCCTTGTATTCATTCCCAGTCCGATGGAGGCAGGCGGCTAAGAAAGGGGGCGGGGCCTCACTACAGCAGTTCAGCTGCAAGTGTCTGATTGACGTGACATCCACCATAATAACACATAACAGGTGGTCGGGGAGCGCACAGCAGGAGTGCGCATGGTCTGCTTAGGGCTTATGAATCACAAACAAGAACCCAGGAAGTCTATAAGCCAAACATAATACTGGCCAGACTGACAAGTATTCCACTATGTCAGTTGGTGCTACAGTCACCATGTAATAAATTCTAAGGGGTGAAAAGAAAAGAGCGAGAGACACGTGTGTAAGAGACAAGAATAGTGGTATCTAGAACTCAATCACAAACTGGTCAACCAAATCCAGTACACAACCTTTGTGGATAACCATCAAACAAACCAAATGATCCGTCCTATCATTTGGCCGTCCACACCGTGGCCTGGCGGGTCCTTAGATCATCCAGACCTCATGCCACACAGTAAATCGTAAATACTGAATACGGTCCACAGTGAAATATGAACCTCCAATTGTTGGCCAATTTATGATGGTTGGTGAAAAGTGGTAGAAACACAGTGCAACATACAAAAAAGTAGTGGATATAAAATAGGGTGATGTGTCTAAACAAACTCTTTATTAGGAACAAGGCACATCCCCTAATTTAAAAAAACAGGAACAGCGCAAACGACAGTATAGAACAAATGACTGTCGCAAATAGGGCCAACATGTTTCTGCCTACCGGGCAAAACGTCCCTTGGCTTTCATCAGGGCCACTGCTCTTAATTAGTTGCTACTGTTATATGTGTGTGAAAACAATAAAGCACCCAACTGATATGCTATATATCAGTTCGGACTGGACTGTTCCCATGGGGCACAAGGTCAGAGCTGATTTGCATATAGCCAGTGTCTTCCCAGGGTGGTGTGGAGTGCAAAAAAATGATGGATTTAGGCCCAGATCCTTGTACTGGGGTGAATGTATGACATTGTTCTACATTCTGTCCATCAACTGTGTTTTTTGCAATTTTCACCCCGAGTGTGCTGGGTATACTCAGACGTGAGTCCCAGGCTCTCCACACCACTGAAGTCAAGCTATCCAGGCTGAATGAAGGCTGATAGCCAGAAACCGGTCCTTGGATGCTTGATTCCAGTCTGGGAAAGACATGGCTTGGTAGTTCGGACTGGACTGTTCCCATGGGGCACAGGGTCAGAGCTGATTTGCATATAGCCAGTGTCTAACCCAGGTTGGTGTGGAGTGCAAAAAAACGATGGATTTAGGCCCAGATCCTTGTACTGGGGTGAATGTATGACATTGTTCTACATTCTGTCCATCAACTGTGTTTTTTGCAATTTTCACCCTGAGTGTGCTGGGTATACTCCGACGTGAGTCCCAGGCTCTCCACACCACTGGAGTCAAGCTATCCAGGCTGAATGAAGGCTGATAGCCAGAAACCGGTCCTTGGATGCTTGATTCCGGTCTGGGAAAGACATGGCTTGGTAGTTCGGACTGGACTGTTCCCATGGGGCACAGGGTCAGAGCTGATTTGCATATAGCCAGTGTCTAACCCAGGGTGGTGTGGAGTGCAAAAAAAACGATGGATTTAGGCCCAGATCCTTGTACTGGGGTGAATGTATGACATTGTTCTACATTCTGTCCATCAACTGTGTTTTTTGCAATTTTCACCCCGAGTGTGCTGGGTATACTCAGACGTGAGTCCCAGGCTCTCCACACCACTGGAGTCAAGCTATCCAGGCTGAATGAAGGCTGATAGCCAGAAACCGGTCCTTGGATGCTTGATTCCGGTCTGGGAAAGACATGGCTTGGTAGTTCGGACTGGACTGTTCCCATGGGGCACAGGGTCAGAGCTGATTTGCATATAGCCAGTGTCTAACCCAGGGTGGTGTGGAGTGCAAAAACATGATGGATGTAGGCCCAGATCCTTGTACTGGGGTGAATGTATGACATTGTTCTACGTTCTGTCCATCAACTGTGTTTTTTGCAATTTTCACCCCGAGTGTGCTGGGTATACTCAGACGTGAGTCCCAGGCTCTCCACACCACTGGAGTCAAGCTATCCAGGCTGAATGAAGGCTGATAGCCAGAAACCGGTCCTTGGATGCTTAATTCCGGTCTGGGAAAGACATGGCTTGGTAGTTCGGACTGGACTGTTCCCATGGGGCACAGGGGCAGAGCTGATTTGCATATAGCCAGTGTCTAACCCAGGGTGGTGTGGAGTGCAAAAAAACGATGGATTTAGGCCCAGATCCTTGTACTGGGGTGAATGTATGACATTGTTCTACATTCTGTCCATCAACTGTGTTTTTTGCAAGGGACTATCGGGATGGCAGGATATACACATTCGCCAGGAAATATGACAATCCCAACAATAGCGAAGATAAGAAAAGGGTCAGAGAGGAAAGTTTTGAAAATAAGTCTGCCAGTAGTACCTCACTGGCTTCCAGTGGAAGTATCAATTCCAACCAGTCAACACCTCAAGTCCCTTTAAGGGAAGGAGCAACCAGCTTCCAGACGGTACTGGAGAGACTGAGACTAGGGGAAAGACAGCCAAAAAAGGGCATAAGAAAACAAAGAGAGGGGGAGGGCAAGGAAGAAGAGGGGACACTCACCCCATGTCACTACGTCCCAAGAAGAACTAGACCAGAGTACCAGAGAGGAGGAAACCAGGGCATCCACCACAGGGGGTACCATTGGCCCAGTTGACAGACAGGCAACTCAGCTAGAGTTAAACATCATCAACCTCTCTAGAAGAGAATTGGATATTAATTAATGTAATGTCCTGAAAAGGGGAATAGGTTTCTGTCCTACACAATTTGGGGATTTGGTTGATGTGCACATTGACTTGTACAAATGTCTACGTGTGAATTTGAATTTTGAATTTGAATTTGAATACGGATTTCTAAAGCGCATATAGCTACCATAGGGCGTCCCAGCGCTGACATACGACCTATTGTTACGGAGGGGGGGAAGAGGAGGTGAAGAATTATGGGAAGAGCCATGTTTTTAGTTGTCTACGGAAGGTGAGTAGATTGTGTTCTCTTCGGGTGGACAGTGGAAGGGAGTTCCACAGTTTTGGAGCATTGTAGGAGAACAATCGCCCCCCAGAGCGGGCCTTTTTTATTCTGGGGATGCTGGCCAGGGAGAGAGAGTCTGATCTGAGTTGTCTGTTCGAGTGATGGGGTTTGATGAGGGATCTCAGGATCTGCGGGCCTCTGCCTTGCATTATTTTGTGTGAAATGCAAAGGGTCTTAAAGGCGATCCTTTCATTAATCGGGAGCCAGTGTAGGCTTTTGAGGGCCGGTTTGGCGGAGCATCTGGATGTGGTCTCGGTTAGGAGTCTGGCAGCCGCGTTTTGGGCGTATTGCAGTCTTTTGATGACCGATGCATGGACCCCTAGATGAAGGGCGTTTCCTTAATCTAGTCTGGAGTTCACCAGCCCCTGCATAAGCAGTTTCCTGGATTGGAAGGGGATCAGGTGGAGGTTCTTCCGCGCTGTTTGGATGAGACCGAAGCAGATGCCTGAGGTTTTTCTGGCCTGGGCTTTAAAGTTGAGCTCTTGGTCCAGCCATATTCCGAGGCTCTTGACTTCTGCTTTGGGGGTGGGAGGTGATCCCATGCAGGGTGGCCAAGAGAGGGAAGGAGGGAGTTTGCGTGGGTTGCCCAAGAGGAGGATCTCGGATTTCTCTCCGTTTAATTTCAGGCGTGATTCGCACATCCAGTGGAAGATGTTCTCAAGAAAAGCTGCCAGGTTGTCCAGGCATTTACTTGACTGGTTTAAGGACACCACCAGTTGGGTGTCATCGGCATACATGACTGTTTTTATGCCGAATGGAGCTATAATGTCCTCTAGGGGGGACATGTAGACATTAAAAAGTGTGGGGCTCAGGGAGGAGACCTGGGGGACCCCACACTGGAGGGGAAGAGCACTGGACATAACTGAGCCATCGGACACCTGAAAGGTTCTGCTTTCGAGGAAGGATTTGATCCAGGACAGGGCGGTGCCAGAAACTCCTACCAAGCTGAGCCGGTGGATGAGGATGGCATGATCCACCGTGTCGAAGGCGGCACTCAGATCGAGGAGGATCACTGCCACTGATCCTCCTGCGTCTATGATGGTTCTTGCCTCCTCGACCACGGCTAGAGGTGAGGTGTCTGTTTCCTGTCCAGGTCTAAACCCTGTTTGGTATTGGCGCAGGAGATTATTGGTTTCTAAAAAGAGGGATAGTTGGTGGTTGACAATTCGCTCAGCCACTTTGCTGATGGCCGGGAGGAGAGAAATGGGTCTAAAATTGGATAGGTCCGTTGGATCGAGGTGGGGTTTTTTAAGAAGTGCCCTGACTGTAGCTTTTTTCCAATTGGCTGGAACAATGCCTAGTGCAAGGGAAGCGTTAATCAGTTGAGTGAATGGAGGGGTGACAGTGGCGGCGACCAGTTTTAATTTGCTCATAGGAGCTGGATCTGATGGAGCCCCGCTTTTCACGGATTGTAAAGTGGTCAGGAAAAGTTCTGTGGTGACCTGGGAGAATGTTTGGAGGCGGGGAGCCTCTGCACAAGAGGAGGGGGTAGTGGGGAGTTGGGAGGAAATGGGAGATGGGAGGGATTTGAGGATATTATTAATTTTTGTTGCAAAGAACTCAGCTAGCTGGTTGCATCTGGTGCCCGATTGGTCTGGTGTGGGCAAAGGGTCTGGGGTTTTGGGAGAAGGCATACGATGCGGTAGGTTTCTTTGGCAGAGTTTGCTGCTGCTAGTATTTTTTTCTCGAAGAAGGTTGCCTGGGTGTTTTTTATACAGGTTTTGTAGTACTTTATGGCGGATCTGTATTCGTTTTTGCTTTCAGTCGCCCAGTCCTTTCTCCAAAGGCGCTCGAGCTTTTTGCACTGTTTCCTGAGTAGGCGTAGTTCTTGAGTGAACCACAGAGATTTTAAGGTTTTCTTCTTACTGGGGAGGGGTTTGACGGGAAGGATAGCATCCAGGGATTGATCGATCCAGCCGCGTAGTTGAACGTCTGCTCTGGAGGGGTCTGGGTCCAGCACTGGTGAGGTAGAGACAAGTGCTTGGGCCCATGAGGCCGTATCCAGTTTTTGCCACGGGCGGGATGGTGCTTGGGGAGGAGTTCTTTCCGGTACTTCAGCCGAAAGTTGAAGCTTGAAGGGGATTAAGAAATGGTCTGACCAGGGGACAGGGATGGGGGTATTCACGACTAGTGTCGTGAGGTTTGTGAATATAGGGTCCAACAAGTGGCCCTTGGCATGGGTGGGCTGGTTGCTTTTCAAGTGGAGGTTAAGGTAGGCTAGGTCATTTTTGAGGTCAGTGGCTGTTTTGTTTGTTAGGTCGTCGAAATGGAGATTTAGGTCTCCTAAGACCGTAAAGTTGGGGGTCAGGCAAGCAAGAGAGGTGATGGATTCCACAAGGGAGTCGCAAAAAAGTTGTTGCTGTCCTGGGGGACGGTAGACTAATATCCCAGAGAGGGTTGTGGATGGTGGCAAGTGGATAGAGAACTGGGCGTTTTCACAGTCCTGAATTGGGCTGTCCTTAAGAAGGCAAGCCAGGTGATCACGGTAGATGATTGCAATCCCACCTCCAGTCCCAGAGGGTCTGTCCTGGTGTTTGATAAGATAGCCCGGGGGGAGTGTTTGGATTATGTCTGGGTCAGAGTTGGGGTTGATCCAAGTTTCGGTGAGAAAGAGGATCTCGATCTCAGCATCCTGCAGAAGCATGTTAATTTCTGCTTGGTGTTTCGGGAGGGATCTGCAGTTGAGTAGAGCCATATTAAGCCAGCGTGGTTTCAGGGGGAGTCGTGGAGTGAGCCTATATGGACAGTTTGCGCAGCAGAAATGTCCATCCTTTAGGGAGATAATACTGCGACAGGGGGCGGACGAAGAGACCCTGAGTTTGAGGAGGGTTTCCTGGGTATACCTCAGGGGAGAAGGTGTGACCGAAGCAGGGGTCCTGGGCTCCGGGCTCGGTCTGGAGCGGACGGGCGCAGACAGGCTTGCCTTAGGCGCGCCTTCGGCGTGCAGACGGCGCTCCCGCTGCGCTCGTCCGCTGCGCTTCCGGTAGATGCACATGGTTTATGCAGAAGGCAGGGGGTGGAGGGGAGGGGGCGTGGCCTGAAAAAGGGGCGTGGCCTCTGTCCTTGCCGGTAATGGCGTCAGGAGGAGTGTTCTGGTCAGGCTTTGCGTCAGCGCTTGAGTCAGCTGCGCGGGCCGATCAGGGGCGAGCAAGTGCACAGAAATGCTTTGCAAGCAAGGTGAGTTTAAAAAATACAAAGATAAGTGACAATAGTTTTGTTTTTAAAATAGCGCAAATTCGCCCTCCCGGCTTCCGCCTCAGGAGATAGGTTGTGGTGAAGGCTGTGTGAACAGCCCTATCCTTTGCTCCGAGCACCCTCAGGAGGAGGGGAAAAAGAACTTTTTCGCGCTTCCTGGCGGACCAGCACAAAGAAGAACATCGGCATTTAATAATGTTTTTCAATTTCTAAAAAGCATCTTTATGACATTTGGTCAAACTTTTCCTACCGCAGTCAGCTGGCTCAGGTGTTCCGGCGTCCTCCTACAGACCAACCCAGCTTTCCGGCTGGGCTACTCGGAGCTAATTGGTGTTTCCAGCCGGTGTGTCGTAGCCCCACGGATTGCTGCTTGCTACGCGGTCTCCAGCGGCAGAAGAAGAGTCTTGCCGTAGCCGCTTCTGTATTATGACTAACTTTTCTGAAAATTTGATTATGCATACTCATCACAGCTGTTTTAAATGCTGACGGATCTGTTCTACATTCAGCGGCGTGCTCCGCTGTGGCGTGCTACATTGTATCTGCTCTGGGCTCAGAGCAGTGTTTATCCAGGATGCGGGGGAGCCCGTAAGAAAAAGATGCAACCCAGAACTCAGGCGGCTACACGCGGCAAGCCAGAAGAAAATGCTGGAGGCACTTTGGGAAAGGACGAGGTGGTGGAGACTCTCCCCGGTAAGCCTGCTGCCGGTAGGGGTAAGACCATTCAGAAGGGGGTTGCAAAATCCCCGAAGGCTGCTGCTGAAAAAACGGCGGGGCTGAAAGGGAAAAGCTCTACTCTTAGAACGCTCCCTGAACTATTTGTGAAACAATCCTCCAAACAGAAAAATGAAGCTGCACAAATGAGTGGTTTAAACCCGGCTTTTTTGGATAATAATTGCAGCGTTGTGGGAGCTGGTGTTTCGGTAGCGTTGGCAGACCTGCAAGTTACAGGGGAAGAAACGTGCTCCCCAGTGATGACTGATGGTACTCCTGATTTAGTAGGCTCAGTCCCACAGGAACTTGTTGAGAACTTCTATTCTCTATCTGACTTTTCTTCAGATGATAGTACTAATGCCAGCAGGGATGGGGCTGAGTGCAGTAATGAGAGCAGCTCTATGGAAGGCGAAGGTGAATTAAGAGGCAGCCTAGATTTACCAAATGTTTCTGCCTCCACAGTAAGGAGACGTAAGAAGAGAGGTTCTTAACGGGCTGCGAGCAAAGAGACCGAAGTTAACTCGCCTGAGCTGGTAGAAGACGCTCTATCCACGTCTAAAATCCAGGAGATAAGCAGTTCGGCTAAACACTTAGAGGTTACTACTCAGGGTGTCCGTCCTATAGGTGAGGATGCCGATCCTGATGATGGGCCCCCCAATGGTCATCCCAAGGAAATCACTTTAACCACTATTTATAATATTTTGATGAGCCATCGTGCAGAAGGCAAAGCAGAGAACCAGCGTACACAGGCTACTTGTTCTAAAGTTAAGAACGCAGTTCGCCGAGCCATTAAGTTATGTACGGAAACTGCCGATAGAGTCACGGAGGCAGAGGTAAGAATCTCTGCTTTGGAAGATGAGACATCTGCGCAAAAACAGGAACTCGATAAAATTAAGGCTCATAAAGACGATATATCTTATAAGCTATCCGGCTTGGAGAACCAGGCCCGTAAAAACAACTTGCGTTTCTTAGGTGTACCCGAGTAAAAAGAGGGGGTTGATGCTAGGGGGTTCATTATCGGGTTATTGAATGATGCTTTTCCAGAACTGACGACTTGGGATTGGCCCAAAGAAGTGCAACGATCACACAGATTTCCTTTTGTAATAAGAAAGCAGCGTCAAGGGCAAGAAGAATATCCTAGGGCTATTCTGGTCTCCTTTAACAATTTTTTGGCCAGGGAAGCAATCTTTTCATTAGCCAGGCCCGATAAAAAAGGTGAAGGTATGAATTGTGAATTTTTTGTGAGACCGGACTATTGTCAGGCCACTGTGGCTCAGCGGTGGCAGTTACGCCAACTTATCCCAGATTTTCAGAAGAAAGGTGCCACCGTTTTTCTGCAAAACCCAGCGAAATTGAAAATCGTATTTAAGGGGGAGAGTAGATTCTTCTTTTCAGACGTCAAAGCTAAAGAATATTTGGACTCTTTATGATAATATACTACTTTTTTTCTGATCGAATAAGCTGCATTCGAATGTATTTTTCTCTATGTATGCTCGCTTAGATGCTTTACGTGCTCGTAAAATTAGGTCTCCTTCCTCCTGGGGGGTGTCTCAAGGGTGGAGACATGGCACGCCATTTTTTTCAGGAACTGGACGTTCCTGTGCCTCATATATTGGGGAGGGCGGGGTGTGGGGTTCAAGGTGGGAGGAGGGTGGGGGGGCAGGGTTGGTGGTGGGGGTGTAAGGCAGTGGTAGTTGCTAGTGGTCAGATTCTTTGGCACAAATTTGTTTCATCTCTGAGATTTTTTTTGTCTGTATCTTTTTGTGAATTCAGGAAAGAAGAAATAATGTTCATATTTTTTAGTCCAACAATTATGTTATAAATGGATAGGAAGATACAAGTATGTACTCTAAATATTAATGGCCTTAATGACCTCAAAAAAGTAGGGGTTCTACGTAGATTGATTCAGTTGCTATATCTTGATATTTTGTGTATACAAGAGACACATATTCCATGGGATAAGCGAATGACTTTGAGAAATTTGGGGCTTGAATTACTAGTAACTTCTAAACAAACGGGGGTTAAAAGAGGTTTTGCGATTTGTATGAAAAAAGGAGTTGGTAAATGTGTTAGAACTTTAGCGGACAAATGGGGGAGATGGGGTCTGGCAGAATTAGTTGTGGAAGGTCATAAGTTCACCATCTGTTGTTTATACGGTCCTAATTTGGATGATGGTGAAATATTTAATACTGTTAGCTCGGAATTGTCAACCTGGCCTCATCCCATAATTTTGTGCGGGGATTTGAATGTCCATGTCGATTCAAACTGTAATATTAGATCTAATCTGAAATATACTGGCCGTAAGATTAGAACTTATAGAGCTTTAAGAGAACTAGCTCTGGAGAACGGATTATTTGATGTGTGGAACAGGTTGCAACCTAATGACTCTGGATATACCTTTTTTTCAATCCCCCACCAGAAGTTTGTTCGTCTAGACTATTTTTTTATTTCATCATCATTTATGGAGAATGTGGGGATAGAGCTATTACCACAACTGGTTTCTGACCACAATCCTGTTATACTGGAATTAAGGCTCCCTTTCAAAAGTCCTAAATTGAATTCACAATGGTCCTTTCAAAGAACTCTGTTGCTTGATGAAGAGTACCTTCAATATATGGCCAAAATTATTAAGGACTTTTTTCTCTACAATAATGAGACATCCTCAATCCAAGTTGTGTGGGATACTTTTAAATCTGTTGTTAGAGGCAAAACTATTAGTTACTCCAACTTCAAACGAAAGAAAACACAAGCTGAATTCAAGAATAAATTAGCTCTAATTCGGGATGCTGAATTAAATTTAGTCTTAGCACTCAGAAATGGTCAGGGTGCGGACGAGGCTCAGCGCCTTTTAACTGTTAAAAGGTCTGTCCAATATTCTCACATAACAGATCAGGTGGCGGTTAAATATAAACAGCGCAGGGCTGAGTGTTATGAATATAGTGAGCAAACGGGGAGGATCTTAGCTCGGCGGCTTAGACAGAAAGCTATGCAAAATGAAATAGTCGGAGTTGTAGATTTAGAGGGATCACTACAAGAGACCAGGGTAGGGATACTGCAAGCGTTCAATTCCTTTTATAAGGTTTTATATAACAAAGATAATAATGAAACTAATACAGCCAGCGCCCCAATGGATTATTTGAATAATATTGATAACACACCATTTCTTGAAGATTATAGAGATTCTTTTACAGCTCCTATTACATGGCAGGAGATTGAAACGGCAATCCTTAGCCTTGCTCCGGGGAAAGCAATGGGTCAGATCAAATCCCTCTTGAATTTTATCGTACTTTTAGAAATATGCTCAAACCTGAGCTAATTAAAGTCTATCATCAAGCTTTTCAAGGGAATCCACCTGCTTCATGGTCTATGGCCACTATAGTAGTATTTAATAAGAAAGGAAAAGATCCAAAAGAGTTAAGCTCATATCGTCTAATATCTCTCATTACATCAGACAGCAAAATCTTTTCTAAAATTCTGGCTAACAGATTGAACGATATAATGCCCGATTTAGTGTGTAAGACTCAGCATGCTTTTATTAAGAAGAGAGATACCACAGATCATGTTAGACACATTATTGCTTTGTTAGACTGGGCACAGGCCACGGAATCCCCGGTCGGGGTCATTCTGTTGGACGCTGAAAAAGCCTTCGACAGGGTTGACTGGGGGTTCCTGTGGTCTGTCCGGGTTTGGAAGGGCTTCCCATTTGAATTCATTACGGCCATTCAGGCACAGTATTGTAACCCTACAGCAATGATTCGTATAGGAATGGAGATGTCTGACCCTTTTTCGATCAGCAGAGGAACAAGAGAAGGCTGTCCTTGCTCTCCACTACTCTTTGCGCTATACATAGAACCATACCTGATTAAACTTATGCGAGATACAAGGATTCCTTCGGTTAAACTGTATCAGTCTGAGCACAACGTCCTCGCCTATGCAGACGACGACGCCATTGTGACTACTGATGCTGTCTTAGCGCTACCGAAAATTGTAGAACTGGCCCATGAGTTTGGTAGGCTCTCAGGATACAAGCTCAATATCTCAAAAACCCAAATAATACATTCCTCTACTGGTCGACCAGATGGTGTCGTTCTGGCTTCGACAGTTAAATATCTTGGTGTTACAATTTCTGAGAAGGTAGAGGACATAGTCCGGCTCAATATGGATCCTTTGTTAGTTTCTACTAATAGGACATTAGAGAGACTGAATAACTTGCATCTAACCCTTGTTGGTCGCACAAACGCTGTGAAAATGTTGATTCTTCCAAAGTTTCTTTATTTTTTTCGCACCATACCACTTCTTTTTCCCTCATCAGTTTTTAGTAAAATAGATCGAATTATATCTAGGTTTTTATGGGAATACCGCCGTACCAGGAGATCCATTAAGTGGTGTATTCTTCCGAGAGTACGTGGTGGTTTAAGCATCCCTAGTTTCCGACTTTATTATTGGGTTATTACTCTCAAATTGATGGGCATCTTATTATTCCAAGAGTATAGTTTAGACGAATCTTTAATACCATCTATATATGAAATGCTGTTGGGAACTGAAGTGCGTCAATTTCTGGTAAAATTCACAGAACCCAGCTATTACAAAAAAAACAAGTTCAAGATTATGATATCTGTATTCCAGCTATGGAAACAAATTAATAAGAAATTCTATTTCCTATCTAAGTTGAATTACTATACGCCTCTATTTGGGAACCCCTTACTGCCTGGGATTTTTTCTGATCCTGTCATGCACCGTTGGCACGGTCTTCAGATTTGTTTACTTGGGCAGCTATATCAAGATTGATCTTTTGTTTCTTTTGCTGAGTTACAGATGCAATTTGACCTCACTAGAGGTGATTTTTTTAAATTTCTGTAGATTCGCAGTTTTTTGGAATCTAATAATCTACTACACACTGATTTAATGCATACGTCTGACGTTTTGGAGAGCTGTAGGAGGAAAAATAAAATTGGTGTAATTTATCAATTAATGTTAAACAGAGTGCCAGATAACTTAGATTTCTATGTGGAGAAATGGCAAAGAAATCTGGGAATTGAGGGAAATGATATTTCTAGGGCTCTAGAGGTGGGCAACAGGGTTCTAGTTAATGGCTCCCTTAAAAGTCAGCATTTTATGTCAGTGTTTGACCTGTGTTATACACCATCAAAATTAGCAAAATGGAAAGCTCTAAAGGGGACTGGATGTAGCCGTTGTGGGCTTTTTGCCGCTGATTTAAATCATATGCTCTTTAGTTGCCCGAAAATTGTGCAATTAGTGTTTAAAGTTCAAGAATTTTTGAATAGTGTGTTGAATGCTAATATCATCTTATCACCTGTATTAATAATATTTGGAATTCAAATGGAACTTACCTAGTAATCGGCAGCTGAAGAAGGTTTTCTATTTATGGCAATGGCAGTATTACGATCTTGCATAACTGGCCAGAAATTATGGTCACCAATCGCAACTTGGATATGAGAATTCTGTATAGTTTTTCTTTTTCTTTTAGGGTGTTTCTTCTTTCTGTAGTTTTATTGTCATGAATAATTATGCCTTCGTCTGTTATATGTATTGTATGCTATATGTGGCGTATATGCAATTTACCACTGCCCAAAAAACTCAATAAAAAATAACTAAAAAAAAAAAAGAAGGCAAGCCAGGTGATCACGGTAGATGATTGCAATCCCACCTCCAGTCCCAGAGGGTCTGTCCTGGTATTTGATAAGATAGCCCGGGGGGAGTGTTTGGATTATGTCTGGGTCAGAGTTGGGGTTGATCCAAGTTTCGGTGAGAAAGAGGATCTCGATCTCAGCATCCTGCAGAAGCATGTTAATTTCTGCTTGGTGTTTCGGGAGGGATCTGCAGTTGAGTAGAGCCATATTAAGCCAGCGTGGTTTCAGGGGGAGTCGTGGAGTGAGCCTATATGGACAGTTTGTGCAGCAGAAATGTCCATCCTTTGGGGAGATAATACTGCGACAGGGGGCAGACGAAGAGCCCCTGAGTTTGAGGAGGGTTTCCTGGGTATACCTCAGGGGAGAAGGTGTGACCGAAGCAGGGGTCCTGGGCTCCGGGCTCGGTCTGGCGCGGACGGGCGCAGACGGGCTTGCCTTAGGCGCGCCTTCGGCGTGCAGACGGCGCTCCCGCTGCGCTCGTCCGCTGCGCTTCCGGTAGATGCACATGGTTTATGCAGAAGGCAGGGGGTGGAGTAGAGGGGGCGTGGCCTGAAAAAGGGGCGTGGCCTCTGTCCTCGCCGGTAATGGCGTCAGGAGGAGTGTTCTGGTCAGGCTTTGCGTCAGCGCTTGAGTCAGCTGCGCGGGCCGATCAGGGGCGAGCAAGTGCACAGAAATGCTTTGCAAGCGAGGTGAGTTTAAAAAATACAAAGATAAGTGACAATAGTTTTGTTTTTAAAATAGCGCAAATTCGCCCTCCCGGCTTCCGCCTAAGGAGATAGGTTGCTTGTGATTAAGGCGCTTGTATTCAGCGTCTTTTTGTACCAGCGGCAGTGGGCGTGGCCTGAAAAAGGGGCGTGGCCTCTGTCCTCGCCGGTAATGGCGTCAGGAGGAGTGTTCTGCTCAGGCTTCGCGTCAGCGCTTGAGTCAGCTGCGCGGGCCGATCAGGGGCGAGCAAGTGCACAGAAATGCTTTGCAAGCGAGGTGAGTTTAAAAAATACAAAGATAAGTGACAATAGTTTTGTTTTTAAAATAGCGCAAATTCGCCCTCCCGGCTTCCGCCTCACAAGATAGGTTGCTTGTGATTAAGGCGCTTGTATTCAGCATCTTTTTGTACCAGCGGCAGTGGGCGTGTCCTGAAAAAGGGGCGTGGCCTCTGTCCTCGCCGGTAATGGCGTCAGGAGGAGTGTTCTGGTCAGGCTTCGCGTCAGCGCTTGAGTCAGCTGTGCGGGCCGATCAGGGGCGAGCAAGTGCACAGAAATGCTTTGCAAGCGAGGTGAGTTTAAAAAATACAAAGATAAGTGACAATAGTTTTGTTTTTAAAATAGCGCAAATTCGCCCTCCCGGCTTCCGCCTCAGGAGATAGGTTGCTTGTGATTAAGGCGCTTGTATTCAGTGTCTTTTTGTACCAGCGGCAGTGGGCGTGGCCTGAAAAAGGGGCGTGGCCTCTGTCCTCGCCGGTAATGGCGTCAGGAGGAATGTTCTGGTCAGGCTTCGCGTCAGCGCTTGAGTCAGCTGCGCGGGCCGATCAGGGGCGAGCAAGTGCACAGAAATGCTTTGCAAGCGAGGTGAGTTTAAAAAATACAAAGATTAGTGACAATAGTTTTGTTTTTAAAATAGCGCAAATTCGCCCTCCCGGCTTCCACCTCAGGAGATAGGTTGCTTGTGATTACGGCGCTTGTATTCAGCGTCTTTTTGTACCAGCGGCAGTGGGCGTGGCCTGCAAAGGGGCGTGGCCTCTATCCCCGCCGGTAATGGCGCCAGGAGGAGTGTTCTGGTCAGGCTTCGCGTCAGCG
Organism: Lissotriton vulgaris; assembly: GCF_964263255.1. Taxonomy (NCBI): domain Eukaryota; kingdom Metazoa; phylum Chordata; class Amphibia; order Caudata; family Salamandridae; genus Lissotriton; species Lissotriton vulgaris. Next base: position 250,222,924 of record NC_141699.1, on the reverse strand, counting down.
CTTGAGTCAGCTGCGCGGGCCGATCAGGGGCGAGCAAGTGCACAGAAATGCTTTGCAAGCGATGTGAGCTTAAAAAATACAAAGATAAGTGACAATAGTTTTGTTTTTAAAATAGCGCAAATTCGCCCTCCCGGCTTTTGCCTCAGGAGATAGGTTGCTTGTGATTGAGGCGCTTGTATTCAGCGTCTTTTTGTACCAGCGGCAGTGGGCGTGGCCTGAAAAAGGGGCGTGGCCTCTGTCCTCGCCGGTAATGGTGTCAGGAGGAGTGTTCTGGTCAGGCTTCGCGTCAGCGCTTGAGTCAGCTGCGCGGGCCGATCAGGGGCGAGCAAGTGCACAGAAATGCTTTGCAAGCGAGGTGAGTTTAAAAAATACAAAGATAAGTGACAATAGTTTGTTTTTAAAATAGCGCAAATTCGCCCTCCCGGCTTCCGCCTCAGGAGATAGGTTGCTTGTGATTAAGGCGCTTGTATTCAGCGTCTTTTTGTACCAGCGGCAGTGGGCGTGGCCTGAAAAAGGGGCGAGTCCTCTGTCCTCGCCGGTAATGGCGTCAGGAGGAGTGTTCTGGTCAGGCTTCGCATCTGCCCTTGAGTCAGCTGCGCGGGCCGATCAGGGGCGAGCAAGTGCACAGAAATGCTTTGCAAGCGAGGTGAGTTTAAAAAATACAAAGATAAGTGACAATAGTTTTGTTTTTAAAATAGCGCAAATTCGCCCTCCCGGCTTCCGCCTCAGGAGATAGGTTGCTTGTGATTGTGTACTTAAATTAAAAGCATTTTTTGCTCTGCAAACATCACCTGTTGTCTCCAATGTACCTAACATATTGGGCTCTGATAGAACCATTGAGGAAATACGTCAGGTACAGATACTTCTTTCCATTGAAAATGATGAAGTAACAGACATGCACACTCTCCTACTTGATTTCGACATTATGGAGAACCCCAACCATGATAGTGGACTCAGATGCAAATCAAATTTATTTCACAAGTAAGGTACCATCCTAATATTGACAATTTGATGCACTGATAACCAAAGAGTTACACAAACTTGATAGCAACTCCAAGTACACTCCCCAGCAACAACACAGCCTTTCCAAATCCGAAAGGGAGGCCTTGACTAGATTACAAAACGATACCAGTATAGTAATAAGGGAAGCTGACAAGGGGGGTAAGGTAGTGGTTTTGGACACCCAAGATTACATGGGGGAAATCTCCGGACAACTTAATGACCAGGAATGCTACACGCAGATTAGCCATAACCCCATGGGCAGACTACAAGCAATCATTAATGGGAGGCTTACTGAATGGAGAGATGAATGCTTAATTTCTGATGATGAATACAAGTACCTGCATTTTGAACATACCCGGTTCCCATGCATTTACATATTACCCAAGGTGCACAAAGGAGGCAGGTTTTCCCTGGGAGACCCATCATCTCAGGGGTGGGCTCCCCCACAGAGAGGCTCTCTGAATTCGTAGATCTCACACTACAGAAACATGTTGTCAACCTCCCCGCGTACATAAAAGATAGCAAGGACATTCTTATCAAATATGATGGGTTTCCATGGTCCAGCAAACTCAGATTTGTCACATTGGATGTTGTTGGGTTGTACACCTGTATCAAGAAGGAGTATGGTATGTTGGCAAACCGCTGCTACCTAGACAAGGAATGGGCAGATCGCTATTCCTACAACCTCATTATCTTGGACATGATCAACCTAATCCTGACCAACAATTTTTTCAAGCATGACGAAAGGTGGTTCAGAGAACTGCCATGAGCTCTAGGTTTGCTCCTTCTTATGTCAGCTTTTTTATGGGCTGGTGTGAGAAGGAGCATGCCTGGAGCCAGTGTGCCTTCCTCTGGACCAAACACATTGTGTTCTGGGAGAGGTACAGATATTCGGGCTTGCGTCGGGAAAGTAAGTCCAATAGATCACCAAGTCTATTTTCACAAAAAGTTCTTTTATTTCATTTACAGAGTTAAAAAGTTCTTTACAGTCCAACCAACGCGTTTCGTTCTCCTTCTGAGAACTTCATCAGGGCTTAGAAAACATGATAAATGTCGTAACAGTGTAGCCTCCAAATATGTATCCGTGTTGGGGGTACGGTCAATTCCTGACAAGATTCAATTAGTTCCAAGAGTTTCTTATATAAAAGATGCCCAACAAATGAGTCCTTGTATGTCTGAAGGAAACTAGACCTTCTGACCAGTATGTGAACAATCCAAATTAAGCGATGAGGTACACCTCATTTAGAATAATAAGGACCAACACTCTCAGAACGTGACGATGTTCCTATTCAGGTACACGCCTATCAAGGGAAAAGGGTTCCCATTGGCAACAATATGCCTCCCAATGACGAGTCTTTGATTTTCGCGGGACCCGCGAAAATCGAAGACTCGTCATTGGGAGGCATATTGTGAGGTGTAGCTCATCGCTTAATTTGGATTGTTCACATACTTGTCAGATGGTCTAGTTTCCTTCAGACATACACGGACTCATTTGTTGGGCATCTTTTATATAAGAAACTCTTGGAACTAATTGAATCTTGTCAGGAATTGACCATACCCCCAACACGGATACATATTTGGACGCTACACTGTTACAATATTTATTGTGTTTTCTAAGCATTTGGAGGCTACACTGTTACAATATTTATTGTGTTTTCCAAGCCCTGATGAAGTTCTCAGAAGGAGAACGAAACGCGTTGGTTGGACTGTAAAGAACTTTTTAACTCTGTAAATGAAATAAAAGAACTTTTTGTGAAAATAGACTTGGTGATCTATTGGACTTACTTTCCCGACGTACGCCCGAATATTTTTATCTTGAAGGATCTGGAGCACAGTGGCAACAATAGACGGTTGATGCCAGGGCAGTTTGCGAGGGACATTTGATTTAAGAACTGGCACGAGGTGCAGAACCGTATAGTCAACCGTCTTTTCTTTTTCTTGTATGTTCCGGGAGAGGTACATCAACGACATTATCTGTCTATGGGCAGGATCTGTGAACTACTTACAAGCCTACTTAATGTACCTGAATGACAACCCCTACAATGTGAAGTTGGCCATGTCCCACCATCATGAACACATTGACTTCTTAGATATCCATTTCTTTTTCAAGGAAGGACAGGTACACAGCACCTTATTCAGAAAAGCAACTTCATGCAAGAGCATATTACATGCGACGAGTGCACATGCCAGCTCAGTCACCTCTAATATCTCCTATGGCGAGATGGCCAGAACCCGACGCACTTGCAGTGAGGAGAAAGGGTTCAAAGACAATATCACAGACATTAACCCCTTCCATGCTCCCGTCGGCCAATGAGCACTCCCTCCCCAGTGCTGCTGTTGGCCAATGGCCGACGCAGCCCCGCCCACTCTTCAGAACGCCCGCACCGCAGCAGAAAAACCGCCACGGGTAAGGTGTTAAACAACAAATTGCCAATAGGGGCTACAACCACCACACCCTTAATAGAGCTGAACAAAGGATACTCGACCTCCCCAGAGCTAAAACACTCCAACTTACCACCCCCAGGAACAGGAGTTTTGGGCCATCCACAGGCAGAACCAGAGACAAGATTTCTTTCTTTACCAACTACACTGCACATAGTGATAAAATCTTCAAGGGCTTTAGAAAATACTGGCATCTACTATGGGATATTCCCAAACTGCGCCCCTTCATCAATGAGAAGCCCTCACTTGTTTACAGAAGAGGTCTCACACTGAGGAGAACTCTATGCCCCAGTCATATCACCACGAAGTCCCCCACAACATGGTTACCCTCAGCACCCATTGGGTTTTACACATGTACAACCTGCAATGTCTGCCCATTTGGGCAGAACAAACATAAAGAGTTTTGCTACAACACCACTAGAACACACAAGATTAAACATTTCATTAATTGCAACACCCAGTATGTGGTGTACACCTTGGAATGCCCCTGTGGAATGGTATATGTGGGTAGCACAGCGCGAAGCCTTAAGAAAAGAATACAGGAACACCGCCATGCACTCATAAACGAAGACATTAGATACTCCATGACGGAGCACTATCGAAATACTCACAGTGGTAAAAACACATTCAGCTTCTGTGGCATTGACCACGTACCATCCAATAACTGGGGGGGGCAACAGAGAACTTACGCTATGCCAGATGGAATCCAAAAGGATCTGTAGACTCCAGTCTGTCTCCAAATGACACAACACAGACAATGAGTTTCACTACTTTTTGAATTGACTTTCCTTCCCACACTGATTGCAACGGTAGCGCACAGGGTTGTACATTAGAGAGAAGCTACTTGTTCCTTGTTTAGGAGGTGCCTCAGGACCCACACTTCCCACTCCACTTGCTCAATGCTTACTTGCTGAAAGCCTGCTTAGCCTGGCTCGTATAACATGCATTTCTACTCTGGCACAAGCTACTTGCTCTTTTTTAAGGTTCTTCCCCATGACCCCCACTTCCTACTCCATTTGCTGAATGCTTACATAGCCTGGCTCGCACTACACGGATTTCTACTCTGACGACATCCAACAGGAACACTCACAGGCGACCTTTTCTTTACTCTGACACACTAGGCCCAGGGCAGGGCCAACTCCATTTTCTGAACACCTACATAGCCTGGCTCGTACCACTTGGATTTCCACCCTGGCGGTATCCAACAGGAACACCTACAGGCAACCCTCACTTCATTCTGTCTCACTAGGCCGTATCCAGGGTAGCACCACAAACCGTTACCGGGGACCCTGTGGGCTTGATACCGGAGGGTTTCCCCAGAAAGCCCTCCTTGTTACCCTTTGCTATCAGTGGTGCCGCCTCCCTGGCCGCACCATTGGTCCGCCACCCACAACTGTGACATCCCTCCCTCTTATGACGTAGGGCACACGTTTATACAGTGGAGCTTGCATTATAACCAGTTCCTGCTTATTAGCCCCCGACAAGAGCCCGCCTGCTCCACCTGCATTATATGTAGTCGGACCCAGAGGAGCAACTAGAGCTAAATTTCGGGGGGGGGGGGGGGCTAAGAAAAAATTTCGGGGGGGGATGAACCTTTAATCAGTAGGCAGAGTGGAGCTGCAGGAGCTCTTTGAAGGGGTGAAACAACTGCAAGGCCTCATTAACATTCAAATGGTCTTTTAAAGACCTGTGAAACATTCGGGTGCAGCTCTGTGTGTGCCCGGGATCTGTCTCATCCCGGGCTGCCACACACGACGGGGGGGCTGAAGCCCGGTGAGTCCAATGGGTGTTGGGCGCCTGGACTCGGACCTGTACACATACAGGGCACACGGCCACACATCCCGGATCTTATTATAACCATCTCACTTGGTGGTATGTTGGCCGTAACAACCGCATGTAACCTGCTTTTCTTTGTGTCTGACCTGTTTACAGGTATACAGTCAAAATATTGAGTTTTTAATATCGAGTTACATTAATATTGAGTAAAAAATATAGAATGGACACAATATCTAATAGAATATAGACTACAAAAATATCGAATAGAATAGCATAAATATTGAATCAAAAAATATAGAATGGACAAAATATCGAATGGACAGAATATAGACAACAAAAATATAGAATGACAGAATATAGACAACAAAAATATAGAATGACATAATATAGACAACAAAAATATAGAATGACAGAATATAGACAACAAAAATATCGAATTTGAGGTAGGTAAGTTAATATTAAGTTTTTGAACGTTTTTTTATGTTAGTGTATGTGTGAAAAGTGTATACTTATTTTATAATTTATTTTAATTAATTAATTTTATGGTATTTTATTTTTGCGTAATATAATTCTGAAGCGAGTTGTGGGTTTATAGGGGAATAGGGTGGGAAGTAATTTAATTATAATTAATTAAATATGTTAATTTATTTATTGGTATTTATTTAGAATTAATTGTTAATTGATAATTAATTGGTAATTAATTAAAATATAATTGATAATTATTTTAATTAAATGATTAATTGATAATTATGTTAATTTTATTAATGTATTTTCTGTAGTGGGTTGTGGGTTTATAGGGGAATAGGGTGGGAAGTAATTTAATTATAAATAATTAAATCTGTTAATTTATTTATTTAGAATTAATTGTTAATTGATAATTAATTGGTAATTAATTAAAATATTTATTTTATTTTTATTTATGGAGCTTATAGAGCGCGCAGCTACCTCCGATGGAGGTGTCCCGGCGCTAAAATTACATGACTGTCCCCAAGAGGAGTAACCAAGATCATATCTCACAGAGAAAATGGGAAACGGAGAGGAGTTGGCAGTTCCAAGTCCTACCGCCTAGTGAACAGCCAGGTCTTGAGTTTGCGGCGAAAGGCTGGCTCAGATTCGCAGAACCTGAGGTCAAGGGGGAGGCTATTCCAAATATAATTGATAATTATTTTAATTAATTGATTAATTTATAATTATGTTAATTTTATGAATGTATTTTCTGTAGCGGGTTGTGGGTTTATAGGGGAATAGGGTTGGATGTAATTTAAATATAATTGTTTAAATGTATTTATTGGTATTTATTTTGAATTAATTGATATTTAAAATTTTAATAGTTAATTAATTAAAATATAATTGGTAAATCATTTTAATTAATGGAATAATTGATAATTATGTAAGTTGTATTAATGTATTTTCTGTAGTGGGTTGTGGGTTTATAGGGGAATAGGGTGAGAAGTAATTTAAATATAATTATTTAAATGTTAAATGTATTTATTGGTATTTATTTTGAATTAATTGATATTTAAATTTTTAATTGGTAAATAATGAAAGTATAATTGGTAATTCATTTTAATTAATTGATTAATTGATAATTATGTAAATTATATTAATGTATTTTCTGTAGCAGGTTGTGGGTTTATAGGGAAATTGGGTGGGAAGTAATTTAATTGTGAATAAATACATATTGTTATTTATTTATTGGTTTTGTTTTGTTGTAATTTTAATACATATTTAATTGTTAATTAATTAATTGTTAATTGGTAAATAATTTGTATTAATAGGTAATTATTTGTGATAAATATGTTTTTAGTTTTTTTTGGATTAATTATTATATTATTTAACATTTTTAATTACTTCTAATTAATTTGTATTTGCTATTAGTATTTATTTTATTTTTATTCATATATGAAGTATTTACTTTCTCTACTGTTGCACTCTTTGGAGTGGGAATAGTAATTTTTACCCCTACGCTATCCAACGCTTTCCCTACTGTTGCACTTTCTGGAGTGGGAATAGTAATTTTTACCCCTACGCTAACCAACGCTTTACCTACTGTTGCACTCTCTGGAGTGGGAATAGTAATGTTAACCCTCCCGCTGTCCAACGCTTTCCCTACTGTTGCATTCTTTGGCGTGGGAATAGTAGTTTTTACCCCTACGCTATCCAACGCTTTCCCTACTGTTGCACTCTGTGGAGTGGGATAGTAATTTTTACCCCTACGCTATCCAACGCTTTCCCTACTGTTGCACTCTCTGGAGCGGGAATAGTAATTTTTACCCCTACGCTATCCAATGCTTTCTATATTGTTGCACTCTCTGGAGTGGGAATAGTAATTTTTACCCCTACGCCATCCAACGCTTTCCCTACTGTTGCACTCTCTGGAGTGGGAATAGTAATTTTAACCCTCCCGCTATCCAATGCTTTCCCTACTGTTGCACTCTTTGGAGTGGGAATAGTAATTTTTACCCCTACGGTATCCAGCGCTTTCCCTACTGTTGCACTCACTGGAGTGGGAATAGTAATTTTTACCCATACGCTATCCAACGCTTTCCCTACTGTTGCACTCTCTGGAGTGGGAATAGTAATTTTAACCCTCCCGCTATCCAACGCTTTCCCTACTGTTGCTCTTTCTGGAGGGGGAATAGTCATTTTTACCCCTACGCTATCCAATGCTTTCTCTACTGTTGCACTCTTTGGAGTGGGAATAGTAATTTTTACCCCTACGCTATCCAACACTTTCCCTACTGTTGCACTCACTGGAGAGGGAATAGTAACTTTTACCCCTACGCTATCCAACGCTTTCCCTACTGTTGCACTCTCTGGAGTGGGAATAGTAATTGTAACCCTCCCACTATCCAACGCTTTCCCTACTGTTGCACTTTCTGGAGTGGGAATAGTAATTTTTACCCCTACGCTATCCAATGCTTTCTCTACTCTTGCACTCATTGGAGTGGGAATGGTCATTTTTACCCCTACGCTATCCAACGCTTTCCCTACTGTTGCACTCACTGGAGTGGGAATAGTAATTTTTACCCCTACACTATCCAACGCTTTCTCTACTGTTGCACTCACTGGAGTGGGAATAGTAATTTTTACCCTTCCGCTATCCAACGCTTTCCCTACTGGTGCACTTTCTGGAGTGGGAATAGTAATTTTTACCCCTACGCTGTCCAATGCTTTCCCTACTGTTGAACTCTCTGGAGTGGGAATAGTAATTTTTACCCCTACGCTATCCAACTCTTTCCCTACTGTTGCACTCCCTGGAGTTTGAATAGTAATTTTTACCCCTACGCTATCCAACGCTTTCTCTACTGTTGCACTTAATGGAGTGATTATAGTAAATTTTACACTTTCCGCTATCCTATGGTAAAAATATTGTACATATTTTATTAATATTATGTTTATATATATATATGTATTAACAACATAATTTGTAAAAAAATGTTTTTAACTTACATTAATTATTTATTAATTTTCAGGTTATTTAAGTAGTTTAAGTATGTTTAAGTTAATTATTTTTATTATTTCATTAATTATTAATTAATTTAAAGCATTTTAAAAAATTCGATATTTTGACTAACTATATTTTTTACATCGATATTTTTGATTCGATATTTTTGTACTTACCTGATTGGAGATAGGAGGTCGATATTTTGGTATTCTATATTTTTACCTCAATATTTTTTAACTCGATATTCTTCACATCGATATTGTTTCAGTGATCCCTGTTTACATGCACGCGGGGTCTGACCTCAGAGTGGTCCCACTTGTAACTATACATGCCACTCTCAGGACTGCTGCTGTTATGTCACCATTGCTCTTTCTCTTTTCACTCTCTGTTTAGGACCTCAGCAACCCCACTACCCTTCCCATTATATAATCGCAGCTTTTTCTAACTTTTTCCTCATACCGGGCGGCACATTTGTTTATTGACGGGCCTTTCCGGTTCCCCTGTGACTTTTCTGCCCTGTGCTCTAGATATGGTATCGTTCCCTGTATTTTAATGCCCATTCCTTTGACAGGGCCTTCCTCATTCACATGCCATTAGACATGTTGTCTCACTGCGGTCGCAGCTAACTTTGGGATACGCCACTATTGACTTCTATTATACTATATCTAGGCTTTCCTGTTTTCAGTTTCTATTTTTGGTAAATTCTGGTGGGGTTTTTTCAGTGTTGTCAATATCTTAAAAAACAGTTGTTATCAGTGGTTACACATTTTCGTGCCCCTAAAAAACATAAAAAGTCTTTTTCCGGTGTTTATGGAACGTTTTGCTTTTATTATTGCTTGCTTTCTGCACTGAAAGAACATGGTATATAAACAGTGTACATATAGTGTACATTAGGTCCAAATAGATTTTTGCAAATTAATCTTATTGTAGTACACCATACAATACTTCAGTGAGTCTTTGGGTCATGTGCGCTCGCTCTTTCCTTCCTATGGAAACGTCTGTGAAAAGGCCCACTCAGCATTCATAGCCCCTTGGGATGAGACCCATCAGCTAAGGGACACAGTTGGGATGACTCTTTCTTTGATGCCACATAAAGCACAAAATGATAAATATTTGCGTTTTAGTTCCTGTGCATAAGAAAACTCTGCACCAGAATGGACTAAAAAGTCAATAGCATCCATCATTAACTCTGAAGACTGTAAAGATGCTTTCAGCATACCATCTAACAAGTGGCAAGGATCTCCTACAGGGAATCACTTCAGCTTGGGTATCAATTTGACAGGTCATCACACAACTTTTTTATATACATAGCTGAATCACTGCAAATACAAACAATATCACTCCAATCTTTGTTGAACTCGGAAAGAACCTTTTTTGCAGAGCATTACAAGTGACACTGCGTTCCATGTTTTCCAAAAGTCTGGTGTCATGTTTTCACCACTATCCCAGATGCTTGGTGATATATATACTTGTCACTATACCTTGAAATGAATGTTTAAAGCCTGAGGTGTTGGCAATTCACCTACTATCAATACTGACCCACTAGAAACTATGGTCTGATGTATTAAGGGTTTTTACCCATTCTCTGTGGGTAAATGTGATGACACACATTAGGAAAGATTTTTATGAAACCAGCCATTTTACCTATCAGTGAAATAATCAAATGCAGCCAAAATATCAAATATGAGTTTGATATTTCTTGATTCTCTTCAGTTTATAAAATAATTAAACTACACCTAAAATATGAAACTAAACCCTACATCTTTAAACCAAAGGCCACAAAACTGGAAAAAGTAAAAGGAAGAAGAAACAATATTTTAGTGGCATCCCTAAAGAACAAAACTCAAGCAGAATAATGTTAGCCAGTCTTTCCTACAGCTAGCTTCTATAACAAAGTTAAATTGTATTGACCTCTTCAGGAAGAAACAAATGACTTTTTCACTCTCTTTTTCCTTGTTTTGATTGGCATTTAGTTTGTGGTTGTGCAGGTGTCTTTTCAGTGTTTATATGTTTTCACCAGGGAGGGCTATTTTTCTTTCAGTGGGGTTTTATCAGTTATTATAGGTTTAAACCTAAAACCCCACAGCCTAACTATATCTTGCTTTGCATAACCTCCGCTCTTTATGGCATGTTTTTATTCCCTGTGGTTCGACCTGGTATGCCCATCTTTATTTCTAATTTACTTTCTTTGAAAGTTTCACTAGTTCCATAGCCCCAGCGAACTTTTTCGGTCATGCCATCATTCATTTCCTTTCTTTGCGTTACCCCCACTCCTAAAGGGCATTTTTTATTGCCTGCGGTTCGACCCGGTATGTCCATCTCTATTCTCAGTTTACTCTCTTTGACTGCTTTACTCCCCTCACAGTCTTGAAGTCTCCTTTTCCTTTCCGTCATAGCAAGTACACTAACCGGTTGCTCAGCTACCTCACATGGGAGAGCTCCTCGTCCCGCACAGCTGTAATGATGTCACTGAAACGCAGGACCAAGATAATTACTGGTTATACACTTTTTGGCTTAGAGCCAATGTAGTCTGTCTTCTTGCATGACCGCTGGTTCAATTTTTGCACGCTCATTAGTTCCCTTATATACTGCTTCCCTGGCCCATGGAGGCCTTGATGTACGGGTAGCTGACACGCTGAGACCAACATTTCAGGCAAGCGTTTGGGTGAAGTTTTGCAGAACGTACCCCGGGTAGCTACAATCTCCTATTTTCCTATGCACAAATCCCCTTTTCCAATTTGGCACGACTGCAAGGCGGCAAACTGTCCCCAGTGCATGAGCAATTTCATTATGCAATCCATTTTTGCTAGACAGTACTCCCTGACTTCTTTTCCAGCTTTTTGTTATGAACGGCCACACACAGTGTTTCCTTTTTAGGTCGAGGACCTAAAGGCTGCGCTTGCGCAGTCTGGGGTCGGAGAATTAATGTCCCTTAGTAGCGCTTTGGAACCCGCCTCCCTGCCCTGTCTCTCCTCCATTGGCTGGCTTCCTAAACGGAGGCCAGCCATTGGAGGAGAGATGCATCACTCCGATTTAGTCCTGTCTTTTTCAGATTTGGGGGCGTAAGTTTTGCTGTTCTTTAGACAGTGACGTTATCTGTCACTCAAAACAGCAAAACCACGCCCCCGAATCCGAAATTTTTCGGAGCTTTGGGCCGCCATTTTTTTTCTCGTCTGCCGGTGAGGATCGTCAGGGTCTTGTTTAGTAACTTCTGCGATTTTAATGCGTCGCCCCCACAGGCTTCTAAGGGGTGGGGGGAATGAGGATCGTCATGGTCTTGTTTAGTAACTTCGGCGATTTTAATGCGTCGCCCCCACAGGCTTCTAAGGGATGGGGTGGGGTGAGTGGCATAGTCTCGTCGCCGAACGGACGCTCCTGCTGGCCCGACTGCAGAAACTTCTTCAGGGTCTGCCTGTGGTCGGAAGGAATTGTGGTGAAACAACAATATTATTTTATGGTTTAGATAGCGCCTAAAGCCCGAAAGTGTGACTAAGCTTTAAAATCGGACCAAGTTGTGGTAACTTGCATATGATCCAGAGCCTGGGGGTGGCTTGAACTGAAGAATTTCTCAGTGAAAGTGGGCCTGACGTCAGGCCTGCCAGCACGCTCCTCAAAGGGCAGCAGCGCTCTGTGTGAAAGACGTGCATCTCGTGCACAGCAGGCATGGCCGGCTGCCCCTGTTTCCACGCTCCGAGCTAGCCTCGAAAAAACAGTAGGATGACTCTCCTGTTTCTCTTCATATTCCACATATCTAAACTGCAAACCTTGTATTTGGAGTTCACGGCCCAGTCTTTATTTTTGTGGTAACCACATATCGAAATCAATGGTTGTTCAAGACACCAGCGTGACCGGCATTGTCACTTTATAATGGCGTAGTCTGCGAGTTGCATCATTAATACCTCGTACATTGTATCCAAAAAATAAGCATCAAGTGCGTTGTCTGTGTTTCCAGCAGGTCGGGCTGGGCTGCCCTTCCCAAACACTCAGGCATGTACAGCCCCCTCGTTAAGAGTTTGTACGTCCACGTTGTGTCACTCCCTACCCCCCCCCCCACGCATACAAACACTCTAATAAACTGATTGGTCGATGCCTCGCCTAGGTGATATAATCACAGCCTCTCCGCCCGCTCAGCGTGAATGACATCATTTCCCCATGTTCTCCTCTCTTATTCCCTTGTTCCATAATTCCCACTTAAGCCCCCAACCTTCCTTCTTCTGTTTCCCCTCAGCACTTTGAAGAAAAAAACGCAGTCGAGTTATCCAGCATGACATGACTCACAATCTGTTGTTCTGCATCCCTTACTACCCAGTGCTCTCCAAAAGCTGGGGTCTACCAAAGAGGCGTGGTTTAATAAATGTAACTACAGTACTTTATAAGCCCCCTCTGTGCCTGACAGGGTAGTTTGTGACTATGTCCCTAACAGAGTGACATGTATCTCTACAAACCGTTGGTTTATAAAGAAGGTTCCTGGTCATGTGGCATTTATATTTTAATGGGCTGGGCAGACTAGCGCTGCATCTTAAATGGCAGCTTCAGTGCCGTGGTTCCCCAGCGGCCTACGGGAGCTGGGCAGACATTGCGGAGCACGTCTGAGGTAAGATGTGGGCCACTGGCGGATCGGGCCTGTGTGTGTGTGTGATGAGTGCGTGCGGCCTGCAGTGGTGTCTGCCCCCGATGTGTGTGCATAATGGGTGTTTGTGGCCTGCAGCGCTGTCTGCCCCCGATGTGTGTGCATGATGGGTGTTTGTGGCATGCAGCGGTGTCTGCCCCCGATGTGTGTGCATGATCGGTGTTTGTGGCCTGCAGTGGTGTCTGCCCCCGATGTGTGTGCATGATGGGTGTTTGTGGCCTGCAGCGGTGTCTGCCCCCGATGTGTGTGCATGATGGGTGTTTGTGGCCTGCAGTGGTGTCTGTCCCTGTGTGGGTGATGAGTGTGTGCTCCTGCAGCAGTGTCTGGCCCTGTAGCAGTGTCTGCCCCTGTATATGTGTGTCATTATGTGTGTGTGTGTGGCCTGTAGTGGTTGTTGTGCTACCACTAGGGCCGGTTCTGACAATTAAGTACTGAGAAAGGAAACCACACAAATACGAACAGTTGAGCGTGTTTGAGGGGGCACAAATCACAATTTGGTGCCAATTACCAACAAGATTCTTGTCGGGTATTACCCGTGGGCAAATAGCACAAAGTAGGCATGGGCAGATACCCCCGACTTGGAAGTGAGTACATGAAAAGGGGATTACAAGCAACAAAGGGTGTAATCAGGGCCATAGTATCTTGCACAGCCCATCTAAATCCAGTTTTCCCTATGCAGTGCTGCCCGAGGTGAAGGATTCCTTAACATTTCCAAATTAAGCAAAGTTCACCGCCTGATTTAAACAGTAGTTGGAAAAGAGATTGGACTGGACTGAAACTACAAGCTGCATAGACAAGTAGAGTTCATGGCTCCCATGACACCTCACACAGCAGCAGGACATCAGCCCTTTCACAGAAGGTTAGGTTTCGATACTGCTTTTAAATGTACTCAAGACATACTTATGTATAGCGCCACCTAACCCGATGTGTGTACATGATGGGTGTTTGTGGCCTGCAGCGGTGTCTGCCCCCGATGTGTGTGCATGATGGGTGCTTGTGGCCTGCAGCGGTGTCTGCCCCCGATGTGTGTGCATGATGGGCGTTTGTGGCTTGTAGTGGTGTTTGCCCCGATGTGTGTGCATGATGGGTGTTTGTGGCCTGCAGCGGTGTCTGCCCCTGATGTGTGTGCATGATCGGTGTTTGTGGCCTGCAGTGGTGTCTGCCCCTGATGTGTGTGCATGATCGGTGTTTGTGGCCTGCAGTGGTGTCTGCCCCCGATGTGTGTGCATGGTGGGTGTTTGTGGCCTGCAGTGGTTTGTGTCCCTGTGTGGGTGATGAGTGCGTGCTCCTGCAGCAGTGTCTGAGACTGTGGCGTGATGTGCAGTGCAATGTTTAATCTCTGGTAGATCACCAGTTAAGCTGATGTCACTTATAACAGCGTCTTCTAAATGAAGTGATGGATACCTGTCCATTTGATGCAAACTGCATACATTTTCCTTGAGAGCTTCGATTGTTTTCAGGATATCAACACACATGGAACACTCTCTGAAGGTAAACGAGGACCAGATTACCGGAACATGACTGTATTAACGAGGCCAGGGGATGGCTTTCCAGGAAGCACCGAGTTCTGCTGAAAAGCAGAAATCCGAAACAAGACACAGAGGGTAGAGGAGGGGGGGGATAAAGATTACCTGTTGTGTAGTTTTACTCTTCTGATTTATGGCTTCTGGTAAAGCAGTAACCACTCAGGGTGAGAATCAAGAGGCATTTATTGGAAAAAACACAATGGAAACATTTACTGCTGGCTCTGTGCGAGGTGTGTTGGGCTCTGTGTGTGTTGGGCTCTGTGTGTGTTGGTGTGTGGCTCTGTCTGTCTGTGTGTGTGGCTCTGTCTGTCTCTGTCTGTGTTTGTGTGTTTGGCTCTGTCTGTGTGTGTGTGGCTCTCTGTGTGTGTGGCTCTGTGTGTGTGTGGCTCTGTCTGTGTGGCTCTGTGTGTGTGTGTGTGTGTGTTGCTCTGTCTGTGTGTGTGTGGCTCTGTCTGTGTGTGTGTGGCTCTGTCTGTGTGTGTGACTGGGTCTGTGTGTGTGTATGTGTGTCTGTGTGTGTGTGTGGCTCTGTGTGTGTGTGTGTGTGGCTGTGTGTGTGTGTGTGTAGCTCTGTGTGTGTGTAGCTCTGTGTGTGTGTTGCTCTGTGTGTGTGTGTGTGTGTGTGTCTGTGCCTCTGTGTGTGTGGCTCTGTGTGTGGCTCTGTGTAGATAACTTTTTTTGTAGGTGGCTCTATGTGTGGGTGGCTTTGTCTGTGTGAGGGTGGCTCTGTGTAGGTGACTCAGTGTGTGGGTGGCTGTATGTGAATGACTCTGTGTGGGTGGCTCTGTATGTGTGTGTGTGTGGCTCTGTGTGGGTGTAAATGCAATAGGTCATGCATATGCGAGCGATTAAGCTATTGGCATTGTAAATGACAATGCCATTTATTTAACGATTAAGCTATTGGCAATGTAAATGACATTGCTATTTATTTATGATTAAAAAAAATAAAAAGTCATAAGCAATGCCAATAGCTCTACCTTTAATAATGCCGAGACCATTGCATTGTAAATGCTTGTTAAACATTGCCATCAAAGCTCCCTGACCACCAATATTGCTTTCGCGCGGATACTGCCTCACTCAGTGTTTCCCTTTCCCACATTGCCTGCTGTCATCGCACTCACGGAGAAACCCACTGGGCATTCTCGCCAGGCCGGCGGCTTTCCACACGGCCAGCGCTTACTCCGGCCCCCCTTTTCTCCTCCGATCCGTTTGTCTACCGCGCGGAGTGTTTTTCCACCTCCCTTCCATACAGAGCAGATTAGGGCCACCGTCGGGGCCTCACCCATTTTACACTTTCCAGGGATTGACATGCATCTAGGGACGGCAGTTCTTGAACACATATGGGTCCTCATGTGTCTTCTCCACAGCACAATTGTGTATTCCTCTATTTCGGAAAACGGGGCAGGCTGCCTTTCCATATTTATAACTTTGGCCATGATGCTTGCTCATTTGCCCACTGGTCACACCGCAGGGGCGCATTGACTCTCTTACAAGCCATCACGGAACGCTCATTAGCACGCTGCGGGCCGACTAGGACTGACTTTGAACCATTGCTTATCTCTATCCCCAGGTTTCTTTTTGCTGGCCCTTCTCAAGGAGGCCACCTCATGTTTACTAGTGACCGTACTGAGTGCCGCTGATCACAGTCTCAAGAGCGCACTACTCACGTTACCATTCTACATCAACTTTGGTATGTACCCTTCTGATTTTTTCTTACATTGTACGGGCCATGCATGATCAGTTGTTAGGCTTGTTTCCTGCCAGATGCACCGCTGATTAACCAATCCATTGATGACATTTTGAGTGCTAATGAGGTACCCCTCTCTCTGGTTCTGCGTATTAGGCAGTTTTAGAACATTTTAATAATTTATTAATCCATTTACCCAGTTTTGCATATGGGTTTTGGATATGTTTTCTCATTAAAACATGGGGGTTTACACACGGAGTCCCCACCACTGACTTCCCCTGAGTGTAATATTTCCTAAGTAGGGATAGTACCAGTTGAGGTTGATATTGGCATATACGATCCATCATTTTTTCTGATCTCCCCAAAGAAGACGTTCCCCTAGTGCTCTTTCATTCCATGGAGGGAGGGCATCATTTGCGTTTAATACCTTTATATAACCCTGTACTTTACAGATGCACACCTCCTTGTTGTATAGCGTTTTAGGACCCTAGTGTAATTTTACCGATTCATGCCCTTATATAGGTATAATTCACATTACCCTTATATAGGCATAAAAATCATACCCATATTTAGACATAACCCATCCAGTCCAAATACGGGATGGCTACTTCCACTAGTTCCAAAAAGCCACAACGATTTCTTGAAAAACTCGGCCTCAGCAGTCAGGGACATCCCCTTTCCTTGAATATTGATTTGTCCTAGAAATCACGGTGTTTTCAAAGAACTACCGTTCTTTGGTGACGCTATTATGTCGGACCTTACTTCAATCCAGGCACCTTCAAGGTATAAATATGCCTACACTTGCCCTAGCCGACCCTCTAGCTGACGCACTGACAGAGAGGCTGCCTTTCTCTCGCTGAGAATCCCGCTCCAGTGTTTCCAAGCCCCCCTTGCGGGGTGTTTGGAAATCGAGTCCGGAGACAGAGATACCTGACCTCCTTCATTCTAAACTAAGGTATGGAGCTGATTAGACCCTAAAAGAAATCTTAGATAGATTCTTGGCAAAGAAACTAAAGCACATACTTACTTCTTCTCTCGTACTAGACTAAGGTTAGGTACATCAGGGTAGGCGTATTGAGTACTTTTAGTCTTTGGTATTAATGTATGTTTTTTATGGCTGAGAAACCATACCATGCTTTTACAGTATTATTTCATAATACTCTTCTAGCTGTACGCATTATACTTTACAGCAAGTATTACGATTGTAGCAGTTCATTTCTTCTGCATGAGAAAGAAGACTGTTCAATAAATACTTTTATTGAAAACTCCCGTCTCTCTATTTCTCTGCACCTCTGGTGAAACAAATCTGTACGATTGACTGTGTAAAATATCTATCTATTGTTTTCATGACTCTGAAGATCAGTTTTATTCTTGGGGAAACAAAGTTGTCATGTTTATGCGGTTGTCAGAAACAAATCCCTTCTTGTGTATTCGAGAAAGTTTCTAGTGACCTCTGAGCTAGCTGGCACTCACAATTAAGTGTAATAAATTAGATAGAGACCTAGTCGACTTAAGTCCTACTTCACATCTATAGGATATATTATTCCAATGCACAGAGCCTATTGGGAATATAGGAACTACACTACATCACTGTTCCCTCTAGGCCGCGTGCGCGCACCTCCCCTGGCATCAGCGCGCACCACCTTGCGTGGAGCGTGCACACAGGACGTCGCTAGAGAGACTTGCACCGCCGGCCGCTTTAAAGAGGCGAGTGGCGCGAACATGAGGCACTTTTCGTGGTGGTGGCGGCGGTGCGGGCATGAGGAGTGCAGGTAAGGAGGCAGGGGGCTGGTGGGGCTTGTGGCACTTGCGGCGCTTGGGCTATGTGGGAGCACGAGGCAGGGCTTTTGTTATTAAAGCGTGGGGCAGACTGTTTAAGTATTGCTGTTAATCAGAGCCCCTTCACGGGCTCCGATTAACAGCAATACTTAAACGAAAGGCCACAGTCTGCCCGCGCTTTAATAACAAAAGCGTAGAGACAGTTTCTAAACACAGCGTGTACTGTCTCTACGATTTTGTTAGTAAAGCGCGGGGCAGACTGTGGCCTTTTGTTTAAGTATTGCTGTTAATCGGAGCCCGTGAAGGGGCTCTGATTAACAGCAATACTTAAACAAAAGGCCACAGCGGCTGGGGAGACGAGCGGAACCGAAGGCAAAAGGGGCACAAAAACAAGGAAAAAAACAAGTGGCACAGTGGGCAGAAAGGCACAAAAAACAAGTGGGACAGAGGGCAGAAAGGCACAAAAAATGAGTGGGACAGAGGGCAGAAAGGCACAAAAAACAAGTAGGACAGAGGGCAGAAAGGCACAAAAAACGAGTAGGACAGAGGGCAGAAAGGCACAAAAAACGAGTGGGACAGAGGGCAGAAAGGCACAAAAAACAAGGGAAAAACGAGTGGAACAGAGGCAAAGGGGGCACAAAAACGAGTGGCACAGAGGCAAGACGGGTAGAAAAAACTAATGGCACAGACTCAAAATACACAATACAGAAATATAGGGGCAGCTAAGAACAGAAGTCAGAACGGGCAGAGAGGCACGCGGGCAGTGAGGGGAACAGAAGGGAAAACTGGGCAGAGACACGGGCAGCGAGGGGTACAGAAGAAAAGACCGGGCAGAGAGAGCACAGGGACAGCGAGGGGAACCGAGGGAAGAAAAAGGGGCACAGAACACGTACAGGCAGTGGGGAAGACAGACAACAGCAGCCAGAGACACAACAATGAAATTACAGGCAATGCAATAAATTTGCAAACTGCCTTTTTCACTTTTTAAAGTAAACGTTTTGAGTGCCATTCGGCGCCGCAGACACGCGCGGTTTGGTTCCTGGCGCACATAGCCACGGTTGCAGCGCACAGAGACCCTCCACTGCCGCACACAGAGGAAAAAAATTAGAGCAAACATTGCACTACATGGCGCCCAACATTTGGTAAGGCACTAATTTAACGCTAGATACTAGAGTAACTCAGTCGTGCTTTTCACAGAGATCCCTTTTTCCCGTAAAATACTCCAATAGACGTCTGGAGTGGGCTAAAGGATAAAATATCCGCCATAACTGAGTAGGACGAAAATCCTATGTATTAGTTTTTGGTTTGATTAAACGTTGAAGGATACAGTGTTCCAAAATATTGTGCACCTTATCTTTGTTTCCTTTCGGTCAACAAAATGTCGGATAGCGACACCAAGAACGGTGGCAAGAACGCAACCGGTGGAGCTGCAGCCAGACCGGGTTTAGACTTTACAGGTTTCCAACAAAATGACCCGCACGCTATAATGATCCCAGAAAACGTAAGGAAAACCATCATTACAAAGCTAATACCAAATGGCCTATAATCAAGAGGCGATAGGGTCATTTTTGTCATAGAGGCACATGAATATCGGCAGACAGAGGTATTCTATTCATGGATTGTCTTCCCTGAAGCAAATCCAGTAACACATGTGTTCCACTTCTACAAAGTAGAGGAACCTCCAATGTAATACCTTCCTTTTGAGGACATTGAAATTCCACTAACTTACCAAGAGCATCAGCTCTGGTTTAAAGGCGCCCTACAGCATCAAAATCACATTACCAGGCTCGGTCCTCTAAGTAGACTAGGAGCAACATGGCCGGTACTAGCCAGCTATACACCACATCCTGACATTGAAGTCAAGTGAAGAACTATTAGTTCAACTAAAACAATTAATCAAAATACATAGACAATTGGTTCAATATGTCATGCGGACTCTAACAGTCCAACCTGCTATCAGGATTCCACAGCAAACCCCTCATCAGGGGAACACAAATAAAATTACACCGCAGACCATACAATCAGTCATTGGTAAATTACCTGCAAAACGGGAACAAATTCCATTCTGGTTAGTTCAAAAAATCACTCAAATTGAGGCAGTATTTCCTGACAGTGCACCTCATGAGAAAAACTGAATTTTAGCACTCTGTTTACCAATGGGGATCGCACCACATCTGGAGGACTGCGACACTTGGGGTACAGTCTTTGCTGCAATCTACACAAAAACTCATGGTCTTCCGTCTATGGCGGTAATACCAGACGTCCTGAAACAGATCCTAAATGAATACGGGCCAGAGCCTGCATCGAATCTAGGTATGAAATTACTTAAAGATTTCAAACAGGTCTCAGCTATAATATTAGCAAGTATTAAAGGTGAAGCAGCATCTGTGGCGATCAGCCAAAAATTAAAAGAACTTGATGTAACAGAGCAACTATATGAACTGGCCAGAATAATTGAAAAATCCTATGAAGAACTAGGTAGAGATAGTTTGGGAGGAAAACCAATAAAGCCCCAACTAATAGAAAATCCTGAAAAGGTTTTTTATTAAAAACACTCTCACTACTCCTAAAAAGAAGTGGGAAAATACTAGACAGACACTTCCTAAAGAGAAGCCTTCTCAATCCAGAGGTAGGTTTCCTCTAAGGGAGCCCTCTGAAAAGAGGTATAACCTCAGGAATAGGGATAATTTGAGAAAACCTGAAGAGTGCCTATATGGCGAAGAGATCATTATGAACAAGACCATGAAATGTCCCAAATTCTCAGCACGCATGTGCATGTGCCCTGGGCAAACACTAATCACACTCAGCTATTAGATTGACATTACATTACCAGAGGATCAGTACGTCAGCAAACACACGAATAATAAAAACCAAAAAATATAATGTATAAAAAACAAGTTTTCAATGTACTACATGTATCAAAGTTAAAAACAATTTATCCAAAAAAACATTTCATAATAATATTCCAAGAAAACGAAGTCAACGCTGCGTTTAAGTGATTCAAAGGATGTTCACCTTCTTCAGGACAGTTTTCTTTCTTTCCCTCAAGGCTATGGCTACTTCACATTTGGATTTAGAATTAATAAAAGCATTCTAAAGTGGAGGTGGCATTTTCTTAAGATCTCCCAGGGTATATACCAATGAGATAGATACTCAGGATATTAGGACCTTCGTTGGAGACACCGTCTTCTTTAAAAAAAAACGAAAAGATCATTATGCAAGCCTTCTCCAATCATATTCCAATTCATAAAAAATATACTCATGCCAGAAAATGGACTTTAGCCCAGGCTCCAGCATTATATAAAAATCATGTAGGATGGGATGAGGATTCTCCTCACCATAAAATCCAGTTAAAAAATCAACCAACTGCTCAGAGGCAGTATCCAGTTAAGCAAGAATCGAAAAAACAGGTTAGGGAGTTCTTAGATCAACTTGAATACCAATGGGTGCTTGAAACATGCACCTCATCAATGAACAATCCTTTGTTTCCTCTCTCCAAACCAGACAATTCATATCGTCTAGTTTTGGATTACAGACATTTAAACTCTTGTTGCAAAACATTTGCAGTACAAAATGCACACAGTGCAGCACTGATGAATAACATTGTACGCAAAAAGTATAAAGCTACCTTAGATATTTCAAACGGTTTCTTCTGTCAAAATATCGCACCAAAAAGCAGGTCCTTGACCGCTTTCTCAATTATGGGGACACAACATCACTTCTGCTGTCTCCCCCAGGGACTCAAGAATAGTCCAGGGTTATTTTGAGCCAGAGTAACAGAGTTACTACAAACGTATGATGATGGGGTATTATCTTATGTCGATGACATCTACCTTACAGACGATGACTTGGACAGGCACTTGAACAGGGTGAACACCATAATACTTGGTTTCTCATCTGAAGGGTACAAATTCAACTTTAAAAAATCAAGAATTGCCCAACTAAACGTCCTATTCTTAGGATACGAACTTTCAAGCCTGGCAAAAACGCTGAAAAACATAAGGTCAATTCTAGGTTTCCTGAATTTCGGAAGAACTTTTATTCTAAACTACGCAGAAAGGGTTAAACCTTTCTACGAATTAATCAAACCTGATTTTAAAACAACAAATTGGACTCAAAAACACACAGAAATTTTCCATTCAGTGCAAACAGACATGTTAGCAACAACACATTTACAGACATGCGTAAAGGTACGCAACCTTGTAATCCGAGTCATCCCAGGAAGATGCGGTTTCACATACTTAACCTTTAATGAAGGGGAAATAGTACCAATTGCTAATAAATCACACTTGTACACACAAGCTGAAATGAAATTCACTTCAACAGAAAAAATTCTGACCGCTGTTCAAACTGCTGTAGCAAAAGAGAGAGCTCTCCCACAGGGAAATGTATAAAAGTCGTTACTCCTATACCTGCCTTAGAGGCAGTGACAAAAGCAAGCATTCCAAATGCAAAGGCTTTACATCCAAGATGGATACATTGTGTTAACTCTCTTGCTGCAAGATGTTGAATACGTTTTTGACTCCTACTTGAAAACTCTAGAATTTTTACAATACGAACAAGAATGTCCTATGCCGACTGAAATTCTCTCTCTAGAACAGTACGAATGTATTATATATACAGACGGATTAGCACAGCCCGCAGTTGAGGGTAAACAAGCTTATAGTGCTGCATGTACGATTGTTAAAGGTCGCTGGCGCGATGGTAAATTCAGACGTATGGTCACAAAAACTCAATCTCAATCTCTCGGACACTGTACAGCTCAGCATGCTGAACTACAGGCTTTCAAGATGGTGTTTGAAAATACCGATTGCGAATTCCCCACACTCATAGTGTGCGATTCGTATTACTGCGTCCAATCTTACAATGAATACTTGCAGAACTGGGTTCAAAACGGTTTCAAAGATGCAAAAGGTGGCACAATCAAGCATAAAGTTGCTCTGAGAACAAGTAGTTCAGTTGCAGAAAGAACTACAAAAGACTCACGTGATCCATACATTGAGTCATCAGCGTGATGGCGTTCACGTTGAAGGGAATTCATTGGCTGATGAAGCCGCGAAGGCAGCTGTGCGAATGGCTTCCGTAGCTGCAATCACTCGTTCAAAAACAAAAATAGACAGCGAAACAATGCTAGCTGTCAATGCCACAAGCAAAGTCAGCGGTGCAGCGTTAACTCTAAACTATCCACTCGAATATGCATACATAAGTGATGCCAACTCCGTCCGTTGCTTGAATCCCTGGAGTCGGCGATAGAGTAATCCCAAACAGGAGATGTTGAGGAGCTTTGATACAAGAAGCACATATGGGAGAGGGTCTGATACATCAAGGGATCTCTAAATCCATTATGGAATTAAAAGAGATGTACTGGTGGCCAGGGATGAATGCCCACATTCACGAGTTTGTAATTAATTGCCATGACTGCAATAGAGATCGCAGCAAGGAACGCTGCTGGATACCTGACTCCAGTGTAGCCAGCCCAGTTCAGACACCATTGTTAGACAGCATAAGGCTTTCTACACACAGACGTCACTATGGACAAATGCGCTCCCAAAACTATTATGACAGATTCATTTGGATGTGGCCTCAGCACTCGGCTGACGCCCGAACTGTTATAAAAGATTTGGGAATCTTTATCGGCACATACGCAATCGGCACGCTACATTTTGACCAGGGTCCTGCGTTTAGCTCTCGAGCTTACAAGGAGGCCATGGCCAGCTTGGGCGTTGCATTGCTGTACTCAAGTCCATTCCATCCTGATGGAACTTCGGTTGTGGAAAGGCTCGGGTGACGGGTGGGTCAAACATCTAATAAGTGTCCAATGTAGTCTTAACAATCTGCCAAGAAATTCTCTGGTTGGAATCTGTCCTTATGAAATCCTTTTTGATACTAGAATGATTGTCGAAGACCTCGATCATCATACTTCAGCGGTAGAACAAAAACCCTTTGATCTCAAAGACCGTTTTGCTGTTTTGCAGGACTTAAATGAAACAAGAAGAAGTCTAAGCAATACATTACAGTAGCCAACGACCACTGAAGAAAAACCACCTGTCCCAGCAAGGCCTGTCTGGATTCCAAAGATTGGGGATCTAGTTAGAGAAAAGATCGCAGACAAGAAGGAATTTGGGCCTTCATACAGGAAACCAGTACCTGTGCTAGCAATCCACGGATCAAGAACAGTGTTACTGCGGCCCCTTGCTGGAAGAAAGGAGAACCGGTTGGTATCAATTGACCTGGTGAAAACCACACCATGTGGCCAATAATAAATAGTAGGTCCAGTGGACTCCAAAGAGGTAGACGAAGACCGAATCTGGCTACTATCCAAGAGGTTCAAACTGAGAGACTCATCACCTTTGAAGAATCTGCAGTAAGAAAAGAAGGACTATGCAACAAAGCAATGGAACTTGTGCCTCTTGAAACCCAAATAACAGTTCGTCAAGACACTCCTGTTTACAATGTTGTAGCCTCGGACTATAATATGGCAAGAGATCCAGTAGCTCCAGCGATTTTAAGTAATCCGGATGCAATACTAACAATTGACAGAACTGTCTCTGGCAATTTTATCAACTTTGATACATTTTCTGAGGCTCCCAGTGAGCCTGAAACAATGCCAGCAAACAAAACTTTTAAAGACAAAATAACAGCACTTTTTCAGCAACTAGGAAAGACTTATCTGGTTTAACCATGGGTTGACTTTTGGATTGTGTTAGGTGTACTTTTTCTCCTACTTTGGCTCATTCTTGTTTTAAGTTTGGGAAAGCTGAAAGATGGAAAATATAGTAAAATGGACCCAGCAAGTAAGAATATCAACTTGCTCCTGAAACCACACAAATCATCTCATCGTGAACAAAGAGACGTGTCATCAGTGAACATCACAGCCGGTCCTATACCAGGTGGTATAGCATGGGACAGAACTGATTATGACATTTATGGTCCGGCCGAGCTGCTGAAGATTCCCCATCAATTTAAAGTTTGCCTGAGTGACTTTGTTTCACCCAGCACATTTTCTAATGATTGAACTTTGAGATTGTTTATAACATGAAGTAAGATTTAGAAATGTCTGCAAAATTGACAAAACATGAATACTTAGAAGAATCATCAGATTATGCACAAATGTATTGTTATAATCATTTTGGTCATCATTACTTGAACAAATCTGCAAGCCCTAGAAATGTTTATACTTTCAATCAATAGTTACATTGTCCAACGTCACCAAAAGGTAGCTCAAAAACATTCTATAGCAAATGTCCATACTTCTCAGGTTTTAATACCACAAATCTGGAAGCATATTACTTTAAAAATGCTAATAAGACAGGAATGAAAAGTATGTTGACAAATACAAAGCAAATTTATTCTGCAGCCTTTTATACCCAGCTGTCCTCATTAGGTTTCGACTTTTTTAGAGAGACAACATTGAAAAAAAAGCTGTCTAGGGTTCAAAAGACTGGCAAGTGCAGGGAATAGAAGCCTTATTCCGAGCCTGCATTATTCTTGAGCAAATAATGTTTTTGAATGACACTGTTCAACAAACATCCTGTCTTGGACTAGCCAAGATAAAAGATTTTTTAAATTTAAAAAAATATATATTTATTTGATTTTGTCACCATACATAAATAAACATTCCCCCCCCTTCCCGGTCAGGCAATTACGAATACATGAAATCTCGTACTGAATCAAACAACAAATAGCATAATTCATCATTTTTAGCAGTATTTTCAGAAGCAATTCACGCTATACAATTAATACTTCACAAAAAAAAAACAATGTCACATAAAATTAATTCTTGTATTTCATACATCATTACTTTGGGATTGGCACCACTCCAGTAGCGGGGCCCAGATTTTCATCCCCTGCTTACCTTTTCTTTTGCTCTTCCCCTTATAGATAGCAATTTGGAGCTTATAAGTGGCCAATAGCCTCGCAATCCATTGTTGAAATGAAGGTGCCGACACATCTAACCAAGCTGATGTTATACAGATACTTAGGACAGCCATGGCAATAAACAAAAGACATAAAGACTAGGATCTGTGGCCCCTTAAAGAATCATTTCTTCAGTTAGACTAATAGGTTTTTTCAGTACAGTAGATAAAAATCTCTCAATCTCTTGTTTCAACAGAATCAAACCATCACAGGTGGCAAAGATATGTACACAATCTGCTTTAAAAATTTGACATCAAGGGCAGCAGGTCCCTTTACCGGATCCCCACTTGGCAATTTTTTCAGGAGTATAGTATAACATAAAACATGATTTATAAAATTGCGCCTGCAATTTGGTGGACATAAGGCATGTTTGTGACATTTCATAGGTTTTGTTAAACTCTTTAGGAGATATACCGATTTTACCATGCACTTTTGGGCGTTTTTTTCTAGATCATCGGGGAATATCATATTTAAAAGAGCATATATCTCTCCAATGGAGTTTCCCTTACTGGAGGCAAATTTTTCAAATAGTTCAAATTTTTGGGCGATAATTCCTCCCGCAGCTCTTCTGTTGATGTAATCTCGAATTTGCAAGTATTTAAAGAAATCCCGCCTGTCTATCTGAAATTTCTCTCTAAGTTCTTTAAAGGTGGCGCCAAAGATATCCTATATTTTCATTGCCTATAATTAATTCATATATAGATGGCTGGCCTTCCCGGGATCTCCCCTCAACCCTGCCGGTTTGTAGCAATTCCCGTCTATTAAGTAATACAATGGCCCAATAGTAAGCTCTCAAGTTTGGAAGGGCAAGCCCACCCCGGTTTTTTGGTAGAATAAGGAATTTATAAGCTCGTCGGGGTTGCGTGTAAGCCCACATAAATCTGGAGAAGGTACGGTCCATAGTTTTAAGGTAGTGATCAGGAAATTCCAAACAAATGGCTCTAAATAGGTAGAGAATTTTCGGAAAGAAGACCATCTTCAGGGCGTTAGCTCTGTCTATCAGAGAAAGGTGTAAGTTATATAGCCTGTGCAGATCTTTTTGCATAGACTGCAATATTGGGTTTACATTAGATTCCACCAGGTCTTCTAATTTGGAGGTAATAGATATTCCCAAATAGGTTGCGTTGTTTACTACCCAAGGGTCTTCTAGCTCAGTTTTTTCATTAACTACGATCTGCGTTTTTCCCTGGTTGAGTGCATATCCTGCAATTTTACCAAATTCTATAGCCTCCCTCGTAATAGCGATCATAGCTGTTTCCGGATTGGTGGTAACAATAGCTATATCGTCTGCATAGGCCAGGGTCTTAGTAGCATGTTCTTGTGATATAATTGGCTCTATCTCTCTGTTTTTTTCTAGCCTAGATAAAGGTAGAGAGCAAAAAGCAGAGGAGAGCATGGGCAGCCCTGCCTAGTTCCTCGGGTTATACTAAATTCCTTAGTAAGGCTACCGTTCACAAATACCATAGCCGCCTGGTTAACATATAGCTGTTGTATTGCTTGGATATACCCTCTGGGAATACCTACCCGGTTCATGGCAGACCACAAAAACTGCCAGGAGACCCTATCAAAGGCCTTCTCTGCGTCTAAGAGCACCAAAGCCATAGGGTCTCCTGCAATCAAATAACGTGATCACTCTATGGATATGGTTAACCGTTGATCTTCCTGGCACAAAGCTGTGTTGATAATTAGCAATAACCTTGTAGATGATGGGAGCTATTCAATTTGCTAGTAGTTTAGAATATATTTTTGAATCTGCATTTATAAGGGTGATGGGTCTGTAGGACCCTAATTTTTCTGGTGGTTTATTTTTTGGGGGGGAATATTATTATTTTTGCTCAGGCCCAAGAATTAGGTGGATGTCCCCCTTTAAAATTATATCTAAATAGCTCCAGTAATATATCTTTTAGTTGGTCTAGAAAAGCTAAAAAAAATTCTGAGGGTAAACTGTCCAGCCCCGTTGCTTTCCCTTTTGGTAGGTTTTTAATTATTGTTACTATCTCCTCTATGTTGCGGCTTTCTTCTAAAATTGCTTGATCTAATTCGCAGAACCTAACTGGGCTGTCATACTCTAGATACTCTTGGATCTCTTTGGCGTTATCTCCCCCCTCATCCCTATAAAGAGAGCTATAAAATTGCAAAAATGTTTCCCTGATGAACTCTGGGTCAGTAACTTGGCCTTTCTCTGGCTATCTCACGAATCACATTTGCTGAAACCTGTTGGCGCATACGAACTACTAGTTGATGGCCAACCAGTTTGTTCACCTCATATACCATCTCGTTGTTTGCTGTAGCTTTTTTTACAGCTTTGGCTGTGAAAATATCCGCAATAGCTGCCCTTGCAATGGCCAATTGGTTCTGTTTTCGCTCAACTTCTTCTGCCCCTTGGTCCCGGCTGTTTGCCCGTATTAATCCTTCCTCGGCCTGTCTAAGTCCTTCCTGTAGCTCACTCAACTTTGTATTAGCTGTACTGTTTGCGTTTAACGAGAATTGCAGTGTTTCCCCACGGATCCCAGCATTCAGGGCATCCCATACTACATCAATCGAAACACACTTCCCCAGTTGTCTTTTAAAAAGTTAGGAATCTATTCCCGCATGTGTGTACAGAACATGGGATCAGATAGTAAAGATTTTTCTAAGGTCCACGATCTGGGTGTAACTGGGTTTTTCCCCAAAACCAGAAAGCGTACTAAGGGGTTATGGTCCGAAAGGACTCCGGGAAGCTTGTTAACGTTGCTCTTGTTTTTCAGTGAGTTAGACAGTAAGAAGAAATCAATTCTTACATGTGTGCAATGAGGGTTTGAAAAAAAGTATAACCAGGATCATTAGAATGAGAGCTTTGCCACCCATCTATAAGCCCATGTACACAGCATAATTGTTTTATTGCCTTAAACACCTTGGGCTTGCGACCTTTATAAATCCACTCATCCTTCATGGACCAGTCACAAGGGAGATTAATATTAAAATCCCCACAGATCACAAGTGGTAGTGGCAAATGTGCAAGCTCGTTGGATATATCATTAAAAATAGAGGTGTCATCACTGTTACTGCCATAGATGGCACAACTCGTCATTTTCTGCCCCTGCACACCCTGGCGCTCTGCAATTGCCCATCGCCCAAATGTATCTGTCTTACTGCGTGAGAATGTATGACCTGAACCTTTGGCCAGAATGGCCACCACCCGTACCCGAGCCTCTTGTGTTGTTGCACACACCAGTTTATACCCCAGGGATTTTAAAAGAAATATGTGTTTGCAAGCCCTCAATATGGGTTTCTTGCAGACAAACTATATTAGCACCCATTGATTGTAATCCTATAGAGACATTTTGTCACTTTTTTATATCATTTAGCCCGCAGATCTTTACTCATCCCAAGTTTAAAGCCACCATCCCTTTAGTTTCCGATTATCCAATCCACAACCCTTAAATCTACCTCTGCCCCCATTTTTTGTCTGTCTGTTGTGCTTCAAGATGCATGAATATTCCTGCTTGAGTAGTTCTAGATTCAGATCTGCCTTAGGTTCCTGCCTGACGCCTACCCCACCCCCCTTCCCTCTATCCCCCCCACCGCCCACCTACACTAGAGGTTCCCTGGCCGCCGGGGCCAAGGTTGTGGCGTCTGTCATGCAATACCCCAGTGGGTCCGCCCAGGCTCCCCCCCTGCATTTAAAGCTTTAAAGAGAGAAATCAAGATAGAGAAAAGAAAAGTACGAAGAACAATGCACAAACCATAAAACCAAACGTGCAGAAAACCCCCCACCCCATTATGCTTCTAGTTTGTTTTCATATCCCACCATTGTCACAACCCCACACAGTTATCTAATAACATCTTTTGTTTTCCATTATCTAGCCTTTTCACTTATGACCCGAAAGGTCATCAAGGTATTGTTTAGCCTGTATTTCTGAAATAAAACTACGTGTGTTCCCCTGGTACACAATTTTCAATCTAGCTGGGTTCTGGAGGTATACTGTAGCTCCAAGTTTTTGAAAGGGATCGAACAATTGTCTAAGTCTCCACCTGCGTTCCACGGTGGCATGGGCAAAATCAGGCCTAGTAAAGAACGTAATTCCTTCGAATGATCTTGACTTTGTTTGTAGGCCTGGCAAGATCATACAAGGCCTGCCGGAGCAAGAAGTTCCCAAAAAACAATAACATAGCCCGTGGGTGGGACTGATTTGAATTATGTTTCCCTGGGGTTAAAGGAAATCTATGGATCTTTGAATTTCTTTATCCCAGTCCCAGGATTGTAGTTCGGGGAATGTGCCCCTGAGGAAGGAAACCATGAATTTCCTGGGATCATCCTTTTCCACACCTTCTGGAATCCCTAGAAAACGCAGGTTATTCCTCCTTTGTCGATTTTCCTGCTCCTCCATTTTCCATAGATAGTCTTTTATCGCTCCCTCGTGTTCCTCAGACTTTGCCTTAAGCGATGTACCATCCTTTTCCAATTGCTCAGCCCTTTCTTCCACTGATGTCATACGGTCTGCGATTTCGCTGCAGGTCTTTCCCACCTTTCTGACCGCGCCTTGCAGTTTTTTAGCTGCCAGTAGAGATCTACGGCTGTCGGATTTAACCTCTGCATGAAAGTCCTTGATTGATTTTAGGATCTCTACTAGGGCAGGCTCATTCTTTTGTGACCCCTCAGTGGCACCACCAGTGTTGCGGAGGGTTTGGTCAGCTCTGATGGGTCCGAAGGAGTTTGTGCAGATCGTCAGAGAAGTATCATTATAATCCCATTTGAGCTCGGTGTCCTCCTTGTCCGAGAGATCAATTGATTTCCTGCGCTGGCTCCTCTTTTTTTTCTTCTGAGTTTTTTTGCGTGCTGTTTGCGGTTCTGGGCCTCATAGTAAGAACTATAGCTCCACTGCTTTTCCTCCTCGCCGCTAGACAGAGAAATGCTCTAAACCGTTATTTCGGAGTCATCCGTCAGCGAATAAAATTGATCTTGACTTTCAGGAGTTTTAGGTCTATGCTCTTGCTGAGAGCCATTTGATATGGCAAGGCATTCCTTCCTTGTGTCGTTTGGTTGATCCCATGACAAAGCCCTATTCAGGACACTGTTATGTCTTTCCAGGGGCGTGCTGACTAGCGACGTGCTGTGTGTTATCTCGCAGATTGTGGCCAGAACAGGGGGGGTCAAGGGGTCAAGTTGCAGAGGGGTGCTGTCAGGGCCTACATTAGAGTGATCTGTATTTCCCCCTTTTTTTACGTTGATTTCTGCCATTGTGTCGGCCCCATGCCTCTCAGATAGATTATGGTTGTTTGGCTCTCCACTCATGCCTGCCAATGCATCAAAACTACTAGTAATTAGCGGTTGAGTACTGCCCTTCTCCTTGGATATGCTTGCTGGTGTTTTCCTAGCCAAAGGGGTAGCCACCGGATCCTTTTTCTCTGGGCCTTCTGTTGCTTCTGTCTTGTCCCCATTCTTGGCGCTCCCATTTTTATCCTTGACCCCATTCAATTCTAGTTTTTTTGGCGCTGGAATGCCAATGTGATATTGCCCTGAGAGCTGATGATTGTGGTTTTCACTTTGGCGCCGCGTCCCCCCTATTTGCCATGCCTACTTGTGGATCCGGAGGGGCCCAGATGGGCTGCACCGCCGGAGAAGCAGCCCGTGTCTCAGCCCATGGAGCTGCTGGCTGCCGCTGTCTCACCACAGTCCGCGCCCGATTTATATTCCGCACTCTTAGGGCTTTCAGATGAAGTTGGGAGTGCTGAATCCAGTGCACTATCTCCCGGTTGAGACCTTTGGGGGGCCCACGAGAGCTCTGGTCCCTTGAGCAAGCTGACATGCAGCTTTCCGAAAGTTGAGTCTTTCGTGCACCTTGTCCGTCCCGCAGCTCCTCTCTGTCCGGAGCCGCCTGCTCTGGTCTTGCCGGTCAGTCCTTGCATTGTGCAGGGAAGCGTTAATCCTGGATGTCAGAGCTCGCACAGCGTCCTCGCGGTTCGACGGCTGCTTCTTGCCCTCTGATTGCTGCCAGAACACCACCATTAATCCCAGGAACTTAATACGACACTTCTGTGGCACGATGAGGCTACTATTCACAGTAAGGGTTTTTTTTTCTCTCTCTTAATCGATAAATTCCAAAATTGCAGGGGATGCTCAGCGGAGCTCACGAAGGTGTTGTTCAGCCGTCCGCCATCTTTCCCCCACGCCAAGATAAAAGATTTAAATAAACCGTCCACACCTGTACCTACAACTGATAGTAAAAACACTTCAGAGGGAAGGGTCGACGTAAAAACTATTTTACTAAAAAACAAAACTGATCCTAATTGGAAATGGTTAATCTAGCCCACAGACACGAATAACTGTCATGAAAAATTCCTGAACTAGACACAAG
This sequence comes from Lissotriton vulgaris, assembly GCF_964263255.1. Lineage (NCBI taxonomy): Eukaryota > Metazoa > Chordata > Amphibia > Caudata > Salamandridae > Lissotriton > Lissotriton vulgaris. The sequence goes on along the minus strand of NC_141699.1, from coordinate 250,190,379 downwards.
GGTTTACAGTAACTAGTCCAGACCCAAGATATGTCCAGAGACAACATCCAGGGTTAGTAACAACTTACAGTGTAGGAAAACTATGCCTCGAATGACTACAACAATCTACACTTACAGAGGTTAAACAGCACTTAACTTTACTTAAAGATGGCCTTGATTTGAGGGACTTCTCATTAGGGCCTCATAAACTGCGTCATAAACGTTTCATATAAGCCGGTATTTATGCTGCTTACAATGAAGCATGGAAAGTCACGCAAATGGAAACTGCAGAACGAATACGAGAAATTGATTGTATTAATTTAGAGAAAGCTCTCTCTGTAGTTGATAATGTGTTAACAACTCTGTCATCCAGAATTTATTTTTTGGACAGCATTATATCCTCTGCCATAGACATAATGGAACAGGACTTGCTCATGTTACAACATGGACAGTCTCAATTGCGTTCTATAATGCTGCTAGGCTGGACGTTACAAAATCTTCGTTCTGGCTATATGCCTTGGCGTCTAATCAACACCACGTCATTGTTTACTGGATTTAACCTTACAGATAAACAAATCTCTTTGGCACAAAGGGGAGCAGACTATACGGTGCTGAGCATAGAAAAACTGGAAAGATTACCATTAACTGTTTCTGAGAAACCAGCCATAGAATGGATAATACATAGCACCATTACGTTGCCAGTGACGATTTTCCAGTTTCAGTATTGCTTGAAACACATACCAGCAGGCCTGTGTGAAAGGTTGGGTAAAGAATACATTAAGTCAACCTGGGATTTACCATACACACACATATGTTGGAGTGGGGGAAAAGAAGTATTTCTTAGTGGCACACAATGTAACAGTGCACTAAGCGGTACACTTTTATGTCAGGGTATTAATTTACATGGAGCTTGTGATGGTTCTTTGACCAACTTATCCTGCCACCTGAAAGGTTCTCCGGCAGCAGTGATAGATCCAATTTTTAGGCAGCTTTCCATTGGGAGCTACATAATGTTGAATGATCACAGCTGTTGTGGAATGATGCCAGGAATTGCCTATCTCGTGAGTGTGTCAGCTAGGGTCACTTGTTGTATGCATGTATTGTTTCCTAAAAGCCAGACAGACGGGGAGTCACAGTTATGGCCTTCACCGAACATCTCTTCTATTCGAATTGATATTTTAAGCAGAATGAAAGCTATTCTTTTACCAAAAACTGTGTCACTGACCTCGTCTAAAAAGTCGTATGATCTGCAAGTTGCAAGGTCCTCTGCGGAGATACATGACTTATTTCGCAGAAATGTTAGGTTGTATCTTAAACATGTCTGATACCAGTGGTATTGTACATGTACTTGAGATGATTTTTTGGGGTCTGTTAGCACCTTTTGAAGCAGTCCTCTGCATATTTCCAAACTTTGTGCACTCGGTGTTTGGCGGACAGGCTCTCGTTTTGGGACTTGCAGCAGGGATTTAATTTTTGTTACTTCTGCTTCGATATGGCAAGCCAATCCACCAACGACGCCGAGATTACCATCGAGAACACTCTCCTGGCAATGAAGTGTCGTGAGCACATAATCCAAATTTTGGTCTTGGCTCGTTTAAGAGATCTGAATACCACAAGGTTTCTTTCATTCAGACCAATCTGGCAAGATTGCATTTTCCCTGTTCTACGATGCCTGCTATGTGGAGAAGAATGCGTGCTAGACATCTGTCTAACACTTCCATCAGCACTGCCAACAGATGTTGACACTTTGCTTGGTTCAGTAACGGCTCATGCATTGTGTTGTCCCCAGCGGCTACCAATCCTGATAACGGCATTCATGGAGGTGTCACCAGCACAACCAGCTGATGGTGAGATACGTGGACCGACAGGCACACAAGTACCATCTACTGCGAACATTGCTAATGCGACTGACGCTGACGGCGATGCTTCTCATCTGTGTACAATTGATCTGCTTAACGAGGTAGTCCAACTTTCACCTACAGTAGTAGACAAATTCTTTTCAAACTTAGAAGAGTTGATGTTTTCTCCCAACAGCGAGAATGACTTTTAAAGTTAGCACACAGCGTTCTGATGAACTCTGAATTCGACCTTCACTTTTCAAAACAAAACTTCTAACTTCAGAACTTCATTTTTCTTCGAATAACATTTTTCCAAATTGAATTTCTTTTTTGGGCACAAAGTAATCTGCTTAAAGTAGAACTATTGTTAGAGAACAAGAATTCTTTGAACACTTCCAAAAGACAATATTTGACCTCGTTCACAACCTAAGCAGTTTATATATTCTGTCATGGAATGGTCTCGACCTTTCATCTGTATTTCAGAACCATTTCATAAATGTTATTTCATGACGCATTCTGAGAAGCATTTTTTGTCTTATGCACTGATCTGGCTTCACATCACATGTTTATAGTGCCCTTTGTTGAGTTTTGTATGGGTTAGTGATACATCTTTTGTTCACCTTGTACCCCTTGTGTCACCTATGTGTATATTCATGTTATCTATGTTTCTTTAACTTTTCCAGCCCTGACGAAGTTCTTTTCACGAACAAAACGCGTTAGCTGATGTATTTTATAAATCACATGGATTCTCATAAATAAAGATTGATTCAATGAAGACACTGATCGAGCTTCTTTATTAACGTCATATCGTCCTGGAAGTGCACCGCTCTATTGTTCTTACTACCCGGATATACATGTCTGCTTAAAGGAAGCAGCCTTGCAAGAGCCTGGGAGTAAAATGGAGAAACAACCACTGGTGAAGAAGCCGGTGAAGCCCAGTATGGTAAGTGCAACCAGATGAAGTGTTCATGTTAAGAAAAGTGCAATTTGTCAAAGAACCATTCACAACTACTGATATATTGATGCAGCAGGCAATTTTTGTTATATACATATATGTATGTCAATTGACTACCTGTCATTTCCATTGGTTCTCAAGCATTCCTCGTCTATTTGTAAGCACCTGATGCAGACCAAGTTTTCATCCTTGCATTCTGATACTTGTAGATTGGCATTTATGAGATAATCAGAACTAGAGGTACTAGACGGCGAAGAAAAAACCTGGTTTAGATGAACTATTCACACATGGAGCTGGGCAAACTGAGAGCCTTCAGTCTTTATGAGATCCTATCAGGTGAAAAGAAGTGAGACCACATCTAAAGTTACTAATGCTCCAGGGTTTGACAATAGATGTGAGTGCCCAAGTCAAACAGGAAGATCATCCTGCAGTCATTCTGAAATCATTCGATGACTTCCGCCAGGCTATACCTGCAATTATCTGAGGAAGTCATCCAAAAGCCATCCTGAAGTATGCCTATAGGGAGAAATATTTAAACGAGATGTTTCCAGATCCAGACTCAGTCATCGAGTCATCACAGTAAATACTTCAGAATGAGCTCTTGATTACTTCCTTGGAACATGAGTGATTATCTTTAACTACTAGAGGGTGACTTCATAATAAAAGGATGAGGGAAGATTACTTAAGGATGACTCCATGACAACTAGGGGATAGGAACACATTACTTCAGGAGAACTCCATGACAACTAGGGGATGGGAGCAGATTACTTCACGGTGATTCCATGACAACTAGGGGATGGGAACCAATTACTTAATGATGACTCCATGACAACTAGGGGATGGAAACAGATTTCTTCATGTCCGCTCCATGGCAACTACAGGATGGAGGCAGACTATTTCGCAATTACATCATTACTACTTCAGGTGTTGTTTGCATTACTTCATGTGTAATTTATGGTGTGGTTTTATTACTTCACTATGATCTCATGAGTAGTAATTCAAGAGTATTGCTTTTAAGGCGCTCACTTTGGCTGATGGGTCTTTCTCCCAGTCATTCCACTAGACTTTAACAGCACTGGAATGTGCTGTTAAACAAAAACATACATCCCCTTAATCAGTGAATGTAATACCACAATTCCACTAAGTATATCAACACAATCTCTAATTGCAACAACCACAAATGTAGATTTTATTGGGGAATAACAGGTGTATATTTCATTTAAAGATGCATAGTGACCATCAGCTTTCAGTGAACTACAATGGCCTTATTGCATTTCTTAATGAAGCGGCAGTGTGTTTCTCTAAATTGAAACAATCATGTTATGGGTAAGGAATTCTTCTCTTTGTGTACTATACGTTTTTGTGCACTTAAAGCAATTTGTTACAGAGGACCAGCGAAAACTACCATCATGTCTACAACCCAGCTATCTCAATCTCCCTAACCATCATCCCTTTTCTGACTTGATGTATGTCAACAGTGACAGGTTGATGGTAACAACAGTGGGAGAGGAGCAAGGAGATAAGCTATGAGTGAGAGCGTGTTTGTAAGTATGGTCAGAGGATGTTGTAGGAGTTCTGGGAAGTGCCTGTGAGTAATATTATTACTGTGAGAGGGTAAAAGATGTGAGCGTTATTGCAAATAGCTTTGGGTAAGGGGCAGGTTAATTAGGAATTAATGGGGTTGCAAGTTTGTGGTGTTATGCAAGTGAATGGTGTAGTGAAACATGTGAACAGCATTGCAAATGGTTTTGTAAGTGGCTAGTGTGAGTAGGGTAAAGAGAATGTAATGAAAGTGGGAATTTTAAGTGGTTGAAATTATATGATGTGAAACACTGATGATTTGTCAGTGGGTGTCTCGACGGTGGAAGTTGGAGAATGACACGAATAGGTGTTGGAGACGGATTAAGAAAAATATTCAGAGCAACTGCACTGCAAGTGATGATGTATGGTTGAGAATATGAACTTTAAGCGGCTGAGAAAAGTTGACGTGAGTGGCTGTTTGGTGTGAATGGTGCTATGTGGTTGTAGTGAATGAATAGTGTGAAAAACTAGAACTGTTGGTTGTTGTGAGCAAAGGGTGTGAGCAAATGGTACTGAAAGTATGTGTTAGCAAGTGGTGGTAAGAGTGGGCTATTAGGTAATGCTGTGAGTACCAATGCCTTGGGATGAATGAGTGGAAATCAAATGATGTAAATTGGCTGTAAGTCACTCAGTATTGTTCATGGGTGAGTGTTAGTCTGTTGATGATGTGTAAGTAGTAAAAGTACTATCAAAGTGGCTGTCAGTGAGTAATGCAGGGAATAGTATTCTAAATGGCAGCACAAATTGTAATATTCTTTTTTTTTAATTTCTGAATGATCATGGATCGTAAGTGGAAATGATGGTGTCAAGTGTGGATAATGCCCTAGACAGCGTATTAGATAAGAAGATATGCTTAGAGATGTTAAGTGGAAGGAGTAAATATGAATAGGGGTTGTGGAGTGTGTAACAAAAGTGCAAAGAACTGTTGAGTGTGACATGGGATGTGAAGACTGAATGTGCAGAGCAGACTCGAGAAGTGGTTGTGAATAGTGAGTGGAGCAGTGCAACACAGAATCAAGACTATGGATATAGTGAAGGAAATGTGGTGTGTCGAGCATATTTGAAGATAGGGGGTGAGTGTCTGAAAAGTTTCAGTGCTACGTCCATCATCTCCTTGTGTATGCTTTGTTTGCCCTAAGTTGGCAGGGTTTGCCCAAATGTGGATCCTTTGCTCACTTTGACACTGGATTCAAACTAGCCTGGCTGATGAGGGCTATTAGCCCGAAACTGTCCCAGGATGCTTCTTTCCGGGCCCAGGAAGATATGGCTTGGCTGTTCGGGCTTGACTGTTCCCATGAGGTACAGCGTCAAGACTGGTTTGTATATAACTGTGTCTGAACTGGGGAGGCAAAGTGAGCTAAAGAATGATAATGGATTCAACCCAAATCTGTGACTGGGGGGTGAGTGTCTGAAAAGTTTCTGCACTCCGTCATCATCTCTTTGTGTTTGCCCGAAGTTGGCAGTGTATGCCCAGACGTGGGTCCCTTGCTCACTTTGCCACTGGATTCAAGCTAGCCTGGCTGATGATGGCTATTAGCCCAAAACCTGTCCCAGGATGCTGGTTTCCGGTCCAGGGAAGACATGTTTTGGCAGTTTGGGCGGGACTGTTCCCATGAGGCACAGTGTCAAGACTGATTTGTAAATAGCTGTGTCTGAACTGGGGTGCTGAAGTGAGCTAAAGAACAATAAATGAATGAATGAAAGGGTTTTTTATATAGCGCAACGTTCACCCCAGGGAGCATCCTGGAGCTTAGCAGAAAGAAAAGAGACAACTGGTGATACATTACAGAGGGCGTGGCGATGAAGAGGATAACTTTGAATCAGAGATAGTGCTAAGTGATCTGGGAAAGCGAAGATCCATGTTTTGAGGAGGCTCCTAAAAGTTAATTCTGTTTGTGTGTGCCTCAATTGAGAGGGTAGGGCGCTCCACGCTTTTGTCCCTAGTAGTGCCATAGTCTTCCCCCCCCGTGTGGTCAGTTTGAAGTTAGGGACAGTTAGTAGATTTTCTGATGTTGACTGCAGGGTGCGTTTGATTGTGTAAGGCTTGATGTTTGATCTTAGATATTCTGGCCCAGTTTCGTTTATGGCTTTGTAAGTGGTTGTTAGGACCTTAAAGAGAATCCTTTTCTGAACCGGTAGCCAGTGGAGCTTTTTGAGTGCTGCAGCTGAGGAGGAATCCCTGGGGAGCTTCAGTACCATCTTGCCACAGAATTCTGGACAACTTGTTGTCTTTTCACAACTGACTTTTTTGTTCCTGCATATAGACTGTTGCAGTAGTCCAAGCGAGACAGGATTAGGGCCACTGCAACAGTCTTCCTAGAAGCTAGTGGAAGTAGGTCGAAGAATTTCAGTAGGGTCTAGATGATTTGGAAACACATGCCTGCAGTTGCAAGCGCATGCTTATGAAAGGAAAGTGTGGGATCGAATTTTATTCCTAGGTTTTTGGCTGTGTCTGCTGTTGTGGGTGGGGCATCAGAGTCTGCGGGCCACCATCGATGAGGTCTGAAAACATTAGTTTTTCCAAACAGCATGATTTCGGTTTTGGAGCTATTGCATTTTAGGTGATTTTGTTTCATCAAATTCATCACTGCCGTGAGGCAGTGATGGAACTTTTCCTCCGCCGCTGAGGAGTTTTTGTCCAGCGTGAGAACAAGTTGGGTGTCACCGGCATAAGCAATTGACTCAATGTCAAAGGTGGCTATCAGGGAAAGAAGTGGTGTCATATAAAGGTTAAACAGGGTAGGGCTCAGGGAAAAGCCCTGGGGACCCCTGATGACAACCATTTCTCTCCTGATTTGTAGCTGCCCAGTGTGACGATCTGATGCCTTTTATCTAGAAAAGATGTGATCCAGGCCAAGGCCTTATCTTTTATTCCGCTGCATTCTAATCTGTCTCCCAGGATATTGTGTGATACGGTGTCGAACGTCGTCGACAGGTCCAACAGAATCAGCACTACCTCCTTGCCTTGATCAAGGGCAAACTTTAGTGTGTCTGTGGTATGGAGCAGCACTGATTAGGTTGAGTGGCCAGGTCTGAAACCAGATTGCCTCGGATGCAGGGTATTAGTTTTTTGCAGGAAGTCATTAAGTTGGGTATTCACTAGTTTCCCCGCAATTTTGCATGGCAGAAGTGAGATGGGTCTGAGGTTTGATAAAGTAGTAGGGTCAAGAAGCTTCTTTTTTTGGAGTGGTTTTACTGCAGCTATTTTCCAGATGTCTGGTATTTTTGCTAACCTAAAGGAGGCGTTGATGATTAGGTTGAATACAGGATTTAATGTGTCCACCAGTGCGTGTGGAATTTTTGGTGGGCATGGATCAAATGGTGAACCTGACTTACAGGAAAGGATGGCCTTCCTGGACTGTTCTAGGTTTATAACTTTGAAACATGTGAGGTGCTTTTCTGTTCTTACTGCTTGAGCTTTATTTGGCTTGGGGGATATGTTTGTAAAATTCTTAGTTAGATCTTTGATTTTTTTGTCGAAATACTCAGAAATGTTATCGCATAAATCTTGTGAAGGAGGGATTTCCTGTTCTAGGATTGTGGGGTTAGTAAAAGATTTCACAATATTGAAGATAGTTCTTTGGTTGTCCTCTGCCCTGTTTATCAGATTCGCATAGTGCGTTTTTTTCTCCATTTTAAACTTGTTAGTTATATATGCCATGAGTGCTGATTTATAGAGTTTCATGTCTTCTGCCTCGTATTGTTTCCTCCATTTTTTTTCCGCTTGCCGTCAGAGTCCCTTCAATGCTTTCCGCCAAGGGGTGAACCAGGGTGCTGATTGTTTTTTGCTGACAGTTTTCTTTAGCGGGGCTAAAGTATTGACTAATGTGAGCATCAATTCATTGAGGGAGATTATTGTCAATTTCTGGATCTCCGGTAAGGGTAGGTCTGGTGGTTTCTGACATGCTCTGTAGATTGGGGTTGGATAGCATGCTATTCCATTTCCGTGTTGGGCCTGATTTGCTGGGATTATTTTTTGTTTGAACATTGGCGTAGGCGAATTTGAAGGGGATTAATTTATGGTCTGACCAGGTTAATGTAGTTGGAGTGCCAATCATTAGATCAGTGGCATTTGTGCATATCCCGTCTAGGGTATGTCCTGCCTGGTGTGTGGGTCCCTGTACTTGTTGTGTTAGTCCTAGTGTGTTAATACTTTCTAAAACATTTTTGGTATGGGAATTGTCAACGTCTTCCAGGTGAAGATTATGAAGATTAAAATTACCTAGCATTGTGAAATTGGAGTATCATATAACAAGGGAGCTTAGACTTTCTCCCAGGGTGTCTAAAAACGTCCCCATTACTCCTTGGGGCCTGTATACAGGAGCTTCTGCGAATGAGGTGCAGTTGTCTATTTTAATATTAAAACAGAGACTTTCTGCATCCTTCAGTTCGGTGATATTGGTGACCGTGCATTTCAGATGGTCTTTATAGATTAGAGCTATTCCCCCTCCCTTTTTCCCCTTTCTATCCACTCTGGATAAGGTATACCCCTGAGGAAGGGTTTGAACCACATCTGGGTTGGAGCATTCTGTCAGCCATGTTTCTGTGATTAAGAGGCAGTCATAGTTATGGTCTGACAGCAAGTCCTGGATGTATAGAGCGTTTTTTGCTAGGGATCTTGCATTAATCAGGCCAGAGTGAACCTGTTTCAGGCGGGTCTTATTCTTGGAGGGGGTGGCATGTTTAGTTTTAGTATCACTCTTGTGGTTAATAGTTCGTTTGCAGGTGAGGCAGGTGAGGGGGCCTTTGATGGTCTCCATATGTGGTGGGGTTTTACTCTTTCCAGCCTGAGTGTTTAATGCGAGCAGTTCTACCCTGGTGTACTGGGGCTATTGTTTGATACATTTACAAAAAGGGGTGGTGAGGGACAGAGTCTCTGAATTAAACAGAATACTCTCACCCAGTCAAGAGATCAGGGCTAGATCCAACACCGTTTTTTAGCTCACTGCACCATCCCAGTTTCAGAACCTGGCTGTATGCAAATTAGTCTGTTCCTGTCCCAGTGCATGATGGGAACAGGGCAAACCAAACTACAAAAGCCAATTCTTACACTGGGAAGGAAACAAGCTACCGGGGACCGGTTTCTGGCATTTCAGCCGTCTTCGGCCCGGCTTGCTTGAATCCTGATGGTGCAATGAGCAAGGGACTCACATCTGAGTATACCCTTCCACGCTTAGGGTGGACAAAAATATTTACAAAAAGGGGTGGTGAGGGACAGAGTCTCTGAATTAAACAGAATACTCTCACCCAGTCAAGAGATCAGGGCTAGATCCAACACCGTTTTTTAGCTCACTGCACCATCCCAGTTTCAGAACCTGGCTGTATGCAAATTAGTCTGTTCCTGTCCCAGTGCATGATGGGAACAGGGCAAACCAAACTACAAAAGCCAATTCTTACACTGGGAAGGAAACAAGCTACCGGGGACCGGTTTCTGGCATTTCAGCCGTCTTCGGCCCGGCTTGCTTGAATCCTGATGGTGCAATGAGCAAGGGACTCACATCTGAGTATACCCTTCCACGCTTAGGGTGGACAAAAATATTTACAAAAAGGGGTGGTGAGGGACAGAGTCTCTGAATTAAACAGAATACTCTCACCCAGTCAAGAGATCAGGGCTAGATCCAACACCGTTTTTTAGCTCACTGCACCATCCCAGTTTCAGAACCTGGCTGTATGCAAATTAGTCTGTTCCTGTCCCAGTGCATGATGGGAACAGGGCAAACCAAACTACAAAAGCCAATTCTTACACTGGGAAGGAAACAAGCTACCGGGGACCGGTTTCTGGCATTTCAGCCGTCTTCGGCCCGGCTTGCTTGAATCCTGATGGTGCAATGAGCAAGGGACTCACATCTGAGTATAACCTTCCACGCTTAGGGTGGACAAAAATATTTACAAAAAGGGGTGGTGAGGGACAGAGTCTCTGAATTAAACAGAATACTCTCACCCAGTCAAGAGATCAGGGCTAGATCCAACACCGTTTTTTAGCTCACTGCACCATCCCAGTTTCAGAACCTGGCTGTATGCAAATTAGTCTGTTCCTGTCCCAGTGCATGATGGGAACAGGGCAAACCAAACTACAAAAGCCAATTCTTACACTGGGAAGGAAACAAGCTACCGGGGACCGGTTTCTGGCATTTCAGCCGTCTTCGGCCCGGCTTGCTTGAATCCTGATGGTGCAATGAGCAAGGGACTCACATCTGAGTATACCCTTCCACGCTTAGGGTGGACAAAAATATTTACAAAAAGGGGTGGTGAGGGACAGAGTCTCTGAATTAAACAGAATACTCTCACCCAGTCAAGAGATCAGGGCTAGATCCAACACCGTTTTTTAGCTCACTGCACCATCCCAGTTTCAGAACCTGGCTGTATGCAAATTAGTCTGTTCCTGTCCCAGTGCATGATGGGAACAGGGCAAACCAAACTACAAAAGCCAATTCTTACACTGGGAAGGAAACAAGCTACCGGGGACCGGTTTCTGGCATTTCAGCCGTCTTCGGCCCGGCTTGCTTGAATCCTGATGGTGCAATGAGCAAGGGACTCACATCTGAGTATACCCTTCCACGCTTAGGGTGGACAAAAATATTTACAAAAAGGGGTGGTGAGGGACAGAGTCTCTGAATTAAACAGAATACTCTCACCCAGTCAAGAGATCAGGGCTAGATCCAACACCGTTTTTTAGCTCACTGCACCATCCCAGTTTCAGAACCTGGCTGTATGCAAATTAGTCTGTTCCTGTCCCAGTGCATGATGGGAACAGGGCAAACCAAACTACAAAAGCCAATTCTTACACTGGGAAGGAAACAAGCTACCGGGGACCGGTTTCTGGCATTTCAGCCGTCTTCGGCCCGGCTTGCTTGAATCCTGATGGTGCAATGAGCAAGGGACTCACATCTGAGTATACCCTTCCACGCTTAGGGTGGACAAAAATATTTACAAAAAGGGGTGGTGAGGGACAGAGTCTCTGAATTAAACAGAATACTCTCACCCAGTCAAGAGATCAGGGCTAGATCCAACACCGTTTTTTAGCTCACTGCACCATCCCAGTTTCAGAACCTGGCTGTATGCAAATTAGTCTGTTCCTGTCCCAGTGCATGATGGGAACAGGGCAAACCAAACTACAAAAGCCAATTCTTACACTGGGAAGGAAACAAGCTACCGGGGACCGGTTTCTGGCATTTCAGCCGTCTTCGGCCCGGCTTGCTTGAATCCTGATGGTGCAATGAGCAAGGGACTCACATCTGAGTATACCCTTCCACGCTTAGGGTGGACAAAAATATTGACAAAAAGGGGTGGTGAGGGACAGAGTCTCTGAATTAAACAGAATACTCTCACCCAGTCAAGAGATCAGGGCTAGATCCAACACCGTTTTTTAGCTCACTGCACCATCCCAGTTTCAGAACCTGGCTGTATGCAAATTAGTCTGTTCCTGTCCCAGTGCATGATGGGAACAGGGCAAACCAAACTACAAAAGCCAATTCTTACACTGGGAAGGAAACAAGCTACCGGGGACCGGTTTCTGGCATTTCAGCCGTCTTCGGCCCGGCTTGCTTGAATCCTGATGGTGCAATGAGCAAGGGACTCACATCTGAGTATACCCTTCCACGCTTAGGGTGGACAAAAATATTTACAAAAAGGGGTGGTGAGGGACAGAGTCTCTGAATTAAACAGAATACTCTCACCCAGTCAAGAGATCAGGGCTAGATCCAACACCGTTTTTTAGCTCACTGCACCATCCCAGTTTCAGAACCTGGCTGTATGCAAATTAGTCTGTTCCTGTCCCAGTGCATGATGGGAACAGGGCAAACCAAACTACAAAAGCCAATTCTTACACTGGGAAGGAAACAAGCTACCGGGGACCGGTTTCTGGCATTTCAGCCGTCTTCGGCCCGGCTTGCTTGAATCCTGATGGTGCAATGAGCAAGGGACTCACATCTGAGTATACCCTTCCACGCTTAGGGTGGACAAAAATATTTACAAAAAGGGGTGGTGAGGGACAGAGTCTCTGAATTAAACAGAATACTCTCACCCAGTCAAGAGATCAGGGCTAGATCCAACACCGTTTTTTAGCTCACTGCACCATCCCAGTTTCAGAACCTGGCTGTATGCAAATTAGTCTGTTCCTGTCCCAGTGCATGATGGGAACAGGGCAAACCAAACTACAAAAGCCAATTCTTACACTGGGAAGGAAACAAGCTACCGGGGACCGGTTTCTGGCATTTCAGCCGTCTTCGGCCCGGCTTGCTTGAATCCTGATGGTGCAATGAGCAAGGGACTCACATCTGAGTATACCCTTCCACGCTTAGGGTGGACAAAAATATTTACAAAAAGGGGTGGTGAGGGACAGAGTCTCTGAATTAAACAGAATACTCTCACCCAGTCAAGAGATCAGGGCTAGATCCAACACCGTTTTTTAGCTCACTGCACCATCCCAGTTTCAGAACCTGGCTGTATGCAAATTAGTCTGTTCCTGTCCCAGTGCATGATGGGAACAGGGCAAACCAAACTACAAAAGCCAATTCTTACACTGGGAAGGAAACAAGCTACCGGGGACCGGTTTCTGGCATTTCAGCCGTCTTCGGCCCGGCTTGCTTGAATCCTGATGGTGCAATGAGCAAGGGACTCACATCTGAGTATACCCTTCCACGCTTAGGGTGGACAAAAATATTTACAAAAAGGGGTGGTGAGGGACAGAGTCTCTGAATTAAACAGAATACTCTCACCCAGTCAAGAGATCAGGGCTAGATCCAACACCGTTTTTTAGCTCACTGCACCATCCCAGTTTCAGAACCTGGCTGTATGCAAATTAGTCTGTTCCTGTCCCAGTGCATGATGGGAACAGGGCAAACCAAACTACAAAAGCCAATTCTTACACTGGGAAGGAAACAAGCTACCGGGGACCGGTTTCTGGCATTTCAGCCGTCTTCGGCCCGGCTTGCTTGAATCCTGATGGTGCAATGAGCAAGGGACTCACATCTGAGTATACCCTTCCACGCTTAGGGTGGACAAAAATATTTACAAAAAGGGGTGGTGAGGGACAGAGTCTCTGAATTAAACAGAATACTCTCACCCAGTCAAGAGATCAGGGCTAGATCCAACACCGTTTTTTAGCTCACTGCACCATCCCAGTTTCAGAACCTGGCTGTATGCAAATTAGTCTGTTCCTGTCCCAGTGCATGATGGGAACAGGGCAAACCAAACTACAAAAGCCAATTCTTACACTGGGAAGGAAACAAGCTACCGGGGACCGGTTTCTGGCATTTCAGCCGTCTTCGGCCCGGCTTGCTTGAATCCTGATGGTGCAATGAGCAAGGGACTCACATCTGAGTATAGTATGAGTATGGGATGGGGCAGTGAGATAAATAACGGTGATGGATCAAGCCCTGATCTTTGGACTGGGTAAGAGTGGTCTGCTCAATTCAGACACTCTATTCATCACCACCCCCTTTTGTAAATCGATATTGTTTGATACAGGCAGCATTTCTGGCTCTGGCCGCGTTCCGGACGCGGACGGGCGCAGACGGTCTTGCCTTTGGTGCGCCTTCGGTTCGCCAGCGGCACGCTTGCTGCGTGCGTCCGCTGCGCATCCGGAGCAGCATACGGTTTAAATCCCCTTTGAGCTTCCCGCCACTGGGCCCGCGAGCTGCCGGGGGGGCGTGGCCTCTGGGGGCGGACCTGCGTTTCTCTGCTCAATCGGGACAAAAAAGTGGTGGCAGATCGGAAATGCAGCCCTAGGTACTAGTTAATTTCTGTGCAATATACCGCTGTGCAAGGTGAGCATTTATCCGTGGTAAGTACCCGAAGGAGCGGTCGTTACCCGGAGTCTAATGCTGGCAGTTTGTGAGCGCAAGAGGGTTTTTTTTAAAAAAATGATGGATTCAACCCAGATCTATGATTGGGTGTGAGTGTCTGAAAAGTTTCAGGGCTCCCTCCTTCATCTCCCTGTGTTTGAGCAGATTTGAAGAGCACATCAAGCAGCAGTTTCACGACAAGCATTGAAAATGTAATCAGTCTTGCAGTTGTTTGAGTCAAAGCTATTGGCATTTCAAATGGCAATGTCTTTTTCCTATGTGCTATGGAATGTATGTATGTGGTGTGTAGTGGAATTATGTATGTTGGATTGGGTTAGTTAGTTGTGTAATTGGGTGGCATGGAATTGTGTGGGGTGGACTGTATTTGTGTAGTGGAATTATGTGGCATGGTGTGCTATGGAATTCAATGGATAGTAAATATGTGGCATTGAGTATACTGGAATTATGTATAGTGGGTTTGTGTGTTATGGAGTGTAATTATGTGGAATGGTATTTTATGTTGTGGAGTGGTATGTAGTGAAGTTTAATTATATGGTGTGCTGTTAAATGTTGTGCCACGATGGGGAACTGTGTGGTGTGGATTAGATGTATGTGGTGTGTTGTGTAATTGTGTTGAGTTGTATTATGTGGTTTGGTGTCGAATTATGTGGTGTGGATTGCAAAAGTGTGGAGTTGAATTGTGTGGTGGGGAAATGTATGACTAGCTTTACCTGTTTGGTGATGAAAAAGAAGAAATAGACAGGAGCTAAGCTTCAGAGTTATGTGTTTGAGTGTTAAAACAAAAACAAAGAGTGAGCTATTGGTGTTGTAAATGTAAATGTCTCTTACCTATATGTTATGGATTGGAGTGGATGTATGTGGTGTGTAGTGCAATGGAGTGGGTTGGATTGGAATGGTTAGTTGTGGCATTGTGTAGTATAATTGTGTGGTGTAGAGTGGATTTGTGTAGTGGAATCATGTGGCATGATGTGCAGTTGTATTATGTGTTTTTGACTGTATTGGAGTTATGTGGAGTTGGACTGTGTGTAATGGAGTGTAAGTATCATGAATGGTATTTTGTACAGTGGAGTGTTGTGGAGTTTACATTTTTGTGGAGTGCTGTTGAATTTTATGGTATGATGTTGAATTGTGTGTTGTAAATTTGATATATGTGGGGTGTAGTGGAATTGTGTTGTTGGGTGGAATAATGTTCGTTTTTTTTATTATGTGGTGTGGAATGGATTTGTGTGGAGTTGAGTAGTGTGGCATGGAACAGGTGGTGGTGGACGTAGTCGGAAATATGGCGTCCGGTCTTTGAGTCCGGTCGGGAGCTCCGTGCCTGAGCTCTGTAATGTGGCGTTTGTAGAGGAGGAGGCTACCGCGCTGCTGTGCTGATGAATTTCGTTTCTGAATGTGTGATTCAGGAACCCCTAATTGGAAGCTGAATGGTTTCTCTGCCGTACACCCACACCGTGCGTTGCGATTGTGCTTATACCGAACTACGATCCTGAAACCGCCTGAAGAAGCCATTCCCCTGTTATGTAGTTTATCTTGGTAGAGCGGGGTAATGGTGGTTTCCAACAACGGCTTCGCTAAAGCACCCGGCACCACAGCGGCAGGAGCGGATCTTCGATCTCTAAGGCAGCGCTCCCGCATCAGTGGCTTGGCGATCCATACAGATGCCAAGTGGTGGGAGGCGGCATTGCGGGCTCGGCAAAACTGCAGGAGAGCAGTAAGCCGGATCACAGTATTCTTTAGAGGTAAGGCAAGGGGCGGTGTGGTCCAGGATAGATTCGCTCGGCATCCCCGACTTTCTGTGGGCTGTGGAAACTCAAGGACTTGTCAAGGTGATTGGTCTGGGGTACTTCTTTCTTGCTGTGAGAGCAGGGCAGAGCTGCATCTTTCCCAGACGCAAAACGGACTGCAAATTGCTGATTCTCCTTCCAGTATAGGACTTCTGAGCAGTTTAAGTGACCAGAATAAACTCAACCTGGTAATTAACCCTGTAAATATTCTTATAGAAGTCCCAGTAGTTAAAACACCTTGCTACCAATTGTCCCCCTCACATCATCAGCATAACATTTCAGGCAGGCTTGTTGTGATAAAAGTGGAGGGAAGGAAGGGAAGCCTAGACAGCATAACCCACTCTATATATCCTGAATTAGGAGGCCTGATTCTGGACACAACTTGTAACCAGGAAGTCGGGAAATTTGCTGCCAAAAAATAAATTAAGGTAGGTCCTGAACCACGAGGAAAATCATCATATTGTCTAAGGAACAGGCAATTTCTTAAGACAACTATCCCCCTCACTCCTAAACAGCCTGTAATTCCGCGAATCACAAAGAGAGTTTCACGGAAAGCTCTGAAATTACAAGTAGGCAAATCCTTGAATAAGAGGGGGTTGGCAGAAGGCAAGCTGGAACCAGGCGAAGGGGGGAAAAACGCTAAGATAAAAATCACTCCGTCACTAAGGTCTTATTTCAAAGTGCAGGATAGGGCTCAGAATAAACTTACCATGGAAACCTCTCCGTCCTTAGAACAAGTGGAAACCCTAACGCCAGATCCATCTCGCACACAAGCAGAGGCAGAGGCCATCACGAGGGAGCCAGAAGTACAGTTGCAGACAGGGTCATTGACTCCGGCACTAGCCCAGGGTTCAACCCAGAGTTTGTCTCTTTATCAGAGCTCGAGTCAGGCTCAAAGCTCACTCTTGGACCCTACCGGATCTGAATCCAATTGTCCCTCTAAGAGTCCTCCCTCTAATTTCACTAATACTAATTCCAAGAATCCTCAGAGTGGCTCACGAAACAGTACGGAGGCTTTGCTGGAAATAATGCTTGATGAGATGAGGTCCAGGTTCAAAGTATCAGAAGAAAATCAAAATAAACTGCATGAAAGATTTGAATCTCTGGACTCCAAATTATTAGCTTTAAATGATAGAGTCTCCACAGTCGAAGCAGAAGCTAAGGGCCTGACTAGGAGGGTAGAGCTAACGGAGAAGAATATTAGAGATCTGAAGACAAAGGATAAAAGCATAGAGGAAAAGCTGGAGGCTTTAGAGAATCAGTCCAGAAGGTGCAACTTGAGATTTCTTAATGTTCCGGAAGGGCGAGAAGGGTCCGACATAAAGAAATGTATAATATCACTCATAGAGGAGCACTTCTCGTGGAGTAAAACCCTTGACCTGGAAGATGGTATCCAGCGGGTACATCGTGATCCTTTTGGGAAGCCCAAAGAGAGGAAGAACCCAAGGAAAATCCTAGTGAACTTTCAAATCTACAATCTCAAAGAAAGAATCCTGAGTGAGGCTCTGAAAAGTGGGGCATATAACAGAGATGACTGGTCCTTTAGGATCCGATCCGACATTGCGAAGGTTACTCAAAACAGGCAATGGGAGTTGGGTCAAAAAATGCCCGAATTAAAAGCTCTTGGGGTAACAGTCCAAATGAAGTTCCCAGCCTCACTAAGGATTATGTGGAGGAATAAGATGCACAAGTTAAGAGATCCTGAGGAAGTTGATTCCCTCTTAGAACAAATGCACACCCAGATTCAAATACAAACACACTCTTAGCTTTAATGGATTCATTAGTGACGTAGAGTGACGTAGAATTGGTTAGAAGTGGTAGCAGTAGCACCCTCAGATATATTTATGTATTCAGGCACGGGGCTCGAAGTGGGCTATAATTAAAGCCCAAAGGAAAGGGAGGCTTTCCCAGGGAGGGAGTGTGTCTCCCCGTGCCTTTTCCTTTCTTCTTTTTCTGTTTATTTTGCACAATCACAGTCGGTTCTATGTACACACTAGAAGGGAGGAGGGGGGGGGGCACACGGGGGTTGGGAGCAAAGTAGGGAAAAATACAAATAAAAGACCTCAGCATGTTGTTAATTCTAAAGGAAAAGGGGTAATCAGGGCCCAATTTGAATCAGTAGCAATTCAGCTACCCAATAGGAAGAGATGGGAAAAAATCTGAGAAATATAAATATAAATTCCTGGATTGTTAATGGGTTAAGGACTTAGAGCAAGCGTCGGAAATGTTTTGAATATCTGAGATCTTTGGACAGTGAAATTATAATCTTACAAGAAACACATCTAATTAAAAAAGAGTGGGAAGAGGTCCTGAAAACCCTCCATTGGGTCGATTCTTACATATGCACTGACCAAGACTGTGTTATAAAAGGTGTTGCCATTCTTTTTAAAAAATCTTTGAAAGCTAGAATCTTATCATCTGAGGTAGATCCTAAGGGGAGATGGGCGATAGCTGATGTCAGCATACTTAGTAACACGTTTACTGTGGCTGGATACTATGGACCAAATATAGATGACCCTACTCCACTCCAGTCACTGTACTCCCAACTGATAGCGGCCACTTCCCCGGTGATCTTGGGTGGAGATTTTAACACCATCTTAGACCCAAAAGTAGATCGGCAGCCTAGAGGTAACCAGGCAAGCTTGCCAAAAATGAGGGAATGGTTGGGAGTGTATAGAAGGGATCTAAGCCTTACTGATGTATGGAAAGAGAAAGGCGTCAAACAAGACAAATTTACCTTTATTATTAAAAAGCTTGGTATACAGTCAGAATCGATTTTTTTTTAATAGATCAGGGGCTAGTTGAGAATACTTCTAATGTAATCCATCTCCCCGCCCATCTCTCAGATCACTCTACTGTCCAAATTACGTTAAGAATAAACAACAACATAACGACTGCAAGATGGACACTGGATCGCCCAGTTCCCTTAGACCCTGTAATTATTGATCAACTTAAACAGGAGACTGAGTCATATTTTCAGGATAACAACGGGAGCGCTCCACCTCAAACAGTATGGGAGGCATATAAAGCAGTAATTAGAGGCAAGATCTGTGGCCTAACAATTCATAAATCAAGGGAGGTTAAGAAAGAGATCCAGAGAATAGAAGAGAGGATAGAAATACTGGATCGTCAGATATCCTCAGATATTTCATCCTCAAGAAGTCTAGATCTTGGTGAGGAAAGGCTTAAACTAAAAGAAAGTCTAACAACGATATTAAAGGGTAAAATCAGAGAGAGATGGGAAGTTAGCAAACTCGCCCATTATGAATATGGAGAAGGCTGTGGGAAAATGCTTGCTTGGAAGATTAAAACTGGCCAAGCTAGAAAGAAAATCAGCAGTATAGATCCAACAGACAGCTCTCAAAACGGGTCTGAAGAAGAAGTAATAAAGGAGGAATTCTCAGCTTTCTTCTCTAACCTTTATACGGAGGACTGCAACCCAAAAGTCGAAGAAATAAACAAATTTCTAGACAAGCAAAATATCCCCGTTCTATCCTCTGAAGATAAAGAAACTCTAAATAGCGAAATATCAACAGAAGAGGTAGACGTAGCAATAAGAAATTTAAAAAGAGGTAAGGCAGCAGGTCCTGATTCCCCCCAAATGATTTTTACTTTAAATTAAAAGACATACTGGTTACCCATTTAACAGCGCTCTTCAATAAGATCTTTTTAAATAACGAAAGAATCCCAGAGACATGGAATGATGCAACCATTCTCCATTCTCCTGAAACCAGGAAAACCACCTAAAAAATGTGAGTCTTACCGCCCAATATCTATCTTAAATTGCCACTACAAGATCTTCACTCAAATCATGGCTAAAAGACTAGGGAAAATCGCGGGGACACTAATAAACTCTAATCAGAAGGGCTTCGTGGCAGGAAGACACCTTCAAGATCTTACACACGAGTTGATTGGAACAATAGATATTGCCATTACGGAGAAAATTCCTCTATCAATAATTACAATAGACGCTGCTAAAGCGTTCGATAGAGTTAACTGGAGGTATCTAAGTGAGGTCCTAAAGAAGTTTAATTTGGGGGAAAATATTTAAAAAATGGTAGAAAACATCTATAACTCTCCTAAAGCCAAAATCTTAATCAATGGCAATCTAACTAACAATATTCTGATAGGTAGAGGAACTCGACAAGGGTGCCCCATCTCTCCCTTGCTCTTTAACTTTTATATCGAGCTGGTTGCAGAGTGCCTCAGGAACCTCCCTTCAATCCTCCCGTTTCACTATCAAGGGTGGCATAAGAAAGTAGCTCTTTATGCAGATGACCTCATGATTTTCACCTCAGACTTAAAAGAGGCCCATAAAACAACAGAGGAGACCCTGATAGACTTTGGAAAGTTATCTGGTTACCAGATAAACCAAACTAAAACTGAAACCATGAGTTGGAATGAGGAGTTTATATACTCTTTTCGCAAGGAGAAAATAAGATATTTGGGTATAGACCTCGTAAAAGATCTCGACAAAATACACATGCCAACATTCATAGAGTAGAAACTGAGGTTAAAAAACTTCTGAAAGTATGGAGTAGTCTTCCTTTAACATTCTTGGGTAAATCAAACATCATAAAAATGGCAGTTTTGCCAAAATTCACTTTTATTTTTAGTGCTATCCCACTCGAGTTTAAAAGAGACACCATAAAAAAGATCCAGGGAGAACTAACTAGCTTCATCTGGTCCGCAAAAAGACCAAGAATTGCTTGGCATAAAATAAGGAGAAGGAAAGAGCAGGGAGGTATAGCTTGTCCAGACCTCCTAGAATATTGCAGGGCCTTTCAATTTAAAAACATCAGAATGTTGTTGGGCCTTTATGAAACCTACACATTATATCTACAGAAACTAACAAACAATACCAGCCACTTTTTGTACAAATTTGGTCACCCGAAGTTTGAAAAAAAAATCAAATTGAAGACCTTGAAATCAGCCGCTAGGTTATGGTACTGTGTCAGATCTACATTGGATATCCCTCTTTACAGCGAGAAGGCCCCGATTTGGGATTCCCAGACTACACCAGGCTGCCTTAAGGACAGTTTAGCGACCCCCTAAAATCGGCAGGAATAGTAGAATGGGGGCAACTCCTGTTTCAGAACAAGCTTCTTGAATGGGAAATACTATCACAATGTACAAATTTCACATTATCGAAATTTAAATATTACCAATTGTTGAGCTGGACTAAGTCACTCAAAGAAACCAGAAAAGGTAACATCTCCCTAGAATCAAAGATGCAGGTGAAAAAGCCATTCACGAAAGAAATATCCTACTGGTATTGGGCCCTTATATCAGCGGGCGAAGAGGACTTCTGGATTCCAGAGAGTATCTGGGGGAAAGACCTGCCGACGCTGGATACAAGCAATGCATGGCAAGTATCTATGAGCAAATGCTGGTCGGTTGTAACTTCTGCTGCCCTCAAAAGAAATCATTTACTCACTATTCATAGAGCTTATTGGACCCCGAAGAGGCTGTCCAAACTAAGCAGGTCTACAGTGAGGAGCTGTCCAAAATGTGGATTACAGATGACAGACGACTTGCACATGCTCTGGCAGTGCCCCAGTCTCGATGGCTTCTGGAAGAACGTGGGTACTACCTTAGAAGGGGTAATGGGAAGACAGCTAACTGTGAGTATGGATCTAGTCATTTTTGGGATGTCTGGCATTAATGTAATAAGACCTTTTTCTAAAGCCCAGGAAAATCTAACTTTTGTGCTAATCCTCCTAGCAAGGAGGGAGGTATGTATAAAATGGATAAGCCCAGTCCCCCCGACTCACAATGAATGGCTTGCGTCAGTTCTTAGAGTGTATAACTTAGACAAAAAAAGAGGCTAGCTTCTAAGAAATATACATTTTGGGACATATGGGAAGAGTTTCATAAGGGTTGATTGGTTGCATAAGTGTTTCTTTATTGCGGTAGTTATTTGTTTGGTCTATAGCCCACCAATTGTCCAATGATTACGCTATCGCAACATTAATGGAGGAAGGCTTGCAAGAGTAGCCATAATGGCTAGCTCACACCTGACCGAAATAAGAATCCCTCTCATTACAAGTATACGGAAGTAAGGGGTTCCCTTTCTCTGAAAAGCTGGAAAGAAAGTGTGGAGTAAGAGAAGGGACCCTGATAATCTCCTAACTTTAACTTGTTGCGTAATGAGGACACAAAAAAAAAAATGGAACAGTGTGGTATAGAGTGAAATTATGTAGAGTGGAATAATGTTAAATATAACAGCAGGGGAGAGGAGAGATACAGTGGATCCGTTCTCCCGTACAAAGTTATTTAAACAGAAAGAATCCACAACTGGATGTTCTATTAGTGGTACCTACAATGGTGGGGAGCACACTGTCAACTTTTAATACCCCTCACACACCAAAAGGACCATTGGTGTCATGCTTCATCATTGGGGTCTTCTCATCCCTCTACGGGATGCGACGTGCTGCTACACGACGACTACGCGGGAGCACTTTTGATTTTTGGCTATGTGTGGTGCGTGAGAGGTTCCAGTGTGTTAAGTGAGTGGTGTGGTCTGAAAAAGTGACTTAATGCAGTTTAAATTGGACCTGGCACGTGAGGACTACA
Source organism: Lissotriton vulgaris (assembly GCF_964263255.1). Taxonomy (NCBI): domain Eukaryota; kingdom Metazoa; phylum Chordata; class Amphibia; order Caudata; family Salamandridae; genus Lissotriton; species Lissotriton vulgaris. The sequence goes on along the minus strand of NC_141699.1, from coordinate 250,167,860 downwards.
AAAAACTTTAATGGACCCCCATGCTGGCACTGTTAAAAAGGTGATTGTGAGGTATCTGTATGATTATGTACATCACCTCATGTGTGCTTTGTCGACATGTTTCGAAGCATACGCTTCTACTTCAGGACAGGGTGCACAGATCCCCACCTTACTCACGTCCTCTGAAAAAAGTTTTTCGGTTGGTTTTACAGAAAAGTGAAGTTAAACAAAAAAAGGCTAATATGTGCCTAATATTCTGGTCTGTAGGATCTACATTGAGAACCCTAAAGAAAGGAGGGAACAAAGAACACAACCAAAGACAAATTTGATATCCATCGTAGTCAAATTCCATGAATACTGGTACAGTGACCTGCAAAAATATATATATGGGGGCAACAACTACTAGACATTGGTATGTCATCCTATTTAGGTGATGTGCCCTGTAGAACATAGACATACAAGACATACAGAACACATAACATAAAACCCACGCTCTAGATTTATCTCCTATAGGGTACTTGGGAAGGAGTCTTAATTTGTGAGAATATTAGCCATTGGGAAAAGAAGAGAAATTATATGCATACTTGCTGCTAAAATGCTGAATGGCATCATGAACCTCTTCAAAGTGGAGTAGAAGTGCTAACTGCACCCTGAAAACAAGGTATAAGCCGGTAAGAAACCCGGGTGGTGTGGAGCTCCACGTAATCACTTACTTCTTGTTGCAGTTCGAGGGTGTATAGTACTCACGTTTGCAGTGTAGTCTGTGCTTATTCCTTCCACCTACTGAGGCTCCGTTGATAGCGAGGGGAGCACAGGAGGGTGTTTAAATACTGCCATCAATCGTTCCTAATTGAGAGTTCAATTGTGCAAATGACCGAGAAAACAAACAAGGCCACATGCGCATCGGAGTACTATAGGACACACAGCTGTCAATTACTTTAGAATGTCGCCACATGTAGTTTAAAAGGCCACATAAAGCAGTTAGTTACCATGTTCGTTATATTATGTACACAATGCACATCTGTAAATAGTAGGGCAATCATTATAGAGGGGTGCCCTCGTTTTACATAGATGCCTGCAGTAACTTGGCAGTGAGGTTTATGGACATCCCATAAGAAACGATGGCAGTGAAGTTAATAGTTAGGGAATGGAGAGACTGGTCTCAAAAATGTAATACCCCCTCGGTGGAAATTAATAGGGGGATACATTATCTACAGAATCTTAGGTATTGTATTGACCAGATGGTCAATGTATGGCCTTAATTTCACATGGGGTATGGGGTATGCTGTCTGCAGCATCTCATTTAGCAACCTGAACCAGATCTTCTGACCCCATGGGATATCATCGTTGAGGCCGATTAAGTGGGTTCCCAGCCGGAACATCCAGCGTTGTTCTTTTTCAAACAGGCCTTGTTCAGAGGGTAGTTGTTCAATCACCGTCCAGTGTATGTTGTTTACACAATGCATTTCCTTAAGAAAGTGTATTGACATTTTGTCGTGCTTTTCTTGCATCTCACGTTGCTCTTATGTTCACTGATTCTGGTCTTGACAGGTCTTTTTGTCATTCCTATGTACTCAAGTCCGCAGTGACAAGTTATCATGTAAATGACAGGTTTGCTATTGCAATTCCTGAATTTTCTTAGGTCCCATGTTGTCCCATTATTGAATGTTAGATGTTTGTTCTTGTTAAATGGCAACTACTGCAGTTCCCGCAGCGATGGTGGCCTTGTATCCCGTGTAGGGTGGATTGCTCTAGCTGCTTTTTTTGGAGACTGGTATGGACTAGAATGTCTTTAGGTTTCTACCACGTCTATGTGCAAACAGAGGTTTTTCAAAATCTAGATCGCCACATACCAGAGTGCCCCAATGTTTATTTACAATTTTCGAGATCTCATTGGAATGCGTGTTATAGGTGGTAACACATATGGGTCTCTTGTTGTTAGTCTCTTTTTGCACTTTCTCTTCTAGTAGAGCCTCTCTGGTATTGTTCCAGGCTCTCTTCATGGCTTTGTTGGTTACTGGTGCTGGGTAGTTTCTCTGTTGCATTTTCCATTTGAGGTCTGCTGCTTATGTCTTCAATGCACCCACATCAGAACTATTCCTCCTGAGGCGGAGGAACTGGCCATATGGTAGGTTGTCCCTCAAATGTCGTGGATGGAAACTATCGTACCTTAGTAAACAGTTTGAAATGGGTTGTAGTGCTCAAGAAACCACCTGCTGCATAGATATTCAAATCTAAGAATACCAGTCTGTCTTGAGAGATTGAGTTAGTGAATTTCAGCAAGGCATTCTGCCTGTTGAGCCACTCCATGAATTGTGTCACTGAGTGCATATCGCCTTCCCAGATGACAAAAATGTCGTCTATGTAGCGCCTCCATATGCATATGTTATTTCTGAAGGGGTTGCTGACATGAAGAATCTTCTGTTTCTCCAAATGGTGGACGTAGAGCCTGGCCAGGCTCGAGGCAAAGGTGCTCCGCATGATGGTACCATGGCTTTGTAAATACAGTGTGTTTTCATATTCAAAAAAGGTTTTGGTGAGAGCAGTTGAAATGCATTCGAGAACTACCCCTCTTGGTGTTTGGTATTGCCATGGTGTGGAGAACAAATCTTCCTCAATTATGTGGAGTGTTTCTTCATGGGGCAAGCTTGTGTAAACACTCTCCACATCCAGACTTAGTAGTAGCTGGGTGGAGGGAGAAAACGGTAAGTTCTGTAGTAGCTGTAGTACAGCCTTCGTATCTTTAAGATATGTGTCGTGGCTTGCACTAGGGGACGTAGAAAGGCATCTTCAAAATGGGATAAAGGTTCTAAAATCGAACCAATCCCTGAAACAATTGGCCTGCCTGGAGGATTGTCCAGGTTCTTATGTATTTTTGGGATGGGTAAAAAATAGGGTATTCTTGGTTCTTTTTGGATCAGAAAGTCTGCCTCTTTTTTAGACAGCCAATTGTGGGCCAAGGCTTCCTCCACCATTCCAGATATCTTAATCTGGAGTGCCTTTGTGGGGTCATTTTGCAAGAGAGTGTAATTCCTTCTGTCTGCCAAGAGTCTTAGGCATTCCTGGTTATATGCTGTCGCTGTCTGTACAACAATAGCTCCGCCCTTGTCGGCAGGCTTCATAATGATGTATTTATTTCCTGCCAGGTTTTTTATGGCCTCTTGTTCCATATTGCTGGTGTTGTGGAACACGTTCATATTGGTTGTATTAGGTTTCTTTAGATCAGTCATTACCGCCTTTTCAAAGGTGAGTACCTCAACCGGCAGGACTGCATCAGGGGGTGTGAAAGTAGATTAAGGTTTAGGTCCTGTGTCAGTGGGGCCAGGAGTGTCCTCTTTGTCTTTAAAGAAAGTTTGTATTTTGATCTTTCTAACAAAATCTTTCATTTCAACGTGCAGATTGAAGGAATCCAGTTTGTTTGTGGGTACAAAACCAACAGCCAGATTCATGAAGCAAAATTGCGATTGCAATAGCTGCGAATTAGCTATTGCGATCGCAATTTACAGAAAAGCAATTCATCATGTCAAAAACACAGAATTTGCGAAATCCCAAAAAGAAAATAGCGAAATCGCAAAATAAATCTCAGAATTTAGGAGGAACCCCTATAGCGAATCGGAAATAGCGAGAATCCATGGATTCTGCGATTTATTTTGCGATTACGCTAAATATTCGCAAACGCTATTCATATAAACTCGCAAATAGCGAAAAAGCTGAAAATCGCGATTTGCGAGGCGCAATTTAAGGAGAACCAACAGGTACATGCATCAATATTGCTTTTTGCGATTCCTTAATTGCGAAAAAGAAGGAATCGCAATTAAGGAATTGCAAAATGCAATGCATCAAGAAATCGCTAAATAAAATTGCGATTTCTTAATATTCCTAAATTGCGACTCGCAAATTGCGAGTCGCAAATAAGGAATACCTCCCCATTCATTCCTATGGGCCTAGAGGCCCATAGGAATGAATGGGAAGACATTCTCAATTTGCGATTAGCAATTAGCAAATCGCAAAATGAGAATGCGATTTCAAGGTGCAGGGGTGTCCAATGGACACCCTGTTGCACCCCTGAAATCAATCTGTGCACGTATGTTGTGCACACACATGCTCTAAGGGCATGTGTGTGCACAACATGAAACTTTGAAAAATGCACAAAAGTGCATTTTTCAAAGTTTTCGCAAATTACCATGAGGTTCAACCTCATGACAATTTGCTCCCCCTAATTGCGAAATCGCTATTTTTTAAAGTGTCATACATTGCATTTAAGGAATAGCAAAATGCGATTCCTTAAATGCAATCGCAATTTGAGAATTTGCAAATATTTGCGAATTCTCAAATTGCGAGGGCCTTCACCCTTCATGCATTCCAAAAGCAGATTTTGCGATCGTAAACGGCCAATTTTTGCGATTCTCACCGTTTGCGATCGCAAAATCCTTTGATGCATGTACCTTCAAAAGCAGGTGGTAACCATTAAGGAAAAAAAAAATTTACAAAAAAAAACCTAACGAGCCGCAGGTGCAGTCCTGAACAGACACACTTAAGGAAACACAGTAGTAGCATAAGGACTCTCACAATGCCAGGACTCTACATGGTGGTCAGGCGGCGAAGGCTCCAGGCTGCAGCACGGAACAGACGCAGGATCCAGGAGCAAATATTCCGCCTGCGGGTCACCCTGCCGGGCCAAACTAGGAAGCAAATTTACTCTAAGTACCGCCTGAATGGGCCAATGATCATAAAGCTGATCCGGGACCTAGACCCCCTGATGCAGCACCCAACAAGGAGGACCAATGCCGTGCCCACCCATGTCCAGGTCTTGTGCTGCCTGCACCTACTGGCCTCTGGAAGCTTCCAGGGGATAGTCGCTGTTGCAGGGGGGATATCCCAGAGCACCATGTCCCGCTGCCTAAGGAGTGTCCTGGAGGCACCACTACTTCTCATTCCCGACCACCCAACAGGACTTGAATGAGACCAAGCTACATTTCTACAACGTTGCACAATTTCCACATGTAATCGGATGCATTGACTGTACCCACATCCACATCTGCCTACCATCACAAACGGAATACATGTACCGCAACCGCAAGTCCTACCACTCCCTCAATATCCAGATGGTGTGCAACGCTAAGACTTACATCACGGACATAGTGGCACAATACCCGGGGAACACACATGACTCCTTCATATTCCAGCACAAATGAATTCACACACGACTGGCCAGGGGAGACTTTGGCGAAGGACACCTACTAGGTATGCACACATGCCCCCATATAGTACACTGTGATCATGTAGCTGCGCAGAACAGGCACTCACCCTCTGCTCCTTTCATTTAGGTGACAGCGCCTACGGTCTCCGTGAGTGCCTCCTCACCCCATACCTCAACCCTGCAACACCACAGCAACGGCGTTACAATGCTGCACACATACGCACATGAAATTGCATTGAGAGAACATTTGGCCTTTTGAAGAGCAAATTCCGCATATTTCACAAGACTGGTGGGGCCATCAAATACGAGCCTGACGTCTGCTGCCGCATTGTTGCCGTGTGTTCAATACTCCACAACATTGCCACCAAGCGCAGGATACCTGTCGAGATCTCTGGCAGTAAGTCGGAAGGGGACAACCGCCCACCTACACATGTGCGTCATGCACGCGGGGAGAATCCAGCAAAAGGACACAGGCGCCGCAACCACATCACTATTAACTGTATCTAGTGCACACATTCCCCTCACACAACACTGCAATCATGCATGACAAATGTAATAATGACATGAGTCGGATTTGCGTGAAACCATAAATTCTTATTGTTCATTCACAATAATGTGGCTTTTTTTTGTCCATGAGTGCACTAATGACATCATCACCACCCCCTGGTTCACCATGGGCAGTTGGCTGCATACTGAGCACAGCTGCTGTCACCTGATCAAGTGCCCTTGCAACGTCCTGACAACACTGGACCACTTGGACCTGCATTGCAAGGGACCAGCGGGAAAGCTGAGATGTAGCATTGCTAATAATATGATTTGACCTGGTGTAGGCTGACAGGCGGGTCAGCAGCTGGCGGTGGCGGCGGTGGGTGATGTCCTGCTTGGAGACCAGGATCTGGTTGTTCTCTCGCACAGCTGCGGTCAGCTGTAAAACATGCTACGCGGTATTAGTGAGCTGCAGATGTATGGCAGCCAGGTGACGCGCCTGCGTCAGGTGTACCGCAAGCAGGCGGCGTTCAATTGCCAGGCCAGGATCCCGTGCATGGACAGCCCTGCCCGCGTGTGTTGAGGTGTCACGCAGCTGGCGCGACAGTCTGCTGGACTGCGACCTGAATGCGGCTGTGCGCCTCGTCTGCCTCCTGGCAGCTGGTGGTGTGGCCTGTACCACTGCCGTGGATGTCGGTGGGGGTGGTTGCTGGGCACCTGTGACTGCAGGTGTGGCCCTGCCCACATGGGGGGGTGGTGGTGTTACTGCTGCAGGTGGCTGAGATGGTCCGGGTTCAGGTTGGCCCTCACCCTCGGTGTCCTCCGGGTACTCATCTATATGTAGGGCCTCGCTGTCGGTGTTGGGCTGTTCTTCTGCACCTGTGATGTAAATGGGTGTCATGCACATGCGCATCGGAGTACTATAGGACACACAGCTGTCAATTACTTTAGAATGTCGCCACATGTAGTTTAAAAGGCCACATAAAGCAGTTAGTTACCATGTTTGTTATATTATGTACACAATGCACATCTGTAAATAGTAGGGCAATCATTATAGAGGGGTGCCCTTGTTTTACATAGATGCCTGCAGTAACTTGGCAATGAGGTTTATGGACATCCCATAAGAAACGATGGCAGTGAAGTTAATAGTTAGGGAATGGAGAGACTGGTCTCAAAAATTGAATACCCCCTCGGTGGAAATTAATAGGGGGATAAATTATCTACAGAATCTTAGGTATTGTATTGACCAGATGGTCAAATGTATGGCCTTAATTTCACATGGGGTATGGGGTATGCTGTCTGCAGCATCTCATTTAGCAACCTGAACCAGATCTTCTGACCCCATGGGATATCATCGTTGAGGCCGATTAAGTGGGTTCCCAGCCGGAACACCCACCGTTGTTCTTTTTTAAACAGGTCTTGTTCAGAGGGTAGTTGTTCAATCACCGTCCAGTGTATGTTGTTTACACAATGCATTTCCTTAAGAAAGTGTATTGACATTTTGTCGTGCTTTTCTTGCATCTCACATTGCTCTTATGTTCACTGATTCTGGTCTTGACAGGTCTTTTTGTCCTTCCTATGTACTCAAGTCCGCAGTGACAAGTTATCATGTAAATGACAGGTTTGCTATTGCAATTCCTGAATTTTCTTAGGTCCCATGTTGTCCCATTATTGAATGTTAGATGTTTGTTCTTGTTAAATGGCAACTACTGCAGTTCCCGCAGGGATGGTGGCCTTGTATCCCGTGTAGGGTGGATTGCTCTAGCTGCTTTTTTTGGAGACTGGTATGGACTAGAATGTCTTTAGGTTTCTACCACGTCTATGTGCAAACAGAGGTTTTTCAAAATCTAGATCGCCACATACCAGAGTGCCCCAATGTTTATTTACAATTTTCAAAGTCTCATTGGAATGTGTGTTATAGGTGGAAAACACAGATGGGTCTCTTGTTGTTAGTGCAGACAACACTGGACCATTTGGACCTGCATTGCAAGGGACCAGCGGGAAAGCTGAGATGTAGCATTGCTAATAATATGATTTGACCTGGTGTAGGCTGACAGGCGGGTCAGCAGCTGGCGGTGGCGGCGGTGGATGATGTCCTGCTTGGAGACCAGGATCTGGTTGTTCTCTCGCACAGCTGCGGTCAGCTGTAAAACATGCTACGCGGTATTAGTGAGCTGCAGATGTATGGCAGCCAGGTGACGCGCCTGCGTCAGGTGTACCGCAAGCAGGCGGCGTTCAATTGCCAGGCCAGGATCCCGTGCATGGACAGCCCTGCCCGCGCGTGTTGAGGTGTCACTCAGCTGGCGCGACAGTCCGCTGGACTGCGACCTGAATGCGGCTGTGCGCCTCGTCTGCCTCCTGGCAGCTGGTGGTGTGGCCTGTACCACTGCCGTGGATGTCGGTGGGGGTGGTTGCTGGGCACCTGTGGCTGCAGGTGTGGCCCTGCCCACATGGGGGGGTGGTGGTGTTACTGCTGCAGGTGGCTGAGATGGTCCGGGTTCAGGTTGGCCCTCACCCTCGGTGTCCTCCGGGTACTCATCTATATGTAGGGCCTCGCTGTCGGTGCTGGGCTGTTCTTCTGCACCTGTGATGTAAATGGGTGCATGATTAATGATATATAGCTTGCACATGAGATGTTGCTACATGCATGCAGGCCTGCTTTCCCTGACTGGCTTTTGGAATTACTTTGAATTGACAGGTCTGCCTGTGTTGTGCTGTCTGGGAATGTTTATTACACTACAACTCCCACAATGCAATAGGGCTTTTCAGGTGTGCATGGCCTGCATTACTGGGGATGTCAAATTGCTATCTCAGCGGTCATGGGCATTGTTAGGGGATGGGCTCGCAGTTGCATGGCACTTACCTTGGGATTGTTGGGTGGGTCGGGATGAGTAAAGCTGGGTGACCCCCACCAGGCTTGAGGAGTCAGGGTGTCCTCCACGAGGTCCTCCAGTGGGGTGTTGGGTGTGGCAGTGGGGTCTCCTCCACCGGTGGCAAGTCGCTCCCTCAGCCTTCCGCAATCCGCTCTTTGGCACGCCCTCTGAGATCGTACCACCTCTTTTTCAAATCGTCTATTGACCGCTGGGTCACCCCGACAGAATTTACCTTGGCGCGGATGCGCAGCCAGATGCAGGGCTTGTCAGCCTCTGGCACCCTCCTGGAGTCCTAGCCAAACAGGCGTGCATGGTCCTTACAGACCCCCTCAATTAGGAACTCAAGTTCTTTCTCCGAGAACTTATTCTTCCTCTTCCTCTCATGGCCACTGCTCTCTGCTACTTCCTGTGACATTTTGTAGGTTGTGGATGTCCTGCTGTGGTGCTGCAAGTTCACTGTTGTGGAGCTCTTCACAGTCCTGCTTTCACTTTCAGGCTCAGTGGTCTGAATGAGGGAGGGAATAGCCTACTTCCTGGCTGTGATGTCATAATTGGGCTCGAAATGCGACTTTCCGTTTTTGTGATCTCGCAGTTAGCGAGATCGCAAATTGCGATTTCGGTAATTGCTAAATCGCAATTTCAACCAAGAAATCGGCCGATTCTGCGACTTCTTTGCGATTTTCGGAAACTCGCAATCGGCGATTGCGGCCGATTGCGAATCGCTTTTTTTTCTCACAATTTTTCTTGAATCCCATTCTGCGATTTCTAAATTGCGATTCGCTATTTTTCGCAATTTAGGAATTGCAGATTTAGAGTTTGATGAATCTGGGTGCAAGTCCTTTATTAAGGACTGCCTTTTCTGTGTCTGAGAGTGCCCCCGGAGTTATATTGACCACTAGGTCCCCCTCCTGTTGGTTGTTGGTAAATTTGGGAGGGCGCCTGTCATGCTCCTGGTTGCCACTCGGGGGTCCTCTTGGTCCCCTTCTTGCCATGTGACGTTGGTTCCCCTCTTGTTCCTCCCCATTCGGGATCCAGGGCGTGATCCTAAAAAAGGCTGTGGCCCGTAGAAATGCCCTTCATATTCAGGGGCCCATTGTTGATAGTGGGGTACTATGGATGGTGGACCATACTGATATTGTTGGAATCCAGGGGATCCTTGGTATGCATGGTATACTGGAGGGCCTTGGTAGCCTCTCCATCCCCTTTGCCTGGGGTAGAATGTTTTTTGTTGTCTTGGACCCCCTCTTTGGTACCGATAGGATTGATGTCCACTAGAGCTTGACCCAGTGGAACTACTGTCTGATACCTCACTGTCTGGGTCACTCATGTTGTTTCTGGATTGGTAACTATCTTTTATGTAAGGATATGCTCGCTCGTGTGAGAAGCGATCTTTATCTTTTTTCAATTTATTGAATTTGCTTTGTTTTAGGGTCACTTCAAAATCCGTCATTTGCTGGTTTATTTCCTCTAGGCGTTTCTTGAGGATACTGTGTGACTGATACGACTTTAGCTGGACCTCAAATTTTTGAATATCGATTTTGTGTAAACGACATACACTGGGCGGTGATTGAACAACTACCCTCTGAACAAGACCTGTTTAAAAAAGAACAACGCTGGGTGTTCCGGCTGGGCACCCACTTAATCGGCCTCAACGATGATATCCCATGGGGTCAGATGATCTGATTAGGTTGCTAAATGAGATGCTGCAGACAGACATGTGAAATTAAGGTCATACATTGACCATCTGGTCAATACAATACCTAAGATTCTGTAGATAATTTATCCCCCTATTAATTTCCACTGAGGGGGTATTCAATTTTTGAGACCAGTCTCTCCATTCCCTAACTATTAACTTCACTGCCATCGTTTCATATGGGATGCCCATAAACCTCACTGCCAAGTTACGGCATGCATCTATGTAAAATGAGGACACCCCTCTATAATGATTGCCTTACTATTTACAGATGTGCATTGTGTACATAATCTAACAAACATGGTAACTAACTACTTTATGTGGCCTTTTAAACTACATGTGGTGACATTCTAAAGTAATTGACAGCTGTGTGTCCTATAGTACTCCAATGCGCATGTGGCCTATCACGCGTTATGTGGCGATATACATAGATTATTTAAGAGCATTACTATATTCTGTACCATTTAGATAGCCTAACAACCCTCCGATGCGCATGTGCGAGTCCCGAGTCACCTCGACTGGTTGTCGCGCGCACGCGTCTAACACTTAGACAACGGGCGCATGCGCCGTGATTTGCAAGCCCTGAATGCACATGCGCTCGACTGTAGCCACACTGTCTTGGCTTCGAGCACACACGTAAAACTTGCCAAACAACTAGTGCATGCGCCGGGGCCGAAATACACAACGATGAGAGCATTCACATCGCACCCGGAAAGACCATATTTGGCTTGTTTATATTCCCGGTCATTTGTACAATTGAACTTGCAATTAGGAACGATTGATGGCAGTATTTAAACACCCTCTTAGGCTCCCCTCGCTATCAAATGAGCCTCAGTAGGTGGAAAGAATACACAGAGACTACACTGCAACCGTGAGTACTATACACCCTCGAACTGCAACAAGAAGTAAGTGATTACGTGGAGCTCCACACCACTAGGGTTTCTTACCAGCTTATACCTTGTTTTCAGGGTGCAATTAGCACTTCTACTCCACTTTAAAGAGGCTCATAATGCCATTCAGCATTTTAGCAGCAAGTATGCATATAATTTCTCTTCTTTTCCCAATGGCTAATATTCTCACAAATTAAGACTCCTTCCCAAGTACCCTATAGGAGATAAATCTAGAGCGTGGGTTTTATGATATGTGTTGTGTATGTCTTGTAAGTCTATTTTTTACATGGCACATCACTTAAATAGGATGACATACCAATGTCTAGTAGTTGTTGCCCTCACATATATATTTTTGCAGGTCACTGTACCAGTATTCATGGAATTTGACTACGATGGATATCAAATTGGTCTTTGTTTGTGTTCTTTGTTCCCTTCTTTTTTAGGGTTCTCAATGTAGATCCTACATACCAGAAGATTAGGCACATATTAGCCTTTTTTTTGTTTAACTTCACTTTTCTGTAAAACCAACTGAAAAACTTTTTCCGAAGGACGCGAGTAAGGTGGAGATCTGTGCACCCTGTCCTGAAGAAGAAGCGTATGCTTCCAAACATGTCAACAAAGCACACATGAGGTGATGAACATAATCATACAGATACCTCGCAATCACCTTTTTAACAGTTCCAGCACGGGGGCCCATTAAAGAGTTTTTAGTCCTTAGTGCCAGGTACTTTTTAAACCGCACTAAGTCACTTTTTCAGACCACACCACTCACTTAACACACTGAAACCTCTCACACAGCACACATAGCCAAAAATCAAAAGTGCTCCCGCGTACTCGTCGTGTAGCAGCACGCCGCATCCCATAGAGGGGTGCGAAGACCCCAATGATGAAGCATGACACCAAGGGTCCTTTTGATGTGTGATTGGTATTAAAAGAACACAGTGTGCTACCCACCATTGTAGGGACCACTAATAGAACATCCAGTTGTGGATTCTTTCTGTTTCAATAAGAGTGGAATAATGTGGCACGGTGTGGAGTGTTTTTATGTGGATTGGTTTGTGGTATATAGTGGATTTATGTGGGGTGTATTTATGTGGCATTGAGTAGTGTGTAATTAGGTGCAGTTGAATTATGTGGTGTTCAGTGGCATTATGTGGATTGTAATTATATTGCTTGGTGTGGTTGTGTGGATTGGCGTTGTATTGAGTGGTGTTTTGCTTCGAGTAGCATTGAGTAGAGTTGTGTGGTGTAATGTGTAGTGCAGTTGTGTGGCATTGTGTAGAGTCCAGTTGGTTGGAGTGGTGTTGCATATAGCAGAGTGGAATTGTGTGGAGAGGAGTGGGGTTGCGAGGAGTGGCATGGAGTAAAGCAGAGCGGTGTGGAGTAGAGCGGTGTGGTGTGTGGCAGTGTGGAATGTGGCGAGGGGTGGAGTGGTGTGCAGTTATGTAGAGTGGAGTGCGGTTGCTTGGAGTGGCATGGAGTAAAGCAGAGCGGTGTGGAGTGTGGGAGTGTGGAATGAGGTGGTGTGGAGTGGGGCAGAGTGGAGTCGGGTAGAGAAGAGTGGAGTAAAGCAGAGTGGAGCAGAGAAGAGCGGAGTAAAGCTGAGCAGAGTAGAGCTGAGCGGTGAAGAGTAAAGCGGAGACAAGTGGACCTGAGTAAAGCTGGTAGAGCGGAGTTAAGCTGAGTGGAGGGGAGTAAAGCTGAGTGGAGCGGAGTAAAGCTGAGTAGAGGAAAGGCGAGCAGAGCAAAGCTGAGAGGAGCAGAGAAAAGCTGCAAAGCTGAGTGGAGCAAAGCTGAGTGAAGCTGAGCAAAGCTGAGTGGAGTGGAGCAAAGCTGAGTGGAGAGCAGCAAAGCTGAGTGGCACTGAGTGGAGCAAAGCAGAGTGGCACGGAGTGGAGCAAAGCAGAGTAATACTGAGTGGAGCAAAGCAGAGGGGAGTAAAGTAGAGTGGCGTTGAGTGGATCAAGCAGAGGGCAGGAAAGGAGGGTGGAGTGGAGCAAAGAAGAGTGGCGTGGAGCAAAGCAGAGTAGCACTGAGTGGAGTAAAGCAGGGTGGTGTGAGTGGATGAAGCAGATGGGAGTTAAGCAGAAATGCATGGAGTACAATAGAGTGGAGTTGACCAGTAAGTGGAGTCAATCGCAGTAGAGTGGCGTTGAGTGGAGTAAAGCAGAGTGGCGTTGAGTAAAGAGGGTGGAGTAAAGTAAAGCAGAGAGGAGTAGGGTAAAGCAGAGTGGAGCAGAGTAAAGCAGAGTGAAGTAGAGTAACGCAGAGAGGAGCAAAGCAGAGTGACGCCGAGTGGAGTAAAGCAAAGTGGCCTAGAGTTGAGTGGAGTAAAGCAGAGTGAGGTTGAGTAGAGTAAAGCAGAGTGGCATGGAGTAAAGTAGAATGGAGTAAATCAGAGTGAATTAAAGCAGAAAGGCGCTGCATGGAGTGGTGTTGCGTAAAACTGAGTGGTGTTGCATAGAGGGGGATGGCGTTGCATGGAGTGACTTTGTACTGAGTGGTGTTGCGTAGCCTGGTATTGCATAGATTACAGTGGTGCCTAGGCGAGACCTAAAATAGAATGGAGAGTGCTTGTAGAGGCAGGCGGTGAGATAAGAAGTCAGTGGATGGTCAGCAGATAGGCAGACATTAATGTGTAGCGTGGATAAAGAGGTTGGTTTTAGAGGCCAAAGAGTGCCTAAGGAGGGCACATAGGTGATGGCACACAGATGTACAATGAATCGTACAAATGAAGGGTGGAAAACACACATGGATGATTGCTTTACCACATGAAGGATGATGAGCAAGTGTGGAGATCTAGAGTTGAGGGCAGCTGTGTATAGGTAGCAACTAGAGAGCATAGAGCAGATGGTCGCAACTGGGTGGAGGAGTGAATATACAATATGGTGCAGGAAATTGGGAAACATGTGAAAAGTAGAACATGGCGCGAGAATTCGGGCTGTGAGATGTATGTGCTGAAAAGAAGATGTAGAGCCTGCACACAAGATGTGGTGAATTGGTGTGAAGAGAAGATAGAGGGATGAATCTCAAAACGTATTTGAGCGGCACTAAAACACGTTATTGGCAGTAATTAAACCAATTTTTTCTACACATCTTTCATCATCTTTTATAATATAAAAACTGATTTATTTTCCACGGTCATGTGTAACAAGGAGGTTTGTACATATCTTTTGTGTTGCATTTTTTAGGAGTGGTGATATGTTATGTTCTGTACAGTTGTGTTTTTGTGGTGCGTTATTACATTGTTTTGTTGTATTTTATATATCATGTTGAGTATTGCTTTGATTGTTATGTTGTGCTGTGTTCTTTTTTTGTTTGATTTTATTATGTTGCTTTGTGTTATATTATTGTGTTAAATTCCAATATATTTCTTTAAAATAATTCCCAGTGACAAACAGACATTTGCCCCTTTCTAATTAGGTAAAATAGCTCTACTCAGCTCTTCAACTATTCAAGACATCAGACCAAATGTGTGGCCAAGACCGGTCTTAAATTAGCATTTCAATGCCCACTTTATGTGGTATCGCTAAGGATATCTTGACTAATACTAATAGACTTAATAGGTCTATATCGTAACATTACAAATGTGCAAACAGGGTTAAGCTGATGTATTTTGAGCTACTTCATTAAACTACAGAAAACAATATGTAGGTTCTTGCATAATAGGTTTGACAAGGGCCAAGTATGCATATTATCAGTGAGAAACATGTTTATCTAACTGTACGTTTATAATGACTTTCTTTTAGAGCCTAAAGGTGCATTCTTCATGTATAGGAAAGGACCAACTTTTGTGTGGTATACCCTCTGTTTTTGCTGGCTGTAGAACTCTGAGCACTTTATCCCTGCTAGCCAGTGGTAAAGTGCCTGTACCCCTCACTTCATATCTGATTAAACTGGTTTACTCCTAATTGGCATGTTTAACTTACCTATAAGTCCCTAATATAAGGCACAAAGGGGAAGATTTACAAAAAAGTTATGCATCTGTAGAGATGCGTCACTTTCCCTGCGCCACCATGAAAAACCCTTGCGTCACCATTGATGCTCCATATTTACAATACGATGCACCATGGTGCAAGGATCAACAGCTGCGTCAGAAATTCTGACGCATCTTTTGACGGAAAAGTCACGCATTGCTGTAGTTGCATCACAAGCCTGGCGCAACTCCAGCAATGAGTGTAGCGGCCTATTTACAATACACTGCGTCACTCCCTACGCCTGCTTTAAGCAGGCGTAAGGTTTTGACGCAGTGGCGTCCTGAAAGTCAAGCAGTGAAATCTTGTAGATTTCACTGCGTCACTTTTACAAGGCTAACCTGCATGGGAACGCCTACCCTGCATACATTATACCTGCAGGCATAATGTCACGCAGGGCTTTACAATGTGGCGTATCTCCCTAGATGCGTCACGTTGTAAATGGACCGCAACTTTTACACCACCGCTGCATCACAAAAGTGATGCAACGATGGCGCAAAAGTGACGCAAGAGGCTTGTAAATCTGCCCAAAAGTGTAAGTGAACCCAAGGCCGATAAGTTAAATGTAATTAGTGGACTGCAGCACGCACTGTGCCATCAACCACAAAGTGGTGGTGTAAAACATGGCTTCGGGCCTGCCTTTGTAGCCTGACTAATGTAGCTTTTACACTGCAACTGGATCTGTCTAAATAAACCCTTTTGATGGATCAAAATCTTCCCTTTCAATCAATCAGTCAGGGTTGGTGAAATGCAACCACTCACCCTGGAGGGTCTCAAGGAGCTGGGGGTAAGGGGTCCAAATCCATTGAGTGGTGGCATCATATGGAAAGCCAGGTCTTGAGGTCCTTCCTAAACTGGGGCAATGTGGGAGATTGCTGGAGGTAGAGGGGGAGGGTGTTCCAGGCTTTGGGCGAGGTAGGAGAAACACTTTCTTCCCATTCTAGTCTTTCTTATACGTGAGACAGTGGTCAGTGAGAGCTGGGCTGGGTGGAAAGAGAGGCGGCTGTTCAGGTCTGCAGGTCCGGTGTTGTGAAGGACCTTGTATGCATTGGGAAGGAGTTTGAAGGTTATTCTTCTTTTGACTAGAAGCCAGTGGAAATCACAGAGGTGTTGGGTGATGTGACTGCGATGGCAGATATTTAGGATCAGTCTGGCTGCGGCGTTCTGGACAGTTTGGAGTTTGCAAAGGAGTTTCTTGTTGATTCTAGCATAGAGAGTGTTCTGATGATTAATGCATACATGACAGTTGGGATCCATCTGAAGGTCTTTCGAAGCATGCAGAGGGTGTTGAAGCAGGTCGAGGAGTCTGCGTTGATCTGGCAGGTCATTGTGGGCGATGAGTCTAGTATGATGCCGAGGTTTCGTGGGTGGTCCATCGGGGTGGGTGGATTTCCTAGGGTGGAGGGCCACGAGCAGTTGTTCCATGCAAAGGGAGCGAAGCCAAGGATGAAGACATCTTTTCTGAGTTGAGTTTCAGGCAGCTGTTCTTCATGCAGGTGGCAACACTTTTCATTCCTTCTTGGAATTTGTGTATGGTGATGTTGGGTTCGTTGTGAGGGAGAGGAGCAGCTGGGTGTCGTCTGCATATGTGACGATGTTGAGCACATGGTTCCGGACGATGGTTGCGAGTGGGGCTATGTAGATATTGCCGATGGTAGGGCTGTGGGAAGAGCCCTGGGGCACTTCACAGTTTGACTCTGTCAGCTCTGAAAGGAAGGGAGGGAGTCTGACCACCTGAGTTCTGCCAGTGAGGAAGGAGAAGATCCAGTATGAGGACCTTGCTGCGGATGCCGGCGTCTTGGAATCTGGTGGCTGGGGTGCGGTGGTAGGTGGTGTTGAATGCAGTCAAAAGGTGCAGGAGGATGAGGGCTGCTGATTTATCTTGGTTGAGGATGGAGCAGATGTAATCAGTGGCAGCTTGTAGGGCTGTCCAGGATATTGTTAGCTTCAATGAAGTTTGCTAGCTGGGTATTGACGGTCTTTTCAATGACCTTGGCTGCGCAGGGAAACAGGTAGATGGGCCTGAAGTTCTTGAGGTCCATCTGGTCCACAGGGGGTTTCTTCAGGAGGAGGTTGACTTAGGTGTGTTTCCAGTCATTGGAGAAGGTGACGTCTCAAAGGAGCAGTTGATCATCCAACGTAGTTCGGGTGTGATGGCAGAAGCAGCTCAGTGGAAGATGTGGTGTGGGAAGGGGTCTGAGGGTGCTCCGGAGTGGATTCTTTTCATGGTCTTCAAGGTGTTTTCTGTTGTGAGCCGGATCCATTTAAACAGGGTCTGTTGGGTGGCGTCGCATGAGGGGGAGCTGGAGCGGTGAGGTGGTTTTGGTTGTTGAAGTTGTCACAGATCGCTTTGAAGAAGGTGCTGAGTGTGTGGCAGAGGTCTTGGGAGGGTGGGATGTTTGTTGTTTTGCTGCAGGGTTTAGCAAATTCCCTGATGATGGAGAAGAGTTCCTTTTCCTTGTGGATTTGATGAGTTGGTGGTGTGTGGTGGTGGCTGCTTTGTAGGCGGCGCGTGTTTCCGGGGTTTTGTTGTTCTTCGGTGTCTTTTCGAGTCATCGACAGGAGCGTCTTCATTCTTGGAGTGCAGGGCTGAAACAGCTTGCTTTCTTGATATGTCTTTTGGTGGCTTTCTTGACGGGGGCAAGTGTGTCGGCACAGCTCATCATGATCCAGCAGTGGAGGTTGCGTGCTGTGGTGTTCGTGTCTGACGTAGTCGGTGGTGGGGTGCTTACAAGGGGTGAGGTGAACTGGTCTTCGGTGATTTTGTACCAGCTTCTGCAGGGGAGGCAATGGGTTTTTCTTGTGCACAATATTTTTTTAAGGAGAAGTGGATGCAGTGGTGATCTGTCCAGAGGTGTTCTGTGCTGTGGCTGTAGGAGATGATGTTTCCTCAGGTGAAGATAGGATCAAGTGTTTGTCCCGCTGTGTGCGTGAGGGCAGTGACTAGTTGTTTCAGTTATATGTTGGCAGGGTTCTCTAGGAAGAAGGCCGTATTTTAGTCGTTGTGGTTATCCAGGTCGAAATGTTTAGGTCTCTGAGTAGGATGTAGTCTGTGGATGCGAAGGAGTGGGGGGCAATGAGGGCGGTGATGGTGTCAGTAAAGGGAGTGCAGGAGCAGCGGGTGGCCTTTAGATGATGGTTCCGCTGAGAGTCGTTTCGGGGTTGCTCCAGATCTGGAAGTAAAGGTGCTCCATGAGAGTCGTTGTGTCATCCGGGATGGTGGTCATGCGGAGGATGCTTTTGTGAACAACAGCAATGCCTCCTCCTCGATGGATGGGCCAGTCTTTGTGCAAGATCTTGTATCCATCAGGAATGACAGTGATGATGTCAGGTGCAGATTTGGCATTGGTCTCCATTTCTGTGAGGAAGGCAACGTCGGACAAGTAGGTGTTGAGGAGACCCCAGATTTCTATGGCGTGCTTGTGTAGGGAATGTACGTTGAGAAGGATGCAGTTGAGTGGTTTGTGAGCAGTGATGTCCAGTAGGTTGGGAGATGGTGCTGGGGTACAGAGGTGGGTGAAGGTGTGGCGGCAGTGTAGACAGGAGAGGGGGTCGTGAGTGTTCGTGTTGAGAGCTGGCAGTTGTTGTTGCATCCGAGGTTAAGATTGCAGAGGGTGCTATAGGTGTAGCCCTGGTGGGTCAGAGGACCAGGGTCCCTGACGCTGGTTGCGGTCGGGTAGCAGATGGGCACAGATGGGCTTGCCTTTGGCGCGCCTTCATTTAAATATGAATAAATTACCCCTAAGGAGGCCTTGAAGCCCATATGTCAGGCTGCATTGGGTTTTAAAAGTAGGATGACCTCTCACCTATTGAAGACTCTGATGCTCTCACCAGCTGTGTGCAGCGCTTTACAAACAATACATGCATATGGTGCCTACAACATTGCTGTTTATGAGCTTTCACGGTCATGCCTCCCTCTCTCAGAAATTTTAAGTAAAGGAGAGGAAGTGAACAAGGAATAACTTGGTTACGCCAGGTGTTCTACACTGATGTGTAAGGGAATGTTATCCACTGTATACTCTAGTGTTAACTGACAATGTAATACTCTGTGGGACATCTAAAGCACAGACCATAGTTGTATGAGAGTGAGATAATGACTAAGCATGGGCGAATTTTGTGAATTCGCGGTTCGCAAATTTGCGTATTTACGGATTCGCAATCCGCAAAATTCGCGAACTTTCGCGAATTTGCGGGGTTTTCTTTGTGTTCGCAAGAGTTTCTGCCAGTTCGCGAGGGTTTTTTACCAGTTCGCAAACGCGAACTTACTTGTCGGGTCACAACAGTCGCGACCATGTTGTTTCTACGTCTGGTTCATCACAGAACCCTCTGTTTCACCACTGTCACCCTCTGGCTCACCCATGCCACCCTCTGGTTCATCACTGACACCCTCTGGTTCATCACTGTAGATTATAGGGGGAAAAGCACACCTGCCCTGCCTCAACTGACATGAATTAATTTGGGGCTGATGAATGTGTCACTGAATTTGAGCTGGTACCTGCTTCCTTAGCTGCAAGTGCTTCCTGATTAATGATGAGGTTGAACTTTTGCACCTGCTAAGTGCTTTCAGTTTTGCAAAATTCGTTAGCACACCTGCCCTGCCTCAACTGACATGAATGAATTAGGGGCTGAATAATGTGTCCCTGAATTTGAACTTCCAGTCTGGCACCTGCTTCCTTATCTGTAATTGCTTTGTGTTGCAGTGTAATTATTTTTAACAGGACCTTTGTGGCATACTTGTAGCTATTCTCTGAGCCTTCTGTGAGGGTCAGAGCAGGGTCATAGAATAGTTGAAAGTAGGCAACTGAACTCTGGAGGGGCCCCTCAGGAAGCACTACAGGGAATGGTTACTAATGATGAGATTGAACTTTTGCCCCTGCTGAGTGCTTTCAGTTTTGCAAAAATAGTTTTTCTGCAATTTTGCACGATTCGTGGAGCGCAAATTTGTGCGAGATCGAATTCGGAAGCCGCAAATTCGTGCGAATATGCGGTTTGTTTTTTTGCGGCGTGTTAGTTCGCGTGATTTTTTCATTTTCGCAAGCCGCTTGTAGCGCAATGACGCGAAGTTACCCTAGCGGTCCTACATGGGCGTGGCCATCTTGTTTGCGTGACGTATTTCCGTTTCTGGGCGCTATGTGTAATCTCACAAAGTTTGCGGCTCGCTAGTACAAGTTCGCGTGTGATCGCGGGGGAAATCTCGCGCGAACTTACCCACGCGGTCGTGAACGGGCACGGCCATCTTGTTTTTCATTCATTGCTATGGTTCTGGGCATGCTTTCTGTATCCTCTCTCAATCTCTGCCATCCTTTGCTTGTTTGAAGTTTTTTTTAATCTATTTTACTTATTATCTATCCCTCCATTATTCTAGCAATATAATTTTTTGTTTTCTGCTACTTTTGGTTAATTTTAAACAACTTTTTTAAACTCTTTTCTTTTCTTCTTCCCTATTCTATTTCTTATTTATTATTTACCTTCCTTTCTGCCCAGACCATGGTAAAGGGAGCCAGAAAGCAGCCCGAGAAGGGGAAGGGTCCCGCACCCCGTGCCCGGCTCCCGTGCGGGCGTTTGAGGGGGGAGCTAGTGATGCCACGGGAGATCTTTAGTGCGGAGGAGGTGGCCGCACTAGTGTTCTATGTACAGCGCCGCCTCCCCAGGACCATCATGGCAGGCAGCAAGATCGCAACCGGCTCCGGGAGCGCCGGAAGCGGTGGGAGAAGGTGTGCCGGGCCATGTATTCTCACTTTAGGGTCCGGCGCACCTACAACCAGGCCACCCACCGTTGGACGGATCTCCTGGACCGGGAACGCGACCTGCTCGACCTGCTCAGCATAGAGATCCCCGGGCTTGGTGAGTAGTAGTAGCTATTTCATCACTACTTTGATTTCTCCTGCTCTGTGTGTTATTATATTGCAAATTTTTGTTTTTTACCAGGAGCAATAATGCTGCCGAATACATTGTAGGTAAATTATATTTCAAAATCTTCTGTGCATTTCAGGTGCACTGCTCTCCTTCACTGTAGCGTTGCTACTATGCATATTTGTTTTTGATTTTGTGTTCATTTCATTGGCCTGGGAAATTATGTATGAGTGTAGTTTACAGAACTGTGTAATGCTAGACACTGAGGGGCAGATTTGCAATTACCGGCGCATCCCTGCAAAGTAGCAGGGACGCGCCAGTATTTGTGCGCCATGCCACCACCACCCACGGCTGCTGCTGCTGTACAAGGCCAGGATCGGTCAGGCGGGGGCTCCTTTGCTGGCCAGGTAAGTTTTAATTTTAATATAGAGTACCTATTTTTTCCTAGTGTTCCTCATTCGATTTTTTCTAAATCGTCTTTGATCTTCTTGTAGACTGTATCTAAATTTTTATCCTGCCTCTACTATGACTCCCTGTGGTATTACTAGATTATTCTTATTAGTCTGTCTGTGTAGCTAACTAAGATTGCACATTTGGCAAAAGTTGTTAAACGAAACTCCCATTCTAGTCAGCAATAGTTCTATGCACTGAGTGCAGTCCTCTGGGATTGTCCATAATGTCTTTTCAAATGTTCTAAATGTTTATGCTTTGACAATTACCAAAAATGTGAATGACCACCAAGAAAGAACAAGATACTACTTTACTTTTGGTTTGGATAGGAGGACAATCCATACTACTACTGTTCCAGGGACAAATCTGCACAAACAGAACTATGGACACTAAATATTGCATTGTTTGTCAATTATAATAGGCGCAGGTAGACTTTCCACATACCTCAGTGATATCAGACTTTGAAGAACCCCCAATCTCCTTACAGACTAGATAGTGTGGCAGAGTCATTTAGCTCCCGAATTCATCGATGATTGATCCCATTGATTATCAACGCAGGACAAGAGTACGGAGTCAGAGTCAGAAGTGTCAGAGGCACGGATTCATGCTTGAAAATTGCAAAACCTTTTGCTCAGTCACTCTTGACTAAAAACCACAGAGTCTATTTAAGTTTTAAAGCTTTATTAAAAGTCAAAACATTTATTAAAATCAAGCTTGTCATAAAACATAAACGGTTGATTAAAAATAGAAAAGTGCTTAGTGATTTATTTCACACATTTATTGTGGGCAAGCCGAGCCCTCACCTAGTTTGAACTTTAATTTTTCTTTTTGGTGTTGAATCGTTGGTCACTCCGTCCTAGTGATGATGATCTGATCTTGCTCTTGTTCTTAGAAGTGAAGCTTCTGTCTGTTATGAGAAAAATGGTGCGTGTTAAAAAGCAAGCATTGATCAGTTGTGCCAAAAAGTGGAGCAATACAACACCCTTCCCTGGAAAAAGGGACATTTTTTCTTTAGAGTAGACAGTCACAAGTTATTAGATTGGTTTCTGTATTCACATTTCTTCATTCCCAGACAAAATACTAGTGAGTGGTGTATGTCTATGACATCTAACATTCTTAAATGTACTTTGTATGTGGAACATCTGGTGCCGGGGCCAGCGCGGAGGTGGAGGAGGACACTTCTGGGGAGGAGGCAGTGCAAGTGCCGGAGGAAACTGCTGTGCGGGTTGCCACGGTAGTGGCGGGCAGTGGTAAGTTCTTATATTCCTTACTTATTGAGATTGCAAACTGCAGAGTGTGCTCTCTGCACGGGTGTAGTATATATGTTCTACAGTTAAGTTACTATACTGTTAAGCAGACTTTCAAATTTAGAACAAAGTTTTTATCAACCAGGTAGTAGCCTCCTCTAAATTTACTTCAACTCAGCGGTGAATTTTTTTTCGAGAATCCAAATCAGATCAGAATGAACTTGATGGATGGAATGAACGAAAAGCGAAAGAAGGGTGTAAGTAAGTGTGGAAGGACAAGCAAGTTAAAAGTAATGATGACTGACAAAGAAGAATGATACGTGTTTGATTGGTGCCCGAGGTGGCTGGGAAGGAATATGATGCATGGCTGGGTGAAGGATGAAGCAAGGATGGGTGGAAGGAGAACAGCCTTGGTGGGTGAAACAGAAACTGTATGTGTGCGCAATATATCCTTTGGTTGAAATTCAAATGCAAGTCAAGCACGGATGTATGGCTTGCGGTTTCCCAAATAAAATGAAAAGGTTGTTTTCCCGTGAGAAAACGTAAGGTTTGTCCAGATGAGAGACATGAAGAAGAATGATTGACATATAGTTTGAATGGATGGATGCCTGGATCATGGTACTATCTGACTCTTAGATAGCATATGTGTATCTAGAGAGAGTAGACGGTCACTGGATGAACTAAGTGTTACTTTGAAGAGCATGTAACACCGCACCCGCACGTCCGTTCCAGTGTAGGAAAAGCAATGAAAAGAAGTTTTCATTTTGTCCGAATACTACCATGAATAGTAGCAGTAGTTTGTATTGCAAGCACAGCATATATACGGCTATTACGATGGCCACTCACTACCTCTGCTAATAAGTTTAGTAGAACTCGGTCATTCATGTGTGGATGTATCACTGTTCACTCAATAAAAAGCAAAGCACATAAAGTCATCCTATTTGTAAGCAAATTCATACCATGTGCAGTGATAGATAATCAGATTATTTATCTTCTTCATTTTCCTTTTCTTGAATTCATTGGCACTGTAGGGTGAAAGTTAAATTAATTAAGCAGTAGCCCTTGTAACAGAGTATTCTCAGTGCCACCCGTAATAGAAAAGTAAGAGCATCACCACCTGCATGTACTGGACCGGTACAGTAACGCAAGTCTGTCTCACTCATCATGGCGGGCGTCTGTTTTTCTTGGGTGCAAGTTGACTGCGCTGGCATTATGCCGGCTTGCAGAAGTTAACGTACCAATTTTGCTAAACAAGAGAGAAGAAGAAGAATAAGACTGGTGTACTGTCATAGTCGACTTTAATGGAGTGAGTCCATAGTGCTTGTAGAATTGATTCCTTAAACTCCCACTAATGTTAGAGCAAGGATGAAGAAGTGGGAGGTTAGATAGATACTGGCCACAATAGTTATGTACTGCGCTTGCAAGTTGCTAGTTCTACAGTGACACAACTTTCTGCTGAATCATTTTGTGTTAATCTTAAAGAGCATTGGTTACAGACTATGTCTTTCTTTCTTCATATAGATGCTCCTTCCAAACCAACACGGAAGGAGCTGGCTAAAAGGGCCCGGCAACGGAGGCTGGAGGCGACTGTCGCCGAATATCGGCGGCTGGTGGCCCAGGAGGAGGGGGACACGAAGTCGACCACAACATCGACCGGTACAGCTGCATCCTCCTCCGCGCTCCCTGGGTCAGCCAGTCAGCGCAACAGGTCTTCAGCGGTATGGAGCCGGGGTACCGCAGCCACCCGCCACCGCCGAGCAGCAAAAAAATCAGCTGCCCCCCACAGCAGTACCAAAAAAAGGTTGCACCACCTTTCACTCAGGGTGTCCTAGCTCGAGCAGGAGCTGCTCAACACCAAAACCCTGCTCGAGACCCTCCGCAAGGAGCATGCCGACCTGCCCGAAAAGTCAACAGCAGCCAGCAGTAGGAGGAGACTGTCCCTTGCCCCTTTTTTAAAAACTTCTGGGGGGTGGGAATTGGGAGTTGGGTTTTTTGGACTTTTCACGGACATTCGTTGGGGTTAGGGATGGGGGGTGGGTTGGGTCGGGTCTTGCGGGAGATTATTTATGTTAGTGATATAAATATACTTTAAACTTTATCTTAGCATACTGGTTTTTTACTGCTTTTGAGGCTGGTGGGTGGGGGTTTAACAGTAAGTTTGTTTTCCTGAAACGTTAGTGGCATCTTGATTCAAGTTGTGTAAGTAATTACTAATTGCCCAAATGTTTTCAAAACTGAGTGCCTCTCACAGAGTAAGTGAATTCAATAGTCCTAGGACTTTACTAGTACTACAGTCAGTCTCTCGTCTCTCCTAATACTCCATTATACTACCTCCCCCCAAACACTTATCTTACCTGTAATTTGTGTTTGGAAATAGGGATAGGCACAGGGCTGGCCGCACGGGAAATGGCGATTAAGGTTGGCAATCCTGGGAGGGTGAAATGTCATCATTGCGGTGGTACTAGTGGTGTTACACAGTGGCAGTTGCAGCATATGAAAAAAAGGAAAATGAAACCTTGTTTGTCCTTACCGTAACATTAGAACGGTACAATAGAGAATATAGCAGGTGACAGTACACTAGAACAGTGCCACAATGTAGCCTAACAAATGGTAAAGTATTGAAAGTATAACTAGTACTTGCGTTGAATTTCTTTGACATTGGCTACTACTACAAGAAATAGTACTGAAGGTGAAGGACACAGCAGCGTAATAATTTGCCACGTCTAGGAGGAGGATGTTCTTGATGACCAATCAAGTTGATGGCGCACATGAAAATCTGCTTATATTTGCCAATAGTGACTCTGTGTCAAGCTGAGTAAGAATATATCCTCGGATTCCTTCACCAGACTGTTGCTATGACCTTATCCTCCCCAGCAAGTGTGTGGAATTATTGCTGTCATTTAGTCACACATCAATCAAAACCACACAGCCCGGGGGAAGAGGGTTAGGGTTTGGAAAATGGATGGGAATGGGGTTTTTTGGGAAAGTTTTGTTGAGAGAAGAAAAAAAAAGCACAGCATGGACAAACAATAATTGAATATAAACAAATCTTTGGGTACAAAGCTATCCATAAATCTTTTAAGTGACATAAAGGAACTGCATGCACTACTGCATGCATGGTTACTGAAAAGTAAGTAGTACTTTCGACAACCGTGAATGAAAGAATGCGACAGTACAGGGCTGCAGTAATAATTATGCGTTTTCACTTGCCTATCTCTGCACTCAGAGAAACACTTTGTACATTAAATTAGGTTTGAAAAATAGCAGAAGCAAAACCTATACTATGGGTGTAGGGATGAATTTAGAAGCAGATATCAAAGAAATGCAGAGTCACACTCATAGAAGTTCACAGCAATAACATTACTTAAAAGATAACTAGAAAAGAACGGATACTGTATCTGTATGTTGTTGTAGTTGTCCTGTTGAATTTGGTAAGTTGCATGCATCCAACCATTCCTCTTATTAGCGGGACTCCTCCATTCCATCTGACGCTCCGTCCATCAATGTTGGTGACCAGAAGACACCCTGTCCACTGCCTGCCTGGCGGATGCTGAATTGCGGCTCGCTAATGTGAAGCCTGACTTCATCCTTTTTTTCCCATTGCACAGGCTGAAACCCAGCCTGTAATTATTGATGGAAAAACCGGAAGTGATATTAGAACACCACTGACAAATAAATATAAGGTATGTACGCTGTGTAGTGCAAAAAGTCACACTTTGAGTTTCCTAATAGACAGTACAATATTTTTGAAAGTGCGTACTCTGTCTGAGTCTCCTTTTGAAGGATAAATAAGTATGGGCGAATTAATTTAGCGGATCTTTCCCCTCAAGCTAGGTGTACTGTAAACTGTGTTTTAGAAAAAAATTAGACCTTCCCAGCAGTGCTCCCAGACCCTTACTAAACCCAGTCGCAAAAATGTAGAAGACCCCCAATCAGATCTCCAAAAACGAGGCCTAGTAGAAAATGGTGACAAAACGTACTTTGAAAGTAAAGTAGGCCCAAATCCCCCCTTACCCACCATGGATTGTATTCAAACCACTTGCAAGCAAGCAAAAGTATCCATACCCAGCATTGCTCCAAGACTCGCAAACCCCCCACAAACACCAGGAACCCCCACAAACAGCCCCCCGAAAATGGTAGAGTGAGCGAAATCTCAGAAAATGCAAAAACTTTTTCCCCAGGGATTGTCTCCAAAACACTTCTTTCGGGTATTAGACCTTCCCATCAATGGCCCCAGAACTGTCAACCCGGGCGAAAACAAGTTTAACAACCCCAACAAGCCAAAAGGCAAAACCTGTGAAAAGCCACAGAAAACTTTGGGCCTACCTTCAATTCAGTCCAAATACGCTGTGCAGCTAGGCCCTAACTCCCCTTTTCCACCATGGATTTCCTGAAAAACAAATGCAATCAACATTAGTCTGTGCCAGCAGTGCTCCCAGACCCCGAAACCCACCCACAAAAACCTGGAAGCCCCCCAAACAGCACCCCAAAGACAGGCAAGTGAGCAAAAACGCAAACACTTTTTCACCATGGATTTGGTCCAAAACACTTGATTCCGATATTAGACCTTCCGAGCTATGCCCCCAGACCCCTGCAGCCACCCGCAAAAAATCAGAACACCCCCAAACCGGCAAAAAGCAAAAATGGGACTACCTTCAATTCAGTCCAAATACGCTGTGCGGCTAGGCCCTAACTCCCCTTTTCCACCATGGATTTCCTGAAAAACAAATACAATCAACATTAGACTGTGCCAGCAGTGCTCCCAGACCACAAAACCCACCCACAAAAACCTGGAAGCCCCCCAAACAGCACCCCAAAGACAGGCAAGTGAGCAAAAATGAAAAAACATTTTCACCATGGATTTGGTCCAAAACACTTGATTCCGATATTAGACCTTCCGAGCTATGCCCCCAGACCCCTGCAGCCACCCACAAAAAAGCAGAACACCCCCAAACAGGCAAAAAGCAAAAATGGGCGTACCTTCAATTCAGTCCAAATACGCTGTGCAGCTAGGCCCTAACTCCCCTTTTCCACCACGGATTTCCTGAAAAACAAATGCAATCAACATTAGACTGTGCCAGCAGTGCTCCCAGACCCCAAAACCCACCCACAAAAACCTGGACGCCCCCCAAACAGCACCCCAAAGACAGGCAAGTGAGCAAAAACGCAAACACTTTTTCACCATGGATTTGGTCCAAACCACTTGATTCCGATATTAGACCTTCCGAGCTATGCCCCCAGACCATTGCAGCCACCCGCAAAAAAGCAGAACATCCCCCAAACAGGCAAAAAGCAAAAATGGGCCTACCTTCAATTCAGTCCAAATACGCTGTGCAGCTAAGCCCTAACTCCCCTTTTTCCACCATGGATTTCCTGAAAAACAAATGCAATCAACATTAGACTGTACCAGCAGTGCTCCCAGACCCCAAAACCCACCCACAAAAACCTGGAAGCCCCCCAAACAGCACCCCAAAGACAGGCAAGTGAGCAAAAACGCAAAAACTTTTTCACCATGGATTTGGTCCAAAACACTTGATTCCGATATTAGACCTTCCGAGCTATGCCCCCAGACCCCTGCAGCCACCCGCAAAAAAGCAGAACACCCCAAACAGGCAAAAAGCAAAAATGGACCTACCTTCAATTCAGTCCAAATACGCTGTGCAGCTAGGCCCTAACTCCCCTTTTCCACCATGGATTTCCTGAAAAACAAATGCAATCAACATTAGACTGTGCCAGCAGTGCTCCCAGACCCCAAAACCCACCCACAAGAACCTGGAAGCCCCCCAAACAGCACCCCAAAGACAGGCAAGTGATCAAAAGCGCAAAAACTTTTTCTGCTCCGATTTTCTCCAAAACACTTTTATGCGGTATTAGACCTTCACAGCAATGTCCCAGACCCGTCAACTCACCGGAAAAGAAGTAGAACACCCCAACAAGTGCAGAGTCTTTCTTCATTGGGCGTAATCCAGCCATCTGCTTTGAGGGAAATAGGAGTCTGGAGGAGGAGGATAGAGGAGCATGTTCTTGTGAACTTGTGAACCTGAGGAATGCAGACTGCGGCACCTTCAAATCAATAAGCAAATAAGTGAAGACAGTTCTGCTGATGGGCTTGTTTTTGTGATTAGGTGATTAAAGTTTTTTTATAGATTTTGCTAAACAAAGAAAGACAGACACAGGAATAAAAGTGAATTAGGATGAAAAAGAAAGTTATTGATTCATTGACTCATTTTCAGGGCTCGGTGTCAGGGAAGAAGAGCTCGTCCTCAAACTCTGCAAATTCAGACGGGAGTAGGTCAGTTAACAGAGAAGAACTTCCCTCATCTAAGTTGGTGTCCTCCTTGTCTTCTTCCTGCGTGCATTCTCGTATTTTGAAATCTGGTGGTATGATGTGCTGATTCATCTTGATCATTGTCCTTTTGGAAGTTACAATGCCACCAGCAGCACTGAAAACACATTCAGAAGACACGCTTGTGAGTAGGCAAGACAAGTAATTTATAGCCAGGTTGGTGATCTCTGGCCACACATCTCTTTTCCCATGTCAATACGCCAATGGGTCATCATGAACATAGACCTCTGTTGAGTCATTCAGATAGTCCTGTACCATCGACTCAATGTTCTCCAGGGTTCCTCCACTTTGCTTACTTTTTTCTGGGACCTTTTGAGAAGCAAACCCAAGCTGAGTTAGCCAATCCTCTTCTTCACACAATGTTACTGTTGTGTCTGGTGCAGATGATACGGCTGCTGGTGTCTTTAACGGCTGAGAGGGAAAATCACTCACTTCTGCCACAGCCACAAAGGTTTGGCAACTGGTCCACATGTCTGTTGTCAGATGTATAGTGTGAACAGTACTCTTCTGCAAAGCTGCCCCAATCACCTCCAGCACATCTTCATGTAGTGCTGGAACCGCAACTCTGGCAAAATAGAACCGGCTAGGAACCTTCCATTTAGGGCAGAGCGTAGCCACTAATTCAAGAAAACCCACCCCTTCCACAAAAGAAAAAGGGAGAAGGTCCAGCGCTAGCATTTTAGCCAGCTTACTGTTATACAGACGCGTCATTGTATAGTTGCGTTCAAATGGCGCATCTGAAAACAACATGCTTCTAATGGTGGGCTGGACCATTTTACGGGATGATGATGACTTCTTCGACCCAGTTACGCTCGGTGATGATGAACTTTTTCGCATTGGTGTCTCACTCTCTCCCACACTCTTAGTGTGGCTTATATATCTTGCAGGGGGTGTGCTGCTGACAGGGGTACTGGGTGTAAGTGAAGAAATGTTTGACGCTTCTTCCTCCTCGTCATCATTAGATGAAACATCAACAGATACAATGTGTTGACTTGCAATTTGGGCTGCCTTGATCTCCTTTAGGTGAGCATGCCATTTGACAGTGTGCTGTCTCTCAAGATGACCTCTCTGGCCTCCGGTACCATGGTTGGTACCAAGCTTACCACGACTAACTCGAACCTTACAAATGGTACAAATGGCTATGTTTTCCCTTGTTTGGCTAACACTAAAGAAGTCCCAAACTGCGGACTTCAAATGTCTGTGGGGGGCGGAGGAGGCGATACTGGGAATGCTAATGTCAGATGAAGTGGAGGATGTGTGTTGCCGAAATTTACTACGTTGTGCACTTACAGCACCACTAATTGAGGGAATGGAGTTCGAGGTGGATGGAGGTCCCTTCTGGTGAGAAAATATGGAAGCTGTAGGTGGTGGTGTACTAGTTAACTGCATTGGTGGTGGTCCCATTGACACGTCGCCAACATCACGCTCAGCAGCATTTCGGGATAGGATAAAAATGTCTGTTTGCTGCATGCCTGCTGAGGCTGGAGTGACGTCTATGATGACTGCGTCGTCGTCGTGAGAGTCTTCATCAGCAGAAGGATATGCCCCTTCTTGTTTAGCGTCAACATCACACTCCATAACTATGAGACTTTCGGGGACCTTCCTTTTACGCTTAGCTACCTTTGTAAGATCATGGTGTGCCTCACTCTCAGACAGCACTGGTGGTTCCCAATTTTCATCCATATCATCAGAAGGAAGGGGGCTTGAAGAAGATGTAGACACCATCCTTGATCTTTTCCTTGCTGGGGATCTGGAAGAAAATGAATCATCAGGAGGAGTGGCTTCCTCATATGATACCTTGAATGTCGATTTCCTGATGTGCCCCTACTTCGGGAGGAACAACTATTGTGGGCACTTGTGCCGCTCCATGCACCTCTGCTAGCGCCTCTCCTTGCGCTGCCTCTCCTTCCACATGTACTTGGGCTTGTACTTGCACATGTGGTTGTTGTTGCAGCTGTGGTTGTTGAACACTCGTCAGATGAGTTACCACCACCTGTGTTTATTGAGGGATGCTGCTACTTTCTTGCGATGAGCCAACATCACTGGTCGATGGTGATGAACAGCTATACTGGCTGCCTCTGCAGCACTCAAGGGCTTGGACGTAAGTTGGCGTGGTGGTGGTGGCACTGAGCCCAATGGAGCAGAGGTGCTGCTCCCAGCTTGGTCCCCAGCAGACCCCGCTGCTGCTGCAGGCGTACTTTTTTTTCCCAAAAAATGCGGCGGTCGGCACACCAGTCTCCTTGGTAAGTGGCACAATTTGCTTCTTCTGCTCCTTACTGGCAACTTTCTTGCTAGAGGAGCTACAGGCAACTTTTTTTGGGGCAATCTTCTTCAGATGTCAGAACAGCAGGCCGCAGTTGCACAAGTTGCAGAGTTGTCTGTGGCCACACGTGACGTTGTGCTGCACACACCACAGCAGGACTTCTTCCTGGCACTGATGAGGAACGATGAGGTTGATGATTCATCTTTCTGCACCTAAAAGCAAACGAAGCCAGAGGAACATCAGTTAAACAAATGTTGCATATGTAGCACTTCAATTAATAGTTTGCAAGTAAGCATTATACCCACCCCCCAAAATGGAAAGACCAATAAATTGCACCACTGACAGAGTACCCCTGGGCATAATGGATGAAAGCATGGCAGACTGGGTGCAGGCCTATGGCACAACAAAGCACACTGCCTGGCTTCAAAATGGCCCCTAGACCCCCACCTACATGGCCATGCCCCATCAACACCCCAAAAATCGAAAAACACACAAAAATCACCACAATCCAATGCCATCCATGCCCTCCATGATGTTTACATTAAAGAGACCCCACAGAAATACTAGGCCCATGCACCACTGAGTACCCCTGGGCAAAAGGCCCCAACAACAGCCCAAAAATCGAAAAACACACAAAAATCACCACAATCCAATGCCATCCATGCCCTCCATGATGTTTACATTAAAGAGACCCCACAGAAAGACTAGGCCCATGCACCACTGAGTAACCCTGGGCATAATGGATGAAAGCAAGACTGTGGGGCACTTCCTTCCTCCCAAAATGGACTCCTTGCAAAAAAAAGTGCAGGCAAATGTCGACCTGAGGAGTTATTCTGATAAAGATCATCATTTTTAGAAGGTTTATGCTGCCTGCTGGTGGATTTCTTGTGCAGAATTGCAAATGTTGCAATTTCGCTAATGCGAGATTGTCGCTGCCCGCCGCATCTACGTGTTCGCAAGTGTTTACTCACACGATGCGTGATCACGGGCCTTTATGACGTACTCGCGTTGACAAACTCGCTGTGCAGAGTGGCAAGCCGCGATGACGTAATCGCGGTCGACAAACTCTCACGGGATCCCTCAGCAAGATCCAAAATGGCGCAGCACACGCAAACATGGAGAAAAACAACTCTTCAAACACTGAATGACGGTAAGTGACCAAGCAAAAAAATCCGCTTCGTGCGAATTTGCGAATTTTCGTCAAATTCGCGAGAGTTCGCGGATTGCGAATTTGCCGAAAATCCACAGATTCCGCGAGCGGAACGGATATTACGCCCATGCTTAATAATGACAGTCAAGTTGCTATAACTTTCTGTGCCCCACTACAAAATTTTAGAGCCAGTGTGTGATCCTTTAGTCAAGCTGCCCTGTATAATACCAGGATGATTACACTGCTGCCGTGGCTTCCTCACTTCCAAACTCTATGAATTATATTACCTCATTCTGCCTCAGTCCCCTACCTGCAAAAGCCTGAAGGAAAGACTTGTATTTAACATGAAATATTTTTAAATGTCTTGACTATGAAGGAGATAAGTCAGAATGGATGTTATTTTTGTAATGACTATGTTTAGAAGTGGGGTAACTGGATTTGGATTTTTGGGTTGGAGGGAAACGTAAAAATTCAAAAGTTGCAGCCTTAACAAATCACAACTCCAGTCAATTAACAGGACTGCTAATTGGTTTGTGGCTGGGGATTTGGAAAAGTTGGGAGGGGCCATCCCACCTCCCCA
Source organism: Lissotriton vulgaris (assembly GCF_964263255.1). Lineage (NCBI taxonomy): Eukaryota > Metazoa > Chordata > Amphibia > Caudata > Salamandridae > Lissotriton > Lissotriton vulgaris. The sequence goes on along the minus strand of NC_141699.1, from coordinate 250,134,876 downwards.
TCCCTGGGCATCTTATCCTTGTCGACCTCCCACTGAACCATTCCTAAATACAAAACAGCAGAATGGCAAACGCATTATTCACTGGGGTTGCCCAGCCTAGCCCCCACACCAAATAAAAGGCCTTGCAGGTGGCATAACTTCCAGCACCACCGGAAGTACGTGAAAGTCATGCCTTCCAACCATATCTCATTTTTGTAGTTGAATTGATGCAGAAAAAGCTCAAACAAAGGCATCAAGGGCAGCGAAAATGGTAATGGGAAAGATCAAACATCTGAATATCTGATTGGTGCAGTAAAGTAGATGTTTGCTTGGAAGCACCTTCATCAGACTTTCTTTCCTATCATGCATTACATTCTGGAACATGTAGTTCTATGTTTAGATTCACTCTCAACGGGAAACAGCCATTACTACGCAACCATTACAATGCATGCCATCACATCACATGCCGTTAAAATGAAAAAGGTGTTCAGCAGTGGGTAGAAAGTGTTGGATTTAAATTTGATCACTTGTCCCTGTATGAAGCAATATGTGGGTATGATGAGTAGGAAAGTTAAACCCAGATTATAGAGCACCGCAGTATTGTTAGATATGGCAGCTCTAATACGAGATTTACTGCACACTTCCTGGAAACAGGACACACGATGGAAGATCTTAGATGGACCGTGATTGAGAGACCACAGATCGCCCCTGCAATTGGTGCTGCTTGTGGGAATAGAAACAAAGCTCTTTTCTTGCGTGTGCAAAAATGGGTGTATCGCTTCAAGAGTCACCTTCTGGGGCTGAATGACGAGATCCCATGGCACTCAATCAATAGATGAGGTTTTCATCAGGGTACCGGTAATACATCCAAACACTTTTCAATGTGGCCATGCAGTGGCATATTTTAGTATGTTGAGAGTCCATATTTACACTTCTTTGTAGTATTTCTCTAGTTGTGGGGGATCTAATTGTGGCCTTTTAGCTTGTTCCACTGCTTGAGTTTCGTGTGAGTTTAAGGTTTAATTACAGTCACATGTTCTTCACCGGTATGAACTGATGTCTATTAATTTAACCAGTATTTTGGACTTTTACCCAATAGATGAAAACACAACCTCTATTTGCTCTCCTCCTTTCTTTCCCTAAGTGTAGTGATCTGTGTTTGCCCTTGATGAGATTACATGTCTAGTGGGTCATATAGGGGAGGACAACGTCTTGTGAGGCTTTCTTTGCACCCCATGCACTCCATCACACTAGAGGTTTAGGCTTAGCCACTCTCCTATTTAGGACACCAATATGAGTGACCGTTACTTTACCCGACTTGAGTTTATGCCTACGCACTTGGAAAGAAGTGTATTTCTTTTGTTCAAATTCGGGCAACCTGGGCTGGGCCTCGCTGACATCACAAGATGGGTAGTCACGTGGGGAGAAGATAGCTACTAAATGGGTCCGACACGATCCCTAAATCCATCGCTATATGGGTTTAGGAATTGCCACGCATTCATCACTGTTATTAATGTGTGTGGCAATTTAAAATACCTAATGTTCCGTTGGAGTTCAGTTGATATAATTGTGTAAATGACTCCCACTCTTCCTACCTTTCCTGACTTTGTGATCAGGACGTGCTTTCAGTGACATCATACGCTAGGTAATCTCACGTGGTTAGGAAGTTGCCTCGTGATTGGCTGTACTACGAGGAAGTAAAGTATTTGTATGGTAGCTTCGGCCGGCCACGGACATACTACACGGTAGGACCGCGGACAGCCTTTAGGCGTGTACCACCCACGGGGCATAAGTGGGGTATCGGGCACATAGAATTCGGGAGACGGGAGTTGAATTTGGATTGATTGATTTTTCGCTGTCCTGGAACCGGGGATATAATAATAGTGGGTGCTCTTGGGACAGGCCAATTACTTGTCATTAATATGATGGATCAAGTTGTCCTTTCCATGCTTTTTCCTGAACTCTTAGGTTGTGTCCTCGGGGGTTCATCTAGCCCGCTGCCACATCAAGCCTGGGATAACGGTGAGTGTTGCAGATCAGCTGTTAGTTTATATGTTTCACGAGGTCAAGAACGATACCTTAGAGTTGGCTTGTCTTGTGGAAAAGTTGTTTGTCGTAAATATGAGGGGGGCTGTGTTTTATTTTATGCTGTTAGGAGTGTGGGGGTCTAAGTTGTTCCCTATACTCGGATACCGAATGATTAATTCAGGGTTATCCAACTGTGTTGTGAGGCCTATTACTGCTGTGATAAGGGGAAGTGTACATCACAGCTCAAAGAGAGTTTAATGGAGACACATTATCTCATAACAGGGATCTCTGCGATAATTTCTCATCTGTGTCTTTTATCTTTGCAGTATATGTGTCCCATGTAGGGAAAGTACCTCCACACAGCAGGATTACTGCGCTTACATACTCTCGATATTAAGCTAAATAAGGTAACAGGGTTTGGACTGGGCCGGATAAGGAGTCCTGGAGAAGACCGGCGTGACCCTTGATGTGGGCACAGTGAAACTCGGTTGAAACATGTTGACTTTAGCCGACTCGGGAGGGTTGATGTGAGTCCCTAACTCACAAATATACCCATCCCTTTCAACTTTTAATCCTGTCCTTGGAGGTCAGGAATAAAATAATGAATAGAGTACCCATGAGGCAGTTTTAACATCACTTCCACTGCACCTTTTTGTATCACGATTCCCAGTCAGGGTTGGTAGCACTTCATACTCACCCATACATATATATGTTTTGTTTGTTTGCGCTGTTCATGTTACCCCCTTCTCTATGCTCCACCCTGCACGTGGCTACACCAGGTGTATTGTAAGCAGACCCGATGATGAAGCATGTCACACACAATTTTGTGTGTGAGTGAGGGCAGTTTTTACTAACACTGTGTGTGCCACTGCATGTTCTGCCTAGGCCCTTTTCCTCTCTACCCCTCCGAGTGTGTTAAGGATTTAAATCCAACACCTTCTCTACTGTTGCACACACTGGAGTTGGAATAGAAAATTGATCTATTCCAACTTCTAGCTCTCCCCCGACAGAAAGACGGGGTAAAGGTTGGCATTCCAACGGCATGCGATGTAATGGCATGCATTGTAATGTCACATATTCCTCAGTCTCAACATCAAAATCCATGGTAAAAAAGCATGAGAAAAGTGCAGAGAAAAAAAATTGCTGCTTTGCCTAATAGTTGTTAAATCTGCATAGCACAGAGGCCTTGGTAGCCTTTTTCAGCATATGCACTTTTTGTAATAGAAATATAATGCCTTCAACAACATTTGCATAGCCCTTTGTAAAAGTATTTACATAGCTCTACCTTTAGCCACATGTTTGGTCTGGAACTGGGTCAAAAACATAATTTCTAATTCAATTAAAACAGCCTGACTGCAAACATATAGCAAAAAAATTACTTAATAGGTGTCAGATTGGAAAATATTGATCTACAATAGCAAGTAGAGCTTCGGAAACCTAAAATATTTTCAATCATTTTTAAAGTTTCACATCAACATGTGCTAATACACTTTGCATTAGAAATCTAATACACCTTGCATTAGAAATCTGTGTAATATTCAATATTGATTAAAGTATAAATGTACATGCCCTTAAATGACTCGGAGCCACAGTTTCAAAGGCCACACTCACTGGAACCAATGAGAATTAAATAGAGATGTAATGAACAGCCCAGCCAAGTACCATGCATCATGGGTTAGACTACCGCATTTTAGCGCTGGTGTCCGCAAAACCGCACTAAAATGTATTAGTCATGCAATTATAGCACCTTAGGAACCATCCTAAGGCACACTCTATTAGGGGAGACTGCTGTGCTGCCCATTTCCATGCTTTGTTCTCATAACAATAGCCACTTCAATATTAAATTACTCATTTTCACTAGATTGTATTAATTTATGTACCATGCAGCCGGAAAGGAAACTAATTATTTCCCATTTATAAGGCAGTTGGAGTTGCACTGGCCCACCCAGTTGACCTGCCCCATAATTTCGTACTCCATTGTTGCCTCCTGTTGGACTTGACCCTTTTTGCAGGGTCATCCCTAAACTTTTTGCCTTCCTCCTATATTTTTTCTGACCTGTTGTTGGCTATTTTATGACTCTGGGCACTTTGCCACTGCTGATCAGTGCTAAAGTGCATATGCTCTCCCTACTGTAAAATGAATGTATTAATTAGTGATTCCATGATTGACTATTTGGTTTACCTGTCAGACCCTAGTACAGTGCACTGAGTGTGCCCAGGGCTTGTAACTTCAAATGCTGCTGGTGGGCGTGCAGCACTGCTTGTACCACCCACAGAAGCGGCCTGGTAAAATGTGTCTAAGGTCTGCCATTGCACCCACTTGCCAGTCCCTGAACCTTCCCTTGTCTTCATATCAGACACCCCTATGGTAGTCCCAAGAGAAGGGTGCATTGTAAGTATAAGGTAGGACAAGCCCTGATGTGTGTGGCATGTCCTAATAGTGAATTACAGCCATTTTCTTTTTCACTATTGCAAGGCTACCTGTTCTCCATAGGCCAGAGTGGGCTATTAGATTATTACATGTTTATAATCCTAACAGACTCAGAGAACATGGTAGAAATTCGAGTTTAGTATGCCTGGATTCAGAATAATAACATACATCTTTAAGTGAAGTTTATTTTAATATTCTGTGTTTACAAATACCACTTTTAGAAAGTAGGTATTTGCTTGCCTAACCTTTCAAGCCTGCCTCTGTGAGGTTGTGTATTCCTTTGTCTGCAGTTTGAGTGACAGGGCTGGGGGATTCCAGGAGACAGAATGAGTCAGCCCAGTGGTGAATAGAGAGATCTGCATCTAGATGGGAGGGAGGAGTTGCACCTGGGACCTGAATAGTGCTGGCTCCACCCCCTGTGGTGCGTCTGATGTCTCTGCCCTACAGACTGAAGAAGAGAAGGAAGACTGTCAACAAAGTTCACCAGGACTGTACTTGCCTTCCACAATGCTGGCTCCACCTCCTGTGGGGCGTCTGATGTGCCTGCCCTAAGCATGGGCGGAAAATCCGTTTCGCTCGCGGATTTTGCGGATTTTTGGGAAATTCGCAATCCGCGAGATTTGCGAATTTCCCGCAAAATCTGCAAATTCGCACGCAGCGGATTTTTTTTGCGGCGCGCGGCGTTGGTGATACAATTTTTGCGGCGCGCGGCGTTTATCATTGTTTGCCGGGTTGTTTTTCTCGATAGTTTGCGAGTGCTGCGCCATTTTGGATCTTGCTGTGTGATCCCGCGGGAATTGGCGAGCGCGCAACGTCATCGCGGATTGCCAGCGAGAGTTTGTCAACGCGAGTACGGCGAGATCACGTCTCGCGGTACTTCGCAATTGCGAGATTTGAGATGCGGCGAGCGAAAATATATAATTTGCAATTCTGCACAAGAAATCCACCAGCAAGCAGCATAAACCTTCTAGAAATGATGATTTTTATCTGAATAACTCCTTAGGTTGACATTTGCCTGCACTTTTTTAGCGAGGAGTCCATTTTGGGGAGGGGGGGAGGGGGGTGGGAGGAAGGAAGTGCCCCACAGTCTTCAACTTCCTGTTCCTGTTCAGCAGGCTCCTCCCAGTGCTTTGTCCATCTCCTGGTCACTTTTCATTTGGATCTGGAGCTGGAAGGATTACTTTTTGTGGATGCTGCTGGATATTTGGATTTGAGGCCTTTTTGACTTTCTTTGGATCACTGTTGGATTAGAAATTTTACAAGTAAGTTTGTTTGGGGCATTACAGTTGCTGCAACTAAAATTTTGGAATTTTTGATTTTTGGGCTGTTTTGGGGCCTTTGGCCCAGGGGTACTCAGTGGTGGGTGGACTGAGTCTTTCTGTGGGTTGTCTTGAACTTAAACATCATGGAGGCCATGGATGGATTGGGATTGTGCTGATTTTTCAGTGATTTTCGTTTTTTGGGGCTGTACTTGTGGCCTTTTCACCAGGGGTATTTGAGTCTAGCATGGGCCTAGTCTTTCTGTGGGCTAGTTTGAACTTAAACATCATGGATGGCATGGATGGAATGGGATTGTGCTGATTTTGCAGTGTTTTTCGATTTTTGGGGGTGTTCATGGGGAGGGACAGGCCATGTGGCTGGTGGCCATTTTGAGTGCAGCTACAGGCACTGGCCATGTGCTGGCAGGCAAGTGGCCATTTTGAATGCAGGCTTTGTTGTTAGGCCTGCAACCATTTTGCCTACTTTTCAACCTTTATTTATGCCCAGGGGTAGTGAGTCTTGCATGGGCCTAGTCTTTCTGTGGGTTGTCTTGAATTTAAACATCATGGAGGCCATGGATGGAATGGGATTGTGCTGATTTTTCAGTGATTTTCGTTTTTTGGGCCTGTACTTGTGGCCTTTTCACCAGGGGTATTTGAGTCTAGCATGGGCCTAGTCTTTCTGTGGGCTGTCTTGAACTTAAACATCATGGAGGCCATGGATGGAATGGGATTGTGCTGATTTTGCAGTGTTTTTCGATTTTTGGGGGTGTTCATGGGGAGGGACAGGCCATGTGGCTGGTGGCCATTTTGAGTGCAGCTACAGGCACTGGCCATGTGCTGGCAGGCAAGTGGCCATTTTGAATGCAGGCTTTGTTGTTAGGCCTGCAACCATTTTGCCTACTTTTCAACCTTTATTTATGCCCAGGGGTAGTGAGTCTTGCATGGGCCTAGTCTTTCTGTGGGTTGTCTTAAATTTAAACATCATGGAGGCCATGGATGGAATGGGATTGTGCAGATTTTTCAGTGATTTTCGTTTTTTGGGCCTGTACTTGTGGCCTTTTCACCAGGGGTATTTGAGTCTAGCATGGGCCTAGTCTTTCTGTGGGCTAGTTTGAACTTAAACATCATGGATGGCATGGATGGAATGGGATTGTGCTGATTTTGCAGTGTTTTTCGATTTTTGGGGGTGTTCATGGGGAGGGACAGGCCATGTGGCTGGTGGCCATTTTGAGTGCAGCTACAGGCACTGGCCATGTGCTGGCAGGCAAGTGGCCATTTTGAATGCAGGCTTTGTTGTTAGGCCTGCAACCATTTTGCCTACTTTTCAACCTTTATTTATGCCCAGGGGTAGTGAGTCTTGCATGGGCCTAGTCTTTCTGTGGGTTGTCTTGAATTTAAACATCATGGAGGCCATGGATGGAATGGGATTGTGCAGATTTTTCAGTGATTTTCGTTTTTTGGGCCTGTACTTGTGGCCTTTTCACCAGGGGTATTTGAGTCTAGCATGGGCCTAGTCTTTCTGTGGGCTGTCTTGAACTTAAACATCATGGAGGCCATGGATGGAATGGGATTGTGCTGATTTTGCAGTGTTTTTCGATTTTTGGGGGTGTTCATGGGGAGGGACAGGCCATGTGGCTGGTGGCCATTTTGAGTGCAGCTACAGGCACTGGCCATGTGCTGGCAGGCAAGTGGCCATTTTGAATGCAGGCTTTGTTGTTAGGCCTGCAACCATTTTGCCTACTTTTCAACCTTTATTTATGCCCAGGGGTAGTGAGTCTTGCATGGGCCTAGTCTTTCTGTGGGTTGTCTTGAATTTAAACATCATGGAGGCCATGGATGGAATGGGATTGTGCAGATTTTTCAGTGATTTTCGTTTTTTGGGCCTGTACTTGTGGCCTTTTCACCAGGGGTATTTGAGTCTAGCATGGGCCTAGTCTTTCTGTGGGCTGTCTTGAACTTAAACATCATGGAGGCCATGGATGGAATGGGATTGTGCTGATTTTGCAGTGTTTTTCGATTTTTGGGGGTGTTCATGGGGAGGGACAGGCCATGTGGCTGGTGGCCATTTTGAGTGCAGCTACAGGCACTGGCCATGTGCTGGCAGGCAAGTGGCCATTTTGAATGCAGGCTTTGTTGTTAGGCCTGCAACCATTTTGCCTACTTTTCAACCTTTATTTATGCCCAGGGGTAGTGAGTCTTGCATGGGCCTAGTCTTTCTGTGGGTTGTCTTGAATTGAAACATCATGGAGGCCATGGATGGAATGGGATTGTGCTGATTTTTCAGTGATTTTCGTTTTTTGGGCCTGTACTTGTGGCCTTTTCACCAGGGGTATTTGAGTCTAGCATGGGCCTAGTCTTTCTGTGGGCTGTCTTGAACTTAAACATCATGGAGGCCATGGATGGAATGGTATTGTGCTGATTTTGCAGTGTTTTTCGATTTTTGGGGGTGTTCATGGGGAGGGACAGGCCATGTGGCTGGTGGCCATTTTGAGTGCAGCTACAGGCACTGGCCATGTGCTGGCAGGCAAGTGGCCATTTTGAATGCAGGCTTTGTTGTTAGGCCTGCAACCATGTTGCCTACTTTTCAACCTTTATTTATGCCCAGGGGTAGTGAGTCTTGCATGGGCCTAGTCTTTCTGTGGGTTGTCTTGAATTTAAACATCATGGAGGCCATGGATGGAATGGGATTGTGCTGATTTTTCAGTGATTTTCGTTTTTTGGGCCTGTACTTGTGGCCTTTTCACCAGGGGTATTTGAGTCTAGCATGGGCCTAGTCTTTCTGTGGGCTGTCTTGAACTTAAACATCATGGAGGCCATGAATGGAATGGGATTGTGCTGATTTTGCAGTGTTTTTCGATTTTTGGGGGTGTTCATGGGGAGGGACAGGCCATGTGGCTGGTGGCCATTTTGAGTGCAGCTACATGCACTGGCCATGTGCTGGCAGGCAAGTGGCCATTTTGAATGCAGGCTTTGTTGTTAGGCCTGCAACCATTTTGCCTACTTTTCAACCTTTATTTATGCCCAGGGGTAGTGAGTCTTGCATGGGCCTAGTCTTTCTGTGGGTTGTCTTGAATTTAAACATCATGGAGGGCATGGATGGAATGGGATTGTGCTGATTTTGCAGTGTTTTTCGATTTTTTTTGTGGTGTATAACTGAACTGACGTTCCTCTGTCTTCCATGTTTTTAGGTGCACAAGACTCAAGAGAACCACCAGTGCCAGGAAGAAGTCCTGCAGCGGTGTGTGTGTGCAGCATAACGTCACGCGACGTCACGTCTGGCCTCAGACAACTCTACAATTCGTGCAACTGCGGCCTGCTGTCTGACCTGCTCTGAAGAAGATGGCCCCCAAAAAATTTCTCCGTAGCTCCTCTAGCAAGAAAGTTGCTAGTAAGGAGCAGAAGAAGCAAGTTACCAAGGAGGCTGGTGTGCCACCCGCCACGTTTTTTGGGAGCAAAAAAAAAAGTACGCCTGCAGCAGCAGGATCTGCTGGGGACCAAGCTGGGAGCAGCACCCCTGCTCCATTGGGTTCAGTGCCTCCACCACCACGCCAACTTAAGTCAAAGCCCTTGAGTGCTTCAGAGGCAGTCAGTGTACTTCTCCAATCACCATCGACCAGTGATGTTGGCTCATCGCAAGAAAGTAGCAGCAATGTCCCTGAATCAACACAGGTTGTTGTAACTCATCTGACAAGTGTTGAACAACCACAGCCGCAACAACAACACCATGTGCAAGTACACGCCCAAGTACATGTGGAAGGAGAGGCAGCAAAAGGAGATGCGCAAGCAAAGGTGCATGGAGGTTCACAAGTGCCCACAATAGTTGTTCCTCCCGAAGTAGGGGCACATCAGGAAATCGACAATGAAGCCGAGGTATCATTGGAAGCCACTCCTCCTGATGATAATTCATTGTCTTCCACATCCCTAGCAAGGAAAAGATCAAGGGGGGTGTCTACATCTTCTTCAAGCCCACCTCCTTCTGATGATACGGATCCAGCTTGGGAACCACCATTGCGGTCTGAGGATGAGGCACACCATGATCTGACAAAGGTACCTAAGCGTAAAAGGAAGGTCGTCGAAAAACTCATACCTATGGAGTGTGATGAGGCTCAACAAGAAGTGACAGATACTGCTGGTGATGAAGCCTCTCACGATGACGACGAGCCAGTCATCACAAAGGTCACTGCAGCCCCACCGGGCATGCAGCAAAGAGACATTTTGACCCTATCCCGAGAAGCTGCTGAGCGTGATGATAATGTCGACGAGGAGGCAATGGAAATGGAATCATTAGATTTGGAGTTAAGTAGTACACCAAAACCTACCGCTTCCATATTTCTTCCTCGCAAGAAGGTACCCACCTCGACCTCAATCCGTGGTGGTGAAAGTGCAAAACGTACTGAAGTTCGGCAATCCACATCCTCCACTTCATCTGGCATTAGCAGCAGGACCACCACCACCAGTATCGCCGCCTCCTCCGGCCCCCAAAGACATTTCAAGTCTCCAGTTTGGGACTTCTTTAGTGTTTGCCCAAAAATGGAAAACGTAGCCATTTGAAGCCTTTGTAAGGTTCGAGTTGGTCGTGGTAAGCTTGGTTCTAACTATGGTACCGGAGGCCAGAGAGGTCATCTTAAGAGAGCGCACCCTGTCCAATGGCTTCCGCACCTAGAGGCGTTTATGCAAGCCAGAATTGCACGTAATCAAAACGTTGATTTTTCATCTGATGATGACGAGGAGGAAGAAGACGATTCAAACACTTCACTTACACCCAGTACCCCTGTCAGCAGCACACCCCATGTGAGCCACACTAAGAGTGTGGGAGAGAGTGAGACATCAATGCGGAAAAGTTCATCAGCGAGCGTAACTGGGTCGAAGATATCATCATCATCCCGTAAATCCTTGGTCCAGGGCAACATTAAAAAGATGTTGTTTACAGAAGCGCAATATGAACGCAACCACCCAATGACGCGTCTGTATAACACTAAGCTGGCTAAAATGCTAGCTCTGGACATCCTCCCTTTTTCTTTTGTAGAAGGGGTTGGTTTTCTAGAATTAGTGGCAGCGCTCTGCCCTAAATGGAAGGTTCCTAGCCGGTTCTATTTTGCCCGAGTTGCGGTTCCAGCACTACATGAAGATGTTCTGAAGGTGATTGGGGCAGCTTTGCAGAAGAGTGCTGTTCACACTATACATCTGACAACAGACATGTGGACCAGTGGCGCAGGCGCTGATTACATGTGCATCACTGCACACTGGGTCTCTTTTTCAGGGGCTAAAGCAAAGCTAAACACAGGTGTTGACACGGACATTGTTTTTAAAGCTGCTCGGAAACATGCAACACTAGCCATGTTTGGTTTGGAGAAACGTCACACAGCAGAAAACATTTTGGATGTCTTTAACACAAAGGTCCTTAACTGGCTGTCCCCACTAAAACGCCGGGTTGGTTATGTTTCCACGGACAATGGCGCCAATATAGTTAAGGCCATGAGGGACGGTTACTATTTCAGAGTGCCGTGTTTGGCGCACTGTATAAACCTGGTTGTCCAAAAATTCTTGGCTAATAAAGCCAGTGCAGCGTACAGTGTATTGGACACCTGCCGAAAAATGTGCAAGCATTTCAGCCATTCTTTTAAGGCCCGGAAGCAGCTGAGGAGCCTGCCATATCAACGTAAAATGCCAGTGAAAGCACTCATCCAGGAGGTGGTAACACGTTGGAAATCAACCATCTACATGCTTGAGCGTCTGTATGAGCAGTATACGGAACTCGATCAATATTTCCTTACAGAGGGTACAGAGGAGCTGAGGATGGGTGGGCCGCAATGGAACATAGTTCAAAGCCTGACACGCATGCTTCGTCCTTTTGAGTTCTTCACGCGTGCAGTCAGCAAGGAGGACTCTAATTTGGGAAAAGCTATCCCATTGTTGTACATGCTGGAGGACCAACTGAAGGAGGTGTGTTCTGTGTTTGAAAAAGATGACAAAAACCAAGACTCTTTGCTTCTGGCTGAGCAATTATTAGAGCTCCTACAAGGTGACGAACGTCTTAAAAAGATCCACTCAGAACAGCATTACATTTGTGCTACTATTCTGGATCCACGCTACAAAAAGGCGCTGGCAGGCCAAGCATTCTTTCCTTTTGATGATGAACATGTTCCAAAGTACAAACGTTGGCTAGCCTTGTCAGCCAAGAGGTTTGAAACAGAACGGCTGGAAATTGAAGGAAATGGCAGTACATCAGCAGTCCATCCCCAGTCAAAACAATCCACTTCTGCACCTGTGGCTGTGGCACAAGTGACCTCTCAGCCGTTAAAGACACCGGCAACCGGATCATTTGCACGAAACACAACAGAAACATTGGAGGCTGAAGAGGATTGGCTAGCTCTGCGTGGGTTTGGTTCTCAAAAGGTCAGAGGCACAGCAAGAGCTAAGCAAAGTGGAGGAACCTTGGATGAGGACCTTGAGTCGATGGTGAAGGACTATCTGAATGACTCAACAGAGGTCTATGTTAATTCTGACCCATTGGCGTATTGGCATGGGAAAAAAGAATTGTGGCCACAGCTCACCAACCTGGCTTTAAACTACTTGTCTTGCCCACTCGCAAGCGTGTCTTCTGAACGGGTTTTCAGTGCGGCTGGTGGCATTGTAACTCCCAAACGGAGCCGCCTCTCGCCCAAAAATGTGGAGAGGTTAACAATGATCAAGATGAATCAGCACCTCATACCACCAGATTTCAGAGTACGAGAGAGCGTCCCGGATGAAGAGGAGGTGGCCAGCAACATAGATGATGGAATTTCTACTCTGTCAGGTGACACTGAGCTCACCCTGCCTGAATTCGCAGAGTATGATGACGAAGCCTTATTCTTATTCCTGGACCGTGATACCGAGCCCTGAAAATGAGACAACGAATCAATAACTTTCTTTTTCGTCCCTATTCACTTTTATTCCTGTGTGTCTGTCTTTCTTTGTTGTGCACAGTTAATATATTTCAAACTTTAATCAGATAATCACAAAATCAAGCCCATCAGCAGAACTGTCTTCACTGGTTTGCTAATTGATTTGAAGTTGCCGCAGTCTGCATTCCTCAGGTTCACAAGTTCAGAAGAACATGCTCCTCTATCCTCCTCCTCCAGACTCCTATTTCCATCAAACCAGAGGGCTGGTTTACGCCCAATGAAGAAAGACTCAGCACTTGTGGGGGTGTTGTTGTACCTCTTTGCAGGTGAGTTGACGGCTCTGGGACCATTGTTGGGAAGCTCTAATACCGGATAAAAGTGTTTTGGACCAAATCCCAGGCGGAATTTTTTTTGTGTTTTTGATGACTTGCTTGCCTTTGAGGTGCTCTTAGGAGGGGTTCCGTCTGATTGTGGGTGAGTTTCGTGGTCTGGGAGCACTGCTGGGACACTCTAATCTTGATTGCATTTGCTTTTCAGGAAATCCGTCGTGGCAACCCCGACTTATGGCCTAGCTACGCAGCGCGTTTGGACCGAAGGCCTAGAAATATTGCAAGTATGAGATTTTGCTTTTGGCCTGTTTGGGGGTGTTATGCTTCTTGGCGGGTGGGTTGGCGGGTCTTGGGGCATTCCTGGGAAGATCTAATACCGGGTAGAAGTGGTTGGGACAAAATCCTCGCGGAAAAGCCTTTTGGCACTTTTTGTAACTTAGGGTTCGTTAGGGTTAGCCCTAGCAGCAGGATTGCATGTGTTTCGGGGTGTTCTAGATTTTTGCAACTGAGTTCTGGGGTCTTAGAGCACTCGTGAGAATGTGTACTTTTGGTTGCAAGTCATTTGAAGAAAATCCATGGTGGGAAAGGGGGGATTTGGCATAGTTAAAGAAAGCCTTTGCCACTATTCTTAACTTAGGGTTCGTTAGGGTTAGCAGTATTTCTTTGCATGTGTTTGAGTGGGGGGGATTTCGAGTCTTGGAGCGATGCTGGCTATGGCTAATTTTGCTTGGTTGCTTGCAAGTGGTTTGAATGCAATCCACGGTGGGTAAGGGGTAATTAGGAAGGGGGTACTTTGGCCTACTTTTACTTTCAAAGTAAGTTTTGTCACCAGTTTTCTGCTAGGCCTCGTTTTTTGAGATTTGATTGGGGGTCTTCTACATTTTTGCGACTGGCTTTAGTAAGGGTCTGGGTGGGAGCACTGCTAGGAAGATCTAATTTTGTTCTAAAACACAGTTTACAGTACACCTAGCTTGAGGGGAAAGATCCGCTACATTAATTTGCCCATACTTATTTATCCTTCAAAAGGTGACTCAGACAGAGTACGCACTTTCAAAAATATTGTACTGTCTACTAGGAAAATCAAATTGTGACTTTTTGCACTCCACAGCCTACATACCTTATATTTATTTATCAGTGGTGTTGTAATATTATATCACTTCCTGTTTTTCGTTGAATAATTACAGGCCGGGTTTCAGTCTCTGCAATGGGGAAAAAAGGATGGAGTCAGGCTTCACAGTAGCGAGCCACAATTCAGCATCAGGCAGGCAGTGGACAGGGTGTCTTCTGGTGACCAACAGCGATGGACGAAGCGTCGGCTGCAATGGAGGAGTGCCGCTAATAAGAGGATTTTTTTTCTGCAGGCAACTTACTTACCACTTCCAACAGGACCACTACAACCACATAGATACAGTATCCCTTGCCTTTTTCTCTGACTGTGACTGCATTTCTTGGATATCTCTCTGCTTCTAAATTGATCCCTTAACACATCACTTAGTCCACTCCACTATCACATCTGCACCACACATAGTCATTTGTAAGTGCTCCTATGTAATTCGCAAGTCGCAGCACGCCCCAGGCCGTAGAGGACTGGGATGGCCCCAATGATGAAGCATGTCACCAAGGGGCAACCCTGGTGAGTGAGGGGACACCTAGAAAAAAAGCAATTTCTCCTTTTCTATCTACTATACCTTCCAGACCAACCCCATTGAGTGTTGTTGTGAATGGATTTATAGTGACCAGCAAGGCTCTCGGGTATCTGGCTACAGAGACCTTATGTTGAATATCGTTATCAATAATTCCACACAGGCCCTGTACTGTCGCATTCTTTCTTCCACAGTTGTCGAAAGTACTACTTACTTTTCACTGACATGCATGCAGTAGTGCATGCACTTTCAAAGATTGATGGATAGGTTTGTACCCAAAGAATTGTTTATGTTCAATTGTTTGTCTATGCTGTGCTTTTTTTTACAGGGTGTCTTCTGGTGACCAACATCGATGGACGAAGTGTCGGCTGCAATGGAGGAGTGGCGCTAATAGGAGGATTTTTTTTCTGCAGGCAACTTACTTACCACTTCCAACAGGACCACTACAACCACATAGATACAGTATCCCTTGCCTTTTTCTCTGACTGTGACTGCATTTCTTGGATCTCTCTCTGCTTCTAAATTGATCCCTTAACACATCACTTAGTCCACTCCACTATCACATCTGCACCACACATAGTCATTTGTAAGTGCTCCTACGTAATTCGCAAGTCGCAGCACGCCCCAGGCCGTAGAGGACTGGGATGACCCCAATGATGAAGCATGTCACCAAGGGGCAACCCTGGTGAGTGAGGGGACACCTAGAAAAAAAGCAATTTCTCCTTTTCTATCTACTATACCTTCCAGACCAACCCCATTGAGTGTTGTTGTGAATGGATTTATAGTGACCAGCAAGGCTCTCGGGTATCTGGCTACAGAGACCTTATGTTGAATATCGTTATCAATAATTCCACACAGGCCCTGTACTGTCGCATTCTTTCTTCCACAGTTGTCGAAAGTACTACTTACTTTTCACTGACATGCATGCAGTAGTGTATGCACTTTCAAAGATTGATGGATAGGTTTGTACCCAAAGAATTGTTTATGTTCAATTGTTTGTCTATGCTGTGCTTTTTTTTACAGGGTGTCTTCTGGTGACCAACATCGATGGACGAAGCGTCGGCTGCAATGGAGGAGTGCCGCTAATAGGAGGATTTTTTTTCTGCAGGCAACTTACTTACCACTTCCAACAGGACCACTACAACTACATAGATACAGTATCCCTTGCCTTTTTCTCTGACTGTGACTGCATTTCTTGGATCTCTCTCTGCTTCTAAATTGATCCCTTAACACATCACTTAGTCCACTCCACTATCACATCTGCACCACACATAGTCATTTGTAAGTGCTCCTACGTAATTCGCAAGTCGCAGCACGCCCCAGGCCGTAGAGGACTGGGATGGCCCCAATGATGAAGCATGTCACCAAGGGGAAACCCTGGTGAGTGAGGGGACACCTAGAAAAAAAGCAATTTCTCCTTTTCTATCTACTATACCTTCCAGACCAACCCCACTGAGTGTTGTTGTGAATGGATTTATAGTGACCAGCAAGGCTCTCGGGTATCTGGCTACAGAGACCTTATGTTGAATATCGTTATCAATAATTCCACACAGGCCCTGTACTGTCGCATTCTTTCTTCCACAGTTGTCGAAAGTACTACTTACTTTTCACTGAGATGCATGCAGTAGTGCATGCACTTTCAAAGATTGATGGATAGGTTTGTACCCAAAGATTTGTTTATGTTCACAATTGTTTGTCTATGCTGTGCTATTTTTTCTTGTCTCCCAAAACCTTTCCCAAAAACCCCCGTACGCATCCATTTTTCAAACCCTAACCCTCTTCCCCCGGGCTGTGTGGTTTTGATTGATGTGTGACTAAATTACAGCAATAAATCCACACACTTGCTGGGGAGGATAAGGTGATAGCAACAGGCTGGTGAAGAAATCCGAGGATATATTCTTACTCTGCTTGACAAAGAACCATTGCTAATGTGAAAGAACTTCAACCGAATTAGTAGTTATACTTTACCATTTGTTAGGCTACAATGTGGCACTGTTCTACTGTACTTCTGTCACCTGCTATATTCTCAGTTGTACCGTTGAATTGGTCAGGAGGACAAACCAGATTTCATTTTCTTTTTTTTCATAGGCATGCAACTGCCACTGTGTCACACCACTAGTACCACCGCTATGAGGAAATTTTATCGGACCAAGATTGCCAACCTTATTCGCTGTTTCCCGTGGAGCCAGCCCTGGGTCTAGCCCTACTTTCAAACACAAATTACAGGTAAGATAAGCGTTTGGTGGTTTTGGGGTATAATGGAGTATTAGTAGGAGAGACGAGAGACTGAAGGTAGTACTACTAAAGTCCTAGGACTCTTGGATTCACTTCACTTAGTCTGTGAGAGGCACTTAGTGTTGAAAACATTTGGGCATTTACACTTAAAAGAAGAAAATGGAACTAAACTTTCAGGAAAACAAAGTCACTGTTAAACCCCCACCCACCAGGCAAGCAGTAAGAAACGGGTATGCTCAGATAAAGTTTGAAAAAGTATATTTATATCCCTAACAAAATAATCTCCCGCAAGACCCTCCCTAACCCCAACGATTGTCCTTCAAAAGTCCCCAAAAACCCAACTCCCAATTCCACCCCCCAAAAGTCTCTAAAAAAGGGGCAAGGGACACTATGGGTGGATGCTGTCAACTTTTTGGGCCAGGGCATCATGCTCCTGGCGGAGCAAGGCGTGCTCTACGCGGAGCCCCTCCAACTCCTTTGAAAAGTGGTGGAGCTCCTGCTGGAGGCGGGACACCATCAGGGTACAGCGGCGCAGGCGTGCCTTCAATGCCTTGTAGGTGCAACGGCTGTGAGAGGAAGCTGTAGCTGTTGTCCTTGCTACTCGGCGGTGGCGTTTGGCTTTGGCAGCCCGGCTCAGTCTGGGTGGACCACTGTGCTGGGTGGCACTGGCAGCCCGTGGGGGAACGGAGGCCGATGCAGACGACGTAGTTGTTGTGGTCGACTGCACACTTTCTTCGTCCTCCAGGGCCACCAGCCGCCGATATTCGGCCACAGTGGCATCGATCCTCCGTTGCCGGGCCGCTCTAGCCAGCTCCTTCCTCCTTGTTCGTTTGGAAGGAGAACCTATATGAAGAAAGAAAGACATAGTCTGTAACCAATGCTCTTTAAGATTAACTCAATCATTCAGCAGAAATTTGTGTTGCACTACAACTAGCAACTTGCAAACGCATTACATAACTATTGAGGCCAGTATCTATCTAACCTCACACTTCTTCATCCTTGCTCTAACATTAGTGGGAGTTAAGGAACAAATTCTACGAGCACAATGGACTTCCATTGGAGTCGACTATGAAAGTACACCAGTCTTATTCTTCTTCTTTTCTCTTGTTTTGGAAAATTGGTACGTTATCTTCTGCAAGCCGGCATAATGCCAGCGCAGTAAACTTGCACCCGAGAAAAAGAGACGCACGCCTTGAGGAGTGACCTAGACTTGCGTTGCGTTACTGTACCCGTCCAGTACATGCAGGTGGTGAAGCTCTTACTTTTCTATTACGGGTGGCACTGAGAATACTCTGTTACAACTCAAGGGCTACTGCTTAATTAATTTAACTTTCACCCTACAGTGGAAATGAGTACTAGAAATGGAAAATTGAAGAAGATAAATAATCTGATTATCTATCACTTCACATGAGATGTTTTTGCTTATATATGGGATGACTTTAGGTGCTTTGCTTTTTATTGAGTGACCAGTGATACATCCACACATGAATGACTGAGTACTACTAAACTTATTAAGAGAGGTAGGGAGTGGCCACCGTAATAACCGGATCTATGCAGTGCTTGCAATACAAACTACTGCTACTATTGATGGTAGTATTTGGACAAAATTAAAACTTCTTTTCCTTGCCTTTCCTA
This sequence comes from Lissotriton vulgaris, assembly GCF_964263255.1. Lineage (NCBI taxonomy): Eukaryota > Metazoa > Chordata > Amphibia > Caudata > Salamandridae > Lissotriton > Lissotriton vulgaris. The sequence goes on along the minus strand of NC_141699.1, from coordinate 250,116,450 downwards.
CACTGGAACGGACGTGCGGGTGCAGTGTTACATGCTCTTCAAAGTTACACTTAGTTCATCCACTGACTGTCTACTCTCTCTAGATCATGGGTACTCACAAACTTTCTCTCAGGGGCTACATTTACAGTGTAGTTTGGGGCCGAGGGCCGCACTGGTGGGGGCGGAGTCAGAGAGGGCGGGGCTAAAGCAAAACGATAACTTGTGACCATGAGGTTGCACACAGGTCCCTGCAGCAGATGCCCTCATCCACTGAGCCACCAGACCCAGCATTTACATACATCTCTCTCCCTCCTGCTCTCCCTCCTGCCCTCCCTCTCCATCTCTCTCTCCCTCCTGCCCTCCCTCTCCCTCCCCCTCTGTCATCTCACTGTGTGTGTGTCTATCTGTGTCAGCCTTCAGCCCAGGTTGAGACCGCTTCCTCAACGCGCACACACAGACAACAACACCAAAGTACTTAACAGGTCTTTAAAAGACCATTAACATATTATTGAGGCTTTGTTTGTTGTAGCGCCCCTGCTTCTCCACCCTGACAATCACTGCTTGCCCGGCCCCACAGAGCAGAGGCTTTGTTCTATTTCACCTCTTTGTGCCCTTGCATCTCCACTCTGCTCTGTGGGCGCCGGGGGAGCAGTGATTGTCAGAGTGGAGATGCAGGGGCGCTAACAGGTGAAATACAAAAAAGCCTCTGCTCTGTGGGGGCCGGGGGAGCAGTGATTGTCTGCAAGGTCTGCGCACCGCCAAGGAAGGCTTGCCGGGCCACCACCGGCCCGCGGGCCGTACTATGAGTACCCCTGCTCTAGATACACATATGCTATCTAAGAGTCAGATAGTAGCATGATCCAGGTATATGGACACATACAGTTTCTGTGTCACCCACCCAGGCTGTTGTCCTTCCACCCATCATTGCTTCATCATTCACCCAGCCATGCATCTCATATTCTTGCCTTCCCAGCTAGTCTTCAATCTCAATAAGTAAGGAATATATAAGAGCTTACCTCTGGCCGCCACCACCACCGTCTCAACTCTCACAGCCGCCGCCTCCTCCCCTGAAGAATCGCCCTCCGCCTCCGTGTCGAGCACCACCACCTCCACACTGGCCCCGCCACCAGATGTTCCACCTACAAAGTACATTTAAGAATGTTAGAATAAAGCACTCACTAGTCTTTGGTCTAGGAATGAAGACATGTGAAAACAATGTAATTTGTGACTGTCTACGTTAAAGTTAAAAAAAATGTCCCTTTTTTAAGGGAAGGTTGTCATGCTGCACTTTTTGGCACAACTGATGAAGGCTGTTTTTTTAACACGCACCATTTTTCTCCACACAGACAGAAGATGGACTTCTAACAACAAGATCAAGTTGAAACCAGGTGAGAGCTCGGCTCGACCACAAGAAATGTCTTCAATTAATCGTCAGCACTAACCACTTTTCCATTATCAGTTAAACGTTTAGTTTTATTATGACTTCATTTTAATAAATGTGTTTACTTTTAATAAAGCTTTTAAACTTAAATACAATCTGTGTTTTTTGGTCCAGACTAGAGTGACTGAGCGAAAGGTTTTGCAATTTTTGCAAGCATGAGTCCAGATAGAACACTTCAAAAGACATTATGGACAATCCCAGAGGACTGCACTAAGTTGATAGAGCTATTGCTGACTAGAATCATGGGAGTTTCGCCAACCGTGCAATCTTAGTTAGCTACACAGACAGACTAATAAGAATAATCTAGTAATACCACAGGGAGTCATAGTAGAGGCAGGATAAGAATTTAGATACAGTCTACAAGAAGAGCAAAGACAATTTTGAAAAAAGTCAAATGAGGAACGCTAGGAAAAATAGGTACTAGTCTAAAATGAAAACTTACTGGGGCCAGCAGAGGAGCCCTCGCCTGCCCGATCCTGGCCCTGTTGAACAGCATCCGCCGCCTGCTGCTCCTGTGTCCTCCTCTCGCCCCTGGGGGGAGCTGACGTACAACATGAAAGAAAGAACAGAAAACATGGATGATTGTTGCTTGTCAATGTCAACCAAATCAAACATTTCAATAGAACAATAACAAAATATTTCCGCGAAATTATATTGATTAGGGTTAGTTTTCATTTATTTGCGGACCTGTGACTTCGAAAGTCACGTAACTCACTAAACAAAGTACTGAAACGTTCACCTAGGACTGGCAGGCAGCAGTCCGCAGGCAAGACGCAAAGTGACAGACAAACTCCATTGTGATTTCAGTCAGATCAGTGACAACACTAACAGTTGCCTGCTACATTACCAGTCATTTAAATAGTCAAACTATCAATCCACCGCCACTATTTTTCTTATTGTCAGGGGTACAAAGGAAGGGGCAGATTTAAGCCCCTTGCGGCTCTTTTGCGCCGTTCTTGCGTGACTTTTGTGACGCAGCAGCTAAACAAAAAAGGGCGCCATGGTGCGGCGTATAATATTATAACAACGTGACGCATTTGGGAGATGCATCCCGTTATAAAGCCCTGCGCCATCAGGGGGCGTTCCGGCGCAAGGGAGGGCATTCCTGCGCTGGAACACATCCTAAAAGTGGCTGAGGGAAATCTACAAAATTTCAATCAGTCACCTTTAGGACAATGATGCGTCACACAAACCCTGCACCTGCTTGAAGCAGACGTACGGCTTGACCCAGCATTGGGGAGATAGGGTACCCCAGAGCATTGCTGGAGCTGCGCCATCGTTGTGACGCAACTCCAGCAGTAAAGCTTCGGTGACGTTTTGGGCCCATGGTGCGCCGCATTGCAAATACGGCGCACCATGTTTGGTGGTGGTAGCGGGCCGCACAATTATTGGCGCATCCCTGCTACTTTGCAGGGATGCGACGGTAATTGCAATTCTGCCCCTTAGGGGCATACTTACTTACGCGTTCTGGCGCATCTCCAGAGATGCGCCAGATCAAATGCGTCACGCAAAACTACCCTTGCGACACGGCAGATGCGCCTCATTTACAATGCGGCGTGCCCTGGCGCAAGGGTAGGCACTTGCGTGACGCATCTCGTCACGTAAGAGTGGCGCATCGCTGGAGTCACGTCGCCAACGCAATGCAACTCCAGTAATGCTCAGGGCCACCCAATACTTAACATGCTGTGTCAGTCCTTTCGCCTGCTTCGAGCAGACATAAGGAATTGAATTGACGTAGCAGCGTCGCAGAAGTGCCTGCGTTAAATCTTGTAGATTTCACGCAGGCAATTTTGCGAGGCGCACAGCCGCCGGACCGCCCACCCTGCGTACTAGGAACGCACCCATTGTGGTGCAGGCCCATGGCTTTATAACGTGACGCATCTCCCTAGATGCGTCATGATGTAAATGACTCGCAGGGATGCGGCACGTTTACGCCGCTGTTGCGTCACGCAAGGCAACGTAAACGTGGCGCAAGGGGCTTGTAAATGTAATCTGCCCCCTAGTGTCTAGCATTACGCAGTTCTGTAAAGTACACTCATACATAATAGTTACTCAGCCCAATGAGACCACGAAATAGAAAACAAATAAGCATAGTAGCAACGCCACTGAGAAGGAGAGCAGTGCACCTGAAATGCACAGAAGATTTTGAAATATAATTTAACTACAATGTAATCGTCATCAGCGGCATTATTGGCTTGCTCCATGTAAAAAACAAATATTTGCAATACAACAACACAGAGCAGGAGAAAACATCATAGTAGTGAGTGATTAAATGGCTACTACTACTCACCAAGCCCGGGGATCTCCAAGCCGAGCTGGTCCAGCAGGTCGCGCTCGCGGTCCAGGAGGTCCGTCCAGCGATGGGTGACCTGGCTGTAGGTGCGCTGGACCCCGTAGAGGTGGGATATGGCCCAGCACACCTTCTCCCACCGCTTCCGGCGCTCCCGCATGTTGTAGCCGCCGGCCGCGATCCTGCCGCCTCCCGCGATGGTCCTGGGCAGGCGGCGCTGGACGAAGTAGACCAGCGCGCCCACTTCCTCCGGGCTGAATATCTCCCGTCGCGTCACCTGCTCCCCCCTCAATCTCCCGCATGCTGTCCTGGCACTGGGTCCAGCACTACTCCCCGCCGCCGCTGCGGCCCTCAAGTGCCTGGGCAGCTTCACGGCGCCTGGCTTGACCATGGTCTGGGCAGGTAAGGTAGGAAGAAGTAGAAAATTAAGAAAGAATAGGATAGGGAAGAAGAAAAGAAAAGAGTTTAAAAAAGTAGTTTAAAAGTAAAGAAAAATAGCAGAAAAGACAAAAATATACAGCTAGGAAAAGAGAGGGATAGATAAGAAGCAAAATCGTAAAAAAAAAACTGAAAACAAGCAAAGGATGGCAAAGATACCAAGAGGATTAAACACCATGCCCAGACACAGGAAATGAATGAAAAACAAGATGGCCGGCGCCCGTTCACGAGCGCGAAAGTAAGTTCGCGCGAGATTTTCCTCGCGATCTCGTGCGAACCTCTAGATTTCCCGCGCGATCTCGTGCGAACCTCTACTCGCAATGCGCTTACTGCGCGAGATTATACATAGCGGGCGGAAACGGAAATACGTCACGCAAACAAAATGGCCGCGCCCGTACTCGACCTTGGGGTAAATTCGCGTGTTGCGCCTTAAGCGGCTCGCGAATACTGCAAAAAAACTCTCGAAACAACAAGCCGCAAAAAAATAAAATGCTCATTCGCACGAATTGGCGGCTTCCGCGGTCGGTTTCGCACGACGCCGCGCCCCGCGAATAGCGCGAAAAAACCGAAAAACGATTTTAGCAAAAGCAAAAGCAATGAGCAGGTGCAAAAGGTCAACCTCATGATTTGTAACGATTCTCTGTAGTGCTTCCTGAGGGGGCCCTCCAGAATTCGGTTGCCTGCTTGCAACTATTGTGTGACCCTGCTCTGACCTTAACTGTATGCCACAAAGGTCCTGATTTACAGCTAAAGGAGCAGACAAGCAGGTGCCAGGCTGGAACTTGAAATTCTTTCAGTGACACATTAATTAGCTCCTAATTCATTATTGTCAGTTGGAGCAGGGCAGGTGTTGTTAATAAACTAACCCCAAATTAATTCATGTCAGTTCAAGCAGGGCAGGTGGGCTTGCTTTTCCCCCCCATCTTCTACAGTGATGATGAACCAGAGGGTGGCATTGATGTAACAGAGGGTGGCATGGGTCAAAGAGAGGGTGCCAGTGGTGAAACAGAGGGTGCTGGGAGGCTGTGATGATGAACCAGACGTAGAAACAACATAGTCGCGACCGTTGCGAGCCGACAAGTAAGTTCGCAATTGCGAACTAGTACCAAATCCTCGCGAACGGGTAGAAACACTTGCGAACACAAAAAAAAAAAAACGCAAATTCGCGAGAATTCGCGGATTTTGCGGATTGCGAATTCGCAAATCCGCAAAATTTGCGAACGCGAGATTCGCAAAATTCACCCATGCTTAGCCTGCCCTGCGCTGTGAAAGGAAAGGAGAAGTCTGGTAAACAGAGTGCTTCAGAACTGATTTTGACTGGGAACAGGCCCCTTTCCCCTCAGAGAACAAAGGATTTTGGGGGTATAAGTGTTGGGACTCTGAGCCCATGAAATTAGATCACTCTGGACTTACAAGACAAAACCTCTGCTGAGGAGACGGAACCTAAAGAAACTGAGGAGAGACTATTCCCAAGCTGAAGTGCTGCTTGGGGGATAGGCCTGCAGTGGTTGCCTGACTGCCGAAGAGAGGAGAAAGAACTTTGTGGACTCTTCTTTCAACTTGTGCAAAGATCTCCAAGGGCTTGGAAGAGAGCTTCCCCCTGACCGAAGTCCCAGGACCAGTAGACTTCACCATCCTTTGTGATTTGCCGCTGGAAACAAGTGGCTACAGAGGCAGGGAGCTGTGACCGACTCTCACGTGTCTTGTAGGCACCGCATCAAGCAACGTCTGCCTCGAACAACGCAAGCTCTGCGCTCACCGACTCCGTCCTGACGCCGTCACCGAGCAGTTGCCTGCACCACGGCTGGTGTACACCCCGACGTGCAATGCCTCGCTACTCTGAATCGTACTGGTCTGACCGACGTGGTCACTGCTGCTGACTTCGAGTCCTGCGACCGCACCGGAGTTGGGCACCGCCTAGCACGCTTTGCGATGCACTGCCCGGCTCGCACCGCTGTCCGGACTTTTCTACACCAGCTCCCGAACTCCAGCTCTGTCGTCGCACCGCAAGCTGCAATTACCGCATCGAAGCACCGTCTGGCCCTGCAACGCAAGCCTTGGATCTACCGACTCTATCAACGGGCCGCTGCCTGCACCGCATCGAGGGACAACACGTCCTGCAACGCTTCCTTTCTGCACCGCGACAAATACCGGAACCGACTCTCACATCCGTGCCGACTGCCTCATGTAAAAGGTACTGTGACTGAGTCTGTCGACATTTGAGTGGGCCTATACCAGATTTGCTAGACTCTGTGTTATTTTCAACAACGCTGTAGCCCGCCCGGGCTACCGACTCACACAGAACCTTTATTTAAGCCTTTTAACAAGAACTCTTGAAATCTAATAGTACTGTTGATTCTTTTTGTCGTTTATTGGTCTTGTGGTAACTCTATATAAAATATACCTATTTTTGATATAAAACCTGGTGTGTTGTCCATTTGTAGTGTTGTCACTGGGTTACTGTATGTGGTCACAAATGCTTAACTTACAACGCCTCTGAAATAAAGCCTTGCTGCTTGTGCCAAGCTACCAAGAGGGTGAGCCGGGGTTATTTTAGGAGTGTAATCCCCCTTACTCTGACTAGAGGAGAGGGTCCCTATTTGTCACAAGTATCTACCTGTGCCAACTAGAGACCCCCAATTCTAACACTACCTACCTACAACTGATCAATTGGAAGCAAAATTAATGTTTCGAACATTGTATCACAATGTACTTGTTAATAATGATTATTCTCAATAAAAAATATGTAAAATAAAAAAGTCTCTAAAAATATTTACCTGTGAATGTTATTACATATCTAATGAAACACACTGTATGCTAATTTACATTTAAAGAAAACTCATTTAATACCTAAATAGTGTTCACCGAGTAGTAATCAGTAACCCGAGGTCAGACCCGGGACCAGGGTTCAATTCCCGACGCGGCAGGGTCTTGAGCCCAAAATGTCCACGGACTCGATAATTCTTGCTTCGGTGCCTGCTCGAATCACGGGTTCACACTCTGCAACTCCGGGCAATAGCTTGCTTAATCTCCACTATGGCCCCCCGCGGTGGGATGCCTGGCTTTCACTTTGGGGGTGCCCAGTACGGGTTATCTCACAGGGAAAACCCAGGACGGGTTCCCAAAGCAAGCGCTTAGAGACCGTTGGTGATAATGCGCTATATAAATATAAATTACAATTACAAATAATTCTAAAATCACACAGCAGGTTGGACCTGTCTGAAAAAAAATTAAACCAAAATAGTTGGTGTATTCTTGGGGTAATCAGCAAATCATTCTCAAAACATCAGGAGGCATTTCAATATGTTAAAAAAAGAAATGATGCTTGTTGAGTTTTGGATATTTATTTTCAAATAATCCTCTAATCATCAACAATTGGACCTTATGAAGTAATCAGATACTCATTCTTAAATCCTCCTGAAGTCATCGCGAATAGTCACACCTTGTGAAGTTATCAGATACTAATTTTCAAGTCATCCTGAAATCATCAGGCTCAAATTTCTAAGCTCTGCTGATGAATTCAAGAGCTTGATGCTGTCTTATGACATGACAATGACTTCTATAGTAGTTGGATGATCATCCAATTTCTCTGGGATGGCTTCTAAAGAAATCCTGTTTGACCTGGGTGGTATTATGGATAAGGGTGAGCGCAAAATCCGTTCCGCTCGCGGATTTGCCGAGAATCCGCGAAATCCGCGAGCGGCGGATTTGGGGGGCAAAAGTTCAAGCCTGTTGAACTTGTAACTATTTTAGGATGGCGCCGGCAAGCTGCCAGCGCCATCCTAAAATAGTTACTAAGTTAGCTTCAACAGGAAGCACTAATAGATAAAATAAAGCAGGTGCTCGAGCACCTGCTTTATTTTATCTATAAGTGCTTCCTGATGAAGCTAATTTAGTAACTATTTTAGGATGGCGCTGGCAGCTTGCCGGCGCCATCCTAAAATAGTTACAGGATGATGGGCACTGGCAGGCAGCTCACTCAAGGGACCCCTGCGCTCTTCGGTGTGATGGCAAAGTTAATCAGCCCCCCCAAAAATGTGAGTTTTGTCGAGGCTGGGCAGGTGTGCGTTCTCCCCATATCTATCGTCGAAAATTAGCTTTGATGCTTGATGGAGGCCTTTGCATTATTGACTTTCACGAGCTCAATCCCTGTGCAGTTCCTGTGACCACAAGCTTCTCTGATCCGTGCCTGTCCTTTTATGCACACAAGAGGCATGTGAACTCGCATATAGGCCCCGTCCGTTTGGCCCCTCCCCACACACTAGTGGTGTGCACCGTCTTCGCGCCCTTTACCCACTTGATGGACAGCTCACTCGAGGGACCCCGGCGCTCTTTGGTGTGATGCCAAAGGTAATCAGCCCCCCCAAAAATGTGTGTTTTGTCGAGGCTGGGTAGGTGTGCGTTCTTCCCATATTTATCGTCGAAAATTAGCTTTGATGCTTGATGGAGGCATCTGCATTATTGACTTTCAGGAGCACAATCCCTGTGCAGTTCCTGTGACCATGAGCTTCTCTGATCCGTGCCTGTCCTTTTATGCACACAAGAGGCATGTGAACTTGCATATAAGTCTCGCCCGTTTGGCCCTGCCCCTCACACTACCGATGTGCACCGTTTTCCCGCCCGGCCTTTACCCACACAATCCGCAAAATCCGCAAATCTGCAAATTTGCGGATTTTGCGGATCGCGAATTCGCAAATTGCGAATTTGCAAAATTCGCCCATGCTTAATTATGGAACTGTTAAGAGTTGTGACTCCAGTAATGCTGAATAACTCCTGAAATCACTATTGGTTTACCCATTTCAACAGTTATCCCCAGATTTTGAGCGCCTTTCCTTAGATAAATACTAACTGCATTTTACTGGCAAAATATATGCTGGGGATAATTCTGAAGATACGTGTCTTCTTTGCAAAACTTGTACTCCTGATTCTGCTGCTAACAAGATAGGTATTTTTTGGGAAGCTCGTTATGTTGGTCTTTGTGTTTATGAATACTGCATTGCATAAAAGTTTTCATTCCCATTCAGTAGCTGGTTTGTTCCAAGTGCTGATGTTTCAAGTTTGCGTCTGTATGAAATCTGCATTTTCTGCATTATCACCCCAGATTTTTTTGCCTCTTGCTTGTTCCTAGTTTTAGAACTATGTGCACTTTACCCCTGCTAACCAGTAGTAAAGTGCCTGTGCTCACCCTTTAAACATGATGGAATAAGCATATTTCTTATTGCTATATTTAACTTACACATGTTGTCCCTCTTACATGGTACATGATGTTCCATGGGCCTAGAAGGTAAATGCCTCCAATGGACTGCATTAGTTGTGAAGGATGTGAGACTTTCACAAGTCCACAGTTTGTCCTTACTGGGACCCAAGCACTATGTTGTAGGGCCTGACTCTCTCAAAGTAGCAAAGCAAGCAGTCAAAGGCCTAATGAGGCTAGGTGGTGATGGCTAGTAATTACCATTCACTGGCACGCAATAATAACACTCAATAAATGATTATCCAGTACATTTATTACCCACATACACCTAAATCCTATGCATTAATTTACAAAAATTGTACGTGCAGCAGATTGAAAATACCATGGATGACATTAAGAAATCGAATTTGAACCATAAAGGGACATGACCCCCAAAACCCTAGTGATCCCCCAACTACATCAGACAACACATCACAATATAGGGGTGGGTATCACTTTAGATAAACAGGCCTAGTGGATTTATGAAGGGTTCATCATTTTACAAGAGAAACAAACCAGAAGTTAAAAACACCATATTGTCCTGTGTAAATGTAATGATCAGTAATAACCTTGGGTAAATGTAATTATTTAAGTCATTAAAGTAGATCAACCTACATCATGATTCACTGTCAGCATTGTTATTTCAATAAAACATTTTAAAATTAATATATCGAGTTTGTGTAAATCTTACATATTTTCAGACCATATAAATTGCAATCTTGAAAACAACCCCTAGAGAGCACCACTTTTAGACCACATAAAATGCAGCCTTTAGACAGCACTGCACTTTAGTGATCTTCTTTATACACTTACAGTTCATGTAAAATGCAGCCATAAAATTAGCCCCTAGAGGATGCAGCATTCCAACCTTTAGAGCAAGAAATCCAGCCTTGGGAATGGTTTAACATAAAATCCTGGGAGCCTATTTGTCATTGTTTCCAGTTGTTTTCCATTCTTTTTTGGGGTGATCGGTTTATTTGTTGGGGGCAGCTCAAAGAGCTCCTGCCGACTTTCTGTGCGAGCAGCATCTCCTCTGCTACTTGCAAGAGCCGGCAGTTCTTCTCCACTATCCAATCCTGTGGGCAAGGAGTTCTCATCTGTGATGTCTGCCCTGATCCCCCCAGACAGGGTCATGGAAAGTGGGGGTGGGCAGGCTTACCACTGCTGGTGTCAGTGCCTAGAGTTAGGATCCCGGGCCCCTCCTCCTCCTCCTGGGAGGGCACGACAGCGCTACCCCGCTCTCTATGTCAGCCCCTTGAGAAATGGGGACCCAGGGTGTAGAAATTAGAATGGGGAGTGGGCCCCTCTGCACGGGCCTCCCTGGGTGGAAATAAAAAAAGAATACTTATATAGCTTTCTCCCGGGCCTGGGCCGACCTAGGAGGTAATTCTTGAATAGGTGGCGGAGCTCCGTGCAGTTCATTTTGGAAAAGAGGGTCACAGGTCTCCAACCTTTAAAAGGGTATACCTCTGGCCCATTGGGCTGATTCAGAAGCTCTTGGGCTCATTTTATTCCTGGTGACTAGCTCAAGTCACGAGGAGCCATAATAGTAGAACTCCAGACCTTCAAGGAAGAGTATTTTGCAGAGACCGGCTTCACAGTCTCCCTGTGCCCGCTCTCCTCAGGGTCTTTGTCTCTGAGCACAGAAGTCTGGTTCTTTACCCCAACTGATCCTCAGGGGGTGTAAGGCGGCTAGCCTCACTGTGCCTTGAAGAGACCCACTGGTCTTGGTGTCAACTGGGGTAGAGTCCTTGGTAATTTTGGGCATCAGGGAGTTTCTCCTTCTAGTTGTCCATTGCTGTTGCTGCCTCAGGTTGCTACAGCAAAAAGGACCAATGCACCAACAGCCCTTTAGCTCCCTTAAAAATTCAAGTCACCTCTCTACCCCTGTCCCAACCCTCCTGCACAGCATCTTGGGACACTGCAAGTTGGTGTCATGCGGGATTCACTGGCCACATCTGCTCTTGGGGTATTAGCACCTCCCTTCACTGATATAAATGCCATGGCCTTTCCCACCAGAAGCCTCCTTCTGTGTTGGCACTGGTTTTGTGAGTGTCCTCCTTTGTTCAGAGGACCTGGGCTGACCCCAGCCCTTGTACGGTGTGACATATAATTAACAAATGCACATTTTCATTCCACACTCTCCTGCTAAATAGCTGAGGGAAACACTGTTCATTACTCCTTTCGTGTGGGGAGGACTTTGTTCCTGCTGCTGAAGAGAAATGTAATTAACTTGCCCTGGCAGGGTGAAAAAAGACCTGGGCTCTAATCCATAGCTGAGCCAGAGAAATATGACAATTCTTAATGGCTCATAAGTTGTGCAGATACAGTCTTGGAACTCTCAGATTTGATTGGGGGCACCTTTTCCACCCCATTTTAATATATCACTGGACTTTGTAGGCCCGAGGGAAGTGAGACAGTACTGTAGGGCAGTTTTACCCCATGTGTATAATTAAATGTCCCTACAGACAAAACAGTAAACCACACTGACTTTCCCTAACAATGTACACTAACATTGTAAGGCTTACCCCAGGCCAATATGTAACCTAGCAGAGTATCCTCTGCACCAGGCTACCTGTGCACAGTTACCGGGCTGCTCACAACAGTAGTCTCACATACACATCTGTCACACAAGTATACAGGTGTGTGCACATGTGTTCATGTGTAACCAGCCAACTGCCCCTTAACCATGCTGCATCGCAGTGGCCTTATCATAAAAGGCAAACACTGGCAGTAAACATGAGCAGTACATGTGTATCTACTGTGGGTGAGACTCAGGTAGTGAGAATTACCTACAGTAAAAATAAAAACCGGGTGATCCAAAAGGTAAACAATTCGGGCATATTCAATGTGCGGAACCCATCATGCCACAAGAACCTACAGTACCATCGACTACAGTGGCAGTGCAAACATGACTTCAGGCCCACCCTGTGTAGCCTGCCTGTAGAAGGATAAAAACTGCAATTCAACCATTGAAACCCATTTGCTAGGTCAAGTGCTGCCTTTTACATGTTAAAACGTCACCCCAGTAGGCTCAATAGTTTGCCATGCACCTTACTTGCTCAAAGGGTGGAACTTAAGCTGCTGCTGGGGCACCAAAGCAAAAACAACAATTACTGGACAGAACGCAGAACATTCAACCAAGTAGAGAGATCTGGGTCAACATCCTTCATTTGTTTGCTCACCATGCCATTTCAGTTTGAACCCAGCCATATGCAAATCAGTCTTGACCCAGTGCCCAATGGGAACAGTCCAGCCCAAAGTGCCAGGCCAGGTCCTCCCTGGATTAGAAACAAGCATCCTCGGACTGGATTCAGGGTGTCACCCCTCATCAACCAGAATAGCTTGACTCCAGTGGCATGGAGAGCACGGGACCCACATCTGGGCATACCCGTCCCGCTAGGGGTGACACATGCAAAAATAACAATTGATGGACAGAATGCAGAACAATGTCATACATTCACTCCAGTACAGAGACCTGGGCCTAAATCCATCGTTATTTTTGCTCATCATGCCATTCCATTTTGAACACAGCCATATGCAAATCAGTCTTGACCCTGTGCCCAAGGGGAACAGTCCAGTTCAAACTGACAGGCAAGATACTCCCTGGGCTGGAAACAAGCATCTTTGGACTGGTTTCGGGGTTGTATCTCCCCTCATCTAGGATAACTTGACTCCAGTGGCATGGAGAGCACGGGACCCACGTCTGGGCATACCCGTCCCACTCACGGTGACAAATGCAAAAACAACAATTGATGGACAGAATACAGAACAATGTCATACATTCAACCCAGTACAGAGATCTGGGCCTAAATCCATCTTTTTTTTGATCACCGTGCCAAAGGGGGTGCTTTACCTTGTGGTCATGATAGGGTTCTGATACTACCCTTCCCCTTTAATCATTCCCCTACTCCAAAGTTTGCTATGGACTTGAACCATTAAGGAAGTCTTTTCCAATATCATTCTTGCATGAATCTATGCTTGAAAGGAAGAACTTTCATCACCGGTGTAGTGCAGTGGTTTGTGAGTTTTTTTACTAAATCATGACAGGAATTTGGAGACCCCACTGAGTCGTAACTGGAAGCTGAGGATCCCACCATAAGGAATTTATATGAAAATACACAAAAATACAGAAAAACATGTACATGAAACAAATACAGACATTTTGAAATATTTTAATTCATAAACAAATATAAAATAATCAAAAATGTGATTGGAAGGTTGAGGCTTTCCTAAATAAAAATTGCATTCTAAAAGATGAAGCGATATGCTGTATTGCTCCGCCTTTCAGATAATACAGAGTTCTATAAATCTTACTTCCACACGGTGGCTCAAACAAGGCGGAGTAGGAGACATAAAATACAACAAGACCTAAAAAGGGGTTTATTTTTCAAAATGCAAAGGTTCTCTTTTTAGAATAAACTTGGTGTTTTATGTATCCAATCCTCTCTAACAGAAAGGTTTTCCCAGATGTCAAATGCACCACATTAAAATGGATATAGGGATATATATTTCTATGCAAGCAATAATGATACACTTGGTAAATGCAACAGTTAAATGAATGAATCATAACATGAATAAATAAGCAGCAAATAGTGGACGTCCTGCAAGAAATAACCAGAAAGATATATACACTAAATACATCAAATGATTATTTTGGATGTGCACTCTGACTCATTCACACTTTACAAAGAAAACACCTCAAACGACCACAGCCTCTGGAACCACACATCACAATGGCACTAATCAGAAACAAATCACCTTACCCGATCATTCACTTGACATTCGTGCCAACTCAAGCTGGGGGGCACGTTCACAGCTGGGCTTGGACTCTCGACCGGGACTCAGGTTCCGTTTGTCTTACGGCAGTACCTCTACTCCGTAAGTGAGCTCCCACCCTGGCTGTCAACAACCCTCAGCTTTATAGTCTCAAAAACACACTAGAATGTTTGAGAGTCTTGCCCTCTGCACCAAGGAAACTTACTGGAACTGGCCAGCTTCCAGGCAAGCATTCCACGACAGGAAGGAGTTCCCACTTTCCCTCTAAATTCTCACATGTTCCAGCATTTATCTTGATGAAGCTTACGAAGGCCTTCCAGGATATATTAAACAATCTTTCACAAAACAATCCTTGAATGTGATTAACCTAAACAACTTGCAAGCCTGTCTGTGCGCACAGCAAAGCTCAAGCAAGGCAGAGTCAGAATTCAGGATGACATGAGGCCATGTTAAAGCCAATTGCAAGAACTTAACAATACTTGCCAATATAATGTGCACCACAACCTATAGCATCAGATACTTGATCTCTCAATGTACAACAAAGTGCACATTTGTGCACCACTGCTTATAGCACCACATACTTCTTCTCTCAAGGTACAACACATTGCACATTTGTGCACCACTGCTCACAATACTGCACTTTGAGACCAAACAGTACATTCCACACCTCTCTCCCTCTCTCATGTTTTCAAATGCACATCCCACACGTTCTGTTCAAGGCTGTTCTACTGTGACAGCTTCCACTTCAAAACTACGAGAAGAAAAACAAGGAATATGCAGGATGTCGTACATTTAGGCCAGGATAAAATAACACACATCAAAGTCAATTAAAATGATAGTAGTCAAAGGTCATCACGTGGTGTCAGACCACAAGAGTGCCTCTAGCACTACATATGCTAAACTCAATTAAATGAATCCCAATGCATGCTCTTTTTTTTGTCCGTGTTTCAATTGAAGACACCCATCTTCCATACTACGGCCTATTTGCAATATTTGAGCTACTCCAACAAATCAAGTTAATGATACTAAGGGGCATATGTTCAAGGAAGTGGTGGAGTGTGGCGTTAGCCGTCATGGCTTAACGCCTCACTCCAGCATTTCAGGAACGCTAGGCTGCACCATATTTACAACAATATGGTACAGCCTTGCATTTCCCCCTGCGCTGGTCCTACACTTAGCGGTGTAGGGCCAAAGCAGGCACCCATGCACCATAGTGCAAGGGTGTCTGTGTGCAGGGGAATGATTGTTTATGTACAGGAAGGTACACTTTCCTGGACATAAACAATGTTTAAATGCCATATTGTCACTTCTATATGTGCTGCTTAATGCAGCACACATGGAAGTCGCAAATTTGTATTTTTTTGTTAAGATTGTTTATGTACAGGAAGGGGGACCTTCCTGTACATAAACAATCCAAGGTAGTTTGCCTTTTCCATGTGTGCAGCACAAGGCAGCACACATGGAAAAAGCAAAAACGAGGAGCAATAATGCATTTCTCTTCGTTTCGCCAACTTAAGACCAGGTTTTCCATGGTCCTAATTTTGGCGCTGCCTCCTATTTACGCTGCCCTCGTAAATAGGGGGCAGCGTCAAAATCAATGGGTGTTGCGGTGTAATGCCCACCACTACACCCAATGCCCACCCCTTTCACGCTAAGCATAGCGTGAAAAGGGGCCTTATTTACAAGGCAGTGCCTTGTAAATAAGACAATGCCCCTATTGCCACCACAACGTCGTAAAGAGTGACGTTGTGGTGGCGATAGTGGCTTATACATATGCCCCTAAATTTTAGCCCACAATTTCGAATTCCTGCAGGTTTACACATTTTAATGTTAGTTTTACATTTTGCTTCTTTATTTAGATATACTTTCTTATGGTATATCTGCTAATATTTAATCTTTTATTCAGTCTAAGACCCTCTTTGAAGGAGTCACAGACTCCAGAGGTCCACAGAAAAACGGGAGACTTTCCCACTGCTTTTTGCCGCCAGTCTATCTGCTCAAAGGGACGCCACACAAGCCTGGGAGGAACCCCTGGAAGGGCGAGGGTCCAAGGGGCACGCCGTATAGTCAGCACCATCAGCCACACTCTGGGGAGGGCTGCAATCCCCAGAGTGCATCACCTCCTCTCACAGCTGCCATGAGTGCAGCAAGCGAGGGGGAGGGGGCGTCATTGCCTCTCCCACCACGGTGCGGGACGAAGCACGGATGAAGCCCAGACCAAGGGCGGGCCCGTCTTAGCCTGTCTGAGACCAGCAGAGACCAGGTCGGGCCATCCCTCTTGGCTGCTGTCTTTCAAGTTGTCATCCGATTAGAACCCGATATCCAGACAGCTGGCCATCAAGCCCCTGTACCTGCGAAAGGAGGTAGGCTTGCACCAACACCTACCATATAGACACTGCTCGGATGTTTAAATACAGGCTCTGTTATTTAAATCCCTTGATAGGGAGGAAGTTTCCCTGGACTAAACGCTGGACTTATACTACGACATAATACGAGTAAGAGGCATTTGTCTGTTTTTATTGCACTTGTATACACGCTGTTTAATTTTATTTTAGCCATTTATTTATGCTCGTATCTGTTTTAACTTAGTCGTGGTATCATCCAAGCTACTTAAAGATATGGGGAGGCGAAAGCTCAGACTGGGACTGCTGGCGTTAAATCAACTGTTAGTTCATCTTCCACTGTTACCACAATGCACTCGTTCCTACAGAGAGCAGCTGCTGTTATTGACAAAGAGATCGAACTTGTAAATAGGCGTCTTTCCAGGTCACCCTCTAATTCTCTGCACCAACCTACACTTAGATCCAGTGTGCCCTTGGTTGAATCCCCATCCGCCTGTTCCGACAGCTGCCAGGGGTCGCCTGCAGTCTCTTTTATCACTGAAGTGTTACCACCTGTAAATGAAGCTCCCTCTCCAGCACCTTCTCTGACCCCACACAGATCTCTCTCACCAGTTGTCACAATTGAAAGAAGAGGAAGTATTGCTCCACCTCAAGGGAAGGACTGTACTAACACATTGAATCCTATATCCACCCATTCGCTCTTCCAGCCTAGTCAACCTATTGCCCAGAGGGGGTTTATTACCCAGAGGAGCACAAAACGGAAACTTCAAACCACTGGGGGTAAAGCAAAAAGATCTAAACTGACCCGGACACTAAGCCTTCCAATAAACCTCTGGAGCCCAAAACTGTAGCCCCAAACTTAGACATGACGGCTACCAAGACCTTTCAAGACATAATGATTACCTTGCTGGATACCAAACTGAGTTCTATTTTGGAGAGGTTGACTGCAATTGAGAAAGGTCTTGTAGGGGGGGCCCTAACTGATATTTGTACAAATCACAGGGTTATAAGTGAGATCCTGGAACCAAAATCAGCAGTCAAACTTGGCCCAGGTATACTTAAAAATCCTACCAAAGCACATGAAGACCAGCAGCACGCACAGCGACATGCAGCGCAGTCAGCTCAAGGGGAGATAGCGGCCAAAGGGGTGATCAGACTCTCAGCATGCCACTGGTAGTTCCTCCGTACAGGCGGGACCCTCAAACTATCATAGGCCAGCCGGACGGCCCCATGGCGTTGCCAGGGGAGGTCCGCCAGTGCCCTATTACTATTCATCTTCCCTTAGAATCCACACCTTATGTTGTGGTCTTGGGGAACGTCCCGCCTCTTCGTCCAGGTACAAACGAGTACTATAATAATTTGAAGGACAAGGTACTCCACTGGTTAACAACTAATACCCCCGCGGGTCCTGTTGTGGAACGCAGTATCATCATGGTACGTCGAGTGGAATGGATAGGCAGCTCTAAAAAGTTGGGAGGGGGTGACTGTGTTATAGTTAACTTTAACAGGGCCTCTGTAGCTGAAAGAATCCTGTCAGGTGATATTCATGCTGGTCAATCATTTCACGGGTCCATAATACAGGCACTTCCATTGGGCTTCTTATATAGAGCTGAATCTCATGGGTATATAATGGGGAATAAGGACAGGGAACTCTCACAAGCCAGACAAGCTTATAAAAACACTGTAGCAACAGCCATGGGTTCCCAAAACCATTGTACAGTACAGGTTGTCCATGGGGGCCTTGCTTTGCTCCTGTCGTGCCTCCCACCCTAGCATTAGCCATAAGATTTTCTACGCTATCGGGGTTGGAGGAATACGATTGACTGGATACTTCTGATGAGACTGTAGTAGAGCCATTGCGCCAACAGAGGACCCATCCAATCCGGCAACTGAGATAGAGACTTTGCAAATGATTCACCTTTCATCACCACCTACAGAGGTGACACCCCTCGATGTGGACAGTAATGTTCTATCCTGAAATATAGCAGGCCTGGCAGATAAATCCCGGGATCCCTTATGGTAACAGTTTGTTAGGAAATTCTTATTAATTTGCCTTCAAGAGTCATGGTTAATGGATTGCAACTTGTTCATGGAGGGTTTTAAAGCTTATTTTGTTCCAGCCTCCCCTTCAACTAGTGGTAGAGTCAAAGGAGGTTTGGTTATTTATATCTCCCTGGCTGTTGACTGCCAGGTATAAAACCGCCCTCTTTTTGGCCAGGCCCTACAGGCCATCACACTTAAGAAGGGGAATAACACAATGACCCTGATTAATTTTTATAACCCACCAAATAGAAAAAAGGGGGAATGTAACATCATACAGCTGAGCCACTATCTAAGGAAGTAATGTGATCTCAGCTCACAGCCTCTGATGGTACTGGGAGACTTCAATACACATCCCTGTGGCGACCCAAAGATCACGAATATGTCCGACATGGGATTCCACAGAATGAGGGGGTTTCACTTTGAGCACTCAGCACAGGAGGATGAATTAAACAATCTAGTCAATGAAATTGACCTACTGACACTAATTTCCCTCTTTGCCCCAAACCGTAAAACCCTGACTCCCACCTTCAAAGGAAGAGGTACTGGGTCTTTTATAGACCATATTTTAATTTCTTCCTCCTCTCAGTCCCTTTTTCAGAGGTTTACCATCAAGGACAGCGGTTATAGTGAACACAATCCCCTTTGTGTATACCTTTGTAGTGTATTTCTATCCAGCAAATCTAGGGGACGGGTGTTGGGAATCACGAGACCTATAGACGGTGGGCGCCGCCTTAAATGGCCCCAGATTGACCCAGATGCTTTCTATAGGGAGGTGAGAGACTCATGCGTGGCTGAACTTGCCCTGTATGTCCAACCGGAGAGTCGACCAAGCGATGTTCTTAGTGCTTTTAGCTCCATCTCACGCAAAGCATGAGAACTTTTGAGGGCTCCAGCCTGTAAGGTATTTAACTCAAACCCAAGATGGTTTGATTCCTCTTGCTCCCAGGCAGCACGTAAATTAAAGGAGGCCCTGAGAGATGTTCAGAGAAACCCCCCATACATTCGGGATAGTAGTACAGGATATAAGCAGGCCCTAGCTACCCGTAAGAGAGCTCTGAAGCAGGAGGCATGGAGGGAGCTGCTAGAGTCCAGCACATTAAGGAATGGCACACAGGTTTTGGGGCATTATCAACAGACCCCTATTCTGTGAGGATACAAGTATCATCCTAGGCTCCCACATCACGGAAGAGGAATGGGTGGCCCACTTTCAATCCATGTTCAAGGGCTCCACTGGTCACCACGACCAGTTATCCCGGGCAACAAACACAGACTAGCTGGTCTTTGAGCTAACAGAGGTAAAGGCGCGCATTGCGGGTCTAACCAGTAACAAGGCTCCCGGACCGTACGGAATCCCACCAGACCTTTACAAATCGGATCCATCTTTCTGGGCCCCGATCCTGGTGGCTGTATTGAATGCAGAGGCCAGGGACGTAGCCCCAAATGCTGGGCCATTTCTACCATTGTGACAGTTTTCAATAAGGGGGACAGAAACAGTACGCACTGCTACCGAACTATTTCTCTCACTGACTCTGTGGCTAAGGTGGTGGGAGGTGTACTACTTCAAAGATTATCATCATGGGCAGAGGAGCATATATTATCGCTGACACTGAATATGGGTTTCGTGCGGGGAGATCTACGGTGGCCCAATGTTTAAACCTTTACCTGATCCTTGGCAAGTACACGATGGCCCCCACAGGTACGATCTACATGGCCTTCATGGACCTATCTTCCGCGTTTGACTGTGTAAACCGGGTCAAATTCAGTCCATGAGGGCCATGGGGTGGAGGGCCCTATTGTGGACTTTCTAATTGATCTGCATAGGGACACTATGGCAAACATTAGATATGCACAGGACCTTTGGGTTTCCAGGGAATTCAAAATTGAGAAAGGGGTGACACAGGGCTGTATTTTGGCCTCCTTCCTGTTTAACCTATACAGCAATGATCTTGAAGAATCCCTGGTAGCTACAGTGGCCAATTTCATGCATGAGGGTCGCCGGGTTCTCCCCGTCCTCCTGTATGAGGATGACGCCGTCCTGATAGCGAGAACCGCTAGAGGACTCCAATCTCTACTAGATGCTTTCTTGAACTTTATGGGGTCTCGTAATTTAGCAATCAATAATGCAAAATACTATGTCCTGCAGGTAGGGGAGTGTCCCACAAATAAGTATTCCTTTTCCGTGGGTTCCGCGAAGGTCCCCACAACATCAGTTTTTTCATACCTGGGGGTCCTGCTGGATGATCGCATGAAGTAGGGGCCCCTTATTCTAAAGAAAAAGGGGGAGCTCTTTCGAATAACTGCCGCTATTTTCAGCTTTGCGGCCAAGATGGGCAAGCACCCAATTGCAGCCATGCTGAAAATGTATCAGGCTAAGGGTGTGTCAAGTGCATGTTATGGTAGTGAAATCTGGGGGTATACCACTGCAGACGTGCTGCAGGTGGCAGAGAACAACTTTTTCAAGCGCCTTCTAGGAATGCCTACCGGTCTATCAAACCTGATAGCTCATGAAGAACTGAGGGCCCCTTTTTTATGTGATACACTTGCCTTGCGTCCCCTAGTGTTTTGGCTTAAGTGCTGGCCAAACAAGGAGCTAAAGCTTACCCAGCAGATTCTAACAGACTGTATGAGCTTGGAACATTCCAGAATTCCATGGTTGAAGTATGTTAGAGGTTGCTTTACAGAGTTGGGTCGCCCGGAACTCTTTTTAAAAACCTCAACCATAATAAAAAAAAGGATGTGGAACTGGTTAAAAAAGCATTTATTTGCTCCAGGAAGCTAGAAAGAGATGAACAAGAATTATGCAAACCAAGCGTCCGTAAATTTGTGACCCTAAAAACCCATCAACTGGCTGAGCCATACCTTCTGGGAACACTGACCACCTATGAGCGGTTTTTACTGTCCAGTTTTGCCTCGATTCTTTCCATCTTTTAATTGCCGTTCCGAAAGGGTGTAGCAGAGGACAGGTGTTAGCACCCTGTGGCTGCGACAACCTGTCTCCACAGGACCTGCTACATTCCATGTTCCTCTGCAAATTCTATGAAGTACCTCAGAGACATTTTCTACTCCCCCTTTTATAGAGGCTTAATTTTAACCAGGTTCTCCCAGCACTTTTGTATCTGCAGCTGTTGAAACCAGACTGTATAATCTTTATTGTAGACTATCTGAAATCTTTGGTAAGAACCAGGCCTGCATGGAAGAGTAGTTGTTTTAAGGGAAGGAGGTACTCATAGCCTCAAGATATGTCTCTGTCTATTGTGTGTTCTCTATTTTAAGCACATAAATATATTTATTGTATTCACCATATTTCTTTGTAACTTTTCTTGTTTTATAGCTATGAATTTTAAACTTTTTAATGTACTTTTTTATGAGATGTGTAAACTTACTGTGACTTTCATGGTTTTCACACTGTAAAACCGAATCAAGGGGCATATTATCAAGGACAGGCGATAAATTATCGCCGCTTTTATCGGCAGGATACTGCTGATAAAGCGGCGATAATGGCCTTGATAATATGCTCTACGAATTCCAATCGAAGCCCATGTTAGATGTGTTCACATCTAACATGGGCTTCGATTGGAATTCATAGAGCATATTATCAAGGCCATTATCGCCGCTTTATCAGCAGTTTCCTGCCGATAAAAGCGGCGATAATGTATCGCCTGTCCTTGATAATATGCCCCCAAGTTTTGTAATGATGATGGTGTAAGACAAAAGTGAGGAACCATCCTTGTCCTCCACTGAAGACCTCAGTTTCCTTGGAAATGTTACAGGCAAATAAGTCTCAGAGAATATTGTGAATGGGGACTCTGAATTGCCCAAAACAAGGTACCTTCTCACACTTCAGCTTGTTTTCTAATTTTCCATGTCACTGCGTTTTAGCGAAGAAAGACGTTCTCGAATTCCTTGCGCGTATAATAAACCCAATTATACAGCAAGGTGAAAAGCACGGTTCATGTCGGTTTTGTCCCGGAGGAAAACTGTGATTAGGTGATTTCCACTCTTTGCCCATTGGGTTTGTTTGCATACCCAAACGCGAGACTTTAAAAAGGATGCAGCGCAATTAATCGCTTGTGCTCAAGTAAAGTTTCAACAATGTGTTTAGCAAAGACTATCACCAATAAGATAGAAAACCGAGAATTTCCAAGGGCTTCTTCATTTTCTAGTAAACGACTATGATTACAGAGAAGTGTGGCTCACTGGTTAGAGGAGGCATACCCTGAAGCAGAGGTCAGACCCGGGACCAGCGTTCAATTCCCGACGCTGCAGGGTCTGAGCCCAAGTGTCCACGGACTCGATAATTCTCACTTCGGTGCTTACTCGAATCACAGGTTCACACTCTGCAACTCTGGGCAATAGCTTGCTTAATCTCCACTACGGCCCCCCCGCGGCGGGATGCCTGGCTTTCACCTTGGGGATGCCCAGTACGGGTTATCTCACAGGGAAAAAGCCAGGACGGGTTCCCAATGCAAGCGCCGAGATGCCCTAGGGTAAGTAGAGCGCTGTATAAGAACACACACACACATTACATATAGAACTTGCCTCACTTCGGCATTTTGCCCCCAACTGTAAAGTACCAGCAAGCTGCATCAGTACAAGCAGTCTGATCAGTCTGCCACCTAATAGAACTTTTAATTAGTTCAACTTGAACATTGCTTTTGAAACCTACAGCTATTTGCTAGAATATTAAACTCTTTGCGGTAAACTGTAAAGAGGATGTCACCCACTGGTCTAAGTGAGTGGTCGCCAATAACGCATATACCTCTTCTTTACGAAATGCTGGTTAGTTGTTGCATGAAGTTGCACCATTCAATGCACATGAACATGTATAATCCTGTTGTTAGGCTATTCACTGATAACAGTTACAAATGTATCCTTTAAAATGTATTATCCTTTGAATAGTGGAGTGGAGGAATACTGTTCTGAAGTCTAAGGCCCTCATTATGGGAACCCAGGAATTTGACCAGAGATGAGCGGGGAGCCAAAGGCAGATTTGGCAAAAATGAACAATCCAACCCCGCTCCACTGCTCTCTCTTTCTTTCCGTATATTGTTTCTGTTGCTCTGTCCCATTCACACTCGTTCCGTTTGCCCCCGCTATGTCTACAGCAATAAAACCTGGGGAGCTGGAGACAGAGGATTGGCGGGAAGACTTAAAAAACCACACTGTAATGGCACAACCACACCCTGGTTATTGCCAGATGAGATGAATGACCAGTCCGGCCCTTATGCTTCATCCTGCCAATATCCTGGGCATTTAGGTAATTCAGAGGGCAGGGAGTGGAGGTACGGGAAGCACAAGTGATTTACGTATGTAAAATAACATCTAGGAATTGAAATTTCACAAATTCCCCATGTTTTCCCTTTTATTTCCCTGGACGTGCAATATTCTCGCAAAACTTACAATTCTAATGGATAATAACTCATATTACTGGAAATTATTGAGCCAATTGTAATGAGAGTCTCGGTGGTAAAACTCACCCAGTCTGCCCATACCTCTATTCATTCCATCTTCTTTATCATGAACTTCAAATTTTCAACACCGCTATGGGGAAGGTCAGGCCATTCCCTTTGAGAACATTTATATTTAGGGGCAGATTTACGTTAACTGGCGCATCCCCAGGGATGCGCCAGTTAATGTGCGCCACAGTGCGCCACAGCTCCGCCACCGATGGTGCGCCGCATTTACAATGCGGCGCACCATTGGGCAAGGCAGGGAAGATGCGTGACGCATCTTTCGGCGTACGGGCGGCGCATTGCTGGAGTCAAATCGCAAGTGCGACATGACTCCTGCTATGCACAGGGGCCACCCCTACATTGCATGGTCCATCACCCTTACGCCTGCTTCAAGCAGGCGTAAGGAATTGACGTAGAAAGTGACTCAGTGAAATCTTATAGATTATGCCACGTCACAGCGGCAGTAAACTACGCGCACAGTCCCTGCAATGACAGAGGCCTGAGACAGGTTTGAAAGGCTACTTTGGTGGGTGGCGCAATCAGCGCTGCAAGCCCACCACTAGTTTTTAATTTACTGGCCCTCGGTATCTGAGATACCACTTTACAAGGGACTGACAGGAAAAAAAATATGCCTAACAGGTGTAGACCAATCTTACCATGTTCACAACAGAGAGCACATGCACTTTACACTGGACAGCAGTGGTAAAGTGCCCAGAGTGCTAAAACCACAAACACCAGGTCAGAAAAAAGACTAAGAGGAAGGCAATGACCGTGCAAAAGGGCCAAGTCCAACAGTGCACTATATAACAAAATGTGTACCACAAGATATAAGGAATACAGTCCTCCCTGATGTACATTATAAGGATATTGCAAATCACAGAGGGTTTCCATAATCATAAAGTTCAATTCAAATCAGTTGTTTATAAAAACCTATAGTAGCTCAGAATGTGTAGAAACATGCAGAACGATTCTAGCTTTTCTCTATCTAAAAAATAAACATATATTCTCTGGTTGTCATTGTAAGCTAATAAAATAGAATAGAATAAAGAAAAAAGCAACAACCCATTTGTTGCTTTAAACAGCTGCTTTAATTATGTTTCATGAACTGACTTGCCTATCACCTGGCTGATGACTCTGGCAGCAGGCATTGTTATGTCAGAACTCAACTGAAATAATCTTTTATCAGTCAGGCTCTAATGTATTTTCTTTATAATTGGCAACCAGGTGCATCACAAGTCGCCTATTATTAAGAAGTTAGTGACTGCAATTCATATAAGGATCACAGAATTCCAAGTATTATAAAGAAATTAGAGATTGGTGTGTATACAGTTATTACAGAATCCAAAGTATTATAGTGATATTTTGTCATAGGAACACTTTTCACTTAGTGGCAGTGGCAGAATTCCTTTGCAGCTTTCAATCATACTGCCATACAGCTCTTTTCCTTTGTGTCAGCTTCTACTTTATGTCAAGGTGCATTATAGTTTTTTCTGTATTCTACTGTGATGCAAGGAGTGAGCTCTGCTGAAAGTATTGAAAGCAGCATGTCCCCCTAGTTTTCTACACTCAAGTGCTGTAATCTCCCTCCATGATACTTTTGGTAAACGCACGGTGGGGCATTTTTTATATACCCCACGCTGAGCCTTATGAGCACACAAATACAGTGTGACTCAAATGGGTGGACTGCTACATGCAGATGGTTTGCATCAGTGAATCAATGAGAATCAAGTTTTACATTAAAGGGTAGTTTTGAGCTGGGCACAATCCTACACGAGTGTCGTTTTAAAAAACTACCCCATGCATAGTTTATTTAATGTAGACAAAAATGCAATAATCAATTTCCAAATCCTGAAGTTGTTTCTCTGCAATGTAAGTTCCATTGGTTTGTTTAATCCTATGTTTAAAGTTTTTTTTCATATATTTCATAGGTTCCAACCAGAAACCTCTTATTAGCTCCCTGTGCAGCGGGCTTCGGAGGTACCTCTGAATATGAAAACAATGTTTCAGTTATGAATGCGTCTACAAAGGTAAGATAAACATAAATAAAACTGTGAATTGAATCCTTTCAGTTTGAATAGATTCAACATCTTTATTTATTTTTGTCAGTATCACCCACATGCTTTTTCCAAGTGAACCAGTAACTGTGAAAATGCGTAGAAGGATGGCTACATCCTTGATTTTGTACATTTTATCAATGTAACATGAGTCTAAAGAACTATTGCTATAATGCGGCTGGCGTAAAAAATTGCTCCAAATTTCATGTTTCCCTCAAAACCATAACTGGCATCCAAATGTAATGTTCATGACTGTCCATGAAGTCTCAGAGAATATAAAAAATGACATAGATGACATCATGGTCACTTCATGACATTAGAAAAAGATAACTGCACTTTAAGTATGTTTTTAACATGAGTGTCTCTGTATACATATATATACATATATGTATATATATACATATATGTATATATATATATATATATATATATATATATATATATATATATATATATATATATATATATATATATTTATTTTTTATCTAAGGTACCCTCGAATGGAAGCGCACACAGACGCCAGCTTCATTGACAACGGCACAAAGCATTTATTATGAATAAAGTCCATTATCCTTGCCTTACGCGTTTCGGGGCTTCGATCCCCTTGTTCACAGGCATTAACATACAATGTGAGAGATTTTCTCTTTTGAGAGCGCTTTGCACAGCACGTGACTTGTAAATGTTCTTCAATTGGTCACAGTTCATTGCAGCATAATGTTGCATGCTGGAAAGAGTAGTTCATTATCTTCAATTAACGTTGCAAATGCCTTCTCATAGTTTAATTACCTTAGTAGGCTCTGTCCCATTGTATTAATTTGTTCAGTGAAAACCTTTAGTGGGACTTTGGCATAACTTGCTGTTTCGTTTGAAGCTCCGAAACGCGTAAGGCAAGGATAGTCGACTTTATGCATAATAAATGCTGTGTGCTGTTGTCAATGAAGCTGGCTTCTGTGTGCGCTTCCATTCGAGGGTGCGTTGGATAAAAAAATGATATGCGGCGGCATCTCTGCCACGGAAGCGCACCATTCCTGAAGTCTGGAGGCAGCGAGGGGGACAACTGAACTGTCCGAAGTTCCCGTCCGTGGGATGCCAGCTGGCTTCAAAGGAAACAGCAAGTTCTTAAAGGCCCACTAAAGCTTTTCACTGAACAAAATAATAAATGCTGTGTGCCGTTGTCAATGAAGCTGGCGTCTGTGTGCGCTTCCATTTGAGGGTGCATTGGATATATATATATATATATATCAATGCTCCAAAACACCAGTAACACGAGTCACTCAAGTAGCGGGTGCTGTTTCCGCGGTGGTGCCCCGCGATAACAATGTCTGCTCCAAATTCCTCAAGCAATATCCAGCCGGGTTAGAAGAATACAGCACTCCCGAAATGCGTTTGTTCTTGTAATAAACCTGTGCTGAGAACTGAAACTGAAACCCCGGCTGGGTATTGCTTGAGGAATTTGGGGTTGTTTTGTCCTGTGTTGGGGATTCCTGTTAATTCTCGCATTATTATTGGCTCCGCTTGCACCTCTATGGCACCTCTTTTAACGCGGCCGGCCCAGATGGGTTGTAGGCGGCTTGCTGTGTTACCCAAGTAGGCCCCTGTATCGGCATGTTGGGTATAAGCAGTGACACTGGCCTAGACCGCCTCCTCTCGGGGCGGCGCTGATGATTTTGAGAGGTGCATTGCGCTTATTTTCTACTCAATAAAAAGATTTAATACTAAAAAGGTGAACGAGTGTGGTGGAATACTTTGGGAGTGGCGATCCCGTCCTGCCGCTGCAAATGGCGATTTGATGCTTCGTCGCCGACCTCTTAGTTGGATATATATATATATATATATTCACTGAAAAAACCATAGGTTATAGACCATATATAGTTAGGAATTAGCATTTACAAAACCTTATTTTACTCACACAAAACCATTGAAATTTCATATATAGTTAGTTCCACTAACTATATATCGCGCACCCGCAATCCACTGCTGATCATGTCACCTATTACATCATTCATGACATGGTCAGTGACATTACTGATGACATCACTGATGACAACATCCAGTGACTGTATGTTTCTGTAAAGTTAAAATATGTCTTACATATTGAAGAATGAGTGGATGTATAAGTGTCTGGATGAAGGATTTAGTAGGTGCATGACTGACTGTATGAGTGAGTGATTAAATGTGTCTCACTGAGTGCATGGGTTAGTGACTAAACTGTCTTAATTTGTGCATCATTATATCTGTTGTTCTTTAAACTGCTGCATGTGTTGATCAGTAGCTTTATGATTATTTATTGATTGGTTGCCCAAGTATTTGTATGGGAGAGTGAGTGTGTGTGTGGGTGGCTGTGAGGTGTGTGACTATGTGCATAGATGTGTGAGCAGTTGATTCACTAGATGTATGGGTTCAAAAGTGCATGTGGAAACAGCTGTATGGGCGGTTGACTGTGTGCATTAATGTATTAGTGAGTGAATGGATATCTCAGTGCTACATGTCAAAGTAAGTACCTATGTAAAACACAGTACATGTGAGAGTTGACATATATAAATAACTGTGCATAGGAGCCAGTGAATGTGTGAGTGGGTGTATGGATCATTGTGAACTTGTATCAGGGATTGTATAACAGAGTAAATATGTGTTAGTATATGTTTGAATAAGTAAGGTGTGTATAACTGTATAGTTGAGGAAATGGAAGTGTGATTGATTCTTTGCATGACTGACTAGGTGTGTGAGTAACTCCATGGATGAGTGACAGTCTGTGAGTGTCTGTTTACTCTGAGTGTATCAAAGATTATATTAGAGTCTGAAGAGGTTTACCGTATTATCACATGAATGATGTCATCAGTGATGTGATCAGTAATGTCAAATGAGATGTCATCAGTGATGTCATCAGTGATATCATTTGAGATGTCATCAGTGATGTCATCAGTGATGTCATCAGTGATGTCATTTGGGATGTCATCGGTGATGTCATCAGTGATGTCATCAGTGATGTCATCAGTGATGTCACTGATCATGTCATGAATGATGTAATATGTGACATGATCAGCAGTGGATTGCGGGTGCGCGATATATAGTTAGTGCAACTAACTATATATGAAATTTCAATGGTTTTGTGTGAGTAAAATAAGGTTTTGTAAATGCTAATTCCTAACTATATATGGTCTATAACCCATGGTTTTTTCAGTGAATTTTCAAGGTTTTGTAAATGCTAATTCCTAACTATATATGGTCTATAACCTATGGTTTTTTCAGTGAATTTCAATGGTTTTTTAATAGCAAATATCAAAAGCTTTAAAATGTCAAGTACGTGGTAGGTAAAAACATTTTCGTGTTTATGCACGCTGATGTGCTTTGAACGCTGCCCCCCCCTCCTCTTTTCTTTTAGGAGTATTCTCTCTTTGCAGATAGTGAAGGGTAGGTAACGCAGGCCTTTGCCCCCGTTGTAATCCGTCGTGCCTGCTTCCCTCTCCATTTGATTGATTGTTATCCTAGCATTTATTGTTTTGGAATTGGTTCTCTTTGGTTCATTCTCTATTTACAAACAAGCACAGAGTGGCAATACTCTGTTTAGTCTTTGCAGATAGTGAAAAATCGTTAAAAAAACAAAAGGAATCAAGCAAAATCAGTAGGCCACTAATGGGATCTCTTTTTGACCTCGCTAAAATAGAAACATTATGAACAACCCCTCATGAGAAATACGAAACTAGTGAGAGGAACTTAGCTCGACACCATGATGCTGCAAGACAGCTCGGCTCCGCCGCCCACCCCACCCAAAACAACGACAAACCCTATGCAAATATTATAAATATATACAACACACCATCAAAGTAACAGGGTAAAACGTTTTATTAAATAACTATTTACATGGCAGGCTGCTGCAACATCGATCCAAACAAGCCTTTGTATTTGGGGCTCAAAATCAACAAGTAACAGGGTAAAACGTTTTATTAAATAACTATTTACATGGCAGCCTGCTGCAACATCGATCCAAACAAGCCTTTGTATTTGGGGCTCAAAATCAACCATCAATAGTAAGATTTTCATAGGTGAGTGTAGGTTCATGGTTTTCCATCCACAGACTAAAAGCCTGGAGTGGGAGTGAAAGAACAATAACTAGGTAAGAAGGAAGGCAGAGGCTGTGGGAAGGACTCTGGATATGGTATGTTGCTTGGTCCCTGAGATGCTTCGATGTCACTGCCTTGCACAAATGGCATAAGTCCTGGATGTTGGGTGCCATAGTTGAGGGTTCAGAGCAGCGCTTGTAACACTGTCTGAAGCTTATTTGCACCTGCTGCAGCTTCACTATTCTCAAAGTAAGTGGGGGCTGTTTGTGGACCTGACTGCATTGGAAAACAATGTGATGCGGTGCCTCCCTGAACCGCTTGATGGAGGCCCCCGAGGGGCGGTGTGATGGCTCCTGCCCCCTCCCCAAGTCTTGTTGCCCTGGTGTGGCCTAAGATTGCCCCCGACATAGGCGGCCGGCTCCCGGGATCAAGCGGAACTTTTTGCCTTTTGGTGACTCTTCCATTCTGGACCTTACTCAAACAGTGTAAATGTAGCACATTATCTCTACATACCTCCCACTAAGCTATTTTACCTATCTGTAGGTTTAATAATGCTTGTTGTATAATGTGATCAATAAGTAATGTATACGGCGTATTCTTACCATTACAAGATGAAACCCGCAATAGTTGGGAGGTTTCTTGTCCTCTGTCGATGCCGACTAAGAGGTGTAACCCTTGTACACTGTGAATGATGATAAATGCACCGGTTTGTATGTGTGAATACACACACTGACGAAGGCAAATCGCCGAAACGCGTCTGTGGGCTAGCTTGTAGTTAATAAACTACTTCGTGGAAAAGGTACCTCTCGAGTGCTGTCTTTTCATTCCTTTGGATTGTTTGGAGTTGTTGAGCGCAGTGTTCCGCGGCGTTCATCGAGCCGCTGACAGCACCCGCCCCCGAGTGTACAGGATTTTCGAAGGGAAAGGAGCGTTGAACTGAGTGTCTCCTGTGCACCGCCTCTACGCCAGCAGGAAGGTCTATTGCTGAACGGCCAACGCCCACCGCGGCCAGTACGAGTGAATTCCTGGAGGACACCGGCTCACCCTGGTTTCTCATCCAGGGTCTATCGGAACATCGTGGCCGGTAAGCGAACCGTCGTTTGACCAAATTTTCCTGCACACCTCGTTGGGATCACATAACGAGGCAGCGGATATTGAGGCAGGACGTCAGGGAGGGTTACCTTCCACGGAGTTACTGCAAGCAAAAGCCCTTTAACCAATGCGCCTGTGCTTCATCAAGTAAGGGGTGCAATTGTAACCGGCATAATGTTTTCAGAGACTGAACGCCGCACAGCGGCAAAAGATATTTTTAAACATCGTGAAAGACGTGAGAGGGTCAGTGAAAATGTGCCAATGGCAGACCCACAGAACACAAAAATAAAAGAGATGATGGTGAAGCTTGAAAGACTGAACAAATGGTGGGAAGCCACAAGCCTCACCAGCTACGTGGAGGTAAAAAGAGTGCCTCGTGGTCTAAGGGTTCACACTGTACCATCATACGAGAACCCGGACCCACAACTGCTCACGGACTGGGAACAGCACACAGCCGCCTATACGGAAGGGACACTCAAGATATTAATTAAATATGCCTGGAGTGACCGTGAAAAAGCACTGGATGAAATAAAGAATCTGGAGGAGGAGCTGGAAAAGGAATCGGACAAAGAACTTGTGCTCCAGCTCAAAACTGATATGAAAACCCGCCTCACCAAATACGAACAAAAAATTCGTACTAGAAAACAAGAAAAGTATGAAAGGGATGAGGATGATTACCAACAAGGCCGCATATTAACGTATGCAAAGAAGTATGATGCTTCTCGTCAAGCACTCCAATCCAGTACTATTTCAACAGCTGAAATTCTCACGTCTGAATCTGAAGTGACGGAGAACGAATCAGGAGACGAACAACAGAACACGAGTGATGTCATCAGTGATGTCATTTGAGATGTCATCAGTGATGTCATCAGTGATGTCATCAGTGATGTCACTGATCATGTCATGAATGATGTAATATGTGACATGATCAGCAGTGGATTGCGGGTGCGCGATATACAGTTAGTGCAACTAACTATATATGAAATTTCAATGGTTTTGTGTGAGTAAAATAAGGTTTTGTAAATGCTAATTCC
The DNA here is from genome assembly GCF_964263255.1 of Lissotriton vulgaris. Lineage (NCBI taxonomy): Eukaryota > Metazoa > Chordata > Amphibia > Caudata > Salamandridae > Lissotriton > Lissotriton vulgaris. The sequence continues at coordinate 250,084,211 of NC_141699.1, read as the reverse complement.
TAACTATATATGGTCTATAACCCATGTTTTTTTCAGTGAATTTTCAAGGTTTTGTAAATGCTAATTTCTAACTATATATGGTCTATAACCTATGGTTTTTTTCAGTGAATTTCAATGTTTTTTTAATAGCAAATATCAAAAGCTTTAAAATGTCAAGTACGTGTTAGGTCAAAACATTTTCGTGTTTATGCACGCTGATGTGCTTTGAACGCTGCCCCCCCCCCTCCTCTTTTCTTTTAGGAGTATTCTCTCTTTGCAGATAGTGAAGGGTAGGTAATGCAGGCCTTTGCCCCCGTTGTAATCCGTCGTGCCTGCTTCCCTCTCCATTTGATTGATTGTTATCCTAGCATTTATTGTTTTGGAATTGGTTCTCTTTGGTTCATTCTCTATTTACAAACAAGCACAGAGTCGCAATACTCTGTTTAGTCTTTGCAGATAGTGAAAAATCGTTAAAAAAACAAAAGGAATCAAGCAAAATCAGTAGGCCACTAATGGGATCTCTTTTTGACCTCACTAAAATAGAAACATTATGAACAACCCCTCATGAGAAATACGAAACTAGTGAGAGGAACTGAGCTCGACACCATGATGGCTGCAAGACAGCTCGGCTCCGCCGCCCACCCCACCCAAAACAACGACAAACCCTATGCAAATATTATAAATATATACAACACACCAGCAAAGTAACAGGGTAAAACGTTTTATTAAATAACTATTTACATGGCAGCCTGCTGCAACATCGATCCAAACAAGCCTTTGTATAAGGGGCTCAAAATCAACAAGTAACAGGGTAAAACGTTTTATTAAATAACTATTTACATGGCAGCCTGCTGCAACATCGATCCAAACAAGCCTTTGTATTTGGGGCTCAAAATCAGCCATCAATAGTAAGATTTTCATAGGTGAGTGTAGGTTCATGGTTTTCCATCCACAGACTAAAAGCCTGGAGTGGGAGTGAAAGAACAATAACTAGGTAAGAAGGAAGGCAGAGGCTGTGGGAAGGACTCTGGATATGGTATGTTGCTTGGTCCCTGAGATGCTTCGATGTCACTGCCTTGCACAAATGGCATAAGTCCTGGATGTTGGGTGCCATAGTTGAGGGTTCCGAGCAGCGCTTGTAACACTGTCTGAAGCTTATTTGCACCTGCTGCAGCTTCACTATTCTCAAAGTAAGTGGGGGCTGTTTGTGGACCTGACTGCATTGGAAAACAATGTGATGCGGTGCCTCCCTGAACCGCTTGACGGAGGCCCCCGAGGGACGGTGTGATGGCGCGGACTCGGAGGGGGCGCTTGGCTCCTGCCCCCTCCCCAAGTCTTGTTGCCCTGGTGTGGCCTAAGATCGCCCCCGACATGGGCGGCCGGCTCCCGGGATCAAGCGGAACTTTTTGCCTTTTGGTGACTCTTCCATTCTGGACCTTGTCCCACAATCCGTTCGACCTGAAGACACGTCCTGCGGTGCCCTAGTCCGACCATCACATATTCCTGCGCCAGTAGATGGCGTGGGGTGCACTAGAAGGGAGAGCCGGCGCTAACGAGCCTCCCCCACCTCCCCAGGTGGAGGTTTCTCAGCTACACCCCAGCGCTTCACGCAACCAGCTGACTTGCGCCCTCTCTTGCGGAACAGTGCCTCCCTCGGCCAGCTGAATTGCGCCTGCTCCACACCTTGTCCCACAATCCGTTTGACCTGAAGACACGTCCTGCGGTACCGTGATCCGACCATCACATATACCTGCGCCAGGAGACGGCGTGGGGTGCACTAGAAGGGAGAGGCGCCGCAAACTAGCCTCCCCCACCTCCCCAGGTGGAGGTTTCTCAGCTACACCCCAGCGCTTCACTTGACCAGCTGACTTGCGCCCGCTCTTGCGACACAGTGTCTCGCTCGGCCAGCTGAATTGCGCCTGCTCTTGCTATTACAGCGTCTCACCCGCCATCCAATGGAATTGCACCCAATCTTGCGGTACAGCGACAGGCGGCTGCCACGGAGCTCACAAAATGGCGGTCGGCTCCACAGACTTGGGCCTGGCCTGCAAGGATGGCTCTGGGCAACACTGGAACTCGGACGCTTGACTGCTAGGGCATGGGCCCTATTCCCAAAAGCGTCCCCTCAGCCTTGAAGATTCTACAAAAGTCACCGGGGCCCCCGACTCCCGCAGACTTCCGGTGGGGAGCGACTGCCATGATTGCTCGCGGAATGGCCACGACGTAGCCACGGGGGTGCTTTCATGCTGACGCCAGCTTCAGTCTGAAACATCCAGAAACACTGTAGACTACCAATTCAATCAGTTCCGGTGGAGCCCCAACGTGACCCGGTAGAGAAGAACTTGCCCTCCCCTCTTTGACTGATGGTTCTTGTTGCCTGTCCCTTCTGTTGTCATTTAACAGAACTTTTTGGACTGCTGAAAGGGGTTGTGTTCCGACCGCTGGTTGGTGGAGACATTTTGACTATATTCTGGACCTACGTTGTCACGTAATGCGTCATATGACGCGCCGTGTTAGCGCACCCGGAAGTGCTCCGGTGCGCGAGGCGCGAAGCGCAGCTTCCCGGAAGCGATCCGGGGCGCGGAGCGCGTAACGTAAGCATAACAGGTCATGTGTCTTGTTAATAAAACTTTTCATTGGTTCATTTAACTTTTGGGTTCCTAATTATGTAAGGCTAGGTCATGTGACCTAAAAATAACACTTTTCATTGGTTTAGAACTATTTTCTGTCCCAAATGATGAAAACCCCTCCTTGTTTCCTCACTCTGACTTTCATCTTTGTGAGAGGAAGACCTTTTTTCATCACTTAGCAATAGCAAGTGTTGTAGCTTCAGCTAGTGCATCCCCACCACCACCACCTCCTCCTAGGAAGAGAGGACCACCTCCTCAGATCATCCTACAACAAGAGGAGGAAGAAGAGGAAGAGGAGCAAGGGACAAGGAGGTTTTTACCTGAACAGCCAAGGAGGTCCCATGGCAAAGAAAGTGACTGGGAGGGGGCGTTTGGCTCCTGCCCCCTCCCCAAGTCTCGCTCGGCCAGCTGAGTTGCGCCCACTCTTGTGGCCTACAACATGGAGAGGCCGGAGCGTTGACTAGGCGGGGCCTCCGGCCGCAACCACAGCGCCAACGATTGCTGCTGACAGAGGGGAGCCTTGCAGGTGAGAGCCACTGATCTGAAGAACCGCTGCCTGCGGTGCCTCCCTGAACTGCTTGACGGAGGCCCCCGAGAGGCGGTGTGGTGGAGCGGACTGGGAGGAGGCGCGTGGCTCCTGCCCCCTCCCCAAGTCTTGTTGCCCTGGTGTGGCCTGAGATCGCCCCCGACATAGGCGGCCGGCTCCCGGGGTCCGGCGGAACTTTTTGCCTTTTGGTGACTCTTCCATTCTGGACCTTGTCCCACAATCCGTTTCACCTGAAGACACGACCTGCGGCCTGGCCCCTGAATGTGTGCAAGGGGACGGTATTGATTGAATCAAGATGGCGGCTTCACACAAAGCTGACTCAAGTGTTGCTGCTGATGCTATGCAGACAAAAACTGGTTTTCAGTTTGTACATTCTTCAGAATTTTTCCATCCAAGTCTGGTTGAGAGTTTTTAGAAAGATGGCTTCAGATTTTCAACATACGGTGTGGTGACGCGGACTGGGAGGGGGCGCTTGGCTCCTGCCCCTTCCCCAAGTCTTGTTGCCCTGGTGTGGCTTAAGATCGCCCCCGACATAGGCGGCCGGCTCCCGGGGTCCGGCGGAACTTTTTTCCTCTTCCTTTCTGCATCTTGTCCCACAATCCGTTTGACCTGAAGACACGACCAGGTCCCTGAATGTGTGCAGGGGGACGCTAATGATTGAATCAAGATGGCGGCTTCACACAAAGCTGACGCAAGTGTTGCTGCTGATGCTATGCAGACAAAAACTGGTTTTCAGTTTGTACATTCTTCAGGATTTTTCCATCCAAGGCTGGTTGAGAGTTTGTAGAACGATGGCTTCAGATTTTCAACATTCTACTCTTCAACATTCTTCATAATTGTAACAATGTGAGACTCACTAGGAGAACGGCCGTTTATCTTTCCTTTCAAAATGCTACCAACAATATTTTCTGAATGGAAGACACCATCTTGTAGCATAAAGAGCTGCGTCAAGGGTGGTATTGCCCAGAATGTCTTGTTTTCTAGTGCTCGTAATGACGAAGCCAGAACTGCCGAAAGGGATTCTGGTCCTGCCGCTACTTATTGGAGACATTGAACTATACTCTGCACCTGCCTGGCCTCGACCAAAATGGCGCCAGTATGGGAGCGACTTGCAACTCCTTATGACGTTCTAGTTACTTAGCCTTGACGTAATGGGGGATGTATGCGGTCTTTGTGCACATGGCGGGCGGGGAAGGGTATTGACTGGGAATACGGACAACCCTATTGATGTCGATTTTTCATTATTGATTTTTTTATTAATAAAGCTTCGAAGTAATGTTACCCATGATACTCGCCCATGGTGTGCGTATGGACTATTTTATTGTAACTGATCCTGTTATACTTTCAATTATAAAATCAACCTTCACTGATTCTGCAACCGTTTGTCACGTTTAGTTTTTTCAATTAAATGGCTCGCTTGTTACATACTCCTATAACCCTGGCTTTTGACCCTTTCCTACGCACGGTCTGTACTACCGCCCTCGGGCGATCTATGTAATGAGTACCATTGCCGAAACACAAGGGAATGCATCTCAGAGAGATAGGTCAAGTACGTGGTAGATAAAAACATTTTCGTGTTTATGCACGCTGATGTGCTTTGAACGCTGCCCCCCCCCCCCTCTCCTCATCATTTAGATTACCACCGCCCATTGCACAAAAGCGTACCGGGCGCTCCCCACGCAAAAAAAAACGATTTTTACAGATTCTTTACAGTTGGGGCCATAAACTACATCCGCAGGGCTAGGTGATAGCCTGGGACCGGCCTGGACAATCGGACACAGAGGAAGAGGAGTGTCAGAGGGTGCGGTAGTGAATAGGGTGAAAGGGAGGTGTCGGGCGGACACGGGGTGTGATTCTCAGGGAAGAGCAGCGCAGATGGTGTAGTATGTACTGTAATTATTATTACTAGGTTGCTTTAAGAAAAGTATGGATTTATTCTTGTGAAGAGCTTACCACAGATGGGGGGAGGTTTATGGCCCATGCATGAGAGAGAGAGCGGGGGTGACCAGTGCGTGGGGGAGATGCTTACGAGGGTGGGGAGCCGTGCTGAGGATCGGCAGCGTGCAGAGAGTGGGTCTGGTCAAGGCATCTAAAATGGCTGCCGTGCACGACAAAACTGTGGCATTGAAAAAAAGGCAAGATGGCGCAGACAATGTTTATCAATACGGATTAATTTTCCACAGAGAGAACGGGGGAGGTCAGAGAGGGGGGGTGTTCGTAGCGCCAGGGAGACGCGCTGGGGACCGGCGAGGGGCAGAGGGGCCATAGCGCTTTCAAAATGGCTGCTGCTTGCTAGAGCGTACGTGCCTGAGTGGGGACAAGGTGGCGCCGATTCTGTTGACATCGCAAACCAGATTTTAACACTTAGACATGAAAGTGAAAACTGCACCATTGCCCCCCCCCTCCTCGACTGACACCCTCCTTTGCCTCAGCTTGGATCATCATTTGCTAAAGTGTTCAAAGACCCCACCGTGAGTATAAGCACAACCGGGGCCTTACTGCACACCCTGAAAAAAACTACGCAGCAAGACAATCTCTACCTTCTCCCTTTTCCATGTTCCAACGCTTTGAAATGAACAACATATTTACTCGCAGTGACAAAATGGCGGTCAACTCTTCCTGATTTCCTTCGAATCGAATGTTAACAGACGTCACGCAGCAAAAAAATAAATCCGCTCACGCGTAGCCGCTGGAAGACATGTATCAACATATATGAGCATCCTCAGCCACCCTCAGAAAACATAGGGGGTCAGGATACGTCTCCTGTACCCCCTTATACCCATTTCCCACATTGTTTTTCCTCCATCTTGTAATTTAATTAAAACGAAACACAAAATGGCGAATTCCCGTTTCGCTACCGGTTCGCGACCCGGTTCGCGAACCAGGAAGCGCTTCTACCGCGAAAAATCAATTTTTTTTTATTTTCCCCACGGGACCCTTTAATAACCCCAACATCATTCCTAGGGGGTCAAGAGGGGTCTACCTTGCCCCTTTCATTAAATTCCCCCTTCGTTTTTCTCCTCCTCTTGTCTCTCGATCCTACCGAGAGACAAGATGGCGGCCGGTCCGGACTGTTTAGAATGTTGACAGACACCGGAGAGCCAATCAGCTTCGCTTTGCGAAGTTCCGTTACGCGAAAAGTACGCGAACCGGAGCGCTACCCGGGTTGCTGTCACAGATATATCTGTTTTTTAAAACGTTAATTTCTCAAAATCCACTGGAACACATATATTGAGACCTAGCAAAGGCACATCGGGTTAACAGACCCTACAATTTTTCCAAGTTTCGTGCAAATCCATTCAGCCGTTCAAGCTAAAAGTGAGGCCAACCGCCCTATGGAAAAATGAATGGGAAAAACGCGTTTTGGGACCCCCCTTTTTTCTCGGCCCCCCCAGGGGCTGCTCAGAAACAAAATGTGCCATTTTCCTGAAAATTTCAGCCAATTCCGTCCACAAACGCCAAAGTTATTAGACATAGAATTTTCAAAAGCCCCATAGAGAAAAAATCCTAACTATATATACCTACTGGCGACCGCCAGTAGGTAATATGTATATATATATATATATATATATATATATATATATATATATATATATATATAGAAGGCTCCAAAACACCAACCAGTTGCACACACGAGTGGGTGCATGCCGAATCGGGGGTGTGCCCGAGTTACAGATTAGCTCCAAAATCCCAGGAAAATCAATCCTAAAGGAAGGTAGCACACTCAGGGGAGGTTTCACAAAAGATTTAATAAGGAAACCAACAGCAACGTTGTTGCTGTTGGTTTCCTTATTAAATCCTTATTAAATCTTTTGTGAAACCTCCCCTGAGTGTGCTACCTTCCTTTAGGATTGATTTTCCTGGGATTTTGGAGCTAATATATATATATATATATATATATATATATATATATATATATATATATATATATATATATATATATATATATATATATATATATATATATATATGTATTGCAAAATGAAACGGTGACCCCTCAGTGTTTGCTGCAGCAGCCCATGATTACGAGGCGTGGTTGCCTCGAAGCGCGTCGGGCATGGAGTTAATGACCAGGAGACCTGCAAGACAAGCAGCTGCGAGGTGTACAGAACCGGATGGTGAGGTCAGCCTAGTGAGCCCTCTGTAAGCTCAAGGGCATTTGATATTCAATATATATATATAGGAAAATGGCACATTTTGTTTCTGAGCAGCCCCTGAAAATTTGGGGGGGTTTCGTTAAGGGGGGGGGCCGAGAAAAAAGGGGGGTCCCAAAACGCGTTTTTCCTATTCATTTTTCCATAGGGCGTTTGGCCTCACTTTTAGCTCGAACGGCTGGATGGATTTGCATGAAACTTGGCAAAATTGTAGGGACTGTTAGCCCGATGTGCCTTTGCTGGGTCTCAATATATGTGCTCCAGTGGATTTTGAGAAATTAACGTTTTAAAAAACAGATATATCTGTGACAGCGTCCCGGGTAGCGATCCGGTTCGCGTACTTTTCGCGTTACGGAACTTTGCGAAGCGAACCTGATTGGCTCTCCGGTGTCTGTCAACATTCTAAACAGTCCGGAACCGCCACCATCTTGTCTCTCGGTAGGATCGAGAGACAAGAGGAGGAGAAAAACGAAGGGGGAATTTAATGAAAGGGGGCAAGGTAGACCCCTCTTTACCCCCTAGGAATGATGTTGGAGTTATTAAAGGGTCCCGTGGGGCAAATAAAAAAAATTTGATTTTTCGCGGTAGAAGCGCTTTCCGGTTCGCGAACCGGTAGCGAAACGGGAATTCGCCATTTTGTGTTTCGGTTTAATTAAATTACAAGATGGAGGAAAAACAATGTGAGAAATGGGTATAAGGGGGTACGGGAGACGTATCCTGACCCCCTATGTTTTCTGAGGGTGGCTGAGGATGCTCATATATGTTGATACATGTCTTCCAGTGGCTGTGCGTGAGCGTTTTTTTTTTTTTTGCTGCGTGACGTCTGTTAACGTTCGATTCGAAGGAAATCAGGAAGTGTTGACCGCCATTTTGACACTGCGAGTAAATATATTGTTAAAAATAATTTTTATAAATTAATCCGTATTGATAAACATTGTCTGCGCCATCTTGCTTTTTTTCCAATGGCACACTTTTGTCGTGCACGGCAGCCATTTTAGATGCCTTGACCAGACCCACTCTCTGCACGCCGCCGATCGTGACGTCTGTTAACGTTCGATTCGAAGGAAATCAGGAAGTGTTGACCGCCATTTTGACACTGCGAGTAAATATATTGTTAAAAATAATTGTTATAAATTAATTCGTATTGATAAACATTGTCTGCGCCATCTTGCTTTTTTTCCAATGCCACACTTTTGTCGTGCACGGCAGCCATTTTAGATGCCTTGACCAGACCCACTCTCTGCACGCCGCCGATCCTCAGCATGGCTCCCCACCCTCGCAAGCATCTCCCCCACGCACTGGTCACCCCCGCTCTCTGTCTTATGCATGGGCCATAAACCTCCCCCCATCTGCGCTGCTCTTCCCTGAGAATCACACCCTGTGCCCGCCCGACACCTCCCTTTCAACCTATTCACTACCGCACCCTCTGACATTCCTCTTCCTTTGTGTCTGATTGTCCAGGCAGGTCCCAGGCTATCACCTAGCCCTGCGGATGTAGTTTATTGCCTCAACTGTAAAGAATCACCCCTCTTCAAAGGAGTTATAGTAGATCAAGGCCCCCACCCGATGAGATCCGTCACACCACACGCATTCCTACTATCTGATAACGATCCTGTATTGTGATTGGGGAGGGGATTCTCACTGTGAGGGTGTGTGGGACCGAGCCTGAAGCAGAAGATTCCAGGGATGCCTTTTTGTACATAAAAGTCTTCACAATTATGTGTCACATTAAAAATATATAGCACTCCAACAAAGTAGTAGGATTATAACACTTTAATAACTTATAAATATATACAACGCACCAAAAACAGTAAACACGTTAAAACATTTTTTTAAAACAGAAGCAACAATGGTCAGTAGCGGTCTGTTGTACGAATAGTCCGAAGGCAGCACAACGCGCTGAGATCTGGACGGCACCCAGGTGATGTCCTTTACTTGCCGCACTGGTTATTGCATCCTACAATGCTGCTCCGAAAAACGGCGTGGGGCGCCCAGGGGGGGGAGGGGAGGGGAGGGAGGCGGCTTGAACGGGCCTCCCCAGGTGGAGGCTCGTCTGCTGTAGTGGGGCGCCCCTTTAGCGTTTCACTTGCCATTCAGCGGTTTTCCGCCCGCTTTTGCTGCACTGTGCCTCGTCAGTAGCGGTCTGTTGTGCGAATAGTCCGAAGGCAGCTCAACGCGCTGAGATCTGGACAGCACCCAGGTGATGTCCTTTACTTGCCGCACTGGTTTTGGCATCCTACGATGCTGCGCCGAAAAACGGCGTGGGGGGAGGCGGCGTGAACGGGCCTCCCCAGGTGGAGGCTCCTCTGCTGTAGTGGGGCGCCCCTTTACCGTTTCAGTTGCTATTCAGCGGTTTTCCGTCCGCTTTTGCTGCACTGTGCCTCATCCGCCATTCAGCTGTTTACCGCCCGCTCTTGCGGCTACAGCGTCTCGCTCACCATCTAGTTGAATTGCGCCCACTCTTGCGGTGCAGCAATAGGCGGCTGCCACAGGTCTCTTAAAATGGCGGCCGGCTCTTCGGATTTGGGCCTGGTCCACTAAAATGACCCTGGGACACCTTGGAACTCGGACGCTTGTCTGCTAGGGCTTGGGCCCCATTCTCGAAAGCGTCCCCTCAGCCTTGAAGATTCTACAAAAGTCTTGGGGGCCCCCGACTCCCGCAGGCTTCCGGTGGGGAGCGGCTGCCATGATTGCTTGCGGAATGGCCACGACGGAGCTACGAGATGGTGGTGCTTTCATGCTGATGCCAGCTTCAGTCTGAAACATCCAGAAACACTGTAGACTATCAATTCGATGAGTTCCGGTGGAGCCCCAACGTGACCCGGTAGGGAAGAACTTGCCCTCCTCTTTTTTGAGTGATGGTTCTTGTTGCCTGTCCCCTCTGTTGTCATCTAACGGAACCTTTTTGGATTGCCGAGTGAGAAAAAAAAAGGTGGGGCTTTCATCGTTTGGGAAAAAAAAATGTTTTAATCCAATGAAAAGTGTTATTTTTAGGTCATATGATCAAGCATTTCATCATTAGGAAACCAAAAGTAAAATGAACCAATGAAAAGTTTTATAAACAAGTGACATGACCTGTTATGCGGCTTTGGGCTATAAAAAGCCTACAAAATCCGTTGGCCTGTGAGGTGGCGTCAGTAGCGGACCGATGTGCGAATAGGCCGAAGGCAGCACAACGCGCCGAGATCCGGATGGCACCGAGGTGGTGTCCAGCAAGTTGCCGCACTGGTGTGGCCATCCTACAATGCTGCGCCGAAAGACGGCGTGTCCAGCTGAGTTGCGGTTACTTTTGCTGCTACAGTACGCCGAAGGCAGCACAACGTGTCGAGATCCGGATGGCACCGAGGTGGTGTCCAGCAAGTTTCACTGGTGTGGCCATCCTACAATGCTGCGCCGAAAGACGGCGTGGGGTGCCCGGGGGGGGGGGGGAGAGGCGGCGTAAACTGACCTCTTCCGCCTTCCCAGGTGAAGGCACCTCATCTGCAGTGGGGCGCCTCTTAGCGTTTCACTTGCCTTCCAGTAGAGTTCTGCCCGCTCTTGCGGCACAGTGCCTCACCCTCCATCCAGCTGAGTTCCGCCCGCTCTTGCGGTACAGCCTCTCGCCCGCCATCCAGCTGAGTTTCTCCCGCTCTTGCGGTACAGTGACTCGAACGCGCCGAGATCCGGATGGCACCGAGGTGGTGTCCAGCAAGTTTCACTGGTGTGGCCATCCTACAATGCTGCGCCAAAAGACGGCGTGGGGTGCCCGGGGGGGGGGGAGGCAGCTCAAACAGGCCTCTCCCTCCTCCCCAGGTGGAGGCACCTCATCTGCAGTGGAGCGCCTCTTAGCGTTTGACTCGCCTTCCAGCTGAGTTCCGCCCGCTTTTGCGGTACAGTGACTCACCCGCCATCTAGCTGAATTGCGGCTACTCTTGTGGTGCAGCGATAGCCGGCTGCAACAGGACTCTCAAAATGGTGGCCAGCTCTTTGGATTTGGGCCTGGTCCACTAAAATGGCTCTGGGACACCTTGGAACTCGGACGCTTGCCTGCTAGGGCATGGGCCCCATTCACGAAAGCGTCCCCTCTTTTCACTGATTGTTCTTGTTGCCTATTTCTTCTGTTGTCATTTAACGGAACCTTTTTGGACTGCCGAAAAGGGTTCTGGTCCGACCGCTGGTTGGTGGAGACTTTTTGACTATATCCTGGACCTGCCCGGCCTCGCCCAAAATGGCGCCGGTATAAATGGGACTCGTAACTCCTTGTTGTGTACTGGTTGCCCAACCTTGATATCACTAGATACGTATGCAGTTTTGAAGCACATGGCGGGCGGGGACGAGAATTGATTGAACATTTGGACATCCCTATTGATATTAAGTTCTGATGTGTTATTGATTACTGTACTATTGAAGGTTCTAATTAACGTCACCCATGGTACTTGCCCGCAAATGTATATCTAGATAATTTTATTGTAACTGGCCCTGTCGTACTTAATTTTATAATGTACGTCCACCGATTCCGCAAATGTTAGACACCTTAGTTCTTGCAACCTAATGGGTCGCCTGTTACGTTGTTCTACAGTGTAAATGTCCCCTCATCATATACGATTCCAGTTTGCTCCGTGGCCGGCCCACGTGGTTATAGGCCCGTATTTGTATACTGACATTTTCACAATAAAGGTTTTTAAAACAAAACATGGTAGTAGTACTTACATTGGTAAAGTTTTGAATAATAGCCACTGTTTTCGAATCAGTAAAAGGCAAGTGAAATAAAGCAGTCCAATTACATGACGGTTAAAAGGTATAATACGCAGGAACGCAGTAAAGATAAATGGTCAAGGGCTGTTGTGTTTTCTACTCCTGCAACATAAAGTGATCGATAAGAATCTGATATTCATGCCTATCAGCGACTAAGACAGCAGGCCGAGCCTCTTTTGCTCAACGGCTCCCTCATGGGACGAAGAAACGCCCTTTTTCTCGAAAAATGAATATTTTACTTGCAGGACAGTTGTAAATTTTCCGGGAAAATACATTAGCCTGGAACATTGTTAGTGATAAACTGTAAATGCATCTGGGTCCTTTGCTTTAGAAGTCAGAGTGAGAAAAAAAAAGGTGGGGCTTTCATCATTTGGGAAAAAAAATGTTCGAAAGCAATGAAAAGCGTTATTTTTAGGTCATATGATCAAGCCTTTCATCATTAGAATAACAAAAGTAAAATGAACCAATGAAAAGTTTTATTAACAAGTCACATGTCCTGTTATGCTTACGTTACGCGCTGCGCGCCGCGCTCTGGATCGCTTCCGGGAAGCTGCGCCTCACGCACCGGAGCACTTCCGGGTGCGCTAACGCGGCGCGTCATATGACGCATTACGCGACAACGCAGGTCCAGAACATAGTCAAAATGTCTCCACCAACCAGCGGTCGGAACACAACCCCTTTCAGTAGTCCAAAAAGTTCTGTTAAATGACAACAGAAGGGACAGGCAACAAGAACCTTCAGTCAAAGAGGGGAGGGCAAGTTCTTCTCTACCAGTTCACGTTGGGGCTCCACCGGAACTGATCGAATTGGTAGTCTACAGTGTTTCTGGATGTTTCAGATTGAAGCTGGCGTCAGCATGAGAGCACCCCGTGGCTACGTCGTGGCTATTCCGCGAGCAAACATGGCAGTCGCTCACCACCAGAAGTCTGCGGGAGTCAGGGGCCCTGGTGACTTTTGTAGAATCTTCAAGGTTGAGGGGACGCTTTCGGGAATGGGGTCCATGCCCTAGCAGTCAAGCGTCCGAGTTCCAAGGTGTCCCAGGGCCATTTTAGTGGACCAGGCCTAAATCCGAAGAGCCGGCCGCCATTTTAAGAGTCCTGTTGCAGCCGCCTATCGCTGCACCGCAAGAGTGGGCGCAATTCAAGTGGATGGTGGGCGAGACGCTGTAGCCGCAAGAGCGGGCGCAACTCAGCTGGTTGCGTGAAGCGCTGGGGTGTACCTGAAAAACCTCCACCTGGGAAGGTGGGGGAGGCTCGTTCGCGCCGCCTCTCCCTTCTAGTGCATCCCACGCCGTCTCCTGGCGCAAGAATATGTGATGGTCGGACTAGGGCACCTCAGGACGTGTCTTCAGGTCAAACGGATTGTGGGACAATGTTCAGAATGGAAGAGTCACCAAAAGGCAAAAAGTTCCGCTTGACCCCGGGAGCCGTCCGCCTATGTCGGGGGCGATCTCAGGCCACACCAGGGCAACAAGACTTGGGGAGGGGGTCGGAGCCAAGCGCCCCCTCCGAGTCCACGATATCACACCGCCCCTCGGGGGCCTCCGTCAAGCGGTTCAGGGAGGCACCGCATCACATTGTTTTCCAATGCAGTAAGGTCCACAAACAGCCCCCACTTACTTTGAGAATAGTGAAGCTGCAGCAGGTGCAAATAAGCTTCAGACAGTGTTACAAGCGCTTCTCAGAACTCTCAACTATGGCACCCAACATCCAGGACTTATGCCATTTGTGCAAGGCAGTGATATCGAAGCAACTCAGGGACCAAGGAACATACCATATCCAGAGTCCTTCCCACAGCGTCTGCCTTCCTTCTTACCTAGTTATGGTTCTTTCACTCCCACTCCAGGCTTTTAGTCTGTGGATGGAAAACCATGAACCTACACTCACGTATGAAAATCTTACTATTGATGCTTGACTGAGGCCAAGGAGATCAGAGTGCATGAGTCTCATGCTCGATCGATTGAGCTAGCCGGATCAGGCAACAAAAAGGTGGTGGTGGGGATGGCGGCATCAGCAAGGCATACTCACACACAACTTGTCGAACATCAGCTCTGGATGTACTGGGGACGAGTCTTGGCGCATGGTGTCGTCCCCGGGCAATTTGCACAACGGTCCTCCACCCCTAGGCCGCCAGCTATGCTACCTCGACAGGAACAGTGATGGATGTTGCAGCAGGCTGCAATGTAAATAGTTATTTAATAAAACGTTTTACCCTGTTACTTTGCTGGTGTGTTGTATATATTTATAATATTTGCATAGGGTTTGTCGTTATTTTGGGCGGGGTGTGTGGCGGAGCCGAGCTGTCTTGCAGCCATCATGGTGTCGAGCTCAGTTCATCTCACTAGTTTCGTATTTCTCATGAGGGGTTGTTCCTAATGTTTCTATTTTAGCGAGGTCAAAAAGAGATCCCATTAGTGGCCTACTGATTTTGCTCGATTCCTTTTGTTTTTTTAAACGATTTTTCACTATCTGCAAAGACTAAACAGAGTATTGCGACTCTGTGCTTGTTTGTAAATAGAGAATGAACCAAAGAGAACCAATTCTAAAACAGTAAATGCTTGGATAACAATCAATCAAATGGAGAGAGAAGCAGGCACGACGGATTACAACGGGGGCAAAGGCCTGCGTTACCTACCCTTCACTATCTGCAAAGAGAGAATACTCCTAAAAGAAAAAAAGGGGGGGGCAGCGTTCAAAGCACATCAGCGCGCATAGACACGAAAATGTTTTTACCTACCACGTACTTGACATTTTAAAGCTTTTCATATTTGCTATTAAAAAACCATTGAAATTCACTGAAAAAACCATAGGTTATAGACCATATATAGTTAGGAATTAGCATTTACAAAACCTTATTTTACTCACACAAAACCATTGAAATTTCATATATAGTTAGTTCCACTAACTATATATCGCGCACCCGCAATCCACTGCTGATCATGTCACATATTACATCATTCATGACATGGTCAGTGACATCACTGATGACATCACTGATGACATCTCAAATGACATCACTGATGACATCACTGATGACATCTCAAATGACATCACTGATCACATCACTGATGACATCATTCATGTGATAATACGATGAACCTCTTCAGACTCTAATATAACCTTAGATACACTCAGTGTAAACAGACACTCACAGATTGTCACTCATCCATGGAGTTACTCACACACCTAGTCAGCCATGCAAAGAATCAATCACACCTCCATTTCCTCAACTATACAGTTATACACACCTTACTTATTCAAACATATTCTAACACATATTTACTCTCTTATACAATCACTGATACAAGTTCACAATGATCCATACAGCCACTCACACATTCACTGGCTCTTATGCACAGTTATTTATATATGTCAACTCTCACATGTACTGTGTTTTACATATGTACTTACTTTGACATGTAGCACTGAGATATCCATTCACTCACCAATACACTAATGCACACAATCAACCGCCCATACAGCTGTTTCCACATGCACTTTTGAACCCATACATCTAGTGAATCAACTGCTATGCACAGAGTCACACACCTCCCAGCCACCCACACACACACACAGTCTCCCATACAAATTCTTGGGCAACCAATCAATAACCCATATAGTTACTCATATAGCTACTGATCAACACATGCAGCAGTTTACAGAACAACAGACATAATGATGCACAAATTAAGACAGTTTAGTCACTAAGCCATGCACTCAGTGAGACACATTTAATCACTCACTCATACAGTCAGTCATGCACCTACTAAATCCTTCATCCAGACACTTATACATCCACTCATTCTTCAATATGTAAGACATATTTTAACTTTACAGAAACATACAGTCATTGGATGTTGTCATCAGTGATGTCATCAGTGATGTCACTGACCATGTCATGAATGATGTAATATGTGACATGATCAGCAGTGGATTTGTGTGAGTAAAATAAGGTTTTGTAAATGCTAATTCCTAACTATATATGGTCTATAACCTATGGTTTTTTCAGTGAATATATATATATATATCCAACAAAGAGGTCGGCGACGAAGCATCAAATCGCCATTTGCAGCGGCAGGACGGGATCGCCACTCCCAAAGTATTCCACCACACTTGTTCACCTTTTTAGTATTAAATCTTTTTATTGAGTAGAAAATAAGCGCAATGCACCTCTCAAAATCATCAGCGCCGCCCCGAGAGGAGGCGGTCTAGGCCAGTGTCACTGCTTATACCCAACATGCCGATACAGGGGCCTACTTGGGTAACACAGCAAGCCGCCTACAACCCATCTGGGCCGGCCGCGTTAAAAGAGGTGCCATAGAGGTGCAAGCGTAGCCAATAATAATGCGAGAATTAACAGGAATCCCCAACACAGGACAAAACAACCCCTGGGGCCCCCCCCTCCTGCTCCCTCCCCTCTCCTTGTCCATTAGTCAAGCATGGGGTAACAAGTCATCACTGCCTCTCTACGAGCCAGTCGGTGCCGCACGCGCTGGGCCTCTGCGTTTGTGTGTGTGGGACTTGGGCTCCGGGAGTGGGGTATCTGCAAGTCGCAGCAGCCGCAGGTATCGGGGGCAGCTCACTTCCCTAAATTCCCCAGTCAGTAGGGTGAGGAAGGGTTGCCATAGTGCTGCAAAGTCCGCTCCCCTCCCTGCTGCGGCCAACGACAGTTTCTCCATTCCCAGAATCGCCCATAGATGATGCAGCCAACCTAGTTGCTGCGGGGCCTGGACCGCCCTCCAGTGGGCTACTATATTCTGAACTGCTGCCCCTAGTGCCAGTGCGATCAGTTTCCCTCTTCAGGATTTCAGGGGGTACATAAGAGCGTTAGGGAGGCCCAGTATAATGTAGGCTGGGAATCGAGGTAGTTGCGTGTCTAGGTGAGAGTCAATTAGATCCAGAATGGGAGTCCAGTATGGACGGAGTCTGTCACAGCCCCGCAATAAATGTTCCAACGTCCCCAGTTCCCGGCAGCCCCTCCAGCAGCGGTCGCTAACCTGGGGATCCCACCGATGCAGCCTCTCGGGTGTATGATACCAGTATGTGGTGACTTTGGTCATTGTCTCAGTGAGACCCGCGTGATGTACCGAATGTCTGGCTCTGTAGTAAACCCCCTCCCATTCCTTCAATGTGAGTTGGCGCCCCCAGGTCCCTCTCCCATCTAGCCCTTCCTGCGTTGTATGTGTGAATGTTGGTGAGTAGTAACTGTTGGTAGAGAGCTGAGATTAATTTTTTGTCTGATGTGCGGGTCAGTAGCCACCTCTCGTAGGGTGTGAGATGTCGTTGGGCGCCTGGCTGGATCGAGGGGTGAAGGCCCCAGTGTCGCACCTGCAGATACTGTAAGTGATCCGTCTCGGCAATGCCATAGTCCTCTTTCACTTTGTGGAACGGAAGGATACCCTTGAGGTCAAACATGTTCCCCACATCTCTGCAGGGGGTCGCCCTCCATGCCGCGTATGCCCTAGCGTCCAAGCCCGGCGTGAAATCCGGGTTATCGAAGATTGGAGTCATCGGCGATGGAAAGGAGGTCAGCCCTTTAGCCACGGCCACCCTGTCCCACACCCCGAGGACTGTGCTCGTGATTTTTGAGGCATACAGGTTGGGGGGTCTGTGGCACCGTGGGAGGAATGGGATACCTTGCAGTGGCCGGCCGGCTACTGCCTGGTCCTGAAAGAGCCAGTGTTTACCCGACTCTAGTTGATGCCACTCCACCAGCGTGCGCAGTTGTGTCGCTTGAAAGTATAACATGAGGTCGGTATGCCAACTCCCCCGTGATCAGGGGGCAGGGTAGCAATAGTGTGCTTGAACCGCGGGCGTCGGCCATTCCAAATAAACCGTGTTAATTCCGATTGAGTCTTCTGAAGCCACGCGAGTGGCGGCCGCAAGGGAAGTGTCTGGAACAGGTATAGAATCTGGGGCAGCAACGTCAGTTTAACAGATGCGATCCGGCAAAGCCAGGACAGCGTGAGTGGTTTCCAACGCCGTAGCTGATCTCGGATTTTCTTCCTTAGAGTCACGTAGTTGGTCTCCGCGGTGTCCGGCACCGTCGGGGCCAGGAGGACGCCCAAATAGGAGATGGAGGTGGCAAACCACTGCACTTTGAACTCCGCTTTGATCTCCTCCAGAGTGTCTGGGGGCAGCGAGACATTCAAGGCCTCCAATTTCGCCTCATTTATCTTAAAACCCAACGCCAGTGCGAAGGCGTGGAGTTCCACAAAGAGCGCCCGCATTGACTGCATCGGATCAGTGAGGGACAACAGTATATCGTCTGCGTATAAACTGATTTTGTGCGTGTCTCCGCCAAAGGGAATGCCTGAGATGAGTTCATGGTGCCGCACTCTCTGCGCCATCGGCTCCATATAGAGTGCGAACAGGAGGGGGGAGAGTGGGCAGCCCTGCCGGGTGCCTCTGCCAATGTCAAATCTCGGAGAAGTATGGCCATTAACTCGCACTGCAGCATTGGGTCGGCGGTAGCAATTGAATATACGGTGGCGGAGGGTTTCTCCGAACCCGAAGTGCCGCAGTACCTGGTCAAGATAAGGCCAGTGTACCCTATCGAATGCCTTTTCTGCATCGATGGTGAGGAGCATACAGCCCGGTCTCGTACGTGAGCCGGCCTCGATGAGGTGGAGGACTCGTCGGGTATTGTCGCTAGTCTGCCTTTGGGGGATGAAGCCTGACTGGTCAGGCTCTACTAATTGCTGCATGTACGGCGCTAGGCGACTTGCGAGGATGCTGGTATAAAGCTTCAGATCTATGTTCAGCAAAGAGATAGGCCGGTAGGAGCCACAGTCGGTTGGGTCACGTCCGGGTTTGGGGATCACCGATATGGCCGCCTCAAGCAAGTCAGGGGGGATGGCACCGGGTTGATCAAACGTGTTAAACAGGTCTAAGGGATAGGGGAAACCTGTGGGCAAAATATCTTATAGAAGGCCGCCGTGTAGCCATCTTGCCCTGGGGATTACCCCACTTTAAGGCGGGATATTGCCGAAATGACCTCCTCTAGGCCAATGGGCCGATCTAGGAAGTCCGCTTGCGCCTGGGTTAGGGAGGGAAGCGTCGTGCCCTGCAAATAATACAGGCCCGCCTTCGGGTCGAGGACGTCTGCATCGCATAGGGCGGCGTAGAATTTACCTAAGGCCGTCGCTATAGCCGCGTCCTCCGTGACCTGGGTGCCGTGAGTGGATTGGAGGGAGCGTACGTGCCGCCTCTGATCCTGTGCCCGTAGCCTGCTCGCTAAGAGCTTCCCACAGCGGTCACCCCCGGTGTAGTATGCGTGCTTGAGGCGCATGGCAGCGTATTCGGCCACATCTTGATCCAGGGCAGCCAGCATCTTTCGTTCGGTGCACAACTGGCGCCACGCCCGCGCGGCCCCGGTGCGTTGGTGCATCTGCTCCAGTTCAGCCACCCGTTGAGTGAGTTCGGCTCTCTTCAGCGCCCTTTCCCTATTGTTAACGGCGGCGATGGATATGATCTCACCGCGGAGGACCGCCTTGAGTGCCGCCCATTGTGTGGCTTTAGTCGTGTCTCCATTCGCGTTGTGTGTCAAGAATTGAGCGATTGCCGTCTTGAGTTTTTCTTGTGTGGCTGGGGCCTGTATAAGCCCGTCTCGGAGCCGCCAGTGTCGCTGAGGTATCGGTGTGGGCGCCACCTGAAAGGTCGCCACCACTGGTGAGTGGTCAGACAAGGAGGCCGGAAGTATCTCTACGTCCTCGACTTGCGCTGTCAGCTGGGAAGAGCACAAAAAATAGTCCAACCTCGCATAGGTCTTGTGGGCCGCTGAGTAGTATGTGTAGGCCGTCGTGTGTGGATGGGAGTGCCGCCATAGGTCAGTGAGGCCTAGATCTGAAATATGTGCATGTCCTGTTCCCGAGAGCGCCCCAACTTGTCCGAACCTCTGGCCTGTGCGGTCTGTCGTGTTGTGGAACACTAGGTTGAGATCTCCACCAAGTAGTAAGTGCGGGTGTGTAGTGGCCGTGGCAGCCTCTAGCGCTGTGAGTAAGAACCTCTCCTGACCATCGTTCGGTGCGTAAACCGTGCCCACCAGTAGTGTTTGGCCCGCAACCTGAAAACTGTGGACGAGGAGCCGCCCCTTGATCTCAGCCTCTTTCTGTATGACCCTCCCCTCAAAGGATTTGGCTACTAGTATAGCTACCCCAGCTACCTTTTTCTGAGTGGAGGAGAAAAACTGCCAAGGGAAGGAGCGCGATTTAAGTCTGTGATGGTCCTTAGATACAAGGTGCGTCTCTTGTAGGAGGCAAATGTCAGCTTTCGAGTGGTCCAGGAAGGTTAATATCGCCTTGCGCTTGACTGGGTTATTGAGGCCCCGCACATTAAGTGAAAGTATTCTCAAGTGGCGTGTCATGGCGGGTGCAGTGTGTAGGGCGCTATGGCCAGTGCTTGAGCTGCGGGCGCGCGGTGTAGGACGACCCCTCGTTCGACACAGGTCTGTCTGCCAATCCCATCTGTGATGTCAAAATCCCCTGGACAAGGAGAGCCCCCTCCCCCCTCCCTCCCCCCTCTCAACTCCCCCCCAACCCAAACATTCGCAACACCCCCCTCCCATCCCGCCCCCCATCCCTTCGTCCCAACCATGAAAAAATCTCGGTCCAACATAGTCCCAGGTCCAGTTAGCAGTCCACTGGACCCGTGGTAAGGTATATCCTTAGTGTGTAGGCAATGGCAATGGTGTGTGCGAACCGACCCGTCCCCCATCCACAGCCGTAGATGAAGTATCAGGGTCTCCATCAGGGGAGCGTGTGGAGTCCAAAACCTCCGCTCCCGCAGCCGGCTCGAGCGGTCCCGGCCTTTCAGTACACATCTGGGCCATAACACCATCAGCCAGTAGGTCAGCCGCTGTCTGATTTCACCAAGCCCTGTGCTACCGTTTCCACTGCAGCTCGTTGACCTTCCTCAATCTCCGTAGCTGCGGGGCGTCTCGGCCTGCGACGACGTCGCTGCTGTTTCCATTGCCCGGGGGTCTCCTCACCAGTAGCACCCTCCCTTGTGGGCCCCTCGTCCACCGCCGGTTCCTCAATGCCTAGCAAGTGGCAGGCCTCCCCGAGGGAGCGCAGCTGGTGGAGGTTGTTGCCCAGCCTAAACACCAGACGGAAGGGGTGACCCCAGCTGTAGGAGATATTACGCTTTTGCAATTCCGCTGTGACTGGCCGAAAGGTGCGTTGCTTCTCCAGGGTAAGGGCGGCAAGGTCCTGATACAGAGTCGGGGAGTGTGTACCATAGGCGATCGGTGACGTCTGGCGCGCTTTGGCAAGGATCTCTTCTTTCGTCCTAAAGTCCTGCACACAGACCAGAATGTCCGCTGGGTGGGCTGCGTTGGTTCTAGGCGGGCCCGTCCGGTGGGCCCTGTTCAGTCGCAGTGGGGAGTCCGCTGGCCGGCCCAGGATGTGGTTGAACAGTCCCTGAGTGAACTGAAAGAGATCTTCTGTGTCGGGGGACTGCTTTACTCCTCTGATCCTGATGTTGTGCCGCCGGGAGCGATTCTCCAAGTCTTCGGCATCCGTTTGGAGATCCACTTGCTGGTCATGTATGCGAACTAACTCCTGCCTTAGCGCCTCTATCTCCGCATCCCGCACGTCGCTTTTGGTCTCTAAGTCCGCCACTCTCTCGCCAATGGCGTCGGTGTCTCGGCGCACCTCCTTTATTTCCTCCTGGAGCTCTTTCTTTAAAGCATGGATGTCCTCCCGTAGACCTGTGAAGAGGGATTCCAGGAAGGACCGTGTGACAGGGCCCTCGGGATCCGTCAGTCCCAAGGACGGCGAGTTCGAGGCCTTCCTCTCGGCGCCAACCCGGTGACTGGTCGTTGTGGCGTCTGTCCGTTTCCCCATCATGCTAGGGGTGAAGAGTTCCGTTATGGTGCGGTCCTTCCGGAGCCTCCCAGAGGACATGTCCTCACTAGACCCCCCCCCCGGAGCGCTGATCGGCCGCCACCAGTGTCGGCGGCCTGTGGGTCCTAAAACCTCGAGTGCGCCAAGGTCCCGCAGCGCCAGGCAAGCAGGCGGCCCAGGGCCCACTGAGCCGTATGGGAGTGCAAGGCGGCAGAAGGAGCTTTAGGTGTAGGGGGCCCCACGATCACAGCACCCACGCGGGATCACTCTTCAGCCTCCCTCAGCCTGCAAATGTCCTCTGAGCAATTGGGCCTCTGCCGCCTGTCGCCCGACCCACAGCCTGGGCCGGTGTATGGTGCTGCACTCGGTCTTGGCGGGCGCCGTGCAGTGGGGGCAGGGCCGTAGAAGAGGGCCAGTCAGTAGGGACTGCAAGGCTAGGCCCGGGCAGAGCGCGCCCTTGTCCTTGGCGCTGTGTCCCACAAAATGGCGGCCTCCCGTGACTCCTTATCACTGCCGGGGTCGATGGTGAAGGCAGCCACCACACAGCGTGCGAGGGGGCCCGGCGCAGTCACAGTTCCTTCCCCGCCGTCCCCGCTCTGCTGACTCCATCCCGCCGGTTGCTGGGATGCCGCTTGTCTACCCCTCGCTCCTCACCTCCGACCGGGACGTGGTCACTCCAGGCGCTTCTGCCCGCTCCGCCGGCGCCACCGGCAACGCCTGCAGCCTTCAGGGCTGTGCTGCTAAGGTGCTGGGGAGGGGCGGCAGGCCCGCAGAAGCCCCCGCTAAGAAACTGCGGGAGGCCTCGCGCACCGCGGCGCGGGCCGGACCTGCCGTCGCTTCAGCCGCCGGCCTGGGGTACTTCAGAGGCGGCTCCTGGGCTCCGCCCACCACGGCCTCGCTCCCGCAGCTCCGCTTTCACCAGGCCCCAACGGCTGCGGCAACACCGGGTGGGCCCGACGGGAATTGTGCACCGTCGACCGGCAGCGCCGACAGTCAGCTCCCCTGCTGCAGCAGTGCCGATACCGGGCACGCCAGGAAATCACTCGGGCCGGGCTGGATGCTGTATTTGTGCTATAAACGGCGGCCGGCGGCGGGAGCTCAGCAAAGCACGTCCGCTCACATCGCCATCTTGGCCACGCCCCTCCTCGTTCACCTTTTTGAAAAGAACGATGTCCAGGCCAGCAATTTGGTTCAATAACTGGTGTTTATTCACAGCCCACTCAGTTATTGAACCAAATTGCTGGCCTGGACATCGTTCTTTTCAAAAAGGTGAACGAGTGTGGTGGAATATATATATATATATATATATATATATATATATATATATATATATATATATATATATATATATATATATATATATTTGAAACTCACAACACTCTCCAGACCTCTTCTTTGGCGAAAAGAAAGTAACGGACCCGTGGCTGAATGGCAAGTTGTCTTTTCATTTCTCCTTACTCCTCAAAATGAAACGTTTCGAGTATCAAGTGCCCTTGATCACATACAGAACACAGTCTGCCATACTGTTTTAAATGCTTTGTTCACACACCCTAGTGTCACGTGATAGTTAACATAAACTAAATACTTTATATACGCATTTTCGATAGACACAATCCCCATCACGGATTGTCTTGTATGCTGCAGAGACATTTGTATGAATAAATACATAAGGAAATAAATAAATACAACCTGTACACAATGATAAAATGTGTACAACGGGACTGTAAAAACATTGTCACTCTATTGGAGGTATATGAAAAAATATGTATCAATAAATAGAAAATAAGCAACAATAAATAAATGCACATATATTTAAAATTACATGAATCTGTGCTTAAACTCTATGTCTGTCACTAATCACATAACCTATCATTAATACAGTATTAGCCTACATATGATATTATGTTTTTATAAACCAATTCATTTTGTCTTCATCATCCCAAAGACTGTATTTTGAATCATCGATCGATGTCTATGCAAATTACTTTCATGAACCTATTTCATATATATATATATATATATATATATATATATATATATATATATATATATATATATATATATATATATATATATATATTTTTTAAGAGGCCTTTAATCACTCACAAAAGATGTCCATCTTTGGCAGACCATTTGGTGCATAGCCATTTTAGATTCTTGGCTCAACCCATCAAAATATCGAAATCGGTTGGTTTCTTACCCTGTCTTAAATGTAAGACATGCAGATTCAGTGGTAAAATATCTGAATACCCAAACCGCACAGGCGACAACAAACCCAATATAAAAATTAAGCAGTTGCTCAATTGCAACTCAGAGTATACTGTTTACTGTCTCACCTGTCCTTGCAAGCTGCGATACATCGGCAGCACTATTAAACCAGCGAAACTAAGAATTCTTGAGCACATGCGGGCGATCACAAACAAGGATAAATCATATCCTGTTGCCCGCCACTTTGCCGAATACCATCAGAGCTAGTGGGAAAAACTTAGTTTCTATTGCATTGATCAGGCCCCCAAATTAAAACGAGGAGGTAACAGAGACAAGTCCCTACGTATCTTGGAGTCCAAATACATCATTAGTTTAAAAACTATGACTCCGTGGGGTTTGAACAACAATGAAGAACTTTGGGTTCATTTATAATCTGTGAATTGTCTGGGATGTATGGAAAGAATAGGAAGAAGATGAATCGAAATCATATAACATCTCCATTTTTTCCAACAATCTGTCATGCCTTAATGGTACTATTTGCACTGTCGATGAAATCGCCCATTCAGGGCTGAATAACCAACATTAGGCATATTGAAAAATCAATGGTTGTAAATATTTCAATTGCTGATTATATTAATTCTGCTGTGTTAATGAATTTTTGAAAAAAATATTTTTGTATAACAACGTTAAGGTTTTTAATGAGCACAATGCACTTTCACGTCAGTCACCATTTCACAGCCTGATATTCTAATGCAATTTGCACTTTTTAAGATGGCCGCCAAAATGTTAAACAGATACTGTCCTTCTTCTATGTTTATGACATGTATAGCGGGCCAACGGCTTTAAATGGCGACTTCAATTTTACACTAACGTTACACTGACGAAGCCTGCAAAGGCGAAACGCGTCTGTAAGGGGTGAAGGGGGTTTGGTGTAATAAAATCTGTGAACCAGATACCAGTGTGCCAGCCAATCTTTTTTCTGATACCATCATTGGGCTACAGAGACGTGCAGCTATATATATATATATATATATCTATATATATATCTATATATATAAATATATATATATATATATATATAAACTACAGCGGGCAATTCAATTCTTCATGCCCGGAGTGCCCACCCACTACATACCATTAAGAGCATCCCTTATGGGGAATTTATTCGTATCTGCAGAATTTGTAGTGACGTCACATCACTTGAACATTGCTTAAATGAATCCAAACAGCGCTTTTTAAGCAGAAAATACTCCAACAACACTCTGGATCAAGCTTTATTTAAGGCAAGATCTCTTGATCGTAAATCCCTGCTTGCACCTAAAAAGTCTGACAATATTAGCTCAGAGTGCTCAGTAAGACTTATTACAACCTTTTGTGCACAAGAGCGTAAAATATGGCGTATCATCTGCAAGGAATGGCCAATAATATTAACAGATGTCATTCTAGGCCCCATTTTACCTGATACACCTAACATAACCTTCAGGAGGGCACCTTCAATGTGTGATGTATTAGATAAACCATCACCTGAGGTCTCCCCGAAAAAACCTTGGTATCATAAAACGGGATTTTTTAAGTGCACTTCTTGCCGAGCATGCACATTTGCAAAAAACAGCACCCACTATATGACTGCATTTAGTGAGGTTCCTGTGTCTATTCGAGAACATCTAACCTGTAGGTCAGAATATGTAATTTATAAATTGAAGTGTACCTGCAACCTCCAATACATGGGTAGCACAAAACTCCCCGTGCATAAACGCATCCTGCAGCACATACGAGCTATAATTAACAGTGATGACAACTATCCTGTGGCAAGACATTTTCGATCTGTGCATAACAAACTACTAAAAGATCTTGAATACACTTTCAGTGCCCCAGCCCGGACGGGGTGGGAATCGGGACAAATTACTTAGGCAAAAAGAATCACACTTTATATTATCTTTAGATACCAAGGCCCCAAATGGGTTAAATTTAACGGAAGATCTGAATAACTTTCTCTAAATCCAGGGAAAAAGTCTATTCCTTTGGGTAACATTTCATATAATGTTTGGACATCATTTTCTTTCTTTAGATTTCATTACATGAATTTGGTCATTGGCTGATGACCAATACAACTACACTTCTTTCATGTAGGAATTTATGTATAACCATGTTTCTACAAAAAAATCTTTATACATCATTATAGGCTTTAATGTAACTGCCTTGGCTGCTTATTTGGCTGTGAGCAACATTTATATTAATTATATTTGTTTGTGGGTTCTAATTTCATGATTTATGTTTTTGGTATGGAACTGCACATTTTGAGCACTTTCTTTGACAAACTATAATGTTAAATAAAGATGAGTACTAAAATTATTCCTATGCATGCCTGTGATATTTCGGACAGTAATTTTGGAGCTTTGTTTATTACGGAACAGACATAATGAATTGTGTATATCCATCTAAAGTTTGGACACTTGTCAAAAAATATATATCCGTTTGCAAATGCGAATTTCATTAGGACACTATGTCGAGATTATGATTATTTTCATCTATGCAATCATGGCTGGTATTATTATTTATTTGTTACAAGTTATTCACTCATTGACTGTTCTGTTTCTGAAACCATAAAGCGTTGGCTCTAAACAGGTATGCATTAAGTTGAAACAATGTAACAACAATTTTAGTTACTTTAGTCATTCAAAAATGGCGTTTGTTTGCAAATTACGAGCAAAATTATTCACATTGGTCTGTCATTTGTTTTTAAACCATCTTCACTGTGAGGGCGTGCACTTTATTGATTTGTCCCACTATTATGTTTACTATAAAATGGTTGATCCTTTCTGAGCGCGTTATGTGATCAAGCTCCCTGGAGGAGTGAAACGCGTCGTCGGATGGACATTTGTCCTTTATTTTAAAATAAAGAACTTATTCTGCTACCTATTTGAGGATTTGTATCTTCATTGGACGATTTATTCGCTGCAATAACGAGGCTGGTTGGAGGTCCGCACCTGGTGTGATTCCGTCCTTCATTGGTGAAACAGGATTGTTGGTTTCATATATATATATCTCCCGAGCTGGGCTCTGCTAGCAAGGTGCCGGACGTCTAATAAATGAAGCAAATAACTTCCTGTGGTCTCCTTCAATGTTGCCTCCTGTTCTGTTGGATATATATATATCAAGGGCGGGACGACGCCCGAAACGCGTTTGGCACGAGAAGAAACGAGAAAGAACGGGGGCTTTACATGGTGTCACTTTGCTACCGGCAGCAAGCTGTGCGTACACCACCTCATGTGTGGCTTTTCCATATTGGGCAACCTTTGTTTTTGGAAATTGAGCGGCTCGCCGGGTCGCGGAAAAACCCCACTGCTGCTTCTGGCGGATCTGCGCTGCTCGTGGAATGAGAGCGGTGACCAGAATGAGGGGGGCCTGAGCTGCTGGCATATATTGGCAGTGTGATGGTTATGCTTTGGCCTCTATTCACCCACTTGGGAATGACATTTGAACTTTGTAAGGACTTTGGCACCGATTGAGGTTGTGGCACCCTGAGGTTCCGTAGCTTTTACTACAAAGACCAGAATGCTTAGCTACTACCTATGTGGGTGGGACGTGAACTTTAAATAAAAACAGGTGTGTCTGAAAGTATGCCGGGTCCTTCATTGCTTAGCCAGTGATCAAGGGCGGGACGACGCCCAAAACGCGTTTGGCACGAGAAGGAACTGGGGCTTTACATGCTGTCACTTTGCTACCGGCAGCAAGCTGTGCGTACACCCCCTCATGTGTGGCTTTTCCATATTGGGCAACCTTTGTTTTTGTATATATATGACCACTTGGACTATAAAATAGTGCACTCACCCGTGAACAAGGCTAACGCCGAAACGCGTAGGGATTTTAAGAGTGTTTGCTGTGCTGCCATGCCTAATGACGAATAAAGTCAACTGGGAAATAAGTCGACGTTGTGGACTCTACTCCTCAGTGTTTGTATGGCAACAGGATTCTCCATTCCTGCTATCTTGAGTCCGCCCTGCAGAGTCGGAGGCCCCCAGCAAAATGGAGCCTTTCTTTTTCATATATATATATATATATATATATATATATATATATATATATATATATATATATATATATATATATATATATATACATAGATCTATTTTCGTTCCAACATCTGCTTGAAAATTTAACACAACCTCCAGCAAGCTCGGGGTTGCTCAAATGCGTGTTTATTCAGGCTACATGCTGGTAGGTGATGCGTTTCAAATTGCCACCATTTTTTTATACTTGTGAAATACTTAAAGTGGCGGTGCAACATTAGCAGCAAAAAATACACTTTAAATCATAAAGTGACAGCGCAACAAAGTTTCTCCTAACGTGACTGTTGCAATTGATATTAACAAACATTGTCAATATTTTTGTCATATAATGATTAATAATTTAAACTACTAAAAACTGCAATAAAAATCACCTATTAATGCAATAAATATACTTAAAACATTTTAGACAATCAAACAAAGTTCAATCTTTAGGCAAGTGCCTTACTAATGGCCAATGTATTTGTGCCCCATTATCTCGGGGCTAATCATTTGCCATTAATAATCCTTATGTGCAAAGGTCACTTAATTTATATATAAGATCATCATCCAATCGCCACCATGCTTGCAAAAAACCACGCCTGTGTCACAAATAACTGCAATAACGATTAAAGGATGATATTCAGTTTATTCGCGCAAATATGACAAGTCTCAACCCAATGCTTTTTGGCATTACCATGCCTTACTCACAGGTGGGTAAGTTCTGTTACTGGCAACATTTTAAAGTGCATAATACAATAACATAGAAGACAGGTGTGATGCGTTCCTCACAGCCTGTAAAACAGTCGCCATCTTGCAACCTGTACTGGTTACATACAACTGTTGTGAATAACCAGTATGCCTATTATTACATGAATACAATTGTAGGTACTTTACCACCCAAATGTTGGCAAATCATGTTAAAAAAATTGAACATACATTCCATACATTGTAAATGAATATATATTGGGGAAATAATCACAGTGCTCAACAGTTTGTACTGTCAGTCAGTCAAGCAATTCTTGATTAAGCCAGGTTTTTAACCAGCAGATAACAGGGGCGGATTTAATTTGGTCTGTGACGAGCCCAATACCTAGCTCTGAGTGTGTAGTAAAGGTGGGAGTAGACTGGGGAACGAAAAGCAAGGATCTAAGAAATTTGTTTTCCACCTTCTGGATATTATCAGGTTTTATGTATCCCCATATTGAAGATCTATAGGTGGCTATAGCCAAGTATTTGGCTTTATAAACTTTGAGGATAGCCTCCATTGGTCGTGCCCCCATTCTTTTAACAAAACTCAGCAAGGCTGCAGCTGATCTTGCTACTGCATTGGGTTTTGACTTATATTGGGCACCCCAGGTTCCTCTAGCATCGAAAATCACCCCAGGTAAGTGAAGGATGAGACCCTCCTAACTTCTTTCCCAGTGCAGGAGAATGTTATTGATTTCTTTTTCCTGCCGGTTGACCCGACAATCATGACCTGGGATTTTAGAGTGTTGATTTTCAGATCTAAGGAGGTCATAAAATTGCCGAAAGAGGCCAATAGTCTGTTAAGAGCCACACCTGTACGAGCCAAGAGAACCGCGTCATCCGCGTACAGGAGTACCGGAATGTTGGTCTCCCCTGCACGCGGAACGTCCGCAGCTGAAGTGGCCAAGGCTGGCTCAAGTGCATTTATGTATAATGTAAAGAGGAGGGGGCAAGGATGCACCCTTGCTGCACCCCCCTCTCTGATTTAAAATGAGTAGTGCACCTCCCCTCCCGGGTGACTCTGACAGAGGCCTGTAAACCGCGATGGAGGTCAGCTAAAAAGCCAACCATCGGAGGATCGATGCCCATGTCCAAAAGAACCCCCCACAGCCTCGACCTGTTAACCAGATCGAATGCTGAGGAGAGGTCCATAAAGGCCACGTACAAGGCCCCCTCTTTCGCTATAGTATATTTGCTGATAATCAATTGGAGATTTAAACATTGATCCAATGTACTCCTTTTAGCCCTGAAGCCGTACTGGGCATTCAACATGGTTCCTCTGCCTTCTAGCCATGTTGTCATTCTACCTAAGATGACTCTACCCAGGATTTTAACGGCAGAGTCTATTAGGGAAATGGGCCTATAACAGGCAGGATCACCCCTTTGGCCCTTCTTGAAGATTGGAATAATCATGGACCTAGCCCAGGACTTAGGAAAGATGTTTTCTCTTGAGGCATTAAAAACATTGGTCAGACTTATATAAGTCCGCAGGGACCCCATCAGGGCCCGGGCCTTGTTCTTAAGTGTCTTGTTTATAGCTTTTTCCACATCTTCCTCCTAAAGGCCAAGATTGGCTCTAAACGAAAGGGAGGAAAAAAGCTCCTGTGTGTGACCAGGGGTTGACTGACTATAGATGCTTCCAAAGTGGGCAAGCCACTGCTCATCTGGAATAACGCATTCCACACCTTGATTCTCCACCCCTGAGAAATAGGGCTGATTGATAACCTCCCAAAATTTAGAGCTATCCCGCAAAAAGTTTGTACTGATAACATAGTTTGTCTGATCAGTCTGCAAATGCGCCAGCCTTTTTAGTCTTATTACTAGACATGTAGAATGCGCTGCACAGTTCATGCAGAGTAATATCATTAATAGATTCCACAAAAGCTGTGGTCCTCAGTAGATGTGTACCTAATCAGTGTGCATGAAAGATAAATCTCCTCTCTGGTAAGTTTATATATAAAATGACAATTTGCTTCCGCATGCGAAACCCTCTTCTACTAATGTGAGCGTGTGTTTCTTAGTTATTGGCCACCCCAATATTAACGGACAGTGCCGAGATATCAATATTTAATGAGTAGTGGGCAAATATTCACCTGATAACTGCAATATATGTCCCACTCCCACAGCTCATCAAATGACAATCAAAACTAATCTACAAAATCCCATATCATATGCTGTAGATATCCCTAAACTTCCCAATGAGAGTCATCATGCCTGCCATATCATTGTATTTATATCAAAAAGATGAGCAGAGCAGAAGGTTGGCAGAATAGAAGAAATTATAGAAAAAGTAAAAAAGGAGATATCTCAGCTTTGAGTTGCTTTCAGCTCCTTGGACTCAGGGGAATAGAGCAGGAGAAAGTGTCTAGACACACTGGTAATCGACTACAGCTCAGACGCAGTTGACCAGACAGATTTACGACGTATGCCCCCTCCTGTATAAACATAAACATAAATCAAAACATACCCTTTTAAAATCAATAAACATTGCAGATATACATCATAAGAGACACAGGCAATCCTGATTTAAAATGCCTATTGCAATTAAACCCTTAATACCCCAACTCGCTGACTAAGTAAAAAGAGTAAAAAGAGGAATTAATCGCACAAATGGATATGCATTTCCTCATCACTGTTTAGACTATTGGGAATTTTAGTATTGCGGTCCAAGATGTATCTAGATTCCAGTTGTCTGAGTTTGCATACTCTGTTCCTGCCCCTCACTGATTTTAAAATTCTATTAATAGGGAAAAAGTGAAGTAAATTTCTTGTTTTCTGACTCAAAGTGTTGTGCTGTGGTATATTGTTTGTCTTTGTTTTAAATAGCTATCATGTGCTCCAAAACGCCTTTCTTTACAGGAAACGTTGTGCTGCCTCTATATACTTTGTCACAAGAACATACCAGAGCATATACACAGAAGTCAGAGAGAAAGGTTGGGTATCTGTCAATCTTTATATAGGTTTTGGTCACAGGGGAAAAGTATTATATTTGACCTGTATCTGCATGCCTTGCAGTGCATACAGGTAAGGAAACCTATCAATGTGGTACTCATTCCAGTGGGAATGTCAGTAATTTCATTTTTGCAAAGTTTGCCCTTGAGTGAGGAGCCCTTTCTAAATGTTATGTTCAGGTGATCTCCTATACAGTCAGAGAGAGTACTCTCTGTCTGTATAATGCCCCAGTGTCTGTTTAGAGTATTCTTTTTTTAAACTATTTTTATTAACATAGTTATATGCAGTACATGGACAATCAAGAATCAGCAATGCATAGATACAAGTCAGACAGTGCAATTATAAGGGTAGCATAACACTATACAGTATGAACCTCAGTTCGGTTACAATGAGATTGTGTCTCTCCGGTATACTTGTATTAACAGTCAGCCTTAGTAATTAAAACCTGGAAAGGTTACAAAGGGTACAGGGACACACGAGGACTTGGAGGATGAAGAAGGGGGAGGAGAGAGGGGTGAGTTTCTTCATCTCTCTTCGACTCCCAGGTTTTGCCTCATAAAGGTGTTTTCATTATCCAAGAGATAGCTTTAAGAGATATTTCTTCCTGATCTCTTTTGCTTTATTATTGTAAGTGGTGATAAATCTTGTCATCATCAGGGTGTCTGGGCTTGGGGGATCTGAGAGCTAGAATGTCATATCCGCACACCCTCTGTGCTTTTTTCTAGGCAATGTTTTAGTATAGGCTCTTGACATCCACTTTCCCTG
This sequence comes from Lissotriton vulgaris, assembly GCF_964263255.1. NCBI lineage: Eukaryota > Metazoa > Chordata > Amphibia > Caudata > Salamandridae > Lissotriton > Lissotriton vulgaris. The sequence goes on along the minus strand of NC_141699.1, from coordinate 250,051,602 downwards.
AATCTTTTAGTCATGGCCCTACATCTGAGCTTCAATTCCTATAAGCTCATTGAAATTCCTCATAATGGATGCTGTCTCTAAGGCTGCTTGGGTGGCTGCTTTGGGTGGCATGTAACTGACTATTGCCTGCTGTACTTTTCATATTGAGTTTAGAAGTCAAGTTATTACCTTCCACCATGACGAGAACATCCAGAAATTCCACACTGCTGTTACTGATGTTACCCTGGAGAAGTGTGGCTCAATGATTAGAGCGGCAAACCCTGATGCAGAGGTCTAGCCCGAGACCAGGGTTCAATTCCCCGCCTCGGCGGGTCTTGGGCTCAAAATTCCACGGACCTGATAATTCTCGCCTTGGTGCCTATTCCAATCATGGAGTCCCACTCTGCAACTCTGGGCAATAGCTTGCTTAATCTCCACAATGGCCCCCACAATGCTAAGAATGCCTGCCCTCCACCTTGGGGGTGACCAGGAGTGGACGCCTCACAGGGAAAGTCAGGATGGGTTCCACAGCGGTATTCGTACAAGCGCCTTGAGACCCTTGCGGTGAGTAGTGCGCTATACAAGTATCAATTTGCATTTACCCTCAAATGTCAGGTTGTACGTGTTATTATTAGGGGCAGAGATGAAGTTAAAACACCTGTTCCTTATCGCCTCGCCAAATTATGAACAGGTCGTCAATGTAACACAGCCACAATACCAGTGAATGTCTGAGAACCAAGTTTTACATAAAAGGGACTGTTCTGAGTTGGGCAAATCAATTTTCAAAAGCACCCCATGCATAATTTACGTAATGTAGAAACAAATGCATTAAGCAGTTTCCAAATCTTGAAATTGTTCCACTGCAATATAAATTCCATTGTTTTTTTTAATTCTACGGTTAAAGTTTTATTTTCATGTATTTTCATAGGTTCCGACCAGGAACCTTATATTAGCTGCCTGTGCAGCGGGCATCGGAGGTGTCTTCCAATATGGATACAATGTTTCAGTTATGAATGCACCTACTAAGGTATGTTAAACATTAAAGAAAAATGAATACAATTTTTTCAGCTTGACTAGATTCAAAAGATTTTTTAATTATGTTTTGTCTGTACCACCCACATGTTTTCTCTAAGTAAGCCACTAACTGAGCAGATTTATAGAAGGATGGCTACATTCATGGTTGTAAGCACTTTATCAATATAACATAATTGCAAAAAAAGTGTTGCTAGGATGTGACTGGCTTATAAAATTGCTACATAGTTCATGTTTGCCCCAAAACCATAGCATCCAAATGCAATGTTCATGACTGCCCTTGATGTCTCAGAGGATATAAAAAATGACTTAGATGATATCCCTGGTGACATATAGTACCTTAAAATTTACATTAGTAAATATATATACATACCCAGACACACATATATATAAACATATATATATGCGTGAGTAAATATATATATTCACTGAAAATACTAAAGGTTAAACGGATGCTATTGTTAGGAAATAGAATTTGAAAAAACGTAGAAATTAACTTAAAAAAATATAGGTTAAAGGGACGTTAAAGTAAGGCTCAGACTTCACTCATACAAAACCGGTGAAATTCAGCAGATATAGTTACCTGAGCTAACTATAATGAATGCCCCCGCAATGCACTGCTTCTAACCTCACTCATGATGTGGTAAGTGACATCACTGATGACATCACTGATTACATCGCAATTGGCATCACTGATGACATCATCCTGTTAGTTTTTTCTAACAGTTTATGATTGTTAAACAAATATACTAATCTACTACAAAAGTTAAATTACTATACCAGGGGCACTACTACTGAGTGTTAAGTTCAGTTCTACTTTATTTGTTGATTAATAAAAATCATTACAATCAAAAATACAACACAATAGGTTAAGAACATTAATTTTTACTGGCAGAACACATGTACAGCTTTATATGGAAAGTTTAGCAGCAATGATTAAAATTGCCTGTGCCAATCAATAATTAAAGTACAATTGTGCAAAGATTTTTTTTGTTGCTTTTTTTTAGCAGCAATAAGTAAAGTAAAGTTGTGCTAGCGGCTGGCGGACAGTTCCAAAAACTGTTCTTAAGAAATTAATAATTTTCTCCTTAGTAGGACAGCCCACCAAGTACAGTTAATTGTGCATGTTTTAGAATTTTAAAAACATTTTTTCTTGAAACTCAAATTTGTTTTCCCAATCACTATGACAATTTAAAATCTTTTTGGAACTTCAAATTCAGAGTCGTGGACTAAACTTTTAGCAGCAAGTTATCATTTTGGCATTAATGACTTCGGTGACATGTTGCTTCAATAACAATCATTATCAGACTTGGTTAGTAGCTTTTTTTGACAATATAATGAACTTTACAAATTGTGAGATCATGCGAGGCATATTCCCAGTGAGACAGATTATAATAGTGTGTCAACATGTTCTCACACCTAGTTCATTAAAATGGGTCTCAACAGAGTCTTCCGCTCTTCTAACAGCTGAGGACACATAGTTTCAATGTGTATTAAAGATTAGTTATAAAAGCCACATAACCTAAAGCTTTTTGTGGACCAGTTTTTTTCCTTTTTGGATATTCCGTCCTTTGTGGGATATCTCCCAAACCGTAACAACTTAAAGTTGTTCCTTAGAAAGGGTTTTAAATGGGTCATGAGATATGATTGAGGTTCTAATTTAATAAATGAGTTGATAACTGACCAGGAGTGACTCTTTTTTGTGAGCTAATCCTTTTCTAAAAGACTCGATAAAAGAGTGACTGAACGATTTATTGCCTGTTTATAAACTGCCTTGCTCCTAACTTCTTCTTCAAAGACTGGACACTTAAAATTGAGTAAACTCTCTCTTAGATAAGCTCTCCAACTCCTAGTGTGCTCATACCTCGTTATCTCCTGCCAACATTGGTTTGCAAGTGTACCCTGGTCTGAACTAAATGAAGATTATAACGTTTTTAAAAAGGCAGATTGCCGTACCTGAGTTTGCCTTTTCAGACCAAATTCTAATCTGACATTAGCATGACCTATATACCTATTTAAAGACTTTTATTTGTAGTTCATCAGGGATTTTCACGTCTTTACCACGAAAAATCATTGAACCCTAAGCCAAAGAGGGGATCAGCTTTGCTTTCATAACTTTTAATAGATGTTTGTGATTTGGGCAAGACAATTTATACCTCAACTTTCTAAAAGCAAAGGGAAAGGCTGTTGCCTTTGCTTTAAGGTTAATGAAATGCTGTCTAAAGGACAGATTATCATCGAATGTTATTCCTAGGTACTTATAATATTTCACGATATGTAACCTGTTAATATTCCATTCTTTCTTGTCTGTGTTTGTACCACCTATCGTCATTATTTTTGTCTTTTTGGTATTGATTTGCAAACCATTAAGGGTGATTTAGTGATTAAAAGAGTCAACTAATCTTCTTAAGCCTCTAGCCTAAGAAGCCAGTATGGCTTAACAAAATGGTGTCATCAGTGTATTGTAAATATTTTATGTCTTTGCCTAAAAAAGTAGGTGAGAGAGCATTAACTTCTTTAAAATATATTGGTAAGTAGGCCATAAAAATATTTAAATGGCATGGAGCCGAAAAGCAACCTTGTTTCAGACCACTCTTACTTTCAAATCAGTAGGTTATACTTCTCCCGTCTCCGACTTTGATCTGAACCCATGTGTTAGTGTATAATAGTTTAATCATGTCAAGTAATTGGTTTGGGATACCCCATTCTGACAGTTTGGCCCAAAGTAAATTACGGGGAACAAAATCAAAAGCGGCCATAAGGTCGACAAAACAGATATATAGTTTTTGCTTTCTATAATTTTCTCTTTTAGCCAATAAAGTCGGTAAGGTCAAGATCGTACTCGATTCGCCCCTTCTAAAGCCTCTTTTGAAAACTGGACTTAAATCTTTTTTTGCGGCCCATTCTTCCAAGTCGCCAAGCAGGCAGCTCGCAAAGATTTTGCCTCCAGATCCATTAGAGCAATTAGCCTATAATTTGCAGGGTTGTATTTTAAACCGCTTTTGAATATCGGCTGAATTATACTTCCTTGCCATGACTTGGGAACCGATCCAAATTTAATAGCATCATTGAATACAATCGTTAAAACCTCTGACCAATGCGCAAGATTTGCTTTGAAACTTGAATTTTGAATTCCGTTAGGGCCAGTCGCCCCATTCAATCTGGTCCTACTTATTGCCTTTTTAACTTGCTCTGTAGGCCATGACTCCTTAACTTGTGACTTAGCTTGGATAGTATGCTGGACCTTCCCGTGTATTCTACCTTCTTCTCTGTTTGACATGCTTAACTTTTGACAAACAGTATTAGTATTCAGCTGTAGGTCCAGGATGAACCATAAAGGTTATAAATGAAAGATGCCTAGGGTAATTCTGTGATATTAGCACTATTCCCTCTTTTACCACCATTTTCGAGATTATTTATTATGCCCCAGCATAATTTTGGATTTTGAGTTTTGCATGAAAAATATAGCTTTGACCATATTCCCTCATAATAAGTTTGTTTGACTTTCCATATCTTTTTTTTACTACTGAGTGGTACAGCTTATAGCATATATTATGTGAGAGGCTGTATATATCCTTGTGTGTGTAGGTGTGTGAGTGGCTGAGTGGCTATATGGGTGTATAAGTGGGTGTGAAATGAAGCACGGGAGTCCATGATTTGTTTTTAAACAATTTTTTTTGCAGGATTAAAGAGAGTTTTTTTGGCCATGTGTGGTCCATGTGGGACCCCAACCCCAAGAGACCTAGGGGGTATGGATATTTGTACCCTGCCCCCTTTTCTTTTTTTCCCATTTCTTGTTGGACTCGACTTCAAGCCGAGTCCCAAGATGGCTGCCAACACTTCCTGGCTGAAGTGTTGGCAGCCAATCAAATTTCAGTAGGATCTGGAGTCGACTGCAAGGACTCTAATCCCCAGATACCTATATTTTTTAAACTTACATATCTCTGAAACCACTGAATAAATTTACACTAAATTACAGAAAAAACATGCTTTTTAGACCAACATCTAGCTTTCTTTCAAATTTGGTGTAATTCCGTTCAGCAGTTCAGGCTGTAGTTATGTTAAAAAAATGAAAAATCCCCTTAGACATAACATGAGAAAAAAATCGTTTTGGGGCCCCCCCTTTCTCCTCGGCCCCCGCTTGATGGATCATTTAGAAACTTTCAGCAAAACAGTTGAATCAAACAGAGTAAGTGATTTGAACCTTTTGTGAAGATTCATCAAGCTGCACCAAATTTATGGGGAAAACAAAAATAGACTTTCCCTATGGAAATTTTGGTCCTAACTACAACTACATACGAGCTATCGGTAGTTATATATATATGAAAATTAACAGAAAAAAACAAAGGTTACAGAGACGTTGTCATAGTTAGGCTAATGTTTCACTCGTACAAAACCAGTGAAATTCAGCAGTTATATTTATCTGAGCTAACTATAACTCGCGGCCCTTCAATGCACTGCTTCTGACCTCACATATTACCTCACTCAGTGGTAAAACCAAAGGTTGAAGTAACATTATATTTACTCCACCTCCACCATGCACAGTTTTCACGTCAATGATTTCACTGCAAATGTTGCAGTGATAATATCAATGATGACATAGAAGATATCATGATTGATGTAATATGTGGGGTAATTAGCCTCTTATGGAGTGGGCACAAGTTATCGTTACTTTGGGTATGAGCTATTTTGCAAGTTTTTTAAATGTCAATTAATATTTAATAACCTTACACCAATCCAACCCCAGCCACGCATGGCGGTTGCCCGTGTGCATCAGTGGGTTTGGCCAGGTCATGCAGCCAACCACCTACGTTTAGCCTACCCCACACAGCGCATGGCTCGCACAGTGGGGAGATCCCCAAGCGTCAATAGGCCAGAGGACCACATACCCCATGGCCTTATCAAATGAGAGGAGGGCCACGTGGCCCCTGGAGACCCCATCCCCCAGGGCCATGTTTGTATTAAAAGGGATGGGGATGCATATATATATATATATATATATATATATATATATATATATATATATATATATATATGTATATATATATATATATATATATATATATATATATATATATATATATATATATATATATATATATATATATATATATATATATATATATATATATATATAGTCCCAGAAGTCCCATCCAGGGCGTGCATCTAAGCAAGAAGGTGTGTGGTGCCTCAAGCGCTCCTTCATAACTGCCAAAGCCTTTGCAGAGAAGTGGGGACACTTCGAAACGCGTCAGGCATCCAAGGCAGTCTGAACAGTTAAAGGATATCGTTGTGCTGGATGCGTGCTTACCATTCAAGGCTCCTTGTGTGCAGCTGAGGTCCGGGTGCTCCTTTGTACGTGGGGTACTTTGGAGCTGGAATATTTACGCGCCGACTCAAAATTGCAGTTAGAAGTAAAGTCCAAGTTTACAGCAAATGCAGTGAGGGTTTCCACACTTAGGGCTCCATTAGGATGTCGGGCGGATCGCCACCTCCATGGTGGCGGTGGCGATCCGCCCGACAGAAATGACCGCCCGCCATCCTTTTCCCCCCGCCACATTACAATGGCGAGGGGGACCGCAACGTAGGGAAACACCGCCCGCCACTTTTCCGCCCCGGTCGCATTGCGGCCGGGGCGGAAAATGATTAATATGGTGGCGGTGTCTTTGAGACACCGCCAGCCATATTACAATGGCACGAGTGCAATGCCTTTCCGCGGCGGCAATGCCGCAACGGAAAGGTAGGCGGTGTTCACTCTGGGGGCCCCCTGTGGGCCCCCGGAGTGAAGGCCAAAGGGGGGTGGCACAAGGGGGGGTACCTGTGGTACCCCTCTGCATTTACATAATCAAAGCGGTAGGCACCGCGCGGTGCCTGCAGCTTTGATTATGTAAATGCTGCAAAGCATTTTTAGTATTGTGGTGGGTGGAGTACAGAGCTCCGCCCGCCACAATACTATAAATACAGGATGTGCCCGCCACTGTGGCGGGCACATCCTAATGGTGTGTGCGGGACCCCCGCCCTTAGGGCGGGCAGTCCCGATTTCCGATAGGATGGTGGGCGGGCAAAGCCCGCCCGCCATCCTAATGGGGCCCATAATGTTTGATGATTTATTATACTTTTGCTTTTATGTATAATAAATAGACTCTTTGCATTGGGGTCATTTTAATTTCTTTTTCTAACTTGTAGCTGTTTATGTATATCAGATGTTGTTGCATAATACCTATAATATAAACATATACACATATGTGAAAATCTTGCAAGATTACATACCAGTTCTTAACTTCCTGGTGTATGCCTTGAGCTCCTGACTTGTTATAGTTTCCTAACTGTCAATCTGAGTTTCTGTTAGGTTTGGAACAGGATTTGAAATTCATTAGTGATTTACATTTCCTAGTGAATTTTTCTCATAAATTTTAAGAGCCAACCTTTTTTATTCTAGTTGTTCTAGGCTTCATAACTACTGATGCTTTAAATGTAATGTGCCTCCCATTCTGAATTTTGAAGTAAGTATGCACCAGTATCATACATTAAAAAAGGTACGTACACAACAGAAAAGTATGCTTTTCCTTTAGGCCAGCGTATTTCATTCTTCCTTTTTGTTTTTATTACAATATACATACATTGAGACCACCATAGATACCATGGCAAGTATTAGATCATGAGACCTGGTTTATGCATGTCCATGGCAGTAGCCAGTCTCTTAAAAAGAAATGAAAACAAAACAAAGAAAACATGACATTTTGTCTAGAACAAGGGCACATAAACCCTAATGTTCGGAGGAGACAAGTTTATCAATATAGACCGGGTGAATCCTACATTAATTCCATTTATGGTAATTAAAGTTCAAAGCAAAAATGGATACTATGTAATCCAGGCCTACATTGAGTAACATATTTGAGAGTTTATGTGGACTGCTTTCATGGTGGTTTATCATCCGATTTAGCTACGGTAGCTTCATCACCACCAAAGCCAACCTCCACAAAGGAATGAAGGCCATCGCTGACTGGATGAAGATCAGCCATCTGAAGCTGAACTCAGACAAGACCGAGGTCCTCATCCTCAACTCCAACCCTTCAGCCTGGGATGACTCCTGGTGGCTGATGGCACTGGGGACAGCCCCGACATCCACTGACCATGCACGCAGCCTGGGAATCATCCTCGACTCAATGCTCTCAATGACCAAGCAAGTCAACGCCGTCTCCTCCACCTGCTTCAACCCTCTCACGCATGATCCGCAAGATCTACAGACGAATCCCGACAAATGCAAGAAAGACAGTCACCCAGGCCCTCGTCAGCAGCAGACTCGACTACAGAAACGCCCTCTACGCAGGAGCCCCGACCAAGATCATCAAACGACTACAATGCATCCAAAGCGCCTCGTCACGACTGATTCTCGACGTACCAGGACACGGCCACATCACTCACCATTTGAGAAATCTGCACTGGCTCCCCGTTAACAAGAGGATATCCTTCAACTCCTCATCCAAGCACACAATGCACTTCACAAGACCGGCCTAGCCTACCTCAACAGACGGCTCTCCTTCTACATCCCCACTCGCCACCGTTCCACGCATCCGAAGAACAACTACCCGCGGGAGATCCTTCTCTTACCTCGCCGCCAAGACATGGAACACCGTCCCACTGAGCCTACGACAGACCCAAGGCCTGCTGACCTTCAGGAGGATACTCAAGACCTGGCTATTCATTCAGTAGTGCCCCCTTCCCCTGCGCCTTGAGACTCTTGTGGATATGTAGTGTGCTTTACAAATGATTGAATGATTGATTGATCTCAATATGAAATAACAAACTTTGTTCTTTTCTTGTTTAGTACATCCAGACATTTATAAATGAAACATTTGCAGACCGCTACCAACAAGAGGTGGATGAAAATACACTGACAGTCATATGGTCAATAATTGTTTCCATATTCACAGTTGGTGGCCTCGTTGGGTCAAATATGGCTGGGACTCTAGCAGCAAAACTGGGCAGGTAAGAGTTCCAGGTGTTTTTTTTAAATATACTGTTCATCTGTGACAATGGAAGGTTTTAGAATTAGTTCTATGTTTCGATAATCATAATATCAATCATGTTGTTGACACATATACACACAATAACCCTATTATCAAGGGATTGGTTTCAGTTGATTTTCTATTGACAATTCACTAGCAATTACAAACCCATTTAATTGCTTCAAAAAGCTTGAGATTGGTGCATTCGACTGCGTGTTTTTATAATTCATAAAAGCCTAATTGCTATGCTTGTGGCACATTAAGTTGTCATATACGTCAATGAATCTGTGTCAGGCCATCAATCACCTGGGTGTGGGGAGTGTTGAATACTGAAGTCTAGCAAAAATACTAAAGTACATTTCAGGAGATCAATCAAGTATTAGAGGGCAAACAACTGTTAACGTATGTGTCTCACTAGTGGGAATTAACTGCTACATTACTTGTTTATGGCATATTGAATGGATCTCTAAGGCTCATTTTCTAGTAACTAGATACACGGGCCATACAATCGGGATTTAGAGCCGGCTACTCTACTGAGTCAGCCGTTCTCTATTCCACTGAGTGCCTTAGACAGATAGTGGATAAAGGAGAGACAGCAGCGTTGGTTTTATTAGATCTTAGTGCAGCTTTTGACACCGTGCTGCACACAACGCTGCTGTCTCGTCTTTCTGATATGGGGGTGGTGGGATCGGCCCATGCCTGGATACGATCTTTCCTGGCCAATAGGAGCTTTCAGATGCACTGCCCACCTTTTAAATCAGGAAGGTGAGCCATGGGGTTCCCCAGGGCTCGAGTTTGAGCCCTACTTTGTTCAATATCTATATGGAACCCCTGGCTCACATAGTGGAGGCGTTTGGGGTGGGCATTGTCAATTATGCTGATGACACCCAACTGATGTTCAAGCTTACGCCCGACCACAGAGAAGATGCCACGTACTTCTCTAACTGTCTGTCATCAGTGGCATCATGGATGAACAGCAATTGCCTGCGCCTAAATGGGGAAAAAACAGAACTGCTGGTGGTTGGGAAAGCAGCTTCAGCATGGTCACACATGTGGTGGCCCACTGAATTGGGCAGCCCTCCCCTTCCTGTGGATTCGGTAAGAAATCTTGGCATAATGCTTCACTCAGATCTCTCTTATAAGTCTCATGTTAGCAAGGTGACAGGTAGGTGCTTCAGCATACTGAAAGTTCTTCGTAAGGTTTTAGATCTCCTCCCTATCGGTGCTAGAAAGACTATTGTCCATGCCCTGGTGACCCCCCACCTTGACTATGGGAATGCTCTGCTTTTAGGTCTGAGTAACAAAGGCCTTCATCAACTTCAGTACGTTCAGAACGCTGCTGCACGCCTTGTGCTCAAACTTCCTCGCAGAGCATCTGGGAAGACCGCTTTAGCTAAGCTTCACTGGCTCCCAGTCAGGGAACGGATTACGTTTAAAGCCCTCTGTTTTGCGCACCGTATCACCCAGGGCAAAGGCCCAGGTTACTTGAAAAATCTTCACACTGTACATCGCCCCATCCGGAATTTGAGATCGTCCGGCGCGATGCTGTTTAAACTTCCCCGTATCACCAGAGCCAGGATGGGTGGCTGTTCTTTCAGGTACCTGGCTTCCAAACATTGGAATGAACTTCCGCTCAACTTCCGAATGGAACCCTCTGCAACTAGATTCCGTGGGAAACTTAAAACGTTTTGTTCCCTCTTATTTAACCTCTTTGTCTTCTTCCTACTCTGACTTCTTTTTTAACATCTGCCTCTTGAGAATCAGCAGTATTTAGCGCGGGGACACACTGTTTTCTGTGTAGCCAGGCGTTTTAGAAATGGTTTATTATTATTATTTTTATTATTATATTCTTCTTCTGCAAAGCTACAGGAGTGCGAATGCTAAACTTTATCTTTTACCAGATTTAGGTTTTCAGGATCAAACAACTCTAAGGTGTAAACACAGATTCCAAAAGAGAATCGTTATCTGCTTGGATGGTAGCCATTCCTGTGATGCATTGTCATCCAAGAATTTAGCAGGAAAAATGTGACCTTTATCTTCTCCTATAGATGGCCGATGACAGCTTTTTCGCTGATCTTTTACCGGAATGGTATGCTACTTATTGGATAGTAGCATACAGGGTCTTTGTGGTCTTTGTTAGGCTTCTTGAGTAACAACAAGATCTCTCCCATCTTGGGGTTGTCCGGAACAGCACCAGGGAGGCGCATTGCGCTAATGTTCACAGGAATCTCAAGACGTATTGGAGAGCTTTTACTGTAGTTGATTTGATAATGTCATTTTCATTCAGTGGGGCTGTCAGGAATTTCTATTTTGCCAATTCATCACTGTAGGGAGGATAGTCTATTTTGGTGTGCTACGACACAATGCGACAAAAGGTAAAAGGTTCAGTAGTCTTGTCAATGTGCTTTTATATTTTGTTAATCTTGTTCTACAAGTTGTTGATGGCTCTGCTCTACTCCTCTTACTTGTTGGGTAGTGTATTTGGTGAGAGGTTCGCACAATGCTGGATTACCTTGAAAAGCACCCTGTTTTTGTTAAATGCCTTGCTGATGTTGCCTTGTAGTAGGTTGCATTTATACTTTTGATGAGGTGGCTTTAACGCTGGCTTTAAGTGATGCCCTCCTTTACTTTTTCTGTTGTTTGATTCTGTATTTGCTTTAAAAAAGACCATAGATGTATCAAGGTGCAGAAAGTTTGGTCAAGCAGGATTTGATTGTGGTGTGGGGGACCTGCTTTCATCAGGGGTCTATGATTGAAGGATTTTAGCAACATCATAATGCTGGTGCTGAGTTCAGATATGACTACCTAGGATGTCAGTTGGCAACAAGTGTGGTCTATGGGATGTCTGTGTAGGTCCACTAAGAGTATATTGATGACCCTCACCTCCCTCTGTAGGTATCTATGCGCCATTTGCATACTGTGAACCTTGAAACGTATGTTGTTTGGGGATCTCTGTGGTTGAATGCTTTATCTTAAAGATACTAGGATATCAAGAAGGATGTCAGTGGTCAGGTGGAGCCAAACTCTGTAATACAATTGCTGTCAGATTTTTTAATTATAGCTTTAAATAAGGTATTTGTCTTCGCTGTGTGTGAGTGGAGTTACCATTTTCACTGGTTTGCAGATGCCGGTAGGGATGATGTAGGGAGACATGGAGAAAAGTCACACATTATTGCTGGTGACACTTAGAAATGGGCTGCTTATGATCAGAGATAGATGCAGAGATTTTGGCATGTAGGTCTTAGCAAATGTTCTTACAGAACCAAAGAGTGTATGCCCGTATCCCATTTACATCACTTTCTACCCTTGCCATATTGACGTAGATCTATTCTGCCTTGGTACTTCAATAAAGATTAGTGTAGCCTGCTCTTGGTAAAGAAGAAAGCTGAATCTAGAGCTTGTATTAATTCCCCTTTATTGAATTTCAACAGGTCCACAAGAGCAGCCAGTATCAGCATTAGATAAGAAATGACCCCAACATTCCCAACCCTTTCTGCGTATACAATTCTAACATTCTAATAGGCATATAATATTCTATTGCATATTAAATGAACTTAAAACCCACAACACCCCTCTTCTTACCTAACATAAAACACAGAAAAACAAATGCAAAGAAACCATAATTTAAAACATGGCAGAATCCAAACATTTTGCAAGTTTTACAAATTTCCTATCATATCTCGTAGTATTTTCTCCATTGAATTCATTTTGCAGTAACATTGATGTTTAGACATGCTGCTGTATGAAACTGGAACTGTAATCATTAGCGAGAGCAATAGGGTTCCCTATCAACTTATGTTCACTTAGATAGGATGAAGTAGATATAGCGTAATCTTGAACTCTTCTATTTTCTCCACCAGACAGAGACCATTTCCTTGAAACATAAGAATTACTAGATGATGTATATCCTCATTTACATTAGTGTCATTAGAACCACTGTTCAAAATAATCCCCTGACCTGGTTTCAAATATATCACAGGTTTCATGTCCCACCAACCCTTAATTTTTAATAAAATATCTCTCTTAGTCACTTTCAAAACGTGTACTGGTGAAGAGTAAACAGATTATCTTTTGGGGATTGTGTGTTCTTTTCTTACAATTATTTAATCACTTACATTTATTTATTTACTTTAGGTTCTATTAACTCTGTCCAGGCATGCTTTATTTTGTTCTTGTTTCTGAACCAACTTATCTTTAACTTTATTTGCAATCATCAATTTTGTGTACTCTACCCATTATAGCAATGTCATCTGTACAACAATCCATTAATTCTTGTATACATTTAGCAAATTCTATGGTCGTAAACATTTAGCTGCTAACTTACTCCAATGTAACTCATCGGATCTTTTGAAATCTTCCAACGTTTATCTGACTTAAGACAATCACTGCACTCGTTAATGTATTCACACTTGTGTTGAAACCTAGCAAACATTAGCACTTTCTTAGCAATTTTTTGTGGCCGTTGTTCCAGGATGACCTTCATGTACCAGAGGGATCAACTTATTGAATAACTTGAGGAGAAGTATAAATAATCCATCCTAAATAATATGTCACCCTCAATTGTCAAGTCTAGTGCTAATTGTAAAAATCTTCCCAAATACATGCCATTACTCCTCACTGAAGGTCAACCTTCAATTAAACATCTTTTCACTTGCAACAACTGTTAATCATCAGAGCATGCTTCTCAAATGAAATTGTCCCTTCTCATCTATGAAGAGCATCAATAACTTCATTCATGTTCACATTCCATTTCTTCTTGTAGTGGTAGTTTTGACAGACAGTTTGCTCTTAGATTTTGTCCTCCTGCTGGGTACTCCACTATGAATAGAGAATTCCTGTATTTTTGAAATCCAGCTTATCCTTGTGCAATTATGCACCACTTGGCCCGGCTCCAATTTAAAGACCCTCTCCCATAAGACTATTTTCAGCTTTTCTACCTAATGAAACAGGCTAATGCTTTTCTTTCAATTGTGCTAATATGCACTTCAGAACCTCCTAACACACATGAAATAAAAACCACAGTATGCTTGGGAGACCTGCCAACTTTTGGTGTGTTCCCCTGTCTTTTTGCTTTCTGACCTCCCGGTTTTGGCTCTGTTTTTTTCTGGTTTAGTGTCTCTGCCAACTTTCTCACTGCTGTTCAGTGTTAAATTGCAAGTGCCCCTGTTGTAAATTGTTATTATGGATTATTGTTTTCATGATTGGCATATTTTATCTACTGGTAAGTCCCTAGTAAAGTGCACTGAGTGTGACAGGGCCTGTAAATCAAATGCTACTAGTGTGTTCCTTTAGGCGCTGCACCAGAAAAGGCCGGCTCGAAATCACCAATTACTTAGGCCTTCATTGCATCATTCCTCCAAGAGATTAAAGATAAAATTGGACCCCTTAAGCAAAATTGTAAAGCTATGTTGCATCCAGCGGGAAGTCATGGATATTGTTGGAAGAGTGGATGACCTCGAGCACACGTGGACGCTAGGTCTGAGGACCACGAGAGCCTGTGGAGGAAGATGGCGGAACTGGAGGATCAAAACATTAGCCTACAGCTGAAGAAGGAAGATCTCAAAAATCGCAGTTGGCTCCTCTAGGGAGCGGAAGGCAAGGACATCATGGCCTACATGGCAGATCTCTTGCAGGCCATTAGAGAGAATAAAGCAGCTTCTCCACCTATGCTTGATTGAGCCCATTGAGTCTCAGGCCCTCGCAACCAGTCCAACTTCATCCCAGACATACTCAGACGGGTTCACTTCTTTGCTGAAAAAGAAGCTATTCTGAAAAAGATCCAGGGAGCCAAAGCACTTTCTTACAATGGTCTTTTGATCCAGATCTTTCAAGACCTAGCACCGGATACCCTCCGAAGGAGGAAATACTTCAAACCAGCCAAGGACAAGCTCAGAGACCTCAATATTAAATACCAGTGGGGCCACCCTTTTGCCCTGATGATTACCTGGGAGGGTAAGTGACGTGCTTTTCGTTCATTGAGAGAATCAAAACTCTTGTAACTCCATCTGGAATGTGAAGGGGATGACCTGCCTTCTCCTTGAGGGCACCCGGGTGTATCCACACATCCAGAATAGTCAAAGTACAAGCGACACCTTCAGGAGCAGGAAGCTACACAGGCCAAACAGGAAATAATTAGTCCTATTCGGTCCTTGAGTGACTCTTCTCCGCAATCTCAACTACCAGATCATAAGGACTAACTCGGCCTGGGTGCATCCAATCTCTTATGTTTTTCACAGCTAATTTTTGCGATCAGACATTGAGAACATTTGACATAAAATTTGTATGCAACCACCCCAGCCTCTCTTGTGCCTGGATGAGGGCTGAACCACTGTGAGATCACATATCTATCCCCTAGAACTTAATCACTATGGTGGTGAGCCTTTGGACGCTACTATCGCTAGACTTGGCTCTGGCTCCCTCGGTGATGACCCTGTGGAGGATGAATCTTTCGCTCATCTTGTATTGCCACAGGGCCCTGGATGCAGGGACCCATGAACTTCTTTGCCCCTGCCATCCCCGCCCTTTCAGGGTCGCTTTGGTGAGTGACTTCTCCTGAATGGCCTGTCTTATAGAAGTTGGGCTGTTCCTGGGAGACTCTAACATTGCATGGCCCAGTTGGCTACCAATCATTGAGTTTTTTGTCTTTCTTTCTACTGTATTCTTTGGCCCACCTTTCCTGGATGCGCTGCTGCTGGGGAGATGGTTCCCTGTAGGAATTCAACCTTGGATCTTGGGAGTTTGCTGGGAGGTACTTTGCTCGTTCAATAGCTTCTGATGGGCTTCCAGTCAAGCCACTTTGTTATGGGGCTCAAGGAGGGGAGAATGTGCACCCATAGTGTTGGAGTAGTGGCTGTTGCGGGGGAATCAACTTTTTAGACTTATTATGACTAACCCTATTAAGTTTCTTTTGCTAAATGTTAAGGGGCTCAACTCTACCAATAACAGAGATAAAATTTAGCGGTACCTCATCCAACAGGACTCTGATGTCATTTTCCTGCAAGAGACTCATTTGATTTCCTTTGACACTCGCCTTATGTCCCACCTCAAATATCCTATTCAATACTGGGACTGTTCCTCTTCCAACTGGGTGGCCATTCTCTTTAAAGCTGGCTGGAACATGCCGTCTCCTAAAGCTACGATAGACAACGACGGGAGGTTCCTAAAAGTCTGAATGCTCTGGGGTACGCTATCCCTGACCCTCCTAAACATATATGCCCCCAATCAAAATCCAGATGCATTTTTACGCTTACACCTTAGTGATCTCTTACACACAGTCGCAATGCCGATTATTCTTGGGGGGCTCTAATTTGGTATGGAAACCAGAATAGGATCGCACGGCACAAGCTTATTAAAGCGCTGGGGCTATGTCCGCAACTCTAAAAAACATCATTATGGACTTGGGATTAGTTGACGCATGGAGACATTTGCACCCTCACTCGAAGGACTCTTTCTTTTCTCACGCACACTGATCATACTCCCGCATTGAGTACTACTTTCTTTCTCTACCTCCAGCACATGCACAAGTCGGCGCGGAGATTTCTGATGTCTCTTTATAGGATCATGCACATGTCTCGATATCTTTACAACCCCCAACCCTCATAGAGAGACACAACCTAGATGGAGATTACCTCCGCAGGTCCTCCGGGATCCTGTTGATGTGGGGGATGTGCAAAGGGTGTAGTGTAGTTCCTATTTTCCCAATAGGCCCTGCGCATTGGAATAACATAAACAGTAGTATCGACGTAGAAGTGCGGATCTTCCAGGCCTCTACTGACTATGCTAAACTTAATTGGGTTTGTTACCAACTAGCTCAGAGGTCACTGGAAACGTTCTTGCCTGAATAGGAAGTGATCAGCTTCCTTGGTACAGACAAGAAGGGATTCAGTTTTCCAACAACCGCATAAACATGACAACTTTGCTCCTCAGATAAGAGTCAATCTCTAGAGTCGTGTGAAACAATAGACAGTTATTTTACTCAGTCAGTTTTGTGCAGATTACTTTCACCAATATGCAGAGAATAGAGAGACGGGCGTTTTCAATAAAAAAGGTATTATTTATTGAACAGTCTTTCTTCTCGTGCAAGAGAAATGAATTGCCACAATTGCAAGACTTGTTATTATAAAAAGTGCGTACAGTAAGATGAGTATTGCGAAATAATACTGTAAAAGCATTGATATGGTTTCTTAGCCATACAATGGTTTAAAATGAATAAAACATATATACATTCATATATACATTAGGCTAACGTACTGAACTGGTGCTTCTAACTACGCCTACCCCAGTGTACCTGACCTAAGCCTAATACGTGGGAGGGGAGTAAGTAAGTAGCTTTAAGTTAAGTTGGTTTTGCCAAAGTTTGCTTCAAGAATTCTCTCTAAGGGTTTAGTCAACACCATACCTCTGGAATAGAATGTTGGAGGTCTGGTATCTCCTTCCAGGGACTCGATATCCCAGTCACTCGCAAGAGTAGGCTGGAAACGCCGGAGCTGGATTTCTCGGCAGGAGAAAAGACAGCGTCTCTCTCAGCGCGTCGAGGAAGAGGAGGAGGGGCAGCGTCCGCGGGCAGCTTGCATCTGCTGGGCTCTGAGGGGGACAGCCGTTCAGCTCCTGTGTTCACCACACCATCGTTCGCTCGTTGGCAGCGATAGCAGCAGCGATAGTATCAGCCGTGTTAGGATCAGCTGCATCAGCGTTTGCTTAAGGCAACGTTGGTAATATTTATACCTGAAAGGTGCCTTGTTTGACGTAAGTTTTTGGACATAAGACGTCAATAAAGATGTCACTAGGAAGTGATCGTCTCTCAGTGCTCATTAGAGTTCTATTACTAATCAAAACATAGCAAGCGGGCTTTCCCAGGTTGCTGAGTTTTTATCTTGTTGAAGAACTCGGAGTGTAATTTTGGAATCTTAGATAGCGGCTTCTGCTGTGTCATTTGCACTAATGAGCTGCAAAGGAAGCTGCAGAGGAAGTGATTCTGAAATGTGGCTCTGATCGTGTAACGCCAGAGACGAGTTTCTGAATATTGCATTTGATCGGTTATGCCAATATAGGGGTACAAAGGGATTATAGCCGTATAGGGGCATAAGGTCACAGTATCGATCAGGGTCCTAGATTAGAATGCGACACCCACTCCACGAATTTATGTCCATCAATTTACTAAAACTATGGCAAAAGATGCATGTGTAACATTACCCACCCCAAAATACATATATGCATTTGAAATGGCGTATTTGAAATACGTGGTAATTTAGGTACTGTACGTCTTTAAGCATAGAAATCATTCAAAATTATAGCATATGTAATTAATGAACGATTTTGCGAAAAAATTACACATGAAATATCTCTTAATGCAGAAAAGAAAGGCGAGATAATTCCATCACATATAAATGCATTGCAGTAAAATGTGCTAGAGGCTGATGTAAAGTTATTATGTCTCTAGATTAATCTAAAAATAGAAGTAGAAGCTTCTGTTCTTTATGAATCGGTCTACTTTAAGCAAAGAATTTTCGTGCCAGAAAAAGGTAAATATTTTTTAAAAGTGTTCAATTAAAAAAAAATTCTTGTTGAACGGGGGAATAGAGTTCCAACGCTTTTCAGCAGTTTTTGTTGATCAAAACTGAAGGCCGAATTCAGAGTTCATGGGAACGCTGTGTGTCGGAATGCTTCTCTAAAGTTATTGTTTCTGTTCAGGGGAGAACATCATATCAGACAGGCTCTCATAAAATTGGTCTACAAAATCAGGTGACAGTTCGACCAAGTTCGATAGTGCTGTAACTTGGCAGGTGTGAGAATGATTGCTATCATCAAAGTCTGGATCAGCAATGCTCACAGAAGGTCGTACCTGGGTGATGTTGCTTTTATTTTTCGCTCCATTGTCACCACCTAGTCGTAGCACAGGAGTCTCAACGAATGCCGTCATCAGGATTGGTAGCCGCTGGGGACAACACAATGCGTGAGCCGTTATCGGACTTAGCAAAGTATCGATATCCATTGGTACTGCTGATGGAAGTGCAAGACAGATGTCCAACATGCACTCATCTCCGCATAGCATACATCGAAGCACAGGTAAGATGCAGGATTGCCATATCGGTCTGAATGAAAGGAACCAGGTCATGTTTAGATCTCTCAGCCTGGCCAATCCAAGGACTCTAGTTATTCTGTCCCGGGAGCGGATTGCTAGGATCGTTTCTTCCATCCTTGTAGGAGTCATGTCTGAGCTTTGGCTTGCCATATCGGAGCAGGAGGGTCACAAATAAAATGCCTGCTACAAGTCCCAAAATCAGGGGTATGCCGCCAAAGACTGAATGTACAAAATTAGGAATGATTCCCAGAATTGCTTTGAATGGTGTTAGCAGTCCCGTAAAAATCGTCTTAAATATGCCTGGGATGCCTATGCCACTAGACATGTTAAGGAGCTGGCTAAGCATTTCTACGAAATGCACGGGGCAATTTGTTGAT
The DNA here is from genome assembly GCF_964263255.1 of Lissotriton vulgaris. Classification (NCBI taxonomy): domain Eukaryota; kingdom Metazoa; phylum Chordata; class Amphibia; order Caudata; family Salamandridae; genus Lissotriton; species Lissotriton vulgaris. The sequence continues at coordinate 250,032,124 of NC_141699.1, read as the reverse complement.
AAAAGGTCATGAATCTCCGTAGCCGTCCCTGCAACTAGGAGATCATACGTCTCTTTTGATGACGTGATGGGCACTGTTGTATGCAAAAGCACAGACTTCATTCTGCTTAAAGTATCAATTTGTATAGAAGAGAAATTCAAACGAAGCCAAATGGGAGTCTCAGTGACTCCAGGGCCGTTCGAAAACAATGCTTGCATACAGCATTTGACCATGGATGTTACGCTTACGAGATAGGCTTTTCCTGGCAAAAGTCCACAACAGCTGTGATCCGTTATTAGAATGTAACTCCCATTTGCGAGTTGCATAAAGAAAGGCTCTATCTGAGTTGCAGGTGTGACATGCTGGTGGCATGAAAGGTTGCATGAATTACCTTCACAGGCTCCGTGTAAATTAATACCCTGGCACAAAAGTATACCACTTAGTGAACGTTTACAGTTTTCACCACTAAGAAATACATTTTTGTTGCTGTCACTATAGCATGTGTGTGTGTATGGTAATTTCCATGTTGACTTAATGGATCCTTTACCCAATCTTTCAAACTGGCCAGTGGGTATGTATTCAAGGCATTTTTTAAATCGGAAAGTTGTTATCGGAATTGTGATAATCCCGTGTATTATCCATTCAATGATAGGACTTTCTGACATTGTCAAAGGTAATCTCTCAAGTTTTTCGATGCTCAGGATTGTATTGTCTGCTCCTTTCTGTGTCAAGCTGATTTGTTTATCAGTAAGGTTAAAGATGGAAAACAATGACGTTGTGTTGATTAAACGCCAAGCCACATAGCCTGAACGAAGATTGTTCAGCATCCAGCCTAACTGTACAATAGAACGCAATTGCGACTGGCCATGCTGTAACATTAGCAAGTCTTTGTCTATTATATCAATGGCAGATGATACAATACTGTCCAGTGAATATATTCTGGAAGACAGAGTCATTAACCCATTGTCCACAACAGAAAGTGATTTTTCCAAATTAATACGATCAATTTCTTGTATTTTTTCAGCTGTTTCAATTTGTGTGACTTTCCAAGCCTCTTTGTATACCGCATAGATACTGGTCGCTATGAAACGCTTTTGACGCTGTCTGCGTGGTCCCAGAATGAAATCGCGCAAATCAGCACCATCTTTAAGTAAAGACAAGTGTTGCTTAATTTCAGCCAGTGTGGATGATTCTAGCCATTCAATGCACAGCTTCCCTACACTTTATGTTGTTACTATCCCTGGATGTTGTCTCTGGGAGTATCTAGGGTCTGGTCTGGACATTGTTAACCCCTGTGTTTTATTCAGGAATCTATCTTGACAGTTGTTTGTGTCAGTAGGCCAGATTAACGACTTTTTCCAATCAGGATGTGTTCTATTTAGATGTAAAATTTTAGATACGTCTATCTCAATATCTGTTGTTGCATTATCAGGTATTGGCTTTGGAATAGACGGTTTGTTAAGGTCCTTGATCTTAGCTAGGCCAAGACAAGTTGTTTGTTGAATTGTTTCATTTAAAAACATTATTTGCTCTGGGATTATGCAGGCTCGAAACAGTGCTTCTAGGCCTTGTACCTGCCACTCTTTTGTACTCCAGATGGTTTTTGTTTCAATGTTATTTTTCCAATAATCAAAACCCAATGTCATCATTTTCTCATAAAATGCTTCTGAATATATCAATTTAGTATTTGTCAGCATTGTTTTCAATCCTGTTTTATCTAACAGTTTGTAATAAAACGTTTCTGCATCACTGGTGTTAAACCCTGAGAAGTACTTGAATTTCTCATGTGCCAAGTTCGATAGTGCTGTAACTTGGCAGGTGTGAGAATGATTGCTATCATCAAAGTCTGGATCAGCAATGCTCACAGAAGGTCGTACCTGGGTGATGTTGCTTTTATTTTTCGCTCCACTGTCACCACCTAGTCGTAGCACAGGAGTCTCAACGAATGCCGTCATCAGGATTGGTAGCCGCTGGGGACAACACAATGCGTGAGCCGTTATCGGACTTACCAGAGTATCGATATCCATTGGTACTGCTGATGGAAGTGCAAGACAGATGTCCAACATGCACTTATCTCCACATAGCATACATCGAAGCACAGGTAAGATGCAGGATTGCCATATCGGTCTGAATGAAAGGAACCAGGTCTTGTTTAGATCTCTCAGCCTGGCCAATCCAAGGACTCTAGTTATTCTGTCCCGGGAGCGGATTGCTAGGATCGTTTCTTCCATCCTTGTAGGAGTCATGTCTGAGCTTTGGCTTGCCATATCGGAGCAGGAGGGTCACAAATAAAATGCCTGCTACAAGTCCCAAAATCAGGGGTATGCCGCCAAAGACTGAATGTACAAAATTAGGAATGATTCCCAGAATTGCTTTGAATGGTGTTAGCAGTCCCGTAAAAATCGTTTTAAATATGCCCTGGATGCCTATGGCACTAGACATGTTAAGGAGTTGGCTAAGCATTTCTACGAAATGCAGGGGGCAATTTGTTGATAAAAGGTCATGAATCTCCGAAGCCGTCCTTGCAACTAGGAGATCATACGTCTCTTTTGATGACGTGATGGGCACTGTTGTCTGCAAAAGCACAGACTTCATTCTGCTTAAAGTATCAATTCGTATAGAAGAGAAATTCAAACGAGGCCAAATGGGAGTCTCAGTGACTCCAGGGCCGTTCGAAAACAATGCTTGCATACAGCATTTGACCATGGATGTCACGCTTACGAGATAGGCTTTTCCTGGCAAAAGTCCACAACAGCTGTGATCCGTTATTAGAATGTAACTCCCATTTGCGGGTTGCATAAAGAAAGGCTCTAGCTGAGTAGCTGGTGTGACATGCTGGTGGCATGAAAGGTTGTATGAATTACCTTCACAGGCTCCGTGCAAATTAATACCCTGGCACAAAAGTATACCACTTAGTGAACGTTTACAGTTTTCACCACTAAGAAATACATTTTTGTTGCTGTCACTATAGCATGTGTGTGTGTATGGTAATTTCCATGTTGACTTTATGTATTCTTTACCCAATCGTTCATACTGGCCAGTAGGTATGTATTCAAGGCATTTTTTAAATCGGAAAGTTGTTATCGGAATTGTGATAATCCCGTGTATTATCCATTCAATGATAGGACTTTCTGACATTGTCAAAGGTAATCTCTCAAGTTTTTCGATGCTCAGGATTGTATAGTCTGCTCCTTTCTGTGCCAAGCTGATTTGTTTATCAGTAAGGTTAAAGATGGAAAACAATGACGTTGTGTTGATTAAACGCCAAGGCACATAGCCTGAACGAAGATTGTTCAGCGTCCAGCCTAACTGTACAATAGAACGCAATTGCGACTGGCCATGCTGTAACATTAGCAAGTCTTTGTCTATTATATCAATGGCAGATGATACAATACTGTCCAGTGAATATATTCTGGAAGACAGAGTCATTAACCCATTGTCCACAACAGAAAGTGATTTTTCCAAATTAATACGATCAATTTCTCGTATTTTTTCAGCTGTTTCAATTTGTGTGACTTTCCAAGCCTTGTTGTATACCGCATAGATACTGGTCGCTATGAAACGCTTTTGACGCTGTCTGCGTGGTCCCAGAATGAAATCGCGCAAATCAGCACCATCTTTAAGTAAAGACAAGTGTTGCTTAATTTCAGCCAGTGTGGATGATTCTAGCCATTCAATGCACAGCTTCCCTACACTGTATGTTGTTACTATCCCTGGATGTTGTCTCTGGGAGTATCTAGGGTCTGGTCTGGACATTGTTAACCCCTGTGTTTTATTCAGGAATCTATCTTGACAGTTGTTTGTGTCAGTAGGCCAGATTAACGACTTTTTCCAATCAGGATGTGTTCTATTTAGATGTAAAATTTTAGATACGTCTATCTCAATATCTGTTGTTGCATTATCAGGTATTGGCTTTGGAATAGACGGTTTGTTAAGGTCCTTGATCTTAGCTAGGCCAAGACAAGTTGTTTGTTGAATTGTTTCATTTAAAAACATTATTTGCTCTGGGATCATGCAGGCTCGAAACAGTGCTTCTAGGCCTTGTACCTGCCACTCTTTTGTACCCCAGATGGTTTTTGTTTCAATGTTATTTTTCCAATAATCAAAACCAAATGTCATCATTTTTTCATAAAATGCTTCTGAATATATCAATTTAGTATTTGTCAGCATTGTTTTCAATCCTGTTTTATCTAACAGTTTGTAATAAAACGTTTCTGCATCACTGGTGTTAAACCCTGAGAAGTACTTGAATTTCTCATAGAATGTTTTAGAACTGCTTTTAGGTGGTGTAGCACAATGTTCCCATTGGTTATACTTAAAAACATTTCTAGGCTGTGCAGATTTATGCAAGTAATGATCACCATATTGTGTGTAGCAGAGCATCTGCTCATAATTAGACGAACTTTGTAAATAATCATGATCTGTGAATCTAGCTGACATTACTAAATCAGACATCATATTATTAATACTTGCAAAGTCCCAATCATCAGAGAATGTACTAGGTTTTACAAAGTCACTGAAGGAAACCTTGAATTGAGGATACTTCAGTATTTCAACCGGACCATATATTTCATTGTCAATTTTCTCCCATACTACCCCCAGGGCCGCCCTCCAAGCCTCTGCCTCCTGTTTCTCCCGCTGCCGCCACAGTCGCCGCCCAACAAACCCGACATCCTTTTTCCCGCCGCTGCCAGCCCACGGCCCCGCCCCCCGGCCAGCCGATTGGTCGGCCCGCTCCCGCCTCCCCGCAGACCCTCCCTACCGGCTCCCTTCTTAAAGGGGACCCAGACCCTTCCAAGGGAGCGACAACTGCGCCTCCGGCGTGGTCGCCCCCTCTGCCTACCTGCTGCCCGCTGCCTACCTGTTTTCTCTGCCGCGGCCCCGGGCCGCCCGCCAAGCCTCTGCCTCCTGTTTCTACCGCCGCTGCCCCAGCTGCCGCAGGGCCGCCCTCCAAGCCTCTGCCTCCTGTTTCTCCCGCCGCCGCCCCAGCCGCCGCAGGGCCGCCCACCAAGCCCGACATCCTTTTTCCCGCCGCTGCTAGCCCGCGGCCCCGCACCCCCGCCAGCCGATTGGTCGGCCCGCTCCCGCCTCCCCGCAGACCCTCCCTACCGGCTCCCTTCTTAAAGGGGACCCAGACCCTTCCAAGGGAGCGACCACTGCGCCTCCGGCCTGGTCGCCCCCTCTGCCTACCTGCTGCCCGCTGCCTACCTGTTTTCTCTGCCGCGGCCCCAGCCGCCGTAGGGCCGCCCTCCAAGCCTCTGCCTCCTGTTTCTCCCGCCGCTGCCCCATTCGCCGCAGGGCCGCCCTCCAAGCCTCTGCCTCCTGTTTCTTCCGCCGCTGCCCCAGCCGCCGCAGGGCCGCCCTCCAAGCCTCTGCCTCCTGTTTCTCCTGCCGCCGCAGGGCCGCCCACCAAGCCCGACATCCTTTTTCCCGCCGCTGCCAGCCCGCGGCCCCGCCCCCCCACCAGCCGATTGGTCGGCCCGCTCCCGCCTCCCCGCAGACCCTCCCTACCGACTCCCTTCTTATGACGCCCCCGGAGCGACCGCGCAGCGGACGCGCGCAGCGGGAGCGCCGATTGTGCGCCGAAGGTGCGCCAAAGGCAAGCCTGTCCGCGCCTGGACCGCGCCCAGTGCCAGGACCCCTGGGCCCCGCAGACACCAGCCCACCCGCCGGACCTACGACGCCGCCACCCTCAACGCACTCAACACCGGCCGAATCCCGGGATGCTACCGAGCCACCCGGAGACGAACCCACGGACCCTTCAGCTGCCACGCCTGCAAGTTCACCTGCATCCGGACCTGTCCCGCACCAACACCCGCCAAGCCGAACACCAGCAGCAACCACCTGAAGTGCATCCTCCTCAACACCCGCTCCGTCCACAGACACGCCATCGAACTCTGGAACCTCCTCGATACCACAGCCCCTGACGTCGCCTTCCTCACGGAAACCTGGATGAACGACTCCTCAGCGCCCGACATCGCCATCGCCATCGCCATCCCAGAGGGCTACAAGATCACCCGAAGAGACCGCGACAACCAGACTGGAGGAGGCCTCGCCATCATCTACAGGGACACCATCCGCATCAAGACCAACACCGACGACACCCTGACAACCGCCGAACACCTGCACTTCCAGATCCACACGGACCCCAAAACCACCCTCAGAGGCACCCTGATCTACCGAACCCCGGGACCACGCACACAATTCAGCGAGGACATCGCCGACTTCATCAGCCCGCATGCCCTCCCCTCCACCGACTACATCCTCCTGGGGGACATCAACTTCCACCTGGAGAACAACAACGACCGCAACACCATCACCCTGCTCGACAACCTCGCCAACCTCGGTCTCAAGCAGCTGGTGTCCACCCCCACCCACCTCGCCGGACACACACTCGACACCGTCTTCTCATCCAACATAGACATCGCCTTCAGCCACGCCACCGGACTCCACTGGATGGACCACAGCTGCGTCCACTTCACCTTCAAAAGAACGACGATCCACCACCACCAGCAACAGGTTGCTCGAAGAAGCTGGAACAAGATCACAGCCGACCAGCTCGCCGCTTCCCAGAGCCAGCACCCTCCCGCCAGCTCAGCGAACCCCAGCCAGGCCGCCGACAACCTCACGAAGTGGATCAGCAACTGCGCGGACGAACTCGCCCCACTGAGGACCCCGCCCAGCAGACCCGGCAGCAAGAAGGCCCCATGGTTCACCGACGAACTCAAGAGCTCCAAGAAGAACTGCCGAGCCCTCGAGAAAGCCTGAAGATGGGAACCAACTCCGGACAACATGACCACCCTCAAGCTTGCCACCCGGAAGCACCACCAACTGATCCGCGCCACCAAGAAAACTGCATTCAAGGACCGGCTGGACAACAACGCACACAACTGCAAGGAACTCTTCAACATCGTGAAAGAGCTCTCCAACCCCAACGCCGGAAACAACGACATCACCCCATCGCAAGACCTCTGCAACTCCCTCGCCTCCTACTTCCACAACAAGATCGCGGACATACACAACAGCTTCAGCACTCAACCGACGCACGCCACGACCAAACCACCGCCCCCCACCACCACCCTCCGCGCCTGGACTCCGATCAGCACCGAAGACACCGTCCGCATGATGAACTCCATCCACTCCGGATCTCCAACCGACCCCTGCCCTCACCACGTCTTCAACAAGGCCGGCGCTGTCATTGCACCCCACCTGCGGGACATCATCAACACCTCCTTCGACACCGCCACCTTCCCGGAGAGCTGGAAGCACGCCGAACTCAGCGCCCTACTCAAGAAACCTACAGCGGACCCCACCGAACTCAAGAATTACCGCCCCATCTCGCTCCTCCCGTTTCCAGCCAAAGTCATCGAGAAGACCGTCAACAAACAGCTAGCCGCCTTCCTCGAGACGAATGGATCCCTCGACCCCTCACAGTCTGGCTTCCTAACCAACCACAGCACCGAGACCGCCCTCATCGCTGCAACCGATGACATCCGAGCCCTGATGGACAACGGAGAAACAGCGGCCCTTATCCTCCTAGACCTCTCCGCGGCATTCGACACTGTCTGCCACCGCACCCTAGTGCAGCGCCTCAGCAACGTCGGAATCCAGGAGAAGGCACTGGAATGGATCATCTCCTTCCTCGACGGAAGAACACAGAGAGTCCGTCTACCACCGTACAAGTCAGAGGCCACCGAAGTCATCTGCGGCGTCCCGCAAGGATCCTCGCTGAGCCCCCACCCTCTTCAACGTCTACATGAGCCCCCTCACGGCCATCGCACGCCAACACAACCTCAACATCATCTCCTACGCTGACGACACCCAGCTGATTCTCTCCCTCACCAACGACCCCGCCACCGCCAGAGCCAACCTTCACGAAGGGATGAAAGACGTAGCCGAGTGGATGACAACCAGCCGCCTGAAACTGAACTCAGACAAGACGGAAGTCCTCATCCTGGGCTCCTCGCCCTCCGCCTGGGATGACTCCTGGTGGTCCCCCGCCCTGGGCACCGCACCCAAACCGACAGACCACACACGCAACCTGGGCTTCATCCTGGACTCCTCCCTCTCCATGACCAGACAAGTCAACGCCATCTCCGCGTCCTGTTTTAACATCCTGCACATGCTACAGAAGATCTTCCAGTATATCCCCACTGAGACCAGGAAGACGGTCACCCAGGCCCTCGTCACCAGCCGACTGGACTACGGCAATGCCCTCTACGCCGGAACCACCGCCAAGCTCCAGAAGAGACTCCAGCGGATCCAGAACGCCTCAGCCAGACTCATCCTCGACATCCCCCGACGCAGCCACATCTCCGAACATCTAAGAGACCTGCACTGGCTCCCCGTCAACAAGAGAATCACCTTCCGTCTCCTCACCCACGCACACAAAGCCCTACACGACCAAGGCCCGAGCTACCTCAACAACCGCCTCAACTTCTACGCTCCCAAACGCCACCTCCGATCGACCAACCACGCCCTCGCCGCCGTCCCCCGCATCCGAAGAGCGACAACAGGAGGAAGGTCCTTCTCCTACCTGGCCGCCAAGACCTGGAACTCCCTCCCTCCCGACCTGCGCCTGACCCAAGACCACCTCTCCTTCAGGAAGAAGCTCAAGACCTGGCTGTTCGAGCAGTAGCAGCACCCCCCCCCCACCCCCCCCCCCCCCAAGCGCCTTGAGACCCTCCGGGTAAGTAGTGCGCTCTATAAATGTCTTTGATTGATTGATTGATTGAACTCTGTTCACCTTTTTACCTGCAAGGGGCGGTAGTACTACTGATCTTGTTCCGTTGATTGATAAGACAGGTACTGCTTTTCTGTAAGAAGGCCCAAATTCCTTCTTCACCGCTATTTTTTCTCTGACTAGATCCCCAATCTTTGGAATCCAGACAGGCCTTGCTGGGGCTGGTGGTGCCTCGTCAGTGGTAGCTGGGTGTTGCTTTAACTTTATGTTGCTTAAGGATTTTCTTGTTTCATTCAAGTCCTGTAAAACAGCCAAACAATCTTTGATGTCAAAGTCTGTTTTCTTATCTTCTACCACTGATACCTGACTATCTAAGTCCTGAATTTGCATTCTAGTTCCGAACAATAGTTCGTATGGGCTGAAACCTTTTAGAGAATTTCTTGGCAAGTTGTTTAGGCTTAATTGGACACTTATTAAATGTTTGACCCACCCAGCACCTGAACCTAATACCTTAGCTGTTATAGATTGCTTTATGTCCTGGTTTTTTCTTTCTACCACACTGTTCCCTTCGGGGTGTGACGGACAAGAATACCGCAATCCAACGCCCATGCTGGCCATGGCCTCCTTATAAGCTCGAGAGCTGAAAGCAGGACCCTGGTCAGAATGGAACATGGTAATTGCGTATGTGCAGATAAAGACTCGCAGATCTTTTATAACCGTTCTGGCGTCAGCCGAGCGCTGGGGCCACCTTTTTTAAGTGGATTTAGCCTTAATAATTAATAGGACGCTGGATGGCATGTAGACAGCATTATGCTGTTTCTAATTGGTAGCCGGGCAACAGACTGGACCAGTTCACTACTGCGATCCCTGTCACAATTTGGACAGTTCTTTACATATATTTGATGTTGCACGCTCATTCCTGGCCACCAGTATACTGATTGTAATTCAGTCAGAGATTCCTTAATCTTTTTGTGCCTAGGACCCAATCCCATGTGTGCGTCTGCTATAAAAAATATTCTCCTGTTCATGTTTGGAATTACCCTATCCCCCACTCCAGGGATTCGAGCAAAAGGAACGGAGTTTGCATCGATTACGTATGCATAATTGAGTGGATAGTTCACGGGTAGTGCTGCACAGTCGCCTTTTACGGACGTTTTGACTGCCAGCATGGTTTCCCCCTCTATGTATTTTTCTGAACGCTTTTTTGTGGCTACGGAAGCCGGTTTAGTTGCTTCCGCTGTGGCTGTGTTAGCCAATGAATTACCTGCAACGTGAACGCCATCACGTTGATGACTCAGAGTGTGTATCACGTGAGTCTTTTGTAGTTCTTTCTGTAAAAGAGCTACCTGTTTCCAAAGCATTTTATGCTTTATTGTGGCACCTGTGTCAACTTTCTAATCGTTTTCAATCCAGCTCTGCTGCTTATTATTGTAAGAGTTGACGCAAAAATGAGAATCGCACACGATTAGTGTCGGGAATTCACGTTCTTCATTTTCAAGCGCCATCTTTAAACATCTGATTTCAGCTCTCTGAGCCGAACAGTATCTAACTGATTCAGTTTTTGTTATTTTCGGTCTGAATTTACCGCACACCCAGCGACCTTTAACAATCGCGCAGGCTGCATCGTAGGATTTGCTCTCTACGTTGAAATGCTGTACAAATCTATCTGTATAGATTATACAGGCGTACTGTGGGAGAGGCAGAAGTTCGATTGGCAGAGGATATTCATCTTCATATTCTAAATCATTCAGTTTTTTTAATTGCGGGGCGAAATAGTATTTCACATCTTCCGCTCCAAGAGAATCTATACACTGTATCCATTGCGGATCCAGTGACACTGTAGGCAGGTTTACTGGGCTGAATAGCGCCTCGAAGGCAGATTCCGCTGTGAGGATATTAATCCTTTTACCATGTGCTAGTTCTCGTTCATTCGCTAATGCAGTTTCTACTGCTTTCACAGTTCTTTCTGTGGGACTGAATGTTTTTTCTGCTTGTGTGTACAAGTGAGATTTAATTGAAATTGGTACCTTTTCTCCCTCATTAGAGGTCAGGTATGTGAATCCGCATCTTCCTGGGATGACTCGGATTACAAGATCGCGTGTGTTGTCACGTGTATCTAATTTTGTTTTTGCTAACATGTCTGTTTGCAGTGATCTCAAAATTTCTGTGTGTTTTTGAGTCCAGGTGATTGGTTTAAAATCAGGTTTAATTAGTTCGTAGAGAGGTTTAACCCTCTCTGCGTAATTTAGAATGTATGTTCCGCCGAAATTCAGAAAGCCTAGAATCAATGGTAATTTCTTCAGCGTTTTTGGTGCTTGGAGTACAGCGCACTTCTCTACGAAGTTGTCCGATAGGCTTTTCCCTTCACTTGATAATTCGTATCCTAAAAATAATACTGTCAGATGGGCAATTCGAGACTTTTTAAAGTTGAATTTGTAACCCTCTGCTGCAAACCCAAGTATAATGGTGTTCACTCTTTTCAAGTGAGTCTCCAAGTCGTCGTCTGTGAGATAGATATCATCTACATAAGATAATGCCTCATCATCATATATTTGTAGTAACTCTGTTACTCTGGCTGAGAATAGTCCTGGGCTGGTCTTGAATCCCTGTGGGAGCCTACAGAAATTTTTCTGTGACCCCATTACTGAGAAAGCGGTCAAGTATCTGCTTTCTGGTGCAATGTTTTGACAAAAGAAACCATTAGATATGTCTAATGTCGTTTTATATTTTTTCCTAACTATGTTGTTCATTAGTGTTATTCACTATGCAAATTTTGTACTGCAAATGTTTTACAACATGCATTAAGGTGTCTGTAGTCCAAAACTAGACAATATGAATTGTCTGGTTTGGAGACAGGAAACAAAGTATTGTTCGTTTAATGGTATACTGCCTTTGTGCAGTCGGTTGATTTTGTAACTGGATTTTGTGAGGAGGAGAGTCCTCATCCCATCCTACATGATTTTTATATAATGCTGGTGCCTTGGCTACTGCCCATTTCCTTGCATATGTATATTTTCTGTGAATCGTAATGTGATTCGAGAAGGCAGGCATAATCATTTCTTCGCCACGAGGGCACTCCCTGACAAACTCTGGGGGCCAATCTTTTTCAGCTAACAGAATATCATAGCCTTTTGAGAGTTTATCCCAAAATAGACCCCTTATTTTCCTAGTCGTATCACCCTCTATACACAGTGTTATTTCATATATCTTATGGGGCTCGCTAACTCTGGTGTCGGCAGTTTCAACCTGAATGTATTCATTCGTGTCCACTGTCTCCAGATGACTCATCAAGATCTTGCGGGCTATACTGATTTCTGCTGCACTGTCTAACATTGTCTGTGCCCACTCCCCGTTTTTCAACTGTGTCCTCAGTATTCTCGGCATGTTCGATTACTCTAATACTGGCTACCTTCTTTATTGGAAATTGTAACTTTTTACTTTGAGCAGGTTCCTTGTCTTTGGACTTGGTGTGCTCTCCTGGGTCTGACCGTCCTCTTCTTTCCGATTTCTGCGAAAAAGATCAAGAGGGACGTGTATCAATACTTTGATATCTATCAGGCTTTTTCAAATTATCCCTATTTCTAAGGTTATATCTTCTCTCAGAGGGCTCCCTCTGGGGAGACTGGTGTTCTCGAGTCGGAGTTCTTTCCCTCCGTCGAGGAAAGCTTCCTCTGGACTGGAAAACTTTTTCCTTGGGAGTGGATTGTTTATTTCCATCCCAGCTCTTTTTAGGAGTGTTTGAATTATTTTTAATAAATAATTTTTCAGGATTTTCGAGCAGTTGGGGTTTTTTTTGGTTTTCCACCCAAGCTGTCTCTACCTAGTTCTTCATAGCATTTTTCTATGATTCTGGCAAGCTCAATTGGTTGATCTGTTATATCTGTTTCCTTCAACTTCTGGCAAATCGCCACAGATGCTGCTTCTCCTTTTATATTGGCTAATAATATAGCCGAGACCTGCTTGAAGTCTTTCAGTAATTTCATACCAAGAGTTAAAGCAGGTTCTGGACCGTATTCATTCTGAATCTGTTTTAGCACTTCTGGTATTACCGCCATGGACGGAACACCATGTGTTTTTGTGTAAATGGAAGCAAAGACTGTACCCCAAGTGTCACAGTCCTCCACGTGTGGTGCGACCCCCATTGGAAGGCAGATGGTCAAGATTCTGTGTTTCTCAATAGGGGTAGTATTCGGAAATACTGCCTCTATTTGAGTAATTTTCTGCGCTAACCAGAAAGGAATTTGTTCCCGTTTTATGGGTGTTTTACCAAGACATGACTGTATGTTCTGTGGTGTAATTTTATTTGTGTTCCCCTGATGAGGGGTCAGCTGTGGTACATTAACAGTTGATTGGACTGTAGCAGTCCGCATTACATATTGGACTAATTGCCTATGTATTTTAATTAATGTTTTTAGCTGTGCTAAAAGTTCTTCTCTAGACATTTTTTCAATGTCCGGATGTGGTGTGCAGCTGGCTAGAACCGGCCACGTTGCTCCTGGTCTACCTAGTGGACCGAGCCTGGTAACGTGATCATTATGTTTTAGGGCGCCTTTAAACCAGAGCAGGTGCTCTTGGAATTTTAATGGGATTTCAATCTCCTCGAAAGGAGCGTACTTTTCCGGTGGATCCCCTATTTTGTAATAGTGGAACTCGTGTGTTGCAGCGTTTGCCGCTGGAAATTTTATCCAAGAATAGAAACCTCTGTCTGCCGATATTCGTGTGCCTCTATCACGAAGACGACTGTGCCACCTTGTGTGGTCAGTCCATTTTCTATAAGTTTTGACGTTATAGATTTTCTTAAATGTGCCGGAATGATAATTGCATCCGGTTCATTAATACCGTCGGGACCCTGCTTAGTCGCATTTACTGCGGGTGCAGCGGTTCCGGTTTCTCCTGGCATTGTATAAATGCAAGGTTTGCAGAGCAGGTCTCCAAGGAGACAAAGATTAGGTGCACAATATTTTGGAACACTGTATCCTTCAACGTTGAATAAACCAGAACTTTACATAGGAATCTCTTCCTACTAAGTTCGGGCGGATTTTAACCTTTCACCCACTCCAGACGTCTATTGGAGTATTTACGGTAGAAAGGGGTCTGTGTGAAAAATGCACGACTGAGTTACTCTAACGTCTTGCGATAGTTTTATCGCCTTACCAAACGTTGGGCGCCATGTAGTGTAGTTCCTATTTTCCCAATAGGCCCTGCGCATTGGAATAACATAAACAGTAGTATCGACGTAAAAGTGCGGATCTTCCAGGCCTCTACTGAACTTAATTGGGTTTGTTACCAACTAGCTCAGAGGTCACTGGAAACTTTCTTGACTGAATAGGAAGTGATCAGCTTCCTTGGTACAGACAAGAAGGGATTCAGTTTTCCAACAACCGCATAAACAAGACAACTTTGCTTCTCAGATAAGAGTCAATCTCTAGAGTCGTGTGAAACAATAGACAGTTATTTTACTCAGTCAGTTTTGTGCAGATTACTTTCACCAATATGCAGAGAATAGAGAGACGGGCGTTTTCAATAAAAAGGTATTATTTATTGAACAGTCTTTCTTCTCGTGCAAGAGAAATGAATTGCCACAATTGCAAGACTTGTTATTATAAAAAGTGCGTACAGTAAGATGAGTATTGCGAAATAATACTGTAAAAGCATTGATATAGTTTCTTAGCCATACAATGGTTTAAAATGAATAAAACATATATACATTCATATATACATTAGGCTAACATACTCAACTGGTGCTTCTAACTACACCTACCCCAGTGTACCTGACCTAAGCCTAATACGTGGGAGGGAAGTAAGTAAGTAGCTTTAAGTTAAGTTGGTTTTGCCAAGGTTTGCTTCAAGAATTCTCTCTAAGGGTCTAGTCAACACCATACCTCTGGAATAGAATGTTGGAGGTCTGGTATCTCCTTTCAGGGACTCGATATCCCAGTCACTCGCAAGAGTAGGCAGGAAACGCCGGAGCTGGATTTCTCGGCAGGAGAATAGACAGCGTCTCTCTCAGCGCGTCGAGGAAGAGGAGGAGGGGCAGCGTCCGCGGGCAGCTTGCATCTGCTGGGCTCTGAAGGGGACAGCCGTTCAGCTCCTGTGTTCACCACACCATCGTTCGCTCGTTGGCAGCGATAGCAGCAGTGTTAGTAGCAGCCGTGTTAGGATCAGCTGCATCAGCGTTTGCTTAAGGCAACGTTGGTAATATTTATACCTGAAAGGTGCCTGGTTTGACGTAAGTTTTTGGACATAAGACGTCAATAAAGATGTCACTAGGAAGTGATCGTCTCTCAGTGCTCATTAGAGTTCTATTACTAATCAAAACATAGCAAGCGGGGCTTTCCCAGGTTGCTGAGTTTTTATCTTGTTGAAGAACTCGGAGTGTAATCTAGGAATCTTAGATAGTGGCTTCTGCTGTGTCATTTGCCCCCTATGAGCTGCAAAGGAAGCTGCAGAGGAAGTGATTCTGAAATGTGGCTCTGATCGTGTAAGGCCAGAGACGAGTTTCTGAATATTGCTTTTGATCGGTTATGCCAATATAGGGGTACAAAGGGATTAAAGCCGTATAGGGGCATAAGGTCACAGTATCGATCAGGGTCCTAGATTAGAACGCGACAAGGGAGACTGAGGCTTTCTTTGTCGGAAATGAACTTACTAATACCTCCAAAGCTACCCGTGGGATGCTTTTAAGGCCTCCATCCATGGTGTTAGTTTATCTATATCGATAGCCAGATCTCATGAATCCCGTTTACTGGAGACCTCCCTCACCGTGGACATTAAAGCCCTAGAATGAAAAGATCACCTACGACCATCTCGCCACAATAAATGACTACTTGCTAAACTACAGGTGAACTGCGTTTACATTGCACTAATAAGGCAGGGAGACTTCTGAACAAACTTAAACAGAAATTCTACATGGGGGGACAAGGTGGGGGCATGCCTGGTGCGACGTCTTTGGGCTCGGACCACGAGGGCACATGTCGCCAAGCTTAAATGTCTGGATGGTGCATGGGCTATTTCAGAGTCCGATAAATGTTTGGCTCTATCGAATTTTTATAGGGAACTTTATGCATATACACCCTGCTCTCTGGGGGCAGTTAAGGACTTTCTAGACTCTTGTCCTTGGGACTCTATTGGTTCTCATCATATGAGACTGATGGAAGAACCCATCTCACATGAAGAAATTGCGAAAGCCCTGAAACAGCTCCCAATGGGAAAGACTCTGGATCTTGATGGTCTTCCGTAGCTTTATACCGGTTATTTACCCGCAGCTCTGAGATCACTTGCTGCAGCTTTTTAATAGCTTCACAGATGTCTTAGTCCTTACCGCAACAATGCCTGAAGCAGAGATAATCCTTATCCCAAAAACAGGAAAGGACCATTCCGTGCCTACCTCGTACTGCTCTTTTAAATACTGACGCAAAGATCTACATGAAGATCCTGGCGCTCCGTCTCCCGGGCCTTATCAATCCTGATCATATAGGGTTTATTCATCATCACAAAGGGGCAGACAACATTTGCCGGATCACCCATTTTGCAGAAAAAGCACAGTATAGAAGTATGCCTGCTTGCTTAGTGTCCCTTGAGACTGAGAAAGACTTTGATCAGGTGGATTGGCGTTTCCTTAGAGAGGTGCTACGTAACCCTGGGTGGTGAACTCCGCTCCGCTTGCTCAGTTTTCTGCACTCTGCATTACGTGGAGATCGCAGAGTTCTGAAAAACTCAGTTTGTCGTTACAAAGTTTTTTCCTCGCTCGCATTCATCAACGTCAAGTTGGCGACCGCAAGCGAGGAAAATCACCCTCCTGGCAAGATTTTTCCTCTGTTCACGGTCATCAACTTCAAGTTGGCTAGTACGTGCATGGAAAATCAACATCCCAGCGAGATTTCTCAATGCGGGGGGAGCTCAGGTTTCTCATTGTGAGTGGACACGTATGCTCACAGTAGCTGGCATTGATAAACTGCCCATTTGCGTTGAGAAAGCTGCCTCTCAAGCAAAAATCTACTCGAGCGATACTGTGCATGATGTTGTTCGCAATAAGTGGAGAGTGCGGACAAGCAGCCGGCACTGTGCAATCATCGCCGACAGCATTTTTCTATCGTACTCCGCCGCTTGTGTAGCTCCATGTAGTGCAGCAGAGGTTTTTTTGCACTTCCCGGAGTGCCGTGTAGTGCAACTTTGCGAACTCCGGCCATAGTTAATCCTACAGAGGATGGGGTTGGGCCCTGTGATGGTTTCTAGATTGATGGCGTCCTATACTCGGCCCACTACTCGCATTCGCTTTAATGGACGTCTCACTGCTCCCATCCCGATCTATTGTAGCACCAGGCAGGGTTGCCCGCTATCCCCTTTATTATTTGCCTTAGTAGTGGAACTCCTGGCCATCTCCATCTGACACAATCAGACAATTCAGGACATTCCAATGGGGGGGGCTATACATTTTCCTCTTTGCATATGACCCCTTCCTTTATCTCTCTTCCCTGTCCACTTCCCTCGCAGTGTTAGCTACGCTCTTGCAGTCTTTTGAGGATGCATCAAGATTTTGGGTAAATCTTACTAAATCTCATACCCTTAAACTTACTATTCCGGTCCTGGATTTACAAAATTGTATCCCGTTGCAGTGGTCCGACAAGTCAATACGATATTTGGGCTTAGATTTGACTCTCTCACATTCATCCTGGACCTCAGCTAATTGGCCTAGGTATAGAGGCACCCTTTCGGGAAGAATGATGTAGGTGGAGAGGTATGGTTAGGACATATTAACACTATAAAAATGTCGCTTCTCCCAAAGATCTTATATGTATTTCAATCCCACTACTATATTGCTCTCTGCTATCCTGTCTCTTCAATGTGATTTTATCAATTTTATATAGGGAAAGTTCCGCTCATTGTTCTCTAATAAGATTCTGATGCAACCACGAGACTGAGGCGGATTTGCATGTCCTGATCTCTTGGACTACTATTGGGCCTGTATCTCTGGTATATATCGGAGTGGGTAGTTCACAAGAGTGAAAAGCATTGTTTCCATATGGACCGAGCGGTGTCCTGCAGATCCTTGTGGGACCTGGCTTGGCTCTAGGCATGGACAGTAAATTCCGTTCCGATCGCAGAATTTGCGGAATTTGGGGAATTTCACATTCCGCAAAGAACGTGAAATTGCCCAAAATTATGCGTTCTGCGACTTCGCAATTTTTTTTGTTTATTTGCGTTCTCAAAATGTGTGTTCACAAGATATTTCCCCCCGAGCACGCAAACAGCGATTAAGAACAGGAAAAAAGCATTGCGACCAAGCAATTCCGCGTGTTCGCAGAATTTCTGCGTGTTCGCAGAAATTTTTTACAGTTTTGCAGAGATTTGAGTAATGCAATTATGCAAATTACGCCCATTTCTACTTGGCTCCCTCCCCTACCATAACTCACCTATAGTTCGGAATCCCATGTTCCCCCCTGCGATGCAATCTCAAGCATTTAGTGTGTGGTCAGATGGTGAATGTCATGTCATTCAAGATCTGTTTCAGGGTAACAAACTCCTTACCTTTGATCAATGCAAAAAAGCTTTTCACCTTACTGAGGGGGCTCGGGTGCAATATTATCAGATTAGCCACTGGCTACTCTCCCAGGCCTACACCCACAGCTCAATTAGACAACTCACTGCCTTTGAATCCTTAGTCCGCAAATTTGAGGGGTCGAAGAATCTGATTTCTCACACTTACCCCGTTTTACACCATTCACAACAGCCCTCTCCCCACAAATATCAAATGCAATGGGCCTCGGACTTAGATGCTGACATACCTCCAGAGAACTGGGACTGATTATAGCAGGACATCCCAAAGGTATATCATAGTACTCTGCAAAGCAGATTGGCATATAAACTCATGATGCAATGGTACTTCACCCCAACCCATTTACAACAAATGTTACCAGATTTCCCCCCGACGTGCTGGAGATGTCAGGGCAACAGAGGTAACTTTATTCATATTTGGTGGTCTTGCCTGAGACTCACAAATTTTTGGAAAGAAATTCTTAGCCATATTAAAGGATTTAGTGGGTTTCCCTATTCCTTTCTCTCCGACTGTTACTTTATTAGCCATCAGACCCTTGACATTGACTGCTATGACATATGCAGACTGGTGTCTGATTTTACATATGTTAGGAGATGCCAGGCAGTTCATAGCCATATTCTTGAAGAAGTCACACCCTCGCCCTGTAGCCACATGGTTTCTCCGCTTATGGTATGTTTTAGCCCTCAAACAGCTTACTGCGGTATCAATCACACTGATGCTAAGTTCACCCACGTCTGGCAGCTGCTTATACACTATTTTTCCAGGATCGAACATTCTCGACTGGTTCCCCCTCGACTTGAGCTTTGCAATTATTCGATGATCCTCTTAAACCTTACTTTAGGGGTCAACGTCTGGAATCCTCAGCACGTCAACTTAATAGAAGAGGCCTTGCCTCTTCCTCCCTTATGAGGCACCTGTTCCAACGCATCCTCCTTTCCCCCCTCCCAGATGTGAACTTGTTTCCCCCTTTACCTATTTAAAGTTGGAGATATGCCCCTGTTGCTTTCCAGACCAGAATATTAAAACAATTAGAGGACAGTGTGTGTGAATTGCCATTCAATCTCTTTTACAACGATAAAGCCCCATATAACTCTTGGATTAATGGGTATTTCCCTTTGGCTTTTCATGAGGTGAGAAGTGTTCCTACCAGGATAACCTGTGAAAGGGTTGTAACACATTGCTCCTTTTCTCATTTCAGTTTGTTTTTCAGTTGATGATTTGAGGGTGTGTTGAAAGGCACTGGCTATGTTTTACAAGTTTTTACTGTTGCACTGTGACATTTAAAATGGATTGTGGTCATAACCTTATGTTTTTTTGACAGGGATGTATATCTTCAACCTGTTTGTTTCTCAATGTCTGTCATATATTCAATAAACAGATTTGAAACAAATGCTACTAGTGGGCCTTCATCACTGATTATGCCACCCACAGGAATAGCCCTGAAAAGGTATGTCAGACCTGCTGTTGCAGGGTCTGCGCGCAGTTTTAAACTGCCATGTCGACCGCCCTGATCTTCCCTTTTCTTACACATGTCAACCCTAAGGTAGGCCCAAGGTACCCCTGTGGGCAGGGTGCTGTGTATGTTAAAGGTAGGACATGTACTGGTGTGTCCTAGTGATGAATTGTAGTGTTTTTCAACACTGCAAGGCTAATTGTCTCATTGGAAAAAATGGGAGTTTTACTTATAACATCTTATAAGCATAAATTCCCATTGGGACCGGATAGGGAATGGAGTTTAGTACGCCTGAACTCAGAGTGTAAAAATACATCTTTTAATAAAGATAATTTTTGTGTTTGAAAATATCGCTGTTAGAAAGTAGGTATTTTCTTGCTTAGCCATCCTGTGAGCCTCTGCTGGGTTTGTGGATTGACTGTCTGGCTTTGGAGTGACAGGGGCCGGGGATGTGCATTTTCAGCCACTGGGGGTCAAGGTGTGCCCTGCCTTTCCTGGATGTGTTAGGGCTGGGCTGAATAGACATGGGCTGGATTTAGAGTAGTTGGAGGAGATTTCCTTGCACCTGAATTGGCCTGGTCTGCCTGAACAATGCTGTATCCACCTCCTGCCAGGAAAATGGGCCAGAGAGGACAAAACTGTTTTGTACTAAAACAGACACTCTCTGCCTGAGAGAACAAAGGGATTTTGAGTATAGTTATTGTTAGAACTTACTGGAATCAAGGAACCTGCCAAGAAAAAGAGCTGGAAGAACTGCCAGGAGGAGTACTGCCCCCTTTGCTGTGTTGTTGCTTTGTTTGGTTGGCCTGCAGTTTCTGCTTCTGCCTTGGGCAGTTAAAGGACTAGACTGAACTTTCTTTACTTGTGCTGAGTATCTCCAAGGGCTTGAAGTAGAGCTTGCCTCCAGTTCTGAAGTCTCAGGGACTGCAAAGACTTCACCAATCTCTAGGTACCGCTTCTGAAAACCTCTGTTTCAGGTGCCACAGAGAAGGGAAAGGCAACCGACTCCGTCACCAATTCCGGTGCTGGCTCTGTGTCCAGACGGCACCACAGAGGGCACTGTCTGCATCTTGCACCGCAACCCTGGTCTCACCGACGAAGACGACCACCACCACCACTGAGCCGCTGCTTGCACGATGGCCTGTGGGTACTGCACTCCGCACCACCTCACTTCACTTTGCCATCCTGGTCTCACCCATGCCATATCTGCTGCTGACTTCAACACTGGTGGCCACATTGTGGCTGGAGGCACCGCTTGTAAGTTTCACAATGCACCACATCATCCCACACAGCCATCTGGGCCATCCGACACCAGCTCCCACTAACTGGCTCTGTTGCTTGCACCGCAACATGCCACCACCGCATCAAGCACCGCCTCACCCTGCACCGTAAGCCTTGGTCTCACTGATGCCATCGGATGATCATCACCGATCCGCTGCCTACATCACATCATTAGGGCACTGCATCCTGCAGCTCTTCAATTTTGCAAAGCAACTGCGACAGTTGCCACAACCGGCTTGCACCAACGTGCCAGCTGCAACGAGAAAGGTACTGTTCACAAGTATGTCCATGCTTTTGCTGGCCCGTACCGACGTGGTCGGCTTGAACCATTAGATTCTGTTGTTCTCAAAATTGCGGTAGCCCAGGATGGAGCTACCGGTTCGTAGGAACTGTGTTTTTGAGATATGTCTGCAATGTTAAGCATATCTTGCAAAGTATACATTTTTAAGTACTGCATGATGGATTCTTATAGTTTTGGTCTTGTTTTGGATATGTAAAAATATTGGATAGTTTTCTAAACTGGTGTGGTGTCCTTTTGTAGTGTTTTTCCTGTATTACTGTTGGTTATGTGCAAATGCTTTACACACTGCCTCTGAGATAAGCCTGACTGCGAGTGCCAAGCTACCAAGGGGGCGAGCTTGGGTTATTTTGGGAGTGTAACTCCCTTAACCTGACTAGGAAAAAGAGTCCCTACTTGGACAAAGGTACCTGCCTCTGCCAACTAGAGACCCCCATTTCTAACAATGCTCTTTCCCATACGCAAGTTAGGTAAAGACAACTCCCAACCCAGTACCCCTGGCATCTGCAGTGAACAAGGAAAGAAACACTGACTTAAGTGAGAATTTTGAGCAAAAATGTAAAAAAGAACTGCGACTAGCAAAAACTCTTTACTATGACCAGTACTTGGGCAACATTTTGCTGCAGGTAAAATAAGAAATTAAAAAAACCTCTGGAAGATTATCAATAATATTGAAAAAGACTCAACCAATGTTTTTAACACAGACATACGTGAATCAGCATGGGTTAACTTCTTGTAATTATAATACTATAAAGACTTGCATCCTCAAGCAATAACTATGGGCATGCCATCACAGAATAGACTTAAGACAAAATCCTAAACTTACTACCATTTTGGTATTCACAGAATGCACTTACTACTTCTGGTATTCACAGAATGCACTTACTACTTTTGGCATGCACAGAATGAACTTACTACTTTTGGCATTCACAGAATGAAGTTACTACTTTTGCTATTCACAGAATGGAATTACGACTACTAACTTTACGTCCGCACCCGGAATTTACACTTCTGGGCCGGAACTTCCGGCACTGGGTCGGAATTTTTGGCACTGCGCCGGAATTTACGAACTTTGCCCGTTGATCCTTTTAGCCAAGGGTAACCACGTGTCCAAGTGCCTACCATCCCCCACCATGCATCAGCTGACGCACTGCAGCCAATCACAGCCAATAGCTCCATTTTGCCATGATGAATGTTGCAAGTGCCTACCATCCCCACCATACTCCAGCTGAAACCAATTAACAATATGCACCACAAAACACATAAAAGCAGCACACATTGAAGGAACAGTTTTGGCCACAGAGAGTTCGTGTTCACAACTCTGACATTGCCAGAGAAAAATGGAACCAATGAGGAGAAAGAAGAACTTCACTGCAGAGAAGACCACCATGCTTGTGGAGTATATAGTGAGGCACCACAAACGTCTATATGGACTGCCACCCTACTGCACCATTGGCAACCAGAATGCAGCCCTATGGCAGCAATTAGCCACTGCTGTCACAGCATTGGGGGAGGAGAGATGCACAGTCCTGGACATCAAGAATAAGTGGCAGGATGAAAGGCAGAGGGTGAAGGAGAAGTACTCCAGAATCGAATTAAACAGGATCCTCCCTGCTCCATACCCTGGATCCCGCATCTGTCTCACTACACTGGAGGAGGATACCCTTACCACAATATACCCCCACTTGGTCCATGGGCTGCCTGTCAGTGACGTCCGCTATGTGGTAACAAGGTAAATGGAATAATAAGAAAAAGTACATTAAATATTGTCTGTGTTACACTGTCATTGTGAGTAAGGAACTTGTCCAAAGTGTATATAAAAATATAGTCAGTCAGAGGCTCATGTGTCACCCTCTGGATGTAGCACCACAAGTCCCAGAATCCTTTGTATTGGAAATGGCATGTCCCTTCGCCCTTTTGAAAACATGGGCACAGTACCAATGCGACACGCAATTCAACCCTTGTGCAACCACGTATGCGTCACATTTACATTGCTGTGCACTGTGGCGCAGGGATAGACAGATGTGTGTTTTATGTATAATATTTTGCTATTATGTTAATGGGTTTAGTGTTGACTTTCCTATGATGATAATGCATTTATGTACTTGAAATCCGTTAACATGTCTTTTCAAAATTTAATCAAAAAAAGTTTACAAAAAAGACAAAAAGATGTGTGTTTTATCTGATGGCATTAGGGGGGTGCTTTGCGGGAGTCTGTCGCAAATGCGATGCAACTCCAACAATATTCATGGACTGCCCATACCTAACGTGCTGCACCACTCCTTACATCTGCTTCAACCAGGCGTAAGGTTGCGTCGTAGCGGCCTCTGAAAAGTGACTCCGTGAAATCTCGTAGATTTCACTGCATCACTTTTACGAGGAATATCCCAAAGGAACGCCCACCCTGCCTACATCAAAGCTGACGCAGGTTCAATGTTGTGCAGGGCTCCACAATGTGACGCTACACCATAGGTGCGTCACATTGTGAATACGTCGAAATGTGCTGTTTGTTGTACACCACCGCTGTGTCACAGAAGTGACGCAACAGCAGTGTAAATCTTTTCCAAGGGGCATGTAAACCTGCCACAAATTATCCAAGAAGTAAATCACCCTGTGCCAGCCTAAATCACAAAGCAGAAGGTGAGAGAATCATCAGATCAAAATATGTCATACACTAATTCTATTGTTCATATCCCACCCTGGCATGCCATTACATCCCCAACACACCACTGCTTCTACCTGCCCTATCCGCGGCAGTACTTCACAACACTGTTAGCATGCAGAAGATATGGGCAAATCCCTGAAAAGTTCCACAATCACATTTCCCATTTGGTTACTTTTCTCTCTTCTCACCCATTGACACATTCAGCTAGAGCAGACAACTGCAGTAGCAGAGGTCCCTGCATCTACTGGGAGGAATTGTAAACGTGCAGAGAAAGGCATTACAACCTCACTAACTGGTAAGTCAAACTGGCCAGGAGATGGTCAAAATGCATACATTGTCAGTAGACGACAGAGGGACATATATTGCCAACGTATGAAAGTCAACCAGAGATGTAGAAATAGCCTCATTTCAATTGGAATTGTCAATGGACATTCACCTTCAGAATTTGACATCTGTGAACAGCGAAATACAAAATATAGCATGTCTTGGCTCATCATGCCTTTGTAATTGTGGAACATAACATGTATTTCACCAACAGTCTCAGGCCTGGGAATCTAATCCTGTAATCGAGTGCCACAACTAGTCAAAAGGGTGTCCCCACTATATTGTAATAATGTCTGTAGAACAAATCAAGAAATACAATTTGCACAAATATGATAATGATGAACAAGCAGTGAGATACCACCAGTCTCTGTAGTATTGACAATGCAAGCACTGCCCAACTTCGAATCTTTCCGATATACATTAAATTGCCGAGTCCACACAGCTGCTCATATACTTCTTACATTGGATGGATTTTTTGTTGACCATCAACCAAAAATGATAGTGGACCTTACATCAGGATTCGTAGTCATGTCATTGTGGTATAGGTTGCACCTAGGTAGTGGGCCCGATCTAAGTTAGATGTGGGATCACTCATGATATTATGTATAACACACTTCTGCAACGGTGGTGCCCACAACTGCTTGTGCTCGTCCTTTGTGCCAGAAATTGAGTGCATCACATGTGGCGGCAGAAATGTAAAGTTGCAGAACACACTTATCATTGTAGGTACAATGAGGTCCTCCCAGAATCACAGACACACACTGACTTCTGCTACAAGGTTGGATGCGACATCTGTTCAGGGACCACACACTGGTCCGGTGCTGGGCCAAGGTAAATAAAGCCAAGAATAATCCTAGTAGAATGCTCATTAAATGTGCCTTTCACCTCCACCGTATGTTGTATGTGTTGTACAACACTGTTGTCCTGCATCACAATATGCTTGCTCACATATGGCATTAGAACACATGCCAGATCAGCCCCTGGTGGCTAATGAAAGGATGACACAAAATGTATGCCAAGTGAGTGCAGAATGGACATAGTAAGTAGACATAATATCGAGTTTTTTATTTCGACTAGACATAATATCGAGTTTTTCATTTCGACTAGACATAATATCGACTAGACATAATATTGACTAAACATAATATAGACAACAAAAATATCGACTAGATAAATGTAATATCGACTAGAATAGCAATAATATTGAATCAAAAATATAGAATGGACATAATATCGACTAGACAGATTAAAGACAACAAAAATATCGAATTTAGGTAAATTATTATTAATGTTTAATTTTTGTGTAATTTAATTCTATAGCGGGTTGTGGGTTTATAGGGGAATAGGGTGGGAAGTAATTTAATTATAATTAATTAAATATGGTATTTAATTAATTGGTATTTATTTAAAATTAATTGTTAATTAATTATTAATTGGTAATCAATTAAAATATAATTGGTGATTAATTTTAATTGATTAAGTGATATATATTATATTGTTAGTAATTTATTTTCTGTAGCGGGTTTTGGTGTTATAGGGGAATAGGGTGGGTAATTTAAGTATAATTAATTAAATATGTTATTTAAATAATTGGTATTTATTTAGAATTAATTGTTAATTAATTATTAAATGGTAATTATTAAAAATATAATTGGTAATTAATTTTAATTGATTAAGTGATATATATTATATTGTTAGTAATTTATTTTCTGTAGCGGGTTTTGGTGTTATAGGGAAATAGGGTGGGAAGTAATTTAATTATAATTAATAAAATAAGTTATTTAATTAATTGTTATTTATTTAAAATTATTTGTTAATTATTAATTGGTAAGTAATAAAATATAATCGTTAATTCATTTTTATTGATTAATTGATAATTTAGCGGGTTGTGGGTTTATAGGGGAATAGGGTGGGAAGTAATTTAAATATAATTAATTAAATATGTAAATTAATTAAATATTATTTTTTTTGAATTAATTGTTCAATGATTATTAATTGGTAATTAATTACAATATAATAGGTAAATACATTTAAATGATTAATTAATACATATGTTAATTTAATTAATTTAATTTCTGTAGTGGGTTGTGTGTTTATAGAGGAATAGTTTTGGAATTAACTTAATTGTAAGTAATTACATTTTTTTTAAAAATATATTGAGTATATTTTGGAAAATAATTTTAAAATTTAAATTAATTGATTGTTAATAGGTAAATTATTAGTATTAGTAGGTAATTAATATTATTAAACAATTTGTATTTTACAATGTAATAGATTATTTAATATAATTTACACAATTCTAAAATATTTAAAATATTTAGTAATAGATTTTACTATTTATGTTATTTATATTTATATAAGAAGTATTTACTTTCCCTACAATTGCACTCACTGGAGTTGGAATAGTAAATTTAACCCCTACGCTATCCAACGCTTTCCCTACTGTTACCCTCCCTGGAGTTGGATTAGTAAATTTTACCCCTACACTATCCAATGCTTACCCTACTGTTACACTCACTGGAGTTGGAAAAGTAATTTAAACCCTTACGCTATCCAACGCTTTCCCTACTGTTGCACTCTCTGGAGTGGTAATAGTAATTTTTACCCCTATGCTATCCATTGCTTTCCCTACTGTTGCACTCTCTGGAGTTGGAATAGTAATTTTTACCCCTACGCTATCCAACGCTTTCCCTACTGTTACACTCACTGGAGTTGGAATAGTACATTTTACCCCTACGCTATCCAATGCTTACCCTACTGTTACACTCACTGGGGTTGGAATAGTAAATTTTACCCCTACGCTATCCAACACTTACCCTACTGTTACACTCACTGGAGTTGGAATAGTAATTTAAACTCCTACGCTATCCAACGCTTTCCCTACTGTTGCACTCACTGGAGTTGGAATAGTAATTTTAACCCCAACGCTATCCAACGCTTTCCCTACTGTTACACTCTCTGGAGTTGAAATAGTAATTTTAACCCCTACGCTATCCAACGCTTTCCCTACTGTTGCACTCACTGGAGTTGGAATAGTAATTTTAACCCCTACGCTATCCAATGCTTTCCCTACTGTTACAATCTCTGGAGTAGGAATAGTAATTTAAATCCCTATGCTATCCAACGCTTTTCCTACTGTTACACTCTCTGGAGTTGGAATAGTAAATTTTACCGCTACGCTATCCAACGCTTACCCTACTGTTACACTCATTGGAGTTGGAATAGTAATTTTTACCCCTACGCTTTCCAATGCTTTCCCGACTGTTGCACTCACTGGAGTCGTTAGAGTACATTTAGCCCTCTCGCTATCCTACGGTAAAAATATTGTATATGTTTTGTTAATAATATGTAGATATATATATATATATATATATATATATATATATATATATATATATATATATATATATAAGTATTAAAAAAATAATTAAGTTCCATTAATTCTTTCATAATTTTACGTTTATTTAAGTATTTTAAATTTGTTCATATTTATTTAATTTATTGTTATATTACTTTTAAGTTACTTTTAACATACTTAAAAAATTCGATATTTTGACATTCTATATTTTTTACACTCGATACTCTGGAGTCGATATTTTTGTACTTACCTGTTTGAAGATAGGAAGTCGATATTCTGTCAGGTAATATTTTATCCTCGATATTTTGGCATCTCGATATTTTGTCTGTCGATGTTCTGTCAGTGATCCTATGAACATACAATAGAACAATGTGTTATATGAAGCGACCAAAACACAACAGGCTTGCAATTCAATGACAGGATAAATCCCTAGCAAAATATTTATGGTTAAATCATAATGAAATTGGTATGGCTGAAGCACACACTGATGCCAGTTGTGTACCTTTGAGATGGGTGTAGGGGCTGCTAATGTGAATCTTAATGCAGTTACACCTGCTAAATAACTTGGCTGAAGAGCAACACGCTAATCCAGTGCAGGCGGAAAGCATCAATGCTTCTCAGCTTATCCCCAATGTGTGATCATAACCAGATGTTGTTTTCTGCTTGCCTCCTCTTCTACCGTATTCACATGTATAGGTGACTGTTTGACATTTGAGGTTTGGATGTCTGCTGCACAAGACACCATCCGTTGTCAGCTAAGTAGTACCATGATGTTGGAAATAGAGTATGGGAACAAAGGACACTCAAACTTCTTTCATTCAAAAATGAGCTATGTGAATTCATGGGTAGGAAAGCACAAATGAGCAACATCATGTCCCTGACTACTGCACATCTAACACATGAACCCTTTCTGACTTGACAAAAGACAACATTACACTCATGTAAAATGTTAGTCTTAATGGTAAAGGTGAAATTAGTGTAATGCGGAGGAGTCCGGGTCATTAATCCCCTTCCTTGAAATATCAGTAACATTCTAATACAAGTTTGTCTGTGGATGTGTCATCTTATTGATCTCGGTGCTGCATGGAGGTAACAGCTGGCAAATGCTTCATGTGAGCAGTTGCCCACATGTAAAGTCCATGAGGTAAACATGCTGCACATTGTCCTTGATTATCCGCAAATGGTTATTGAGTATGGCATGTTGGCTCATAGCTACCATCTGTGTTACTAAGATTTGGACATGCATGTCTCATCACAGTATGCCATAAGTAACACATAACCATTCCAGCTTTGTAAAGGGCCTTCCACCATGCTGTAACACATGATGCTGCATTTTTGGGAACATTTGATATATTATATATATATGAAGAACCAAGTCCTTAGAAACACAAATAAGGCAGAATCCACCCAGCGCTTCACCAGCAGGAACGGACCACCACACGGAAGGTAGAATTTTAAAGTGCAAATGTATTCCTCAACATGACGCGTTTCGGCTAGGTTACCCCGGCCTTGATCACATGACATGCTTAAGGAACCCAGGTCCTTAAATACCCAGTTGCTCCTTCATAGTCACTCCCAATCAATTCATAGAAGTAGTAGAGAGACTTCAAAGGTAAAAGGCATAAGTGAACTTCCCCAACATTATGATTGTTGAACAAGAACATGCAATAGACAAATTTAAGAATAAATTAGTAAATAATCAAGGGCAAGTGCCCAACTTTGATATCATTGAAGTTGAACAACATATCAAAACTTCTATATGGGAGAAGAGCAACAATTGGGTACACCCTAGTGCAATTAAAACAAAGTACTGATTACTTAATCTAGTACCCACAGAAAATAAATTGACAAATTCATAGCGGATGCGAACAATATAATGCATAAAGTTGTTGTCCCAAAGCTTGCCGATATAACATGTTCAAAGATTAATAGTTCAAACTCCAGACTGCCCAAAAGCTATGTGAGAACCTAGATGAAAAGATTTATAGATTCATATATGTTCCAATCATAGTATTAAATCGTATAGTAACAAAATTCATTATAGATGTGCAATAACTACACCTCTACCAGAAAAAAACTAGTAAAACTAGGGACCTAGTTAAACCACTAACATTTCACAGTATTATATGTAATTCATAAAGCTAATTGTATTACTATGATTAAGTTAATCTATACCTAAAATTCATCACTATTAAGACCATAATAAATATACATAAATTAAAACCTTATAATCCAAGTTCAAAAAAATACATGTATACACATAAAGGAAAATATAAACATATTCATTTTCATTTCATCTAATTAGCAGCAGAAAAGTAAAAAACCACCTCCTTACATTTCATTCAAGGATTTATATAACCAAATAGATAAATAAATAAATAAATAGTACTGGCCATGAGAATACATGATTTGGGTATTTTTACAGCAATTATCATTATATACAAACTAAAAGCCCGCAATTCATAAACTTATTAAAGGAAATTAACCAAGTCCTCCCTTGTATTCAGCCCATTTGGCATTTTAGTATTTAACTGTAATATATATTGACTTTCCAGTTGACGCAGTTTTTTCTCTCGATTGCCACCTCTTATGGATTTTGGAACAGAGTCAATAACAAAATACTTAAGATCTTGCAGATTATTTTGATGCACTAATTCAAAATGTCGGACAACCGGATAAGCAGGATCCGAATTAACGATTGTCCGTAAGTGCTGCAAAATACAATTAAAAACAGGGAGTTTAGTGCTGCCTACATAAGAAAGCTGACAAGTGCATTCCAGTATATAAACTGCAAAATCCGTTTTTCAAGTATAATACCCTTAAATAGTGTTGGGCAAATTGGAGAAAGGATCAACAAACGTCTGTCTGATGATCCCGAACTTACACGCTCTGCATGAAATGCACTTAAAAAAGCCTTTCTTATTGGTCAGCCAGTTCACAGGGTTGGTTACTTCTGGACTGGTTCTCACCAGAGCATCCCTCATAGAAGGAGCTCTCCTGAATGTGATGGTCGGTTGTGCTCCTAATTCAGGAGCCAATGTCATATCTGTTTTAAGAATAGGCCAATGCTTGCTGACAATCTTCCTAATTGACTTTTCTTGGCTACTGAACGTAGTACTGAGTCTAACCACAGGTTTAGATGTTATCAGTGGTTGCTCAGCTGTGTCATCTACGTTCACAACTTCTTCAGGTAATATATACTTTTTCATTTTAGCCAATGCTGACTGTAAGTCTTTCGGATCATATCCCTGAACAAGAAACCTATCCATAGACTCAGTTAAACAGTTATCCAGATCTTCCTTCCTGCTGAAAATTCTTTGAATACGTAAAAGCTCCCCATAGGGGATGCTTTTAATAAGGTGCCTAGGATGAGCACTGCTGGCATGGAGAATAGAATTGCAAGTTGTGGCCTTTCTATGTAGTTTAGTGCAAATATTGTTATTCTCCACAAAAATTTCTACATCCAGAAATTCCACTCTTTTGTTACTAATCTGGGCAGTAAATTCAATATATATATATATATATATATATATATATATATATATATATATATATATGTATATATATGTATATATATGTATATATATATATAGATATATATAGATATATATAGAGAGATATATATATATCAAAAGTCACCAATTACTTCTCAATCCATAAGGAAGGAGATGCTCACTCAGGGATACGTGCTGGATCAACAAAAAGGTTTACTCTATATACATATATATTGTTTACATATTATCATATGGCTTTAAAGTAGGTGCTTCCAAAATCATTTTTTGATATTTAGAAAAGCGTTATATAATTCACTTGTCCAATCAAATATATTTTTTTTATAAGCACTTTTCTTAAGAGTTTAACAATGTGAGCATAACTATGCACAAAAGGTTTAAAGTATTTTCCTAATCCCAAAAAGGATCTCAGTGTATCTTTATCCAGAGGTGAGAGTGTAACCCTAATGACATTTACAAGATTCACTTAATGTGAAATCTCTTCAGCTGACAATGCATGACCTAAGTAATCCACTTCAATCTGCCAGAAGAAAATGTTTTCTTTCTGACTGTCATGCCTCTATTCTCTAATACATGTAACACTGTTTCTAACAAAACATTATGTTCATTTAATGTATTTCTTTATTTATTATTTATTTAAGAGTTTTATAAAGCGCTAGCTAGACCTGAGGGTATCAGAGTGCTTAACAGCATTATCACACTTAAGATAAATTAACACTGTAATATGTACAGTGAGTCATGACGCATCAATGAGTATCTTCGTAAAGAGCACATTGTCCTTCGTAAGACATGTTAACATAGTAGGATGTATGGTGTCTTATGACACTTCACAAAATGTCATCATAGAAAGCACCATGACTCATGACGAGATTGGGTAGAGAGGATAGAGAAGGGAGTCATGAGGAGAATGAGCTAGAGGCCTTAATGTCAAAGTGTCTGTGTGCTGCTGTAGGCAGGCTTTGTCGTTAAGGCTTTAGATATCCATTCGGTAGAGATTGATTGAGGAGAAGGTCTTTGAGCTGTCTTTTGTATATTAGGTAGGAGTGATTGGTCCTGACATGGATTGGTATGAAGTTCCAGATTTTGGGTGCATTTCCTACGAAAGAGCTAGATGTGGGTTTTTTGGGTGAGTTTTTGGAGGGATAAGGAGTAGAGTGTTGGTACTCCTTAGGCTTCTTGTCTGACCGGCCTTCTGGAGTTTTGAGGCCAGGTAGGCGGGAATCCCTGTGTGCTGCGCTTTGTGTGTGAGGCAGGCAGTTTTGAAGTTGGCACGCATTTCGATTGGGAGCCATTTTAGCTCTCTGAATGCAGGCGAGATGTGTTCATATTTCTTGACTCTGGTGACCATTCTGGCTGCTGCATTCAGAGTTGATCTGAAGGGAGCCAGGTCAGATTTTGCTGATCCTGTTAGGGTTGAATTCCCGTAGTCCAGTCTTGACAGCACCAGGGATAGAGTGGCTTGTTTGAGGTCATTAGGAGGGATGAATGGTTTAATTTTGTTGAGTAGTTTAAGGTTGAGGAACTAATGCCTTACCATAAACTAATTTATCTTCTTGGAATGCTTGTCTACCCCTGATACCTTTAAAAGTGTGTCCATCAACTTCCTGAGTATACTGGCGGCGAATACCAAAGCAACTTGTTTACTCTTGTTTACTATGCTTACCATACACAATGCAAATAGAAATTACTGGAGAGGTTTCATCATTAGCTAACACTTTCGCAGAAACCAGTGATCATTCAATACCCTTAGCCAGATCAGTAACACCTGACAATGGAGGATTTCTGCAAGCACGTAATTTTCCCTGTATCTTTTTCAATTGGCGATTAGAAATCATTTGGTCTCTAATGTAGGTATTCATATTATCTTCAAGCTCACAACAGTTGCAAGCATTCTTAGTGCCGTAATGTACTCTTCAACAGTTTTGTGTGATCAGTGATTTCTTTTGTGACAAAACACACTGACTCTCTACCATGACAGTAGGTGACTCTGGGAGCCAAAGCATGTTATTGCCATATCACACTTCTCATGAAGATACATTGGTTTTAACAAAATTGAAAGTAAATCTATTTATTAATAGAGTGCAACTTATTTCCTTAATCAGGGTTATCCTCATGCTGAGCCACAAAATACTGCCAACCCAACAAATAAATTAAAACAATCAGGTCATCAGTTGTTTTTTAAAGAGCAAGAGGTAGTACATTCCATTCTCAGGGTGCAATGAAATATAAAGTGCAACTACTCGCCCTATTTTGATGTGCCTGTGGCATCAAAAGCAGATGGAAATTGCTAAAGCATAAAGACTGAGAAGCACAGTAGGTATAATGGATATGTTTAGATATCCTGGCTGAGTCCCATGCAGAGACCTATGAGCTAAACGGAACGACTTAAAGAGAACTCTCTTGTGGATGGGAAGACAGTGAGATGTCCTCAGGTGGCATGCCATGTGTGTAGTCTTGGGAAGACTAAGAAAAATCATGCTGCTGTGTTCTTCACCACTTAATAGCAAGTAATGAGAAGTTGTAGTGCCTAGATACAATACATTTCCATTGTCCAATCTGAATACAATCACAGCTTGCACTATTGTTTTGAGGATGTATATCAGAAGAACCTTACAAAACTTATAAAGCAGTTTTTTTGGAGTGAAACAAGTGCCATTTAGCATAGCAATTCTGAGAGCACTCAAGATCTCTGTGTCAATAATGACACCAAAAAGTTTCTTAACATTGAGCCTTGGATGGGGGACAGCACCCTGATTTGCCGGCCGCCACCCTTATTTTAAAACGGGTTATGCCTACCACACAAAAAGACATCCCTCTTGTCTGAGTTCAAATAGAGGCAGTTAGTGTGCAGCTAGTCTCCATTCTAAGCAAACACAAAACCTGTCTGACCTGGCAGAAAGTTCTCTGAGATTGTGAAAATAATCTGCGTACCATTTTAAAGAAGATGAGATTGTGATTATATCTTTAAAACGCCTCTCTTACGTACTATTCTCCAAAACAGGCCCTAATAGTGTGGCAGAAAATGTTAAAGAAATACCTGGATATCCAAGAAAACTGCTTCGGTTTTATTTAGAGTACATATATTGGAATTTTGGCTCTCTCACTATTTACTGTTGATAATTATTTCCTGGCTGTTTTCCAGTGTTTAAGTATACACTGTTTGTTAACATTGAGTGAGGCTTTTCACTGTGCACGAGCAGATCGATGGACATCTAGACTGGGTTCTCTAATGTCTCTAAAAGTCTTCTCTGCCTTCCTAAGACAAATCTGCAGAATTCTTCTATTGATGGACAATGTGAAAAGGGATAGAGTTACTTTTTAAGCTTCCAATGTCTTTTCCTGCAACATTCAAAATCAGTATATCTAGTGTTGAGATTTTCTGAGGTATTATTTGTACTAGACGGTTTCAAATTATAGTATTTTTGCCATCTTTCGTTACAATCTTTCTCCCATTCTTGGCAAATAAAATGAGCCAATTGAATGTGAAGTTTGTAAATACTGTGGAGATCGGGTAGAACCTTGTGCAACCCCACATGTTTCACCTGTTCCCGGGTGGATGGAGTAGTCTGGACCAAGGACACTAGGGGGCTGATTCCGATCCTGGAAAAACGCTGTACAAACCGTGGTATGGAGCGTTTTCTCCATACAACTCGTACTTGTAAGGAGGCCCCTACAACCTAGGAAGTACGATCCGTACAAATAGACGCACTCCATACAAATTGTAAAAAAGACCATACAACTCGTATATTCAAGCGATTCCGATTCGGATTGCTCTGTACGCGACGTTCCCATGTATTCCCGGCAGCAGTTTACAACCCGGCAAGTACGATTCGTACAAACGGCATGCGGTACGGCTCTTTTTTTACAAGAGCCAAAAAGTGCAAGAAAAGCCTTTTACGCCCCTAAAACAGTACTAGACAGACCCCCCCCATGTATGCGTCGTACACCCCATGAATAAAGGGGTACGGTGCGTATGCACAGTGCGTAGGGATGACACGGAAAGTGGGGTACGGTGCGTACATACGCGATGAAGGGGTACTGGTCGTGTACGCACCATACAAGCACCGTACCCCAAAATCACCTGTGTACGAACCGTACCCCAAAATTGCGTATTTACGCACCGTACCCCAAAATCGGCCGTGTATGCACTGTACCCCAAAATCGCGTATGTACGCACCGTACCCCAAAATCGCGTATGTACGCACCGTACCCAAAAATGGCCAGTGTACGCACGTACCCCAAAATCACGTATGTACGGTGTGTAAATGCGCGATGTTGGGGTACAGTGCGTACACAGGCAATTTTGGGGTACGTTGCATACATACGCGATTTTGGGGTATGGTGCGTACATGGGCCGTTTTGGGGTACGGTGCGTACATACGTGATTTTGGGGTACAGTGCGTACACGGGTGATTTTGGGGTACGGTGCGTACACGGGCGACTTTGGGGTACGGTGCGTACATATGCGATTTTGGTGTACGCACCATACACATGCCTCGCATGTGGGGGGACCCCTGTACGCCTCATACCTCTATACGACCCGTACCCGGGTATGAGTCGTACCCCCAGAACGAGTCATACCAGGGTATGAGGCGTATAGGGGTTCGCTTCGTTGCCCGGTACGAGTCATTCCCCGTATATAGGCCATTTTCCATACAAATCGTATGCTGACAAACTGGTACGAATCGTACTTGACGGGTTGGACAGCCTTTTTACAATTTGTATGGTCTTTTTTACAAGTCCGTGTCGTACAGCTTTTCCCGATCCGATTTGAAAGGATTGGGCCGATCTGTATGTATTTTTCCCGTACGAATCGTACTTCACGATTTGGAAGGGACTTGTACAATTTGTATGGAAAAAAACTACAAATCCTATTTGTATGGGAAAAAAAATCCAGGATCGGAATGAGGCCCTAGTTGTCACCCTTCCATCAAAAAGGACTGCACCCGCTTCTAACCAAACCTTTCACTAGGGCTAATGTCTGCACGTGCTCAGTTAGCATATTAAAGGCATCCAACTGGTCAAATAAAGAAGGGCTGCCAGCTGCCCTTCTCCTCTTGCCGAAACTGATGTAATCATGTATTAAGTTGATTCTGTTGTATGGGTGTGGGTATTCACTTACTGTTAGCTATATATAATATATGTGATTTCTAAGTGGGCTTAAAACTGCTGGCCAACATGATGGAAGGAACATTTTATGGATTGAGATTTGGAGATAGGTTTTTAGCTAAGCAGGATATCTAGTGGGAGAGGTTTTTTTTTCAATATGCTTTCAGTTCAAGCGGCCACCTCACATGGAGCTTTTCCAGGTATCTATATCTACAAACTCTAATATAACTTTTGGGGACAGTGCCTCCTAAATCTTAGTCAGGCAAGTATCTAAAGGGAAGATGAGAGATCCATCTTATATGACAATTATATGACCTGTTCCTCTGTAATATGAACTCATGATGAACTCATGATGTCTGCTGGACAGGATTAAGTACCCATGTGACAGAGTGAGGGATGTCATGTTTGGAATTCTGCAGGCATTCATAGAGTGGTGCACTTAACTAAAAAAGAATGGGCCGGATTCACAAAGGTAAAGTGAGATGAGACTCTAACTTTCCAACTTTCGGTATTCAAAAAGAGCATTCACTACTCGTTAATGTCCTTCGTGAAAACCGAAAGTCGTAAAGATCAACATGTTGTATTCACATAGGGCATTTATAAGTAGTAAATGCCCTTTCTGAATACCAAAATTAATAAAGTTAGACTTTCGTCTCACTTTACCTTTGTGAATCCTGACCCATTTATTTGAGCTTTTCTGAAATAAAGCCTTCCACAAATGGCATGGATTGCACATAGACCAGGAAAGTAAGCTCGTTTTATGGAAAATTTAAATTAGTTGAAATTAAAATTCCAAAAGCATGCTGGCTACATTCAATACATAAGGCTCAGATACCTCGCTTGTTCTACATTGCTTTAAATAAGAAAGCTATGTGGTAGTAAGAGTGACAATCATCTGCCAGGATTGAATGCTACTAGTCTTAAAGCGCAGAAAAGGTCCAAGGTGAACTGCTAAAAACGATTTTCACCATACATATGACCAAATTATGTAATATGAAATACCATTTTTATTTGTAATGAGCATATTCATCTAGAAGGGAATCCTAGCACTAAATAACAGAACTTTATTGTCACCAAGCTCAATAGTACTCATTTTATCAACCTTGAAAGGATGAAAGTCTTAGTGGAGCCGCTAGGATTTGAACCTGTGGCTATAAAGTCAAACACAGTCCATGTCGTACATGCATTAGTCCACTGAGCCACAAAGCAATTTTAAAATATACTCCTCTTCCTAATAATAGAAGCATAGATTGTATTCACTGCTTCTTTAAGGTGTTTTAATGAGTATGTTTTTAATTCACACACAGTAAAATCTAATAGAGATTTACTTTGTAGATGTAGGAAAAGCTCTATAACTAGAAAGTTTCTGTGTATAAAAACATTGGTCATTCAATTGCCTCTATTACTGCAGGTGCTAAATGGATTTCCTATTCATTAGGCAGAATAAAAGCATGCTAAACTTAGGGATAGTAATACTCTAGATAACTCTGACATCTTTTAACAGGATTTGACCATAAAGGTAAACAGCAGGAAAATAAGACGTACATCAAACAAATGTGTCATGTATGTAATTGTGGCCCAATTTAGATTTAGGCCCAAATGTAGCAGAGTTCCCTGCCCGCCACATCAATGGAGTACATGTTGGCGCCGTCAACAGAAAACGTGCGCCAACTACCCCACATTACATGGTCCACCTTGTTTAGATTCAGGGACATCTTAGGATTTGGGGGCCCTGGATCAAACTTAGGGCCTCATTAGGATCGCGGACGGACGACCCTAGAGGATGAGGGAACGTCCGCATGGGCTGCGGCGTTCCCTCATGTGCGATTAGGATGTGACCGCCACCCTGGCGGTCACATCCTGGATATTTAACATTGCGGCGGGTGCTGCTTCAAGCAGCACCCGCCGCAATGTTAAAAGTGCATATTTAACATTTACATGCACAAAGCGGCAGGCACCGCGCGGTGCCTGCCGCTTTGTGCAAGTAAATGCTGGGGGGTACCATAGGTACCCCCCATGTGCACCCCCCCACCCGCCAACACCCTGGGGGCCCGCAACGGGCCCCCAAAATCAAAAGTACACATGCTTTTCCACAGCAGAAAAACCGCCGCCGAAAAGCATGTTTACAAATGCTTCCTAATTTGGCTGGTGGTGTCTGATAGACACTGCCAGCCAAATGAGAGCTTTTCCGCTGTGGTTGTAATCTGACCGCGGCGGAAAAGCAGCAGACAGTAACCAAGACCCACCAGCCATCGTAATGCGGCGGTGGGTCTTTGGTGAGTCCGCAGAGGATTTTCCGCCTCCTCCGGGCCAGAGGTGGCTTCCCCTGCCCGGAGGAGGCGGAAAATCCTCCATCATAATGAGGCCCATATTTTGGGGGCCCCTGTTCAGAACAGCTTTGAATTTATGATCCAATTTGAGCCCCTGTTTGCCACGCCGTTTCCGCTTCCTCAGCTGTGTTAGGGATCCAGTCTGTATCATAGGCATTAGCCTCTGTATTCCCGATGAAAACGGACGCGTGCAGCTGACAGCAGTAGGATTTAGTGTTTCCTGCCCTGTTACTAGGTTTTTAATACTTTTTAAATTGTGCATATGTGGCTGAATTACTCTGTGCTTTTCTACCTACCCACACTTGCACTTTAGTTGATTCTGCTTGCCTACACCTCCTTAGCTGCTCTTATTCGCATCTCACTTTTCCTCCAGTCCTGGTCCGCTGCGGCTGATACTCCGATTGTGCGGAGGGCTGGGCCTACTATCGGGCTCCCCACTTCCGCCCCTGCAGTTTCCGCATCCTCAGCTGTGTTAGCGATCCAGTTTGCATCATAGTCATTAGCCTATATATTCCTGATGCAAACGGACGTGTGCAGCGGGCGCTTTGCTTTTGCGCCAAAGGCAAGCCTGTCTGTGCCCGGAGGCATCTCAGAGGCGTCCGGCACGGGCCTTGCTGCCCAATTCCCCTCCGGTGAGTTTGTTCCACTATATTACAATAGGGAAAAACTGCTTTGTCTAGGCCGCTACCATTATGTCAGTGTACCGCTGCTGATCTGAGCTTGGAGGTAGACTTTCGATGCAATAAGTGCAACTGGTCTCTCCTCCAGTCCAGGAAACTCGCACCCAAGAACCTCCCACGCAACAATAAGTGTGAAAAGAATAAGTAAACAGAGGACTTAAAGACCACCCCAAAAAGCATGAACCACACATTTATGACCTACTTTTAGATGAACAGCATGATCTTTTATTCCTCACTGAGACCTGGCTATCTGAAACCTCCAACCCTACTATCACCTCAGCCTTCCCTATGGGTTAAAAACTCCTCAGGATGGACCGACCCTGTGGGAAGGGGGGAGGTGTCACTATAATTATCAATCAAAAACTAGACTGCTCTCCCATCCCGATGGAAGACATCGAGGGCGCAGAGTCCTTAGGTTTCCACTGTACCTTATCCTCCCCATCATAGCGTAGCTGGTTTTCTTATTTACAGACCTCCAGGTGCAATTGGAAATGTTATTAATCAGCCACCACCTCCTTGGTCTTAAAATACAACAACTGCCTTATTCTGGAAGATTTCAATATACACATGGACAATGGAAGAGACCCTCAAACAATTATCTTGTCGAAGACGCTGCTGCCCTGCAACATGTTTCCATCTATTTCATCGGCCACCCATGAGAAGGGCCATACCCTAGACCAAATCTTTCACAACTTTGACATATCAGTAAGCCTTCCTCTTCCCATTACCCGGTCTGACCACCTCTTATTAAAATTCGTAATTTCCAACTCTGCCACAGCCCCTCGGGCTAATGGAGGGCAGAGGGACTCTAATTACAGGACGTTCCATAAAATATCCATCCCGATGTTAACAGACACCCTCGGTCATTTCTCACTGGAGCTGTCTGGCTTTCCCGACTCAGACGCCTGCTCGATAGATTCATGGCTCCGAACCAACATTGGTGTAACGGTACTGGTTGTTTCCCGCTCCTCAAAGAAGACAGTGCCACGAGCTCCATGGTTTAACAATTCCCTCAGATCTAACAGAATAAATTGAAGAAAAATGGAATGGAAATGACTTGAATCCTATCTACCTGAGGACATGAACGTATATAAAGACAGCTTAAAAGCTCATTACATTCTCGTGAAGGCAGACAAGAAAAACTTCTTTCTCATCAAGATAGAAAACGTCGAAAATAGTAGTAAAGAAATCTATAGCATACTTAAATTCTTTACCGCCCCGAAAGCCGGCACAAAGGAAGGGCCATGCACGGAAGCCTGGTCTGAGCAAATAGGTCAATTCTCTCACAAAAAGATCTCCAGGATCTAACAAGCCTTCACTAACATCTCAGAGAAAGAACTGACCATTTAACATTAGTTCTAATAGCAAATTTCACCTCTTGGATCCTTCATCTTTGCTAATTTTCCCTGAGTTTCAGCTAGAAGAGCCACTAACCCTTCTCCAAAGCATTAAGTCTGGCTCTACTAGCGGCCCATGTCCAGCGAATATCCTGAACCTACTAGCTCCCACCATAAACCCCACGGTAAACCAGCTCTTTAATGCTTCCCTCTGTTCAGGCAGCCGAAATTATGGAATAATGCTAAGATTCTTCTACTGATAAAAAAGGCTAACGCTAAACTGACGGACTCTGCCAACTACAGCCCTATGTATTGCATACTAGTTTAGTAAGCTATGAAACACAGGCACCAACTTTTTTATAAGTAGAAACAGTATACTTGCATGCAAGCTAGTCATTGTGAATTTTATGAAATGGTGTA
Organism: Lissotriton vulgaris; assembly: GCF_964263255.1. NCBI lineage: Eukaryota > Metazoa > Chordata > Amphibia > Caudata > Salamandridae > Lissotriton > Lissotriton vulgaris. Next base: position 249,991,139 of record NC_141699.1, on the reverse strand, counting down.
AGTTGCTAAATGCCTTTGAGAAGTGTTTACAATTACCTTCCTCTCTGTCCAAACATGACAATGTCATCTTTGCACCATACATTACTGTTATTTCGCGTTTTTAGAAAAGGAGGCTTGCTAACTACAGTCACATGTTCAATATCATAGGAGAGAGAACTCTTGTATCTGCACTCTTGTAGTACCTTCTTTCAGGAACAACTTGGGCTGAAAAAAGAACTAAGAAACCTACTCAGTTGTATAAAAGGCCCCTTACCGACTAGCACCACCAGTGGCATGCTTCATCCTCAGGTCCTCACCGAATACATCAAGGGGCATGTTTATTAAAAAGTCACAAATCACAGCAAGGCACCTTGCAGCACTTTGCTGCGTGACAGAGAAAGGACAGGAATGCAGGAATGTCTTAACATTATACTGTGCATTCCTGTCTTTTCCCAGCGCTGGCACACAATACACTACCTAGTGCTAACGCAGGCACCCTTGCACCATGGTGCAAGGTTGCCTGTTTTTTAAGCAGGCTTGTTTTTGTGCAGGAAGGGGTGTCTTCCTGCACAAAACAAATCCCTGACTCATTTTCCTCTTTCTATGGGTAAAACATTAGGAGAAATATCTTTATTTCTCCTCATTGTTTCCTCTTTCTATGTGATGCCTCACCTGGGGAGGCGTAGCAGTTTGGCACATTCCCAGGTCTACCAGTGATTGTAATTTGGGAATGTGCCGAAATCCATGGATGTTGCATGTGAACACCCACCACCACCTATGGAACACCTCCTGGGGGCAGAAAAATGCAACACAGTGATTTGCACTCCAGATTTATTAAGCCACTCAGGGCCATGCAAGGTGGCCTGCGCGGCTTGATAAATTCCACTTAGTAGTTGGGTTGTACATGCACCCTCATACATATAGCCTGTAATGCGAATGGGTGGGCTCAACTCTGTTGGTTAGCAGAGCTCTTTTGCTAACATGGATTTTGGGGTACATCAGACACCTGTTGGACATCTTACAATGTTTTAAAACCTTCCCAAAGGTATCCTGAATAAAATTCATTAGGAAAACCTGCAGGCAATGTTAACCTCAGGTTCTTTAGAAAAAGAGCTCAGCTAACCAACAGCATTGATCCCACCCATATGCATTAGGTATATTGGGTGAGGACCCAAAGACAAATCCTTTTCCCACCCCTTGTTGGTTTGCAAATGAGGTACTAGAGAATAGTAGATACAAGAGCTCTCTCCTATGGTATTGGTCATATGACACTGGACGCTTAGGGCACTTTTGATTGTGGGTTCTGGCTCTCTCCTCTTATTTTTGGAATGTCTGCAGTCACAGTCACATGCACTTAAATGTGCCTTATATTTAGAAGCGTCTTCTGATGAACCATATTTCGTGTAAGTATGAATCACATGATGTCTGTGACTACGGAGACTGGAATGTGAATCATGTTGTTTTCTCATTCTATGAACATCTGTCCAGTGTCAATCCTATTATCATGTGGAATGCTCTAATGTATAGATCTGATACCTAAGGTGACCCAGAGGGTGTTGGTGTGGCACACTTTATCTCACTCATGCTAAACTCATCTAAGAACAAAATTATTTACTCAGCAGCAATGTTTGCCACTTTAATTCTCACAACCTATTTCTCCATATATCTTGACACCCTCACACCCTCTCCTCTTGTTGGACATGAGGGGAGCAATGCGACTTCATCATGAATTTGGAGTTCTTTATGACCTCCACTCATATCTTGGTTATCAGTGGGAGAAACCACCAAAGTGCCATCTGAACATTATTGTATCTCCACAAACTCTGATACATTACACTTAATTCCCACCAAGCAGGGTGAGTGTCAGCCACACAAAGGGTTCTATTTAAATATGATTCCTTGGTCTTCAAGACGATGTACGTCACTTCTCTTCACTGTGTCCATCTTGATAACACATTAGCATTGCTATTCACTGGCCTCAATCACCTATCAGGCTGAAGCCCACACAGAGCCTCATCCATGTTCTCATCCTTTGCACCTATCCCACCATGAACATCCTTCTAGCATGTCATCTTCAGCAACAACCTGGAGTCCCTTGGGGCTCTAGTCCCTGTTAACAACATCAAACTTAACTAATATGCTAAAAATGCACAACTCTGATTGAGTATCTGCTCAAGTCCAGACATCCAAATTTGCTCAAACAATGCCTGCACCTAATCCAGACCTGGATATCTAGCACCTACCTGAAGTCCCCAAGACAGAATTTATAATATTTGCCATGAACCACAAGCATAAAGTAGTACAAACCTGGCTCAGTTTCATCAATGCTGATGGCTATGTGCCCTGTATTTCACCCAATAAGAAGTCACTTGGCTATAATCACTTGCAAATAAAGAAATTAAAAACAAGGCAACATGCATGTTCATCTTCTCACCCAGGATCTGAAACAACATTCATGCATCCATCGGGACTACACCAACCCCGTTCGAATTTAGGAAGTATTTGAGAATTATCCTATTTAGAGAACACTGCACGATGTTGCAGTAAAATTCCAGAAATTATCTACCTCTCAAATCACCTGTTGACTGTATACTTCCCTATAACCTTGTTCTGACCTCCCCTGCCTTTGGCTAAGTTTGCTCTGTACAACTATCACATACATAGATGCATTTATACAAATAGGTCTCCCTCTCCATAATCAAGTGTGTCCTTCTATCCAATTTGTGTTGAAAGATTCCATTCCAAATAAATACAAACAAAAAGAGCCCTGTATATTAAAATTCTAAAACATGCACCCAGATCCTGGTAAGTACTGTATTAGACTCTCACATTCAAGACATAAACCTTTTCTTACTACTTTCCTCACCACACATTGGTTATCCATGTCAATCAATAAGTCTTTATTTGGTAAATAAAATCATCATAAAAGAATCACAGTCAAACATCAAAAATATCAATTTCATACATAATAAAAACAGACAATGAGATTGCTCCTAAAAACAAAAGCATCCATGTACCTTTCTACACTTCTCAAACTCCTATTCTGCTTCAGCCTAAAATCGCCTAGAACACATCAAAGCAGAAATCTGCCCCTTACACCGGCATGAAGCAGTGGTAAGCACACCACTGTTGTCAACCTGCATGCATTAATTGGGGGGGGGGGGATCTCAATGAATAGATACGTGAGTGTTACCACAATGATACCATTTAAATGGGATCTGGAGAACCATCAATCGGAAACCCCTATATCTCATTCATAAATGATGGTTCCATTTGCATCCATCAGTCTGCAATTAGTCAAATTATTTGCAAACAATGTTATCATCACGGAAAAAAGAATTACAAGATTAACTAATCAATTTTTTTTTTATTATAGAAAGGGAGCACTTTTGACAAACAATTCCATAGCATTGCTTGCTATGGTTTTCATGGGAATAGCATATCCTTCTGGATGGTTTGAATTTCTGATCATTGGCAGATTCCTTATTGGCATAAACGCAGGTATGTGGTTTCTTAAAATGAAGTTTGTAGAAGAGCAGCTAAATGCGCACAAGTTGTTTGTATTTTTCCAATGCTTTCTGATAGATGCACCTATCCTTAGAAAAATGTTTATTTAGCTTTTTGACTAAAATGAAATTCTCCAAACGGCCCTCTCTAATTTATATCTCATAACATATACTTGATCAGTAGATTTCAAATGTATTTTTTTAATTGAGTTATTGATCCTTCAGAGTTTAATTGGTGCAATAATGCTATAACGATAGTCATCAAAGCTCCCACATCTTCTAATGCAGGGCACGGTCCTTACAATCCAAAACATCGGTCTGGGTATACATCATACTACCATTCATGGCAAAGTAGAACGCTCATAGGAATAGTGATAAGGCAGGCTAGAGCGGTCAACCTCGAATTTGGGGAGCCGGGTTTGAGTCTCAGCAGGGACGCTCAACATCCTTGCTCAACATCCTGTGATTCTGGGCAAATCACTTAATCTCCCCATGCCTAAAATAATGAATGTGTATTTCTGTAACACAACTGGTGCTCGTATAATGCAGTACACACAGAAAAACGGGGGAGAAGGATTCAGCCCTATCTCATCCTCCTCAAACACGATAGATATACACAAAAGGAGATAAGGCGAATATCACTCGCAATTGTTTTTTACGAGTATAATATATGGCTGCAAAGGGAGCACAAAAATTCTATAAAACACTGCTCTCACCCACAACAAGTTGTGGCATACTTCATCATAGGGCTGCTACTAAACGCCTCTGCGTAAACTAACACTAGATGCGGAGCGATAGGAAGGGGTTGACAATACAAACAATTGAAAGAAGAAAAAGAAAAGGATCCTACAAAGGTGCAAACAGATAGTGATTTTAAAACTGGCTATGAGATATCATCATAATAGTTTTATTCCTAGATTCCCTAGTCAGATATAAAAAAGGGTATGAAATTCCCTCGATGGGGCTGGTGTGAGTAAATTATGTACTCACCACCCCTCCGTTATACATAGAGGTCAACATGTTTCTGCCGAGTTCCTTAACCGGCATTCGTCAGGATAAACAGGATCCCTATGCTACTTTCTCAAATTAAAAAATCCCCTATAGTAGACCCACTGCACAAGGCATTACTCCACCTGTAAGCCTGGAGCATTTGGATACATTATTCATCAGATGGTAACTGTATATGGAAAGAATAAAAAACAGTGAAAGCAATCTGTACAGTGATGAATCAATATATACATTAGATAAAGTAAAAAATGTGTGCTTACAGTGCTAGGCCACATAAAAACGACCCATTAGGTGCAACTAGGGTGTTTTAAAATCCACAAGTAACACACCTTAAACAATGGGCAAACAGTGGCCCTCTCTACCGTATATATCATGATGACAAACTGTTAGTGATATACGTTCATAAAAATAAGGTGCTTCAAATATTCATGCTGATAAGGAACACATCCTTAAAAAACTAAATGTGAAGGCACGATGCCCCACCTCGTAGTCGTGGTTTTAGGCATATCATTACGTGTGGTCTCCCTGGGTCATATATGTCCTTTCACTCGGCACACCTTACCGAGTTCATTATGATGAGTGCTACAAATGGCACTGGAGTAGAGGGTGACCCCCTGTTGTCACACTCTGTGAGGAAAAATTGTTGTCAAGTAAGTAAACATCCCTCCAGGATAAACGTAGTCCTTCTGCACTATTACCCTGATTGATGTCAGTAAACAAAAGTGGCAAGGCTCAGCAATACAAAGTGAATGCCACCAAGTAAGCGGAAAATAGATTGACTACTTGTGTATCCGAACGTGTAGCAAATCCACCCAAATCCCAGGATATATGCAGTCCTGTGGCAACATTGCCGGGTTTGATGTCAGTAATCGATTGAGCCATAGCTCAGCACTCTAACGTAAATGCCACCAAGTAACCGGAGAACAAGAACAAGGGGAACCCTGCTCACTAGGAGCCAGGGTATGTCATATGTAACAGAAATAACGGTTCCAGCGGAAATTTAGGCTAGTCTAGAATAATATTATTATGAACAATAGCAATCACCAAACAGGTTGAGGTGATGTCAGAAAGAAAGAAGGCCTTGCAGACTTTGTATTCACATTGATTCTTTTTATCAGAATTGTAACATTCAAACTGATATATACACAAATCAAGAAAAACAATGGTGCTTTTTTGTCCCCAAGTTAAATGGAACCATAAAACAAACAGTGAAAAACATGTAAAGTATACAAATTGGTTTCCACAATTATTATAGACGACTAAAGAGTGACTTGGTAATGATTTCAGCTGCTGTGTACAATAGTCAGAGCTGTTCAACTTGTTTGCTTTAAAATACAGTCGACGAAGTTTCAACCCTTTTACAGTACATGGTCTCTTCAGGACCGAGGGATATGGGGACAACCTAATGATCAGAAAAAGAAAAGAAGACATAGAATGCTATATGTCAGCCAAGATCCTTAGAAAAGGACTATGATGGAATGGAGAGTACCTGATGGAGATTGTTCAGCCTCGTGAGACAGTGAAATAAGTGAGACTCCGGTAAAGTGAGAAAGGAAAAAGTGGATACTCACACAGGGACCCAGTTGGGTGTTGCACAAGTGATAATACAAAAGCGGTATTGGTTAGTGAGCTGAAGAATGATGTTTGAGGTAATATGAACTGTTGATTGCGATTGTGCATATTATAAATTTCCGCTGACAACAAGTTAGCGGAGACAGGAATTACTGCTCTTGTATACAAGAGTGAAGCAAATGCCCCCAAATCCGACTCTCTCAAAGGATTGTAACAACCCAATGCTCCTTACTTTATCAAGGGTAGTTCTCCGCCACTTTCTCGGTCTCTCCGGGTGCCATGAAGATACACAGGCTGGGGGTAACCAGCGTCTATAGATAGGTATTCACTTCCCGTCTCGTGGGTGCTGTGTAAGACGTCATGCGCCCCATGACGAAAGAGACTGCTGGAACACTAACCTATGCATCCATCGATGCGTGATAGGGACGTCATTGACCTAGCCACCGTAAAAGTAAAATCCTACAATGGAGGGTCAGGTTAAAGGGACAAAACAGGCAAGGGAATTGAAATAATTCCATTATTATGGCAAAATGGGCTAAAGAATACATGGTATTCCATTAATATTTATCCAAATAAATGACTACAGTGAGACAGAGCTATCCGTATCAGTGTGACATTGCAAGATGGTAGGGGGCCCCATTGTGAGTATGGGTTGTGATAAAGTTACGCTGTGATGTTAGAAATTCAAGTCAAGTGTTAATACAGAAACATTAGACTCCTAAGTAACACATATAGGGAGCCTTACACTAGATTGTGGAGGGTGAGTCCCTGAGTCCTCCAGTAATGTTAGAGGCAGAGCACTAGTAAGGAAAAAGATGTACTATAATGATATATAATCTATTGTATCCCCTGGGATGTCCATGGGATATCATCATTGAGCCCTGTATCATGAGTGCGAATCCTGTAGACCCACTTTTGTTAACGTATGAATAAAGCATGTGAGAGGTCCAGCGTGTTGGGTGAAATGAAAGGTTTGTCCAACACGGTTCAATTGATGTCCACCACAGTTTGGCCCTTCTCGGCATAGTGTGATGTGAGGCACATGGTTGTCCCAGCACAGCAAATGTTGCTCCTGTGCTCCATTATTCTCACTGTGACCTTTTTACATGGCATAACAACATAAATCAGGCCACAAGCAAGCTCACGAAGCCACCCTACCTGTTATCCTAGAACTCCTTAACACATCTATAGCCTCAGGTGTTGTTCCTATAGCATGGAAACAAGCCATGGTGCGGGCGCTGCTAAAAAAAACAAACTTGAACCCCGACGACTATTCAAACTATCGCCCCATCTCCCTCCTCCCTTGGGCCGGCAAGGTGTTGGAAAAATATATAAACGTCCAACTGGTCCAGTTTATTGAAAACCACTCCCTACTGGATACATCCCAGACAGGTTTTAGGCCAAAACACGGCACCGAAACTGCCTTATTAGCGGTCGCCGAGGAATCTCGAAGGGCTCTGGATCAGGGAGGATCAGTGGCAGTGATCCTCCTTGATCTAAGCGCCGCATTCGATACGGTCAGCTATGCCACCCTGCTGAACCGTCTCCGGGACATCGGAGTCTCTGGCGATGCTCCAAGGTGGTTCGGCTCCTTCCTGTCCGACAGATCATTTCAGATCTTCGATGGGGACACAATATCAGCCAGCAAGCCCCTCAGCTGCGGAGTACCACAGGGCTCCTCTTTGAGCCCTGTGTTATTCAATGTCTACATGAGACCACTGGCTGGAATCGTCGAACCGTACGGCATCAAAATTGTGTCGTACGCCGACGACACTCAGCTAGTGGTATCACTGGCTCAAAATAACATCAGTCACCCCCAAGGAGGCCTGCTGAGCTGCCTAGAGGACATAAAGGAGTGGATGACCAGCTCCTCCCTTAAACTAAATGGAGATAAAACAGAGCTCTTACTTCTAGGCCCTACCTCGCCAACACCTTTTATCTCCTTGTGGCCCCAAGCCCTGGGCACTCCCCCCACCCCCAAGGAAAGCGTCAAGAGCCTAGGAGTGTGGCTGGATAGCAAGCTGTCCTTCTCCACCCAGGCTACCAAACTGTCCGCCACCTGCTTCGGCATCCTCAAATCCCTAAGGAAGGTCCTTCCACTTCTGCCTCCAGAAGCCAGTGGCAGTCCAAGGCCTGATCCAGTCCCGCCTTGACACAAACAATGCTCTATACGTAGGGGCTCCCGAGATGACCCTCAGGAAACTCCAGATAGTGCAAAACTGTGCAGCGCGCACCCTGTTAAAGATTCCTCGAGCTCAGTCAGCCAGATCTGCACTAAAAAGTCTTCACTGGCTGCCAGTTAAACACAGAGTGTCATTCAAGGTGTTGTGCATTGCACACCTAGCATTCTGGAAAACAGGACCTGCTATTAATAGCAAGCTCGTCATCCCCTACCACCCAAACAGGAACCTCCGCTCCTCTGAGGCCCTTCTGGCAGTGGTCCCCCGAGTAAAGAGAGCCAGAGCCGGGGGTAGGATGTTCTCGGTGAACACCGCCAAACTTTGGAACACCCTCCCCCTCTCACTCCGTTCCAACCCGGACCTGCTGTCATTCCGTAAAAAGCTGAAGACCTTACTATTCACCAAAGTCTCCGAGCTATAATGTGTCATGTCACCGGTCCCTTCGATTCTTACCCCCCAGCGCTTGGACGCCCCCGGGCAGCAATCGCGCTCAATAAATCTATTTCCAATCCAATCTCATCCAATCCACAAGGACCCTTGAATACGTTGTCAACAATGTAATCAAGTGTCCTTGTGGCCTGATTTCTGTTGATATGACATGTAGAAAGGTCAAAGTGAGAATAATGGAGCACAGAAGCAACATTTGCTGTGCTGGGACAACCACGCGCCTCAATTCACACTATGCGGAGAAGGGCCAAACTGTGGTGGACATCAATTGAACCGTGTTGGACAAACCTTTCATTTCACCCAACACGCTGGACCTCTCACATGCTTTATTCATACGTTAACAAAAGTGGGTCTACAGGATTCGCACTCATGATACAGGGCTCAATGATGATATCCCATGGACATCCCTGGGAAGGCAATAGATTACATATCATTAAAGTAGATCTTTTTCCTTACTAGTGCCGTGCCTCTAACATTCCTGGAGGATTCAGGGACCCACCCTCCACAATCTAGTGTAAGGCTCCCTATATATGTTAATTAACAATCCAATGTTTCTGTATTAACGCTTGACTTGGATTTCTAACAACACAGCGTAACTTTAGCACAACACATACTCACATCGGGACCCCCTATAGTGCCATTTCTAGCACTCATCATAATGAACTTGGTAAGGTGCGTCGATTGAAAGGACAAAAAGTGTGACCCAGGGAGACCACACTTAATGATATGCCTAAAACTACGAGTATGATGTGGGGCATGGTGCCTTCACAGTTTGTTTTTTATGGATGTGTTTCTTATCAGCATAAATATTTGAAGCACGTTATTTTATGAACGTATGTCACTCACAGTTTGTGGTCATGATATATATGGTAGAGAGGGCCACTGTTTGCCCATTGTTTAGGGTGTGTTATTTGAGAACTTTGAAACACCCTATTCACACGTAATGGGTTGTTTTTATGTGGTCCAGCACTGTGAGAACAAATGTTTCACTTTATCTTATGCATATATTGGTCCATCACTGTACAGATTGCTTTCACAGTTTTTTGTATTCTTTCCATATACAGTTACCATCTGATGTATCCAAATGCTCCAGACTTACAGGTGGAGTGATACCTTGTACAGTGGGTCTACTAGATGGGATTTTTAATTTGAAGAAGTAGCATAGGGATCCTGTTTGTCCTGATGAATGCCGGGTAAGGAAGCAGGCAGAAACATGTTGACATCTATGCAGAATGGAGGGGTGGTGAGTACATACTTTACTCACACCACCACCATCCGAGGGTAATTTAGTACCCTTTTTTTATCTGACAAGGGAATCTAGAACTACAACTATAATGACGATGTATCATTTATTTATTTATTTATTTATTTATTGTGACTTGTATAGCGCACTATAACCCAGGGGTCTCTAAGCGCTTTGTTAGGATCAGCTAGACAATAAAAAGATGCATCAGATTACATTTAGCGGCCACCCCACGCTTGCTTGAAAAGCACAGTTTTTAATTACTTGCGGAAGGGCATTAGTTTCTTTTCATTGCGGAGTTTCAGCGGTAGTTTATTCCACATAGCTGGCAAAGTATGTGAGAAAGCACGCCCACCCACAGTGGTCAGTCTACAGCGTGGCTGAACCAGATATATGGAATCAGCAGATCTAAGCACCCTCCCTGGTTTGTAAAGGGACAGGCGAGATTTCAGATAGGTGGGTGCTCTGCCATGAAGCGCTTTGTGTACAATGCAGAGCCCCTTGAACATTAGCCTCTGCCTAACTGGCAACCAATGGAGTTCCCGCAGGAGGGGGGATGCCTGGGTACTCCTTGGTTTCTTAAAAATGAGCCTAGCAGCATCGTTCATGACCGTCTGCATTCTGTTTAAGAGGCCCTGTGGGAGTCCTTTATACAATGAATTGCCATAGTCCAGCCTGGCCAAAATCATTGCAGAAACCGCACTCCTTAGGGTGGAAAAAGAGAGCAGCGGGGAAACTTTCCTGAGTTGGCAAAGGAGGCCGACGCAGCAGCCCACCACAGCTGTGACTTGCTTTTTCATGGACAGCTTACTGTCCACCTGGATGCCCAGGCTCTTAACCACCTCAGCCGGTTCTGGAGGCGTGCCCAACTCCCCAGGCCAGAAACGGTCACACCAAGGGTTGCCAGCGATGGTAATCGGCAACACCTCGGTTTTGTCCGGGTTAATTTTTAGGGAGTTGCCGGACATCCAGTTAGCTGTACTTCTCAGAATGTTTTGCAGTCTGGTAAAGGCATTCTGGCTATCCTTCAGCTGGATGATGATCTGGGTGTCGTCTGCGTAGTTATATACCTGACAGTCCATTTGATTAAGCATTCGAATCAAAGGCTGTAGGTATATGTTGAACAATAGGGGTGACAGAGCAGACCCTTGTGGGACTCCGCAAGTGATCGAGGTTGCGGTAGAAAGCATGTCACCTAATTGCACTTTCTGCGTCCTCCCTTGAAGGAAGGATGTGAACCATGCCAGTGCTATGCCCTGAATGCCGAAGTCCCTCATCCGCGACAGTAGTTGTTCATGACACACAGTATCAAATGCCGCGGAGAGGTCCAACAGCACCAGGGCCCCCGGGATTTTCTTGTCTGCTCTGTTCCTAAGTTCATCTACGATTGACAACATAACCAGCTCCGTGCTGTGATTCGCACGGAAGCCTGCTTGATTCGGCTCTAGCAGCGTGTTGCTTTCCAGATGTTCTGAAAGGGTGATAAGGACATGCTGCTCCAGGACCTTCGCCAAGAATGGTAACTGGGAAATTGGTCTGAAGTTCTTCAGACATTTTGCGTCTGCCCCCGGTTTTTTTAGCAAGGGAATCAGACGGGCTTCCTTGAAGGCAGATGGCACTTGACCAGTTTGTAGAGAGAGGTTCAGGAGACTCAGCACGTCATCCTCAGTGCCCGGGAGTGCGAGTTTGAACACTTCAGGTGGGCATGGATCCGACCTAGAGCCGGACTTGACCCGTCCCGTGAGGGAGACTAAACTATCCTTTGTAATCAAGGGTAGATTAGAGAGCGGGATTGTAATTGGCAGTATGGCTGGGATATCCAGCGGTGGACAGTCAATTTGCGAGGTTGCCGTAATTTCAGTGACCAAATCAATGACTTTGTTGGTGAAGAAATCCTGGAACTTCTGACAATCCTCCTGACTAAAGTCCGGGGACTGTTCCTTGTTCTTCCTGAGCTCCGTAAGGACTCGGAAGACTTCTTTCTGAGGGTTCGTAGCCGTAGAAATCCTCTCCTCGTAGAACTCGGACTTCCTGGCTATAATCGCTTGCTTATAACCAGCGAGAGCCCGTAGATAGTTACTACGAGAGTCAGGACTGTAGTTTTTCCGCCAGGTTCTTTCCAGTTTACGTAGCCCACGTTTCTGAGCTCTGAGTGAATCGTTATACCACGGGGCCCCTCGTTTCCTATCCGTACGGTTCACCCTACAGATTGGTGCAACTTTGTCTGTGGCATTCTGAAGTTTGTCCATGAGTGCCCCACAGAGGGCCTCTGGGTTGAGGGGGCAATTGTTGGCAAGGGGGTTGGTGCGAAGTAAATTTATCATTTTATCCCCATCAATCTTATTCCACTTCCTAACTGCCTTCCATCCTCCTTTAGTTGTTGTTTTCTGTCTGCCCGCCAAAACCTTGCCTCTCACCAAGTGGTGGTCAGACCATACGCATGGCTGAGCCGCAGCCATGCCCTGGACAGGAACTGTCGTCCACACCAAGTCTAGGGTGTGTCCCTTGGCATGTGTTGGGCCTCTTACTTGTTGAACCAGATCTAATGAGGTTAACGCCTCATCGATCTGTAACGCCTGACCATCTTTTGGGACCTTCTCCCAATGGTAGTTAAAATCTCCCATTATCATTACCTTGTCATATCTTGAGCGAATGTCCTGGGCCAGTCTTATGAACAAGTCCGGGAAATCAGGCGAGGTCCACGGAGGGCGATAGACTAACAGAATCAGCAGACAATCCGTCCCTGATTGCAGCTTAACGCCCATCACTTCCGCGCCTGCTAAATTTTCCGTCAAGACCCTTTCGACCAATAGGCGTGAGTTGTACAGGAGGGCAACACCTCCCCCCCTCTTGGCTCCAGATCTATTATAGAAAAGTGCCGAAAAGTCGGATGGTAGGGAGGCAACGAGATCCGGCATAGAGGAATCCTCTAACCATGTCTCGGTGAGTCCCAGGAGATCTAGTTCTCCTTCTTCAAGAAGGGTAAACACCTCTAAATTATGTCGTTGCAGGGAGCGTGTGTTAAGTAGGCCAAAGCGTAAGCCGCGGGCCTGACTCATAACCTTCCGACCCGGCTGGGGAGTGGGGGCGGACAGGATTCTCTCACGCACAAGAATGGCAACACATTCTGGGCTAATATCAAAATTGCAGGAGTTCAAAGACTCCAACTCACCTCTGGTGTATACCAAGCGAGAACCAGGGGTCGTGGCCCCGGGTCCCGTCTGGTCCCTGATGGGCACAGATGGGCTTGCCTCTGGCGAGCCTCCGGCGCGCCCACGCTGCGCGCATACGCTGCGCGCCTGCATGGTGGCAGGGTTAAGTAGCCTCGAGCGTGCAAGCTGGCCAGGCAGCAACTAGGCTGTCAACCACAATGGCGTCCCAAAGCGGCGCTTCCTCCCCCAAGATGGCTCCCGCCCCAAGAAAGCAGCTAAAGACCCGCTCAACAGCGGTGTAATCTCCGATTAGAGTGTGGGTATGTCCTAACTCAAACCCCACCAGAAAACGGGACCCTTCGAATAATTTTAAAAGGTGAAAATTAATTAATTATTTCCGCATTTAAAAAGCGCTGTGCTCGCGCTAGTTAGCAGCATGTAAATTCTATCAGGAGCAGCCTCATAGTCAGTTTTAAAATCACTATCTGTCTGCACCTTTGTAGGATCTTTTTCTTTTACTTCTTCTAATTGTTTGTATTGTCTATCTCTCCCTAATGCTCCGCCTCTAGTATTTGCACAAAGGCGTTCAGTAGGAGCCCTATGATGAAGCATGCCACAAAATTTTGTGGGTATGGGCTGACTGTTTTTAATAATGTTTTTGTGCTTCCTTTGCAACCACATAGTGTACTTGAAAAAAAATGTGTGACTGATCTCCTTTTGTGTATATTGCTCGTATAACGCACTCAAGTACCCTCTGGTCAAATTTGCACTATATAAATGTTCCCCACCCTAAGAAAATGGTAAGCAGAAGTTTAATATTTCTATAGCAATAAATAAGGCTGTACTTTTTCCAAGGGATGATTTACTTGTGGCTTCTCTTACTGAGCTAATAAACTTTGCTCATGCACCCTTCCAACTCCAGGAATGAGATGTACACAGGAGTGTGAGTGAAAACTGTGCATAGGTATGTCTTTCACCCAAAGCATTGATTTCAGAAAAGTAGTTCATTCCCTTATGTTCTTGAGGTTGGACTATGGTGATTCACAACTAATATGAATTCTCAAAATTCAATAGCTCCACCCCTCAAAGAAGCACTTCCTACAGCTGTCATGTTTTTCGATGACTGGGGGTAAATGTTTGATGTGTTCACCATTCCATCATCGTGTGTTCTTTCTGCATTTGTCACCCTAAGTAGGAAGGGTCTGCCCTGGCGTGGGTCTCGTGCTCCCTATGCCACCAGATTCAAGTTAGCCTGGCTGATGAGGGGTGACACCCAATAAAGGGTCACAGGATGCTTGTTTTTGGTCCAGAAAGTACCTGGCCTGGCAGTTCAGGCTGAACAGTTCCTATGGGGAACAGGGTCAATACTGATTTGTATATGGCTGGGTCCAAACGGGAAATGGCATGGCAAGCAAAAAAACAACAGTTTAACCCAGATCTGTGACTTAGGGTGAATGTTTGATTTCATCAGCATTCCTTCCATCATCTGCTCTTTTTGCATTTGTTGCCCTAAGTGCAAAGGGTATGTCTAGATGTGGGTCTTGTGCTCGCCATGCCACTGGATTCAAGCTTGCCTGGCTAATGAGGAGTGACACCTGAAATGGTCACAGGGTGCTTTTTTCTGGTCCAGAAAGGACCTGGCAGTTCAGCCTGGACCTTTCCCATGGGGTGCAAGGTCATGACTGATTTGCATTCCTTCCGTCATATAGAGTAGAGCTAGAGTCCATATCTGCTGCTTGAAACTTGCTGAAGCAAGAAGTGCCCTGTTGAGAAGTTTTGGTGTGTAAAGATTTCTAACCCCTGACCTCTGAAGACTGCAGCCCTGTGGATTATCTTGCTGAAAAAGAACTAAAGAGTGGACTTCCTGAAAGCTAAAGGTTAAAAGAGCTCATCTGGAACTTCAACTAAATCTACACCTTGGTGAACTACCAATGGATTTGTAAGGGTTTTGTACCAGTGGATTGTGGGAACTGAAGTCCTCAACTTTCAAGGACCATCTTGGAGCTTCCAGACCCTTGGAGTGGGTTTGAGACACTTTGGGACCCCTTTAGGAATTTCAGAAAGAAGTTCAAGAAGTTTGGAGAACTTTGAAGAAACTTTGAAAAAAAGCTCCATAGAGGGACAGACTCAATCAGGCCAGCCAGGCCACCTGGCTTCAATCGCGAGCTGGACAAGCCAACGAGGTTCGTCCCGCTAAAAGCTCCATCACTCCAACTTCCAGAGATTGACAGGGACTAGAGAAAATCTGAAGCCGACAAACCCTCACCGAATCCGGCTACCCCCCGAGAAAAAGCTCCAGAAAAGTTACTAAGTCCGCTTGTAAAAAAGGTGACCGGGACCAACCGCAGGAGCCAGGCCGCCTGCCTTCCATCACTCCAGGAAAGTTGATTGGGAACTCGTCACAAGTCAAGCTGGCGAACTCTCACCGAATCCAGAGTGGTTGGGAGCTTCGAGGGACCTCGAGGAACAAAGCTCCAGAAAAGTTTCTAAGTGTAAATGTAGTGTCTCAGCCGAGGGCTAGGATTGTTCGGCCGACAGTTCACATGGGCCACTTTGGGCAGCTCGGCCGGACTGTTCACATGGGGAGCAAGGTCAAGAATGACTGGGTACAAACTGGAAAGACTTGGCAAGCAAAAAAATAATGGGTTTAACCAAGATCTGTGACTGCTGGTGACTATTTGATGTATTAAGCATTACATCCATCATGTGTTTGTTTTGCATTCTTCGCCCTGAGTGGAAAGGGTACATTCAGACGTGGATCCCTTGCTCGCTATGCCACCGGATTCAAGCTAGCCTGGCTGATGAGGGGTGATGCCCCAAAATCGGTCCTAGAATGCTTGTTTCTGGTCCAGGACAGACCTGGCCTGGCAGTTCAGGCTGGACTGTTTCCATGGGGAGCAAGGTCAAGACTGATTTGCATAATGCTGGGCCCTGACTGGAATAGTAGGGAAAGCAAAACAACTATAGATTTAACCCAAATCTGTGACTGGGAGTGAAAGTTTGATTTGTTCAGTATTCCGTCCATCATCTTTTCTTTTTGCATTTGCCAGGTTGGTCACGGCCTGGAAGAAGTTTGCTCACCACTTGATATTTCTTATCTCACTGGCCTGACAAGGAATATCTTCAAACCATAAGTCATCTCACAAGCTGTACACTTTAAAAGACTATGGGGCATATGCATCAAGCAAAATACCGGTCACAAAGGGGCCTATTCTCTCTTCGTGACCAGTATTTTGCCATTTGGGATGCATCAACCCAAAAGCAATTCGCAAAATAGGTAATAGCAAATTTTTCGATTACCTATTTTGCAAATGCAGTTAAGGAAATGCAAATTGTGATTTCCTAAATGCGATGCATTACGCATTCACAAATTGCGTTTTCACAATTTGGATTCGCAACTTACCATCAACTTAAGGTTGATGGTAATTTGCAGTTGTTTTAAAAAATGCAAATAAATGCATTTTTCAAAGTGCATTGTTGTGCACACACATGCCCTTAGGGCATGTGTGTGCACCACAAGTGCATACTTACCTTTTTTGGGGATCATCAGGATGGCCTTTTGACCCCCTTGCACCCTCGAAATTGCATGCACAATTTGCGAGTTCCTATTTGGTACTTGCAAATTGCACATGCAATACCATTCATTCTTATGGGCCTCTAGGTCCATAGGAATGATAGGGAAGCCATTCCTTAATGGCGAATCACAATTTGTGATTCACAATTAGGGAATGTGTAGGAATTGCTAATATTTTAATGAAACCTAAATGCAAAGGCAATTGTGATTCCTTAATAGCGATTCCTTATTAATCGCTTTTAAGGAATCATAGTTGCCTAGCTTGATGCATGTGCCCCCAAGTGGGAAGATTTACCAATTTCTCATGCAGAGCAGTGCAACAGCTGGAAATGCTGTGCTTCTGCAGTATGAGAAGAGAGCAGTAGAGCGCCAAATTTACTGAAATACAGCACTCTCCTCCCCTCTCTAGAGCGCCAGCACTGAAATAAGCTACAGTGTGCCACAGAGACACCTCTATGCCAAAGAGCAAGGGTGTATCCATGAGTCAAGCTGAGGTTTTGTACTGAAAGGATACCCTTCGAGTATGAAATACTATTCTTAGACTCATTTTAAGGAATTTCCCACTTTGTATGTGTGCTATACAGTGCAGCACACATGCAAAGTCGGAAAATAAAGGAGAAAAAAAGCCTTTTTCCTTCATAGCGACTGGTTGAAGGGTGTGCTATTTTCTGACACTAAACCCCATCTAATTATTTAGTAAACTAGGTTTTGCGTCAGAAACCTTGGGTGGTTTCAAGGGAATGCAAAGCAGTAATATGCACTGCTTTGCGTTACTTTCACTTTATTTACAGTGCTAAACAAGTTTAGCGCTGGAAAAAAATAAGACAAAAAGAATTGAGCCGATTTGCGTCACTTTGTGACACAAACACAGCGTAAATCTTAGTACATTTCCCACTAAGGGCTAGATGTAGGTAATTAGAATTTACCGATTGGTAAATAGCGGCAATATTCGGTAATTACCGAATCGGTATTTACCGATTCGGTAATTGCCATTGATTCCTATGGGCCTTGAGGCCCATAGGAACCAATGGCAATTACCGAATCGGTAAATACCGATTTGGTAAAATTACCGAATTTTCAAGGGTGACAGGGTGTCACTTTGACACCCTGTTGCACCCCTGATTCTGGCTTGTGTGTGTGTTACATGGCACAGGTGTACATGCACAGATGTGCATGTACACAGGAATTGGTTATTTGCCATGCAATAGTATTACATGGTAAATAACAAATTCTTAGGGGCCTGTGGCACTGTTTTCAGTGCCACCTACATATAGATTTACCGATTCGGTATATTTACTGAATCGGTATTTTACAAAATCGGTAAATTTACCGAATCAGTAAATTTATCGATTCTGTAAATTTTAGGCCCCCTACATCTCAATCACCAAATACTGGTCGGTAACGGCCGAAATCGGCCGTTACCGACCGATATTTGGTGACCTACATCTGACCCTAAATATCTAACTCAGGCATCTAATTGGGCGAACATCCGCTTCAGAGCACCAACGTCTTTCTCCATCAAAAACTAGCATTTAATGGGGCAAAAGAGCTCCCAGAGTGTGGATTTCACTCAACCCACCATTTGGAAAACTAATAAAATTAAGAGTTCAAAAGGGAATAGAAGACCCTCTTGGTCAAGTGTTACTTTCTACAATGAATGCCCAATGACAGGATAAAGTTCAGATACAAACTGTTTTCTAGTCCATGTGAACTACAGCTAGCATTTATGCAAATATGGCTTATATTCTGGCACTGATGGTTTCGCATCCCCCACTTCATGTTATGTAACATATGGAAATTTTGGGATGATAATCCATTATTTATTTTCAGTTGCTTCTATAGTATTGCTGCTTGTATGCATGTAAATATTGTTGTAATTCTGTAGGTATTGGTTTCATTCCTTTCACTCCTTGCTACATTATATTTTAAGGACTGTGTATTTTTACCTTTAGATGTTCAAATCTATGACTACATTGAAACATCTCTGTCTTTATTCACACTTGTAAGATCACCTCTATGAAGAGCGCCTTGCCACCCATTATATCTTGTCCATGTTGTATAAGACTGCAAATATATGAATACATTAGAAACGTGTGGGGGTAATTGACATTGCAGGCGTCATTGTGAGCTCCCTAGTAATATAGCCCCAGTATCCTGCTTTGGCGTATACAGGCACAATTAGCAGTATCCATAATCTCTTTACTATACAGACCCGCATGGATGATATAGATATTAGTGAGAACAGACCATATAACTTCGTTCATGGGCAGAAATTGATGCTGATTGCTGATGTCAACAGTCCCTCTCATTGATAGTTTCTATTTTGCACTAGTGCATGAATGGTGCACTAGAGTGCATGCAATGTGAGCACTATAAAACTACCCTCGGCCCTTTCTCACCCTGGAAAAGGTCAGAAAGCTGCACCTGCAAAGGGTTGGATCAAATTCCTTTCCAGAAAGCGAAAGGGCGCTGAACACCCCAAAACCTGACTGCACATAGGCATGGGCTACCTCCATCAATGTAGTTTTGAACTGGATGTACAATACCACATTGTGAAAATAGTAGCATTGGCCCTTACCCCTTCAAATCTAGAAGAAATGGTCCCTGCCCATAAGGCACCAGGCTATGAAACCCCCACAGGAATAGGTTCATAGCCTCCATTCCAAATAGAAAGGACACATATGGAAGCTGAGACCAAGCTCCAGGTCAACTCACCTATCATTATATCAGCAGGAATTTCCTCCTAAATTAACACCATCGCTGCTAGTGATATTTTGCTCCTGTGCTGGGATTTTCAAAAGTACATTATGTATGACGAGCTGGGCTCGTCATCAGCCTGGTAGGAGGCTACTTCATGACGAGCCCAGCTCGTCAAGAGCCTGGAAGGGGTTAAAACATAAGGAACCCCTTCGGAAATGCCTCTTTGTTTTTCCTCCACCTACTGTTAATGTCTATCACAGCTAAACTGAACAAGGTAATGCCTCCTTCTGATAAGGTAAAGTGCAATGCATTAGAGAATCAATGTGAAAGTCATTATACACACTCACAGCTTTCCATTCCAAAGTATGGTAAAAAAAAAATAAGCACCTTTTCTGGTCAGTAAAATGTTCTTTTCAAATTGCTGTTATAAAAACAAATCATCCTTTAGCTGCATAGAGATTAGAACAACATTTTGAGTTTCTAACTTTTTCACCTTTTTGTAGTGTTAATCAGGTTATTTTTATGTTTTTGTTTATAGGTATCGGTATTGTCGTTCAATCTTTATACCTAGGTGAGATTGCCCCCAAACACCTCAGAGGTTCCATGGCGTTATGGAGCGTTATATTTTTAACAGGAGGAATTTTAATTGGACAAATTATTGGCCTGAGGTACTGCATTTCATTATTACGGTTCATTTGTCTGTTGAACATATCTGGAATCCGTTATTAAATATACACTCTTATAAGATGAAAGGTTAATAAATCCTTCTTCAGAAGTGGAGTTCATGTAATCAAAAAAGTAAATTGACAAATATGTGGCACATCAAACTTTTGTATCACAATGTGTGTATTCGTAATATTCCCAAAACATTTTAATTCAGTGTGTATTGCACAATTCATCCAGTCATAAAATACCTCCTGCTTTCAGACTGTGGTTAAACAATGAGTCAAATGAGGCATGTGTTTTGTGCATCTTTATGAAACCCATCTTCTAGACAGGCTGCAATACTGTTATTGTAAAAGTGGAGACCCAGAAAATGGTAGCGAAAGCAGCAGCAGTGCAAACTCTTGTTGACTGTCCATTATTGAAAGTGTAGGGCCTGATTTAGAGTTTGTTGGATGGGATTCTCTGTCATAAATGTGATGCTATTGCCTCCGCTTTATTACAAGTGCCATGTGATATAATTAAGGGTGGGCGTAAAATCCGTTTCGCGGGCGAATTTGCGGATTTTCCGCGATTTCGCGATCCGCGAATCTCACGAAATCGCGGTAAAACCCGCGAATCAGCGGGGACGAATTTTCAGCCAAGCAAGGGTTACAGCACCAGGTGCAAAAGTTGAACCTAATTTCTTTGTAACCTTTTACAAAAGGGTTACAAACAAATTAACTTCAACTCGGACACCTGCTGCTAATTGCTTCCTGGCGCCTCGTTGCCTACTTGCAACTATTCTCTGACCCTGCTCTGACCCTTGAAGCAGGGTCAGAGAATAGTTACAAGTAGGCAACGAGGCACCTGTCCAAGGAATTAAACCTCATCAGGAAGCACTTACAGATATAAAAAACAGGAAGAAGGGAGAGGATGGCAAATACACCCATTTTGAGTTGTCAGGAGGGGTTAAACTAAAAGAGACCTTTACAGCACAATTTTCATATGCATTTTGCTAAAAATAAAAAGCTTTATGTTCTGTAGGGGCAACTCAGGAATCTGGCCCTTCAGAGATCCGGCCTCTCTTTCTTTCTCTCGTTCTCTCTCTCCCTCTCTCTTTCCCTCTCTTTCTCTCTCTTTCTATCTATCCATCTATCTATCTATCTATCTATCTATCTATCTATCTATCTATCTATCTATCTATCTATCTATCTATCTATCTATCTATCTATCTATCTATCTATCTATCTATCTCTCTCTCCCTCTCCCATAAAAGACTGCATGGGTAACTTCGCTATGCAAGCGGCTCGCGAAGACTCAAAAACCCCCGCGAACACGCAAAAAAACAAAAATCCGCAAATTCGCACAAATTCGCGAATTTTGCGGATCGCAAATTCGCAAATCCGCAAATTCGCAGATCGCGAATTCGCAAAATTCACCCATGGTTAGATATAATGCACTTATAATACTGTGGACATCATGGCCGTTATGTCCAAAAGGGGTATTGCATCTACCAAATTCTAAAAGATGCTCTCAAGTTCCAAAATTGAAAAAAGCCTCACCTCGGGGTGGCACACTGTGATTGTGTAGTGCATACGTCCAAGTCCTAGTCATGGGCTGGAAACTGTAGAGGCCTATTGCGCTCCTTCTTGATTACCAGAAGTAAGGGTGCTTACTTCCAGTAGCAACTGTGACAGCCTGCATTGTATGTACAGATGGAAGGTATAGGTTCCTCCTTAAGAGGGCCCTAATAAGGAGGAAAAATGAAAGCTAATAACCTCCTTGACAATCAAGGTGGTTCTTGAGTTGCTGGGTTAGGTAGGGGTGGGGTTGGGCAAGGGTTGGTAGGTTTGGCACTAAATTACCATGAACCAGGATGGAGAAAGAGCTAGGAGTAAGATCTTCAAAAGCAGAGAATCCAAAATAAGATTTGCAGCTTCAGAAAAAAAGAGGTAAAATCAGGCGCAAAAAGGCTTCAACGTGGATGATGAACTCAATGGAAAATAAGAAACAAAATCAATTGCGACTCATCCATCTCAAGGCAAAGCTTTTGTTGGAAATTGGTTTAATGGCTCAGGGGATTAAACTTTACTCAAGCAGCAACAACAAACTGTATCAGGTTGAAACACAAGCAAAGCCCAAATTAACGTGGGCTTCTGGTAGCCTGCCAAAAAAAGCAGCCAGGCTTAACTTAGAGCAAAAGAGTAAAGTATGTATGCAGCACTTCAAACAGTAAGAAAGTGGAAACAAAACACAAGAAAATCCCCCATCAATTTAGAAAAACAGAATAAAATGTAGTCAATAATTTTACACCAAAACCACAAAAATCCAATCAGTAAAACCGGAGAGATGCAGTTCTAAAGATTTAGGTGAAAATATTGCCAAAAAGCTCAAAGTCCCACTCCCAGCTAGCTGTTCATCTGAGACCGGGTGAAAATCACAACCTCCGGCCATCCACGATGGAGCGCAGGATGGATACAGGGACCAGGTTAGGCCTGCTGAAAAGTTACCTTCAAAGGCCAGTGTGCACAATTCCCTTCACGTTGGAAAGGGCCGTTAGGAGCAGGAAGAGTGTTGCAGACGGTCATCAATGTAGCTCAGAGTTCCTGTTGGCATTGCAGACTGTCATGGCTGGAGCTTTGCACTGGTGGTCACTGCAAGCTGTTGATGCTCTAGTGCAAAGTGCAGAAGATCTTGTTCTGCCGGGCCTCAATGACTGTAGATGTAGAGCGAAGAGTCTAATAGGGCTCCTCAGTCAGGTATAGCTTGAATCCAGTGACACAGTAAGCAAGGGACCCACGTCTGGACATACCCTTGCCACTTCGGGCTATAGGTCAAGGCTGATTTGCATATGGATGGGTTCAAACTGAGGTTACATGAAAACGAACAATGAGCTGAAATCTTACCCTGAGTAATTGCTAGTGAGTAAACATACTGCAAGCATTTCTCCCATTAACGTTTGTGTGTTTGATGGACAAGTAGAAAAGGTGTTTTTTTGTGACTGTTAGAAGAGTTATCCTTCATCTGAGGGTGGCAATGATATAGCATACTGGAACCCACTGAGAACAGACTTTGTTAGATAGAGAGTGGGGGTGACAGGAAGTGTTAAATTCTGAAGGTCGTCTTTCGGTCCATTGAATTAATTTGTGAAATACATTGCTGCACTGTAGGATATACGATCTTGAAGGAGTTTGAAGACAGCTGCTGTTAACAGGTAGAGAGATATAATTCTGGTTTGCCATCAAATATCTTTAACGTTGAGTAAGAGAGTCTCAATATACAGCAGTAAATGTTAGATTCACTTTAGGCACACAGTCTGTAGGTTGGATGTTGGATCTCAGATGCACAGCTGAAAACTTGAGAGAACTCCAATATGAATGCCAAACATACAATTTCAGGTGTGTGGTCCAAATGAAGAGCTTTAACACATCGCTGGGGAGATGCTTTTGATATACTGTCAGATTTCAATCCACAGCATGGAAGTATAAATTCCACTGACCTGGGACAAGCTTGAAGACAAAGAAACCTGAATTCTGTACAACAGTTAGTTCAGAGAACGCAATCAATCAATCAATCAATCAGGAGTTTGTTAAAGCGCGACTACTCACCCATAAGGGCATCAAGGCGCTAGGGGTAGTGGGGGTGCAGGTTCCATTCCATCAAGCAGGGGGTCTGTCGAAGGGCCAGGTTTTGAGATTTCTTGCGAAGAAGGGGAGCGATGTTGTCTGTCTGAGGTGGAGCAGAATGGTGTTCCAGGCTTTGCCGCGAGGAAGGAGAAGCAGCGGCCTCCTGATCTGGTCTTTCTGGTGTGGGGGACCATGGCGTAGGAGAGCTTGGCTGATCGTAGGGTCCTTTGGGGTGCATGGAATTTGAGGCGGCTGTTCAGGTATACTGGTCCGGGGCTGTGGAGGGCCTTGTGTGCTGGGTGAGTATCTAAAGGTGATTCTTGCCTTGACGTGGAGCCAGTGGAGTGTGCTCAGGTGCTGGGAGATGTGGCAGTGTTTTGGCTGGTTGAGGACCAGTCTTGCAGTGGTGTTCTGGATGTTCTGTAGCTGGCGGGTGAGGTTTTTGTTTATTCTGGCTTAGAGTACGTTGCTGTAGTCGAGTCTGCTGGTGACCAGGGCGTGAGTGACAGTCTTTCTGTGTTCGAGGGGGATCCATTTGAAGGTCTTACTAAGGAGGCAAAGGGTGTGGAAGCAGGAAGACGAAAGGAAGTTGATCTGGCGGTCCATTTTGAGCTCGGAGTCCAGGGTGAGTCCCTGGTTATGTGCGTGGTCCGTGGGGGTTGGCAGGTTTCCGAGGGCAGGGGGGCCACCAGGTGTCGCTCCAGGCAACGGGGTTTGGGCCCATGATGAGTACTTCTGTTTCTTTGGTGTTTAGTTGTAGGCAGCTGTTTTTCATCCATTTGGCAATGGCTACCCCATGCCTTCTCAAAAGTTGTCTCCGGCGGTGTTGGGTTCATTGGATAGGGAGAGGATGAGTTGGGTGTCGTCTGCGTATGATACAATGTTGAGTTCATAGGTTCTGTCGATGGGGGTGAGTGGAGCCATGTAGACGTTGAAGAGTGTCGGCTGAAGGAGGAGCACTAGGGGACTCCGCAGGTGGTAGGTGTAGGGTCCGAGAGGAAAGGGGTGAGTCTGACCTGCTGCATTCTGCCAGAGAGGAAGGAGCGGATCCAGTCGAGGGCCTTGTACTAGATTCCTGCGTCATGGAGTCTGCGTATTAGGGTGCGGTGGGAGACTGTGTCGAACACCGTTGAGAGGTCGAGGAGGATGAGGGCTACTGTTCCTCCTTTGTCTCCTTTGTCCAGTAGAGTGTGGATGTCGTCTGTTGCGGCGAGGAGGGATGATCCTGAAGGCAACGTTTGGCCAGCGGTGTCACTTTGCCCCTAGGTAGATAGAAGCGATAGCAGTGTTTCCCACAAACCACTTCATGATAAAATGTGACAGCTGATTCAGAATTTCAAAACTGCATTAGAGCATGTTGATGAGTGGAGCCATTGAGAAGTGGATTGTTGAGGTCAACATATGCAGCTAAGTTATGAGTTGACAGCAGACTGAGTTCTTGCATACTGATGCACAGAAGAGGGGAAAGTGTTTGATAACAGTTTCATGATTACTGGAATCCCTGTATGAATAACCGCAATTGGATCAGAGATTCATTGTGTAAGGCTTCTGTGGAGAATTTCTTTTCAAGGTGCACAGGCTTAGCGTAAAGAAGGAGAAGAGAGGTGTTTGTGACCTTAGTGGAGAGGATACGAATGGTTGCAAGGTTCAACTGCTGGGTTCTCTGCTGATGAGTAGGCCTTCATTCTCCTCTTTGAGTGGCATTATCAATTAGTAGAAGATGAGATGGTAAAGACTCAGACAGTGAGGGTGCTAATAGTTGCTGGACATAAGTAGCTGGAGTCGAGACTGAGGTAGAGTCTTTTTAACTCTTATTTGAGCAGGAATGTCCGATATGGCTTATATTCAAATGTAAGTTAGTCTTTATTAGATGCAAGGAGAAAATGAAAAGGGCCCCAGATAAGGGGTTTGGTGGTGAAATACAGCTTAGTGATTTTCAGTCTAGAGCTCTGAGGAGCCATCTGAGTACAGTCTTGCTTAGATTGGCAAATTCAGTGTGGCAAAGGCATGGTACCTGAATGTTGTGTACTAAATATCCTCTAACAAAAATATCATGCTCTAAATATATTTTACCAAACTATATCCCTGGGGAGCTAATCAACAATCTTCACTAAGTGCAACAGTATTTTCTTAAACAATAGTTATGTCAGATAACAGTTTTGTGGCCAATAGAACTGATTTCGTTATTGGATTTGTGGTAAAATCAAAGAGCACAAGATATTGATTATTGGCCTATATTGTGGTTTGCAAATTTAACCTGGGTTGTGGAGCTTACCTTGAGTGCACAGGGTGAAGTTCAATAACTCAGAAAGTCATTTCTGGTGGTCAGAAGCTGTCTAGAGTGAGTTTTATATTGTTGTGGTTCTTTCTCTTTTTTGAATTCAAAAGCTTTTTACTGTTTCCAAAGAACTGAATTATTTCCCCACTAGGGTAAACAGACAACGTTTATTTGTTTGATGTAATTTAATGTGGTTCTGCAATTGTTTCCCTGTATACAAAGAAGGTGATTTGTTATTGGTTGCTCAACCAGGAATCTGCACTGGGATTAGTGAGACAGTACCAGTAGCAGTGTTTTGCTTTGTTGTCTGCTTGCCTAGCTGTGCTGTGATAGGTTGACCTTTGACAGTGCCACGCTGCTATAGGTGGCTGTTTGCCAAGTCATTTGTTTATGGTATTCTGTTATTGTTTGATTTATTTGATTGTTTTGAACTTGCTAAGAATTAAATGGATAGGATATTTACAAAGCCTAAACATTAGAAAGAAGGAATGCCTAAGGAGGGACAGAAGGCACTGACTGTGGGCATGCCAGCATGTGGAATTATGTAAGAGGTCATGTTCTATATGAGTGCCTGGATTCCCAAATGGAAAAAATATAAAAAGCATGGTGAGCCTTTACAGCTTCCAATGGAGGGTACTTTTAATATTAAGAAATTAGATTTCCTGAGACAAACAATGTACGATATGGAACCAATGCAGAGAACTGCACAGTTTGAGGTGCGTAATAAATTGGATCGCATGGCAAGAGTGAAAGAGAGTAACAACAGGGATAGAACTATGAAGGAATCATTTAGTTGCATGTTGGAAAGCAAATTAGAGTTTAGTCAAGGGAATATGTAGAGGGGAAATGTGATGGCATGTTTTAAAACTACAGTCTCTGAAACTGAACAAGCAAAACCAAGAAGAAATAAGAAAACAAGGAATCTGATGAAGTTTGCAAATTATTTTATGAACTGTTAATTTCAAGACTACCTCTTTCTACAGATAGACTACTGACACAGACCTCTGTCAAGGTTGACAGGGATGGAGAGGGAGATACTGCAAAGGTACTGGAACTTTACTGAGTTCTCCAGCAGGGATTTCACTCACCATGACAATGCCTAGTATGAGTAGGATTGGTAGGATTGGGGCAACAAAAAGGCAGGTTATGATTATGCAGGAAAAAAGATAATGGTGATGGAGCCGCCACCTAAAGGAATTTGTATTGGGATTCTAAGAATTGAATTTGGAGGGGAGTTGCTAGGAAAGGTGGATTCAAACAGAATATTTACCTATAATGCTGATGAAATTAGATATATGTACTTATAAATCGCAAAATAAAAAAAGAATCGATTAATTAAATGTTGATAATCGTGAAATGAAAAATGTGAAACAAAATTACAAAATTGATTTAACACATGAGGAAATTGACCTTATTACTTTAAGGTCTCATATCAGAGACGTAATTAAGAATACCCGCAATTGGGAAGATTTAACGAAATATTGGGATAAATAGTAAAGAGGGGCAAATCATTAAATAAAATTAAAGGGCATGAGGGGAAAAGGACAAGAAATATAGCCATTGATTCACAGGACCAAGCATTGTGGCTAAGTTTCCTTTACGGGCCTTTTATCAAGGGAATTTAGTGCATGCCCCTTGGACAAGGGCTGACCTGTATGCTTTTACACATAATTTTCCAAAATTGAGAGAAGATCCAGCAAAATAGTATGATGAAATTCATAAGTTAACACACCTTTCGCCAATGTTATTGACTGATTTAAAGATATTGTTTGAAATAGTTAATACTGGACATTTGTGGTTAGAGTGTAACGTGGCTGTTGGATGGTCAGCTCAGGAGCCAACTAGACTTGGTCCTGATAATACACCATCTGCAGATGTAGCTGAGAAATAGAAAGCAGTAATTAAGCATTTGAAAAAATGAATTCCAGAAAGGGCTATAAATTGGGGAAAGATTATGAGAATGGCACAGGAGCCTAACGAGTCAGTGCATTGTAAATGTAAATGTATTGGCATTTATATAGCGCACTACTTACCCGTAGGGTCCCAAGGCGCTTCGACCGCTGCGAAACCCTTCCTGGCTTCCCCGAGAGATGGTCTCTTAATGGGTATCTCCAGGGTGAGACCAGGCATCCCCGGCGGTCTGGTGGGGCCGTTAGTGAAGATGAGGCAAGCTAATGCCCAGAGTTGCCGAGTGTGATCGCGGATCAGAGTGGGCACCGAGGCGAGAGAATTATCGAGTCCGCTGACCCTGGTCCAGAAACCTGCCGCGCCGGGAATCGAACCCTGGTCCCGGGCCGTCCTCTGCTCTCGGGTCTGCCGCCTCTAACCAGTGAGCCACACTACTTCACTTCACATTCACATTATGAAAGATAGATGCTTGTTTTTAAAAAACTTAGTGGAGCCAGGATGCTGTAGGAGGTTTCCTATCAATTTCGTGAATGGGCTCAGATTGGATATAATTAATCTTATCTAATTGTGTTACTTGACAAATTGTATTTATGTGATTTTGAAATTAGCCAAGAACAGTAGTTAGTATCTTGAGAAAAAAATAAAAGAGAAACTAAGGATTGCTCAATTAAAGCCATTTGAAAGGGTACCAGCAAATCAAATGGTTTCAAATATGAATGAAATGACTGGAAACAGTACATTTAAAACAAAAGAATATTGCTTTCCATATCTGTGGGTGCATTGCAAGAGAGAGGTGTGGTGCAGCGGCCAGAGCTGCTGACTCCAGAACACAGGGCTTACGGTTCGATAGCCAGCAACAGCTCAGCTCAGCACCCTGTTACTCAATAGCTCACTTAATCTCCCTGACGGCCCCCAGCGCCTTGAGACCCCAAGGGGTGATTAGTTTGCGCTCTACAAATACAGGGTACTGTGTGAGGCATATCCGACCCCACAGAAAGGCAGATCAGGCAATGGAGGAGGGGGTATAGACAAAATCATGGGAAGATTCAGAACTATTTGAAGAAAACCAAAATAGTGCAGACTGCAGAGAAAAAATATGATGTGGAATATGCTAAATTGTGGACAGAATTTTCTGAATCCGAAAAGATTTCAAATTCAGATTCAAACTTCCCCACTCACTAAACTTTAAGAAAAAATTCCATATAATGCAGGCTATTGATAGAATGCAATGATTCCTACTTTTGAGATGGCAGGGAGCAGATCACAATGATATAGGCTAAGGGGTGGATAACTGCTTACTTGGAGCAGTTCTGGAAGTACACAAAAGTGTTCCATATATTGACGAAGTAGTCAATGGCCATAGAGTTTCATTTCTGATTGATACGGGGCTTATCTGCTCTACAGTTCTGTGGAAGTCCCAAACCTACCCCTCTTGGAAAGAAAAGTAAAATTACAGGGAAAAGTAATACATTATTAATCAAGT
This sequence comes from Lissotriton vulgaris, assembly GCF_964263255.1. Taxonomy (NCBI): domain Eukaryota; kingdom Metazoa; phylum Chordata; class Amphibia; order Caudata; family Salamandridae; genus Lissotriton; species Lissotriton vulgaris. The sequence continues at coordinate 249,961,838 of NC_141699.1, read as the reverse complement.
TTCAGTAAATATCCCTGTTAAAGTAGGACAAATGGAAAACTAACATCAGTTTATATTGTATGATCCAGTGAGCTGGCTTGGAAAGGATCTTCTTTGCAAGATGAAATGTGTTATTTTATGAACACTAGATGGTGTTGCCATAGAAATACAGAATGAAGATTCAGTTTTCAAATTAGGCCTAGAGGACAATTGAGTAGAAATTTACCCAGTTTTTACAAAAGTTGACTTGCCACCAGATTTTAAACATTCAGTCAGAGAAGAAGTATGGGATTTTACCAGAAAAGAAATTGGGTTGATCAAAACAGCAGAGACAGTGAAGATGTATGTGAAACCAGCTGCTGTTTTTCCCAGAACTAGACAATACAGGCTAACTTTTTTTTTTTTTTTTTTTTTTTGGTAGACCTTTATTGCACATTATCACATTTACACAGCGGTGTGCCTAAACCCACTTATAGGGCCGGCCGCTATCAGAGCACCACATATTAAGCAGGGCAAGCAATACATCTCTCCATTTCAAACCCATATGCAGTGTACGCTTTGCCCATGAAGGCACCACAAATGTTCCAGAAGCAATGTCCAATGTACCCTATCAATTCCGGCCGTATGCCCTTATGTGATCTCGGTCTTTTTCCATTTTTAACAAAACCAAAGTCAACCGTTAACTAACCCCAACTCCCTCCCAACCCCCTCCATCCTGGTCCTGATGAAGACTTCAAATCTAGCAAGTGTATAAACCGTATGGCAGCCGGTTCAGTAGGGTACAGAAAGCGTATGAACGAGTTTGGCATCACCCCTCAGTGTCTCCTACAGCACCCACAGTAGTACAGAGCAGCAAAGGGTAGTACAGTCTCATCTCCTCCCAGAGCAGGTGCAAGTGTCCCAGAGGGTATCAGTAGTCACACATCCCGCTTAGTAAGGATGCCCCACACATATTGAGGCCGCATTCACGCAGTCTCCTGGCCCCCCCCCCCGACAAATTTACTATCACACTCCTTTCGCTATCAGAATCGTCCAGAGACAGCACGTATAGCGTAAACGGCTCCCATACATCCCGCGGGCGAGATTTCTCTGGCAGCCCCTCATAATAGCATTGCAGTTGGTCTCTGCAGTAGGCCATGTCATTCAGCCACATCTGTACATTAGGCGCCCTCCTTCCCCCCCATCCAATAGCGACCCTCCTCTTAGCCAACTGTAGAGCCAGGACCACAAGTCGTCTCGATTGAGCAGTTACCCCGGAGGCAATGCCCAAAAGGCAGAGACGTACGTCCAGTTTAACCTCGCTGGAGATCATGACAGTCAGTCTCTCAGTCACCTCCTTCCAAAATTCATACACTCGCGGACAACCCCAGGCCATGTGTATAAAATCAGCATCGTCAGCTCCACATCGGACACATTGGGCACTGGCCCGGAGCCCATATCTAACCAGCTGGACCGGCGTGTAATACCATTGGTGCAGAAATTTAAAGTGCAGGAGGCGAAAGTTGCCGTTGATCACACATCCCCCAGTCATGTTACAGCATTCCTCCCATTCTCCATCACTCAGAGGTTCTGGCAAGCTCTTATCCCAGCGCGCCCTGGCCAAGACCGCCCCCCCTCCTTCATCCTCCTGCGCAGCCTTATAAAGTCTAGAGAGCAGTTTAGTTCTATCTTTGGCTGTGTAGAGCAGCTGTAATGCCCCAAGCGTTAGTGGCTCCGCCGGATACGTTGGAAACAAATCTCGCACTGCTGCCCTCAAGCGGGCGTACACAAAAGTAGTCATAGCTGTATTAGTGGAGCTTGCCGTCATGGCCTGTAAAGAGAGAAAGGAGGTCCCCGGGAAAAGATCCCCCATGGTCTGAACTCCAGCCTGCCTCAAAACCTGCAATCCCCCGATCTCACCGGACACTGATATATCCGAGTGGTATAGTAGCGGCATAGCCGGAGCATATAACGGCAATCTGGCAGCCCGTCTACCAAGGTCCTCCCATGCGGATGCCGTGCGCCGTACCGTATCGATCTCCCCCTTCTCGAATACTGAATGTTTGTTGGTTATCATCGCCCTTAGCGGATACGGCAAGACTGCACTAGCCTCAAGCGCCACATGTGGGGTGTATGGCGGAGCAGTGATCCAGTAACTAGCAAATTGAGCTTGCGCGCATAGGTAATAAAGCTTCATGTCCGGTAGGGCGAACCCACCCAGTGCATGCGGTTTAATCATGACATCCCAAGTCACACGCGGTTTCTTGCCAGCCCAGGTGAGCAAGATCAAAAGGGACTTCAGCCGTGCGAAAAAGTGCGTTTTCAGCGAGACCGGGACATTCACAAAGAGATAAAGAAATTTCGGCAGCACCACCATTTTAATCAAAGAAGTACGATCAGCAAGTGTCAGAGGGAGCCGAGTCCATCTCGCCACCTGATCCTCCAGCTTAGAGATGGCTACTCCATAGTTAGCCCTTATAACTTCCTGGCAGTCCCTATGTACCCAAATGCCCAGATAGCGAACCGAGTCCGTCGCCCACTCCAGAGAGAACTCCAGCGGAACCCGGCTGGTCGCATCCGTGAGTGGGAGTATCACCGATTTGTCCCAGTTTATAGCCAACCCGGAGTGTCGACCAAACCTAATAAATTCGCGAAGTATATTTTCAAGATGAAGCGACGGATCTCTGACATACAGGACCATGTCGTCCGCATACATCGACACAGCCAGAGACCTGAGGGGGAATTTCAACGCTGCCTCCGAGTACCTCTGCCGCAGAATACAGGCCAGAGGTTCCATCATGATGGCAAATAATAGTGGCGATAGAGGACACCCTTGCCTTGTTCCCCTCTGGATCGGGAATGACGAGGAGACATGCCCGTTGACCCTGACTCTTGCAGTCGGTGCGGTGTACAATAGAGCGATAAGGGAAGTGAAGAAAAAAGGCACCCCCATCCGGTGCAAGACAGTCAGCATATATTTCCATGCCACCGAATCAAAGGCCTTGGCCGCGTCAAGCATGACTGCAGCCGCAGGGAGATCTGGCTTGAGTAGGTGCAATACAGCGAAAAGTGTCCGCAGATTAACCGTCGTGGACCTGAGAGGAATGAAACCTGATTGGTCCGGCAGGACCATGACTGGCAAGAGTAGACGTAGTCTCGTAGCCAACACTTTGGCAATAATTTTGACATCAGTATTCATAAGTGAGAGGGGGCGATATGAATCACATTTATTTGGCGGTTTCCCAGGTTTAGGCAGCGCCACTAAGAGTGCCTCTCTCATGGACGCCGGAAGCCGTCCGCGCTCAAACGCCTCTTCCAAGACCTGCACCAGCTGAGGAATCAGGATATCCGCATATTTTTTATAAAATTCGGAGGGCAGACCATCCGTGCCGGCCGCCTTTCCATTCGGAAGTGCCGCAATGGCGTCCCTGAATTCAGTTTCCGTAATATGGTGCATTAGGAATTCTTGCTGACCTTTGGAAAGCCATACCAAGGCAACGCCCTCCAGATATCGGTCCACCTCCTCCTCATCAGCCGTGTCCCTCCGCTCATAAAGTTGCGCATAATGCTTCGAGAAGCAGGCTAAGATACCCTTAGTGGTGGTCACCACTTCCCCCTGATCCTCAATCTCTTGCACCGTGCAGTGGCGTGCCCACGGCTCCCTGATGCGATCCGCCAGTCCCTTTCCTTGCCGTCCCCCTTCGCCATAGTATCTAGCAGTAGCATGCTTAGCCAAGAATTTCACCTCTTGCTCCGCCAATTCATTGTATTCTGTGACCTTTACTCTGATGTCTGCAAGTGTCGTGCCCTGTACGTCCTCTTCCAATCGTCTCTCGAGGGATAGTAACTCCCTTTCCAGCCTGGACATGGAGTCCCTGATAGACGTGAGCACCCCTGATTTCAAGCCTATACATGCACCTCTCACCGTCACTTTGAAGGCCTCCCACACCGTGCTTATATCATCAACAGACCCCACATTATTAACAAAGAACTCCTCCACGATCTGTCCCAGGCGTTCAGAAAGCACTTGGTCAGTCAGTATCCCAGGAGAGAGTCTCCAAGTGAAAGGGGCCGGGGCATGTGTTGGAATCTGCAATACCAGTGTAGCAGGAGCGTGATCCGAAATAGTGCGAGGCAAGTGAGCAGCATCCACCACCCAACCACACACATCCCTAGTCGCCAGCCAGAAGTCTAGTCTCGACCATGTATCGTGTGCTGAAGTGTAGCAAGTACCCACTCGCAAAGTTGGATTACGTAGTCTCCACACATCCAGCAGTTGCAGCCCAGTCATACCCTCGCACACCGCTTCCGCCGCCCTCTTGCGCACAACAGGCCTGTCATGTTTCTTGTCCAGCACTAAATCGAGCGTGACATTCCAATCTCCCCCGCATAGGATAGCTGACGGTGCAAGCAAGTAAAGTTTGTTCCAGAGCATTACATAGAAATCAGGATCGTCAATATTTGGACCATACACATTGAGTAAAGTAACCAGCATACCACACAACTTGCCCTGCACAATAATAAACCTTCCTTCCTGGTCAATTTCCTCGTGCACCACTTCAAAGGGTAAATTTCTCTTGATCAAAATCATCACCCCCCGAGCATAGGAAGAGTACTTAGTGGCCAGTCGCACCCCCGCCCACTGTCTGCCCACCATTTCAGCCGCCCTGCCCTGAAGATGCGTTTCCTGAAGAAACACCACCTGAGCTGCATGTCGATTCAAAAATGCAAGCATTTGTCTCGTCTTTTGTGGCCTATTAAGACCCCGCACATTCCACGTTATGCATGTGACCCTACCCCCCCTGTCCATAACTCTCATTCTGTAAGCCTCCCAAGCGCCAATAGAACCGCCACCTTGCCCATCCCAGAATGCGCACCCCTGCACCCCACCAACCATATGCGACATGAGCAACTTCGTAGAAGAAACGGACCCTCAACCGGAGGAGCCGAGCGTATGGTATCAGCACCACAGACCCCACATCCCAGACCAGGACAGTAAACAATCCCCCAACAGCCCTCAAACCCTCTTCCCCCATCCCACCACCCACTTCAGCGCACCCAATTAGCCGAAGCCATCCCGAAACCCAACATTGCACAACCCCCAACATTTCAAACAACAGTGTGTGGGGATCTCCCTTATCGGGGGCGTAGTGGCACACTTCTCCCGCCAAGAGGTGACGGGAGCGTGGACCACGCTCAATCAGAACATCTCCAACCTCACAACCCTGATCTCGTGAGCAAGCACCCAATATTGTGCCAACAGTTTATAATACATTACTAGGAGAGCCCCGGATGTGCCTACTACCAAGAGCGCCATAGTTTCAGCCGAGAGCCCTGGCATCCATAGGGCAGTCCCAGTACGAGCCCCCCAGAGCTCACCACCTTTCAATCGTGTGTGCTGGGTATAGAGTCAGCCAAACGTAAGTCGACAGCAGATATAGGGATGTCACCCTCCATCTTCCCCCCCCCTCCACAATATCCATGTTCTCACTCTCGAGTAACAGCAGCCCCAGTGAACTCCTCAGTTCGTTAAAGAGAAAGCGAATGAGAGGTCGATGGGGAGTAGTCCGCAGGGCGCACCGCAGCAGCGCTCTCGTCGTAGGTAAACAGTCAGAACAGCTTACGCGGCCTCTTCCTGCCCCTCATCCTCTGCCACATTTCTCCCGTCCGGCTCTTTGGCGCGTTTTTTCAATTTTTTGGCGTAGTCCATTGCTGCCTTGGGGGAAGAAAAAATCTTGTTATCCGCCGGTGGCCCTATCCGTAGGCGCGCAGGATACAACATGGCGTACACAACATCATTAGTTCTCAGCAGTTGTTTCACCGGGGCAAATTCTTTACGGGCTGTTTGCACCGCCATGGTGAAGTCTGGGTAGAACTCAAGCCTATTGCCTTGATATTCAATGGAGCCCTTCTCCCTTGCGAGTCGAAGAATTGTGTCCCTGTCCCTGTAGTTCAGAATTCTGGCTACTATCGGCCGCGGCGGCGCCCCAGGCGGTGGCCGTTTGGCCAGCGAGCGATGGGCGCGCTCAACTATGAAGACCTTAGAGAGTTGGTCGGCTCCAAATATGTCAATGAGCATCCTCTCCATATAGTCCTCCATGCGTCCCACGTTCGTGGATTCCGGCAGGCCCGTGACCCTTACGTTGTTCCTTCTGGACCTCCCTTCCAACTCCTCGTTCTTCGCCTGTATGACCGCCAGCACCCTTTCCATGCTGAATACTTTAGACGATACGGTGGCCAACCGGTCCTCCGTGGCAGACACCCTCTGCTCCACTTCCCCCATTCGCTCGTTTTGGCGGTCAAACTGCGTCGCCATTTGGTCAAGTCGGTGATTGACCGATTCCATGGTGCCCTCGATGGATTGTAGGGTCTTCTGCATAGCAACTAACGTGGCTTCTAGATTCGGGGCGCCCCCCACAGCCCCCTCCCGATCAGTGTCATCCGGGGACTGGGAGTTCATAAGTGCAGTCTTTTTTGCCTCAAAGGTAAGCTTCGGCTGGTTCCTCTCCGTTCGGCCCATGACGGCAGCTCACTCAGCACAGCCAAATACACAATTCAGCAGACCTGACTCGTCCGTCTAGGCCAGCCCAGTGGGTCCGATGCAATAGCCGGGCGTCCTTCGCAGTCTCAGCGCTCTACTGTGCACCTGTCTGCAGCGCCGCCAAGGTCAAGAAGCAGCACCCCTAATCGATCCCGGACGGCCTCCACGCTCCCCTCCCCCGATGCCGCGGGGTATGCCAGCTGGTAAGGCTGTGTTCGGTAAGGCCCCCTCAGCAAGCAGACACCTCCAGCTCCTGGTCACTGCATTCCACTCGGGTTCTGACAGCTACAAATCCGCGGTGTGGGTTAGCAATTTGGCGGGCTGCCGCAGACGTTTAGGCAACCAACATGTCCACTAGTGGTAGCAGTGCAACAGCAGGCAGATTAGCGCGCAGTCATCAGCCAGGGCATAGGCGCTGCAATCAGTGTCTCCGTCTCTCCGCCTTGTCTCCCCGCCGAGCCCCTCTCCTCGGCAGGCCCAGCGCCACCTCCGCAGCCCCGGGCTTGCTTAGCGCCCCGCCCCACTCACCAGCTCCGGCGGGGCCGGGTCCAGGCCGCTCTGAACTCCGGCGTCTCACAGGGGATACTTCGCAGGGTAACGTCGTCTCCGCCCCGATTCCGCTGGACTCAGCCCTCTCCTTCGCCGGGTGGAAGCCGCAGGATCTAGCGGGCGCCCAAGTTGGCCAGCAGCGGTAGTCCCGTTCCACGAGGCGCGGGCAGTGCAGTCAGCAATCTCCCGTCTCGTAGCACTCCGTTCCCAAGTGCGCTCCGGACAGCCTCGGAATCCGGACAAAAGCTACGCAGCAGGCCCCCGATGTCAGCGGGGCCCCCCCAGCTCTATTTCAGGGTTCAGGTTGCAGAGAATTTAGGATAAATGGACGAATTTTACGTGGTCCTGACAGAGCCTCACGCAAGTGCGGCCATCTTGTCCGGCGCCCTCTAGCGCCCCCTACAGGCTAACTTAAGAGTCAGAGGAAGGGAAACACTAGTTGAAAAAATGATTGAACATGGAATACTTTGAGTAGTGCTAGGTTGTTCTTGCATTTCTCCCTTAATGGCAAATGAATGATAGCAAAAGACTTTCAGAAATCAAAATTGTTGTTCCTTGTTGTCCAGTGGTGCTGAATCCAGCAGTTATACCATTTCAAATTCCATCAGAGCCAGATTTAGACATGATTATTGATTAGTGCAATTGTTTCTTTCCACTCTATTGCATGAGGAATCTCAGCTCTTTCTTGTATTTCAATTTTTAAATAAAGTTATTGTGTGTTGTAGGATTCCATAAGGGTATACAGACAGTCTTTCAATTCTCTCACAAATATTAATGAAAGATCTGGATAATGTAGAGTTGCTACATAACTCAACTTTGATCCAGTATATAGACAATCTTATAATAGTATCAAAAACAAAAGCAGATTGTAAACTTGATGCCATTTTGAAAAAGGTGTTTGGAAAGTTTCAAAGGGAGGTGTTTCTACAATACTGAAATTAAATCCTCTGAACACCAAGAGATAGGTTGGGATGCTTCTTGGAATTGTTGGGTATTGTCAACAATGGATCTCAAACTTGTCCTTGTTTGAAAAGCCTTTAATAAGGCTAACCTGTAATGATGTATAAGATCTGGTACCATCTGATTATGAGTGCCTTGATGCATTAAAAAAATTGAAAGAGAGTTTGTGTCATGCGCTCACATTTGGGATGACTGATTACAATGTAATGCTATGCTTGTCTGGTCATTAAAAGATGGCTCTGCACTTTCAAACCTTACACAGAAACAATGGACACGCATGTGCTCAGTGGTGTATTTTCAGGAGCATTGGATCCAGTGGTTGCAGTTATTCCTGAATGTCTAAAACTGGTTGCAGAAGGTTGTCTGCCATTGTAATGGAACATACTTAATTTTTTTGACAAGAGGAAAAACAAAACTCTGAATAAACTGCAGGTAATCCTTGAAGCATAGATATTTCCATTCGGAGATGCAATTGTTTGAATTCAGAAACACTGCTACCAATTTCATACAAAAGTGTACAAGGATAGTGACATTAATTATGAAGCAGAACATGGTTGTATTGAAGTGGCCAAATTATGCACAAACTAAGACCAGACACAAAGGAATATCCATTAGAATTGTCAGATTTAACATTGTCTGTTGATGGTTTTTGTCTGCGAGACCAATATGGAGGATTGAAAGCTGCTTTTGCAGTCTGCACTACTGCAGAAACACTAAAAGCATCCCCATTGGCAGATGTGACATCAGCACTAGGTGCAGAACTGATTGTTTAACAAGAGCCTGCTGCTTGTTAGAGAATTTGGATGTAATAATTTATACTGATAACCAGTATAATTTTGGTGTTGTTCTTGATTATGGGCGACTATGGTTTATGGATTTATGATGTGTGCAGGGGCTGCACAAACAACACGTGTATGTACTGGATTTATTAAATGCAAGACCTCTGACCTCCTGGTCAGGCAACTGTGCTCAGCACCCTAGCAGCTCTGTTGTTGCGCCACTGCTCTCTCATCCCTCTGTTGCAGTAGGTGTTTGTAGCCCTCCTCCACCCACAGACTCCTGCCTGCCCCTCATCCCTGGTGGTCCAGTGGGAGAGCCTTGCTGTTCTGCTGGTCCACTCGGCCAGTCTAGCCTGTTTTGACTGTCTTTTGTCTGTCCTTTCTGTTTTTACTGTTATTGTGCCTGTTTGACTTTCTTTTGTCTGTCTTTTTTGTTTTTAATGTTATTGCGCCTGTTTTTTTGTTTATTTGTATGTTTTACTATTTGTTGTGTCCTCCGTTTTACTGCTATTGTTCCTGTTTTTGCTGCCCTTTTCCCGCCGCTGCTGCCCCCATGGCCTCTCCCCCCTGCCGGTTCCCACTCCTGCCTCCCAGCTGCATTTCCCTCCCTGTTCACTATTTAATGGTGGCCGCTGGGTGGCTGTGCAGTGGACACCCACAGCCTCCACCCTCCCGACAGACGCTAGCATGCCCGAAGCCCTGAGGTACATCCTCCTCAACGTACGCTCCTTGCACAGACATGCATTAGAGATCTGGGACCTCCTCGACACCCTCTCACCAGACGTTGCTTTCTACATGGAAATCTGGATCACCTCCGCCCCTGACAACTCACCGCCATCCCCGACAGGTACAAGATCCAGAGGAAGGACTGCCCCAACCACCCAGGAGGAGGATTCACCATCGCACACAAGAATTCTCTCCAACAAACCACCTCTAGCAAGAATGACTCCTCATTCCCCACGGAACACCTCCATTTCCAGATCCAGACCAGCTCCATAATGACCCTATGCAGCACCCTCGCCTACTCAGCTCCTGGACCATGAACCACATTCACCAGAACAATCACTGACCTCACCACATCCCACGCCATTGCCTCCATGGACTACATACTGCTCAGAGACCTCAATTTCCACCTCGACAAGCTCAGCGACCCCAACTCAACTGCCCTCCTGGATAATCTCACCCACATTGGACTGAAACAGTTCGTCACTACCCCTACTCACAAGACAGGACACACCGTCAACCCCTTCATCGCAGGAGGTAACATCATCCACTTCAGCCACACCATGCAACCCCCCTGGACGGACCACCACTGCGTGCACTTCTCTTTCAACAAAACCACTGCTCACAAACCTACACCATGCCCTCCACGAAGGAACGGGAGCAAGGTCACTGAGGAGCACCTTAATTCCACCCTCAACCATGACCCCCTCCCACCTCAACCAACTTCAACTCTGCAGCCAACAAACTACACAGATGGATCACCAACTGCCGAAACAAGCTTGCCCCCCTCCGCAACCTTGACAGACGACACCCCATGAAAGACACCTCATTCACCACTGACCTTCGAGAATCCAGATGGACCTGCAGATGTTTCGAGAAATTATGGAGAACCAGAAAAACCTTGGAAGATCGGACCACCTACAAGAACGCCGTGACAGAATACCACCAACGCATCAGATCCACCAAAAGGACCTTCATCCAGAACAAATTCCTTGCCTACTCCAGCAGCTCGAAGGAACTCTTCAGCATCATTCAGGAATTCACTAAACCCCCCAGCGAACGGAGTTAAGTAAGTGAATAAATAAATAAAATTAATTTCATTGCTTGCGCTGCATTGCAGCGCTGCAATGCAGAGCGCGCAAGTAGTTCGTTTTATTTATTTATTTACTTACTTAACTAAGTTTGGCCATATGCCATAGTTTACTACCCTCCACCCCGCCCCTCCCTTGCCCCGCCCCACTGGCCCGCAGCACTCCCTCGAGGATCCGCGACTGCCTCCCGAGACCTTTGCAACAAACTCGGCTCCTACTTCCATCTGAAAATCAAGCCCCCACGGATCCATGCCTGCCACATATCGCCCTTAGAGCCACTGCCATAGCACCCAAGCTACGATGCACCATCAATGCTACCTTCGAATCCGGCACATTCCCCGATGACTGGAAATGTGCAAAAGTCAAGCCCCTACTCAAGAAGCCCTCTGCTGACCCGATGGACATCACAGTGATTGATTGATTGATTGATTGATTGATTCAAAAACCAAAGGAAGTTGCAGTTGCAAAGTGTCAGTCCCAAAGAATTAGTTGTTGACAAAGATGAAGGCAAGGCTCAAATAGTGTTAAATGTTTTTACCTGACCTCGATGCAGATTCCTTTGAGTGAGATGAGAGACTTGAAGGAAGATGCTTCAGAGAATGAGAAAATGAAATAGGAGAAATTCGGCTATACAAAGAATTATCAAGGTTTGTATGTAAATGCAGAACAAAAATACATATTTCCAAGCTTGACGGTGCAACCCGTGTGTAAATATTTGCACAATCAACTTCATGCAAGGAAGAGATAGTTCAATCAGGTTGTTTGAAAAATACTGGAAAATACAGGATTTTGACATGTTGCTGAAAATGTAAGTAATCACAGTTTAGTTTGTCACCTAAACAATCAGGGTAAAAATATTGTTCCCATCACAAATCACATTGGCCAATGTGAAGGCTTTTTTACGAGATTAGAGGCAGTCTTTATTGAGATGCTCCATAGCGATGGTTTAAAGTATATCATAGTAGTAGTTTGCCTATTCTCAAAATAGGTCTTAAATTTGCACACTATGGGATCATATCATCTTCCAGATGCCAAATTGTTTGTTGAGGGAGCTAATACCAAGATTTTGTCTCCTAACATCTATTGAGAATGATCGTTGACCACACTTCAGAAACAAAGTGTTATAGATAAGGCTTTTAAAATCAAGCTGAGATTCCACTGTAGCTATCGACCACATTCCTCTGGAGTAGTGGAGCAAACTAATGGCACTCTCATGAACAAACTGTCAAAAGTCTGTGCTTCGACAGGGTTAAAGTGGCCAGAAACACTTCCCCTTGTGTTAATGAATATGAGAAACACTCCAAACAGAAACAGTGGTCTGTCATCCCATGAAGTGATCATGTGTAGAGCAATGCATCTTGTACATGTATCTTCATCTGCCTTAATTTCTACAAATGATGACATTGTACTGGATTATTGCAAAGGGCTGGCTGATGTGGTGATACTAAGTATGGGCGGAAAATCCGTTCCGCTCGCGGATTTTGCGGATTTTCGGTAAATTCGCAATCCGCGAGATTCGCGAATTTCCCGCAAAATCCGCAAATCCGCGAGCAGCGGATTTTATCGCTTGCTCGCACTGTTCGCGTGAGTTCGCGGCTTCCCAGTTCAACTTCGCGCCCCGCGAATAAGCGCTAAATTGCAGAAATACAATCTTAGCAAAACTGAAACTACTTACCAGGTTCAAAAGTTCAAGCTCATCATTAGTAGCCATTTCCTGTAGTGCTTCCTGAGAGGCCCCTCCAGAGTTCAGTTGCCATCTTGCAACTATTATGTGACCCTGCTCTGACCCTCAGAATAGTTACACAAAGGTCCTGAATTACAGCTAAGGCAGACAAGCAGGAGCCAGGCTGGAAGTTCAAATCCAGTGACACATTAATCAGCCCCTAATTCATTATTGTCAGTTGGGGCAGGGCAGGTGTTGTAACTAATTTTGCAACAATGAAAGCACTTAGCAAGTGCAAAAGATCACTAATCAGGAAGCACTAAGGAAGCAGGTGCCAGCTAAAAAAATATTCTGTGACACATTAATCAGCCCCAAATTAATTCAGGTCACTTGAGGCAGGGAAGGTGTGCTTTGCTTTGCCACAATAATGTACACTGGACAACCAGAGGGTGCTGTGATAAAACAGAGGGTGGCATGGGTGAGCCAGAGGGTGGCATGTGGTGACAGAGGGTGGCAGTGATGAAGAAGAGTGTCCCAAACAGGCTGGACACGTAGAAACAACAAGTTCGCAAAACTTGCGACCCGACAGGTAAGTTCGCGTTTGCGAAATTGTACAAAAACCCTCGCGACCTGGCAGAAACCCGCGCGAACACACAAAAAAAAAATCCGCAAATTCGCGAGAATTCGCGGATTTTGCGGATTGCGAGTTTGCAAATCCGCAAAATTCGCGAACGCGAGATTCGCAAAATTCGCCCATGCTTAGGTGATACCTGTCTCTTACTAGACGTGTATTGGAATTGTGCACATCTTATAATATATGACTTTGAGACACTGTTCAGTGGTGTGTACCAATGTGCCTATTTAGCGTTCTGGTCAGGTACATCTGACTGCCTAACACCTGTATGATTCTGCTGATGCTGCTTCAAGTTCAATTGTCACTTGTAACCTGGCCGCACAGTGCATGAATCTATCGTTCATTATTTTATGCAAAATGAAACAATATCTCAATAATTTTGTTGAACAATATCTGCAATACTCTAAGAAGCAAACACAATTTAGAGAGCCTATTAGCATACTCATAATATAAACAGGAGGAATCTGTTGATATGTATCTGATTAAAAATGCTTACTCTGGGGTGCTCTAATATCCTAATGTTCAAATCTGTCTGAGAGACTGCATGACAAATCTGTTGGTCTCTCACTGCACTTCTTTTAATCGCCATATGGGGTTGGCGTCTTCTGCATGTAACAATAAACAGGATGGGATAGGATAGGATAGTATTGGGTTGCCTTATTACATTTATTCAGTGATAACTAATGATTGGGAACATGTAGGCATTTCATGTGTAGTGTCTGAGAAATTATAATTAAAAATCATATTTATTTGTAAGGTCAAATTTTAAGTTACAATTTTGAAAATGACACTTTTAGAAAGTTACAGTAAAAAGGGGCTGGGCCTGTTTGATCAGCTAGGTTAGGCTACTTTTAAATGTAAGAATAACAATCACATTTGCTGATAATTCAGTCAACACTACTTTTTAGGTCAATCAAGTTTTTTAATTTACTTGTACAAAAATGTATTAATTTTATTGGACAACATTACCTATTTGAAGCCCACACACTTGCACGAAAGCAATCAATTTGCCATCAAATTATAAACATTCAAAACATTTCATTAAAAAACAAAACCTTACAACAAAAACTTGAACATTATACCAGTCACCAGTTTCTGAACTCTGGAGTTTCATTACTGTAATCAACTTATCAAAAGGATTCTGAACTCTTAGCACCATCTAGGGGTTGTAACAACACCTTATTTTTGTCCAATTAGGCCTCCAATGTTCCTTTTAGGATTGCCTAATTATAGATGTGGGTTTTCACCAACTCCCTAGTGCCTCAAGGTCGACGCGTGAAAAAATCTTTTTATTTTAAGTTCTCCTCTGGACTATGAATTGTTTCAGGACCAAATCTGGTTTAACAACACAAAAAATAAAGAACCATTTTTTAAATAGCCTCTTTTTGCCTCTCTTCCTTAATGTAAGGAGCTTTTATATCCACTGTAGCTTTAAGCATGTACTGTATGTTCAAAGTGAGTCGAAGGCTTATTTTTGAGTTATTTATCTTTAATTATCGAATAGTTTTGGCAGCCATCGTATTTTTCATATGTAGAAAAAAGAGAAAAGAAACACCATTTTAACCTAGGAAGTATCGTTTTTACCACTTATATGCAGTGGCGACTGGTGACATTTGAAAGTGGTGGGGCAGAAACTCATATTCGTACTGCACCGTAGCGAGCGAGCGTAGCGAGCATGCCCGAACCCCCTAAGGAGGGTTCGGGGGGATTTCCCCCAGAGAAAATTTTGAAAAAATAGTGGAAAAATGGTGCATTTTCAAGCAAATTTAAGGAAGCAGGAAGGTTAATAAAGCAATTGTGAAAGTGCAGGTATTACATTATTAAAGAGCTGTCATATAACATAGGTAGCTGCTTATTCAGTATAACAACAGAGCTTTATAACAGACTTCAAGATACAATGCTGAGAACCTCATACCAGGAGTAATTGAATCAACACAATAAATGGAGGGCAGCCACTGGTAACAGCTAGAGATCTGATATTGGTGGGTTGGTTGTATATGGCATGGCACTCCACTCACGACTCACCTACTAATAGAGCATAAAATAATTGTTACAGAAGTTAGGATGGCCTTTTTTTGCCGTTTTACACAGAGCGAACTGGACCAGCAGGTATCAGACTCAGAGAACATTACATGAGCACCAGTTGCATTACAGACGGACAGGTTCATATTTTTTTGTTAGGTAGGGGGGGGAGATTAAGTGATTTGCCCAGAATCACAGAAATTGTTTCAGCCAGTTGACAGACTCGAAGATAGTTCGCCAGCTGCCAAGTCTGCCGCTCTAGCCCTTAAACCACATGATAGCAAGTTGATGCAACTAATGTTGTAACCTGGTAGGTCGGTCAAGTAGAGCTGTGAGCCCGTGAGCCTAGCTCTCTGGAACACTCGTTGAATGTGGAAATGAAATTGGAAGCAACCCAGGAGAAGCAGTTGGAGCTTTTCACGGGCAAGGCCAGGGCAGATATTATGCATGTATTGGTCCACTTTCTCCCAGAGGGTGTGCACTGTGTTTTGTTTTAAAACAAGATTAAAATACATACTTTAAACGTAATCACCTCGATGGTCATTTTCTTAAGAGAAATCCACCCAGAGCAACTGACTCAGTGTGAGTTTGCTTCCTAATGAAGATTCTCTCGACTGGTGAAAGTGCTTTTTTGTCTTCCACTGCGATGTTTTGACATATTTTTAAAGTATGCACTCAAAATACTGCAAACGTAGGTGCAACATGAATTTGATTGAATCCCCCACTTAATTCGCTTGCTGAGCACACTTCTGTTGCTGCGAAATGGTGCCACCTAAAAAGATAAGCTGCTCTGACAACAGAATAAACCACTAACAGCAGCTTGCAAATGGAGTAACAGCCACGCCAGACCTCGCTTCAGGGAAGCAGAGCCATTGGAACCAAACCATTAAAGCAGATGGAACTGCTGATGAAAAAAGCTTGACAACTGACTGAGCCTGGTATGAACCACAAATCCCTCATTACTCACTGTGCTTTTGTAGCTGGCATCTAATCAGACCAACAATCAACCAGCTAGTGAATTAAAGTATGCATGTGATTGTTGTACAGCATTTTTGATTTGCGAGAACTGTCATTGTAGAGTGACTGAACTCAATGACAAACCCGTCACCTCAACAGCTAGCATTATTGCTTGGCAAATGTGGGATCGAAAGAGCTTGATGTCTGCCGGGAATGAATACACATTTTTTGGCTGTTCCTCTACATTCGACTCCGATTGGATTTCCCTGTGAGGGGGAGTTGCTTTTCAATGTAATGAGGTCCCACCACAATGTAATGAGATGACGTCCCGCCACACTGCCTGAATACAGAATGACCAGCTGGCTCCCTGGATAAGCACACAGCAAACGTGGAAAATCATTTATTAAAAGAATGTGGGTCCCCTAGAGTCCAGCTGAGCCCTTCCAGAATCCGTACACGTAATGGTGAAAAAATGCACGTATTCTCCTAACATTATTTATGATCTTTTTGTGCTAATAGGTAATGGAACACAATTACGGGTCCGAGTCACAAAAGTGTTTGCTTTTCTCTGTTCTGAATAAGCACATGAAAACAGTAATTATTATGAGTAAATCGGAATGTTTTTCTCTCAAATAATGAATGTGCAAACTCTGCCAGACGTGTGCCCTCTCTGCATTTATAAATGCTAGAGCAGGACGAGGAGTATTGGCATTCGAGAGGCGATGGCTGACTTATGTTAAAAAAGAAAGATAAGCTTTTGATTATTTAATCTCATGCCTCACCTGTCGACTTTTGCCCTGGCACACAGGCCTTTCTTAGGCCATGTTTTAGATCCCAGTATTTCCCACATTTATGTTAATTGTTAGTCTGAGTCAACAAACGCAGTAAAATGGGATTTTGAGCCAGGATTTTGCTAACTTTCTAACCTCACATTCATTAACCCACACAGCAACCCTCCATGCACTTTAATATGTCTTACCCAAATTATATTTATGTTGAAATGTGGAGCCAGGTCACATCTAACTAGCCAATTCTGCTAAGGGCCCGCCCCACTTTCAGAATAAGAGTTACTAAAGTTAAACAATATTCAGCATTCAACTATCACCTTCCCATGGCAACCCAAGAGTGCTCACATTTCCGGTTAACGTGTATGATTACATATTGAGACGTAACAACTCCCCCCCCATCCCAACCCACCCCACCCCACACTGCCCCGACCACCCCATGTCTGGCCACTGGGCTGCACAGGGCAGTGTTCCGGCGGGCAGGCGTTCAGCCTTGAGAGGGTGCATGCCATGGTTCGGGGTCTTCAAATGCCCACGCTGCTACGACAGTTCCTAGTATGTCACTTGGTGTCCCTGAATTCTGGACCTCAGACCTTCTCATATTTCTCGGGGCAAGACTCAGCGTCAGGCCTGTGCCTCGGAAAATCCCGCCAGTCCCAAAGTCATTCACACGCACCAAAGGGCTCATTTTCACCACTGAATTTTTTTTTGTTCTTGTTGCAGTTTTATATAGCACGACCTCGACCCGAAGGTATCAGAGGCGCTATAGTAGGGATACATAGCATTCATTTGTTTGGAGGGGGGGGCACGGAAGGTAAAGTGATTTACCCAGAATCACAGATGCTGAGTCTCTCGCGTGAGACTCGAGCCTCGTCCTCCACCTTCAAAGTCGGCCGCTCTAGCCGGTAAGCCACAAGCCTGCTGCTGCGGATAAATGGCCAAACTGAATATGACTGCAACTCGGCACAAACGCAAGCGGAGAATATCAGCTTTGTTTGTGCTCATCTCATTGTCATGACTCATGGACATAACTAAAGTATCAACAGCAGTGGCACTGGGGAGACGGATGTGATGGGCCTACTGTGTTCGCTGCGGTGGGCGAGCAATTTCCTGCAGTGCCCGCACCACCCTGCTCGAAGACTGCTGCAGAAGCAGGCCCTGTGATGGTTGTAAAATATGGTACACTACCACAGAGATGTATGTCGTGCAACTCTCAAAATAAACAGAGCAATCAGCACAAAATGATGATGGCCGGGCAATGGGCACGCTATGCATGCGGTTGCACCCAACATTCATTTTTTGAGAACAAGGGTTATTTTTCACCATCTGAATTTGTCCCAGAGCCAGAGAGCTAAACGGAGAAAAACGAAAAAGGAAAAAAGGAGGAGGGCAAGAACGATAAGAAAACAGTGTAAAATTAAGAAAGCACAGATGAAAAAGGACATGCAAGAGAGATAAAGAGAAAGGAAATGCAGGCTGGTGAAAGTATGAATTTAAACTTAGCATGCCTGGTATTCAGAAACCCTGGCATTCGACAGCACTGGCAACTATGAATTATTATTATTATTATTTTTTTTATAAATTAAGTGCTGATAATCCCATAGGTAATAGATATGTACAATCTAAGAAAACGCCCAGTTGTTAGCTTTCATATTTAGAAAGAATTAAAACTAATTAAAAACGTGTTTGTTGACAGGCGTGCAATGTCTTTAGGCACGAGCCCTCGTTATGATTATTTGGCGTGCAATGTGTATCTATATTTATCGATTCTGCGTTATTTATTGATATTTATCTCACCTGATAACCCGGGGATCGTTATTTATCAAGAGTGGCAAATACGTACCCCTAATTATGCGTCTCTCTGTAATAGCTCACTTGGTGGATGACAAGCACTCCGGCATTTTAGACCCCATATGCTGAGTTATTAAGGCAAACAATCAGTGTATTCATTTGATTAAAGAGGAACTGTAATCAGTATGTGAATTGCATTTGGAATGTTATTAAAGGCTCTGTACCTCTAGAATTTACTCAGACCAGATCCTTTCCATCCCATTATTACTGGGATGATTAAGTAAAGTCTTTGGAAGAAGTGTCAACTATACAGTAAGTAAGTTACACGCATGTGTGCAATTTCAGAATTTTTGTTGTTCACATGTATTTCCTTGTGATCCAGCCCACAAACATAATGATAACACTACACTGCTTACAGATTTGCCCCCAGTACCAGAAGAATACAGACTGACAACAGTTAAACACTGCAGAATTAAGAATCTGACATAGTAGCAGTCAGCCTCGGATTGGCAAAGCGGGCAATCGGCCAGCGGCCAACGGATCTGTGGGGGGAATCCAATAGTGCGCCAGTGTTTGGTGATCGTCTCAGTCTCCACCACCAGGGCAAAGCGTCAAAGGCTGTAGTTAATGCCTCTGCATAAGAATAGCACATATGTTAACGTTTGTGCTTTTCTCCCCCAAATCCGCACATCTCTGTAATTACTTGGCATTTTCCCTAAATTTTTCCCAGGTTTTACCCTCGAAATAAATCTGGGTAAATTGCAAATGTGATTATGCTATTGTTCGGTCTTACCCGTTCTTTTGGCTGCTTTGAAGGCATTGTATGTTGTATGCTTCTGACCTGTGTGCCGAGGCTCGCCTTTCTGTTCCCTCCCATCTCCCACCTTCATCGTCACCGTCGTCGATTCCCGGTTTCCGGTTCCGAGGCAGTAGCAGCAGTGTTGGCAGTGCCGGCGGCGCAGCGTTACGTGGACACCTCCTGGGTTTTGCCTCACTGTTCTGTGCTGGATTCGTTGGAGTCGGCGGTGTAGTGGGGTGCTGCACGGGACGTTACACGGTGTGGCTGCTTCTGACCAAGTGTCGTCCTCACTGTCCCCCGTTTGGCAAGGAGTAAGAGAGACGCCACTGGGCATCTTGGGCGCCATCTGGTGGTCGGAGATTGCTGGAAGTTGCTGGGTATCGCCACTAGCAGGTTAGGGGAAGGATAGTGCCCCGTGGATCTATAACCTGCAAAAGTACACGGGAGCTGAGCAGGACTGGAAGCTCGTGTACCTGAAAAAAGTCTGAGGAAAGGAGGAAAAGGTGGTGGAGACATAGAGAGTGGCAGAAAGCGGGCTCACATGACAGAGGTAAGTGGATAACAGTAAAAAAAAAAAAAAGGGAAACATTTATAGCTGAGGGTCTTTTGCAAAAGGTAATTCCAGAGGTGGCTGTAGTACACCTTGAAAGCAAAAGGAAAGGAAAAGCGAAGGAAAACAGCCTGGAAAGTCCCTACTCCCTTGGAAGCAAGTAAGCGGAGAGGGAAAGCTTAAAGACATGGCGCCAGGAAAGAATAAACGCCGGAAAGCACCTAAGAACTCAAAACTTCCAGGTAATACAAGCGAAGGAGAAGAGGATATAATAGATCTTCCCACTGACTTGGAAAATGTGTTAACTACACCTACCAGAAATATAACATCGGTACTGGTGTCAACAGCATCCTCCAGTACAATTAAACAAAAGGGGCCGATGTCCGCTAAGTCTGCAGGTGGAAAGGGTGGCTCCTCAGTCTCAAAATCTATTAAAGACTTCTTTGGTAAGCATTTTAAAGAAAAGGAGACACCAGAAAGGGAATCAAAAGCGGTGGAGACCCCAAAACTGACTGAGATCATGATATCCGACATTGATTCCCTGAACCAGACAAATTTTGACACTGCTAACATCCCGATAGTACCTCGGCTGTCTTCCTCCCCACGGCTGTTTCAATCAGTATTAAGCCAAGACTCCGAGGGAGAGGGGGAGGAGGAAGAGAAAGAAAATGAAAATCAGACCGATTTACACCCGGCGAGGGAAGCTGCTGAAGCTGGTCTCAATGAAAAAGACAGTCTAGAGAACGTAAATCTGGCCTATACTGTGATATCAGGCCTACCCGTGAATAGTCTAGAGGTGACGGGTACCTCGAGCTCATCAATGCTTGAGGTTATGTTGATGCTCCAGAAAACTCTACAAGGAATCCTAGAGGTTTCAGTGGTAAATAACGAAATTCTAAAAACCCATAGCAAGCAGTTTAATAACATAATTGGGGAATTGATGCAGATTAAAGTCCAAATGCCTTCCCTTGTAAGACCTGTAGAGAACGAAGCTAACGAGGTGGGAGAAACATCAAGGACAAATACACCAAATGAGGAGGAGCCCAATGTATATATTTCCCGTTGTCCCATGATCGTAAGGAGATATGGCGAAAGTAGGCGTTGCCTGAAGAGGAGAATAGGGAATAAGGTCCAACGGGTTAGACCGGCTGTAGAAAAGGTGATCAGGAAACAGGCACCCTATGACCTAAGGCCCAGGGACAAGGCAGGAAGAGTAGAATTGGATAATGTAACCCCAGTAGACACTAAGGCAAGCACCCCAGGTCCCCAGGAAAAATCAGGTTGGGTCCAAGGTAAATGTGTGACTAAGAACGCAAAGGCCGCTAAGAGGATGCCAAGGGGGAGGAAAGAGGCTTCAGAACCTATACGGGAAATAGAAATGTCCACCGAGGCAGGGCCCAGTAATCTATCCCCGGTAAATAATTGGATGAAGGGTGAGAGAGTAGTAAGCAACCTGAAGAGAAGGAATAAAGGCCCAGAGGAAAGTCATAAGTCTCTACAGGCACCCAAGATTGTGGACACCTGGCTATACCTAGAACCAATGAGTCAGGGATATGGGGGGAAAAGGGGTAAGAAATTAAAACCCCTAAACCGCTCGCAGTTACTATTCTCATTTGCTAAATGCCCCAGCTTAAAATATGTCAGTTCTGAGGATTTAAAAGAAGTGGGGTTTTTGGTTAATGCTAAAGGTGAGGAAATAACAAAGGTCCTTCTCCACTCAGCTTTGATAAAAGTCGCAGTGGAAAAAGCAGAAGCAGAGATGTTAAGAGAAGGAATTAGACTAGTAAAGAGAGAGAATCTGAATATGGTTAACCAAGGGCACAAATTTCTTAGAAACCATGCAGGGCTGGGAGAACGGCAAATAAAAATTATTTCATCTGGATGGAGTAATAAGGAAGGCCTGGCAATTACAATTGTTCCTAAAAAGCTGGGGTGGGGGGATGAAGATGTCTTGGATGGGAACAGGTATAGAGAGCTGGCTTACTCAGACCAGGAGGAGGAGGAGGGGAATTTAAGTAACATCGATTAGGAAACTGGGTCGTCGCACAGCCTGCGTATCTTGTCTTAGAATATTAATGGCTACAAAAGAATATGGCCTCAAGAGATTTTCAGAAATCTCCTCGGAAAGACCGATATCTTGTGCCTACAGGAGACATGGCTGTGCGACGAATCCCTTCTTACGGATGGTTTTACCAGTCACATAAAACCTGCAAGAAAGAATAAAAAGGGTAGGGCGTCAGGTGGTCAGATGACGCTGGTCTCCACAAGGATAGTGAGAAACATCTTCCATCTCGACTTAACATGTATCTGGGCACTAGGGAGCAGAGTGTTGATCCTAAATAACAACATAAGGGGTGAAGGTTTTTGTATTATCAACGTGTACATACAGAAAGGCGAAAAACATGAGTATAAAGCAGAGTTGGATCGCTTAAAAAAGGATTTAGAGAATTTACAAGAACTCTACCCAGGAGATGTGATTTTAATTTGGGGGGATTTTAATCATAGATTGAATCCCCTAAAAACGGATGCCTGGAATAGTGATATACTAAAAGTGTATAATATTGAGCCTGCAATGTTCATCAACACCGAGCTCTCAAATCAGGATGTGGAGCTTGGACGGCTGTTGGGGGCTATGGGTCTGGTTTGTGTGAACGGTAGGAAAGTAGGAGATCGGCCCGCTAAGCGGACATTTAAAATAGGACAGCAATTGTGCCCGATTGATTATGTTTTTATTCAGGCCTGGTGCTTCCACTCAATTCTACATTTTGAAATTCTTCAAGTAGAGGGCAGCGATCATTTCCCATTATTGTTAGAAATGTTGGTAAATAAGGCTCCGCCAAGACAGAAGGTGTTGAACGTCGAGGTCGAATATCCGAAGCGACTTACAACTCGGATAAGTGAAGAACATCTAAACAAACTGAAGGACTTTCAGTTAGTAGCTGACATAGAAAACCTAGTAATGGGGGAAGAGCTATCCTGGTATGAGGAAATGATAAGTCAACTTGTAGAATGCCTTAGAATAAACATTAAACGGGGGAAGCATAGTTTGACAACGAAACTCCCATTACATGCTACTAATAACCCATGGTTTGATGCAGATTGCCGCAAAGCAAAGGCTGCTATTAGAAAGAGTGAAAGAAGCCTTAGGCGCAGTTACAATGAATTAGAACATCAAACCCTTAAGAAACAAAGGATAAAATATAAGGCATCAATTAGAGACAAAAAAAGATCTTTTAAAGAAAATTGCTGGAAGAGTCTATTAGTGGCAATTGAAGAAAAAAATGTCAAAGGCTTCTGGAAATTGATACAGGAATGTACAGGGAAAATATCAGGGTCCATGCAATGTTCTGTTCCAGAGGACAAGTGGGTAATTTACCTTGAGGAGATCTATGACAATTGGCCAAGGAGGGAGGCAATACAACCATCTAGTTGGCCAGGAGTGAGGGAAGAAGTAATGGAGCAGTTCTCCCTAGGTCACATCAAAATCGTGATAGCGACCTTAAATTTAACACGAGCTGCTGGCCCAGACAATTTACCCGCCATTATTATAAAAACAAATATAGATTGGTGGGCCAATTTGTTTGCAAAGACGTTCTTAAGTATACTAAAAACAGGAACATTACCAGATAGCTGGAAAGGGGCTATCATTAGACCCATACACAAAAAAGGTGATGTAAACTCCCCCAAAAACTACCGCCTGATAAATCTCTTGGACATTGGGGGAAAAGTGTTCTCTAAAATTATTTTGGGGTTGCTAAAAGATTGGGCTGAAGAAAATGGTATAGTACCTCCTGAACAGGGGGGTTTTAAAGAAGGTCATTCAACTGTGGATCATTGTTTTGCCCCCTGGGCGGTAGCGCGGAAGTCCATAGAGCAAAGGGGTAACCTGTTTTGCTGCTTTGTGGACTTCCGCGCAGCATTTGATCTTGTAAGCAGGGAGCAACTATGGTCTACCTTGAAAGGCTATAAATTACATGCAGACCTGTTAGCCCTTATCCAGGCCTTGCATACAGACAACTGGGCCCAGGTAGTCCTGGATGTGGAGGGTGGATTATCTGGTAGGATCCAGATTGGAAATGGCCTTAGGCAGGGGTGCGTAATAGCCCCGTTGCTCTTTTCTTTGTTTATAGCGGACCTACCCCAGATCCTAAAAGAGGTTAGAGGGGCGAGTCCAAAGTTAGGGGGTAACAATATATCCTGTCTGCTTTATGCAGACGATCTGGTGATCATGGACCAGACGGAGATAGGTTTGCAGAGGAAACTAGATATGTTCCATAAATACTGCCTAAATAAAAAATTGGTAGTAAATATGGAAAAGACTAAAATCCTATGTTTCGGCAAAAGTAAGACCCGGTTCCCTTGGTATTTGGGTACGGAACTTCTTGAGAGAGTATCGGAATATAGATATTTGGGTGTATGGTTCACGAGTAACCTGAATTGGACCACCCATCTGGAGGCTTTAAAAATTAGGGCAGCAGCTTCTATAAAGGGCTTAAAAAGGTTTAATAGCTTTTACGGAGATTTGTCAGACGGGCCGGTTATTAAGGCCTATCTGGCAATGGTCCCCGTGCAATTCCTATATGGATCAGAGGTTCTCCTCCTCAGTGGGAAAAAAGGCTGGGATAAAGAGGAGGGTATGATCCTGAAAAGCTTATTCTCGTTACCTAAATCAGCTATGGTACAGGCAGCAAGATTGGAGATGGGAGTCACTTCCTGGGCAATTACAACCAGGATGGCACTAATACGGTTTTGGCAGCGTCTGGAGATATGGGAGGCGCCCAGAAAAATATCACAGTGGTGTAGAGAGGAAATTACCTCCAGTGAGTTATCATGGGCTAAAGAAGTCAGACTCTCATTAAAGGAAGCTTATGGGAAGTTAGGAATAGAACTAGATGCCCAGTTAGGACACACCAATGTAGGCAAAAAAGAACTACGGTCGTTGGGAGCGGATGTGTCCCGTACTTGTGATCACGAGTACCTTCGGCAAAAAATATCAGTGTCCCATATGATCCAAGTATGGAATTCAGAAGATCATCCTTACCCGTACTTGGATAGGTTGCCGAATCAGAAATTAAGAAGAGAGGTTTTAAAACTGAGAATGGGTGTAAACCCCTGTTATGTAAATACCAGGGTTAAAAACCTCATGATTAATAGTAATGGTAATTGCACATGTACATTAGGCTCCACCTGTGACATTACTCATGTTTTATTAGACTGCAGGAGGACCCTTGATATACGTAAGGAGATTTTAGGCCCGTTATTCAAAAATTACAGGATTACGAATAGGAAGCAGGCTGCAGAGCTCCTGGTGGGGATGGGAAACCTGGATATAGCCTGCGCCTTGGGGAAATACATGATTCGAGTTAGGGAGCTCCTCCAGAATACAGAGTTATAGGCATATGTTATCGAGACTGTACTCTAATGTATGTATTATGTTTGGAAGGTCTAGTCAGATATGTTTTCTCATGTGTTTTTAACATCTCAGGAGGATACTGTTAAAAATAATGTTGCCAGGGTTATCCTCCGGGAAATGACTGAATTGCAATTTTATAAATTTTAACTCGTGTTTTTATAAAGTTTATAAATGTATAGTGTATACTTTTATGGTTGTAATAACTCAAATAAAGTTTTAATGACTGACTGACTGACTATTGTTCGGTGACAAGAGTGACGTCATATATCGGATTTCACCGGGCCATCGCACCATCCGAATCCAGCGGGTGTGTGAATTATCAAAGGCCACTTACATTACGTTTGGTAGTCCAAGAGCAAGTTAAACACTCAGTAGTTATAAAGAAGCCCTGCTTCTGATGTGATGTCATTGGGCTCAGGGCCTGGGCAGCAGAAGCAGTCAGGGGGGGAAAGCGTGCCCTCGTGTAGGCACTCACACGCATCTTGCAGATCAATTACCATGGCAAACTTGCTATTCCACGGACCACGGCCCAAGGCAACGTTACGTTACCCAAACACTCCACTGCCCTAGCCTAGTGTCGGATTATTATAGCCCACGTCTCACTCATACACTTCATATACCATAGGCCCGCGCTATCTATCTCTAAGGTTACTAATACTAAATGGGCCTGCACTGCAGTGCGACAGGTCGGAAAGGAGGGGGTAAAAAAGAATAAACTCAAAACTGCATCAACAGTCAGTAACGTTACTTACATTACTAGACGATACGACGACGAGTCAGGAGTCAGTCACGCGCTCTCCTCTCCGGATGGATCGACTGGACTCTCAGTACTGGTCTGGTCGGGACTTAATTAACTTCTAGAAGACTTTCAGTTTCACTATCACCAGTCACTTGTTGTTGTAAAGTGTGTGCACTGGTGCGCCACGCGCGGTCACGTCACTGCAGCTTTCAGAAATGGCCAATCACCTCAACATGGCTTGATATAGCTGTATGTGATTGGCCATACTGAACAGAGCAGCAAACACCCACGCGCGGCACCATGATACTGACCCTGCTGTCTACTCAGCCAATCCTGGCGCAGGCTTAACAGCGCCACTGCGCCAGGATTGGGCTACGAGCAGGAGAAAATCTGCCCATATTGAGACCGGGGCCCCGGGTCCCTGCCAGTGTCTCTCAGTGCTATAGGGGGGGGCGAGGTCTAATAGGTACTACGCATGCGCAGGCCAGTCTCAATTATGAGTACTCCTGTGTGGTATTGGGTTCCCAAGGCCTACATGCTCCGCAGAAATACCCACTTACACCAAAAGAACTGTTGGCACGGAAACTGAAAAGTACAAAAGACAAGTTTATTAAGACCCCATGGGGTGGTGGTACATTCCTACAGCACCCTTCGTCAATGCAAGAAGTATCACACCGAACGTTTGTGCGAGTCCTTCTTTTATACAGATTTACAGTAATAAAAAGGTAGGCGGTACATGGTTACAAGGTTTAGGTACATATATGGTCATTTTTGGAACACAGCCAACTCATGGGAGGGGTTACAATACCACTGGTCAGTTCGGCGGAACATTCCTAAGGGGTGACTGGTCAGTCGGAACTGCGCATGTACAGGCTTGACCGTTACTAAAAATAGCCTGTTGCTGGGCAAACTCGAGTGGTCAGTGGCACGGACAAAGGACTAAAGGGCATGCTGACCACGAGGCCGCTCATTCCCTAAAATGGCCGCCATAACATACAAAATGGCGTTTTCGAATAAGGCCAAGTTAAGGGAAATAACGTGTAGCAAAGCTAAGCGCTAACCCAGCCATCTTCAAATTACGACAGACGACCCTTTTAGCGTTTAGCTGAAGCTACCTCATAATGGACGTAGTCGGGATACTCATCTTCTATATCAATTGACATAATTTGCGCCACTTCTTTATGAAGCATCAGTTCATTTTGGGCAAGAGCTCGTCTAGATGGAATACAAGCTGATAAACACATGGAACATAATGCAGGACCACATTGTATACATAAACACAAGAAGAATAAGATCCCAGCTATGATACATAAGATTGTCAGTAGCTTCCAGCCTCATGTACTAAGCATAGACCAGAACCACCCCGAAAAGGTCCATGTACCATTGTCCGGATGTATTTCAGCAGCAATTTTATGCAGTTTCGAGATTGCATCATATACAGATGGTGAGTTGTCAGGAACGTAAACACAACAGCTACTTCCGATAATTCTACATGCCCCCCCTCGATCAGCTAGAACAACATCTAGAACCATCCGGTTCTGGAGCGTAACAATTCTAGATATTTGAAGCTCTTCTGTTATATTTCCCAATGCAAAAGCGGTATCATTAGCTACAGCCTCAACAACACGGGTCAGTCGTCGTATTTTCCGACTGTTGAGAGCAGCCCCCACAAAGGAAAACAAACCCAAATTGAAGTCTACATATTGTTGTAGTGCAGTATCGGTCTGATCAATGTCCTCCAGGACTACAGCACGTTTAACTCTATTTAACACAAAGTCATGGTACAGTACGTAATCATTATGGTACATAGGTGGGGCAATGAATACAGGGGGCAATACAAAAGAGATATAACATGTACCTAACCATCCTAACGGGAGACGATGATAACCTTTATTGCCACAAATGAAGTATGTATTTCGAGATGCCACAAAGGATATGCCATTCGGACTGTCAAATGTAAGTGTGGTGTTACATTCACTTTTCCCAACAGGGATTGTACCTTTATTTCGTATGCAAAGATCAGCCTTATACATTAATGACATGAGAACTGGACATATTTATATTTCGCTGATTACTGTAGATTCGGGGTGCAGACACATTGTCGGGGCGGTACTCTTCCCATTCGAATCAAGTACCCTCAGCTTGTGGATAGCCATCCCGATCATGATAGCATATCTTGTTTAAACGGAAAAGCACCCCCCCTTTTGTTGGCCAGCGCAAAGTGAATAGAAGAGTATACCAAGCATTGCAGGAACCATTATCGGAAAATGGGAGTGGGATGAGTGGTGTGCCCCCTTTCTTCTGATGCCCAGGCAACATCCCACACACCCAACAGTTAGAAGTGTTCGTCATATTGTGAGTATGATGCAAGATTTGAATGAAGCTATTGTTCAAGTAAGTCTGTCGGTGCCGTTCTTCATGGTAGGGTAAGGTGAAGTGAAAATGTTCAGATGGAGCCGGGGTAGTTGGCAGCAAATGTTCTCGTACTGGCACCACAAGTTCTACTACCCAGGCTATCACTGCTATTACCACAATTGTCAATACAAACAGTATAGCACCAAGAATTCTTTTGTCTCGTGCTGCAGAAGACGCCATAGTTCAAAAGAGTTCACAATGTCTCAAATATACAACTAAAAAAATAAAAATGTGAGTGCTGAGCTCCGAGGTAGCCGTTGTTTTCTTCTCCGGGGTCAAGACGGGTGTCGCTACTCTTGGCAGAACTGATCCCCCTACCTTGAGATTCCCGGCTTCCGTTTCACAAACCCCAGAGCGGTAACCAACCAGTCTCGCACAAAAAAAAAATCTTCTTTCTATCTTGGCCGCAGATTATAACGCTGTTGTCCAGAAACGGTGTGGTCCGGGAAGGCTCCCTCCAATTTGGCCGACGTCACAGCTGGGCTCTTCTCCTCGTCCAAGATGTCTCTGTAGTCAGACAGAACAGTAGGTTTCACCAGGTCCGGAGAGGCGCGACGGCAGTGAGTTGAATGCACCCACCGCTTCCTGTTGGTCACTCGTACAGCCGTTCGAGTTGCAAGCAGGACTTGCTCGGGGCCACGCCACCTCGGTTCCAAGCTGTTCGCTCTCTCAAACGACTTGATCATCACGAAGTCGCCAGGACGAAGGTTGTGAGCCTCTCCAATGGAATTGTCAGGGAGCGCTTCTCGAACCTGTTGGTGAATAGAAAGTAAATCATTTGTTAATCGTGCAAGATAATCGTTCATCATTATACAAGGCACATCATTTAACAATCGCGGCTTAGGAACTCCCCATATATTCATAGGCCTTCCAAACACCACTTCATAAGGTGTGAGGCCAGTTCGAGAGTGGGGCACTGATCTAATAGAGAGCAATGCTAGCGGCAAAGCATCCGGCCATTTCAAAGACGTGGACGCCACAATCTTATCCAGTTTTAGTTTCAACGTGGCATTGTACCGCTCGACAAGACCTGCTGACTGAGGATGGAACACAGCATGGAACTTTTGCTGGATCCCCAATCCCTTTAGCACATATTCCACAATTTTCCCAACAAAATGAGGACCATTATCGCTCCACAAAAATTTGCAAACTCCAAATCGAGGGAAGTACTCTTTGAGCAGAACCTTAGCTGTTGTCAAAGCCGTATTATCCTTCGTGGGGAAAGCCTCAACCCATTTGCTAAAGGCACATACCACCACTAAGACATACTTAAGGTTATTGCAACGCTCAAGCTGAATGTAGTCCATTTGTAGTACCTCGAATGGTGCGGAAGGTGGAACGAACCCTCCTTTCGAAGTATGCGTCCCTTTTGCAGGATTGTGCTGTAAACATATCAAACAAGTCTGCACTACTCTCTTAGCAGTATTGGCAATCTCAGGATGCTCCCAAACTCGTGTTAACAGTCGAGTGATTGCAAGAGCTCCAACATGTGCCAACCCATGTGTCATCTGGACCATCGCTTGCAAGTAAGCTGCAGGCAATTTCCATCGTTCCATATCTTTACTCCTCCACAACCCTCATCATCCAGTACTCCCTCTGCTGCCCAGGATGCAAGTTCTGCTTCAGTCGCTGATTTTTGAATGTCTAGTATCTCTGCTCTAGCATCATGCCATCGCTCAGCCTGCGACTTCACTACGTGCATGGGGGAGTCGTTTCGTGACATAGCTGTTTGTCTTGCTTTACTGTCTGCAAAAGCATTACCTTGTCCCACTTTGTCAGTGACCTTTTTGTGTGCACTGCATTTGATTATCGCTACTTTCTTTGGACAAAGTAACGCGTTTAGGAGATCACGCACTAATTCTCCGTGCATAATGTGTACTCCATGAGAAGTCAAAAACCCACGCTCTCTCCAGAGTAGGCCGAAGTCATGCGCTACTCCGAAGGCGTACCGGCTATCTGTGTAGATGTTCACACATAAGCCAGCACTCAATTCGCAGGCTCTTGTCAAAGCTATCAGCTCCGCTGCTTGGGCTGATTTCTGGGGTATTCGTGCTGTTTCTACCACTGTCTTAAGTGTCATGATCGCATATGCCGCAGAAGTTGTGCCACCTGGCACGATCCATCAACCCACAGTTTCCCATCCACATCTGGAAGTGGCACATCCTGTAAGTCGGCACGACCCTTTGTTTGTTCCTTGGTCAGGAAAACACAATCATGGTGTTTTTCCTCCTGACCCTCTTCAACCGGATATGGCAATAAAGTGGCAGGGTTCAGGGTAGCACATCTTTTCAGTGTGATATGTGGCGCCAAGAGTGTAAGCTCATATCCTGTTAAACGTGCGCTCGTGAGGTACTGTGTCTTTGTTTGATTTAACAGGGCATCTACTGCATGGGGAACTAACACCAACAATTTGTGTGACAAAACTATTCCCTCACTTTGCCGTATAGCTACTGCTGTCGCTGCAACTGCTCGGAAACACCCAGGTAACCCTCGCGCTACAGGATCAAGAATGGCTGAGAAATACGCACATGGCCTCTGCTTATCCCCGTGTGCCTGCACTAACACTGATAACGCGCACCCATCTTTCTCGTGCACGTACAACGTGAAGATCTTTGTGTAGTCTGGTGTATCTAACACGGGTGCAGAGCAAAGGGCCTGTCTCAATTGGTCAAAAGCATTCTGACATTCATCTGTCCATTCAAGGGGCATTGGTGTAGTTTTGGACAATAACGCTAACAAAGGTTTGATAATGTGCGAAAACCCCATGATCCATTGTCTACAAAAGGACGTTAGTCCTATGAAGGCGCGTACATCTCTCTGAGTGCGAGGGACTGGCGTATCTAAAATCGCTTGAATTCAATCTGATGTTAATGCACGCCCCTCCTTAGACAAAAGATGACCGAGGTAGGTCACCTTAGGTCTACAGTATTGTAGCTTTTTCTTAGAGACTTTGTGATTGTTCTGAGCCAAAGAGGAAAGCAAAGCAAGTGTACTCTCCTCACATTGTGCATAGGTGTCTGCAGCCAACAAGAGATCATCAACATACTGTATAAGTGCTACTCCGGACTGCAATTCAAAAGAGTCAAGCTGTCTTTTTAAAGCCTGGCTATAGATTCTGGGACTCTCTGTGTAACCTTGGGGAACACGACAAAATCTATACGATTTATTATTTAACGTGAAGCCAAATAGGTATCTGCTGTCGGGATGAATGGGGATGGAAAAGAACGCGTTTTTAAGGTCAATAACAGTAAAGGTCGTTGCAGTTGGGGGTACCAATGTAAGTAATGTCGTGATATCAGACACCACCGGATATTGGGGAATGACAATTTTGTTAATTTCTCTCAAATCAATAATAAATCGATAGACTTTGTCGTCAGTATCTTTCTTAAGGATCGGAAGAATAGGGCTGTTACAGACATTGTAAGGAACTTCCTCCACTACTCCTGCAATAATCAAATCCTGAACGATGTGCGTCAGGGCAATTTCACCTTCCCTAGAGATCTTGTACTGTGGTACACGTGGCAAAAGTACTCCCTCCTTGACAGTAATTCGAATAGGTGGAATGAGCATCTGTCCCACATCCGTATCTGATGTTGCCCACAACGTGTGTGGGAGAGAGGCTAATGCTTCAATTTCCTTCATTGTACAAAATCTGTCTGAATCTGGGTAATTGTCATTCAAAATAACCCGCACTCCTTCAGGAGCACAGCGTATCGTTGCTCGAAAGTATTTAAGCAAATCAATACCCATAATGTTATCTGGAGTGTGAGGTGACAACAAAAATGGGCAAAAACTGAAAAATTTGTCAATACAAAGTGCAAGAGGTTGTGATAATGGGCTAGGAGAGGGTGTGCCATCAAACCCTATACATGTTATCGTTTCGCCAGACAGGGGAGCCCTTGGAACCAAGTTTTTAGACAAAGCACTACGAGTAGCTCCTGTGTCAACTAAAAACTGATCAGTAGAACCCAAAATGCCCGCTGATACATATGGACCTCTTTGATCTACTGGCACTTCAACTGATTCCGCACCCCATCCTACGCAATCCTATGCATGCACATAATCCTGATGCTCAACATTCTCACCCTCCGATATCTGATATTGGTTCCGTCTATCAAAAGTATTTCGTTCATCCTGACCACGACCCCTCGCTTCAAACCTACCACGATCACTTCCGCCACCTCTCGCTCCTGAATAACTATTCCTCGACCTTCCACTTCCTCGACCACGCTGGCTGCGTTGCTCACGAAGCACCGGACAATCTTCAGCCCAATGCCCAAACTCTTTACAATATGCACATTGGTCCTCAGCAATATCGGTACGACCGTACGACGCATTACCCCCTCCTCGCCTGCCTCTATCATTCCCTCTAGATTGCGCACCGCGAACCTGTGCCAGCATCACCTTCGTTTTGAATTCCTTCGTTTTCTTATCAACACTTTCTTTAGCCTCTAATTCCTGTCGCTCGTAATATTGAGCCATAGTTAACAAAGACGCAGGGGTCGCCGTGGTCCAGGAACTTTCACTTGTTTTTAACCATTTCGCAATCTCCGGTAGGAGATTAGCCACATACTTATCAACAAACAGATGCCTACCCGTATCATCTGTTAATGATTGACCACTATAGTCGTGAAACGCTTCTTCGAAACGTGTAAAGAAGTCAGATACCGATTCGTCTGGCTTCTGTTTGCACGAGGCTAGCATAGTCCAATCGATCCTTTTAGGAGGAACAAGCGTTTTAAGTTTGGTCAAAATAGCCGCTGGGAGGTCTAAAATTAAATCACATGGTTTGCATGCAGGTTCCCTGTCTAAGTCAGCCTGACTTATCTCCTTCCAAGTTGCCCCAAACATCGTATGATCATTAGTCTTACGAATCGACCTCCACATGTCGGGCGGAAGAATTAATCCAAAGAAAAGATCTATATCAACAAGAGTCATGACACAAGAGGAAATGGCCCCCTCTACCCCTTCATAGAATGGGGCCGGATTCTTACGGAGATCAGGTAAATCGTTTTTCAACGCCATAACATCTGCTCTATTCCAAGGCGTATACACCCAATTATATATAAAATACCCCTTTGAATTTGCCGACATTTTATCTTCATCTGTACCGTCCCCTTTAGGGGAAACGTACAGAGGTGCAGCTTCACGCATAGGCATAACATGCACTTTAGAATTCTTATCTGAACCAAAGATAGAACACTCTTTGGACTGCTCCGTCGACCCCGGCACGGACTCTTTGTCTGTTTTTCGTGCTTCCCGCAATCTGGACGCCTCATCCCGTAGCTGGAGCAGTCCAGTGAAAAACCCATCTGCATCTGCAAGAACAAATACACCTTTACGCATATTCTCATGATGGACTGATATATCCTTGGGTTCTAAGTCCTCTGAATATTTACGGAATCGAGTAATAACTTCATCTGCAAAAGTATTAAAAAAACACATCAATTCTCGTTCCGACCACTTATCCCTTGCATTTACAACTTCTGCCACAGTTATATGATTCAAATTCAGCTTCCTGGCAAAACTACGCAAGTCCGCGGCTCTTTCAGCAGTTAACCTGGTACTCGACTTATCCCGACCTTCATCACCGGAATCCTCAGACGGGGCCGTAGGCTGAACATACAGAGGCGGAGATCGATCTAATAACGAAAAATCATCAATTTCATTATTAAGGACGGGATAAAGCGGACGACGAATAGGAAATTGACCGGTCGTTTGCAAATTACGTTCCCGTGCCTCCCTCTCTTTCTTCTCCTGCGCCTCCTTCTCCTCAAGCTGTAAAGCTTTATCTCGAGCAGCCTTGCGCTGCTCTTTGTCCGCCAAGGCAACCTCACGCTTCATACGTTCACGCACCGCTTTCTCCCACATTCGCACACAATCAAACATGTCCTGTCTAGACCTGCGCTGAAACAAACATTGCTCCACAAACTGAACCTTTCGCAAATCAAACGACCCATGTAGTGGCCATTGCAACTCGGGATCGGTTCTAGTGTATTTATGCCATAATTTACTGTACAGTATAGGGGGAAGGCCGAATTTCACATACATCTCACGATTAGGTGTTCCCTCTGGGGGAGCCGGCTGAGATTCATTTAGCCTATATGAGGTACCATTTCCAAGGCAGCACATCCCTCGGAGTGTGCTTAAAACAGGCATGTTCAAAAAGTACCACGAAAGCGTGATACCGTAAAAATGGCACTTACAGTAATTCACACAAATGTGCCGCTCAAAGTACGAACAAAGTTAGAGAAACATCTCTACATGCCTGCCTATGTGAAGTGCACTACACATTTGTTTCAAATTCACAAAGTCAAAAATGTTAGCTAACTCAAATCATAGTCACAATCATAGAACTTCAGTAAGCGTCCGCAGACTACCTTACCGATCACAAATCTTACCCAAATCTCAAATATCCAGATTCCAACTGCCAAGGTCTTTGATCGAATCGGCCAAACGGGCACTGTACAGCAACACAGACGAGCAGGATCTCAGTCGGAGACCGGCGCCACCTGGAAGGTCAGATCAGAAGGAAGGAAGAAAACACCGTGGGTGCCAAGACTCCGGTCACTCAGTGGCAGCGTACGCGTCCATGGCCAGTTTCCAATCCTTCGTCACGACCTCTCCTTCGGGCATCCGAGTCGCCGATGAGTCCCTTCGTGGTCGCCAATTTGTGGTATTGGGTTCCCAAGGCCTACATGCTCCGCAGAAATACCCACTTACACCAAAAGAACTGTTGGCACGGAAACTGAAAAGTACAAAAGACAAGTTTATTAAGACCCCATGGGGTGGTGGTACATTCCTACAGCACCCTTCGGCAATGCAAGAAGTATCACACCGAACGTTGGTGCGAGTCCTTCTTTTATACAGATTTACAGTAATAAAAAGGTAGGCGGTACATGGTTACAAGGTTTAGGTACATATATGGTCATTTTTGGAACACAGCCAACTCATGGGAGGGGTTACAATTCCACTGGTCAGTTCGGCGGAACATTCCTAAGGGGTGACTGGTCAGTCGGAACTGCGCATGTACAGGCTTGACCGTTACTAAAAATAGCCTGTTGCTGGGCAAGCTCGAGTGGTCAGTGACACGGACAAAGGACTAAAGGGCATGCTGACCACGAGGCCGCTCATTCCCTAAAATGGCCGCCGTAACATACAAAATGGCGTTTTCGAATAAGGCCAAGTTAAGGGAAATAACGTGTAGCAAAGCTAAGCGCTAACCCAGACATCGTCAAATTACGACACCTGGCTGTCACATGCGTAGTCACCCCGACCCCGCTGCAGCTGCCTAAGCTCTCTTGCTGACTGCCAGTGCCTGTGCGCTGTCACTCACTCTCTGCCACAGCCCCGCCCCCCACCACGGCCCACTTCCATAGGCAATGCCAGATTCTGTCGGGCTCGTCCCGGCCCGGTAGCGCTGAGTCAGTGAGCTCGGATTTATTTTAAACAAAAATGTCTGTTTAAACTTTTATTATGCATGTGGCACCAGCGGCGGTTGTCCATGGCTAGTGGGGCAACGCCCCAACGCCCCCAATGGACGCACCGCCACTGATAAAGGCCCACTTAGAGTCAAAGCAGCACCGTTCATCCATACTAATATAATAAAGAGAGAGCCCAAACCTTTGAGGCGGGTAATCTCAGGAACCACAGCACCAATCACAACACCCAATACAGAGTTGGAAAGGGCAGTCGCAGCAGAAGGACATAGGCTATGCAGACGCCCACCATATACATTTAAAAGGTAAAAGAACAGTGCCAGCAAAGTAGTCCCTTGTGGGTGTGTCTGCGTTGTGCTGTGGGCGTGTGCTGGGGGCGTGTGGTACGTTCTGCCCTTCATGCCATGTCTCATATCGTGTGCTAATCCCACCCTGCTCCCTTTAAATATCCCTGCACCCCATAATCATAACCCACCCTTATTCCTTAAAATACCCCAACACCCTTAAACACTAACCCATCTTAAACCTATGAATATACCCTGTACCCCAAAATTCAAACCTATCCATAAACCCTAAAAATACCCCTGTACCCCAAAACCCAAACCTAGCCCTGAACCCTATAAATACCCCTGTACCTCAAAACCCAAACCCACCCCTGAACCCAAAAAATACCCCTGTACCCCAAAACCCAAACCTATCCCTGAACCCTTAAAATACCCCTGTACCCCAAAACCCAAATCTAGCCCTGACCCCCTAAAATACCTCTGTACCGCAAAACCCAAACCTACCCCTGAACCCTAAAAATACCCCTGTACCCTGTACACAGTCTACTTACAATACATCGCCCTACCCGGAATCTCAGATCTTCGGGTACGATGATGTTTAAAATTCCTAAAATAACCAGAGCCAAGATGGGCGGCTCCTCGTTCAGATACCTGGCTGCTAAAGGTTGGAACGAACTCCCCATCGAGATGCGGATGGAACCTTCTGAAACAAGATTCCGAGGAAAATTGAAAACGCTCCTCTTTCCCCGCATCTGATCCCCCTCTCTCCCCCCTGTCCCTGTTCTTCTTCCCCCGTATTCACTCCTCCAGTTTCCTTTGCAGTTTTCAGCGCGGGGACACTCTGTTTTGAGTAACCAGGCGCTCTACAAATGGCTTCTATTCTATTCTATTCTATACCTCAAAGCCCAAACCTAGCACTGAACCCTAAAAATAACCCTGTACCCCAAAACCCAAACCTACCCCTGAACCCTAAAATACCCCTGTACCCCAGAACCCAAACCTAGCCCTGAACCCTAAAAATACCCCGTACCCCAAAACCCAAACATATCCCTGAACCCTTAAAATACCCCTGTACCCCAAAACCCAAACCTACCCCTCAACCCTAAAAATACCCCTATACCCCAAAACCCAAACCTAGCCCGAACCCTAAAAATACCCCTGTATCCCAAAACCCATACCTATCCCTAAACCCTAAAACTACCCAAAAACTAACTCAAACTATATCTGAACCCTTAAAATACCCAAACACCCCAAAACATATACCCCTATACCCATACTTACCTTATACAAACATTTTTAAAAAAACATGCTTTTACCATTCATGCATTTACAACGAATTTCGTTGTAAATGTATGCGTGGTAAAAGCATATAAAATGTAATGCCATGCGTTATAATGGCATTGAGTGATGGTAAGCGGAAAGAAAGTTGCGGAATAATGGGTGTTTACCCTCCCCCGGTAAGTACATTGATGGCACGGCGGCCCACATCTCCAGCAACATACTCATATTTTTTCACCACCCATTTGAAAAATGCACAGGTCTCTCTCATTGATGGCCAGCACCAACATACACTTTTAGACACACCTCCCGCCACAAGTCCTAGAATTGCGAACTTTAGAGCTGGGGAGCTACGTTCAAATCTCGGCATCAGCTCAACATCCTGTGATTCCAGGCAAATCGCTTTGTCTCCCCGTGCCTACCACAAATGAATTTGTTCTTCTGTAATGTAAATTGTGCTCATGCCATGTTGTCGAGTTTGCACTATATAATATTGCAAGGAAAAATAAAGTAGGGAAACTCGAGTTCACACACTACTGAACGCGCACTCTTAAGTGCATCAGCAGTGCACTGTGAATCGGAGTGTTTCACAGGCCTGTCACAGATAAGAAATGCTATCAAAACGAAATCCTACAAAACAATATACTACTGGCCAGCAGCAATTCATACCCGGACAACGTCCGGTTTGGGCTGCTGCGAAGTGTCCAGAAGTGAATGGGGGCTACCACTCGCGCCAAAAGAGCACCAGAGAGGTGCCGAACGGCCGGGCTAATTGAAACCGCCTTCAGGTGTGGCAAAGCTGTGGGGGGTTATAAGGCCCGGCTTCCCCCACTGCAGCTCAGTATCGTCATTGAACTGGGGGAGCAGCGCAGCTGGAAATTTGTGAATTTTGCTTACCTAGACGACGATGGAGCCCGGTCAGCAGTGGTGTCACAGCTTTGTTTTTGTGCTGGAATAGGGGCCCCAGCCTCAGCATTCACAAGGACCTGACTGGATTACTGGATGGAGGAGACCGGTTCCGAGCTGAGGATCTGGTCCTATAGTGGAGGGCCAAGTGGACTGCTGCAGGGGAACTGTGTTGATCATCTGCTTGCCCCCGGTTCTGCAGCAACTGGCACCTCCAGCTCCGGGTCACCCCACACTGCATCCCCTGCCAAGTCAAGAGCGATTGCGGCATCCAAATTGAGGGTGAGGGGGCAGGGCTGCAACATCGTAAGAGCCAGCAGGGTTATGTGAGGTACCAGGATAACTTGCGCCCAGTGCAAAGCAGTGTTTTTCAAGATCCCATGAAGCCAACCGAAACGAAACATCCAAGCCGCCGATGCAGCCCACTTGTGACCGCAGCAGGTGGTGCGTAGAAATCAGCCCAAGGTAATGCACTCCAGCCCCAAGGCACCTCCTCATCTTTCACCCCATGAGCGTGTCTTCAGATCCCGTGTAGGTGCACAGTGCACAGTTATCCAGTGCCCGTGAATGCCCTGGCTTCATAGCGTGGTCAGCTGAAGGGGGGGCTGTGTTGCATCCCTGAGTGCTCAACATCATGCCTCCCCTGCCGAAGTGAGGTCGGAGCGGAATTGAATGTGAAGGGGCGGGGCCAGGAGTGGGAATTAATGGCTGCCTGATATTAGATGTCCTCCAATTCAATGAATAGGTGAGCTCTGAGGACAATTTGTTACAACAACACAGACAGGAGATCACCCCCTACGGGTTCAGATTCAAGGCAGCATTTCCCCTCTGGGGCAACACAACAGCAGCCGCAAATAAATAAATATAATAATTCAGATGACACAGAGCTAAGGTTTTGGTGCGTAAGAAGGACATCTGCACCCAGACAAACCAAAAAAATGAGAAAAGAGGAAAGAAGCAGAGGAGGTAAACAAAAGGAACACAGAATGGAGAACCAGAGCGGAAAGGAGCAACAAAGAGAGTTGGGGGATTTATTAAGGCAAATCCGAGCAGCATCTAAGGTGCATGGGACCAGCTGCCTGAAGTCACGCTTGGACTAGGATGCAGGCGAAGGGACAAGTAATCCTCTTCCCATGGACAGTAGTAGGCCAGCAACTGGGAAGAGACAGAGGGTCGCGGAAGACGGCAGCCAAGAAAGGACCGACCTGGTGCCTGTAGCTATCCCGGTGACAGCAAGAGCCAGCAGAGACACCAGCAGGGCAGCAACAAGTGGTGAGCAGATTGGCACAATAGTACAGGAATGCTTAAAATCAATTGCACCTTTGTTGCTTAATGGCTTTGTCACGCAGGGGTTAGGCACAGGGGGCACCCAACCTCAAGGGGGGATATTGAGGCCACCATGGCATGTTCTCAACTGGAGCGCTTGTAGGGGCAAGTCACACAGGAGATAGGTAGGGGAACAGGGTCCCCCAAAGAGGCATGGGGCAGCACAGGCACAGTGAACAACCTAGCGAGATCAGGCCAACGCCCAGACGCATACACTAGTCCATCCCCAGTTCCCGCATCAATGACCACGAGGGCCACTGGGCTGGCAAGCCTTATCCTCTTAGCGGTAAAAGAAAGAATATGGAGGAAAGAATTCATTGATATTTTCTCCTTGTTAGAGATTCAGTTAGACAGGCTGGATCTGACTGCGTGTGAAAAAAAAGGTGAGGACAGGAGTGAAAGGAGAAGAGAGAGAAAAGAAAGGAGTTTCAATAACTGGTTAGACGCATTTAGAATCATGGCCTTCATTATTGTTGAAAAGTTCCCAAGCTGCACAGCTGTATGAGGCCAATATCTACTGCCAGCCATCAGCGGGCCGGCGGTCATCTACTGGAAGTAGGATTCCAATGGGCGCACATGGGGAGCCTCTTGCAAATTCCAGCACATATGATCCACGTGTGGAGGAGGTCGCCCAGCAGCAGGATGCAGACACAAGAAAGAACAGTGAGGGGACAAAAAAGAGAAAAAGAAAAATCATAAGTACAGACATAAGAAGTGGGGGGACTGAAGGAAGTGAACAGCTGCAGGTTAGCCAAGTCCTCCATTAACACGTCCAGCTCAGGCAACTGTCCAACAAATATCACAATAAGAAGGACGCTCCCCTGCTAGTGAAAGGTTTTGAGGAAGGTTTTGTATACCATTTGAGGGTTTACTACACCATGGAGGTGCAAAGAACTTAAATGTGGTGCTACAGCACCCAGAGGGGGTGCCCAAAAAGCTGGAGAAAAAAAAATCCCTTGGAAGGATAGAGGGTCCCCTGCCTCTCCCGGTACCGAAGGGATTAGTAATTTCACCCCTGGGGGTAGGTCCCAAGAAGGAGGCAGGTCAGTTTAGACTCATTCACCACTTATCATTCCCAGAGGGGATGTCAGTTTATGACGAGATCAGCTCTGAGGCATGTTCAGTGGGTTAAGCTAAGGTCGGTGATGCCATTGACTTATTAAGGGCGTCAGGCGAGGGAGCCCTCATGGCAAAAGCCGTCATCGAGCCTACATTCTGCCCTCTCTCTGTTTATCCTGATAGCTTCCAGCTGTTGTGTTTCCAGTGGGAGGGGATAAGTTATTTTGACAAAGCAATTCCAATTGGATGCTTGGTGTCCTGCGCATACTTTGAGCAATTTAGCACCTTTCTAGAATGGGCTTTACATGACAAGAACCCTGCTGGGGCAAACTGCACTACCTCGATGACTTCCTGTTTACAGGTCCCCACAGGTCAGCTGAGTATGGTGACAAGTTGGCTGCATTCCAAGACTTAGTTGTGGAGTTGGGGATACCACAAGCAGCAGAAAAAACAGTAGGTCCCACAACCAAACTCACATTTTTTTGGATCAAGCTAGATAGTCACTGGAACGTCCGGACTGCCCGATGAGAAGGTGAAGGCTTTCAGGGACAAGCTAAAGTTCTTAAGCGGCAGGGAGAAGGCAACCCTCTGCAAGCTTCAACGGTCGATTGGCAAACTCAATTTTGCAGCCAGGGTCATTCCGGTGGGCAGGATCTTTGCCAGGTGCCTAACACAGCTAACATCTGGCTTCACGCACAAACACCACCACGTCAGGCTGGGGGTGGGGTCAATCGGGACCTGCTCATGTGGGACACTAGCAGAGTTTAATGGTCCCCTGATATGGAGAGAGGGCTGGGTGGCAGCCAAGCAGATGCCCTGTTCATGGACGCAGCGGGTACTACAGGTTTCGGTGCCATGCTGGGTGGCAAGTTGTGTGTGGGTCAATGGCCAGACAGCTGGCATAGGCAGGGTATCACCATAAACATCAAATTACTGGAGCTCTTCCCCATTGTAATGGCCCTGTTAGTCTGGAAGCGGAAACATGAAGATGACGCTCTGCTCAGACAACAAAGGGGGTAGTACAGGCAATTAACAGAGGCATTGCCAGGTGCCCAGAAATACTGAGACTAATGCGTCAATTGGTTAGATTGCAGTTGGAGGGAAGCATAGATCTGAAGGCACGTCATGTACCGGGATGGAGAACGCGGTGGCGGACGCCCTTTCACAATCACAGTTGACCAGATTCAGGGAATTGACACTGGGGGCGGAATGGGCCATGACCCCCTTCCAAGAGCAGTTGTGGGCCCTGGCTAGACAAAATTGTCAGTACTAGTGAACCAGGCTCTCACCCCTGAAGTGACCACGCACTACAAGAAATACACAGGAACAATGATGCAAATAGGAAAAATCCAGACACTGGGAGATGCAGGCGAGATGAGGAAGGCTGTTGAGAAGTTAATTCAGTGGGCTTTCATGAACAGAATGTCAAGATCCTGGGCGCAGGCCTACCTGTCAACAATAGCACACTTCTCTAAGATAATCACGGGTCAGGACCCCACTGCCTCTCACTACATTAAAGTAGCAATGAAGGGGTGGAAGCACTCAGAGGGGGACAAAGAGGCAACCAG
This sequence comes from Lissotriton vulgaris, assembly GCF_964263255.1. NCBI lineage: Eukaryota > Metazoa > Chordata > Amphibia > Caudata > Salamandridae > Lissotriton > Lissotriton vulgaris. Next base: position 249,919,609 of record NC_141699.1, on the reverse strand, counting down.
TGGCCCATAGACTTCACGAGATTGACCCTGCTCATGGACACACTGAGGTTAATAGCAAGGGACACAAGCTAAACCTTTTCAAGGCAGCCTTTGTGACCACATTCTGTGGGGCATTTCGGCTCAGTGAGTTTGTGACCACTACAAAGTCAGGCCCAGCAGACCATTTCTTGCACGCAGCTGATGTCAAACCCGGCGTGGCAGAGGTGAAGCTGCTGCTGGGACGGTCAAAAGGAGACCATAGATACTGCGCAGTCTGTTACCTCCTAACTTACATGACATTACAACCAACAGGGGAAGGCTTTTTAAGTAAATTTCAACGGTGATGCGCCAAGCCCTCAGTAGAGCGGGGCTCCCGCCGGCTGCATTCAGCTCTCATTCATTTAGGATTGAGGCAGCGACCTTGGCAGCCCAACATCGGATGACCGAAGTCGGGGATCAAGGCGATCAGAGGGTGGCAGTCACAGGCATACAGGATGTATGTGCGACCCCAGCTATTGTAGACAAACTTAGCCGCATCGGTACCAGAAGGGACTGAGGGGTGCACAGTCTCATGAGCAGGAGGCCGCCTGACATTGTCATTATTACTTCAGCAGGAATGCGCCCCCGACTGGCATGGGGGTGGGGCACTCATTTGTAACCTGGATGCCGTTATGGGAGCAGCGGGAAGGGCACAAGCATAAGGTCATAAGGTCAACACATGCGTCCGATGGCTGGGTCGCCCAGGGATGAGATGGAACCAGCTGCCAGCAGTACTCAAGGAATTACAGGCAGACACGACGTGGCATCCGGACATCTTGATAATACACATCAGGGGGAATGACCGGGCCCAGTTGGGAGGAAGATTCTCCTCCAGGCCATCCAGACGGACTTAACAGAGGCGGCGATGTGCTGCGGAAGGACTTCCATCATATGATCAGAGCTGATCAGTACAATGGTTTGGCAAAGGGCCGGGTCACATGAGTTGGTTTTAAACTTAAGGAGCAAGCTTAACATTGCAGTAAGCAAGTTCTGTAAAATCAATGGCATGAAGAGCATCAGGCATGGCCTCATCAACCCAGGCTGCCAGGAACTTTAAGGGAAGGACGGGGTTCACATATCGGAGGAAGGAATGCAGATATTTTGGGACATTCTATGAGGTGCAATGGTTCTGGCAGGCTCACCTAAAAAAAAAATCTTTTTATTTAAACTGACTACACAGGGGGGAAGCCGCAGGAAGACATTAGCCTCCCTGATGGTGTGGCAGGTAAGAAAGCCCACTCACTTTGGGATGCCTTACAGCAAGGTGAGTAGGCCTGACAAAAGGGGGTAGCAAACCGACAGGGTGCTCGCAGGCCAGACCCCGCCAGATGGCAGGGCACAAAAGAGACTAACAAGGTAGCGAGTTGGGGCCTAACTCCAGGAAGAGGCTACCCCCACACACAAGGAGCGTGGAAACCAACAGAACAATTCTATGACCTCTAAAGTAGCAAGATATGAGCTATGCCTGTAAAAGAGCAGGAAATGAACTGTCAGGGTGATTTATGAAGCTAGGATGTGCAAATGATTTATGACAGGCAATGAGTTATGACAAGCAAAGCAAATGATTTATGACAAGAAATATATGACAGTTCACAATGGTGATTTATGGCCAGGGTCATAAAATTATGACCAGGGTGTTGTAAAATAAAGAGATGAGTATTCATGTAATGGTAATAAAACTGCAGCCAACAATGACCACAAAAACTACAACGCATGTTGGCTGTTTGTATTAGAGATGCATGAGAAAGAAGATTGCATACTATTCTGGAGTGGGCACAGTACGGGGGTTATGACAGCAGCGTCTGGCAGAAATAAAGAAAGACTCTCACCCATGCTGTGTAATAAGCAGAAGCATGTTGTTTTTGGAATGAAAATGAGCAGCGGCAAGCCACCAAACTAGGCGAGACCTAAGAAAACAAGCATTGGAAATGCAATCGGTCTCACATTTGTTTTAGAAATTGGAAAACAAATTCTGACCCCTAAAATGAGAATAGTACCTTGGAGAAAGCATTTTTATGGCCACAAAACTAAATCAGTGTGTTCGCAACTGGAAAAATGCTTAGTATATCTGATCTTTAATTCCGTCTCCATATCAACAAGGGAAGCAATGAGGCGCTGGTTGACATATAAGGTGGGTAGTACAAAATCTGCATGAAACTGCTGCTGAAACACGATCAAAAATGTGCGTAGACCAAAATATACAGACAATATAATTGCTTTCCATTTTCAATGCAGTGCAACAGTGTGAGCTCCCTCTAATAAATGCCTTGTGAGAGATGAGAAGTCAGTTGTGTGTGCTTCCTCAGGCACTGCACTGTACATTTGTCGAGAAAGCAGCAGAAGAGCAGCTTTATGATCTAAAATGTCCAAACACCCTCACTCAACAGCTGTCATTAGCCAGGAAAGACTCTGAAAAACCTGAGCTGAATTTCCAGAATGGAATGAGGGTTGGCAACACAAATTTTGCATCCCACCAGTACACTTTCACTAATTTCAGTTTGCAGTGCTCATCTACTAATCAATGATGTGTCCAACACCACACGTTCTTGTGTTGATACATTTTACAAGGATGCTTATAGCCGCTTACTGAAAATAGGCATCCCAGGCTCAAACACACAAGACAATGCCAGCAGATTTTAAGAGATGCACACACAAAGGTTCAGGTGTTTTTACAGAAATCTGACATTTTCTATACACAAAAATATGTCCATACATGCTTGGACATGTATGGCTATGTATGCTGTCCTCCTTATGCATGCGCTCACACACATACAATCCAAATGCATGTATTAACTTATATATGTAAACATAAAAAAGCCACTTATAACTCATACATATATTTCCCATCTTCCTAGGCTGAGCCGGGTCTGACATCTTTGTAGATATTGTTAGTTGTGTGCCACTGAAAAAGGCTGTAGCACATGGACCACTGGGGTGGATTCTAATTAACTGAGATAAAAAATGGAAGCTCCACACAGACCTGGGTGGAAAAGAAAAACATAATTCCAGAAATGTTCCTGTCAGGCAATGGCTCTATTTGCCTCATACATACGCAGTTTGCATTGTGCTGTAGAAGGTATCCACAGAATGAGAATATGAGTGTCAGAGGGTTTAATAAATCTACTGTTCATGACCTATTACTCCTAGTCAATGAAGTCTTTGCTATTCCCAACACCCTCATGCCCACCCCTATGTAATAGGTTAGAATCATTACACACACAATGGGACAGGCCTTATCATCCTCAAAAGGATGAATGCAAGTGGTTGCCCACTGGAGTTTGAGTGTTATCTGTAATTGACACTAAGTTCTTTGTGGTAGGACCATTAACACACTCTGTTGTATACATCAGAGATGGAAACTGCTAGGCAGCATTGTGCACCCATACAAAATGTGGTTGCACAAGCCTAAATCACGGGCAAAGCTCAATGCTTACCCGAAATAAAATCCCACAGATGGTTCCATATAATTCACAGCTTCACTTACTTTCAGGAAGCACAGAAAGTAGCCTGCAGAATTCTGTTGCTGGCAGCAGACAACCTCCAGTTGTCTCAGTCCAACACCCTCTGCAAGCATGGACAATATAGCTCCTAGAGGCACCCTGTCACTTTGTTCATCTGCGTCCCTGCATACAGTACCAAACGGATCAAAATTTACTAAAAACGTGACTTGTGTTGCTGCGAAGTGGAGTAGACCATTTGCAAAGGTTGACTGGTCATCTTTCTCACTGCTGCATTTATATGTTACACTGGTACTGAGGCAATATCTTTACAGAGACTGTCAGTATGTATAAAAATGACAACATAATAATGTATTTGAAAATGTATCGCATTACGTGGAAGCCTTTTTATTGCTGCATAATTTAGTCGACAGTGCAGCATAATTTTGTCCTCCATTGATGCATAATTCCAGTGGCCCCAAAGCAGACAGCACATGTTAAAAGTGCCTGTGCATGAAGCAGAGAGACAGGAAAGCTTGAAAATTTAGTTTGGTCTGCGTGCAAATCTTGCATTGCTGATCCCTGGTGAGTTGCACTAACACTGCTGAAACAAGGCCAATGAATGAGTCGGACTGGCCTCAAGGGTCCGGTGAGCTCAGTGACAGAGTCACTGTTGCCCTAGTGTGTCCCTCTTCTTAGGCTTACCCTTAAGACTGGAGGTGAACTCCAGTATGGATTGTGGTGGACAAGGCTTCAAGGTTAACCCACACTTGACACCGCTAGGATCCAACTGCAAGTGCTAGGTCCAGCGAGGTTCTCTAAGGTCTAGCATGGGAATGAGCTCCCTCAGGAGAATGGTCTGCTGGACTGGTCGTGAAAGCTGAACCTGGTTCCCCCGTTCAAAATTCGGTAGCTGTGGCCACTGTGCCACATCATCTCCCCCACTGAACACCATACTCTTCTACTGAAAGAAACTCACACTGTCTTCAGTTACAACCCAATTGTCCCCCGCTATAAACACCTGGAAGCAAAGTAATTCAAATTATGCACTCGACAAGAGTAATAAGCAGCCTGAAAAAAAGTAACATCCTCCTGGAAATAGCAAGCACTCACAGGGACCACAAGCGTAAGTAAAGTATGTGAAATGTATGAAGGAAAAACATGGTTAGCTTAATACTTGTGCACTCATTATCCAGAAATCAGTGAGCGTTTTTGCCTGAAAAGCTAAGGACATGACTACAGGACCCCCAAAGGGACCCGTTTCAATGTCCATTGCTTATATCCTTACAAAAAGTAAGCAGTATGGTTTAAAAATACCACATCACTGAACACCATTAAACATTTTTCCACTCCACGCATTAACCCGGTATTGCAGTACCTCCAGGAATTGTGAACTTCCCCACCTGGGGAAAACAATGCTGTTAAAAAAGAACATGAGAAAAATAAAGTAGGACTTCACTGGCAAACTCTGAGAACTGGCACTAATGTGTTTGGGTATGAATACAACCAATCTGGTCACTTTGCGACCACTGTCTTGCTATATTAAGTAAGCATGGGCGAATTTTGCGAATCTCGCGTTCGCGAATTTTGCGGATTTGCGAACTCGCAATCCGCAAAATCCGCGAATTCCCGCGAATTTGCGGATTTTTTTTTTTTTTTTTGTGTTCGCGCGTGTTTCTGCCAGTTCGCGAGGGTTTTGTACAATTTTGCAATTTGCGAACTTACCTGTCGGGTCGCAAGTTTTGCGAACTTGTTGTTTCTACGTGTCCAGCCTGTTTGGGACACTCTTCTTCATCACTGCCACTCTCTGTCACCACTGCCACTCTCTGACTACTCATGCCACCCTCTGGCCCACCCATGCCACCCTCTGTTTCATCACCACACCCTCTGGTTGTCCAGTGTACATTATTTTCGGCAAAGCAAAGCACACCTTCCCTGCCTCAAGTGACCTGAATTAATTTGGGGCTGATTAATGTGTCACAGAATATTTTTTTAGCTGGCACCTGCTTCCTTAGTGCTTCCTGATTAGTGATCTTTTGCACTTGCTAAGTGCTTTCATTGTTGCAAAATTAGTTACAACACCTGCCCTGCCCCAACTGACAATAATGAATTAGGGGCTGATTAATGGATTTTAACTTCCAGCCTGGCTCCTGCTTGTCTCCCTTAGCTGTAATTCAGGACCTTTGTGGCATATGTGTAACTATTCTGAGGTTCAGAGCAGGGTCACATAATAGTTGCAACTGGCAACTGAACTCTGGAGGGGCCCCTCAGGAAGCACTACAGGAAATGGCTACTAATGATGAGCCTGAACTTTTGAACCTGGTAAGTAGTTTCAGTTTTGCTAAGATCGTATTTCTGCAATTTAGCACTTATTCGCGGCGCGCGAAGTTGTACTGGCAAGCCGCGAACTCACGCAAACAGTGCGAGCAAGCCATAAAATCCGCTGCTCGCGGATTTGCGGATTTTGCGGGAGATTCGCGGATCTCGCGGATTGCGAATTTACCGAAAATCCGCAAAATCCGCGAGCGAAACGGATTTTCCGCCCATGCTTAATATTAAGCTATTTATTATTTTTTTATATTTTGAAGCTTTTTTCTCGCCGCCCTGAGGGGGCACTTTGGAACATAAGATTATCAGAAAAAGCTGAGATTTCCAACAAAAGTAGTACTTCTGTTTTGGATCCATTTCATGGGTAACAAATTAAGCAAAGGAGAGTAAAGAGGGTAAGAGCTGATTCTTAGAGTCACAGTTTTAAGGAAGTGAGGAGCGAGACAGAAAATAGCAGAGGTTATCGCCAGGACGCCCCTTCGCTGGGGCAGCTGTGCGCCAAATAAATGTTATTAACATAACATAACATAACATAACTTACTTCAAGCTGGAGGAGTAGGCAGGCCTGGCCCTTTCTCTCTTAGCACAAATTCGAGGACAGGACTGGAGCTTAAGGCTTAAGGTTTAAGGCGATCAGCAGCAGTTTTATTTGGTTTTTACACTGAGCTGACTTGAGGGAGGGTGGGGGTACAGGTTAAGCAGGGCCTGAGCTTGCTTGAGGGGAAAAAACATAGGGTGTCATGTGGCCAGAAATAAATGCAAACAAGGCTATGACTGTTGCAGCTCTGTTCTGTAGTGTGGAGCTGTAGGGTGAAAATGAAATCTGATTAGAGTAGAGGAGTGGCCATCTGGCGGTGTGAAGGAGTGCTGGCTGACCAAAAGACCCCATAATTGAAATGGCCATAGGGTGGGAACACACACACAAAAGAGGGACCAACACAGAGCTACACCAATAACATGCCAGCATTTCTGAATGCCACAGATAACAACTAGTGGCAATTGGTGGATGTTTCAAAAGCCCACAGAAAAGATTACAACAGGTCCTGCAGATGATCGACCTAAAAAGAGTGCTCGCAGAGTACCATAAATAACAGTAAAAGTAGGAGCACGTGTAATAGGGGCCCCTCCTTATGGGAGGTTACAAAAGTAGAAAAGAAGGGACCAATATGCATATTAACCAAAGACAACCAGCCTTTCACGAAGGACAGTAAAAGGTGCCAATTAGAAAGATGGGCAGTGCTTAAAGCCCATATTCTAGACTTCCAGCAGCTGGTTCGAGATTGAAAGAAGCAGACTATCTAATACTTTTGCCGCAAATCTTTGCCGATTAAAAGAATTCTTCCTTTCCATGTGACTAATGCACCTGGTTGAGAAGACTGTCGTGCTGCATATACTATTGTCTTGATAAAGACCCGCCGCAACTGAAAACATTGGCGCTTTCAGGGTCGAAACGCCGACATCCATTCACAGGCCACATAAACTTGTAGCCCCCAACAAACTTGAAAGAAACTATAGGGTTCCCAGATTGTATCAGTTGATGGTCTTATGAAATGATATTTTGTATATACATGTACAGTTTTTCTACATGAAATTTGGATATATTTGGTTTATCACAAGTACACTATTCACTAATGTCACTTGGCTTTGCACTATACTTTGATATGATGACAGTTATTTGTATATAATGTATAAAAATGATTTTTTGACTCAGAAAATGATATAAAGAAAGCATAGAGTAACACTTAGGTTTTCCTTCTTTATTTACTATAAGGATTTGTTACAGTACTTTGGAGGGTTTATGTTGGTTCTATTAGAAAAAACTGTTTGGATAAATTACTTGTTGTTTGAACCCGACAGAACCGTTATTTTTTAAATTACATATTACCCAGGTTCTGAGGGACACAGGGTCAACCCCGTTGTTTATAAAGACATATTCTAGATACAGCATGTCTCAAAAGAAACAGTGCATGTGCTGCCTAGGTGAGACCTAAAAATCATGAATACATGTTAGATAATATAATATAAGGTTAAAATACAGACATACAAAAACATTTTATCTTAGCAGTCTTTTTAAACAAAACTTTTGAAACACTACTGCTCTTACCTGATGGAACATTGTCACATTTCAAATTTATCTCAACCTTCTCAATGTCCTACTTGTGAAAATAATTGGCTCCATTACGCTGAACATGCTATTTGCTCACCCGATTTAAAAACAATCCATAAAGGATGTAAGAGCCGAAAGTTCGCCATCTATAAGTACAATATTATTAACATCCTGCATAAACTCCAAACAATGCATAGTGTTTCTGATGGAACATAAATATAAATATAACCTTCGTATCCACCAGTCACGGGAAAAATACAAAAACAGAAATAACTTATACCAAGACCTATTTCTTAGAGTCCTATATAGAGAATTAGTTAGCCCTATCTTGTCTAATGGATCGAGAATAGGAGTAGTTCGAGCAAATGGCCACCATCTTTAAGTTTTGACAGTATTAAGCATCTAATGTGAGCTCCAAATGGCGCAAATTATTAGTAAGGGAGCATCAATGTTACTACATCGAATGACTTAGGATTATAAGCAAAGAGAGTATTAATATGCTAAGAACGGCCCTATAGTAAGCGCATATCCTGAAAACGCTCCAGAGGATAACTCACCGTACGTAGGATACCGGAGTCTCGTAGTTCGTGCGGTCGTCTGGTGTGCTTAGCGGGTGATTAGGACAGAGTATTTATACCCTCAATAATGATGGTTAACTACCAATTAACAAAGTTAATTGATAAGTAAAGAAGTCGACTGATGATGACATGTACATCGGTTCGATAATGGCCGCCATCTTAACCTAGTCAAAATATCCAGTAAACTGCTTCTTTGAAATAAATTATCAGAAAAAATGTTTTAAAAAACTTTTATTATACGGTGGCAAGCTGAATAAGAATCGATTATATTGAATCTTAATCAATTACACGGCACTTTTGTCATTGATCGCAAATGTATGAAATTCACGAAGCTGGCAGCCATTATAGATTGGTCACATCAGCATAAACGCCATATTTGTATTTATGCCGGCAGCCATCTTTGATTGATCAAGTTCTTATTTCTTCTTTATAGAATCCCTCGTTAATTCGCTTCTATGAGGAAGACGCCAGACCTATTATTTTGTATTGTACAATTATACCGGAAATTGTGAGACATCGCTGGTCCCTCAAATTTATGCTTAATGGTGTCATGACGATGTGTTTAAGCACTCCAAGCGTGGCCGCCATTATAAACTAGTCAAGACGACTAGAAAGACTCCTATGATCATACAATATTTATTTCAAAAAAAGGTAGAAAGAGAGTGGTCATTTTGGAATAATTTGATAATCATAAGACTATACCATTTCATATAGTAGTTCTGTTTAGGATAAAAAGATGTTAGAGTTATAGTACATGGTATATAATGTGAGAGAAAAGGGGGAGTGCTAACATTTTTTGGGAAATTATAATTCAATAATATCCCAAAGAGATATTGTGTGAAAAAAGCCACATAACCAGAGTAAAAAGGGTTCATATTCATTATAAACCCAATTTGTGTGTAATCGAAATGACAAAGATTAAATAGAGAGATTTCTAAATCTTTGTCAATAAGTTGAGATTATTAAGAAGCATAAGAAGATAAAGATCAAACTAGATGGTTATTCAGGAAACATCGATGGATGGGACTCATGTTAGAGGGATTAGATGTCAAACAAAAACCCCAACAGTGATCAACAATGTTTTCTGGGCTGCAAAAGAATTGAAAGTAATAACAAATGACCTGTGAATAGGCTTGATAGTTTATCCCAGTCAAACTGAGTTCAAGACGAATCATTTAACCCCTTCGATGCTGATGACAGAACGGTTCCGTCATCAGCATCGGCTGAGCTGTGCTGATGACGGAACCGTTCCATCATGACTCTGCCCGCGCAAGGCGGAGTCAGCATGGGCGGGGAATTCGCGCCGCACGAATGCGGTTAAATTGAGCTAGAAGTGCTAATACCAGGGTATCACTTCCACAGGACCATTTCAAGTTTATTGAGAGAGAACATCAATCTTGCCTCTACACCATGCAATGCCAGAGGAGTTATATTTGCTATGTACACCTTTAAAAGCAATTATACATATCTCTTACCCTGTGCATTGAAAAAGTGCAGGAGGCTGATACCTATAGACATTGTTTGAGAGTGCTGTATTTTATCTTGCTCAACGCATTATAGATTGAGATACTCACTCCCAGATTAATATATTCTCTTTTACCAACTCTAATTTGTCCCATTGAAAAACCATGGCCATCATGAAACCTCCTGCACTCAATATCATAATTGTAGTATTTCTCTTATTAAGTTAGTGTTTATGAGAAGTGTAAAACAGGTTAGAATGTCAAGTTGTTTCTGCAAACCATGTAGGTGTCAAAGACAGTAAAACTAGATAATCAGCATACAACAGAGTTGAGACTTCCTTTGATCTAAATTTAGGGGGATCAGTAACAACTTTATTTAAAAAAGATGGAAAATCAGCCAAAATAAAATTGAGTTACCTTAATATATTTAATAAGTGCTAACTTTTGATTAGGAATATGTAGACATGTCATGTTTGGACTCAAATTGATTGCAATTTTAAATCTTCTTTAATGGTAAAGCCAGATTTTGAGTAATAATTCTGAAAATGCCACTTTTAGAAACATTTTCGTAATCCTAACTGACTACCAGTGTCTTGAGTTTTTAGAAATGTATCCAGAAAGAATTTAATATTAACAATTATTAACAGTTTAAATAAATATTATTTCATTTAAAAATATTTTATTCCCCTTTTACAATATAAACATAAAAGTAATATGTGTTAATGAATTTAAATGATTTTATGACTGAGTAACTTTTAACACATAATAAATTAATTGTTTCACCTCCTCTGAAAATGCCAGGACACCACGACAGTGGTGCAAGTACAGGGTCAGAGGTTATCCTGTAAACAATCTCAAGTTTTCACAGCAAAAACAGCGTTCTGCCAATGCACTCCACTCCAATATAATCACCACTTCCACGTTCCGTTGCAATAAAGGATACGTTTATTCCAGCATGTTAAATTAGAGGGATGGAAAAACCCAACATGTTTCAGCGATCACCTCGCCTTGGTCACGGGTAATTAACACACAGTGCTTAATACATTAAATAAAGTTTCATAAAGGAAAAGTGCATGACATCACAGTGTTTGTCAACATAAACAAAGGACTTACATGTAACAAACCAACATCGCGGCCATTTCTTAACGTGCATATTGTGGTACTAATAGCATTGTAACACAGACAAACTCTAGATCGACTGATATTGTGGGCTTGCAATACGTTATTTCAGGTCAATGTATCCTACTTTTTACATCAAAAAGGATCATCATTGTGTGAAAAGATCCATTTGACAATCTAGATGCATGTCTACTAATTCAAATACAAAAGCAGACCTACTCTATTCGAGCTCTGCATTCCATCTATTCAAAAGGCTGTATTGAATACAAATGCTACTTCTTTCATATTGTGTACAATCAATGTCTCCAGTGAGAAAAAAACAAATATATAGAAATAAGGTAAATTGGAAGAAGCAATACTTCGCCCAAAGAAAAGACGAAAAGATGTTATTTTAATTTTGTTAAACATCACATCTCACGTCCCAGTGGAAAAAGTGCAGAAAACTGCAATGTGAATTAAATCAGAATAGCACCCTCTTGTTTCTTCATCCCCAGTGGGTATATACAATCGGAATTCTCCAATAGAACTTCAAGCTTGCATAACCTGAACATAGAAAGAAAAATACTGTCCATCAGAACAAACCAGGATGTCTTACATAACGGCCAAGGTTTGTTTACAAACACACAACAAACAGTGAAATATATACAGTAAGTGAATTAAAAACACATCAGAGCTCCAAGAGACAGAAGGCTCAGAGATACCTACTCTAACTTCTACACAGCGATTAATAACATTACACTAACTGATTAACACAAGAGAGAATCAGTCACCCAAGTGCCCGGCCAATTCCTCTTCTGAGTTCAACCCGGACGGGATCCTGGTGTCTAGATCTAAGATATATCTACTCTCCATTTGTCTTAGCTTATGAATCCTGTCACCACCTCTCTTACTGGGGGGAATTCTGTCAATTACAAAGAACCTCAATAAATTCTGGTTACTGTTATGCTGTTCTTTGAAGTGTCTGGCGACTGGTGAATGTTGGTCTTTATTCTGGATTGCCCGCATGTGTTCCAGGACACGTTTTTTTGCCGGAAACATGGTGATCGCCACATACTTTTTAGCACACGGGCAAACCAGAATGTACACACAGTAGTCAGACAGACAGGAAAGATGTTTACTGATGATTTTTTCAGTACCTTCTACAGGATAGAATACTTTCTTAACATTGGAACTAAACTTGCAAGCCTTGCATGTCATACACGTATAAAAACCTTGTATATCGGGTTTCTTCTGTGATGCCTTGCTGATGTCGTTCCTGCTAAGTTTGGTTCTCAATGAATCTGCCTTGCGGAATGTGACCTTCGGATTGTTACCTAAAACATCATCAAGAGTAGACTCAGTTCTGAGAACTTTCCAATGTTTTTTCAGACATCTCTGCACCTGCCATGAGTTGGAGTGATAAGTAAATACAAATCTGACTACACTTGTGTCCTCAGTAGGTATTGTTTCTTCTTTGGGAGTTAAGAGGTCAGCATGAGAGATCTTACTGGCTTTTAAGAACGCCTCTTTGGTTGTATTGGGTTGATAACCTCTTTCCAAGAAGCGTTCTGTCATACATTGACCTTCTTCTATGTAATCCTGATCCTGGCTGCAATTCCTTCGATCCCTGAGGAATTCGCCAAAAGGTATACTGCGTATGAGGGACTTAAGATGACCACTGTCTGCGTGCAGCAGGGTATTTCCAGCGGTGGATTTCCTGAACAGTTTGGTCATAAGTTTGTTTTTTGACACCATGATGGATAAATCCAAAAATTCTGTGGTACAGCTGTTGATTTTGCCTTCCAGTTTAAGGTTTAAATCATTCTTATTCCGAATTTGGATAAATTGTTCTGCCAATGCCCGCGAACCATCCCAAATGATAAACAAATCATCAATATATCGCAGCCACATTATCACATGGCTGCGATATAGTGCTTGTGTCCTCTCCACCTGCTGCTCCCAGCTTGCCATAAACAAATTAGCAAAGCTGGGAGCAAAACAAGTTCCCATCGCAGTCCCTTGTCGCTGTCTATAGTAGACATCATTGAAGATAAAGAAATTGTTCTCCAGACAGAAAGCCATCATTTGAAGAATCATTTCAGTATGATTCAAGAATGATATAGACCTAGTACTCAAAAACTGACGGCAAGCCTCAATACCATCTGCATGTCTTATAGAGGTATAAAGGCTGCAGACATCTAGGGTAATGAGTAGATAACTGCTTTTCCACTGAATGTCCTTGACTTTATTCATAAAGTCTCTGCTATCCTTCAGATTGGAAGGAAGTTGTTCTACAAAAGGACGTAAGAAAAAGTCTATGTATTTGAAAGTTCTTTCCAACAATGAGCCCATAGAGGAGACAATAGGTCTTCCTGGGGGCTTCGAGGAGTCCTTATGTAGTTTAGGTAGTAAGTATAAAATAGCTACCTTAGGGTTTCGATTTAGTAGGAATGAGTACTCATCCCATTCCAATAAGCCTGTTGTATGCCAATCTTTTAACATTTGGTAGTATCTGTTATTAGATTCTTCAATGGTATTGAGAGTGGTTACTTCATAACACTCTACACAATTTAATTGACGCATACCCTCTTGCACGTAATCTTTGGTATCCAAAACAACCACATTCCCCCCCTTGTCTGATTGGCGAATGACAATTGAGGAATCACATTCCAAAGCACGTATTGCCAAGCGTTCAGGTTTACTTAAATTGTCATTGGCCCAACTCTTCTTTTTGGCCAAACTTTTTAAGTCATTAACTATAAGGGTTTCAAAAGTGTCAATGCTGCAAGCTGGTAGGATAGGATTAAAGGTAGATTTCGGCTTGAAAGAGTTAGGATAATTAAGTTGGTATTGAATCCCAAGGTGGTTGCATTGATTGTTCCCTCTTCCAAACCATCAAATTCTAGTTCTTTCAGGGCAATCAAAGCTTCAACCTCCCCAATAGTTTTACATGCCGGTTCAGCTTTGTTAGCTTCTCTTACAGTGCCCTTAACTTTAAGTTTATGCCATTTGTGTAATCTCAGTTTTCTGGTAAACTTGAACAGGTCAATACGTTCTTGGGAATAGGAAAAGTTAGAGGTGGGACAGAATGAAAGGCCAAATTGTAAAACATCTTGTTCAATACTGGAAAGTAAGCAAGATGATAAGTTTACCACGTTCTTTTGGTTCATTTTCCTCTTCTTTTTTGGCCCCGTGTTTCCATTCCCACTGGGGTTGTATTTGCCTTGCCCCCTTCCGCCTCTCCTGGCTTGTTTTTGGATTTGGTGGCATTTTCTCCATCTTTGCCTCTTCCTCTGCCTCTTCCTCGAAATCCCGTCCCCCTTCCGCGTCCTCGATCTATCTGCCAGTTCTGTTGTTGAGCTGATAGATTCATCATTCGGAATTCCTCCCAGAAATTTGGAGGATTTTGGAAGTTTCTATTTACAGGTGTAGTGCCTTCTTCTCTGTTGCCAGAAGCTGTGCCATCTTCTGAGATATCACTCTCACTGACTTCATCCTCAGCTTCTCCCCCAACTTGTACTGCTTCTAAGTTGGCTTGAATGCCCTTCCTTTTCATATTGTCGTACTTGCGACTGAATGTAAAAATTCTACCCGACTGGTATGTCTATATTGATTAAGCATGCGTGGAAATATAGACTGGCACTGCTAAAACAAATTGCTGAACTAAAAGAGGAGATAGAAAAAGAGTAAACATTGGAGGTCCTTAACAAAAAAATGGATGACATTAATAAGAGAATTTCTAAGCACGAAGATGAAATTGTTGCCAAAAAAGAGAGGAAATTTCTAAGGGATAAGATTGACTACCAGTCGGGTAGAATTTTTACATTCAGTCGCAAGTACGACAATATGAAAAGGAAGGGCATTCAAGCCAACTTAGATGCAGTACAAGTTGGGGGAGAAGCTGAGGATGAAGTCAGTGAGAGTGATATCTCAGAAGATGGCACAGCTTCTGGCAACAGAGAAGAAGGCACTACACCTGTCAATAGAAACTTCCCAAACCCGCCAAATTTTTGGGAGGAATTCCGAATGATGAATCTATCAGCTCAACAACAGAACTGGCAGATAGATCGAGGACGCGGAAGGGGGACGGGATTTCGAGGAAGAGGCAGAGGAAGAGGCAAAGATGGAGGAAATGCCACAAAATCCAAAAACAAGCCAGGAGAGGCGGAAGGGGGCAAGCCAAATACAACCCCAGTGGGAGTGGAAACACAGGGCCAAAAAAGAAGAGGAAAATGAACCAAACGAATGTGGCAAACTTATCATCTTGCTTACTTTCCAGTATTGAACAGGATGTTTTACAATTTGGCCTTTCATTTTGTCCCACCTCTAACTTTTTCTATTCCCAAGAATGTATTGACCTGTTCAAGTTTACCAGAAAACTGAGATTACACAAATGGCATAAACTTAAAGTTAAGGGCACTATAAGAGAAGCTAACAAAGCTCAACCGGCATGTGAAACTATTGGGGAGGTTGAAGCTTTGATTGCCCTGAAAGAACTAGAATTTGATGGTTTGGAAGAGGGAACAATCAATGCAACCACCTTGGGATTCAATACCAACTTAAATTATCCCAACTCTTTCAAGCCGAAATCTACCTTTAATCCTATCCTACCAGCTTGCAGCATTGACACTTTTGAAACCCTTATGGTTAATGACTTTAAAAGTTTGGCCAAAAAGAAGAGTTGGGCCAATGACAATTTAAGTAAACCTGAACACTTGGCAATACGTGCTTTGGAATGCGATTCCTCAATTGTCATTCGCCAATCAGACAAGGGGGGGAATGTGGTTGTTTTGGATACCAAAGATTACGTGCAAGAGGGTATGCGTCAATTAAATTGTGTAGAGTGTTATAAAGTAACCACTCTCAATACCATTTAAGAATCTAATAACAGATACTACCAAATGTTAAAAGATTGGCATACAACAGGCGTATTGGAATGGGATGAGTACTCATTCCTACTAAATCGAAACCCTAAGGTTGCTATTTTATACTTATTACCTAAACTACATAAGGACTCCCTGAAGCCCCCGGAAGACCTATTGTCTCCTCTATGGGCTCATTGTTGGAAAGAACTTCCAAATACATAGACTTTTTCTTACGTCCTTTTGTAGAACAACTTCCTTCCTATCTGAAGAATAGCAGAGACTTTATGAATAAAGTCAAGGACATTCAGTGGAAAAGCAGTTATCTACTCATTACCCTAGATGTCTGCAGCCTTTATACCTCTATAAGACATGCAGATGGTATTCAGGCTTCACGTCAGTTTTTGAATACTAGGTCTATATCATTCTTGAATCATACTGAGATGATTCTTCAGATGATGACTTTCTGTCTGGAGAACAATTTCTTTATCTTCAATGATGTCTACTATAGACAGCGACAAGGGACTGCGATGGGAACTTGTTTTGCTCCCAGGTTTTTAATTTGTTTATGGCAAGCTGGGAGCAGCAGGTGGAGAGGACACAAGCACTATATCGCAGCCATGTGATAATGTGGCTGCGATATATTGATGATTTGTTTATCATTTGGGATGGTTCGCGGGCATTGGCAGAACAATTTATCCAAATTCTGAATCAGAATGATTTAAACCTTAAACTGGAAGGCAAAATCAAAAGATGTACCACAGACTTTTTGGATTTATCCATCATGGTGTCAAAAAACAAACTTATGACCAAACTGTTCAGGAAATCCACCGCTGGAAATACCCTGCTGCACGCAGACAGTGGTCATCCTAAGTCTCTCATACGCAGTATACCTTTTGGCGAATTCCTCCGGGCTCGAAGGATTTGCAGCCAGGATCAGGATTACATAAAAGAAGGTCAATGTATGACAGAACGCTTCTTGGAAAGAGGTTATCAATCCAATATAATCAAAGAGGCGTTCTTAAAAGCCAGTAAGATCTCTCATGCTGACCTCTTAACTCCCAAAGAAGAAACAATACCTACTGAGGACACAAGTGTAGTCAGATTTGTATCTACTTATCACTCCAACTCATGGCAGGTGCAGAGATGTCTGAAAAAACATTGGAAAGTTCTCAGAACTGAGTCTACTCTTGATGATGTTTTGGGTAACAATCCGAAGGTCACATTCGGCAAGGCAGATTCATTGAGAACCAAACTTAGCAAGAACGACATCAGCATGGCATCACAGAAGAAACCCGATATACAAGGTTTTTATACGTGTTTGACATGCAAGGCTTGCAAGTTTAGTTCCAATGCTAAGAAAGTCTTCTATCCTGTAGAAGATACTGAAAAAATCATCAGTAAATATCTTTCCTGTCTGTCTGACTACTGTGTGTACATTCTGGTTTGCCCATGTGCTAAAAAGTATGTGGGGAGCACCATGTTTCCGGCAAAAAAACGTGTCCTGGAACACATGCGGGCAATCCAGAATAAAGACCATCATTCACCAGTTGCCAGACACTTCGAAGAACAGCATAACAGTAACCGGAATTTATTGAGGTTCTTTGTAATTGACAGAATTCCCCCCAGTAAGAGAGGTGGTGACAGGATTCGTAAGCTAAGACAAATGGAGAGTAGATATATCTTAGATTTAGACACCAGGATCCCGTCCGGGTTGAACTCAGAAGAGGAATTGGCCTGGCACTTGGGTGACTGATTCTCTCTTGTGTAAATCAGTTAGTGTAATGTTATTAATCGCTGTGTAGAAGTTAGAGTAGGTATCTCTGAGCCTTCTGTCTCTTGGAGCTCTGATGTGTTTTTAATTCACTTACTGTATATATTTCACTGTTTGTTGTGTGTTCGTAACCAAACCTTGGCCGTTATGTATGACATCCTGGTTTGTTCTGACGGGCAGTGTTTTTCTTTCTATGTTCAGGTTATGCAAGCTTGAAGTTCTATTGGAGAATTCCGATTGTATATACCCACTGGGGATGAAGAAACAAGAGGGTGCTATTCTGATTTAATTCACATTGCAGTTTTCTGCACTTTTTCCACTGGGACTTGAGATGTGATGTTTAACAAAATTTAAATAACATCTTTTTGTCTTTTCTTTGGGCGAAGTATTGCTTCTTCCGATTTACCTTATTTCTATATATTTGTTTTTTTCTCACTGGAGACATTGATTGCACACAATATGAAAGAAGTAGCATTTGTATTCAATACAGCCTTTTGAATAGATGGAATGCAGAGCTCGAATAGAGTAGGTCTGCTTTTGTATTTGAATTAGTAGACATGCATCTAGATTGTCAAATGGATCTTTTCACACAATGATGATCCTTTTTGATGTAAAAAGTAGGATACATTAACCTGAAATAACGTATTGCAAGCCCACAATATCAGTCGATCTAGAGTTTGTCTGTGTTACAATGCTATTGGTTGCACAATATGCACGTTAAGATATGGCCGCGATGTTGGTTTGTTACATGTATGTCCTTTGTTTATGTTGACAAACACTGTGATGTCATGCACTTTTCTTTCATGAAACTTTATTTAATGTATTAAGCTCCGTGTGTTAATTACCCGTGACCAAGGCGAGGTGATCGCTGAAACGCGTTGGGTTTTTCCATCTCTCTAATTTAACATGCTGGAATAAACTTATCCTTTATTGCAACGGAACGTGGAAGTGGTGATTATATCGGAGTCGAGTGCATTGGCAGAACGCTGTTTTTGCTGTGAAAACTTGACACATAATAAATTAATACAATTATTTTAATTTAATATACTTTAATGTATTAAAAATATACTATAACATTTAGTTACTAGTGCAGTAATATTAAAACATGTTCTGCATTACAAATACAGATTAACATTTTTGTCATTTAAACTGGTAATAATCAATACATTTATAATGGTGGATCGTTGCATTGTCCTCTGTTGCATGTTATAAAAATGTGTAAAACTAATAGAAATAGTTTTAAAAATACATACATAATGTAATTTAACATTCACATTTAAAATAGACAATTGAAATTTTTCTTAATTTCCCTATACTTTACTATAGGGAGATCTCCCCACCAATTAATGAGGTCTCCACCAAGTGTACAGAATATCAAATGTAGAATTAAATCTCTACTAGCAGAAACTAATTGGTTATATTTTAACTTTTTGCTGACTCCATCCCCTATTTTAGTTGTTGAGTACAAGTAAGCCTACACTTTTGAATCAGTGTAAGGGTAAACCTACATGTGTAGATTTTTACATGTGTAAGTTTACCTTTGTGAATAGCTCCCAAGATATGGCAGTAGTGTCTCTGTTCCTGGTGGGGCATGTCATCACCACTGTACTTGAAGCATTACTTCAATGAGTAAAGAAGCTGTCTTATGTACATACCTTAGCAGCTGCAGACAGAGTTAACCCCAAACCTGTTCCCTCCCAGTCCCTCTGCAATTCCCTCAATGACTACTTCATTGATAAGATTGCCACCATTAAGTGCAATATTCTTCCCCCTCCCCTTCCTTTTCCATACCCCCTCTGCCCCCGACCTCCACCTCCCTTGACCAATTTCCCTTGATTTCCCAGGAAGCTTTTCGCTCCTTGCTCAAGAAGGTCAAGTCAGGCTCCCCTCTTGATTGCGGCCCGGCTCATATCTTGAGGGAGATGTTCCTTAGTTGCCCCAAGCACCCTTTAACTCTCCTTAACACTTCCATCAACCAGGGACTGGTTCCACCTTACCTTAAATCAGCCACAGTCATCCCCATTTTGAAAAAACCAGGGGCCGACCCTACAGTGCTCGCGAATTTTAGGCCCATTTCCCTGCTTCCTTTTTTGGGCAAAATCCTGGAAAAAAACGTTACCACCTGTCTTTCAACCTTTATTGAGGCTAACCATCTTTTGGCCTCTCACCAAGCTGGCTTTCGCCCGGCCCACTCAACGGAAACTGTGGTCCTTTCTGTCCTGGATGAGCTTAGGATGAATGCTGACATCAATGCCCCTCAGGCCTTGGTCCTCCTCGACTTCTCCGCTGCCTTCAACACGGTTGACCATTCCATCCTCCTCTGCCGTGTCGAGGCGACGGGCATTTGGGGAACGGCCCTGGCCTGGCTTGCCTTCTTTCTCCAGGGCAGGACGCAGGCTGTCCAATTAGAGAGCTATATCGCCCCTATCTGCCCCGTCCCCTGTGGGGTCCCCCAGGGCTCTACTCTTTCTCCTCTTCTATTTAATCTCTATATCTACCCTCTCATAGTTTCCCTTCAAAATATGGAGGTCTCTGTCTTTAACTATGCTGATGACCTCTAGCTCATCTTTAACCTCTCTTCCTCCCCTGATTCTATTCTGAAATTCCAGTCCACTCTTGTCTTTATCTATGATAGGATGAACTCCAACCATTTAAAACTTAACCCTGATAAGACCGAGTTGGTCCTTACCTGCGGTCCCTCTAACCCTTGGTCCCCCACCTTCTGGCCTTCTGCCCTGGGCCCTCCCCCGGTACCTTCTGCCTCTGTCAAAGCCTTGGGCATTAAAATCAGTCAAGATCTCTCCGTGTGCCCCCAGATTAGTACTGTTGTCTCATCCTGCTTTCTGTCCCTTAGAGTCATACGAAAGATCTCCCGCTTCTTTTCTTACAAAGCCCTTAAACTTATTATCCTGGCCATGATCATCTCTTGCATGGATTATGGGAATGGTCTGTACGCTGGCATCCCTGCCTACGAACTTCGGCGCCTCCAATCCATACAGAACCAAGCTGCGTGCTTTATCCACCGCCTTCCCAAGTTCCATCGTACGACTGGTTTACTTAAGTCTCTTCATTGGCTTCCCATCCTGCAGAGATCTCTATTTAAGATGGGCTGCCTGATCTTCATGGCTCTTGCCGGCACCACCCCTGTGTTCATCAATTCCATGATCCGCCCCTATGTCCCCAGCCGCAGCCTTCGCTCTTCCACTCAAGCTCTCTTAATTGTTCCCCGCTTTCGGAGGACTAAGTTGGGTGGTCTGAGATTTTCCACCCTTGCTCCCCGCTTTTGGAACGCCCTTCCCTTTTTTATTAGGTCCCCCTCCACCTACTTAGACTTCCGCAAGTCCCTAAAAACTCACCTTTTTGCTTTAGCCTACCCACTGCAGTAACTCTCTGGTGCCCCCCTTCCATGTTGTCATCCCCCAGCACCAAGAAACCGCTCGGTGTTAGCGCGCTTTATGAATCCCTTTAACTTCAACTTCAACTTCTATGTGTGTGTCTGACTATCATGAGAAAATACACTCCCTTCCATAATATTATCTTATGTGCTTGGTGTCGGTGCTTTGTGTATTTGGTATTTCTAATTCTATTTTCTTTATTCTTTTTTCACCAGAGAACTCCTGGGTGGAGAAAAGTACTGGCCCATCTTAGTGTGCTCATGTGGTGTGCCAGCTGTCATCCAGCTGCTGGTTCTTCCCTGGTTTCCTGAAAGTCCAAGATACCTTCTGATTGATAGAAACAATGAAACAAAATGCATAAAAGGTAAAGGAGGACCGCAGATGGATGTCTGCCATATGTGCATCCACAAGTGGTCTATGTACTGGGACTATGTGATTGGTATTATATAGAAAACAATTTGATTGACTTTGCTCAGTAGTCACCCACATTTGGAATTAAGATCTTAATAATATTTATCGTATGTGTCTACATGTTTATATGTATAGCATAAAACAGCAACACTGGTGCATTTATTCTAAATTACAGCTATATCTAGTAGCCTGTGCTCATTTATGGCTAGGTGATCAATGTGCTATCGGTCGATATCCTAGTGAGGCTTGACTTTTTGAAGGGAACATTTTTTCACTTATTCTGAAGAAACACCACGCATGATAGAAGTTCTGGAGAAGTTTCCTCGACAGTCCTCAGTTTCACAACAGAGATCTCACACTAACAAAATAAAGTAGTCAATATCAAAGAACATATTTAAATGGCTATGTTTGTGCTAAAAATGTTTTATTCAAAAATCAAAGGGATGAACATAGTGTAAGGGTAAAGTGAACAATCTTAAATGTATGTTGTTTATTGAAATGTTCATGTCAAAATAAAAAAAATGCTTGATACATGATATAAATGGAATCAAATGGAAATTACAATTAACATCTGGCTCTGTACCTGGATTCAGCACTGGGGCACAATATCTACACATGCAATGATGCTTTGCACCTCCGACACGTTCACTTGTTCGTGCTGACATTTTGTAAAGTACATGACTGAGGTTTCTAACCTTCTTTCCTGGTAGATCAGACTATGTTGAAATAGGGATGAAAGCATGCTAACGATTTGCCTGATAATTTAATAAAGTATGACGTCTTGCTGGTTTGGAAAACGATGAGTCTGTGTGCATGATTAGTTCAAAACAGTGACAGAAGTTGGGATCCAAATAATATTTTTAGCTTCTACATTCAGGTTTCTGTCAATAAGCAAAGCATTTTGTATCATAAAATTAAAGTGCTAATATAGAATTCGGGCAGATCATTTATTCCATCATATACGTGATGCATATCCAATTTGCCATTTTTAAAAATGCAATTGGATGTAATTCACTTGACATATGGTATACGGGAAGTCGGTCACATTTGTGCCAGAGTAACCCATCCACCAAACACTAAATAAGGCCCTTAATTTTTTCCTTGCATAAATACATTAATTTTCACACAGTTATCTTTAAATAATAATTCTGTTTGACTAAATGTCACTATAGAAAATGGTAAAGCTATACATAATCGTGTATAAACCATTTTCTTATTTAGTCTTTAGTTTGATATTTTAATTTTTTACCTATGCCATTGCCTTGCGACTACCAAACTGTTCCAAAACCTGTATGCCTTGTAAACACAACATTGAATTGTCTCTTTGGTGCAATTCTCTTTAATATGGCCCTGCACTGAATCTGTGCAGGGACTAATCTGCCACGAAGGTCTTTCAAAGTTGTGGATGACTGACTCAAGTGTACAACAGACTTCCCGGCCTCTTATAAGGGATTGCGATTGTTGGAGTAAAGTACAATATCACCCCCTCGCGTTTAGAAGTATACAACTAATTTTAAATCTGTTCTGCATTTTGGTTGCTTGAAGTAAACTAATGTCTCTTTAAATATTAAACAGCTTTACTATTTGGCAGGACGTTTGTTTAATGCACAATATCTATCAGCTTGCCAGACTCAAATCTGTAATGATACATTATTTACTTCCTTTAGTTTTGTGAACCTGAGACATGGGACTGTATTCAACTACAGTGTCCTAACGAGATGTGTACTTTTGGCTAGGGTCTTTGTTGAAATGTCGCCATGCATGGACAGACTGTGACACAGGGGTGGCTCCTCAGCAATGGCAGAGGAGCATCACCCCACTTGCTCGGAGCCAGCAACTGAAAAATAAAACAATATACTTCCTTTGCTGGCTGAGCCAGTGTGCAGTAGGGAGGGGCAGGACCAGGGCCATGGAAGGGGGGAGGAGTGCTATGTGCACTTTCTAAGTGCGCATTTGTGTTTGGCCAGCCATCTCAGGCCGGCCAAACACACATGGGCATTCAGGTTTCTCCAGCATGGCTGCATTGAATAGTCGGACTGGAGAAACTTCACAGTCTCTATGTCCTGAGCGGAGCATTTTTTCAGCCAGCTCAAGCCAATCCCCGCACTGCTCTCATAGTATGAGAGCAGCCAGGGGCATAACACAGGCCCCCGCAGCCCCGCGGTGCGGGGGCCTCAAGCTCCAGGGGGCCCCTTCGGCATTGCACTCTGGCAGGAGAGCTCCTTTATGAGCCGGAGGGGGCCCCTCTGCGTACCATGCAGGGAGGCCTCCCCATCTCCGAAGTCTGAAGATCTGACTGCTGAGCGACGTCCTCACGCTCTGGGGATCCAGTATCTTCTATTTTACATACATACTTTAATTTTTGTTCGCCGTTTAGTCACTGGGAGAATAGAGTGATTTGCACAGAATCACAGACTTTAACCCTGTTCCTTGGAGCCTAAAGCTGGCAGCTGTGATGACCATTTCTTCATGTTGCAGCCACCGTTCTTCTCACACCCTCTGCACTTGTTTATCTAAGTTGTATCCTTTGGAGAGAGCTCCCAGCATGCGCTGAAGCAGGGATCTTCAGAAACAAAGGAATCTAGTATTGTATCTTTCTTTCCATAATGCGTTTTATGAAGCCGGATCGTGCAGGATGTGCCCACTGGTATAGGACCTCCCGTTTTAGTGTGCTGTTTCTTTCCATCAGGAGCACATTGCTTTTGCTGCTCAATGTGACAGCAGGCCGGGGCACAAGGCGGCCCCCAGGGGAAGTGAGGTCGGCAGACCAGTCTTCCCCTGGGGTGTTCGGGCGATAGGTCAGGAAAGGGTGTGAGGTAGAGTAGGGGTGGGCTAGGGGGTGGGGGTTAGGAAGAGAGTTTAAAAGGGGACAGGAGAGGAAGTGCTTCCTCTTCCTGTTTCCAGCACCTTTAGGTTTAGGTTAGAAGATTTTGAGTTGCAGGGAGGCACTGTAGTTTTCTCATAATTCGACAGTAGTGTAGTGCAGGTTAGAGGCAGGGTGTGTGGAGCTCCTTACTGGGACGAAGAGCTGTGAGCGTTGCGGATCCTCCGGTGCCCCGGGGGCATGCGATCTATCTTCTTGTGCCAGCGTCGGCGGGGAAAGGGACTTTCCGGCAAGGTAGTCAGTAGCGGTTTGTAGGGCGGGCCATGGCAGAGCCGGATGCGGCGGTGGTTCGCGCCGCGCTGTTGGTTCTGGGAGGTCTGACCTCCTTCAGCCCGGGGTGCTTGAGCAGGCGTGGGTCAGGATGACCCAGACGCCACCGTCCAAAACAGGGCGAGGGCGGGACGGGAGGCAACAGGAGACAGGCAAGCACGGCGGAAGGCGTCTGAGCCTCCCTGCGCGCCCCCGCATTGAACCAGCTGCTCTGGAGCAGCTGGAGAAGGCAGGAAAGGGGGGCGGGGCGGTCCGGAGTGTACAGGTGGTGCCGGGGGGCCTGGGGATTGGAGAAGCACAGCTGACCTCCAGGTCAATGTGAGGCCTGAGGGTGGTGTTGTAGATTGGACAGGGGACTCCAGCGAGGAAAGCGACGGGGAGGGGGAGAGTGCCACAGAGGAGCCAGCCGGTGAGGAGTTTATACTGTGCCTGACGGATGGGGGGTCAGAGGAAGGGGGCGACATGGGGTAACAACCGGTGGCCCTGTCATGCAGCAGAAAGGGTGTGGTTAAAGCACATGGTTCCAAGGGCAAGGGGCACCTGAGGGCCCACGTGGCTCAGACAGGCAGGCCGGTGGGGGGCACCCCAGCCCCTCTCCAGGGTGAATGGTGAGTTTTGGAGGCAGGCCAGCGATCCTGGGCTGTGCGGTGGGAGCACATGTCACTGGGGGAGAGGGTCCGCGACCAGCCTCACATTATAGCGGTGACAGAGCAACGGTGGCAGGCTTTGTGTGCTGCCAGGGAGCCAGGTTGGGGGAGTGTGCCCGGGGCATGGTGCCCCCGGCGCCTGGGGTTGTACCAGGTGTAGGCAGAGGTCAGAGACAAGGAGTTGCAGGGGCCAGTGGTGAGTGGATCTGGGTAGAGGGACCAGGGACTGGTTTGGCGACATTGAGACCTGAAGGCGCTGGGGCACCCTCAGGCGCAGATGGCCTGGGGGGGGATACAGGCCAGCAGTGGAAGCTGGCAGAGGCAAGGGTGTGCCGACGGAGTGCAAGACGGCCTCCAAACACCGGGGCGAAGCAGTAGGGGGGTCCGCGGCGGCCTGCCCTCCACAGCAGGATTGGGCAGGAGCTGTTCTGGAGTGCGAGTTTGTGCCTGGCGTGAGAGGAAAAGGTGCAAAGAGAGTGGTGAGTGAGGTGCGGAGAGCGGTTGTGGAGGTTGTGGATGAGGAACAGCTGGACTATGATGAAGATGAGGATGATTTGGAAGAGGGTGAGTTGCGTGAGGAAGGATGCTTGGGGAGGAATGCGGCGGCAACAGAAAAACCTGGTGTGTTGCAGGAGAAGCAGGGCAGCACCAGTCGGGTCTCGCAGTTGGGACTGAAGATGGCAGATGCCAGGCGAAAGGACCGGGAGGTGCCCACAAAACTTTCAGGTGAGGGTGCTCGGTGGGATGCGTGGGAGGATGGTGCCAAAGGGGGACGTAAGAAGGCCTGCAGGTCGGTGGGGGTAGGCGATGGGTCTGTCAGGGAGGGGCGTAAGGGAGTTCGGGGGGGGGCTGTGGAGTAAGGGAAAGCGCAGGTGGTGGTAGCCAGTGTGCAAACTGACAAACCTGAGGACGCGGACAAGCACCGGAAGAAGTTACCTTATATGGGTTTGGCGATGCCACTTGGGTCTCATTTGTCGGACAAGATGAGGGCGAGGATATGGAAACATGAGTACGTAGATGTATTCAAATTGCTGCATAGGGAGATTCAGGCTAAGAAAGGGTCCAAGGAGGAGGAATGGGAGTTGACTAGGCGGCCAAGAGTGCCTATTACGATGGAAAATTGGACGTCAGCGTTTTTAATTTACGCCAGTATTTATTTGAGAAGCATGGGGACAGGGCGATAGCTCTTTTCAAGTATATGGATGTCATCAGGAAGCCACAATTGCATTTTGGAGGATTTGCATGGCTTAGCTATGACGAGGAGTTTAGGGCCAGGATTAGCGTTAACCCAGATAAGGCTTGGGGAGACATTGATCAGGAACTTTGGGTTCAATGGATGTCATCTACACAGGTGGCGGCGTCTACGCACACGGCCAGTGGCCTTCCAGTCGCTTATCGGTCCTTTCAGTCGCGTCCCGCCCAGTCTGGGGCGGGTGGGCAAGGATCTTCAGCAGGAGCAGGGAGTCAGGGTACCTACACGGGGACCGCTGGTCAGCAGCCCAAGTCTGGGGAAGCCACCATTGGGGCATGCTAAAATTTTAATAAAGGCTTCTGCACACGACACCCTTGTAAATTTAAACATGAGTGTTCCAAATGTGGGGGACGACAACCGGTTACGCAGTGCTTTACGCCGGCCATACCTTCCGAGCAGAGGAGGGTTACAAAGGGCTGTGGAGAGGCTGGGCCAAAGGGCCCCTACACCGGTTGATGTGGTGGCCATGGGTCCATGGCTCTCTCGGTACCCTGATAGAGAGGCGGCTTTGAAGCTGCATTGGGGGTTTACGGAAGGATTTCGGGTAGGGTATTAGGGTCCTCGGGAGAGAAGGTGGGCGGAGAATCTGCGGGCTGCGAAGGTACTACCGGAGGTGGTGGCGGGCAAATTGCAGAAGGAAATGTTGGACGGCAGGATCGTAGGCCGGTTTGACGAGTGGCCGGTGCCGGACCTCATTATTTCACCTTTGGGTGTTGTCCCTAAGAAAGAGCAGGGTGAGTTCAGGCTGATTCATCACCTGTCATGGCCGGAAGAAAGTTCAGTGAATGATTTAATCGCGGAGGAGGACTCCAGGGTGTTGTATGCGTCGGTCGATGATGCCATTGGGCTGGTGCAGGTTTGTGGTCAGGGGGCAGAATTGGCTAAATGTGACATCAAGTCGGCCTTTCACCTCCTTCCCATACACCCGGCTGACTTCTCTTTGCTAGGAATGCAGTTTGGGGGGGCCATTTTTGTGGACAGGGTCTTGCCGATGGGTTGTGCGATTTCCTGCACGCTTTTTGAAACTTTCAGTTCTTTTCTGCAGTGGGCCTTTGTGGACCGGAGTGGACACCTGCTGGTGTCACACTATTTGGATGATTTTTTGTTTGTTGGGAAAGGGAAGACATGTGAGTGTGGGTCGGTGTTGTCGCAGTTTTCAAAGTTTGGCCCAGTTTTGGGAGTTCCCTTGGCGCCAGAGAAGACGGCAGGGCCCAGTTGTTGTTTGACGTTTTTGGGTATCGAACTTGATTCACTGGCATGGCAGGCACGTCTGCCGGAGCGGAAGGTGTCGTAGATGCGGGCGGTTCTGTTGCAGGTGGTCGAGATCCGAAAAATTGATTTGAGGTCTGTGCAGCGTCTTTTGGGTTTGCTGAATTTAGCGTGCAGGGTGGTGAGGGCCGGGAGGACATTTTGTAGGCGCCTCGGCAAGGACATGTCAGGGGAGGTACTCCCTCACCACAGGGTCCGAGTCACATTGGGATCTCCGGGTGTGGCTGACCTTTTTGGAGTATTTCAATGGAGTGTGTGTAAGAAAAGGAGGTATCCCCGACTAAAGTTCCTAAATCGGGATCACTAGATTGTTTGAAAAGACAGGAATTTAGGAACAAGTATTACAGGTGGGCACAAACTGACAACAGGAAGTACTGACTATGGATTGACAATACACATTATAGCATATGGTTAAAAGTGCTTTATTTAATAATATTATTGTGGATCTGACTTTCTAACATTCATTGATTTAGATCCGGCAATTAGTCTCATATTGTGCACTTTGTAATTATTATGTGTCACACTACATTTCAGTATAGATATATAATTCATAAATAGATAAATAGATCCAAAAGATACAAAAATACAAAAATAATTAATATTAGTAAAAAAACATGGCTAGAAATAGATTGTAGTTGCTACGCGCGTTTCGGCTATTAGCCTTCATCAGGACGCCATGATGTATGTTCCAAATGTACCAATCTTGTATTGCCGCCGCAATACGAGGAGATGGACTCTAGATGCACTTGGGAGTTGTGCTAAGGCCAAAGATATGATTCAGAAAAGGGGGTGGTGATGAACAGAGTGTCTGAATTAAGCAGACCACTCTTACCCAGTCCAAAGATCAGGGCTTGATCCATCACCGTTATTTAGCTCACTTCACCATCCCAGCTCAGAACCTGGCTATATGCAAATCAGTCTGTCCCTGGCCCAGTGCATCATGGGAACAGGGCAGACTAAACTACCAAGCCAATTCTTCACCAGAAAGGAGACAAGCTTCCGGGGACCGGTTTCTGGCATTTCAGCCGTCGTCGGCCCGGCTTGCTTGAATCCTGATGGTGCAGTGAGCAAGGGACTCATGTCTGAGTATACCCTGCCACACCTATAGTGGCCAAAAACGATTCAGAAAAGGGAGTGGTGATGAACAGAGTGTCTGAATTAAGCAGACCACTCTTACCCAGTCCAAAGATCAGGGCTTGATCCATCACCGTTATTTAGCTCACTGCACCATCCCAGCTCAGAACCTGGCTATATGCAAATCAGTCTGTCCCTGGCCCAGTGCATCATGGCCAAAGATATGACACAGTCTAGGATGCAGAGGTTAACTATTCGCTGATGGTAAGGTATCGGTCGTGTAGAGTATGACAGGGGTTATACGATGCTACCCTGTGGTCTTCTATCTTCTTAAAAATGTGGCAGCATGCGGTAAAGCAGGATTATCCGGGAGATGTCATGGAGAGAAGGACATCATGGTTAAAACTTGTTGCGTGTTGCATGACGGCTCTGTGTTTGTAGTCCTTCCCTCCGGGTAATAGATGAAAGAGGTGCGTCTCTGGCAATGGAGCTGTTAGCGTCCACGATGAGGGGGTCTGGCTCTCAGGCGTCTTGACCGGATGTCGGAGGCTGCATTTCAATGGAGTGTCCATAGATTTTGGACACAACAAGATGGTCTGGCAAGTGCAGCTTTATTCGGACGTGGCAGGTGCAGCTGGTTTCGGAATCTTCTGGGACGGGAGATGGTGCGCGGAACAGTGGCCGGATCATTTGTTGCGGCAGGGACGGAGCATTGCCTTTCTTGAGTTCTTCCCCTTGTTGGTGGCATTACAGGTTTGGGGCCCGAATTTCAGAACAGGTCGGTGCTGTTTCATGTGGATAACAGGACGGTGGTGGATTTGGTGAACAATCAGAAGGCGAGGGATCTGAGGGTGTTGCGCTTGCTGCGAAGCTTCATGCTGCTGTGTTTGCATTTTAATGTGCTGTTTTGCGCGCACCATGTCCTGGGTGCAAGCAATGACATTGCGGATGCGTTGTCTCGTTAGCAGTGGCAGTGTTTCAGGAGGCTGGCGCCGGGAGCGGAAGCTTGCAAGACCAAGGTGCCGGAGGGTATCTGGGCATGGGGGGAAGGTGATTAGTGGGGTTGGTTGAAAGATCTATAGCTGACTCCACGAGGCGCTCTTACAGATTGGCAAGGTCTGAATTTGGCGCGTTTTTAGGTTGGACCAGGAACGCATGGCGTATGCCTAAGAGTGATTGTGAGCAGGGTGTGGTTTGTTTTGTGTTGCATTGCATGGATATGGGGCTGTCTCAGACGACGATTGCGGGCAATCTGGCAGGGATTTCTTTTTACAGCATGTTGTATTTGGGTTTTGATCCAGCTAGGTCCTCTTTACTGAGTAGAATGCTGAAAGGTTGGGGGCGTTTAAGGGGGGTGGATGGGGGGGTGGAGCCGTGGGAGGCCATTACGTTTGAGTTGATACAGGGCCTTGTGACGGAGTTGCCCCATTGTTGTTATGACGACCACGAGGTGGCGTTATTTCGTTTGTATATGATTTGGATGTTTTTTGGGGTGTTTTGGGTGTCTGAGTTGATTGGAGCGAGGGGTGTGCCTGGGTGAATGTTTGAGGATGTGCGGTTTGATGGGTCACGTTTGGGAATCTGTGTGTGTCAATCTAAAACGGACCAAGGTGGACATGGCAAGTGGGTATGGTTGGGGGAGAGTGGTTGTGTGTAGGTGTGCCCGATGCGTGAGTGGAGAGTGTTTTGCAGCAGGGTGCAGCGGACGGCGGGAGAGATCTTTTGGCATACCTCTCAGAAGAGTGTGACGTCTTTCCAGCTGTTGTTGGTGTTGCGAATGGCGCTGCGACGCATAGGCAGGGATCCCTCTAGGTATGGGACGCATTCTTTCCGGATAGGTGCAGCCACGGCAGCGGCTCTGTTGGGTTGGTCCTGGGATGCCATTAGGAGGATCGGGCGCTGGCGGTCTCGATGTTGTGAACGCTATGTGTGCAAATGAGGAACAGGGGGGAGGCTGTTTTGGGGATAGATAGGGCTGCGGTTGGTGCGCGGTTATGGTTTTCAATGTGGTGCTAATCTCTTTTTCTTCGTGGGTTGCGTTCGGGGGCCAGGGGCCAAGACGGTTACCTGGATCGTAGGGCATTCCTTTGTTCACTGGGCATCGAAATATGCAGACAGACAGGTATACAGCCGTAGCCTGGGACTGAGGAGCAGCCATCATGAGGTCCAGTGGTGGGGTAAGAGTGGCATGTGTTGGGGCGACTTGCTGCCCTGGCTGGCAAAGAAGGTGGCTCAGCTGGGTTGCCCGGACATGATTGTGGTCCACTTGGGGGAAAATGACTTGGTCAAGCAGTCAGGAGTGGCATTGCTACATTTGATGCAACGGGACTTGGACGCCATGAAGAGCAATCTGGCTGGCGCCAGTATTGTTTGGACTGAGTTTGTGCCACAACGTGTTTGGAGAGGGGCATTAAAGCCGGCAGCGATTGAAAGGGCGCGGCGCAAGTTGAATAGGGCTATGAGACTTTTTTGTGCTGCACATGGGATCAAGGTGATTGCTCACTTGGGCCTAAGGCTGGAGGAGCCCCTTCTTTTTCGAGAAGACAAAGTGCACCTTTTGTACATGGGAAATGCTTATTATTTGATGGAATTGCGAGATACTATCAGTCTGTTGTGGAATGAGTCTATCTGGTGCCGGCGTGAGTGAGAACGAAAGGTGCACTGGTGTGGGGTGGGGCAGGTAACCGCCCTTCGGGGGTTCCCTGGTTGGCAGGACTTGGGAGGGGTGGGGAGTCCATGACGGGCATAATCACCCTTCCGGGGAGGGGGATATAGGTGCAGGATGGGGGTGTGGCAGACAGGAGTGCAATGGCTGGAGATGCTGGAGGAGTTTGAATGAGAAAGGTGGAAGTGAATGATATAAGTGAAGAGGTCGAGGTGTGAATGGGGAGTTGAGTAATTGAAGTACGAGAGTGAATGATGGTTGGATGAAATGAGGTTGGGGATTGTTAACTGTTTATTTGTGTGATGTTGAACCGGTTGTCAACCCTGTCCTAATAAATGGCCTTTTACGCTAAAACAGCGTGGAGTAGTTATTGCGCGAGAAGGCATAGCTGCAAGCTATGTCAGGCAGTGTGTTTTAAACTCCCCAAGCTCTGTATAAACCACATGCTTGGATTTGGGGCAGCCTGGCTGGAATTAATAGAGAGCGAGTATTAATTGGGGACCCCCGCACCCCGGGTGCTGCGGGGGCCTGTGTTATGTCCCTGCTACTGCACAAGCACACGAAAATACCAAGCTTTGGACTGTCATAAGCAGCCACTAGGTATATGGCAGGCTTTGACATTATAATAAACTCAATGAAAAGCAAACAGGTTTAGAGTTCTTGGCACACCCTGTCCAGGGAGCAAAAACTCAAATATGTCTCACTGTGATAAGCAAAGAAGAGAAAAAAAGGAGCTGGAATTGTCATCCCGAGGGAAATACCATGTGTTCCACAATGCCACCGATGCGCCCTGCCGATATGCTCCTTTAGAGTGAAGTGAGGGGTTGGGTTACTTGATTTACTGACTGAAAGCAGGTACAGGATGGAATTCAAATGCTTTTGACCTGTGAATGCAATTGTATTGGTGTCCTAACAGGGCACACCGGTGTGTTTGAGAAGAAAAAGTGTTAAAAGTTGTTCCCTTGTAACATGAAAGACTCCTTGGCAATTTTTATTTAAAACATAAGTTGTGTTTTTTGTTCAAATAAAATAACATGCATTTTAAAACTAAAAACAAGCTTGATCAGATATTTCTAATTGCTTTACGACAAAATATAAAGTGGGGCCAATTAACATAAAACCAGAGGCGGCTGGTCCATGGGGGCGTTTGGGCGCCGCCCCCCCTGTTTTCTCGCCGTGCGAGAAGGCAAACAAAGATAGTTATTATTACTACCATTTGTTTCTGCCTTGCCTTCTCGCACGGCGAGAAAGCAATATTTTCTGTGTGGGCGGTGTTACTCGAGGGCAGAGGGGAGCGGCTTGCCCACTGTTGGTAATACTGTCTGTTTGGACAGCCTGAGAGGCTACCCAAACAGACAGTATTAACACAGTAGGCAAGCCGCTCCCCCCTGCCCTCGAGTAACCCCTCCCACTCTCCCCGTCTCTCTGTATGCTGCTGTGCTGCAGCATACAGAGAGAAATGACGTCAGAAGGGCAGCCGGCCGAACCAATCACAGCGCTGGCTGCTGTGGAGGGGAGGGAGGCTGCCTGCCGCCTTCTGATGACGAGCTCAGCCCTAGGAATTCGAATGCAGCGACGGCGGGAGTCGCAAGTCTCGAGTCTAAGTCTGGACTTAACAGGTAAGTTATTTCACTAAGAGCCATGTTTGTGCTCATTGTGTATGTTGCCTTTACAAGTTTTGCTACACTTCCGTTTCAGTTGGAGTGACAGATGTTAGGGGCCGAGACCTCTCCAAACGCCATGTGGCTCTTTTGGTCTTTGCTGATGTGTGTGCTTGGATACTGTGTGTTATTTGGCCGCACGTCTTTGGATAGGATTGGGCTGGGCAGTGACTGCATCTGTTAGCGGCAGCCGCAGGGCAGTGTGTCACAAAACCTTTGACTAGACGCGGCGGTTCGTCTTTACAATACACGGTGTGCCTGCTACATGGCCTGGAGGAGGGTGCTGCAGAGCGCGGGAAAACAACCCCAGAAAGGGCTCTGATCTGTCTGTGGTTGAGGAATGCTCCTTTTCTGTATTTTTGTGTATATTAAAATAATCGGAATTGGTTAGACTCAGTCCCCGGATTGTATAGCGCACATTCTGCCATATGTATGACCTCATAGCGCTTTTGGCAGTTCATGGAGCTTCCCACACGTTTCGGTGTAACTATGACAGGCAAAGGTCGGGTTCAGTTTGTATAATGCTGTGTACTGGTCGGTCATGTCCCTGGTTAGGTGGCGCCGTGCGTCTTGTTCATTGTTGAGCTGTGGGTGTCGGATTACGGTGTTTGAGGGTAAAGGTCGGCTCCCACATTGTTCTGGTGTTTCCACGCAATAAAGTAACATTTCTAGTAAATTAATGCAGAAAGGTGCTTTCCGCCCTACTACTTTTACCATCTACCAGCCGCCACTGCATAAAACATCTGAATGTCTCTTCTGTGGTTTGTGGTGATTTAACAATATTCCTTTTGAGACACAGTGCTTAGTACAACCTGTATCACTGTGGTTACAAAATAAATATGTGTGTGTCTGTCCTTTTAGAGCATTCAATCCATTATTCTTTGCAAAAGTTACATTTCTATGCTAATATTGCTATTTCAATGCTACTCAGTTTATTGACACTGGAAGGTTGAAATGCTAGTTTAATCTTGCAGGACTTAAACCTAGTCAGGTTGCAGACACATCCACAGGACCCAGGCAGTTCACCAAAAATGATGGTGAGGCCCAGTTCATATGAAAAGCAAGATGATTCACATTCCCCGCAGGTTGCCTCTACTCACAAGCATGGTGGGTTGTTTAAGGATAATATGCCCCACAGTTATGTCTTGAGTACAGCCAGTCCAGGGTGTTTGCTGCGCTTTGTCTCGTGAACAAAATGAGACAGTTGGTGAGGATGACCTCTGCAGACACCGAGGCATGGAAGAGCAGGAAAGCTGTTCTGGTGTAGCCCGCGAGGTGCAGCTCCCCGCAAGGTTCATGTGAGTGGTGTGGCTGAACCAGGGGCGTAACACAGGCCCCTGCATCCCCCGTGCTGCGGGGGGCTGAGCTGCCGGGGGCCCCCTCAGCACAGTATTCAGGCCTGAGAGCTCTGAATCAAATCCAGAGCGGGGGCCCCTCCGTGTACCTTGCAGGGAGGCCCCTTCAACTTTTTTTACACCACTGAGAGTGCTACAGCGTGGCTCCAGAAATTATTTCTAATCATCACTCACCATTTCCCTGAAACCTTTAAACACTCAGAACATGCACCAGTGGGGCCCATAACACTGCGCATTTACCTAGTTCACTTACACTTGGCTTCAAGACTTCTGGTTAATCATAATGGAGAAATGCTGTAACATTTGGTTGAGCGTCTAAAAACCTATTTAATTTTTACACCAACAATTCAAAACACTTTACCATGGTTTTATTCTAAACACTTATATTCAGACACACCACCATAATGGCAATGGGTCTGCTAGAACGAAAATTAGGCGTAGGAAGAAACAAAGACCAGCTTTTAATTCTTCATTTATCTAATTTTTATTCAAAGCAAACTTTTAGTATGTCTGACATTATGCATTTATGTATTCTTTATTCAGTAATTCTTAAAACTTTGTTTCAGAATCATGATCATT
This sequence comes from Lissotriton vulgaris, assembly GCF_964263255.1. NCBI lineage: Eukaryota > Metazoa > Chordata > Amphibia > Caudata > Salamandridae > Lissotriton > Lissotriton vulgaris. Next base: position 249,884,482 of record NC_141699.1, on the reverse strand, counting down.
TTATTAAGAGCTCAGAAAAATCGCTTTATTATAAAATTCAGTAAAGTTTAGCAAAGAACAGATAGTTCCAAATTCAATCTCTCCTAACATCCCTGACTAACACCCTCATCTTATCTTAACAGTCCTGCAAAGCAAACAAATAAGAAAATAACAGAGTCTTGCATCCAGTAATCGGTCAGCAAACGGGCAGCTTCTCCGAAGGAAATGGAAAAAGCGACCCCAACCTTACAAGTCCAGGGGTTTTTATACCCTAATTCTCATCTTAATCTATCTAGAAAAGTAACTAACATCACCATCTTGTGTTCTGATTGGATACATTCGGGTGGATATGCACTTCCTCACCATTACAGCATTTGTTATTCACATGATTCAGCTGATTTAATAAATGTCCATTGTTTAAGCAGTCAGTGGCCTAGGCACATTGCATTTTAGCAACATTGCCCTTCTTTCCCATGGCTTGGTTATGCTCTTATTCATGCTTGGCACCCATCCTAGGTTCCGGATACTGAAACCTTGAACTTCTCCATCAAGCACAGTCAGCTCACTTGCGCTGGCAGAAATCTTTGGCACTCCTCGCAGACCAATACCCACTTGCAGTACCTCAGAGCGGCCATTTTCTCACTAGGCCTCACAGGCCACATTCGGAACTATCATAAAACAAACAGAAATCCATGTTAATTTTAATAATGAAACCCATTCTGTTTACCTTCCCCCATGCTAATGTTTCCCATTAGTCGTTACCTAGCAATATGCCACACAAATGCGTTTTATACTTACATAATCGACCCTCTCTTTTCACAAAACATATACAAAAGAACATTTAAATAGCATTTTGTTTATATATTGAAGCTATGCATTAGTCCACAACACAACAACAATACATATTAGCTAGTATTATTGCAACATGTAAGCAGAATTAGTATTTCCCGTGTGTAATTTAAAACAAAAATAAAATAACGTGTGCATCTTATTCTATGGTTGGTTATTTTCACAAAACATGCAATTAGTAAACATTATAGTTATGGGACATTGATTTCATGAGGGGTACACAACATTTTGTGTTCGCCACCTCGCTCCATTAATTCCCTCATCTGGTGATTTTATCACCAAATACTTCCCAACATTTTGTAAAATTTACTTGAACATGTTTCAGTTCCCTTTCTTGTTAATATCATCTATACTTTTGTCTCTTTCTCTTTTGAATCTTTGAAAAACTTTTATTTTATTTCTTCCATTTCTATTTCATTCTTTTCTTTCATTCTTGCCTGCTGTGCTTCATTTCTTTTCTTTATTGATCTTCTAAAATCTTGTCTACCTTTATATATACAGCACAATCTTATCATAAAAATCACTATTACTAGGACTGTTATTGGATTTAGTATTTTACCTATAATTGAACTACCTATTTCTCGAAACCAATGTTTAATTGCTGATAAACTTTTACCCAACTTTTCGAGGACACCCTCAACCTCCAGTGGTTCAATTTCTCCATGCAAATATATAATGTTTTGTAACAGGGGCGAGAAGGAGACCAGGACTAAATAGGGCTGTTTTTAAACAGAGTGCTGTTTATTGGGACTTCTAACAGAAGACGTAACCAGAATGTTCTAACAGAGTCTTTGCCCCAGGAATGATGGGAGCTGTAGTCCACTTCCTTTTCACAGTTCGGGGAAGGAACAGCTTTGTATGTTAGGGTAGCGCCTCCCGCTTCTGGACTCGTTGTTACTCCACAGGGCGTTGCGCCGGGCCAAAAGAGAAGAAAAAGAAATATCAGGAAGGAGTTTCTCCTTCCTTCCTATGTCGCGGGATGCAGAGGGAAGTGAAGGGAAGTCACCACCGTCACCAATGTGTAGCGCGGTCAAGCAACGGGCTTTTAGGCTTTCTCACGCGTGCCGCCCCCAGCCTTCCCCGAAACTCGGGTCCCTCCCAATGACAATCCGAGACGGCCCCCCGTACCTTGTTGAGCCTCGACCCTTCTCCTGGGCCATGGCGGGCTTCAGCGTGTTGCCAGCTAGGGTCTGGCTGCCCTTCTCTTCGTTCGTCCGCTCTCTCGTCCCGCAGTGAAGACTCCTCGGCAGCAGCTGGTTCCGGCTTCTCCTGCGACGCGTTGTTCCACGGCAGCACTTCAAAGGTCGTCACCAACGTCTGCTCCTCACCGGTAGGTCCTAACGAACGACGGTCTCCCTCGGCGTCTTCCTTTTTCAGAACGCCTGAACCACGTGACCCCACCAGCTGACCGGCCCAGGCACAGGAATTAAAGGGGCCTTATTCTCCAAGGACGTTCTGTGAACATAGAATGGGAGAGCAGTGAGGGGAAAAGTGCCCCGAGTGGGCATCCATAGAGTCCGTGTCCTCACACACCCCAACCCCAGTTTGTTCACGTTCGGGGAACAAAGGAAGGCGGGAAAGAAAGTCAGCGTTTCCATTGTCAATTCCCTTCCGATGGACCACCTCAAAGGAAAAGGGCTGGAGGGACAGGAACCATCTCAAGATTCGTGGATTGTTGCCCGTGTTGCGGCTCATCCACTGTAAGGGAGCATGATCGGTGTAAAGAAGGAAATGGGCCCTCTCCAGATAGTATCGTAATTTCTCAATTGCCCACTTAATGGCCAAGCACTCCTTCTCTATGATAGGATATTTCTGCTCCTGAGGAAAGAGTTTTCTGCTGATGAAAAGGACGGGATGTTCAATGCCATCTGATGACAATTGGGACAATACCGCCCCTAACCCATGTTCGGAAGCGTCTGTGTGTAACAGGAAGGGTTTCGAGAAATTAGGAGACCTCAAAATGGAGGCAAAAGTTATGGCCTTTTTCAGATTCACAAATGCTGTTGTGGCGCTCTCGCTGGGGTGTTGGAAGTCTTTGGTTTTAACGTTTTTCTGTAATAGGTCGGTCAGGGGAGCAGCCAGTTCGGAATATTGTGGAGTGAACCTTCTGTAATATCCCAGGAGCCCTAGGAAAGCCCTAACCTCTTTCTTGGTTGAGGGAAAAGGGGCCTCTGCTATTGCCTTCACCTTTTCAGATTGTGGTTCGATAACACCGTTTCCCAAAAGGAACCCAAGATATTTCACCTTCCTGAAGCCTGCTCTGGATTTTTTTGCATTTATATGTAATCCTGCCGCTTGCAGGGACCTAAGAACCTGAGTACAATGCTGTAAATGGGTTTCCCAGTCTGGGCTAAATATGACGATGTCACCAAGGTATGCGCAGGAGTACTCCTGATGCTGATGTAACACCTTGTTCATAAGGCGTTGGAACGTGGCAGTTGCCCCATGCAATCCAAAGGGTAAGACAGTAAACTCATACAGGCCCGTTGGTGTAACAAAGGCAGTCTTTTCCTGATCTTCTGGTTTGAGGGGTACCTGCCAATAGCCTTTTGTGAGGTCAAGGGTTGTAATGTATTGAGCCTCCCCCAATTTCTCTATTAACTTGTCGACTCTAGGGATGGGATATGAGTCACACTTTGAAATAGAGTTGACCGCGCGGATGTCAATGCAAAAGCGAACTGAGCCATCTGGTTTTGGCACGAGCACGATAGGAGAGGACCAATCGCTTTTGGAGGGTTTTATGACCTCTAAGTCTAGCATGTTCTTAACCTCTTCCTCAATGGCCTGTCTTCTGGCAGCTGGAATGCGGTATGGTTTCTGTTTTACTATTTTTCCAACCTGTGTGTCTATGGCATGCTCAGCTAACATTGTTTTTTCAGGTAGGTTAGAAAAAAGATGGGAAAAGGGGTTCCGGGCATGCTGAAGGGTTCTGCCTTGTTCTTCAGTTAAATCAGGATTGACAACTAACTCCTTCAGGGTGGTTTCACCCTGGGGCGAGGTACCTACGTGTTGTACATTTTGAGGGGGGGGCCCTAGCCACTTTTTTAACAGATTTATATGATACAGTTGGGTCTTTCTAAGTTTGATCTGTACCTTATACGAAGTTGAACCCACTTTCTCTGTGACTTTATACGGGCCCTGCCACCCTGACCGTGGTTTCCCTAGGTTGGATGGTAACAGGACCAGCACCCAATCTCCTACATTGAGGTGGTACCACTTCTTTCCCTTGTCATATAGGGTTTGTTGTTGTCTCTGAGCTTTCTCTAGGTTGGAATCAGCGAATTCCCTTAGTTTGTGGAGTCGGGAGTGGAGGTTCTGGGTATACTCAAGAACATTTTTAGTATCTTCTTCTTTCTCCTGTTCCCACACTTCCTTCGTAATCTCCAAAAGATTCCTGGGCTCCCTCCCGTAGAGGAGCTGAAATGGGGAGCATCCTAGACTGGCTTGCACCTGGCTCTGGATTACATACAAAGCTAGAGGAAGTAGCTGATCCCATTCTTTGCCCTCGACAGTTAGGAGTTTCTTCAACGTCAATTTCAAAGTGGCGTTGTAACGCTCACAGAGTCCATCCGTCTGAGTATGATATACTGATGTTTTGATGTGGGAAATGTCTAGAGACTTACAGATTTGTCCCATCAACTTAGAGACAAAGGGAGTGCCCTGATCGGTCAGTATTTCCTGAGGGAAACCAACCCGTAAAAAGAGCTCCAAGAGTTTCTCAGAAATGTTTCGGGTTGTGGGAGAGCGTAGAGGAAAGGCTTCTGGATATCTTGTGGCATAGTCAACCACAACCAAAGCGTAGAGGTGGCCCTTCTTGGTACATGGTAACGTACCAATGAGATCCATACCGATTCTTTCAAATGGATTACCCACAATCGGTAATGGTTGTAAACGGGACTGCTGGTGGCCTGTAAGGATACTTTTTTTGGCAAACCTCACATTCTTGGCAGAATCGAGTGACTTGGGTAAATATGCCAGGCCAATAAAAATGTTGCAACAACATCTGCATTGTCTTTTGGGCCCCTCTGTGCCCTGCGAGCAGATGCGAATGAGCAAAAAAAAGAACCTATTCCCGAAACGCTTGAGGCACTAACAACTGGGGTGTATCCCCTTGTTTCCCTATTCAATATAACAATTCGTTTTTTATTTGAAAAGAAGGGTAGCTATTGGGAGTTTGTTGAACTTGAGTCCATGCTGATTGTAAGGTTGGGTCGTTTTTCTGAGCGTACCTGAAGCTTCGGTCAGTGACCCATGGAGCTTGGGTTAGAAGAGTAGGCCGTGCTCTGGATGTGGAAGGGATGTTCTGTAGCTTGTTTCTTAGCATGTTAAGAAATGAGGGATTGTCTTGCCCTATTATCATTTGCTCAGGTAGACTAGGAACAACACCGAGCCTGATATCTATAGTCCGACCTTGGGGAAGAGTGACAGGGACTTTGAGGACGGGATAAACCTTCACATCCCCGTGGACACACTGAATTGGTACAGAGTCTTCCACCTCCTCAGGGAGCGGTAATACAATGGACTGGAGAATGACTGACTGTTTACACCCCGAGTCTAGCAATGCCCTCACCTGCACACCCTTGACTTGGACACTTACGTGGAAACTGGGTCCAAGTTCCGCAGAATATAGGATGGAACGGGGGATGCATCAGATGTCCATCGGCTCTTCGGGTGGTTTCTTCCTGGGACAGTTAAGTGCTATATGACCCCATTCTCCGCATTCAAAGCACTGTGGATTGCGTAGGGGAGGTGGTTCTAAACGGGGTGTTCTTGGCTTTACTATGTCTAGCGGAGGTTTCAGTGGTTTCTTTTCAGGTTTTACCGGACCACTCACTGGTTTTGTGGATTTGTCAGAGTCCCAAGGTAAGGCCCTAGGTTGTGCCCTATAAAACGTAGTAGCCATTTCTACAGCCTGTTCAGGACTCTGGTGTTTGTGTTGTTTCAACCATCTTTGAATGGGGTATGGCAGGGCCTCTAAGAACTGCTCTAAATAAATCATCTCCATGATTTCATCCTTTGTTTGGGAACGGGGTCTTAGCCATTTGTCCGCTGCTGCTTTTAACTTAAAATACAGAGTTTTGGGATTATCTGATGCGGTGCTGCGTTCTTTCCTGAACCGTACCCTATATGCCTCCGCATCCAGGCCCCTATGGTCCAATATCGAGTCTTTTATTTCTGTATATGAAGTATTGCCATTAGGGTTAGCTACTTGGTAGGCAGCTTATGCTTCTCCAGTAAGAAGTGGGGCTAGGAAGAAAGGCCACTTAGATTCAGGCCACCCAGATGCCCTTGCTGCCCTTTCGAAGTTAAAAAGGAAGGCACCGGGGTCTTCTCCTGTCGCATACTTCTGGAGAGATACGTTTGGCCCAGTTCCTGCCCTTATTTGGAGTTGTGTTGTTAACTCCCGTCTGTCATCTGCTACTTTTTGCATTTGGTCTGCATGGTTAGCCAGACTGTCTCTCATAAGTTCCCGGTCTGCTTGAGCAGAAGTCATCTGCTTTTCTACTGCCCATTCCAGCTTTTCTTGCCCACGGATTAGCTGCTGAATTAAATTTTCCATTGTGAGGCGAACCGAGATCCCACTTCTGACACCACGTGCAACGTGGGCGTGAAGTAGACCAGTACTAAATAGGGTGTTTTTAAACAGAGTGCTGTTTATTGGGACTTCTAACAGAAGACGTAACCAGAATGTTCTCACAGAGTCTTTGCCCCATGAATGATGGGAGCTGTAGTGCGCTTCCTTTTCACAGTTCGGGGAAGGAACAGCTTTGTATGTTAGGGTAGCGCCTCCCGCTTCTGGACACGTTGTTACTCCACAGGGCGTTGCGCCAGCCAAAAGAGAAGAAAAAGAAAAAGAAATATCAAGAAGGGGTTTCTCCTTCCTTCCTATGTCGCGGGATGCAGGGGGAAGTGAAGGGAATTCACCACCGTCACCAATGTGTAGCGCGGTAAAGCAACGGGCTTTCAGGTTTTCTCACCCGTGCCGCCCCCAGCCTTCCCCAAAACCCGGGTCCCTCCCAATGACAATCCGAGACGCCCCCGTACCTTGTTGAGCCACGACCCTTCTCCTGGGCCGTGGTGGGCTTCAGCGTGTTGCCAGCTAGGGTCTGGCTGCCCTTCTCTTCGTTTGTCCGCTCTCTCGTCCCGCAGTGAAGACTGACTCCTCGGCAGCAGCTGGTTCCGGCTTCTCCTGCGATGCGTTGTTCCACGGCAGCACTTCAAAGGTCGTCACCAACGTCTGCTCCTCACCGGTAGGTCCTAAGGAACAACGGTCTCCCTCTGCGTCTTCCTTTTTCACAACGCCTGAACCACGTGACCCCACCAGCTGACCGGTCCAGGCACAGGAATTAAAGGGGACGTATTCTCCAGGGACGTTCTGTGAACATAGAATGGGAGAGCAGTGAGGGGAAAAGTGCCCCGAGTGGGCATCCATAGAGTCCGTGTCCTCACATGTTTATAATATACTTTTCAATATTCTGACTTTTATCTGGGATATAAGTACAACAATGTTACACTTTCAAAATCCCACAGACTCCTTCCTCTTTTGCTAAAATTATATTAAGAGCAAGTCTATTTTTCAAAACCATAGTTCTCATAGCAATCATTTCAGTATTCACCATCAGGAATCCTCCTGCAGTGTCTGTTGATAATCGATCAACAATTGTGGACAATTTTCTAATTCTATTTCCATTGAACAAAATTCCCACTGCTGGTATCGGTGCTCCAAACACATCAACTATTATTTCTAATACAGTTTCTCTTCTTTTTCGACTTAGAACTTTACCTATCTCATGCTTTCCATTAGTACCTCTATCCACATGAAAATTTTTAGGAAAGACCAAACCCACATAACATGTCCCATACCAGTTGTTAGGTAACCTATAATAGGCTCTGTTCCCACAAATAAAATAAATTCCAGGAAAAACAGGATCAGTCCCTCCTTTAAATCCCTGACCCCCTAAAATTCTAGAAGTATCTTCACATTGACTCACACCCACAAAGTAATTGTCATACATAGTGTTATCTCTTCTGATATAAAATTTTCCCATCATTGGCGCATCTATATTTATTGCTACATTCACATTTCTATCCTCAATATTCTCATCATCAAACATATAATATTTTGATTTCTCGTGTTCCATTTTCTCTTTTCGTTTATAAGCAATTCTTCTTTCCTCAACCATGCCTAAAAAAGTTTTCTCTTTAACTCTCATTTTACATGTCAAATTATGAGCAAAAGCATATTCATCTGTTAATTCATCTACTTCTAAGAAAAATTCTCCCATCACCTCTGCATGCTCTCCCTTATTTAATTTATTGTCAATCTTTAATTTTGCAAATATTTCATCCACATTGGAATGTCGATATTCCAGATTTCCAGTTTTATAAAACAAGCTTGCAATTACACTACAAGTTACTCCATATGTAAGAGGAGTGGTGATAGGTCACCCCTTCTGACACTGACGCTGGTAATTTTACACATACATAGCAGTCAAGTCAAGTCAAGTCAAGAAATTTATATAGCGCGCTACATACCCATAGGGTCTCAAGGCGCTAGGGGGAGGGTGGGGAATTACTTGTCGAATATCCAAGTTTTAAGTTGCTTTCTGAATGCTAGGTGGTTCTGAGTAAGGCGAAGGTGAGTGGGAAGTGAGTTCCAGGTTTTAGCTGCCAGGTAGGAGAAGGATCTACCTCCCATAGTGGTTTTGTTGATGCGAGGTACCGTGGCAAGGGCTTGGTTGGAGGATCGCAGCTGACGGGAGGGGGTGTAGAAGGACAATCGTGTGTTGAGGCAATCGGGCCCAAGATCGTAAAGTGCTTTGTGTGCGTGGGTTAGGAGGCGGAAAGTAATCCTCTTATTTACGGGGAGCCAGTGGAGGTTTTTCAGGTGACCAGAGATGTGTTCTTTACGAGGGATGTCTAGTATGAGCCTGGCTGAAGCGTTCTGGATGCGTTGGAGTTTTTTCTGGAGTTTTGCGGTGGTACCGGCGTATAGTGTGTTTCCGTAGTCCAGGCGGCTCGTGACCAGTGCGTGGGTGACCGTTTTTCTAGTTTCGGTGGGGATCCAGCGAAATGTTTTTTTGAGCATGTGAAGAATGTTGAAGCAAGATGATGAGACGGCGTTGACTTGTCTGGTCATCGAGAGTGAGGAGTCCAGGATGACGCCCAGGTTCCGTGCGTGGTCCGTCGGGATGGGGGCTTTTCCAAGGGCTTCTGGCCACCAAGAGTCATCCCAGGCGGAGGGGGAGGTGCCTAAGATGAGGACTTCTGTTTTGTCTGAGTTCAGTTTCAGACGGCTGTGTTTCATCCACTCGGCTACTTCTTTCATTCCTTCGTGTAAGTTGGTTTTGGCGGTGTTAGGGTCTTTGGTGAGTGATAGGATCAGTTGAGTGTCATCCGCGTAGGAGATGATGTTGAGATTGTGTTGGCGAGCGATGGCCGCAAGGGGGCTCATGTATACGTTGAAGAGGGTGGGGCTGAGTGACGATCCTTGTGGTACGCCGCAGATGACTTCAGAGGCCTTTGACTTGAATGGTGGGAGGCGGACTCTCTGTGTTCTTCCGGTGAGGAACGAAGTGATCCATTCCAGTGCTTTTCCTTGAATTCCTACGTCTCTGAGGCGCTGTAGAAGGGTGCTGTGACAGACTGTGTCGAAGGCAGCGGAGAGGTCGAGGAGGATGAGGGCGACTGTGTCTCCATTGTCCATTAGAGTTCGAATGTCATCTGTTGCTGCGATGAGGGCGGTCTCAGTGCTGTGTTTGGCTCGGAAGCCGGACTGTGAGGAGTCGAGGGATTTGTTGGTTTCGAGGAAGGCGGCGAGCTGGTTGTTGACAGCTTTCTCAATGACTTTGGCCGGGAATGGAAGAAGCGAGATGGGGCGGTAGTTTTTGAGTTCGGTGGGGTCAGCTGTGGGTTTTTTCAGAAGGGCGCTGAGTTCTGCGTGTTTCCAGCTTTCCGGGAAGGTGGCGGAGTTGAGGGAGCAGTTGATGACATCTCGGAGGTGTGGTGCTATGATGGAGTCTGCTTTGTTGAAGATGTGGTGAGGGCATGGGTCAGTTGGGGATCCTGAGTGGATGGAGTTCATCAGGTGGATGGTGTCCTCAGTGGAGATTGGGTTCCAGTCGTTAAGGATGTTCAAGGGGGGTGAGGGTCCTGCAGAAGATTGGGTGGGTTGGTCTTCGGGTCGGTTGTCGAAGCTGTTGTGGATGTCTGCGATTTTGTTGTGGAAGAAGGAAGCTAGGGAGTCGCAGAGGGCTTGGGAGGGGGTGATGTCGTTGGAGTTGGCTGATGGGTTGGTAAATTCTTTGACGATGTTGAATAATTCCTTGCTGTTGTGGGCGTTGTTATCTAGACGGTCTTTGAATGCGGCTTTCTTGGCAGACCGGATAAGTTGGTGGTGTAAGCGGGTGGCGTTTTTGAAGGCGTTCCTGGTGCTGGTGTTAGGATCTTTTTTCCAGGCCTTTTCGAGGGAGCAACAGTGTTTCTTCGATTTCTTAAGATCGTCGTTGAACCAGGATGCGTTTTTGCTGCCTAGCTTGATTAGGCGTTTTTTTCAACGGTGCTAAGATGTCGGCGCTGTTGGATAGCCATTGGGTGAGGTTAATGGCTGCTTGGTCGGGGTTTGAGGAGTGGGCGGGGGGGTTTAGAAGAAGCGATGAGGAGATCTGGTCGCTGGTGATTTTGTTCCAGTTTCTTCGCAGGGTGGGTTGAGGATGGTTGTGGATTGTGGTCTTATTGTAGGTAAAGTGAACGCAGCTGTGGTCCGTCCAGTGAAGAGCTGTGGTGTGACTAAATGAGACATGTTTGCTGGAGGTGAAGATAGGGTCGAGAGTGTGACCTGCAATGTGGGTGGGGGTAGTTTTAATATATTCAAGCAGTAATTTTGAAAAACTGTTTTTACTATAATCCCTACTAGATCTATCTTGATGCAATTCTGGATTGTATACATGAGTCTCAGGTATCTTTTCTTTCTCAACTTGCTTACTTGAGCTTGCATTCGGTTTTAATTTTGTCAAATTAGTTTGAAAAGGAATCACAATAGCTAGTATTGTCCATATTACTACTAACAAACTCATACAAATAGTAAAATACCTACACATTTAGTACGGTGGTTATTCATTGCCATTTTCCCTAACAACGTTTCTTCGACCTTATGTCACCTATAAGTTTCACACTACTCAGTACTCTAACAAGTTTTCTTCGACCTTGTGTCAATTTTATTCTAAACTAAGTTATATTTAAGTTTTCTAACAAGTTTTCTTCTACCTTATGTCAACTCTGACCCTCTCTATATTTACAATTCCGTCTCACAGG